>NW_025814889.1:9407500-10607500 GCF_022079265.1 Lynx rufus | reverse complement strand
CAGAACTTGCTGCCCTTTAAAAAACAGGCTACTTGAGTATTGTTTCTCTTCTATTTGGCAGACACAAATGCAGTAGTTAATAAAGGTCATTTTGCTACCTAGTCATGTGAGCTTTTAATGACTGTTACCTGAACACCTGCTAGTTACATCACTATGGTTACCAAAAACATCCAACACAATATAGATGCGGTACTTTGGAAATCTGACTTGGGCTCATCTAAATTGCTATTTAAGAACATTTTAATATTCCTTTAAATTTTAAGTAATTGTGGGAAAGCCCTTATCTTGCTGTAAACAATCACACATGTGAATGAAAACCTTTGGAATGGTTATACTTGATAATCTTGGCATCCTGTGGGCTGATTTCTTGGTGTCTAGGAATTAATTGTCTGTGCAGAATTGGGTGGGGGGAAGCAGTGACTTTCTTATGCATTGATTATCCTCTGAAACCTTGATTGGAGATGTGGGGTTTGGAGTAGAGTTGAAAGGAAAGGAAAAGTTCATTCAGATTCTGCTGGGAGAAATTTGAAGAGTGAGAAAGAGTATATTGATTATGGGTTTTCAAATAGGACCAAGTATTTTTAAAATTTTGAAATAATTTCAGAGTCACAGCGGGTTGCAAAACATAGTACTGGGAGGTCCCATGTACCCTTCACCAGTTCCCCCTATGGCAACGTGTTACAGAACTGTAGTTAAATATGAAAACCAGGATATTGACATTATGGCAACTTACAGACTTTATTCAGATTTCACCAGTTTTATATGCTGTGTGTGTGTGTGTGTGTGTGTGTGTGTGTGTGTGTGTGTGTGTGTGTGTAGTTTATGCAGTTAGCACATGCATAGATTTGTGTAACCACTGTGCTTAAAATCAGGCAGAGTGCCTGGAAGTCCAGGGTGGGCACACTCTGTAGGGCAGTTACAGTGGTGGAGTAAGGGCCTTAAGTAAGCCAGTGCTTTGCATTCTTCTCAGTCACATTCAGTCTTTGTCCTGACGTTTGCAAGAGAGCTGCTTTGTCTCCATCTTTAGGTCCAAGAGCCAGGAGGAAAAGGAGAAGGGGAACTCCTGAATGGGTGTCACCTGGATAAAGAAAGCATAAACACTTCCTTAAACCACTAGCCAGAACTGTATCACATGGCTGCAAGGTGGCCTGAGAAGCAAGTATTTTTTAACTTGAAACATTCTTGCTGAAAAACTGGGGTTCTAGCAGTACGGGAGATGTAGGAATATGGGATACACAACTAGCAGTGTTTGTTGGAGAATGCAGATATAAATGGTAATGAAATATCATGTGTGCCTAAGACTAGTTAAAATTCAAAAATATGGATAATATTCAGTGCAATGAAAGAGGTACTAACACGTTGTTTGGTATGTTTTTTGGTGGGCAGTTTCGTATTCTTTATCAGAATTAAAAGTCATGTTTTATCTGGCCCATCATTTCAAAGCTGTGATTCTGTTTTGTAGAACACACTGTTCCTGCTTATGTGCATAAAGGTCTGTGTGCAGCGTTATTCACATAATATGAAACCACCTGAAATTACTTGGATAACTCAGTAGGAGAAAGATTAGTACACAGTGATCTGTCCATTCAGTGGAGCACAGTACAGCCGGCCATTAAAGATAATAAGCTTGATTGATACGAACAGATCTGGAAAACAGCCATGAAATATATGTGAGGAGAAAATTGCAGAACAGTATGCATAGTACGGTTCTCTTTGCTGCCCTCTCGTACGTACGTATGTACGTGTGATGAGTGCGTGTGTGTGTGTATTTGGTGTGATTTTATCTGTTTTGGAATATGCAGATGAAAAAGACTGGATGGAAACACCCTGAAGAACAGTTAACACTGGGAAATGGGTTTGGGAAGGCAGTATGGGGGAAAGAGATTTCACTTCCTTTATACACATCTGTATTGTTTGAATAGTTTACAAGTGTGTGATAACTGTTCAGTTAGGAAATGAAGTATTCTATAGTGTAATTTTTTTGGATGCTTGAAGCACAGACTTTGATATATCAACTTTCTGGATGAAACTAGTTAGAATTTTATTTTGTCATTTTATGCCGTAGACTATACTAGATACTTTTTTCTGAGTAACTCAGGGCCTAGGGAGATACTTAGCGCTGCTGAATATACTCCAGGTAGATTTAGATTAAATGCTATTTAAATCTTCCTTATAAATTTTTTAACTTTCTGATTCTTTGGGCGGGCAGTTACTTGTACGTTATCAGTGCATCTGCCTCTAATAGTCTTTCTTAGTCTCATTTTTTGCTTTAATATTCTTTGACTTGGGAGTGAAACAACTATCAACCTGCTTTTTAAACTACATCTAAAAGTAGTTCTGAATAAAGATGGGATAAATTAGTTCTGAATGAAAGTTGTAAGAGATGTTTTAAGAATGTACATGAACTTTATTATTGTTGGCACACTGATTTTTTTAGAGGTCTTTTCTTCTTCTTTGGTTAGCTGTATTTCAGTTATTTGCTGGGGCTTGATGTGTGAAGTTTGCTAAATCTCTAGGGATCTAGATAAGCCGATAGTGTCCTCTTTCTTTTAGAGAAATTTATTACAGTAGTAAAGAAAGGACACAGGATGTTTTAGGGCAGGGTTGTATAAGAAGAAAAAAAAATTTTTGCTTTTTGTTCTTTGATGATAAGATAGTTCTTGCCTTTGTTGCCAAGTTCATGATTAACCATTGTAATGTGTCTAGAGCGGATAAGTGGGACTGGGGTTTGAATCCCGGCACTGTCATGTACTAGCTGAGTGACTTTTCTGATCCTCAGTTTTCTTACATTTAAAAGCCTATTTTGCTTAATATTAGTACATATTTTACAGTTGCCTAGATGACATACTCATAGGTAGCTGTGAACATCAAGTGGAGATAGTTTATGGGATGTATCTGGCACACAGTGAGAACTCAAATAGTGACTGTTCTTCTGTGGGGTAATAGGAAATTTGAGATTTGCATAATACATTTTGCTTTTGGGGAACAAAACAAGACTTTTTATTTTTTTCATTTCATTTTTATAGAATTATTATCCTTCGTGTCCAAGAAAACTTGGACAACACAGAACACTCGGAAAGATTTTTTTGGACATCCTCTAATTTCCTTAGGAAAGATCTCTGTTAAAATTTATTGTCTACCATTCCGGTCTTTTCCCATGTGCAACTGCTACTGGCTTTATAGACTAGATCCGAAATCCTTAAAACAACCTTGCATGGTATGGTGGTATCTCAGTTTTACAAATAAGGGAAATGAAGCTGAGGGAGGTTAAGATCAAATTGCTGATAAGTGGTAGAGCTGCTGTTCACAGTCAAGAATTCGTCACGGGAGCCACGCGGGGCTCTCCTCCCCACCTAACTGAAAGCCATCGTCTCTCTCTGTAATCAGTTTACATAGGTTTGTGTTTATAAGATGTTTAGGATGTACTTTATGATTGCTCAAGAAATCAAAGTAGCTTTGGGCTTAATGCATTATTTTTCCATATATTATTGTAATGTTGCTTAGAGGATTTGCATATTTGGAGCTCCATAAATGTTAAGTTGTAGTAATGGAGATAAAAATGAGACTTTGTACTACCGCAAAGTGATTATAACTCTCTAGGCTGTAGAAAGTCTTATACTACGTGCTTGGGATGCACTATGTATACACTTTTAGATGTTGAATTACTGAATGGTTTGGAAAATGATCTTTTTCTGATTTATTTTTTTAAAGTTTATTTTGTGAGAGAGCACGTGAGCGTGGAGGAGGAGCAGAGAGAGAGAGAGAGAGAGGGAGAAAGAGAAAGAATCCTCCATGCTGTCACATTGGAACCCAATTCGGGGCTCAATCTCATGAACCATGAGATCATGACCTGAGCTGAAATCAAGAGTTGGACACTTAACCAACTGAGCCACCCAGGTGCCCCTCAAAAATGATGTTAAAATTGATGTTTTATTGTACTCAAAAAATGACTAAGCTATATTCTTATTTTTATGTTGTTTTGAATTTCTGATTTGCCTGTTCATGTGTCTTCAAGGTAAGAAGTAGAAATTATTATTTGGACTAGTAAATATTGCCTTTAATTTAAACAGCCTAAAGCATTTGCACACATTTATAATATTCAGAAACCCCGCTAGTTAGTATACTATGTTGTATGTACTGCCTGCATGGTGCTTGAGGTGCACACACTCATACACACACAAATCTGCTTCCTTCACTGGGGACTTCCCTTCATTGCTGCGCTTGGACCTTTAGCTTAGAGAATTTGGCAGTCTCTTATTTCCAGTAGTTTGAAGATTGTACTGTCATTATTATAGAAGTATGTAACCAAGCTTGGCTTGATGGCTTGCATTGGTTTTTTATGATTTTTTAAATTCAGAAGTAGGTTTTTTGTTTTGTTTTGTTTTTAAATAATGTTGTTGATTGGAATGTGTTCATCTAGGCAATTACAAAACATGAACTAATATTAAACAAAATAAGCTATGGTTAGTTGTAGAAATTATACTTTGACGGGCGCCTGGGTGGCGCAGTCGGTTAAGCGTCCGACTTCAGCCAGGTCACGATCTCACAGTCCGTGAGTTCGAGCCCCGCGTCAGGCTCTGGGCTGATGGCTCGGAGCCTGGAGCCTGTTTCCGATTCTGTGTCTCCCTCTCTCTCTGCCCCTCCCCCGTTCATGCTCTGTCTCTCTCTGTCCCAAAAATAAATAAACGTTGAAAAAAAAAAAAAAGAAATTATACTTTGAACTTAGATACTGTCACGAAAACTCCAGAAAAAAATGCTGTATTTATTTGTTTTATGTGTGTAGCAGAGGAGGGCTGGATCTGTTTGAGTTCTTTAGGAACTTCAGTTTGACGTGACTTTCAATATGACTAGGATTAAGTGGGTATAGTTTATATAAAGTTAATGAAGTGAGTTAGATATAATAATCTGTAGAGCTGTGAGGTTGTAAAAGGACGGGTGTGTTTGGGGAGGTGTAGTGTGTCTTGATGGTGGGTTCCGTGGATGGGGGTGTGTGATGTGTGTTGGGAATTCCACAACCACAAACTGGGAGCAGACTGTCAGGGGTTATTTTTGACACCCTGGGATTTATCCTATAGATATCCAGGTGTAGACATCCTGTAAGCAGCAGGATGCGTCTAGCATTCAGGTGGTATAGGGTGGAGGGACACAGATACAGGATTCATCATCTTGGGACTCACTCATGGGGAAGAAACAAGGTGAGAGAACCTGAGGAGACAGATCCTGGACATGACGATGTTCTCCTGTGCAGGGACCTTAGTGCGTATTCTTGTAGAAGGATTGAGTCAAGGGGATTGAGTCAGGGGGCAGGGGGACGTGGGGAAGAAGAGGGCAAGGCTTCAGAGTCTTTTTGGTAGTGAAACGGACTGGGTGCTTTACAATAGGCTCTGGTCAACTTTGCCTCCACTTTGTACCTGTGCAGCTGGTTGTGGCTGGAGAACACATCACAACATTCTGACTAGTTGTAATTTAAATTCATTATCATGAACTTTAGGTGGGCTTTTCCCTTTTCTCAGCCCTTCAACATCTCTTCCCCGTACCCAGTTCTCAGCTGGTTATTGTTCTTCTTTACTGAGAAAGTTGAAGCTTATTGTTTCAGAGGATTAACTAACATGGTCAGAGTTACCCACATCCCATCCGCTGGACCCCTGTACTGTGCCTGTTCCTACTCTAGGTGAACTCTAGCTCCTTTGTAATGGGGCCCCTCTCCTAGTGCGCTGAATTCTCTGCCCTGTCATCCGCCCGGAAACGAAGCTCACTCAGCTGTCTGTTCTTTCTCTGTGTCATCAGTGTCCCTCCTCTGACGGGTCCTTGCCATCGTTGTGTCATGTGTTGTTATTTCTCTTGTCCAATGAAAAATGACTTCATTTGACTTTGCTCCCTTGCCAGCAGCTATTCCATTTCTTTGTTTCCCTTTGCAGTAAAGCTCCTCCAAGGAGTTGTTTGTACTCAGTTTCTCCTCTTCCATTTTCTTTTTATTTATTTATTTATTTATTTATTTATTTATTTATTTATTTATTTATTTATTTTTTAAATGTTTATTTATTTTTGAGAGACAGAGACAGAGAATGAGCATGGGAGGGACAGAGAGAGAGAGAGAGACAGACAGACAGACAGACAATCCGAAGCAGGCTCCAGGCTCTAAGCTGTGAGCACAGAGCCTGAGGCGGGGCTCGAACCCATGAACCGTGAGATCATGACCTGAGCTGAAGTTGGATATTCAACCGACTAAGCCACCCAGGCGCCCCAACTTCCATTTTCTTTTAATCCACTTTAGCCAGACTTTCAGCCCATGACTCCAATTTCACCTTGGTGATAATCCAATTTAAAATTTGCTTTTAAAATCACAAGTCTTCTTTGAACTAGAGTATTCACACCAGTTTAAATTCCTGTGTTAAGGAGAATAAATTTAGGGGAATGTGTAGACTTTACCATCCATGTATAGTTGCTATGGTTGTATCATAAAGAGGGAAAGTGGAAACTAATTTTCATTGCTGTTGTATTGTATTGGGATCATACTGTTGGCTTTGTGATATTGGACTCCATATGTCTCTTCTTGTGACTATTCTTTAAATCTTCCTACTACTGAGAAGTTGTCTAGCTTTGACCAAGCAGATGGTTTCAGGTTTCTCTTTAATAATGTTGAATGAAGTTATAAATGAATAACTGAGCTGAGTGAGCATAAAAATAATTAACATGAAGGAGGTTTAGTACAGAAAGCAAAATATTCAGCAAAGTGAGTCTGATGTATAATTAATGATATCCATAACTGATAATGAGTTGCCTGTTTGGCTCTTAGTCATCTGTTAAAACTCTTTTGAGGATATGAAGTTGTTTTAGAATTCTTCTAAAATCCTCTGGTTATGACTTGAAAGGAAGTAGTCAATGGGCTTTTTTTCTTTCACAAAAGGAATATAAAATATCCAGGTTATCAGTTGGTGGTGGTACCCCTGAAGTTGAGAGCAAGAGTAATTGACCGAAAATATTGAGTGTAGTTGATTTGTTGTTAAGGAGAGATCTAGAGAAGTCTAAGACTCTTCCTGACCTTTCTGGACAGTAAAATTCCCCACTCTGTGAATTGGTCTGTTTTTCTTATTAATTCTGCCAATTTTTGCTGTATATATTTTGAACTTCTGTTATTAGGTTCATCCTTATGTCTTCCTCATAGATCGGTTCTTTTGTTGCTGTGAAATATTCCTTTTTATCTGTAGTAATGATTCTTCCTAAGTCTGCTTCGTCAAGTATGCATACAGTGATACTTTCTTTTGATTTGTGTTTGCATGATATTTCTCTCCCCATTCTTTTTTCTTTCTTTCTTTCTTTCTTTCTTTCTTTCTTTCTTTCTTTCTTTCTATTTATTTATTTATTTTTGGGACAGAGAGAGACAGAGCATGAACGGTGGAGGGGCAGAGAGAGAGGGAGACACAGAATCGGAATCAGGCTCCAGGCTCCGAGCCATCAGCCCAGAGCCTGACGCGGGGCTCGAACTCACGGACCGCGAGATTGTGACCTGGCTGAAGTTGGACGCTTAACCGACTGCGCCACCCAGGCGCCCCTCTTTTTACTTTCAAACTTCCTGCCTCTACATTTAAGATGTGTTTCTCCTAAGTAGTATATATCTATATGTTTTTTTAAAAAATATCTGATTATTTAAATCTTTTAATTGGAATGGCTCAGTCTGTTTACATATATTACTGTCATGTTTGGGTCCAAATCTGACTTTCTATTTTTCCACCTATTTTAAATTATTTTTCTGTCATTTCTTACCATATTTTACATTATTCAAATAAATTTTATTATCGAGTCTGACACCTATTAATTTGTTAGTTATAAATTCTTTTGCTGCTCTTTGGTGTTATTCTAGATTGCATTATTCATCCTTGACTTACTAGAATATATAATAAGTTACAGCTGTTCCCCAATTCCCAGAAAAATCTAACAACTTTAGAATACTTTAGCTTCATTTATATCTCATCTGCCTTTAGGCATTATTCATGTATATTTTAATTCTCTCTATATATTTAAGCCCTGTATTCTTAATATCCATGTATTTACCTTTCCTGTTGCTCTTTATTTCTTCCTTGATGTCTGTTCTTCCACCAGGACTCATATTCTTCCACTTGAAAAACTCCCTTTATTATTTTAGTATATGTATGCTGATCATTAAGTATGTCTGTTGTTTGTTTGTAAATGTCTTTATTTTTGGATTCAGTTTTGAAGGATGTTTTAAAAACTGCTTGAAATTCTAAGTTGCTGGTTATTTTCTTTCAGAGTTTCAATTTAGAAATTTGCTAAATTTTAAATTATTGCTGCTCCTTTCTTTGAAGGTTATCTGTTTCTTTTTGTCTCTTGCTTCTTTGAAGATTTCATTTTGTCTTTAGATTTCACAGGTTTTACTCTGATATGTCCAGGTGTTTTTTCCTTTGTATGCATTTTGCTTGGAGTTCATGTTGCCTTTTGAATATGTGGGTTACCATTCTTGCTTATTAGCTCTTTAAAACTGTTTCTGCTCCATTATCTATATCTTCCCTTTTGGGACTCCGATTACATGTATGTTAGAACACTTCCTTACGTCTCCAGTGTTTCCCCTGCTCTTTCATGTATTTTCCATTTTTTTTCTCTTTTTGTTTCAGATGATATATTTTCTACTGATTTGTCTTCTAGATGATTAATCCTCTCTTTAGCTATGTCTAATCTACTGTCAAGCCTGTCTGTTGAGTTTTTAATTTCAGTGATTGTATTTTTCAGGCCTAGAAGTCTCATGATTCTTAAAAAAAGGAAAAGATTCCAAATCTTTGGCGAAATTCTCCATCTTGTTACCAGTCTTACTGAACATATTAGTTATAGAATTAAAAAAAAATATGTCTGATACTGCAGTATCTGTCTTATCTTTTAGCCCCCCCCCCCCTTTTTAGAGGGGCTACCATTCAGATGCCTGCAACGTTTTTATTAAGTGGTAGCTATTATATATGAAAAATCTGTAGAGATTTTGGATAAACTTGTAGCTCCTGACAGGCAATTAGAGAAGAGGCAGAGCAACTTAGTCCATCATATTTGAGGTGTTGTAAGTCTGAATTTTAGGAGTTAGAAGGCCTTGTCTGTTTCTAGTTCTTCATGAATCCTAGGGTATGGTCATTCAGTGACTTCGTTTGGAAGTCTGGGGTGCCTACCAGGTTCTTGCCTCATCAATGAGTCCTGAACTCCAGTCTTTGTCTTCTTAAGATTTTGAGACTGACAACAGCTGTTTAGCTTTTTAACTGCTGTTGCTACTCTCTGCTTGGCTTCTCACAGTCTGTGCTGCTTATGAATGGACAAATGCATTGAGGAATTAAGCAGCTGAAATTTTAGGTTGACTTCCCTATGTTTTTTTTGTAGGATCTTGGCCCTCAGGCCCTGACTGTCCTAGGTACCCTGAACTCCAGTGTGAGACTGAGAAATGGTGATTTTCTGTCTATTATTAGTTTTTATTTGGGGCAGGCAGTATTTTTACTCCCTTCCTCTGGTGCACCTTCCTCCCGCTACACACCCAGTCCCCTGTCTTCCTTCATTCTTGCTCTCTGTAAGACAAATATGATGTCTGGAGATCTGGCAACTATCTTTGCCTTATGAGGTGACTTTGAGGATATAAGCCTTAAAGAGGATATGGAGAAGAAAGACTGAGGAGCCTGAATTCCTGTTGACTCTATGTAGCATCCTCATATCAGACCTAATGACTTAGTTCTAAAGTTCCTAGACATCAGGAGAGAAATCAACATCTCTTGTCTTAGCCTTGTGATTTTAAGTTTTGTGTTATATCCGGGCAAATCTAATACCAATTAACAGAGCGAGGGTTTCTTGAATCACTGTAAGTATATATTCACATAACGTACTAAGGGTCACCAATTTTCAGCCTTTTATTTAGTTGTGACATATATAACAAGTGACATGTACCTGAGTGAATACTCTTACGGACACATTCTTCAATATGTCTGGCGTACTTGCCCAAATGCTGTCTGTCACTTTAATTCCCATAGCTGGAAACATGAAAATTCAAGTTCGTGCGAGGAATGTTACTATAGAGAAAGACTTGACAAATTCAAGTTTTGTTAGTTATTGTTATTGGCAGGTTACTTATGACATACCTACCACATTATCCCAGTAGACCACACACAGGGATTACAGTACAGTATACTGTTATAAAACAGTGTTTTCTACAATATGGTTGTAGACTAGTGTGACAGTGGGGGAAATGAAGCAAGGGGTGATTGAAAAAATATTCAGAAATTAGCAAGAAATTACATGTAGAGGGTCAAAGGAAAATATGTTAAAAATGATGCTAAGCTTTTGAACTTAAAGTCTGGCATAGTAATGCCATTGGTAGAAATAAGCAAATTAGGGGAGGGTTCCTTGGAAGGAAATAAATGTTTCATTACTTAAAGTTAAGAATATGTTTAATTTAAGAAACAGTTCTTCCTCTTGGTATATGTGAATTCTTTGCATGATGTGGATTGTATTACACCAACATAAAGGAATTTTCTTTATCTTATTCCCACCCTAAAGGACATTGCAGGACTTTACCTAAACCTCAAGTTGCAGCTTTACCCTCATATATTCCAAAGCTGCTTCTATCCACAGACAGTATTTCAGGAACTAGTCTTCCAACCATTTACGGTCTAACTAATGTAAGGGGAAGAACTATGACTCCCTTGAAAACAGGAATTCAGCATAGAGCAGCATTATTTCCTTCTTATGACAGAGATTATAATTAGCATCTTAGGACTTATGGTAGTATCTGTTTGCATTTTTGAGGTATACACTTAAGAATGACTCACTACCCTGACTCACTTGTTGAAGTTCACTGTCATTCAAAAGCTCTTTCATTCTGCTTTTCTTTTTCTGGCTTTTCTTTCTCCCCCAGTGAATAGAATTATTGTAGTAAGTCTCACATTGCTGAATATAACCTTTGTTTTTTCTTAATTGGTGCGTATGTGCCGCGCCTCTAGGCATATTCAAAGCTTTTACTTATGACAGCTGGCATTTTGCTGTTGGGTCTTGGCAGGAAGTGTAAATAATGAGAGCTAGTAGTGTGTAAGAATAGGGAGACAGCAAGCTCACTCGTTAATAGAACAAATGTATAAATACTACATAATTTACTGAAAGTATGCATCTCTCGTTTAGGAATGTTTATAAATTTAGTTGTACCCAATTAAAGCCTAGTCCAGAAAGTATCATCAAGCTCAGTAAACATTTCTGTTTCATAATTGAGCTGGCCCAATTGTTTCAAAGAAGATGTGATCAAACAAAATTCCAGGCAAATAATTTGAATAGTCCTTAGAGTTTATGATAGGATCCAACCAATAACTTGATGCTAGGTGGACAGACCTAAATAGTCCACTGTAGAAATTCAGTGAATTCTGCTACACTGCATATACACATTACCACTTGGTTACATGCATGAGATTTGGAGACATAGATGCCTCTTGCGGTACCACTGCTTAATAGCTATACAATTATCCTCTGATATTAACTTCTCCAAGTCTTAGTTTTCTCATCTCTACAAAGGTACTTGTGTCACTAGAGTTGTGATTGGGATTAAATTAGAAAATTCTCATCCGTTCATGTAATCATACAGTAAGTTTACTGAACCACTGTTACGGGTCAGGCACTGTGCCAGACCCTGGTGTAGAGTGGTGAACAATATGATCCAGACTGATTTGTGGGTCCAGTAGAGAAGGCAGAAAGCAAACAAGTAAACAAAGAAAATATTACAAATTGTGGTATTTTCTGTGAAGAAGATATCAAGGTACCCTGAAGAGAACAACTGGAGAAGACCTCCCTGAAGAGGTAGCTCTCAGGTCGAGATGAGAAGAGTGGTGGCAGTCAGCCATATAAAGAGTGGAGAGAATTCCAGACAGAAGGAATAGAATGTGGGATGGCCTGAAAGAAAAGGAAAACGGGATGCAGTGCTGTTTAGAACTATAAATAAGGCTTGTGTGGTTCAAGTATTATTTGCAAATGGGGAAGAGTAGAATGAATAGTTATTTGTGATCTGTGTGGTGCCTAGACCTGGTACTTGATGTTAGTTGTGACCATTCTTACGCTGAATGATTTCTTTCTTTATTTAGAGGTCATTTAAAAACTTGAAGCAAATCGTTTCCAAAGTAGATGCAACAAAGTCAGTGCACTGAAACTTGTGTTTGCTGTTTAGAGAGACCATTAGGCCCGCACTCAGAGCCCATTGGTGATTATTTTTCATATTGTTCACGTAAATTTGGTTATTTGATTTTTATAACAGCCTAGAAGTGGCAAATTGAGATTCTCCAAAAACAGCGAAACATTTCAATAATAAAAATAAAACTTAAAGTGGTTAGTGATTGTTAAAAACACGAGATTATGAAATATTTTTTAAAAAAGATTTATTGAAGGGGTGCCTGTGTGGTTCACTTGGCTAAGCGTCCAACTCTTGGAGTTGGCTCAGGTCATGATCTCACGGTTTGTGATTTCAAGCACCGCATTGGACTCTATCTACACTGACAGCATGAAGCCTGCTTGGGATGCTCTCCCTCTCTGTCTGCCTCTTCCTCCCTCCCTCTCTCTTTCTCAAAAAACAAAACAAAACAAAACAAAACAAAAATCCAAAAAACCAAAAACATTTATTGAGGTATAATTTGCACACAGTGAAATTCATACATTTGAAGCACTGAGCTTGATGAATTTTGATAGTTTTATAAAGTCACATCATCACTACCACATCTTGATGTAGAAAAGTTCCATCAAGAATCCTAAAAATTCTTGTTTTCTTGTATCTCTTTACCCTGGTCACTGGCCTCAGGCAGCCCCTAACCTGTTTTCTGTCACTATAATTTTGTGTTTTCTACAATTTGATATAAATGGAGTTAGGCATTGTGAGGCTTTTTGTGTTTTATTTATGTTGCTTCATGTGTTAGTAAATTTGTTTGTGTTATTGAATGGCATTCAATGTAGAGATTAAATACTTGTTTATTTGCCAGTTTATGGCCATTTAGGTTTTGTCTTATCTATTATGAACAATACTTACATTAACATTCACATAAAAATCTTTATGAACATGTTTTCATTTTGGGCACCCAATGTAATAAAGATTTTCTCCTGTATTTTCTTTTAGAAAAGTTCTATAGTTTTTGCTCATACATACAAATCTTTTGTTAGAGTAGGCACTTAGTTTCTAACAGGCTACCTGGAGGCCACATAGAGGAAGTCTTGGCCAGCTATAGGGAAAGTCAGAGGCCTGTCCTGGTAGCACTCCAAAAGAAGCCTGCTTGCACCAGACAGGCCCAAGATGGCGGGTGCCATGACCAGAAACCCCTGGCCAAATAAGGAAGAAAATGATTGGAAACCCATCCTGCCCCCCCTCCCCTGTAATGGATATTCTACTCCCTAGTTAACAACTGTCAATAAAAGATAGAAACCCAGCCCCCAGCGTGTGCAGCTCTCTTTCTCTTTCTCCTCCCATCCATCCTCCCCCATCCCTTGCCCATTCTCACATCACAAGGGTATACTTTTCACTTTAATAAACCTTCCTGCTTGTGTCCCTTGTCTTTTGCGTTGCTTGTCTATCCTTGAATTCTTTCTCATGACAAGACCAAGTGCCTTTGGTGACGCCTTCAGGATGAACCCAGTCAAGACCCTAGGGCCCAGGGTCTCGCCCAGTTCACCTGTCAACACTATGACTTATTTCAAATTAATTTTTTTAAGTTTATTTATTTACTTTGAGAGAGAGAGAGAGAGAGAGAGAGAGAGAGAGGGAGGGAGGGAGGGAGGGAGAGGGAGCCCATGCAAGTGAGCATGAGCTGGGAAGGGGCAGGGAGAGACAGAGAATCCCAAGCAGACTCTGTGCTGTCAGTGCACAGCTTGATGGAGGGCCCCATCTCACTGCTGTGAGATCAGACCTGGGCCGAAATCAAGAGTCAGACACTTAACTGACTAAGCCATCCAGGAGCCCCTCAAGCTAAGTTTTGTGTACTGTGTTAGGTAAGGGTCAAAGTCCCGCCCCCCCCCCCCCCCCCGCCCCGTGTAGCTAGCTATCTAGTTATTCCAGCATCATTTATTGAAAAGACGTTTTTTCCATGAATTATTTTGAAACCTTGAAACTCTGAGATCTTGCTGTCATTTGTAACCATTTTCTGTCAATAAGAACTTAAGCCTGACAATAGAGCTTATTCAAATATAAAGAAATCCATCTTGTATATGTAAGTATATATTTTAGGAGGCTGTGGGAATGATGAAAGGAACTGCTTTTTAGGGCTAATTCAAGCTAATAAGAAAGTGCTTGTTGGTAAGTTTCAAGCGCTGGTAACTTCTGAGAATTTGTAAAATTCTAAGGGATGAAATTCTGTGCCTAGTTAGTGATACATGATTATGAGATTTCTTTAAGAAAGTGAATTAGAAGAATATTAAAGGGGACTTCCTTACATTTGGAGACATTTAAAGGAGACCTGGATCAATTAAAAAAACAAGGGGGAGAAAAAGAATTCTACAGTGGCCACTGATTCTAAGAAGAAAGAAAAGATAAAGGAATTTAAATTAAATAAATAAAAAAATATATAAAATTAGCGCCTGGGTGGCTCAGTCTTGTTTTTGGCTCAGGTTGTGATCTCGTTGTTCATGGGTTCCAGTCCTACATTGGGCTCTGTGCTGACAGAGCACAGATTCTCTCCTTCTCCATCTGCCCCTCCCCTGCATGGGACCTCTGTCACTCTCTCAAAATAAATAAATGAACATTTATATGTATACACATGTACATATACATATTCACATAAAAGCTGTTTAAGATGTCTTTTGAGTTTGAGGGTTTGAATGAGAGGTGGAAGAAAAGACTTGTAACCTATAATGAATGAAAAAGAGTAGTAAGTACTTTTAAAAATAGTGTCAGGAAGAATCAAGTGTAAATGAATTGACATCTGTGAACAGTATAATAAAAACACTTTAAAAGGCATAGCTTGATTCCTGGAAATCAGTAATGACCATAGGCCTGCCATTCAGAGCAGATCATGTAATGCAAACATGAAAGAGCAAGACTGCGTTCCAGACTTTCACTTCTATCTGCTTTTTGCTTGGTTGGTTTTTTGGTTTTTTGTTTTGTTTTTGTCAAATCAGAGTTATCTTCAAACAGAAAAGAGAATTAGTCAGAAATGAGAGGTATTTGAAGCCCAGGGTAGGTTAGGGGATAACACCCTTTAAATTCATTCAGGTCTTTGGGATTAAATGAGTTACAGACTCAGACTTTTTTGGAATAATTGTGAATAGTAAGAGTAGTAAAATACAGAAAAGATATCTGAAGACTGGACTCAAAGGAGCAATGGTAGATTCTGGTAACTAGAAACTATTGAATTTCATGATAATTGTAATCAGAATGCTAGCATGGTTTTATTAATAATGGCTCATGAATAGATTTAAAAGGAAATGATGATCTCTAGGAGCTTTTCTGGGTGTAAGAAGAACAAATTAATGTAAATTCCTTGCTGTCACTGAATAGACATCCCAAGGAAATGTTGCAAATAGGTTTTTGTTTTTGGTTTTACATTTCTTCTTTTTTAAAATTATTTTGGGGGAAAAATTGATATGTAACATTATGTAAATTTCAGGTGTACAACATTGTAATTTGACATCTTTATGCCCCGCACAGTGATCAACACTAAAACTCTAGTTACCATCTCTCACCATACATATGACCCCTCTCCCCCATTTCACTCACCACCCCTCCACCCTCCTCCTTCTCTGGTGGCTATCAATCTGTCAATCTGTTCTCTATGAGTTTGTGTTTTGTTTTGTTTGTTAATAGATTCCACATATGAGTGCAAATATATGTCTTTTTCTTTATCTGACTTATTTCACTTAGCATAATACCTTCAAGAGTCATCCCTATGTTGTTGCAAATGGCAGGATTTTATTCTTTTTAAGGGCTGAGTAGTAGTGCATTGTGTCTGTATGCCACATCTTCTTTATCTGTTTGTCCATTGAAGGATGCTTAGCCTGTTCTCATTTCTCAGCTATTGTAAATAATGCATTGAAATCAGTGGTGCATATATCTTTCTGAATCACTGTTTTTGTATTCTTCAGATAATCTCCCAGAAGTGGAATAGCTGGATGAATAGCTGGATCGTATGGTAGTTCTTTTCTTAATTTTTTGAGCAAACTCCCTACTGTTTTCCATAGTGGCTGCACCAGTTTACATTGCCATCAACAGTGGATAAGGGTTCCCTTTTCTACACATCTTCTCTGTCACTTGTTATTTCTTGTCTTTTTGATAATAGCATTCTATCCAGTGTGATCTAATATCTCATTGAGGTTTTGGTTTGTATTTTCCTAATAATTAGTGATGTTGATCATCATCGCATGAATGTATTGGCCATTTGTATGTCTTCTTTGGAAAAATGTCTGTTCAGACCTTCTTCCCATTTTTAAATTGGATTATTTGTGTTTAAGCTATTCAGTTATATGAGTTCTTAATATATTTTGGATATTAATCCCTTATTGGATATCTGATTTGCAAAAATTTTCTCCCATTCAGTAGGTTCCTTTTCATTTTGATGATTGTTTTCTTTTACTGTGCAGAAGCTTTTTAGTTTGAGGTAATTCCATTTGTTTATTATTGCTTTTGTTTCCCTTGCCTTTGGAGTCACCTCCACAAAAATATTGCTAAGACCAGTGCCAAGGAGCTTACTGTTAGTTTTCTTCTAGGAATTTTATGGTTACAGGTCTTGCATTCAAGTTTTTAATTCATTTTGACAGAATTTTTGTGTGTAGTATAAGATAGTGGTCTAGTTTATCATTCTTTTGCATGTGGTTGTCCAGTATTCTCAACACCATTTCTCGAAGAGACTGTCCTTTATTCACTGTATGTTCTTGGGTCCTTTGTCGTAAATTAATTGTCCATGTATGTGCAGGTTTAATTTTGGGCTCTCGATTATGTTCCATTGATCTGTGTATCTGCTTTTATACAAATACCATACTGTTTTGATAACTGTAACTTTGTAGTGTAGTTTGAAATCAGGGAGCATACCTCTAGCTTTGTTCTTCTACGTCAAGATTGTTTGGCTTCAGGTGGCTGCACACAAATTTTAGAATTATTTGATCTAATTCCATGAAAGATGACATTGGAATTTTGAGAGGTGTTGCATTAAACCTGTAGATTGCATTGGGTAGTGTGGATATTTAAACAATATTAACTCTTCTAATCCATGAGCAAGAATATCTTTTCAATTATTTGTGTCTTCTTCAGTTACTTTCATCAGCGCTCATTGTTTTCAATGTACAGGCTAGATTTTACCTCCTGGGACTGATTTTACCTCAGTCGGTTAAGCGCCTGACTTCAGGTCATGATCTCACAGTTTGTGGGTTTGAGCCCCGCGTCGAGCTCTGTGCTGACAGCTCAGAGCCTCGAGCCTGCCAGGAGCCTGCTTCGGATTCTGTGTCTCCATCTCTCTGCCCCTCCCCTGCTTGACTGTGTGTGTGTGTGTGTGTGTGTGTGTGTGTGTGTGTGTGTGTGTAAAGTAAATAAACATTAAAAAAATTTTCACCACCTTGGTTAAATTTATTCCTAGGTATTTTATTCTTTTTGATGCAGTTATAAATGGGATTGTTTTCTTAATATCACTTTCTGATAATTTATTATTAGTGTATAGGAATGCCATAGATTTCTGTATGTTTATTTTGTATCCTGTTACTTTACTGAATTTATTTATTAATTCCGTGAGTTTTTTGATGTCATCTTTAGGGTTTTCTGTATATAGTCTTAGGTCATCTGAACATAGTGATAGTTGTGCTTCTTCTGTTCCTACTTGGATGCATTTTATTTCTTTTTCTTGCCTGATTGTTGTGGGTAGGACTTCCAGTACTCTTTTGAGTAAAAGTGGTGAGAGTGGACCTCCTTGTCTTGTTTTTGACTGTAGGGGAAAAGCTTTTAGCTTTTCACCATTGAGTATGATGTTAGCTGTGGGTTTGTCACATATCCTTTATTTTATTGAGGTCCATTCCCTCTACATCCATTTTGTTGAGAGGTGTTTTTGTTTTTGTTTTTGTTTAGCTTTATTCATTTGTTTTGTAGGAGAGAGTGCATGAGCAGGGGAGGGGCAGAGGCAGAGGCAGAGGGAGAGGGAGAGAATCCCAAGCAGGCTCCACCGGGTGGAGCCTGAAGCAGAGCTCTACCCCACAACCCTGACTCATGACCTGAGGCAAAATCAAGAATCAGATGTTCAAGTGACTGAACCACCCAGGCGCCCCTGTGAAATCACTGAAGTGATTATATGGTTGTTATACTTCATTTTGTGAAGGTGGTGTGTATTCTGCTGATTGATTTGTAGATGTTAAACCATCCTTGCACCCTTGGAATAAATTCTGCTTGATCATGGTGTATGATCCTTTTAATGTATTGTTGAATTTGATTTGCTCTTTTTGTTGTGGATTTTTGCATCAATGTTCATCAATGCTCTTGGCCTGTAATTTTGTTTTGTTGTGTCCTTATCTAGTTTGGGTATCAGGGTAATGGTTGCCTCATACAATGAGAAAGTATTCCCTTTTCTTCGGTTTTTTTTTTTTGGAAGAGTTTGAGAAGGATAAGTATTAAATCTTCTTTGAATGTTTGGTAGAATTTACCAGTGAGGCCATCTGGTCTTGGACTTTTGTTTGGTGGGAGGTTTTTGATTACTGATGCAATCTCCTTACTAGTAATTGGTCTGTTTAGGTTTTCTCTTTCTTCAGGATTCAGTCTTGAAAGATTATGTTTCTAGGAATTTATCCATTTCTTCTATAGTGCCCAGTTTGTCTGTATAATTGTTCCAATAATCTCTTATTGATCCTTTGAGTTTTTGTGGAGTCACTTGTAAGTTCTCTTTCAAACAAACATTTGTTAGAGAGGGCTCTAATTAATTAATTAGTTTCATTGATTCATTGATTTTTTTTTTTTAAGTTTCTCTTGTATTTATTTCTGCTTTAATCCTTATCATTTTATTCCTTTTACTGACTTTGGGCTTTTCCCCCCTACTAGCTCCTTTACGTGTTAAGTTAGGTTGTTTATTTGAGATTTTTCTTGTTTCTTGAGGTAGGTCTGTATCACTACAATCTTCCTTCTTAGGATAACTTTTGTTGCATTCCATATATTTTAGTGTGTCATATTTCTGTTTTAATTTGTCTCTAGGTGTATTTTTTATTTCTTTGATGACCCATTGGTTGTTCATAACATGTTTAATTTCTACATTTTTGTGTTTTTTCCAGTTTTATTTTCGCAATTGATTTCTAATTTTATACCACTGTGGTTGAAGAAGATGCTTGATATGATTTGAGTCTCCTTGAATTTTTGGAGACTTGTTTTGTAGCCCTACATATTGATCTGTTTTGGAGAATGTCCCATGGCACTTGAGAAGAATGTGTATTCTGTTGCTTTGGGAAGGAATGTTCTGTATATGTCTATAAAGTCCATCTGGTCTAATGTGTCACTTAAGACTGATGTTTCTCTTTTAATTTTTTGTTTTGATTTATCTATTAATGTGAGTGAGGTGTTAAAGTTTGCTACTTTATCAGATTGATGTCAATTTCTCCTTTTAGGTCTGTTAAATTTGCTTTATATATCTTGGTTGCATGTATATGTGTTGCATGCCTACATACTTATATATGGTATGCCTTCTTGTTGGGTTGATTCCTTTATCATTTTGTAATGGCCTTCTTTACTATTACAGTCTTTGTTTTAAAGTCTATTTTTTCTGCTATGAATATAGCTACTCCAGCTTTCTTTTCATTTCTATTCGCATGGAATATCCTTCTTTTTCAGTCTGTGTGTGTTCTTCTGATGTGAGTCTCTTGTAGATAGCATATAGATATTTTTTTAATTCACTCAGCCATTCCATGTCTTTTTATTGGAGAATTTAATCTATTTATATTCAAAGTAATTATTGATAATTTAAAGTAATTATTGATAGAGATATACTTCTTGCCATTTTGTTCACTGTGTTTTGGCTGTTTTCATACCTCTTGTCTGTTCCTTTCTTTTTCTCTTTCTCTCTTGACCTATGGTTTGATGGCTTTCTTTAGTGTTATGTTTAGATTCTTTTGTTACTTTCTCTTGTGTATTTACCGTAAGTTTTTGCTTTGTGGTTACTGTGAGGTTCACATATATCTTCTTCTGTATATATGATCTGATTTTAGTTAAATTTGAGTACATTCCAAAACTTTACATGGTTTTCTCCATGCCCTGCACATCTTCTATTTTTTGTCCTATTTTACATCTTTTTATGTATCTCTTAACTAATTACTGTAGTTTTAGTTACTTTTGCTATTTTTGTCTTTTAACCTCCATATTTCCTCTATAAGTTACTGGTCTACTACCTTTACTATATATTTACCTATTCTATTCTAGTAAGGTTTTTACTTTTGGATGTTTTCTTGTTATTAATCAGTGCCATTTCTTTTTGGTTTAGGGAACCCTCTTTAATATTTCTTGTAAGACCAGTTTAGTGGTAATACTCCTTTAGTTTTTGTTTATGTGGAAAATGCGTGATCTCTCCTTCAATTCTGAAGGATAAGTCTTGCCATGTAGAGATTTCTTGGAAGTTGGAAGTTTTTTCATTTTAGCCTTTGAATATGTCATGCCACTCTCTTCTGGCCTTCTGAATTTCTGCTGAAAAATCTCCTTTAGCCTCATGGGATTTCCTTTGTGTGTAATTAAGATTCTCTCTTTATCTTTTAACTTTTACCATTTTATTTATTATTTTTTATTTAAAATTTTTTTTTAATGTTTATTTATTTTTGACAGAGAGACAGAGTACGAGTGGGGGAGGGGCAGAGAGAGAGGGAGACACAGAATCCCAAGCAGGCTCCGAGCTGTCAGCACAGAGCCCGACATGGGGCTCGAACCCACAGACTATGAGATCATGACCTGAGCCAAAGTCAGATGCTCAACTGACTGAGCCACCAAGGCGCCCCTTTATTATTTTTTTAAATTATTATTATTATTATTATTTATTTATTTTTTTTTTTGAGAGAGAGAGACAGAGTGTGAACAGGGGAGGAGTAGAGAGAGAGAGGGAGATACAGAATCCAATGCTGTCAGCACAGAGCCCAACACCGGCTTGAAACCCACAAACTGTGAGATCATGACCTGAGCTGAAGTTGGACACTTAACCTACTGAGCCACCCAGGCGTCCCTAACTTTTACCATTTTAATTATAATGTGTCTTAATGTAGATCACTTTGTGTTCATCTTTTTTGGAACTCTCTGGGCTTCCTGGACCTGTATGTCTGTATGTCTGTTTCATTCTTCAGATTAGGAAAGTTTTCAGCTATTTCTTGAAATACGTTTTCTGGCCCTTTTTCTTGCTCCTCTCCTTCTGGGATCTCTATAATGTGATTGTTAGTCTACTTGATGTTGTCACAAAAGTCCCATAAGTTATCTTTGTTTTATAGAAATTCTTTTTTTCTTGCTGTTCTTTCTGGCTGTTGCTTTGTTTTCTGGCTCACTGACTTGATCTTTGCTCCATCCAGTCTGCTCTTGAATTCCTCTAGTTTTTTTCAGTTCAGTTATTGTATTCTTCAGCTCTGTAACTTCTGTTTGGAACTTTATTATATTTTTTATCTCTTTGTTGAGGATCTCACTGTGTTCATCCATTCTTCTCCTGAGTACGGTAAGCATCTTTATGACCATTACTTTGAACTCCTTTTGGGTAGATTGCTTATCTCCATTTCATTAATGTCTTTGCCTGATGTTTTTTTCTTGTTCTTTCTTTGGGATATATTCCTCTGTCTTTTCATTTTGCTTCTTTGTGCTTGTTTTTATGTATTAGACAAATCAACTGCTTTTCCCAGTCTTGAAGGAATGACCTTGTGTAGGAGATTTGATGGTGGAACCCAGAAGCGCAACCCTGTCTCACCAGCCGAGCTGGACACCCAAGGGGTGTTCCCTGTGTGGGCTGCATGCACTCATCTCATGTGGCATAGGGGTGGGCAGGGCTGGCACCTGGCCCAGCTGTGATTTGCTGGATGTGCTGTACGGGTGGATGGGTTTTCAATTGGGTGCCTCACCGGCTCTAACAGGTTAGAGAGATAGCTCCAAGATGGAGCCTGCTGGTGCTGACATTAGCAAGGTAGGATGGGGTTGCAAATATGGCACCTACTAGTGTCTCCATCCCTGGAGAAAATCGCAGTGGTTTCCTGCCTGTCTGGCAGGTGCTTTAAAATTGAGAAGTGGGTCTCCACATATGATTTAGGCACTTTTCAAACTGGTGTGTTTGCACTGGGTCCTGCGGTGAATGAGTCTATATAAGAGCTCCTTAAGAGTGGGTTCTCCATTCCCTATAGTTTTATTGCTTTCCTGGATATAATCCCTGTTGGTTTTCAAAGCCCAGTGATTAGTGTATCTTCTTTCATTCAGGATCTAAGGGTTGAGTGCCTGATGTGGAGTACAAATCCCTCACTTGTCAGGGAAAAGTTCTGTATTCTTGAAATCCCTTCTGAGTGTGGTTTTTCTTTGCTTTGCCCCCTCCCCTCCCCCCTCCCTCCTCCCCCCTCCCCCCCCCCTCTCTTCTCCTCTCCTGCCTTTCCAGTTCTTGATGCTGTCATTTTTGTTCTTTGTTGTGAAGGCTCTTTTCGTCTAGTTTTCTGGTCTTTCTCAGAGGAAATTATTCCATAAGTAGTTATATATTTGCTGTATCCATGGAAGGGAGGGAGTTCAGGATCTTAATATGCTGCTGTCGTGAGCCAGCCTACCAGAAGATAGCTTTTATTTGGGTGTTAGAAATGTATTTGATAAAGTCTTACTTGATGTCCCCACAGACTACAAGAAAAAAATAGGTTTTGTAAGGATTTATATTTGATTGATGGATCATATTTAATTAATTCATTTATGTCAGAGTCAAGGTCTTTGCTAATATGTCCTAGGATCTTAACTTATTCAGCAGTTTTTCAGTGGCCAGGGTGAAATTTCATTGTAATCATTGGGTTTGTGAAGGAAGAAAGAGGGTACAATGTTGATAGAGATAGCAAAAGTAAGGTTATGAAATTAAGTTTTGTCAAGATCTTTTGAGGCTAGAATGATAGACCAAAGTGAAGACTAGATTAAAAATGATAAAATGTCATGTTCTACACTGCGATCAAGATAGCCCCTAAGAGAGGACTGAGGGATTTCAATGAAGTGTGTGCT
This sequence comes from Lynx rufus, assembly GCF_022079265.1. NCBI lineage: Eukaryota > Metazoa > Chordata > Mammalia > Carnivora > Felidae > Lynx > Lynx rufus. Next base: position 10,584,357 of record NW_025814889.1, on the reverse strand, counting down.
AAATACGAGTCCATTAAATGGACTCCCAGCCAGGAAAGAAAAGTGAATGATTTAGTTGCAGATCAAGAAGGGTAACAGAGCTGTTATTTTCCTCACATCAGACCTGTCTTGGATATTTGGGTGTCACATTTCAAGGGGGACTTTAATAAAATGTCATGTGTTGAACAGTGTGAATATCTCAGTGGCTTGTATTTATAGGCTTATCATGTGGAAAAGTCTAATTTTTTTTAGAGCTGAAAGGAAGACATTTCTAATAATAATTAGAACATTTCAAGATGGAATGGGCTGACTTGTGAGCTTGGAAGATTTTCGTCTCTGGAGGCATTAAAGGAGAAATTCTGTGACAACTTATTAAGAACGTTATCAAGGGGATGTTAACATTTGTGGGAAGCTGAGCTAGATACCCTTGAAGATCCTTTACAATTCCTTTAATGTGTGTGTGTTTTTTTTTACATAAAATTTTGCTTTGATACCTCCACAGTCAGTTTTTATCAATCTTGTCCTTAAAACTTTATTAATAATAAATACCGTATTTTACATGGCCCTTAAAGTAATGCTTTTATGAACCCAGTTAAATGTGAGGGTCACAAGAATTCTACGAGTTGGGCAGGAGATGTCTTACAGTTTTTAAGCAGCTATATCTTAGTGATTGAGTGTGTGGCTTCTGGATCCCCGAGCATCTGGGCTCTGCCACCTGCCGTAAGACCTTTGGAAATATGTGCCCCTCTTTCCTCATCTGGGGTTTGGTGATGCATTATTCTATATATATGGTGCCTACACCATAGGGTTGTTTGAGTTTATGATCATATGATCATATGCTTGAGAATATATGCTTAGAACATTATGATATGCTTGGAACAGTATCTGACATGCAGAAGACATTTAGTAAATGTTAGCTAGTCCTCTTGTCATTTTTTCTATTTTACAGGTGAGGAAACTGACGCTCACGCAGGTTGTAACTTGCCCAAGTTTACGTCAATAATAAGTGGTAGAATTATTAAGAATTCTGTTGGGGGGCACCTAGGTGCTTAACTGACTGAAGCGTTTGACTTCGGCCCAGGTCATGATCTTATACGGTTTGTGGGTTTGAGCCCCACATCAGGCTCTGTGCTGATAGCTCGGAGCCTGGAACCTGCTCTGGATTCTGTGTCTCCCTCTCTCTCTCTCTGCCCCTCCTCCACTTGCACTCTTTCCCTTTCTCTCAAAAATAAACAAACATTTAAAGGAAATAATTCTGTTGAACTGAACAAAAACAAAATCAGAAATGGAGTGAAATTACCGATATATGGACTAATTTTGTACTAATTTGTATAACAGTATTGATTTCATTTTAATTTGTTAAATGAATCATCAGGCTGTTGTGAATCTATTACTATAGATTTTGGGGAAAGCTCTGGTTTGCATATGTTTACATACATACACACATTCCAGACATGATTCAGTAAGAAAATGCTTTCTAAAGCATATTGTAAATAAAGAAAACTACACTTTCCAAAAGCTTTATGGTGCTTGATAGCATTTAAAAGGAAATAGTTAGCTTTGGTTTGTGTTGGCATTCCAGTATACTTGCTAAGCAATTTGAGCTTCTTATTTCTAGATGTGCTGTTAAGATTTCTAGAGGGATATAAGTCAAACTGAAGGCATCTCCTAGAAGAAAAGTCCAAATTGGCTCTTATTTATAGGGTTGAAATAAACAAAAATGATCTCACTAAAACTCTGTTCTACCTTTAATCACCTCTTATAATAATTAATTTATTAGATGCTCTGTAGTTTTCTAGTCATGTGAGAGACAGTTTACATAGTATAGTAACATAGTTGTCCTCTGCAGATTGTATGATGTGCTTTAAGAAAGATTATCACTTTTGCCTTTCTCTCCTTGGCTGGCAAGGTCCTGTGGGGAACACATCTCTTATGGTAATGATTCTTTTATTCATTTACAAGGTTGTAAACATCTTGAGGGCAGATATTGTGTCTTAATAATCTATGTTTCTCAGTACTTGCGAAGAGCCTTTGTCTATAGTGAGTTTGTGAAATTGTCAAAGCATTGATGGTTTTATTGGAAACCTAAGAACTCATTAGATTGGCTGTATTACAAATAGTCGGTTAAAGTAATATAAGCCATTTGTCAGCAAGTTTATTAAAGTTATGTTCTTGAAAAGAACTGCTGTAGGCAAAACTGCATTTGACAAATCAGTGTCATATGGAAAATAAGAGTTTAAAGGGAAAAAATACTCTCTAAAAGGCTTTAAAGGCATTTCAAGAACACTGTAAATGAGAGTTCTATGAGACATCTATTTCAAAAACAACCTAGATTTGTCAGCAGTAAAAATCACATTGAGTAAGTAAGTCAATTGATTAGAAAAGTTGTAGTGTGATCTGCTGAGGCAGATTTTCCTGTAAATTTTATTTGGCTTGTATGCTTTTCTTTTCTTTCTTTCTTCCTGTTTTTTTTTTTTTTTTAAGTAAGCTTTCTGCCCAACATGGGGCTTGAACTCACGATCCTGAAATCAAGAGTTGCACACTCGACCAACTTGGGCAGCCCACCCCCTCTTGTATTTATTTTAAAGTGTTTGAAATAGTCTATAACAGCCTAAAATTTAATGCCTTTAGCATTCATATTATCCTTTAATTTTTACATTTCTCAGTAAAATACTGACTCCTTTCCAAATCATTGTGATGGTTAAAGACATGTTTCTCTGGACCTGGTTTTCTATTCATATATTGAGAAGGTGGGATATATATTCTTTTTTAAATTTTTTTTTTTTTTACGTTTATTTATTTTTGAGACAGAGAGAGACAGAGCATGAGCGGGGGAGGGGCAGAGAGAGAGGGAGACACAGAATCAGAAGCAGGCTCCAGGCTCTGAGCCATCGGCCCAGAGCCCGACGCGGGGCTCGAACTCACAGACCGCGAGATCGTGACCTGGCTGAAGTCGGACGCTTAACCGACTGCGCCACCCAGGCGCCCCGGGATATATATTCTTAATTTCCCCTTTCTGCACCATCACAGCCCCTCTGCCTGGATGGCCTGCTAGAGGAGAAAGTGCTAATTGGTTTTCTTGTGATTATGGGAAAGAAATAGTTATGCACTTGGCACAGTTTTCATCTCTTTGAATTTACATTCTTCCTTTCCTTCCTTTAGAGCAGTAAAGAAAACTGGAAGAGATGAAGGCATTCATTTCATCGTAAAAGCTGAGGTGACCTTGTACTTGACTCTCTTCATGTTTCAGGTCCCTGCAGGCTAGAATGAGGGTGTGGTAGAGAAGGGAACTTTTGCTGTCAAGGGAGCTGTGCTGGAGTAGAATTTAATCTTCAATCTCCTGAGGAGGGGTTTTTCTCCTAACATTAATTATCTTTACAGTTGTTAAGAATTTTATGCCTGTCTGTCTGTCTGTATGCATGTATGTATTTAAAGTTGGGTATGGAGCCCAATATGGGGCTTGAACTCACGACCCTGAGATCAAGACCCTAGCTGAAATCAAGAGTTGTGCACTTAATTGACTAAGCCACCCAGGTACCCCCCAGATTTTTACTTTTATGTTTTGATAAGGTGGTACATGTACATAGTAAACAATTCAAGATGCACTAAAGGTTATGCATTGAAAAATAAGTGTCCTTTCCATTCACCTACCTAGTTTTAAGTTCCCCAGGGCAGCCACTGTTAATTTTGTGTATTTCTGTGTATCCCTAACCCCCGACAGGGTGTTATATTCACTATTCTGAACCTTGCTTTTTTCCCCCTACTTACAATGTATCTTGGAAATGAATCCAAATCAGTGTGTAATTTTGCCATGTGATTTTTAATAGCCAAATTGATGGACATTTATATTGTTTCCAGTGTTTTTCGGTAGATTATGAAGTTGGTCATGCTTATTTACTTGTAAAAGAGGAATTTGGGTTGCTGTTATAAATGTATTCTGTAACTTCAGATGGTATACTCAATGAGTATGAAGAAGACAGTGCTCTCTAAGAAATGTTTTCCTCAGTGAGAAGGGTGGCAGGTCCTTTATAATCAGTCTCCTTGGAGAATGGTGATATTTCATGTGGAGATTGGTATAACTCATCAAGTACAGTATTCTCAAAGAGGCTCCCCCGCCCCCTTACTCGTGTCTTTGAGTTTTACTCTTTAACTGCTGTATATAAAAAATTCATATAGAGTCTGATTGAACCTGTCTATAAGTTTTGGGCCAGGCAATCGAGTGACGTTGGGATGGGGGTGGGATGTTTAGGTTACAGTAAAAACCTGGGTAGGAATTTTCAAGATATCCAGACAAGGTATTATCTGCAGCTCAGTGGCAGCCCATCCCTTTCTTTCTTGGGTCAGTTGCATCTAAGTTATTGGTTTTTGTTTTTTTTTTTCTTTTTAATTCTGACTATAATGGTGCTGTTTTCTTTGGAGATCTACATTCCACGGCTATTTTTCTTAAATATATTCCGTTCTGGGAAAATAATGTAGATGGTGGAATATATACATATTGAAGGGATGTGTATTCGGATGTGCTTAGATTTGTTTTTAAAATTGGCTTTTTGAGCAGAATTTGCATCATTAAAAAAGGTTTACAGTCGCCATTATCTTAGTCACTTAATTCTGAATGACTCAGGTCTTGATGAATGAATACCCAAGTAATGATGTTATGTTAGTAGTATCAGAACGGAAGATACTAATTTGTACTATGTTTATTTTGCTTTCTTATGGCCTCAAACTAATGTCTCCTTTTGTTATTTTCCTGCACACACCTAACTTTTGCCCACGGAGATTGCCTTCTGCTCCAGTTGTGTGGGTGGGATATTATGAAAAAGAAGAAGGAGAAGGAGAAATGATACAAGTTGGAAGACCTGTCTTTTTTACCCCAACAGTGAATGTGACTGTTGAGGTATGTGCTCTTGAAATAGGTGTACCTGGTGCTGTGGACTATGGCTTTTTATTAACATTCCGTGGCTTTCTGTCCTTGTCCAAATGGTAACTTTCTACCGTTCTTTTGAGGCCTGGCTAAAATGTTGCTTTGTAGGTGAAGTCTTTTTCTGACTTTGCTTTTTTCCTATTAACGTCTCTGTGGATTTTAAAAAGACATCTATTAAGGGGAGTTTATTACATATTTACAGTGGATTCTTTATGTGTCTGATCCCCTTAGGGGACTGTGATCTGTATGAAGAATTACATTTTGTCCCTATTTATATTCACAGTGGCAGTAAATGGCGTTCAGTAATTTTTGAATTAATGAATATAAGAAAACTTAATCCATCTCATTTTCTCTGAGGGAAAGCTGGTCTTTATATTCTTACTCTGACCTTTACTCACTTACATGACTTACTATTTGGTATTCCAAGTGGAAGTTTTAGGTGTTCATAGAGATAGGGGAGGATTATTTTGATGGCTAGATAACTTTCTTCAAAAATTGTTTTATAGCTTTCCATCTAAAACCTCATAAGAGAACTGGGGAGCAAGTTTGTTTTCCAGGCATTGTACTATTTTATTAAAAAGCTTAAGATGTGTTTGGGAAAAATGTTTTTTTTAACTTTCTAACTTATTAATGTCCTCTTTACATTAAAAAAGAGTTCTTATGTTAAAAAAATATTTTAGGGTTGCTTGGGTGGCTCAGTTGTTTGAGCGTCTGACTCTTGATTTCAGCTTGGGTCATGTTCTCACAGTCATGGTCTCATGGTTGTGGGATCGAGCCCTGTATTGGGCTCTGTGCTGAGCATGGAGCCTGCTCTCTCTCCCTCTCTTTCTGCCCCTCTCCCACTCTCATGCACATACACATGCATGCACTCTCTCAGAATAAATGAACATTTAAAAAATACATATATATTTTGTAATAAAAGTGACTTAAGCTTTAGTTAATGACCATTCAGAAAAAAATGTAAAAGTGTAAGAAGAAAATATAATTATATGCAGTTCCTCCTGTCAGACTCTCAGAAATTAAAACATTTGTTAACATTTGGTGCATTTCGTTCTTATCTTTTCTTTTTTTTTAAGATTTTAGTTTCAGCTGATCTCCACACCCAATGTAGACACAACCCCAAGGTCAGTAATTGCATGCTCCATCAACCAAGCCAGCCAGGTGCCCCTCATTGTTGTCAAAATTTTTTCTGTTCATGGATTTTTTTGTTTGTTTAGTTTTTCACGGCAGTTGATGATTTATTGTTTTCTTGTTTGGCATTGAAGTAACTTTAGTCTTCACGTGGCACACTTCTGGTGAAACGTATCATTTAAGACCTCTGTAGATCACATCTAAGGGGTTGATATTGTGTTACCTTAGCAAATCAGAAATGCTTCCAAAATACTACTCGCTTTCTTTTTGAGGCCATTAAATTTTGTGTTCTGCTTTGGTTTTATTTCACTCCCACATAGGGATTTGGTGTTTGTGAAATGACTAGAGAAAAACAAAGCTACTTTGAAAGGCACTAGGGAGGCATCTAGGTGCCCTCATTGACCAGGTAACTCACTTTCGTGCACATAGTCCATGACTCAGATTCATGCCTGAGGAAAACTGCCAATTGTTACATGTGATGGCCCTTGGGCATGTTGAAACTGATGAAACATTAAAATTTTTCAGATGCCAAGGGTGAGAGCTGGAGTGTTTGTACAACATTATATACTACAAGTTGCCTGTAGTAGATGTGTTGAAAATACTGTTTTTTAAAGTTTGATTACTTTAGAATTAATGAATCTTCACTCTGAAGAACTTATGAGTTATATGTAGGAGAAAAAAAGATATGGTCAAAAGGGTTTGAAAAATAATAAATGTAGGACCTGGTTATGTTGAATAGAGGGTATGGATCAAAGGCAACTAACAAACATTGGTGGGGAGCCCATGTTTCCCTGTTCCCTGCTTGGGTCTGGTGATTGTTACCTAGTAAAGCATTAAAAAAATAGGTTTAATTTCATCAGTATTTTAGCTGCTCCAATGTAACATTTGGAAATTTTTATTTGCTTGCTTATAAGTATAAATCAGTTCCTAGGTAATTACATTTTGGCAGCTTTGTAGTATCAGTGGATTGAAACTTTGGAAACTTGGGTATGTGAAAGTGCACAGAAATAAGTAATTTTGGGAAGTCATCATTTTCGGATCTTGGAAGAGTTTTGTCTTTATTGGAGGAGGAGATTCACTTGTGGAAACACAGCCAACACACGGCGGGCTGATCACACTGACTCCGGTAACCCACTTCCTCGTTATGGTGCGTTAGTTTCTTGGTAGCTTATACCTTATTAATTTACAGATACACAGATATATTCTCTCTCTCTCTTCTCTTTTGTAACATAATGGGCAAGAGGACAGGCTTTGGAGCCTTCCAGATGTGGCTTTGACACTTAACGTAGCCTTGGACAAGTTTCATTTTTCTCACCTATAAACTGAACGGTAATAGGGCTCTTTGAACATTCAGTGAGATATTGTGTGTGCCTAGCACAGTGCCCGATGGGTAATGAGAGCTCAACAGTGTGAGGTCTTAATAAGCAAATTCTTCTTCCCTCCCCAGCAGCCTTGGTTTTCTCCACAGCTTCTGGCCAGTTTTCTCTTCAAAAACACCTCCGTGGCTTCCTGTTGACTGAAGGGCACTTCCTTGGTCTCTTGCCCTGATTTAATGCTACTTTGAGGATCCCTGTTAACAGAGTCACTTGACAAACCTTTGTTCATTCACTTGCCATTTGACGTATCCAAAGATTATGTGGAGTGATTAAGAGTGCCCTGGAGCCTTCTTGCCTTGGTCTGAATGCCACTTCTGTAACTTCAGTGCTGTGTGATCTTTTCAAGTTAATTAACCTAACAATTTTCTTTCTGCTAAACGAACAATAATGATACCTACCTTATAGTTTTGATGTGAGGTCATTCGACAAAATAACATACAGGAGGTGTTTAGATTGTACAGAATAAATGCTAGCTGTTATTATGAGCCAGGCTCTCCGTTGGTACTTAGGTTATTTAGTCTCCTCATCATCAGTGACTTTCATATGTGTATAGATAGCACTTTTGATATTTGTTATGTAAAATAAGTCTTACACAAGGTTCCCCAACACAAAATTATTGGCACAATAATGGTAACCACGTGAAGAATGTGTGCTTCATTAAACATACGTGCACATGTGAGATACTCTTACATGATGTTCTCAGGAGTTGTCAGGTGAGATGTGGTGAGTGCAGCTATATGATGAGAATTCCATGGTGCTGGGCTTGGAGATTATGGCACTCTTTTTTTTTTTTTTTTTGTTAAATAATTGAATGAATGACAGCTTCAGCATGATATGAACACTTATATTTATTATTTTCCAAGTTGCTGGCTTTCAGTGGCCTTATATTCTGATTTGGACCTAAGGGCCATTCAGGGACCAAATAATACTTGCATTGTTAATACTTTTAAAACATATATTAAGGTAATTCTTTCTGTGTGTTACTCTGTTGTTCTAGGTGATACTGAGTTCTTGTTTTTGTATGCCATGCTGGGTTCAGTTTGTTTTTTGCACGTCATTTTTGATTTAAATAGTAGAAAAGTTACCATTGGGTCGAGAAGAGGGTTTGCCAAATTATCTGTGGAATTAGTTATGTACTATTAGGGTGGGCATTCTCTGAACCCTCTTCCGTCCCCTTTGTTGGGTATGTGATCTACGAGAATCTGCTGTAATTGCATCATTTCTTGTTAGCTCCCATTGGGCTGAATTCAGCATGAACTTGCAGTGAACATAACTGCATGCTTACAGTTCTGAATGAGCCGGAAGAGTTGTGAAGGTCAAGTAAATGCATTAGATTCAACAGAATTCTTCCCATAAACATGGAAATTAATTGTGAGGGCCTTTGAGTTAGTATCTACAAAACACCTGAAGTATTTTAGCAGAGTTAACTTTAGTATCCATTTGGTGATTTGTCTGTCAAATATTTTTGCAGGTTTTTTCTTGTCTCTTTTGGAACGCTTCATGAGTTTCATGCATCCTTGTGCAGGGGCCATGCTAAATCTTCTCTGTATTGTTCCAACTTTTAGTCTACATGCTGCCAAAGCGAACACTGCATGTTTCTTGATCGTTTCCTATTATCCTAAAACATACAGCTTAAAATATAATAGAGGAGTACAGTTGCTTAGAGGGGTCACAAAGACTGTTTGTATAAGTGGTTCTTGGATTCTCTATGTCATTGGACTCCATTTTGCACAAATAGTAGACAAAGTCAGTTTCGTAAGTTTAGAAGGCTACTAGAAAGCAGAAAGCAACTGTTAAGAATCCACAGGAATCACAAATAGATTTGTTTCTAAGAAAATAAATACAAGGACTAGCAGAAATGAGAAGAAATATAAAGATGATCCATTGTGCTGTAGCAAAATAGCTTGGTATTAGAAACAAGGCTTTGAAGTCAGACAGCCCTGACTTTGAAGTCCTGCTCTGCCACTTACTTCCCATAGGACCAGAATGACTTAACCTCTCCACACATCAGGCTCTCCTTATGTAAACTGAGAATAGACACACAACTATCAGAGTAGGTTGTCGTGAGGATTATATGAGATTACACATAGTAAATGCTCAACACAGGTCTGGCACATAGTAAACGCTCACTAGACAGGTTATAAAGTATCCGCAAACAGGGAGTCATTACCAATGAGTCTGTGTCATCTATTCAAACAATCATATTGCTGGTAAAGCAGCTAAGGTATAATCCTGAATTTGCCAGCCACTGTAGGCGGATTTAAATGAGTGAAGTGACTCATAGGCTTGTCTTGGTTCTAAGTATGTGTTATTGGCAATTTTGTCACTCAACCCTGCCCCCAAATGTGGGAGTTACACTCATACTCAACAACTAGTAATTATGCTTCTCATCAGTAGTAATGGTATTTAAATACTGTTACATCACTCCATATCCTTTTTCTCTATGAATCACCTTACACATAAACATATGAGTTACTAGTGTGATTTGGGGAGTTCTAGGGAACCAATAGTGATACTGTTTCTTCTCCTTGAGAAGTAAGACACAAGAGACTGACAGATGGAGATCAAAATGGCTTCTGTATTGGTTGATCTAAGGATGTGACATTAGATCCATTAGGTCCAATGGGCCTTATTAGCCCATCTTGACTTAGACTTCCCCACTGGGTGACTAGCATAGCTGAGCAACCACAGACCTCCCCTCAGGACAGGTGCCTTCATGCATGGAGAACAGACCAGATGGCTTGCCCCCCAGGGTGGCTGAGAGAGAGAGAGAGAGAGAGAGAGAGAGAGCGAGAGAGAGCGAGAGCGTGCGAGCACGCAAGGAGCTGAGCCAAGCCAACCTCAAAAGTCCTTCTGCCCCTATAAGAGGGGAAGAGTATGGGGAGAGTTCTGGAGTGTTCATACATGGATTTAAAAGCATGATGGTAGTACATTCAGCCAAGTGGGCAGGACCTTCCTGTCAAGAATGTGAGACTACGATTTTGGGAGTAGTTTCTGGGAGTAGACAGGTAGCTAAATCAGGAAGACGTGGGGAGAGGAGTGGGCTGGGCACAGACATCACAGACATGTCTCTGGTTTTCTTCGTCTTTCAGGAGGCTCCTGCCTTTTTTTTTTTTTTTTTAATTCCTTCTCTCCTCTCCTTCCCTCCTTTCCTCCCTCCCTCCCTCCCTTCCTTCCTGGATATGAAGTACTTGTAAATATGCAGAAGTGCTAATCAGAAATAGATGGCGACTTCTCATTTCTGAATTTTAGAATCTTAATAAAATTTTAAATGCTACCTTGAAATAGAATTAAAAAAAACTTAGAATCTTTTATAAAGGTGTACTTTTTGCAGGGAAAGTATTTCTGAAAAATAGCTTAAAATCTAATTGTTAAAAATAAATTGATATGTTAAGTGTTGAGCTGGTTGAATAGTTCACAATAGTAATAATTCTGAGGAATTAGTTTCATCCTGTTAAGAAATACTTGGTGAGCAGCGACCGTGTGCTAGACCCTATGATTAGATACAGTGACCGCAGGGTGAATGAGAGAACTGTGTTCTGTTCATGGAGCTTACAATTAAATAACACGTCAGTAAGTCATATGTCAATAAAATGTTATGGGTTCCTGTTTCGAAGAGAACTCAAACAAAAGAAGCAGTGGCTGGTTCTCCCTTTATGCCAGCAGTTATGGGTGGTTCATCTGGAAGCAGACTGTCATTCCTGATTGCATTTGAGAAAAACTTACCTTCTCAATTACAATAAATCTTTGCCAGTCATTGGCTTTAGGACTTTAAATATTATTTTGTTTCTCCTCTTTCTAGAAAATAGGAAGCAAGTAATAGAAGGCTGCCCAGGAATTATTGCTATGACTATAATTTTAAGCATTTTCTTAGTTATGGAAACATTAAATACCTAGCTTGATACTGGGTGCTCCGTGTTTAAAATATTAGAGATGTGCCCTGTTCTTGCTTGCTTGGCCGGGATAGCCTTGCCGGTCTGCGTGGGTCATGTGGGTCACTTGGAGGAAAGAGGGAGAGCAGGCCAGGGGAACTTTGCTCCCTCTCTCCTCTACCCGACCTGCCTGCCTGGCTTGGCAGTTGGGCTTCTGTATAAGGATTTGTGGGAAGAAATGTGTTCTGCACCTTGAATGGCAAATTTAAAAACTATTCATTTAAAGTATGATATATAATAGGAAATATCAATGTCATGCTGATCGTGATAGAATATAAATATTTTGAATGAAAAGATACAAATCCTGTTTGTAAATCCTGAAGAGCATTTAAGCTTACTTATTTTGAATGTTTTTATGGTATCAGACCATGTGGATTAAGCCAGAGAAATATGAAGCTATTATGTGGATACTTGTGTGACTGTTTTGAGAGGAAATCTGGGCGTTTCTGGGGACTTTTGGGTTCTTTCATGTAGTTTGCTTTTAGCCTTTGGCTTCCTTGATCACCATTATTTGTCATAGTTTTCCCAGTGAACATGGGAAAGCGAGAAGGAAACCAATGATTTTTCTAAGATTATTACTCAGTTGGGGGAGGAAGAAGGAGAGAGATTAGTAGGTGTTGGGGGTTGTGCAGTTTTTGAGGACATTGTTTAACATGGAATTGAGTGAGTTAGGAGAGGGGGAAATAGGACGGGGCTGGGGCGCAAGGGAATATAGGATGATAGATGACCTCCCTGTGGAGGGAAGAGACCCTGGGTTAGTCTTCTCCCAGGACCACCAGGTGGTGCTTTTGGCCTAGACTCCCCTGGGATCCTGGCATGCTGTTTCAGAATCAGCTTTATAGGGGCCAGTAGGGGGAGGCAGGCAGGGATATGTACCTTGTAGGTGCCTGCATTTAACATCATCTCATACGAAACACCCAGTTAAAATCCATGGTATTTCAGGCTCTTTTGTGACTGGTGCACCTGCCTTTATTTTATTCGTTTGTTTTTAGTTGTGTTTTAATGTTGATCTGCTTAACTCTGTGTATTTCTCCTCTGAGCATTTCTTCCAGCCTTGAATCTAGAACATGAGAAAATAAATGCTGAAGTTTTCAGCAGTGGTGCCTAATTAAGATTTTACCATTAAAAGAACTCTTATTGTTGATATATCTTAGCCCATAGTGCACTAAGAAAGTGATCACAAGTAGCTGAAACCATTGCTTAGGCACCACTGGTACTTGGGGCCTCTTTTGGTTGAAAGATGAGGTTGAATGAAGGAACTCTGATTATAGACCAGAATAACTTATTCAAATTATTTCAAGGAAAAAAAAAGAGCATTATTTGTATTGAGCAGGAAGTGTAAGCCACCAGGAGCTGAAGCATGAAGCAGTTTCTGTCTGTGTTCTTTTAGGCTGAAAGGTCTCTACGATGGTGACTCACTCTGCTCTCTCAGGTCCTGCGTTCCTCTTTGCAACAGCTGCTTTTTCTCAGCTTACTGGTCGTTTCTGCTTCCTCTGTTGTTCTGTTGCCTTTGGTCACCACTGCCTAGTAAGCTCTTTACCTTAGGATGTTTTCTCTTTAACTCCCATTAAAAATGGACTCTCGTTTTTATCCTAGTTCACATTCCTTAGAGAAGACTGGTTGAATAAATTATATTAATGTATTAGGTAGGAAGCTTTCCAGCTACGGAAAAGGTTAAGGTAGATCTGTTGATGTATTGGAGCCAGACTGAACTGTCTGTTCCATGGCGGCATGTTGTAGTTTGGCGATTAGCCGCCGTGGTGGGAGAAGAAGTGGCATGGAGGTTCGGAGGTGCCACAACCGGGGCTTGGAGCCCCTGCTTCCTCCCTATAAGAATGGGTCGCTAAGCCTTTATTGGCACACCACTGGGTAGGTCTGCAGATGTGGATATGCACAAGCTCCAAGATGCACTGTTAAATGAAAAAGAGTGAGGTGTAGAGCTATTTATAGAACAATTCTAGTTTCTCACTAGAAAAGGGAGACTGAAATCTGTGTGTGCATGCATGCATGTAGATTCTTGTATAGTGTGGAGAATGTTTTTTGCAGGTATTGGTGGCTGCTTTTAGGAAGGGCATTTAGGTTTCGAGTGTGGTGTGTGTGTGTGTGTGCAGATCAGAGTTCAGTTTTGGACACTTTGTAGTTGATTATGAACACCAAAAGCCAATAAAATTCTTATATAATCAGAATAATGTCAGTATCATATAATCAAAATAGTGTCAGTGTCATTTATCTAAATCTCGAATATTATGAGGTATGTAAAAATAAGTATAATAATCCTAATGTTGAAAGTGTCAAGATCACATGGATTCATTTCTCCTACATGCCATATGTGTACAAATGGCCTTTGTACATTTCTTCACGTTTGCCTGTGGCTTTATCACTTTCTGCTTTGCTAGTTCTGAGATTTCAAACAGTCCTCTCGCCCTCTTTTTGGAGTCTTTTATGTGTAAGCTTTTACTGTGTCACTGGTAAAATCTATTTTCTTCCTGAAGACACCTTGTATTCCCTATTCTAATGTAGGCTGGCTGCTCTCTAGGCAACTACACATTTGGCATCTGGAAATGTCTAATTTTAGCCTTCTGAGATTTCATGGATCCCGTGTCTGCCTTCTGTTTTATTCTGTTACAGAAAAATTATTCTGGCTCTCGTTAAAACAGCAAAGACGTTGTACACGAGAATTGCAGTTGGGGTCAAGACTGTCGGCAGTAGGGGAGAGAGATCAGGCTCCACTCCAAACACAGGAAGGACAGGTGGAGTTCATAGCCACCAGGCAGACTGAAGGTTTCAGTGCATGGCGGGGAGGGGGTGGTCCTTGCTACGCTGACTGAACAGGATTCTGGATAAAGGCACGCCAGGGTGACTAGCTAGCAGGGTGTGGGGGCACTCTTGCTAAACTGACTTAGCAGGATTCTTGCTGTGGCTGGGCCAGGCCAGGCTAGGCAGGCCGAAGATAGGACAAGGCTAGGAGGAGCCTGACTGAAGTTTGGAAAAGGAGAGAGTCTTTGTCAGTTCTTTTTATTGTTGTTTCGTTTTTCTGTAGTGTATTCTCGTATTCTTTTTAAAAGAAACATTGGGTAGGCAGTGAACTTTGAATCATGTATTGGTTTTCTGTCCCTGCTGTAACGAATTCCACAAGCTTAGTGGCTTAAAACAACATAGATTTATTCTTTTATATTTCTGGAGGCCAGAGTCTGAGCTCAGTTTCACTGGACCATAGTCAACGTGTCAGCTTAGTTGGTTCCTTCTGGAGCCGTTTCTTAGCCAGTTCTGACTTCTGGAGACCACCTTTGTTCTTTGCCTGCCAACCCCTTCCTTCCTCACAAGCGCTCCAACCTCTTCCATCGTCATACTTTCTTGTTTCCCTTCTATAAGGTCTCTTATGGGGCGCCTGGGTGGCTCAGTTGGTTAATAAGCGTCAGACTTCAGCTCAGGTCATGAACTCACGATTCGTGAGTTCTAGCCCCACATTGGGCTCTGTGCTGACAGCTCAGAGCTTAGGGACTGCTTCAGATTCTGTCTGTCTGTCTCTCTCTTTCTCTCTCTGCCCCTTCCCAACTCCCACTCCATTTGTCTCAAAAATAAATAAACATTAAACAATTTTATAAGGTGCTTTATGATTCCGTTGGGCCCATCTGCACGATGCAGGATAATCTCCCCATCTCAGGATCCTAACTTACTACATCTGCAGATACCTTTGCCATATAAGGTACACTCACAGGCTCGAGAGATGAGGATGTGGACATCTTTTAGGGGTGAGTGTCATTTCTTGAGCTTTAGCAGACCTGATAATAGCTAAAAATGTTTTTATTTTTTCTCCATGCTTCATTGATAGTCGGGCTTGGTATCGAATTCTAAGTTCATGATCATTTTTTTTTCTCAGAACTTTGGAAATAGAGTTTCATTATCTTTTAGCTGGAAAGAAGTTTGATACCAGTCTGATTCTTATTCCTCAGTGTATGACTTGAAATTTTCCCTCTCTCTAAGCTTCTGAGATCTTTCGCTTATATTAAATACTACAAATGGCTTAAAGGGAGTGTAAACTTAATGTGTGAAGTGTCCAGTTAAGTGTGATTAGTGTCCGCAAGCATGCCTCCAACATGACTGTTAACGTTTGCAAAGTGGTTTCCAAATTGTAGGTCCCTGAAGAGGAGTAAGAAGGAATAAATAGAATAGAACAGAAAATTTCACAGAGCCATCCTACAGTAGTTATACACATTGTTCCCCAAAACGTGTTTCACTTGTATATGTGTGGTGTGTTAAAACTTTCCAAAACCTTCCAAAATTTAGCTTGTATTCATTTAGTGTCTGAAATAGAGGCTGACGTTCTCACATTAAAAATTATGTTAAGAATGAAATGTGTTTGAGGGGAACATTCCTACCTAGTTTTAGTTTAATGTTTTCAATAACAATTTTCTTTGTTGCTTTATGACAAAATTTAGGGCAAGTAGTAAGCATGTGGTTAACTTTGCAGCAGGAGGTGAAGGCGTGTTCTAAAGCGGCTTGTCTCAAGCCCCTGTTTGTTGTCAGATGGAAATGCCGGGTGTAGGCTGCTGTGGCTCATACTTGGGATCTGGCCTGAAAGACATGTTTTTACCCTCAACAAACATCATCTTTGTTAGAATATCTGGAGTCCGTGTAGCCACAGAAAGGTCTTTTCTTCTCCCTTAGAAACGTTTTCTTTCTTGTGCTTGTTTCACAAATAGTTTAAAGTAGAGCTGCCTTCCACTTTTCTGTTTCAGTTTGTTGCAAGAATGTATGAGGCACCACCTAACTCGCCTGGTGTGCTTGAGAACTGTAAAATAATAATGAAATCTTGGAGTAGATAAGTTTAATCTATGAGGACTGAAGCCGCCGTTAATTCCCAGGGCCGGACTAACTGTCTAACAAATGGTAAAGTACTTCTTAAGTTGGAATAGGTGATTTGTATATAGTAGTCCTGTCAGAATGCACACTAGGAAGAATGTCCGCTTTGAGGTTTGTTCTATTGGACTGAATTTGAAATTTAATGACTGTGAATGACTTGTTCATTACAACGTGGGGTTAATTGAGTGAGAGATACTCAGCTACATTGCCTGCTTTTAAAAAATGTCTTTCAGGAGGATGCTTGATTCTTAAAAGTTCTTGTGTTTGAAGGGAATTAGAAGGCTTCTGGAAATGTTAGAGTTGTCACTTTTTGAAATGCTTCATAAGAGGCGATAGCTGTCACTATCTTCCATAAATTTGTGCCCAGATAGGTTTTACTGTATACTTGCGTGTTTGATCCAGTGGCTCTCTATTTTTACTGCTTAAAACATGCCTTTTTTCTTTGAAACATTGTTGCCTTAGATGTGAAGTCAATAAAAATAATTTTATTTCATCTGGCTTGAATAATGTAATAGAGGTTTTTTAAATTAAGTAATGACATGTGATGTAGGTGCCGAATAACACAACTGTCATTGTTTGATAGGTGCCTGGAACTTTGTGTATACTTGCACACAGACACAAGGCAGCTGTTGATAACCCTTTGTCTTCAGTGTTTTAGGGCAAATTCTTTGTTCTTGCAATGGAATTTCTAAATAAGCTTTCAGAATGAAATCAAGGGAGGATTCTAGTGCAGTTCTTCATAAACTTCTCAACTATTGATCAGACACTATGATACATAATTTAACTACAGTGAATTCTGCAGAGGGATATTAACTTCCTACTCTAAAGATGGTTACCTCACAATGTGGATTATTAAATAATGTCTTTGCACTCCATGTTGGGAACAATTGGCATTTACATTTAGTCTCTTCTAGGAAGCAGGTTTGGCTATATTTTATAAAATTAGTATGCCTTTAAATTCACGCTTTTTTTAGAACACATTTGTCAGCATTACAGAATTTTCTCTCCACAAGGAAATACAAGGACAAGAAAGTTCTAAAGGAATTTAAAGATTTAGAACTTACTTTATTTGATTTAGAGCCAAGCCAACTACTCTAACCATGTTTAAAGTACATGATTTTTCTCTCCTGAGATTAGGATACAATTTCATCCAATTTCAATATGACCTCTATTACGTGGTTAGGTTTTTTCCTTTTTGGAAATCTCTAGACTGGAGATGATCCCTGGAAAGCTTAATATTTTATAATTTGCCACAGTGATGCTTTCTTGGGATACTTTGCATCTTCTCAACTCTGTACTGTTTTCAGTTCTTGCCTTTATACTTTTAAGCCTTTCATTGTTAAGTAGGAAAGATGGTTGAGACTCCTATGACTGTAGCAGCAATGAAGGTCTGATATAGAATACATTCAAAGAAAGCACTCGTCCATTGAATTTGGCCTGATCACCGTAGATATTCATGCTTCGTTGTTCTGATAATGGAAGTGGAATTTAATAAGTGGTCAACTTTCCTAGTTTGAGTTTAATTTTTTTAAATTTGCTTTCCCTACCCTTTTGGAGAAATGTGAGTGTAATGTTGTAAAACTGGGCAACAGAAGAGGGAAAAGGAATTGACAGAGGTCCCTAAGTCTAGACTAGGGTAATGAATATATAATTGAATTGATTATCACAGACTTTTGACTGCATTAGTTCACTGTGAAGATCTAGTCTGCATTTTTGTTATTTTACTGAACCATTCTATTATTTATTCACATTTCCCCCAGAGGAGAGCGTATTGACAGTCTGAGAAAAGCAGTGACATAAACATTTTTTCCCAAATAAACTTTTAAAAATTGACAAATTCCCATTTTTTTCCAATTTTTCCTATTATATTGATGATCTCATTGGCCTAAATCCCCAGAGGTGAAATTGTTAGGTAAAGGACATGCCTGTTTTTAAGATTCTGGGGACATATTATCAAATTGCTTTCCAGAAAGATAAGTCTCCCCCAGAGTAAGCTACTGCAGATTTCCCCACACTCTTTGTCAACATTGAGTAACATCAGTACATTTTTTGTCAGTCTAAGTACAAAGATATTTTAAAACTTGTATTTCTTGAGTTTCTAATAAGTTTGATTTTTTTTCCATTCCTTGGCTTTTAAATTTAGATTTTATTTTTATCAGAGCTATACTTGGTTTAAAGATTCAGCAGTCTGCGTTGAAAAATAGCTGACTTCCATACTCCTCTCTCCCCACAGCCCACCTCACAGAAGTAACCACCTTTCTCTCCCAGGCTGATTCGTTTTCTGTTTTCTTCCATAGTGCTAGAGAGCAAGCCTGGATTGCCACTTCCCGCTTCCACAGTCGCAGGCAGTATGTGTTGGTTTCCTGCTGTGGAGGGCGAAGATGTGCTTTTCTTCCCCACCCCTAACCTCTTCTGTACGCATGCACATCCCCTTCGGTCTCGGTCTCGGGGAGTTGACTCCTTTCATCACCTTTCTTGGGTCTAACCCCACCCTTCCCTCTCCTCGGGAGCCACCATTTGCTGGGCCTTTGAGGGAGGGGGTTTGAAGAATCCCTGTAGAGTCACTTTAGTGTTTCCAGAGGAATGAATATGAAAGTGTGTTGTGTCTGCCATCTTTCACTGCAAGTCCTTTCCTGTGTCTTTATTATTATTTTTCTTTCTTGTGTCTTTAGCGGTCATTTTTATAAAATTATCCTTAAAATTACGGGCTATGGAGTCATGACTGTCTGGATTTGAGTCCCAGTTTTGCTCTTTAGTAGTTTTGTGACCTTAGACAGTGGGCTAAATCTCCAGGCCTCATATGCTACCTGTGGTAGGGTGTCGTGGTGAGACATAAACGGGATGAGGGATGTAAAGAGCTTTTCACAGTACCTGCTGCCAGGCAATATCGTCCTGTCTGCCAGGGAGTTAGTGAGAACACAGATGTGGTTGTGGCTGTTATTGTTACTCTTGGGAATTTCTTGCTCATGGCCATTGCCCACATTTCCAGTGGAGTGCTTGTCTTTTTCTTCGTGATAAGAGGTACCTTTGATATAGCCTGTCCCTAGTCTTTTGTTTTTCTTTATGGTACTTGGGATGTGTCATCATATGCATGCTATTTCATGTCGTGATCTCTACCACTCATCAGATTTGTATTTTTCAGGGATACCTGGTGGTGGTAAGAAAGAAGGGTATGTGTGCAGCAGAATTGGAGATTAGCATAGTAATTGGGGCATTTGGTGAGGGAGGACCTCAGGGGCCAAATGAAGAGTGATTATTTTCATCATGTAGGAGAAATAATTTTTCTAACTCCTGAAGTGTATCTTAACACTGTTTATTTTGTGGACAGATTACCTCAATTTGTAAAAGCATTCTTGAATGTTCTTCTCATCATATACCCAGATGGGTTTCATCTGAAAACTTTGAGCTTTTGGTTTGTTTCAACTTCAACACTTGTTTCTCCGAAATTAGATCCAAAATTGATTCTTGAGGGATAAGACTTATCATCTCCTCTAAGTTAATGCCATGTTAATAAATTTACTTTCTTTTGAATATCATATATACTACTGAAATGGTAGATATGTTGATATTTCAAAGCCGTAGTTATAGATAATTAACTCAGCCTTTTAAGTTTATTTGATTTTGCTAGTTTGTCCTTTTAGGCAATATTGATTTATTGTTTATTTTTTGTTTTACCTTAGGTTTATAATTAATTAACTTTATGGTTTTTTAAATAACAGTTCATCTAAACTCGTTCTCTCCGCAGATTCGGACCAGGATGTAGCCCTCAAACTTGCCCAGGAGCGAGCCGAAATAGTTGCTAAATATGACAGAGTAAGTATTCAGATTTACTCTTTGAGTCTGTTTTATCAGAAAAAACATATAAATAGAAATGGATTTGTTTTTTGGAGAGCTTGAATTACACAAGCAGTTTATTTATTTCATGTGACCTTTGAAGTCATCTTTCTTCTCTCTTCTTCCCTCTGCTCCAACCACCCTGGTCTCTTGCTGTTCTCTCTACACACTGAGCTTTGCGCTGGCCGTTTTTTCTGCCCAGAACGTTGTATCCTAGATAGTCTCAGACCTCATTGTCTCACCTTTTTCCGATCTTTACCCAGATGCTACCTTCTTAGTGAGATCTTCTCTGACCACACTGTGTAATAGCAAATACCACCCCCCTCCTTCCCCAGCTATCTGGGTCCCTGTTCTCTCCTTTCTCTTTCACCACAGCACTTATGTCAGCATACTTTATATTACGCTTACTTTGTTTTTCGTCTACTCTCACTCCTAGAATGTAAATGGAGGGTAAGAATACCTTTTGTTTGATTTACTCTTATATTCTAAATATCTAGAATAGTTTCTGACTCATGCTAGGTATTCAATAAATATTTGAATATGTTAGTATATAAAATTAAATACCCATTTTATTTATAATTTATATGTGGTATTAAAATTTTAACACGGATCTGAAAATTTGAACTTATACATTATATATAATCTCCATTAGCATTTTATCTCTTTGTTAGTTATGAAATCTGGTTTTTGATGCTTTAGAAAATTACAGTTGTTGACAGTTCACATGTCTTCTCATTATTACTTTACCTCTTGAGGTCTGTAATGGGTTGTAGGCAGTGATTTATAAATGTCATGTTTTATATTTATATCACTTGCATGTAGTTTCATATCTGTTGCTTTTGATTATTTGTGAGAATAACAGGAGCATCAAATTATAGAAAGTCATCTGGACTGTGCCCTGCCCCCAGGGAGGCATACAGGCGGTGCTCAACTTAACAGCTATGTTCCCAGAGTTCGTTTTTAAATTGGTTGTTTGGAACAACCTGACACAAATTCCCATTATTGTGAATAGATTTTAGTGTGATCTATGAAAAACCTAATTAATTTATTTAACTGCTTAACTAACTTAAAATCAGTAGAACTGTCATTCATTCATGTTTGTATGAATTTTTTTTCCATGCAGTTAACACTTAGTGACTGGGCTAGCCGTTGTACAGTCATTGATAAAATATATGCAGATGGAGGGGTCCACAAGACAGTTGGGTATTGAGTCTGAAATGTGATGGCTTGGTGTAGACATTTGGGGTTCCTACTAATCAGTGCTAGTTCACGGCCTCAGAAGTACAATGAGAAGAGCAGTGGTCTGAGGGCAGGGCTCTGGGCACACTGAGAGGGATCTGTGAAGACCCATCAAAAGAAGAGTTGGATGGTATGGGGAGAGCCAAGAGAGGCTGGTGTCATGGAGGTTGAGGCATGGGGAATGTGCAACACTGACGGGCACACCGAGCAGAGTCCTCTAGATAAGAACCGAGCAGTGTCCACTGGATTGGACAATGGAAATCATTTTTGACCTTGGCAAGAATCATGTACAGGCTGATGTAGCTATGAAGTAAAGAAGTAGAGAGACAAGGTGGATAGCTTACTGTTCTGAGAAGTTTGGATGAGAAGGCATGAAAGAGTTTTTTTCCAAGATAGGTTGATTCAAAAACATTGAAGTTTGGCAGTTCCTTCCCGAGTGGCTTTCTTGCCCTTCGTTGCTCCCACGTCCCCAGTTGGCTTCTCACAGGAACCCAGGTCTGATAAGTCAGGGATTAGCTGCATGTCCGTTCTTGCTGACATATGGGACCTTCTGAAGCCTGTACCTAGGAAATGGTGATTCTATTACCAAAAGTCGTTTTTTTTTAAAAGTTAATTTAGGGTGATAATGCCTGATTTCTAGCTCTTTATAAAAAATAACTCTTGTGGCCTTTTTATTCTGAATAATTATTCAGTTTTATAAATTCCCAGTAATACCCTTCTTTGTTCCCTATTACAGGGACGAGAAGGTGCAGAGATTGAACCTTGGGAGGATGCTGATTACCTTGTTTACAAAGTCACGGACAGATTTGGCTTTTTACAGTAAGTTGTATCGATTGAAAGTTAACTTTTTACTATGATGTTTCTATGGTGACCCATTATATTGATTTTCTTTATTTTTAATAGCCCTGCTATGAAGGAGATGCCCGGACTGGTCCTGCAGTGTGCTTTTTGTTATTAAATTCCTAGCATTTTTAACCTCTATGATTAAAATTGAACTACAGTTAAGAATACAATTTTTAATATTTGTTGTATTTTAGTAGGGACATAAAGTGCAATAAATGAGTTGTATCAATAATTTAGCAGAATTAAATGGAAATGAATAACACTTTGTATTTCAGAAATAATTACAAAACATTTCATTTTATGTAAATGCGTTTTAAAAATAATTAGCAATTAGAACTTTAGTGTTATGCAGCCTAAATATGAGCAATGAAAAGCAATGCTGTTGATCTTTCCTATAGTTATAAATGTCTCCATGTTATTGCTTCTCAAAATTAATTCCATTTATCCTGAGTATGTTATGTAAAGAGTTGAGGGACGTCTAGACTACTATAAAGTAAAGTGGCTGAAGTGGTTTTGACTCTTGGAAACATCTCGCTCATGATGAGAATCTGCCCGTTCTGGTTCTGGCATTGTTTAGGCAGATTCCTACAGGCTGGAGACTCCTCATCATCTCTACAGTTTGTTTGGTTCCATCCAATTTAGTGATTAATTTCTCGTTCAAATTTATTTTTTTCCCACTCTGATTTATTATAAGGAGGAAGAAGCCAGGGTTTTTCAATTTATGATACATGATTACATTTTGGAGAAAAAATGTAATTTCTTGATAGTTCATAGCAGCAACTTGTAGTACTCAGACTTTGTTTTCTCCTTCTGTTGAGTTTTCTTGCATTTAGGAAGTATTTTTTTGTATCATGTTTTTCTTTGGGTTGAACAAGCAAACAAATTAACAGAAACAGTTCTGGGAGTTGGAGAATGTGCCCTTTCTTGTGGCTTTGCTGCTCTCAGATAACACTTTAGTGCCTCATCTATAAAGCAGAATCAGTAACTAATCTGCGTACCTAGAGTATAGTTGAAGCTTTGAAGAAGTGAAATGATAGAGTACTATATAAAGGTGTGGACAAATTTAAGGTGTTATTATTATACCTAATGACATTAGCATAACCAGAGTGTTCTCCTGAGTAGTTATAATTAGAAGACTCTGAACTTCAACAGACCGACAGAGCAATGTTTAACTATGATGAAACACTGTTCTCAAATTAAACCCCCACTTCCACTTTTTTTTTTTTTTAATAAATCAAACTTAGCCACAAATGTGTCAGGAAATGATTGCGTGTTTGTGTGGGTTAGTGTGCAGAACCGAGGTATGTGACTGAAGGGTAATTTGCACATTTAGCCCTGTCAGGATCAGTAGGTCCCAAAATTGCCTGCACGTTAGAATCAGCTAGGAATTAAAAATAAATAAATTTCTGGGCTCTATCCCAGATTTTGATTCAGAAGATGAAATATAACTCAGCTGATTTTGACCTCCTTTGTATATTTGTTATATTGTATATACAATATATTGGAAGTGAACCACTAGAAGAGATGTTTGTATCATAAAATGGTCTAATGTAATACTAACTACATATGAAAGAAACTGCATTCCAAAAGGATCTAATAATTACCTAAAACCTCGTTTCTCATTGCTTGAAACAACATGTTTAGTCAATCAATAATTTATCTTAATAATATTAGCCAGTATTCATCGAGCACTTACTGTGTGCCAGGCACTGTTCTAAGCCTTTTACATGGATAACTCTTTGATTCCTCTCAAAAACTCCTTGGGATAGGCGCTCTTATTTATCCTTTTTTTAGATGAAACTGAAGCAGAAAGAAGTCGGCCAACTGGCCCATGTTGTGTTGACAGTAGGTGTCCGATGAGGGATGTAGTTTTGCAGCAGGGCCTGTCTTCCGGATTGTGCATCACCACCCTCCTGTGTGTTCAGTAAGAGAAACTCAGAAGTGCCTTGAGATGCCTAGAAAGAAAATCGAAAGGGGAAAAGGAGGGCCTAAAGAGGACACTGTTGAAAGCGACCGCTTGTGTGAAGGTATAGTTGGATAGCTCAGTTCACCACTCCTCGGAAAATGAAGCCAACTGGTACCGGTTCTCATACGATCACGCTCACTTTTTAAATTTATACTGTGATGCAGTTTTGAAGCATCCAGCGCAAATGAAAATAATGAAGCATAGAAATGGATTTTAGTGTAATGTTAGGCTTTATTAAATTTCACCAAAGTCATAGATTTTTTGTTACAACGCCTAATTTAAGTAAGACGCTTTCTCTAGAGGTTGCTGCTGGTGCCTTTCATTGCTTATCACTGTAGCCTGAAGAAGTGTTTTGGCACTATTGAATAAAGTCCCTTGGTCTAGGCATTTAGACACTGCATTCTGTCACACCTTGATCAAAGAGCATTTCTTTCTGCTGTTTTAGTTCTTTGCAATTTTGATTGGTTCTGCGGTGAATTCAGGTTGTAAGTGTCAGTGTCAATACAGTACAATAGCCAGAAGTCACTTTGTAATCTTCTTTGAAGGCTGCTGACTTCATATCTAATTACAGTTTTAGTGACTTAAATTACTTGCTATGATATGTGAAGAAGGCATGTATTTGTATTCACAAATACAGTATAGGACTAACGTGGTTTTATAATAGATTTCACAATAAATATAAAAACTGTTGCCAAACCAGCCTGGCTCGATGCTGCAACAGGAAGGTCTTTGTTTAGTATTCAGAGATGGGGGTTAGCCCCGGTCCGTGTCCCTGTGACAGGGTTATATCTGGAGAATGGAGAAATCAAGCTTAGTGAAGAGTTAGAGAACTTGCAACATTTGTATCCAAAGTAGTCACCACTCGTCTGTTTAGTGAAGAATGCTTGGAATTTGGACATGATAGATCGAGCTTTTAGGTCATAAGTTATTAATAGAATTAGAAGGAAATCGTATCAAAAATAAAGATAAAATTAATGTGAAGCTTTAGATTTTTAACTAATCAAAATGTGTATATAAAGTTTAGCAGATTGTCTGTAGTTTACTATGACTACATAAATATTTGGAAACCAAAATAAAGGTGTTTTTGTTTTCATAGGACATCTGTTTTGATGACAAGAGCTTGAGAACTTTTCTACCCGACCGATCCTTTTGATTAGAGTTAAATCTAAATTTAGACAAAATTTACTTCAAAACAAAATTTAGTCAATATATTTAACTTACAGATTTTAACAAGTGTTAAGTTGCCAAATGAAAGTTTATCTCACAGAAATATGCCAAAAATTACAGTCACATACACTCTAGTTAATAATTCTTTTAAGTTTAAAACAGATGAAAATAGATGCAGTTAAGGCCCCTCTCTTTCCAGGGATGACTGTGTTGTTTTTATTTGCTGTGTTTCTATGAGGCATAGCTTCTTGCTGTCAGCTTGGTGTTTTCTTTAAGCAACTTCTGTGTGTCTCATTCATAGAGGACAAACCTTTGTTTTGCTTTGTTTTTAAGTTTGTCTACTTATTTTGAGAGAGGGGGAGAGAGAGCACAGGCGAGCAGGGGAGGGGCAGACGGAAAGGGAGAGAATTCCAAGCAGGTTACACCCTCTGCGCCCACCGAGATGCGGAGTTCAGTCCCACAGCTGTGAGATCATGACCTGAGCTGATATCAAGAGCCAGACGCTCAACTGACTGAGCCAACTAGGTGCCCCCAAACCTTTGTTTTTTAAAGTAGGGGTAGGCAAACATTTTCTGTGAGGAGCCAGATAGTAAATATTTTTGGCTTTGTGGACCGCATGATCTTTGTCATAACTATTCAACTCTACTGTCGTGGCATGAAGACAACCACAGACAATACATGAATGAGCGTGGCGGTGTTCCGTTGAACCTTTCTTTACTCACAAGAGCAGGCCGTGGACCAGATTTGATCCTGGGGCTGTAGTTTGCTGACTGAAGGAATACTCTGCACCCATGCAGATTTTGGTCTTTCTTCTACTTGATGCATATTTAGGTGCCAGATAAAGATGCACAGATGCATGCAGCATGGGGTCACCGTTTTTTCGTACACTGACTCGGCAACGTGTAGTGTACTCCTTCCTCACACCTGCCAGCTGCTGTGCCTGAGGCTGGTGCTGTGACTCACATCTGTATCCTAGACATTGTGTGTAGCTTTCGGTTCGGCAGCAATCCCCTCCTTGCTTTTTCCTTGGAAGGCTGTGAAAATTAATGCTTGCCGTCACAGATATTTGAAGAGGAAAAGTTCTGTGGAGATCAGTGCTGTGCACACAGCAGATTTCGTATAAAAAGTGTCAGGTACGGAGTAATAGTGCAAGAAAATCCATTGTAGGAAAACTTGACCACATTCTTGCTCTTTCGTCCATCTTTGGAGTTTCAAGACTGTTTTCACAATTCAACATACAGCAGGTATGGGGGGAATGGACCTCATCATAAATAAAGCCACATATGACAAACCCACAGCTAACATCATACCCGGTGGTTAGAAGCTGAGGCTTTTCCTGCAGAAACAAGACAGAGATGCTCACTTTTGCCA
The DNA here is from genome assembly GCF_022079265.1 of Lynx rufus. NCBI lineage: Eukaryota > Metazoa > Chordata > Mammalia > Carnivora > Felidae > Lynx > Lynx rufus. The sequence goes on along the minus strand of NW_025814889.1, from coordinate 10,557,735 downwards.
CTTTTATTCACATAGTACTGGAAGTTCTAGTCAGCACAGTTAGACAAGAAAGAGAAATAAAAGGCATCCAAACTGGAACAGAAGAAGTAAAGCTATCTCTTTTTGCAGATGATAGGATCTTATATATAGAAAACCTGAGACTCCACCAAAGAATTGTTGAAACTGATAAGTGAATTCAGTAAAGTTGCAGGATACAAAATCAATATATAAATTAGTTGCATTTTTATTTTTATTAAAAAAATTTTTTTTAACGTTTTACTTATTTTTTTTTTTTAATTTTTTTTTTCAACGTTTATTTATTTTTGGGACAGAGAGAGACAGAGCATGAACGGGGGAGGGGCAGAGAGAGAGGGAGACACAGAATCGGAAACAGGCTCCAGGCTCTGAGCCATCAGCCCAGAGCCTGACGCGGGGCTCGAACCCACGGACCGGGAGATCGTGACCTGGCTGAAGTTGGACGCTTAACCGACTGCGCCACCCAGGCGCCCCAACGTTTTACTTATTTTTGAGACAGGGAGAGACAGAGCATGAACAGGGGAGGGTCAGAGAGAGGGAGAAACAGAATCTGAAACAGGCTCCAGGCTCTGAGCTGTCAGCACAGAGCCTGACGCGGGGCTCGAACTCACGGACCTAGAGAGCATGACCTGAAGTTGAAGTCGGCCGCTTAACCGACTGAGCCACCCAGGCACCCCTAGTTGCATTTTTATATATGAGTGCCAGATGAATGCAAATGCAACTAGTTTTTATATGCTAGTAAAAACTATCAAAAAGAGAAGAAAATAATCCTGTTTATAACTGCATAAAAAAATAAGAGAAGATCTAGGAATCAGTTTAGCCAAGGAGAAAAAGATTACGCTCTGAAAACTCTAAGATGTTGATGAAAGAAATGGAAGATGACACAAATAAATGGAAAGAAATTCCGTACTCATGGATTGGAAGAATTAATTTTGTTGAAATATCCATACTAACCAAAGCTATCTACAGATTCAGTATACTGTCTATCAAAATTCCAGTGGCATGTTTCACAGAAATAGTACATGGACAGTCCTAAAACGTGTATGGAGCCACAAAAGACCGAAATAGCTAAAGCAGTCTTGAGAAAGAAGAGCAAAGCTGGAGGCATCACACTTCATGATTTCAAAGTATATTACAAAGCTCTAGTAGTCAAAACATTATGGTATAGCCACAAAAATAGAGACATAGAGCATTGGAACAGACATGAGAGTCCAGAAAGAAACCTACGCATGTATGGTCATTTAATTTACTACAGTAGGGAAAGGACAATTTCTTTAATAAGTGGCAGTGGGGGCACTGCGCAGGCACAGGCAGCAGAATGAGTGGATTAAAGGCTTGAATGTAAGACCTGAAACCATAAAACTTCTAGAAGAAAACATAGGCACAAAGCTCCTTGACATTGGTTTTGGCTGTGATTTTGTGGATCTGATACAAATAGCAGAGGCAACAAAAGCAAAAATAAACAAATGGGACTACATCACACCAAAAAGCTTTTGTACAGCATATAAAAAGGCAGCGCACCTGGGACGCCTGGGAAGCTCAGTCGGTTGAGCGTCCGACTTTGGCTCAGGTCATGATCTCGCGGTTGGTGAGTTCAAGCCCCGCGTTGGGCTCTGTGCTGACAGCTCGGAGCCTGGCGCCTGCTTCGGATTCTGTGTCTCCCTCTCTGCCCTTCTACCGCTCATGGTCTGTCTCTCTCTCTCTGTCAAAAATAAATAAACATTAAAAAAAAATTTAAAAAAAGGCAATGCACCAAATGGGAGAAAGTATTTTCAAATTAGGTATCTGATAAGGGGTTAATATCCAAAATATATAAAGAACTCCTACAACTAAGTAGCAAAACACAGTCAAATTAAATAATGGTCAAAGACCCTGAATAGACATCTTCCCAAAGAAGACATACAGATGGCTAACAGGTGCATGAAAAGATGGTTAACATCACCAGTCATCAAGGAAATGCAAATTAAAATCACAATGAGATAATGAGATATCACCTCACACCAGTTAGAATAGCTATTATCAAAAAGACAAGAAGTAACAAGTGTTGGCAAGGATGTGGAAAAAAAGGGACCCTTGTGTACTGCTGGTAGGAACGTAAATTGGTGCGGCTACTGTGGAAAACAGTAGGGAGGTTCCTCAAAAAATTAAAAATAGAACTACAGTGTGATCCACCAATTCTACTTCTGGGTATTTATCCAAAGGGAAATCACAGTCTCAAAAGGATTTTTGTTTCCTGTGTTCACTGCAACATTATTTGCAATAGCCAAAACATGGAAACAACCTTAGTGTTCATTGATAGATGAATGGAAAAAGAAAATGTGTACACACACACACACACACACAGAGGCATATTATTCAGCCACAAAAAAGAATGGAATTTTACCATTTATGATGACATGGATGGACCTTGAGGACATTAAGTGAAATAAATCAGATAGAGAAAGACAAATACTGTATGTTATCATTTATATGTGGAATTTGAAACAAACAAGCAACAAACAAACGAACTTACAAATACAGAGAACAGGTTGGTGGTTGCCAGAGGCCAGATGGGGGATGGTGGCTGTGGGAGGTAGGCAAATGAGTGAATGTGATCAAAAGGTACAAATTTCCAGTTATAAGGTAGGTAAGTCCTGGGAATGTAGTGCACAGCATGGTGATGATAGTTAATATTTGTATATTTTAGAGTTGCTAAGGGAGTAGATCTTAAAAGTTTTCATCACAAGGAAAAAAGCCAAAAACTTGTAACCGTGTGTGGTGATGGATGTTAACTTAATATAGTAATCATTTTGTAATATATACATATGTCAAATTGTTGTGCATGAGTTCGAGCCCCGCATCGGGCTCTGTGCTTACAACTCAGACCCTGGAGCTGGCTTCAGATTCTGTGTCTCCCGCTCTCTTCTGCCCTTTTCCTACTTATGTCTGTCTCTCTCGTTCTCAAAAATAAACATTAAAAAAAGAAAATTTAAAAAAAATCACTATGTTGTACACCTAAAACTAGTGTAATGTTATGGTCAGTTATATCTCAAACAAAAAATTTAAGGAATAAATTTTAAAAATGCATATAAATAAAGGCTTGGTTAGTAGGAGTTCAATAACTATTTGGGGATATGATGGAGGTGCTGCATAGACAATCAGATCCTGGTGGGGTTGTGACAGGGCAAAAGGAAACAATGTAAAACATTGAGGTGGAGGGAGATCCTAGACCAAGTGTGTCTACTTTTGGAGTTTGCCTAAGACTTACTTTGGATATATGTATATATATCCAAATGTATATATATACACATATATATATATCCAAATATATATATATATACATGTATTTATATCCACATATATATATATATATAATCCAAATATATATATGTATATATCCAAATATATATATGTGTATATATCTGCATATATGTGTGTGTGTGTGTGTGTATATTTGGATTATATATATGTGTGTGTATATACATGTGTATATATACATATACTTACACACACACACACACACACACACACATTCCTGCATGTCTCTGTCCCAGGGGTTTCAGTAGTATGGTTTGATGTTAAGATGGAGTGGGATGCTGAGGGCAGTCCTGTCTCATCTTGAATTTCACCAGTGCATTCTGTAGGACCTGCCCAACATAGGCCACGTAGCCTGAGCCGATACATGGTCCACACCATTCTACAGACAAATACAAAACTTGGTTCTGATTCAGTGTTTAGAATAGGCACAGCAAAATGTGTGGGTCTTGTTTAGTAGATAGAAGAACGCCACAGGAATGTACCCGGCACCTTCAGAGAACTCGTCCTTTGGTAGGCAGCCGGAGTTGGCACTTCATTTGCAGTCAGGAAGGTTCAAATAGGCAGTTACCAGGATCTGCTCACATCAGCTGCACGAGAAACTGCTGTTGCCCAGGGCAGCCCGCTCGCTCCAGAAACACCTGTCGTGGTGTGCAGAAAGGGTGCCAGACGTTCCTGTGCTTGCGGGACATCTCTGCTGACCCCTTCACCTAAGAAATAGATTCCAGCGGCGTTGATAAGCCCTTTTCTGCCAACAGTTGAGGGATGGATGGATTCGCTTTTAAACCAGAAGTTACGTGCTGTGCCATTCATACCTCAATGGCTGCAGGGATCAGGGACATGTAGACTGTGAGCACAATGGAAGACATAAAAAACCCAAGGTGTGGACACTTGACATTTTTTTAAAAAAAGACTTTTCTATTAAATCCTCAGAGGTGTTTTTTCTTTTCTCGAGAGTTGGTTTCTCAGCCTCTTCCTCATCTTCTCCTGCATAATCTGAAGGTCTTGTCCATCTTCGTTTGAACCACAGGGTTCGATAGTTTTGAGCATCTCTGTATTAGGCTGAGTGACTGTGACTTAGTGAAAATGCCGGTTTTCTTATCTCAAAATGAGGGGTTTGGACTCTCTCTCTACCACCTGTTTCAGCTATTACACTTTTTGTCAGTTCCATTGCTATATATTGGTTTGTGGTTCACCTAAGGACTCTTCAGAGTAGCAAGCATGCCTTTGGAAATACTAGACTCTTGAATACTAATGTGTTGCACTCTTAAAAATGAGATTTTGTGGTTCAAGAGAAATGAAGACAAGAATCTATGTATCATTGCCAAGACATCAATACTGCTGAGGTAGCAATTGAAAGCACATAACTTTGTTATAGACAGTGCATTGTCTTTATACTTTGGGCAGTTAATACAAGAGTCTTAGCATGTTTTAGGTTAGGGGTGGTATCACAGAATTACAGTATCAGAAAAATGAATTTGATCTTTTGTTGTACATTTAAAAATCTCATCCCCATTGAAGTTTTGGCAAATGAAGCTTTCCTGATTTATAGAGTTAGATTTTTCTTTTCATTTAATTTTTTTTTTTAATGCGTCTTTCTTTTGGTAGAGGGAGACAAAGTGCGAGTGGGGGAGTCAGACAAAGTGCGAGTCAGAGAAAGGGAGACACAGAATCCGAAGCAGGCTCCAGGCTCTGAGCTATCAGCACAGAGCCCTACGCAGGGCTGGAACCCTCAAGCTGTGAGATCGTGACCTGAGCTGAAGTCGGACACTTCACCGACTGAGCCGCCCAGGTGCCCCTAGATTTTTCTTTTTAATTCATCAATCTATTGGAGGTAATTTTGTTTCCTTATACATTTTTTTTTAGCCAATCATTTGTTATAGGCCATGGTTTGAACCAGAGAGTTGAGGAGATGGTATAGAGTAGGGGGTCACCTTCAGCTCACTACCTGTTTCTGTAAACATTTTGCGGGACTAAAACTGCATGCCGTCTTCATATTGTCTATGTCTGCTCGCACATTACAGCATCAGAGTTTAATAGTCATGAAAAAGACTGTATGGTCTGCAAAGCCTAATATATTTACTGTTTAAATGGTTACCTTCACAGAAGAAGGTTCCTGCCCTCCTGTCTACAGCAGTGTTGTCCAGTAGGACTTTTTGGCAATTTTAAGACCATTCTTCCTATATACACACTATTGAAAACAGTAGCCTCTGTCAACATGACTGTCTTGCACTTGTACTGTGGCTGAATTTAACATTTAAGATTAAATAGCTACATGTGGCTAGAAATGACTGTCTTGGACAGTGTATGTCTAGAGATTTAAAGAGAGGGGCCATTGTGGTTACAAAATAGCCAGTTGTTTTATATTGAATTTGGTAGAGTGGAAGCTTATGTAGTTTGATCCATTCTTGTGATGACAGATAAATGGTCGTATATCATAGGTACCTGTAGGTATATAATTTTTAAAAAGTTCACTGTGGAGGGTCCTGGGTGGCTCAGTTGGGTAAGTGTCCGATTTGATTTCACCTTAGGTCACGATCTCACAGTTCATGGGTTCAAGCCCCACATCAGGCTCTGCACTAACAGCATGGAAACTGCTTGGAATTCTCTCTTTGCCTCTCTCTCTGCCCCGTCCCTGCTCACCGTGCAAGCACTCTCTCTCTTGCTCGCTCTCTCTCTCTCAAATAAGCTTAAAAAATAAATAAATAAAAATAAAAAGCTACTGTGATCTCCGCTATTTCACATATACTGTTCTTCCTTTGCAGCGAGGAGGAGCTCCCATATCATAATGCGGCTGTGGAACGGGTGAGTCCAGCTCCACATTTATTTTTCATTTCTAGTGAGTTATGTTTATCAGAGGGATAAAATCCACCACCTCTGTGATTTTGAGTGCCCGCTTATATGTAAATGGTACAGGCATTGTTCGAGTTTGACCCAGAGTATACCACAGTAAGGAAGTAATTAATGGTGAAATAATTTTAGGAGGTTTTTGGAACTTCTGATAGATAGTTGAGAAAAAAAGAAAGGTAGCAGTCATCAGAGACTTGTATGCTAGACAGTTAGCTCTCAGTCTAGGACCCAGTCCACTTCTCATTCATGCTTTGAATGCAGAGCCCTTTCAGAGCACGGTTGCTGGGACCTTCTTCCGTCTGTTAGGTCAGACTCTCTGGGCAGGAACTCAGGACATGTGCGGAAAGCTTCTGAAGCGATTCTCAGGCACTCTTTGGCTAATAAAGCACCATTCTAGACCCATAGTTTTTTGTTTTAGAACTGTTCCATGAGGCTGTATCAAATTTCCTACAAACAACAACAACAAAACTTTGCCTTATTCAAGTAAGTCTTTTAGCTTTTAAGGACTTAGGGAAATCTTACGTATAGTAAACCTGTCACTGTTTTTAAGCTTAGTGTTTCCACCTTTCTTCATTATACTTGGTTGGCTAGGGAGTTGGTTCCATAGGTGCATGTGCATGAGAACTAGAGATTGAGTGGTTTTTTTCTTTTCAATTTTTTTACTATTTATTTTTGAGAGAGAGAGAGAGAGAGAGAAAGAGTGTGAGCAGGGGGAGGGGTGGGGGGGGAGGCACAGAATCCAAAGCAGGCTTCAGGCTCTGAACTGTCAGCACAGAGCCCGACATGGGGCTTGACCCCACAAATTGTGAGATCATGACCTGAGCTGAAGTCGACACTTAACCGACTGAGCCACCCAGGTGCCCCAAGATTCAGTGTTTTAGTGTTCATCAGATGTTCCCTCCCCATCTCTGTTTTTTTCTGTACCAAAAAGTGAATTGCAGAATGAAAGGCAGGCTATTTATTGGGATTATCTTCAGTTTGTGTATGTTTGATGTGGGAAGGAGGCTGGGTTTCAGATAATAGAGGTAAAAATATTGTAATGAGAATTTGAAAAATACTTTAGAAAATCTCCCTAAAATCAAAAATTTCTGAAAAAAAATGAAGCATACCTTTAAGATGTAGACAAAATTGCCATTGATATATATGAAGATCATTAGAGGTACTTCCTGCAGTTGAATTGTCATGTGACTGCCTCATTCTCTCCCAGTACCATAACCTTGATGTTTTAGCAAATGAGTTTCTTAGTAGATACATTATTGAGTAGCAACTGTGTATCAAGCCCTGGGGTAGGTACTGCCTAGAATACTAGGGTCAGATAAGACATAGTTTCTGCTTTGAGACACTCACTGTCCATCCAATGACTAGAAGAAGGTCAAGTGAGACAATAGATAGGAGATTATTGATGACTTCTATCAGTCCACCTTGAAAAGGGAACCTGAGGGCTTGTTCCCACTCTCTTGTCTAGTGTCCTGACTTCACAGATCCTTGGACTCCACTGCTAGAACCACTGTGACATTATCTCTCACCATACTCTTGTCTTCATTCCCCTCTCTTCCCAGCTGAAATCCTACTCTAGGTCACTACAGCCACTCGCACATACCTTTCTCCTCCTTGCCTCTCTTGCTTCCTCTGGAGTAAACTCCAGGCCACGTTGAGGCCAGCTTTCTGCCTCTGCAGTGCCTGCTCTTGTCTGGCTCAGTGTAACTGGGAAAAGACTCACAACCATGCTGACTGGTTTCACTTTAAAGTCATGATCACAAACTTCAGTCGAACGTTAATGCTGCCTAGAGATCATGCTGTTCCTAGTGAATTTTTGCTCCATTTCAGCCACTGGAACATTCTTTCCTGCTTAGATTTCCAGTACCTCGTCCATGCTCTCAGTTCATGTTCTTACTTCTTACAAGGAAATAGAAGCAATCGGAGGAGAACTTCCACAAACGCCCATAACCATACCTGTTTTCATCTGTGCTTATGGGCTCTGATCACTGTTGCTTGTTCAGGGACATCACTCAGTCTCTTCTTCCCTCTCCCACCTGAATTCATTCTCTTTCTGCTTGATGTTTCCCATCAATGTAAAATGTATTATCTCTCTCAGAAAACAACAACAAGCCCACCAATCTTCTTTTTCTTTCTTTTTTTTTATATGAAATTTATTGTCAAATTGGTTTCCATACAACACCCAGTGCTCATCCCAACAGGTGCCCTCCTCAGTACCCATCACCCACTTTCCCCTCCCCCCAACCCTCAGCAACCCTCAGTTTATTCTCAGTATTTAAGAGTCTCTTATGGTTTGCCTCCTTCCCTCTCTGTAACTTTCCCCCCCCTCCCCTCCCCCATGGTCTTCTGTTTGAGTTTCTCAGGATCCACATATGAGTGAAAACATGGTATCTGTCTTTCTCTGCCTGACTTATTTCACTTAGCATAATACTCTCCATTTCCATCCACGTTGCTACAAATGGCCAGATTTCATTCTTTCTCATTGCCAAGTAGTATTCCGTTGTATATATAAACCACAATTTCTTTATCCATTCATCAGTTGATGGACATTTAGGCTCTTTCCATAATTTGGCTATTGTTGAAAGTGCTGCTATCAACATTGGGGTACAAGTGCTCCTATGCATCAGCACTCCTGTATCCCTTGGGTAAATTCCTAGCAGTGCTATTGCTGGGTTATAGGGTAGGTCTGTTTTTCATTTTTTGAGGAACCTCCACACTGTTTTCCAGAGCAGCCGCACCAGTTTGCATTCCCACCAACAGTGCAAGAGGATTCCTGTTTCTCCACATCCTCTCCAGCATCTGTAGTCTCCTGATTTGTTCATTATGGCCACTCTGACTGACGTGAGGTGGTATCTGAGTGTGGTTTTGATTTGTGTTTCCCTGATGAGGAGCGACGTTGAGCGTCTTTTCATGTGCGTGTTGGCCATCTGGATGTCTTCTTTAGAGAAGTGTCTATTCATGTTTTCTGCCCATTTCTTCACTGGGTTATTTGTTTTTTGGGTGTGGAGTTTGGTGAGCTCTTTATAGATTTTGGATAGTAGCCCTTTGTCCGATATGTCATTTGCAAATATCTTTTCCCATTCTGTTGGTTGCCTTTTAGTTTTGTTGATTGTTTCCTTTGCAGTGCAGAAGCTTTTTATCTTGATGAGGGTTCAATAGTTCATTTTTGCTTTTAATTCCCTTGCCTTTGGAGATGTGTCAAGTAAGAAATTGCTGTGGCTGAGGTCAGAGAGGTTTTTTCCTGCTTTCTCCTCTAGGGTTTTGATGGTTTCCTGTCTCACATTCAGGTCCTTCATCCATTTTGAGTTTATCTTTGTGACTGGGAGTAAGAAAGTGGTCTAGTTTCATCCTTCTGCATGTTGCTGTCCTGTTCTCTCAGCACCATTTGTTAAAGAGACTGACTTTTTTCCACTGGATATTCTTTCCTGCTTTGTCAAAGATTAGTTGGCCATACATTTGAAGACCACCAATCTTCTTTTGCCCCATTTCCCCCTCAGAACCTCCAGAACTGCCCTGATTCTCTTTTGCTCTTAGAGCAACGCTTCTTGAGAGAGGTGTCTCTACTCTTTCTTCTCCATTTCTTTCCTGCATTTCCATTTCAATCAGATTTTTCGCTTTCCCCCTTATCCCCACCTCCTTCTGGCCTGTATTAAGTTCCCTAATTCCCTTTATGCTGTGATGCAGCCGTCAGTTCCCAGTCTGACTCTTGGTCTGCCTGCAGTGTGTGTTTGAAGCGGTGGGCTGCTGTCTCCTTCCTACACGTTCTCTCTTCCTGGCCCTCAGACCCTCATGCGTTCCGTGTGTTCTTTCCTCACTGGCTGGTCTTTCTCAGTTTCTCTGCTTGTACCTTCTCATCTCCTTGATCTCTGTACTTTGATGCGCCCCAGAGCGAGGCCTTGAACTTCTCTTTCCTATCCGTATTTTTTCCTTGGTCATCTCATCTTGTCTCTGGCTCTAAATGCCAACTGTGTGTCGATGACTTGGCTGCCCAAATCCCAGGCTTGTGTACCCTGGTACATTCATTTAAATGTCTACACTTAGGTGTCTAATGAATGTCCAAACTGGAGCTTCTGTTATTCTCTTTAGATCCATTCTGTCAACAGACTTCCCCTTGTCAGTAAATGGGAACTCTACTCTTCTAGTTGTTCAGTCTAAACTTGTAAGTTATCTTTGACTTTCGTTCATACCCCACGTTTCGTCTGTCAGCAATCCTATGAGCTCTGCCTTCAGAATGGATTCAGAATCTGATGACTTATCATCACCACTTGTGCCCCCCTGTCCACTGTTAATGTCTCTTCTGGAGCTTTCTGTCTTCCTGCTTCTGCTGTTGTACCCCTCTCTCCCCACAGTCTTTCTGTTCACCGAAAGAGATAGATTGAGCCTGTCACGTAAGATTGTGACACTCTGATTGGAACATCGTTTTGGCTTTCAGTTGTATCCACAGTAAAAGGATAAGTCCTCAGAGTGACCTTCATTGCCCTTTATGACCTTGTTTCCGTTAAGTCTCTTGTTTCATTATCAGTGCCTTCTCTTCTTTATTCACTGTGCTCCTTCGTGGTTCCAGAGCGCGCCTGCCATATTCCTTTGGCTGCTTCCTCTCCTGGGGTGCTTTCCCCCCTTCGTCCCCGTAGCTATAGGACCCATTCCATTTCCTTTCCTATTTACTCAAATGTCACCTTCACCTTCAGAATAAGACCTTCCCTGGTATGATACCTAAAATTGCAAACTCCCTCCCCCCACCACATCCTAATTATCCCCCTCCTTCCTTTATTTTTTTCCTTAACACTTAACACTATTTCACATTCTATAAATATGTTACTCACTTCTGTGTGTGTGTGTGTGTGTGTGTGTGTGTGTGTGTGTGTGTGTGTTTGCTCTCCAGGATGTAATTTGGCGGGGGTGGGGGGGATCTACTTTGTCCTGTATCCCCAGAACACAGAGCATTGCACATAGTCTAGGCTGAGCAAGTGGTGGCTGAATGGATAATCAAATGAATGTAATGGCTGCTTTATAACACTAAATACGGTGACTTAAACACTTGAATGTTACAGTGGCCTTTATTTAAGAAATTAGGGAGAGAAGAATTGGAAGGTATCGTTTAACAAAAGATACCCATAATTGGCAGAATAAAATCTGGTAACTCGGTATAGACTTCTGCCTTCAGTGCCCCCACCTCTCTTTTTCTTTGTTATAATTTTCTGGTCCAGAAAGTCCACAAGTCTGGGAACTGGTGATATAGATGATTCAAGAAGGTGGCAGCGAACAAAAGAAGAAATACAAGACAGAAACTAGTGGAAGATGCATGCTTGAGGGAGGTTGTTTTTACATTTTTATTTTTTCAGAGTCTTGCCTATGCAATAAAAGACCTACCCAGTGCAATTATACTTATAATTAATTGGTTATTTACTTTAAAGTGTTTAATAGGAAGTCACTCAAAAAATCTATGCATACCTTAATAATTTAACATAAGACATAATTTTATATTCATCTGCCAATCTTTTATGAAGCGAGAGGCAGGATACTGAGGCTGCTCATTGAGATTCCACTTCTGCCTTTTGTATGAGTTTTCTATAAAACGGCAAGTGTATTGTATGACCTGCCCTTTATACTTTTGGTTTCTTTATCGTGGAATGAGAACTTCAGACACATGCAGATGAGCAGTCGGGGACTGTAACCTTTTCAGTTTATCAGAATTTCCCGCAGTTTTTCTGGTTTCAGTTCAGTTCAGGTATTCTTAGTGACTACCTAGTCCTAATGGCCAAGCCCTGCAGTTTCCAGGAAACTAGTAAACAATAGTGCACATATGGCTTCATCGAACAACCTCAGTGGAAACAGTACCATGCTGAATTCCGCACGTGTGTGTTAATCTTTACAAAGCACACACTCAAAGTGTGCACTTACTGCCCTTTGGGAGACTCGTACACTAATGCATAGTCGCGTAATCATGGTTTTAGTTCCAGCTTTGCCCATGTGTTATTGTACAGAAAGCAGTTCTCTGCTTAAAACAGGGGTAGTAGTAGGCAGTCTCTCTTAAGAGAATTAGTGTTGATATTTGCAGAGTGCTTTGGATTCCCCTGAACAGGCATTTAAACAAATAAACAATCACACTTATTATATTTATTTGGCAGAGAACAATCTTAATAATGGATTATATTGTTTCTTCGAGCTTATTGATGTTTTTAATAAGGAGGAAAGGATATGTAAAGCTATGAATTTTCACGAATTCAGCTGTTTCTTTATGTAATGCAACATTTTGAATAGCTTATGGAATATTGGAATCTATTCGTATCTTTAAAAACTGTATCTTAATTTTATGTGGTGTGAAATCTTACTCAAAATACATGACCAATAGACTTTTCAGTGTCATTATTCTGTCTAAACAGGGCTCTTTCCTCCCTGTACTTCTTGTCCTCTCCTGACCTCTGCTGGTGAGGTCTAGGTGTGTGGGACTCCAGTCCACTATCCTCAGTCACCCATTCCAATACTCAAATAGGAGAGACAGAAAAGCATCTGAAGATTTGAACTTCAGTAGAGTTCCAAGATTTCTTATTCTAGGAGAGAAGTCCATTTAATATCTGTCCATGCATTATGTATATGTAGGGCCATTACTGTCAGGATTATTAATCATGTTAATCACCTTAAGACAACTGGGCATCAGATTGCAAACTTCAAATGAAAGGTTTAGTCCTTTTCTGAAAACAGCTCATGGGAAGAAAAGTGCACAACATGGTTGGTTTTCATAGTCAGTGAGGTAATAGAGAGCTAGTAGTAGACTTAAAGATCTTGGCGTTATTTTCCTTTGGATAGATGTTGTTTTGAAGTTCCCAGGGGAATGTAATTTTCTTATACTAGGGTCTCCTATATGATTTTAGCAGTTACAACGTTGAGCTCACCTAGTACCCCGATTTTTAGCTTTTGAAAACCATTCCCCATTAAAAAGAACCACTGTTTCTTAAAGAAGTGGCTGATCTAGGTTTGGGGTAGAAAAAGTATACAGTAAAGTGAACCTGATTATCTTGTGCCAGATAGGGCGTGTCTCAAGGATCCATTTGAAGGGGCAGATCTCCAACCACTTAAGAGGCAGTCCTGCCAAATTTGGGACAGTTTGAGCTTCAAAAGAATAATGATGAGAGTGGATTATAACACATAGAATAAAATATTTCTTTGGGGTGCCTGAGTGTCTTAGTCAGTTAAACCTCCGACTCCATATTCGGCTCAGGTCATGACCTCACAGTTCATGAGTTTGAGCCCCATATCAGGTTCTACCCTGACACTGTAGAGCCTGCTTGGGATTCTCTCTCTCTCTCTCTCTCTCTCTCTCTCTCTCTCTCTCTCTCTGTGCCTCCCCCACACTCTTATTCTCTCTCTCAAATATATAAACATTTGAAAAAAAAAATAGTTCTTTATACCATAGTGTTACTTCAAAGGGAAGAGGGGCTAGAAGAGAAAGATTTTTAAATAGAAAAGTGTCAATAATATAGAAGGAGTCCTAGAAAAAAACCCACCACATCATTGTAGAACCACCAGAATCAGAATCTGTTCAGACAGGGGTTATTTGAGGGTAATAAGACCACTGGATAGAATTGTGAAGGAACAGGATGTCCACACTCCCTCAAAGCCTACCACACAGACTATAGTTGACCATTGACCATACAGTGGGGGCAGGGGTGCTGACCCTTCGTGCAGTCGAAAATCCACATAGAACTTTTGAGTTCCCCTAATCTTAATTACTAATAGCCTGCTATTGACTAAAAGCCTTACAGATAACGTGAACAGTCAATTAACATATTTTGAATGCTATATGTATTAGATACTGTATTCTCACAATGAAGTAAGCTGGAGAAAAGAAAATGATGTTAAGAAAATTGTAAGAAAGAGAAAATACATTTAGAGTACTATGCTGTATCAGAAAAAAATCCACATATAAGTGGACTCGCACAGTTCAAACCCATATATCATTTAAGGGTGAGCTGTATAAATACATGGTGCAGTGTTCTAACTTTTTGCGTGCTCAAAATATTTCAGAACAAAAGTTGGGAGAAGTCAGATGTCTGTGTATGAAGTCAACAGAGCTTCTGGTAGCAATTTTGTGTAGACTTCTAATATCAGTAGTTCTGCCTTTTGGCGATACTTTGAAAGGTGTTGCCAACATGATGGAATGATAACCATTTTTACCATTATGTAAGAGATACTATTATAATTTATTTCTGGTTATTTCTGTATTACAATGACTGAATTACTTCCAAAAGTATTTATGATCTTGGTTCATCCATTCATATTTTTTCTCTTTCATACTCCTCTACCTCTGGTAGAATGCTATTAATTGTTTCACAGTGCTGTTCACTCATTTTTCTGTATATAAATTGTGTTTAACTTAAAAATATTTAACTCTTTAAATATAACAACCCCTCTTTTAGGTGTTGAAATTAGAACAGGAATATATGATACGGTTCCTATTGTCAAGGAGTTTCTATGGTAATAATAATAATAATGATATGACTTGGCCATTTAGGGCAACTAAAACACAGCTGTTTGGTATTATAATAATCCTAATAATTCTTACTTTGTAGACAGGGCAACTAAGATACAGAGAGATTAAGAAACTTGCCCCAAATGAAACAGGTAGGAAGGGGCAAAATTCAAATTTAAACCCAGGCCAGCTGGGTCCTCAGTCCATGCCATAAAATGCTGAGGAAACAGTTAATTTTGCTTGGACCATGAAGGCATTTGAGAAAGGTTCCAGACCTTTGACATTTAACGGAACGGATATATTTTACCAGATGATGTTGGGGAAGAGCATCATAGGCAGACAAATAGCAAACTTTGCTTAAAGAGTCATGAAAATCTCTTATGTGCTGGGAATGACGAATAGTTCAGAGTGGCCAGATCACACAAGTAGCAGGGAGTGAAACTGGAAGGTGAACGGGGCCATGTGGTGAAGAGCCAGCCATGTAGAAGTTTGAACTTTATTTGTAGATAGTGGGTAGCCATTGAGGGGTTTTTAACTGTGATGCATTTAAAAAGATGTGGTAGCGGTGGAGGTGGAGTTGAAGACCACCCCAGCTACCAGTGAGGAGTTAGTGCCTTCATCTAGGAGTTAGGATTGCTGAACCAGGACAGGAGACATGATGGAAGCAAGAGACATGGATGGACCAGCAGAATGTGGATTGGGGAGTGGGAAGGAAGGGAACGGTTTTAGTTTGATAGGCTTAGTAGGTAGTGATGCTGTGGATTCATGTTGGAGAAGAGAAGGGGAATAGCATGGTCAGGGAATAGTTTGGGATATGTTGAGATTGAGTATCTGCTGAGCTTATAGGTCGAGATTCTCACTTGATGTTATATTCTGTCTAGTTTGTCTTGGTGTTACTGAGTCCACGACAAGATGGTGTTCGTTAGCCTGTTTTTCTGGAGCATTCAGGTTCACATCTGTCACCTGTGGTTTCAGTTACTTCTTATTTCAGAATAAGTTCTGGAATAGTTAGTTGTAGCATGTTTGGCGATAGAGTATATTTTATCCACGAGTTGTAGATTCATGAGTGGGGGGAAGACATTCACTGCGTTCAGCTCAGGTGTAGCTGAATTGATGGCATCACGGAGTTAACATTTAAACGAGATGGAACTACTAATACATACTTTTTAAATCCTGCAGCATGGGAGCTTTTCCCAAGTGTGTCTTTTTTTCCCCCCCTGTAGGGGAAAGAAAAGCATACTTAATGGTTTTTAAAATTGTGTTTGTGTGTTTTGTCCTTCCGTGTTAGTGTGTAGCATTTAAAATTACATATATGATAAATATGAGAATACAAGGTATGCCTTAAAAAAAGAATAACTACTTCTTAAAGTGATTCATTGATAATTCATAGTCATAAAAATGAAACATAGCAAGAGACCTGCTAGGTCTCAGCAGGGTTGTTCCTGGCAGAGTGTATGTTATTATACTCTAGGGTTGGCTTGAATTATTTGGTGTTTTCCTGTTGGTGGAGAAAGGGGTTGTGTTTGAAGAAGTCAAGGGAGGAAGTGCCGAAGAACAAAAAAATACTAAACTTCGATCAATCTTAATTTTTCACAGCTTGGCCTTCTCTAAAGTCACATTTAGCAGAAACATTAATTAGATTTCAGTGCCCCACTGAGCTTTAAAATTAAACATATTTCTGGAACCATCTGTAACATTTTATCACTAATAATATAATGAAGAATATGCTCAGTCTTTTGAAAAATGGGAATTATAACAGTACGTTTTGCTCACGAGTGATCATCTTTTATTACGAACAACCCATCACAATTTCTAGTAAGAGTTAAGTAATTAAAGGGTTTTAAAAATATGCCTAAAAATAAAATTCTCTAAAAATATTTGCGTTTTTAGAAATTGAGAATCTTTTCCCAAAATCAGGATTTTCTTTGGGATTTTATGCTTCTTTTAAATCTAAAAATATTGATGGTGGGCATATGCCATCTGCCTGTGAGACTGCACTGAAGACCGTCAGTAAGAGCCATTGCTTTCATCTAAACTATAATTACCTGAACCGAGGACACGTGGGAAGCAAGAGACATAGATGTGGTGGCTAAGCGTGTAGGTCCTGAAGCCAAGCTGCCCGGCTTTGGACCTCTCTTCAAACTTGACTTTACCAGATGGGGGAATTTGAAAGTCCTTTAACCCCCGTACCTTATTTGTAAAACAGGGACGATTATACTTACCTCACAGGGTTGTCATAAGCTTACCGTTTAGAGCATAAAGTATGTCTTCGGAACCGTTTTCTTTCCCTTATGGGCTTTCCTTGCCTTTGCTTTTGCTTCATCCACCTATGACACTGACAGAGGCCTCCAGAAAAGAAAATGTGGGGATTGAGGAGAATTGACAAAATGGCGGAATCTCAGCTCACTCACCAGAAAGGATTACTTTGGATTCCTTCCGTGAGAATGAAATAGTTTGGGACCTACTCTGTGTCCGGCACTGTTCTGGGGACTGGGGAGACTGCAAACACATCTGCCTTCATGGGGTGCGGAGTCGTTAGGGGAGAATGCACGTTAGGTGCGCAGCAGCAGTGGGCTCCCTGACTCTGAAGCCCGGCAGGAGACGGTCTGACCCGGTTACACAAAGAGGTCCCCACAGACTTTTTGGCTGAGGAGGGTATTTTCCTCTGTCTGAAAGGATGGGGTACAAAAGCGCCTTCCACATTTGTGTCGGGCTTCTGAAGAAAAGGGACGGATGAGCTGTACATGCCTAGTTCTTTGTCTAAATTTACTAATCAGGTAAGTCACTTTACCACCTTAGGAGTTGATAAGAGGTTGGACAACAGGCCCAAATAATTAGGAAGAAACGTCCCTTCTCCTGGAGACCAGAGAAGGAAGGAAGAAGCATTTTCTGTACCACCCTCCCCATCCTCCAGCTTTGCTCCAAATCCCAATTTGGTGTGACATCTAAGACCCCTGCCTACGTTTTCGGCCTCATCCCCTGATGCTTCTTTCTTTAGCTCTTTAGAACTACTGTCAGGCACCACGGGCTGAATTACCTAGAGCTACATCTATCCATGCTTCTTAGAATATTCATTCCCACGTTGTGCTTGATAAAAATCCTAATAATGTTTCAGTTCTTCATTTAGGGCTTATCTTCTTTAACATCCCTAGGTGGATTTGACTGCCCCTTCCATTGTGACCTTGCTGTCACCTTTTCTGACCTTATGTTGTCACACAAGTCACAGCATTCTCCCATGTCCATGACAGTTGCCCCGAGCAGACGTTGACCTTCAGGGGAGCAACTTTACTTACTTTTGGATAAATTTTTCACTAGCACATTGCTAGTTGTATGTTAATCTCTCCACACATAAATACCCGGTTCTCCTTTAAAGAATCATCTTGGTCACTGAAAACTTTAGTTAGAATTCAGTAAAATGTAACAGAGGAGAATTGAATTTTGAAGGTCTTTTTGTTGGAGTTGTTGTTGTGGCTGCATAAAACATATTGCAAAGTGACTAAAAATGTCCTTTTGGTTTAGTTTTGTAGAATACATAGTATTTTCAGCAATTAATTTAAAAGCATTGAAAAATTTAAACGATTCCTTTCTCTTTACCTGTCTTTAGCTATGGAATACTATTGCTACAACTATAATCAATTATCTAACTTCTTAGAGTTAGAAAGTATATTTGCTATCTAAGAGTTTAACTTTTTTAGTAGTTTTTGTCGTTGTGAAGCAGCATTTTTTTTTTATTTTGTAATTTTTTTGGTAATTTGTAAGTACAGAAGCCTTAAACAGTGACATTGAATTTCAATTTCGTTTTAGCAAAAACAACTGGAAATTGAAAGAACGACTAAGTGGTTGAAAATGCTAAAAGGATGGGAAAAATATAAGAACACTGAAAAGGTAATTACAATAATGTTATTTCTATCTGATACTGTACAAATTGAATGTGGATTTTCCTAATAAAAGCTTTTCTTTTTTTTTTTTTCCTAATTTTTTTTTTTTCAACGTTTATTTATTTTTTTTGGGACAGAGAGAGACAGAGCATGAACGGGGTAGGGGCAGAGAGAGAGGGAGACACAGAATCGGAAACAGGCTCCAGGCTCCGAGCCATCAGCCCAGAGCCCGACGCGGGGCTCGAACTCACGGACCGCGAGATCGTGATCTGGCTGAAGTCGGACGCTTAACCGACTGCGCCACCCAGGCGCCCCAATAAAAGCTTTTCTTAAATGATAGGAGTATTCATATTCTTGTTAAAAATTTCACTATAACTTAATTTAGTAAATTAGGAGTATTTATGTTGTAATAGAATGTCTAGTTAAGAGAATGTACTGGACAGTGTAGAGGTAGGATGGTTTCAGGAGTGATTTGCTTCAGACTCTCCACTGTGTTGCCTATGACTTAGTTTCTTTCCCTCTCTCTTCTCTGACTTCTGCACTGTCATCTTTATCTTGAGGTTGGCTCCCCTGTGTGATCAAAATCATTGCAGTAGTTCCAGGCTTCATATCCACATGTCACACTGGTCAGGAAGAGGGCTGGCCTCTCAAAGCTTTCCCTGAAGCAGGAGCAATCTCCTTTTCAAAAGCTTCTAGCAAATCTCCCCTTAAATCTTTTTGCCCTGTACGGTTGGTGCTAAGTTTTAAACCAATTAAAACAACACACACATCTATTTAGTATCACCCCCGGTCTCCTCACAAAAGTCTTTATACATTGGGAAGCTGTGAAATTCATGGTGGTAGAGAAAAGGGCTTTCTGGTTTTTTAATGAGAAAAGGGCTCTCTGGTTAAATAAAGTTGGGAATATCAGAACGAGCCAAAGTTAAGCAAAGTTAAGTCCTTTATTACAGGACTCCTCAGAGTCTTTATTATAACTTGTGGTAGGGGGACCACACCTTGAGGGACCTTAAATTGAGTGAAACTTATTAGATGGTGGAAATCTTTTTGTCATAGGGCATCTCACAGGACTAATGTCCCTTTTCTTTTTGAGCATCCTAAATACCCTTATTTAAAGTCTCTTAGACTCTTTTATTATTTTATTTTCATCAGGTGTAAGTTCATTTTGGGATTGTCGATTTTATTAACTGTTGCTTTAGTATTAGGTTGGAACTCAAAGATGTTTTCTGAGAGGAATCAGTTTAGAGTAGAATGTGAGGTATAACATCTGTGCCCTTGTTCCTTATCATGCTGTCTTCCATACTGGCCCAAAGTTGGCACCTACTTTACCTCATGTCCTTGTGGAAAGATTGCTCAAGTGGTGATGACAGGGTAAATGTTGACGCACGGCACCTACCTTTCATCTCCCATTCAGTCCAGCAAAGTATTTGTAGAATTATACGGCTTAATGTTCTTCTTTAGTATACATATATCTATGAAAGTATGTAAGCCTGTGTAAAAATAAGCAATTCTACTAGGCTATTATTCTGACAGCAACTCTGGCTAATGTAGTTCCCAGGAAGAGAGATTTTAACAGAACTGTTTTCTTTGATGTGTAATTTTAAAGCCCTTTCCCACAGCTATAATGCTGGAATTATTTGATGATATATATGGTCCAATTTGATGTGAAACAAAATGTACCTTCTAAAAGAATCGCTGCTTTCAGTTCATACCTAGTTTTAAATTGTACTGAGGCAAAAAAAAAAACAAAAAAAAAACCACGTATTTTTCTTCTCTTCCAAGAGGAGGTATATGTTTTCTCTCCACAGATTCCTTGCTTATGTAATGGTAACACGAAGAAATTTCTAAAAATATCTTGGAGTAAAAATACAGCTGTGATAGAGAATATTGGATGGAGTTGTTAAGAATCCAAGCTTTAATGGAAGACTTTCCATTCAGGTTGTTTGTGTTGCTTGTGTGTTCTCACCGTGAACACTGTCTCTCCGTTTTCACTGTGCCAGTGTTAAGTAGTGTTGGGTTTTAAAAATATAGTCTACTAAATGCAGTTATCTCTGGTTTGTTTGTTTTTTAAGTTTATTTATTTTGAGAGAGAGCAAGTGAGCATGAGCAGGGGAGGGACAGAGTGAGAGAGAGAGAGAGAGAATCCCAAGCTGAGCAGGGAGTCTGACGTGGGGCTCAATCCCACAACCGCAAGATCAGACCTGAGCCCGTATCAAGAGTCGGACGCCGACTGAGCTACCCAGGTGCCCCAAAGTTATCTCTGTTAAGTGGAGACATTACGATGTAATCAGTTGTGATGTAATTGTGTCTAAGTTGTGTCACAGCTGAGTACCTACGAAAGATACACTTGTTATTTTTTTAAAGTCAAATAACTGAATGGACCTTACATTAGCATTTTATTTTACAATGGGAAAATGGAGGCACAAAGTTTATAAATCAATTCCTCCAGGTCACACAGCTTGTTAGTCGCAAACCGGAGATCCCACGTCCAGACTCAACGGTTCATTCGTTGTATCATCTTCTGTGTTGGCTTTCCCTATTGGTGTTTGTCAGCAAAAGGTCAGAGGAAGTAGAACACAGTTATAAGATGCAGTAGGGCCTTGTGTATGGTTTAAAGCTGTTTTAGATCCAGGGGCTCCTGGGTGACTCAGTCGTGTAAGCGCTTGACTCTTGATCTCAGCTCAGGTCGTGATACCACGGATCGCGCTGCACTGACAGCATAGAGCCTGCTTCGGATTCTCTCTCTCCCTCTATCTACCCCTCCCTCTGTCCCTCTCAAAATCAATGAATAAACTTAAAAGAAAAACAAATAACTTTTTTAGATCCGGACTTGAGGGACTCCCGCCTCTCTGGAGGCAGAGATGAAGGAGCTAATGGAGCAGGGAAGCTGAGAGAAAATGGAGAGGCAGTAAAGAGACAAGCAGAGTGAGCTTCGGCTTCATGGTATACACTTGCGGTTTTGCACGTCCCCCAAACTGGGCCGTATTTGGTGGGCTGAAAAGTTGACTCACTGGCCGCCATGATGATGTGGATTGGCACATTCATCACTATTTTCAAACCACTAAGGTTAGAAAGAAGTATTGAACATGTTAAGTCAGTTGATGGGTTGTTTTTCAGTTGATGGATTTTTAAAAGGATTTGTGTGACTGAAATAGCCTACTTGATTGTGTTGGCAAGGAAACAAAGATACTGGAAGCAAAAGTAGATTTCAGGGAACCTTACTTTATTTTTTTCTTTAAGGTTTGATGTATCACATCCATTAAATAAATTTCTAACAGAATTTTAAAGGTAGTACTTTTCAAATTGGAATATTAAAATGTTGTTTAAATCCAACATATAGACACTCTAAATCGTGGTTGTTAAAACTGTGGTTTCTGAAGTTGGACTAACTGAATTTCAGTTCTTTAGTTGATTAGTTTATTAGTTTTAGGACTTACTTACTTACTTACTTTTCTCATCCATGAAACGGGGATGATAATAGTATCTCCCTCTTTAAGAACGTGATAATATTGCAAGAAATAAATTGATATAGAAACACATATGCTGCCTCCTAATAAATAATCTGAAAATGGTAGCGTAACTTTTATTATTAAAGTTGTTATTGTTATTTGATTGATTATATTCCTCCCCGTCATCTCCACCCACATTTCCCCTTCCTGGCACATCTCTGTGTGTCCTTCAGTATTGATCTTCCCTAACTCTGTCATGTACAGTTCATGCCTCCCTTCCTCCATTACAGTATCTCTGATACAGTCTCAAGATGAGAGCCACTGTTGCGGGACCGATAAGAAGTGACCACCACAGCAGATTCACTGCCCTCACCTCAACACCTTTATTCCTAAACTTTTTCTGGTTTTCCCTTTGACATGAGGTCTAACCACCCCTGCATGCCTACCATTCTCCTTTTCCCACCCTGGCCCCCTCTGAGTCTGTGTCTGTCACAACATCTCCCATCAGGGTGTGACAGCTCTGTAGCAAGTACTAGATGTGACTTTATTTGATAATAAAGGAGTGCCAGCTGATGCTATAATTATCTGTTTACATAATTATTTTCACTGCTACACACTGAGTTCCGAGGAACTTTTTCATGTTCATAGCCATAGTACCTAGTGAGTGTTGGCCACAAAGCAGGCAGTCACTACAAAGTTTCTTTTTAGAATGAATGATACTCATTTATGAATTGGAACACACAGCTATCACCTTGTGCTGAAGTCTACTACTTAATTGAAAGCTGTGATCTCTTACGAGGCAGTGTGATTTGGCAGAAGTGGCCTGAAGTAGGAGTAAGAAGATGAAGTTCTTTGACCTCAGCACCCATTTCTCTGGGCCCTGGTCTCCCAGCATTTAAAGGGGAGATGCACTTGCTTTGCCTCCTTTACAGACTGTTAGAGCCAGTACGAGATACTACTTTGCCAGTTAAAAGGTTCTCAACAAATGTAAACTGGGCTACCGTTCTGGAGAAGAAGCAAATTTTATTAGCAACTGTTGTACTTGATATAATTCCTACTTTGTTTTACAAAATTTCCAAAATTTCTATGATAGTTGAAAATTTGTGATGAGAAAAATATGTTGCCATAATGTCAGTCTGTGATGTAACACTGCAAGTATTTGAAAAACCATAAGCACAGTTTATTTATTTTAGGGTCTCGTAATGTAATTTTTCCTGATATATGTGACTTTGTTTACATGCTTTATTTCATTACCTCCTAGAGCTTGAATTCCAGATGCATCCCTTTTTATATTTCTTTTGAGCTTTTTAATTGAAGTGTAGTTGACCTACAATGTTAGGTTAGTTTCAGGTGTATGACATGGTGAGGTGAGAACTCTGTATGCTATGCTTACCTTTTAAGTACAGTTTCACTATCATCATTTTAATGCTTTCTGCTCTTGGATTTCTTTAATATTTTCTGATCCATGTATCTTAGTAAATTCACTTGAGAGGAACGGTGGCTACTAGCTACATGCATTGTGGTCTTGGAAGGATGGTCTTTGTTTTTTATAAAATGTAAAATCATTATCTTTTGCTAAAAGATGGTGATATCTTGTGTGTGTCTTAGGCATATTATTTATCTTCTTTGTGATTCACTATCACCACCTAGAAAATTGGGATAATAACAGTTGTTGATGTGATTAAATGGGAGACACATCTATAAATAACTTAAAATAGTTTCCTGGACATAGTAAATGCTCAGTAAAAGTTATGCCTCATTTTTCATTTTAATTCTGGAGTAGCATTGGGATCATTAATTTTTTCTTCCTAACCTGAAGTTTCTCTCTTATTTCTTCTTGATATAATCATCCCTTGATTTTTTTTTTTTTTAGCACATCAAATCATGACCAAATGGGGTTTATCTGAGGAATACAAAGTTAGTTTAGCATCTGAACATCAGTTCAAGTAATTCAACATATATTAAAAAACTAAAAAAAAAAGAAAAAACACTTCATCTGAATAGGTGTAGAAAAGGCATTTAACAAATCAAACATCCATTCCTGATAAAAACTCTCAGTTAAGTCAGAATGCAAGGAAACTTCTCTGACACGATCAAGGGCGTCTACAAAACTGTCGCTGGCATCGGACTGTCATGGTGAAAGAGTAAATTTTTTTTCCCCAAGATCAGTAACAAGACATGATATTTACTCTCATCCCTTGCTGTTTAGCATTATACTGGAGAATCTGATCAGTACAGTAAGAGAGAAAAGCCATCTGTCTTGAAAGGAAGAAATAAAGCTGTCTTTTTTAATTTTAGATTTACTGTAAGATGAAAAATGGACATTTATATATAGTTGTTGAATACAGAATTGAATGAAAACAGTAAAATAATGTCTAAAGTCTTTTCAGGTCATATAGTTTGAGAAATACATGTCGGAACTCTTATTTTTTTATTCATTGAAAACATCAGCCCAAGGGGCGCCTGGGTGGCGCAGTCGGTTAAGCGTCCGACTTCAGCCAGGTCACGATCTCGCGGTCCGTGAGTTCGAGCCCCGCGTCAGGCTCTGGGCTGATGGCTCGGAGCCTGGAGCCTGTTTCCGATTCTGTGTTTCCCTCTCTCTGCCTCTCCCCCGTTCATGCTCTGTCTCTCTCTCTGTCCCAAAAATAAATAAGTGTTGAAAAAAAAATTTAAAAAAAAAAAAAAAAAAAGAAAACATCAGCCTAATGGAGATTCGAGTCCACCGAAGTTACTGTTTACCTGCCATCATCTTCCACTTGACTATTGAAATTTTCCTTTTCACATTTGCAGTAATTTCCACACCTTCTGATATTCATACCTGGTGCTTACAGTACAGCATCCTTACAAATGTAGTAGATAATTTGAAAATACTTTTAGTGGGTGGTACTCCTTTAAAAAGTGTAATAATACGTATTACAGCTTTGGAATGAATGTAGATGGCACACTTTCTTTAGGAAAGTAAATCTTAAATTCACTGTTTTTTTAAACCACACCCAGTTTACAATTAATGGTGGTTAGTGTTCAGTACCTGGGAAAGCTCCAAGTAGCAGAGTCTAGTTTTCACAAAATCTTTCCCTATATATATTCTTGCAGTTAGAGTGACTGTGTGAGTTAACACATGGATGATTCTAGTCACTATCTGCTGAAATTTCACATTTGAGGCGTAGTGTGTTCATACCAGGAGAACAAAGCTGAAATTACATACGGAATTTGCCTAATGAATCAACTTCATAACATTCTCTGTTTCACAATAAAAGTTCTACAGTGTTACTCATTTTAAACCATGCAATCGGTTTCATAAAGCTACATCATGACTTTGTTACTAAAGCATTAGTTTCCCAAAACTAGGTAGTATGTAGTAGGAGTTGAAACTCTGCTTATTATTAGTTCATAACTTGTCAGCATTTCAATTACAACTTACATCTTATTTTCTTAGCCATACTATTAACATAGATTATTTTGATCGTAAAGGTAATTATGTACCTATTCTTACCTTACTCCTTAAGATTTCTGCCACAATTTGTTTAATCATTTCCTTGTTTGGACATTTACTTTAAAGTTTCAGGTTTTATTATGCACAACTTTGTAATGACCACAATAGATTTGTATGTTATTTTGAATAATTAGCCTTGAGGAAAAAAAAGAGACAATCTCAAGAAGATGGAGAAGTGTATACAGTCTTAAGATTCGTAGAGTGATAGAAGTGTACAAGGACCCAAAGAGTTGATGAAGCTGATGATTTATTCTTCATTTCGTTCAAAGGTGATGGCAAGGTATTCCTGAAGAACTACCAAAATTGAAAAGAGGAGAGGGAAAAGGGAGAGACAGGGAGGGGGGGTGGTGGGTTGGAGGGGAGAGACAGGGAGGCCAGGAGTCAGGGAGAGAACTGAAGATTGAGGGTGGAGTTAGCCGAGGATAACAGGATATGTTGTGTTGACACATTCTGGAGAGCCCCAGAGAGGGGTTGCTGCAGGAAAAGACATTAGGGGTTCCAGTATTTACACGCCATGAAAACACTTCTGGGACAAGGTGACCTTTTTTGTTATTTGGAGCCTTTTAGACGAACGGGGGAAAAGGAAGAAAGTACATAACTAGTTAATTATATCAACAGGGAATGTGTAAATCATGTTCACACCTTTAAAAGGGGAACAGATTATGCTTTCATGCTGTATGAGGGGTGCCTTTGTAATGGTATGAAAATACTGAAATGTACTAGTCATATTACCACCTTCTTACTTGTGACTTCTTTCTGTGTATGTCTCCATCACTATCAAAAGAGGAGAGATGATAGGATCCAAGTGTGCCATGTCAAAATGTATCATTTGTCATGGATACTTTGAAAACAAAGGACTGACAGATATTAATTAGTTTGATTTGAGGGATCAGTCTAAGATTTGGTCATTTGTAACCTTCAATTTATGTTTCTTTTAATAAGTTTCATAGGAGAATTTACAAAGGAATCCCACTCCAGCTCAGAGGTGAAGTCTGGGCTCTACTTCTGGAGATCCCTAAAATGAAAGAAGAAACAAGAGACCTGTATAGTGTGAGTATGTACAGCTAACTTGTTTTGAAATTGAAAAGTAAAACCCATTTCCTTTCGCTTTCAAGGTGATGTAAGATATTCATGTCATTTGAAGTTATATTAAAATTACAGTACATTGAGTTTTCTAAGAAAATGTTATTTTCTATATCAGTCGGTCAGTATCAAGTGCTTTTCGTGTACTTGAAATGATCAGTGTTGGGGCATATTCGTGAGGAAAATGGACTAACCCCTCATCGTAGCTGCCCTTTGGCAGTGTGGTGTCACTAAAGAGATCTACGGTTCCCCCTCATGGACATTGTGGGAAGACGGCTGCGGAACTACCGTTACTCAACAGCTGCCTGTGTGTGCTTGACTGTTTGCTTCTGGGCATGAGAAAAAAGTTTGCCTCCAAGATTAGTAGGTATTTCCCAGTTTTGTTATTTATTAATAAAAAGTCCAACTTTTGACTCCGTGATGAGTAACACTTTCCTTAAACTAGCTAATGTGTTAAATTTGTCTAGTCATTCCTTCAATACCCTTTCTAAACCTACCTTTTATATCAGTGTTTGAAAGGAATAGGAAACATATCTAAAAATCATTCTGAAATATATTCCTCAGAAAATGTAAATAAATGGAATAAATTAAAGTAGAATACAATGGCTAACAGAAAAATTATTTATAATTTAAACCCAGTACCAATCATAAAGGGAGCTTTGGAATACTCTTGATACTTTCTTTTCTTTTTCATATAATGTGTGTGTGTGTGTGTGTGTGTGTGTGTGTGTGTGTGTGTATGTATGTGTAAAATTTTACCAAGATGAAAGATAAAAAAATGGTTAATTTTAAAGAGTTACTTATTTTGTGTGTCTGAAACATTTTTTAAATTCGCCATTTGGGCCCTACCCGGACTTTGGGTTTATGTCTTAGGATTTTAGAGTTTCACATTATTTTAGCCTGTTGATAAGATAATTTGCTTTTAGTACCGTAGTTTTAGAGCCAGTATTGAAAGTGATGTCTGAGAAAACATACAGAATGTAACCCCAGCCCCTAGAACAGTGTGCCTGGCTACGTAGTAGTGCTCATTAAATTTTGGTTGAGTTAATGAGAGAACACAGTTCCTCTTCCTTCGCCTGCTCCATTCGTTTCCTTGGGCTGCCACAGAGTGCCACAAACTGAGTGGCTCAGCACAGCGGCAGTGTCTTCTGTCTCACTTCTGGAGGAGAGAAGTCTGGCGTCAGGGTGTTGGTGGGCCCAGGGTTTCTCTTCAGGCTCGGGGACACTCCTTCCTGCCCCCTCCTCGCTGCGGGGATTGCCGGTGCCCCCCGGGCACGCCTGGGCCCATAGCCACATCCCTCGTCTCCGCCTCGTCTTCACGTGGCCTTCTCCCTGTGCGCATCTGTGTGTCCCACCTGATAAGGACGCCAGGTACTGGAATTGGGGTCCATCCCAATCCAGGATGGTCTCATCTTAACTTGATGACATTTGCAAAGACCCTAATCCCCAAATCAGGTCACATTTCCAGGTTCTGGATAGATGTGAATTTGGGGAGGGGGCCCTGTTCGACCCAGCACAGGTACTGGTAGCAGCACTGTGCTTTCAGTTCCTTTTAGACCTTTTCTCTGTGGCATAAAATGATCCGGGCACTGGTTCACACGAGAGATCCATTCAGTAAGTGCCAGTTGTACGATGGCAACCACAAAGGAAATGACTGGCCCGTCAGTACTTCCATCCCTTTCGAACACTGCCATCAGTTCCTCTTTTGACTCTCTGAGTTTTCCCGGCATCATTATTTGATCTTCTTCCTTTCCCATTCCTTCCTACTCTCCCTTCTCCAAAGATGGTATGAACTGCCCTCTTCAGGTTGGAACTTCACTAGGAGTCGAACTGCTGAGATTTTTCTCAGGTGGGTGAGATGGTCCCTGGCTCCTGAGCTGGCGCTCTTGTCTACCACTTCCTCCTATTCTTTTAGTTGCACCTCAGTGTCATCCGCCTCTCTTGTGTCCCTGATCGGTCTCACGGCCGGCGGTTCAGTCCGTCGCGGTTAACTGCCTCACCTACGGCCTTCTCAGCCTCACCTACAGGCGTCATAATCTTGTTGGCCCAACACACAGGGATATCCCGAGTTTGCACGTAAATGCTTTCCGCCGTTCTTCCACCTTCAGGTTTATAGGGTCATTAGATCCGATTTCTTTGAAATGAAATGTGTGTTTTGTATTATTGTTGACACTCCTGGGTCTCAGCCACCCAGTTCCAGAGATAACCAAGAAGCTGCTTTCCCTCCTTGCACTGAGGTAAGAAATATGCTTGATTCCCTGTATTCTGTACTCTTGTGTGTAAACAGGCAATGACATCATCTTTCTGACCCGTTACTTTTTTTTACTACTTAACTGGGATTTGCTTCTGTCTTGAGGCCTTTTTATGTTGGATTTCCTTGTCCTATAGAGAAAGTAATACTATAGACATATTTGCGTGTTTTTCTGCCTTTGAACTATTTTATCATGTCCTATCAAACATTTCTTTCTGTCTTTAGACTTCTCAGTTTTTGCCAGGAGGCCTGTAGAATGATAATTGAAACCTCTTTACTTGCCCATTACCTTAAAAAAAATTAAAGAACAAATATGAACAGATTATCATTTTTTAACTAAATTTTGGTATCAACTTTTATCACTGATAGTATACAATAACATTTTAGTGGTCATGTGATTCTAATACAGTACTGTAAATATCTTCCTCTGTATTTAGGACTTTGAAGTAGACCATGGTTACTCATCATGATTTTAAAAGCTACAGAAACTGCCGTTCTCCGAGCTCCTGCCTCAGAACCCAAGAGTACACGTAGTCATGAAACACTTAACACATACACTCATATTCCGGATAGCCTACTTCTTTCTACTTTTAGCTGAAGTCGAGAATTAGCAGTTGTGTTTTTATATGTGTTCGTTGGAGTTAAGACAGATATAGATAGATATAGATATATACACCAGTACATGGTAAATGAGTCAGTTATAATAGCGTATGTAGATGCTTAATTATACTTAAGCATGGTTAAGTATAGATTAGTATAAATTTTAATCTCTTATCTAGTTAAACTTGGGAGATTAAATATATTCACTTAGCTCCCTTCCTCCCTGAAATGCCACTAAATTGACAGCAGTTTTTGAAAAAGCAAGCCCGCAAGGAATATGAAAATGGAAGAGAGAATGCTGCCAATTTTTGGAAACCAGAATTCAGACAAACATTTAATAAACTTAGCAGACCCGGGAAAATGAAATCCTAGGCTGGCTGTGGGAGATGGGAGATGCAACCTGATTTATATCTGAGTCTCCAGAAGGCTTGGTAGTTGCCAACTCCAGGTACCTCTGGGAGTGGAAGGGAAGCTGAAAACAGTGGAAGCGGTTCAGAGTCCGGTGGCAGAAGCAGTGAGACCCCCGAGGTCCCTCTGCAGCCCTGGCTCGAGGCTGAGGTCTACTGTTTGGAGAGAGTGAACCAGAGGCCTCTGGACTGGAGAGGACACACACGTTGCGGAGGGTGGGGCCACTGTGACGAGGGCACGGAAGAGTACATGTCCTGCACTGGGAGCGTCCCAGCCTCTCCTCCTGTACTCCCTGAACGTTGGCAGCCACGTGCTTGGCTTCCCGACAGGAGCCCAGAAGACACTTCTCTGGGGGACCTGCCCAGCCCCAGAAAATACACCCAGACGTACTGGCTTCAGGGGGACCCCCCAGTGGAGCTGCCCAGCCACGTCACTCTACAGTGAGGACACGGTGGTGAAGCCCCACCTCCGCACACAGAGCTTTCCATCAGCTTCTAGTGTTGTACTTTTAAATAGAAGCAGACAACGAAATACCTCTGTTCATTTGAGGAAAGGAGCTAACATGAAAGACAAACGAGAACAAATGGAAAAAAAAAACTTGTAAGAAACAGACTATACAGCAAGAAGAAAACTTTAAAAAAAAAAAACCCATCACAGATATCTTCAGAGGGATTGAAATAGATGTTACATCCATAAAGCAAGTACAGGATGCTATTAAAAGGAACCTTTGAGAACAACAGAGAGTTATTAATTACAAAAAATCAAAATAGAACTGAAAGATTTTAGAGAAGTTTGAGAATAACAATTGAAGGAGTTTTCCAGAAAGATGATAAAGTCAAAGAGATGGAAAGTAATAGAGAAAATATAAGAAAATTAAATGACAGCCCAGGAGATCCCACACTGTGATAGCAAGAGTTCCAGAAAGAGAAAATGGGAATGCGGCAGGAAGGTTTGAGGAAATCGACCCAGGAGTTACTGAAGAAATTACTCAGAACTGAGAGATGGGAGTCCGAGTTGTTAAGATTGAAAAGATCTGTCAAGTGCCCAACCCTGTGGATAAAAATAGATACAAATCAAGCACAGAAATGTAAAGTTTCAGAATGTGGAGAGAAAACTGCTTACAAGCTTCTAGAGAGAAAAAGATTTCATACAAAGAAACCAGAATTAGAGTTGCAACACCGGAAGCTCTAGAAGACAGTAAAGGCAGTGCCTTTTGAGCAGAAGTAGTTTCCAGCTTAGAATTCTAAAACAGCCAGACAGTTAAGTAAGGAGGTAGAATTATCAGACATTCAGAGTTCCAAAAAAATTTACCTTCCGTACACCCTCCACAGGAGCTACTAGAGGATGTGCCCCTCCAGGACAAGGGAATAAACCAAGAAAGAAGAAGATGTGAGACCCAGGAAACAGGGGACCCAAGCGAAGGATGGCCCAGCTGAGGGTGAAAGGGACCCCCCCACACCCCAGCTGTGCAGCACATCCTGAGGTCCGGGAGCCCAAGGCTGGAGCTGGACAGGAGGCTGTGGCAGAACACCCGCAAGAAGTGGAAATGGGAGAGTACCTTTTCCCCTGCAACAGCACCAGAGGAGATCAGTGCGGCTTCAAGTGAGTTTGGGATTGGATTAGCAGCAAGCAAACAGAAAATGAAGCAAATCAAGAAAGAAGGCAATGATTAGCTTGAAGGAAAACAAAAACACTGTGCCGGAAAGCAACAAGAACTCATAATGGACTGCGTGGCCCAGCTGTGAAGTGCTTTTACGGAGTCTGAGCAGTGCAAACTCGGAGAAGTTCTTCCTTCAAAATTAAAATCTGTATGGTTAAGATGAATGAGAGAAGGTGGTGGGAAGAGGAGAGGATGGGTGTGAGGGAGACCCGAGTCGGGAGAGGGTGGGGGGATGGGTGGGAGGGACGCTCTTCATTGTGTGCCTTTTCATATTCATTGGTGAGCCATGGGCGTGGTCTTCCTAAATGAAAACAGCTTTTAAATGAGAATTATGTTTTGATTTATTATTTTAATGAGAATTATTTTCAACAACTGATTTCCATAAAAACATGCTTTCTTCCCCTCTTTTTTCTCTTCAGAAATTAAAGCACAGAGCACGGGGCTGTTCACCTGACATCAGACAAATAGACCTTGACGTCAACCGCACATTTAGGGACCATATTATGTTTAGAGACCGATATGGTGTTAAGTAAGTAAAGTTTGAAATATAAATGGCATTTATAAATAGTGTTTATTAAAGTCTTCATTAACTTAAAACATGAGTAAGTAGAATGTCTTATATGAACTATAATTTTGATGTATGTCCTAAAAGTTTAAGCTCATTTGGTCTGTGTTGTATGAAACTTAGGATCTAGGTTAACTGAAATTTTTTAACCTTTGACATAGTAGATGCCATACAGTTGGTAAGGAATCATTTTATGATCCAAGAATGGTTAAAAATACAGTAGCTACTTTTATTACAATCTTAGTAAAGAAATTTGAGATTGTGTTACTTTTTGAGAACCATGTCAGTGACAAATAGATCCCTATAAATTTGACCCCAAAGCATAGCTGAAACAAAAAAAGAGGAATGGATGAATGAATGAGTACTACCGTTTACGAATGAGAGGGATAGTTTTGATGACCTCAGGATCAGGTAGAGTTCAACAAAAGAAACAGAAACCCGGTGAGAGGTGTGTATTCAGAGATTTATTGAGAGGAGTTGGTTTATACAGTAGCGGGGGCTGGCGAGGCACGTCCCCTGATGGGGAGGCAGGCCATCAGAAAGGACAGGCTGGCACTCGTGAGCACAAGCCGGGCTGCTTTCCACAGAAAGAGCTGCTCCAGGGAAGCCTCACATCTCTCTTAAAACCTTTCAACCGATTGAATCAGGCCCAGCCAGACTATCTAGGACAATTGCCCCTACTTAAAGTCAGCTGATTATAGATTGTAATCGCATCTACCAAATACACCTTCTTTCAGTAACACCTAGGTTAGCTTTTGAATAACTGGGAGTTGTAGCCTCACCAAGGTGACACATAAACCTGACTGTGACCGTGTATCCTTGTCGACTCAGTTTCCGAATACAGATAAATACAAGGCCATACTTTTGCCTAACGCGATTTTGCCTAGGACTGAAACTATGCTAGTCCTTACCCCGCAAGAGGATGCAAAGTCTTTGGTGATGGTTACTCTTTTGCTTTGATATTCTGAAACCTAAATACTGCGATATAAAGTTAATTATTATTAATATATCTAATATAGCTAATACATTAGATGAAAAGGGAAAAGGAAGGAGGAAGACAAAAATATTTTTAAAATATATATATTTATGTACACACACACACACACACACACTCATGCCAAAATAAGAAATGCTCAGAACAGTGATAACGGTCATTTCTGTGGCTGGGCACGTGGTGGTGGCTGGGTTCCACTACACATTTCATATTCCCTTTGTCCTCTGCAAGTACCTCAGCTGGTAGTGGTTCTCTACCTGGTGGGATGGCCTAAATTTTAATTCGGGACCATTAGCAGTCCTGCCTGAATTAGATTGCTGTATTTTTCCATTGACTTCAGTCGCAAGGTTTGGTTATACTAAGAGACCCCCTAAGTATTCTCCTGTGTTCTGGGCATAGTCTTCCTTACATCCATTATGTAGTAGCAACTCAGTTTCTCCTTAGTAACCAGGATCAGCCCCTCCAACCAGTACAGTCAGCCTCCTTCGCCTGGTGATTCAGAGGCTTGAGGAGCCCAAAGTGGCTGGGTGGCAATCTCAACTACCAGTTCAGTGGGATCACTCCTAGACCAGCAGCGCTTAAGGCTGATGGGATGGGAAGCAAACGTTTTGCTAGTGGACTCCTAGGGATCATAGTGGGTTGAGCCATCCCCATTTCTGCCGCTTGGATCTTGGAACCCAGTTCCTGGCTGTGGGACCGATAGCACCATGTCGTGGGGGCTTATCGAGAGCACATACAGCTTCCCACGGGATGTGGCCCCAGCCCTGCACGGTATTGTACTGAGCTGGCACTGTCATAGGCTTCGCCAGGCCTCCATAGTTCTGTGAAGCTGGCTGCTCCCATGTGGCTGATTTTGTAGTGAGAATAGTTCAGTGAAGGATGGCAACAAGTTTGAGAGGTTGTGAAGCCCTTTGTGTTTTTTGGTGTAAATTTTATCAGAATGAATGTCATCTAACCTTGAATTTAGACTGTATAGATTATCGTTCACGTTTGAGCTGGGGGTCATTTCTTTATTACAACAGTGATTTTGTCTGGATTATCTGTTTTGAGGCAAACTGTTTATTTGTTTAAGTTTGTGTTTTTAAAGATAGGTGAAATAAGTGAATTGTGTTTAATATAAATTCTCTTTTCTCTAGGCAACAATCCCTATTCCATGTTCTTGCTGCATATTCTATTTATAACACGGTGAGTTGGAGCACACCCACCCACAGCTCTTTGGGTTGTATTCTGAGGAACTGGAGGAACTCTTGGGGCTCTCCCTGCCTCTGTGGGTCTTTTCAAGGCTCCTCTGGTGACCCTGGGGTCTTAGAACAGAGCCACTTTGAAGTGGGAAAAACCACCGCATGCCAGTGAATCTCTCGTTTTCCCCTCTTTCTCTGGATTGTTTTGTTGTTTTGTGATGTTGTTTGTCTTGTTTTTATTTTACACAGTAGTGCTGAGAATGAGCAGGGCTAGAAGTTTAGGGAGTCAGTGGGCAGATTAATTTTTGCTTGACCCTTGAACATTCCTCACCACCACTGGGACCGAGGTTGCCTTTCAGGGTATGGACCTACTTGCCAAGCCCAGGAGCAGGCTAAAAGTAAACTTTTTGGTAATGGAACATGTTGTTCTTAACGTACTTATAACTCAGGGGAACATAATAATTTGGGGAAAGATAAATTAGTGTTGAACCTAATGTGGATGTTAAATAAATGCTTGTTGACTGGGTTCTAAGGAGGACAACCTTGAACCTTGGGTGTGTAATTTCTATTATAGTAAAGCATTTCAGTTATGAGAAAGTTCAAGCTAGGACAAGTTAAAGAGTTTATTAAAGGCCATTTCATAGAAATGAAGCAATGGTTGGGCCTCATGGAATTTGGAGCTGGACAGTGAGAGTGAGAAGACTTCACTGAGAAAGAGAGCTATACTCTGTCTTTTCCACTCTGAGGCCATGTGGTAACTCTGATTATCTCTGTAAACTGTTTGTCCCACTATCTCTGTCCAGATTCCTTTCTTTGCCACTTTTCACTTTTCCCATGGCTAAAATAGCACCCACAGAATGGTCGACATGACCATTCTTTGAAATTGCATTCCACCATCTGATTACAGATCTCCTCGAGAGAGTATGGGATTAGTCAGTGCAGCCGATTAACTGTTCCCCTGGGGTCAGGTGACCTCTTCTACTCCAGCAGCTTTGGTTCATGTGGCACAAACATGAAGCCCTAAGGCCCCATCGTAAGCAGGGAGTATGGGGAGAGTAGGCAATTCTCAGAGAAGGGACAGAGACTGGTTGGGTATCCCAAAATGTGTCTATATAAAGGCCTGGAAATCCAGAGGAAAAGAGACAGCAACGTGGAAACTGTAGGAGGAGAGAAATTTGCCAGCATTTGAACAAAGAGGGGGAGTATTGAACTGAGAATCATACATACAAAGGAAAAATAAACCTAGCACTCTTTACAGAAGGTATAATGGTATTGAATAGGAGATAATAAAAATACATGCAGCTTTAGACTTTGTCCACACTTCTACATTCATTCTTGAATACAAATTTATTCTTTTATAGCATATAGTTCAGTGTTGTAAAAATTGTAGTCTTTATCTGTAGAATTGCCCATTCTTTAATGTGTTTAAGCATTTTCTGATTATTTTGTAGGGCAGTTTTTTATATGTGTATATCCATGTGATTTGATCTTAAAACCCCCAGTTTCTTTGTTCTCATTTGTCTTCAGGAAGTTGGATACTGTCAGGGGATGAGCCAGATCACAGCTTTGCTCCTTATGTATATGAATGAAGAAGATGCCTTCTGGGCCCTGGTCAAACTATTCTCAGGCCCCAAACATGCCATGCATGGTAAGAAAACCCCAGAGTTTACACAAAACAATAAACAGGGAAGGGAGAAAAAGGTAAATTAAAACAAAGTCAAACTTTGGGAGATGCTTGTTAGGGTTAAGGACCAAAAATTAATGTCTGGGAGTTTGTTCGGTTAATTAGTGTTTGTGAGTCATTTCTTATTTCCTCCTTCTTTATTGAACTTTGCTAAACATTTCTGTTCACGTTTATCTCTGTTGTGTTTGCCTCAAGGTATACTGTTGGCATTCTGAAATTCTCTCCTCACTTGCCCCCAGTCAGAAGAAGCTAATTTAGGTTTGGAGGAATTTAGGAAGAGCTGTGTTACCGGGAGAAATAAAAGATGCCTTTTGACCAGAACTTTCAGACTGTCATGCAGTTCTCATTTCAGTGAGATGTGTGCTTTGCTTCTTGTAGCCATAAAATTGATTCCATTTTACAATAAAAGGCGGCTGATGACATGCTGCGGGTACTTTGTTATTTAATATCTCAAAACTTGCATGAGTTTTTGGTTCTCAGGTTAGAAGATTGTTTTTAATAACCTTTTTCCTAAATCTGCCAAGCATATACAAGAGATTTTGGAGAGTTTGTATTGCAACTTCTCTTGGAAGTAAAAGTGCCATTTGCCCATATAATGCAAAATTATGTTCCCAGTGCCATCCATGATAATACCAAATTAAAAACATTTTTGACATGAATCCCTCTAAGAAATGGATCATCTAAGTTCCATTTGTGAGTAAGCTTGATGTGGTGAGGAACCTGCCACATGTTGAAAGTGATATTTTAACATTTTCAGAATTATGACTATAGCTTATTAAATCTCACGTTCTTACCATGTGGTTTCTATGGAGGTATTTTGTGGTGTGTGTGTGTGTGCGCGCGCGCGCGCGTGTGCATGTGGTCATCTCCCTCAGTTTTCCTAGGGAATCTTTTTTTTTTTTTTTTTTTAATGACTACTACTATTACTACTTCTACCGCTGATAACTGTTTCTGGACACTTTGTATCCCATCAGTAGACTCCAAAAGTAAGAGGTAAGATACAGCATTTTGAACTGCCATCCAACACACAGTCATTTGAAAAGGCATCTTGAAGAAAAACGACTGTCCCTTATCCATCTTTATTTTGACTGGCGTTGCTCCTCTGTGCTGAAGTGCAGAGGCATGTGCAGAGGCATACTCAGGAGTATGTAATCACGTGGAAGACTGCCCAAGTTCAGGGAAGTCCTTTCTTTCAAACATACCCGATAGCTTACTTTCAGCAGTTGTCACCAGTCTAATCTGTAAAGTAACATTCTTACTATCCTAACGTTTGCATTTATTGTGCAGCTTAGGTCATTATCGTGGGTAAGTTTATACTTAGAGATATTTGCTTCTAGGTCTGCAGATGGAATTTTATAACTAAAGGTTGCCTCGGTTCTTTGCAAATCCTGTATGATAGTGATGTCACTTAGAAATGTATAGAATAAAGTGAGGGCTGAAGAAAATGAGATTTTAAAACACCAAGTCCGGGATATCACTAACAAGTGAAGAAATGTTAGCTATCTTAGCATCCTTGAGCTAGTGTTTATTACCGAGGGGCATTGCCTTTTTCAAAATGAGACCTTCTCTTGAAATTCTTCCAATTCCCATTCTTATCAAATTGACCAGGAAAGTGGCACAGATATAGATTTTTTTTTTTTTTATGACCTAATTTCCCTGGAAAATGTTACTATGGGAGGCATAGAATCTCTATCTCTGGAAATTTTTACAAATACCTTAGAAAACTGAAAATTAGTTAACAAATAGGCCTTCCCCAAAGATTATAAAGCAGTGTTTCCCAAAAGCATGTCTCTTGCGTTCTTGGAGAAACACAGTTTTCATTTTTGGAAACAGATGTTCTGTGGGGGAAAAAAAAAGGTGGACTCTACGATCAACTAAGTCTGGCAGAGAGAGCTAAACAAAGTTTCTTTAGTTTATAAAACATGTTAGTAGCATTAGGAAGCTCTTATGTATCATGAATATGCAACAAGGGTCCCTATAACACAAGGTCCTTCCTCTGGATTCTTTTTTAAAAACAGAGCACAGCTATTAACATCCTTCAAAGTTACAGAAAGCCCAGACTGGAAATAACTAATGGGAGAAATGATGCATCTGTTGAGGATACTTCCTTTCTAATGCATTGTGTAGAATATCTGAAAGGAAACTTGTAAATAAACATACATGTAGGGTTCCATGAGATAAATACACAAAATCAGTACTAATTCACCATTTACGATTTGTTACTTCCTAGAAATCTTACAGATTATATTGTGTAATCAGATGGGATAAACTACAACGTTAGATAGAATGTTGATCATATAGTGCCAGAATGTCTTAGATGATGTCAAATATCACTTACAGAAAGGATTAAAAGTGATAAAAACTTTGGAAGCACAATATTAATGAAGTTGTTAGAGTAAGACTGAAAAAAGTAATGTTTGTTATGTAGGATATTGACAGTAAAATAAAATGGTAAGTCCTTAAGACTAGAATAACCTATAAAAAATTTGTACATTTAAACCACAAGGGACTCTTAAATCCAGAGAGCAAACTAAGGGTTCCTCGAGGGGTGTCGGGTGGTTGATGGGCTATGTGGGTGAGGGGCTGTAATGAGGGCACTTGTTGGGATGAGCACTGGGTGTTGTAT
The DNA here is from genome assembly GCF_022079265.1 of Lynx rufus. Lineage (NCBI taxonomy): Eukaryota > Metazoa > Chordata > Mammalia > Carnivora > Felidae > Lynx > Lynx rufus. The sequence continues at coordinate 10,519,240 of NW_025814889.1, read as the reverse complement.
GTAAGTGATGAATCACTAAATTCTACTCCTGAAACCGTTGTTACACCATACGTTAACTAACTTGATTTTATGTAAAATTTAAAAAAAAGAAATTTTAAAAAATTTGCACATTTAAGATATGCTTTAAGATACTTCAAGAGAACAGATAATCCTGATAAATGGCTTCAGTTCATTTTTCATCTTTTCTTAATTTCTAAGTTTCCCTTTTAATTCAGAAATATTGTCCTCTTTTATATTTTTACAAGGTTATAAGAGATCTCTGGCAAACAACTACTAGACCACAAGTTTCATTACCCAGAGCTCATACACGATTATTTCCTTGGTGGGGAAGACAAATATCTCACTAACTCCTGGATTTTTGTTGTTGCTGACAGTTAAAAATGAAAACAATGTGTTGTATTTTAAAAGAGGGGTTTTTGTTGTTACTGTTTATGAAAAACTGTTTTTATGTTTGTATTCTAGGCTTTTTTGTTCAAGGTTTTCCTAAACTCTTGAGATTTCAAGAACATCATGAAAAAATACTGAATAAATTTCTATCCAAGCTTAAGCAACACTTGGTAGGTAGATATGAGTTTGACTTACACCCACTTATACCAGGAATGAAGCTAGAGGAATTGAGTGCAGCCTTTGGTCCCAATTACTTGATTGATTTGCAGTGTTGTCCAGTTCCTTTCCTATGCACTTGTCATTGCCAGGTGTTTGAAGAGCATGAGATTTGTGAAATTTAATTGTTGTTTATGTTTATTTTTGAAGGAGAGAGAGACAGAGTGTGAGTAGGGGAGGGGCAGAAAGAGAGGGAGACCCAGAATCTGAAGCAGGCTCCAGGCTCCAAGCTTTCAGCACAGAGCCCGACACGGGCCTTGAACTCACGAGCTGCGAGATCATGACCTGAGCCAAAGTCAGACACTCAACTGACTTGAGCCACCCAAACGCCCAATATTTGTGAAATCGAGTACTGATGAACCATCACAGCCCTAACTCATAGAATCAAACCACTTCTTTGCAGATGATATATACAAATAATATAGTTTTTAAAGATATATGATTTCTCTGTAACTTTGGAGGCTTTTTTATGGCAGCAAAAGTACTTTAAGGCTCATACAGACATCCTTAGTGAACCATATATATACTCTACTATAAAACACGATGAGTTAGTGAAGCAGAGATAGTTCACGGTAAAATGTGTTCTAGAGAATCAAAATGTATTACAATCCTGTATGCGAAGGATTTATTCTTAAGGTGATTTCCAAAAGTGAAATTGAGGGAGAAAGAGAGGAAGCACGAAGAGAAAAAAACTAGAAATACTCTAGCATGAAAAAGATTTGGAATGAAACGGTTTTATGTTTAGTTTTGACAGCTACCTCCCAACAACCTTCCTGACTTTTAGTATTAGATTGTCATATTTCATTTGCTGCAATCCAGAAATTTGAAGTCTTTGTTTTTTTCAGGATTCTCAAGAAATCTACACAAGTTTTTACACAATGAAATGGTTTTTTCAATGTTTCCTTGATCGCGTGAGTATTTGTTTACAAAACCCAGTCGTAAAATTATAAATACCAGATGAGGGGTGAGCTGTTAATCTTATCTCTGTTTTGTTTTTAATTATAGACTCCCTTTACACTAAACCTCAGAATATGGGATATCTACATCTTTGAAGGAGAACGAGTTCTTACCGCTATGTCTTATACAATCTTAAAATTACACAAAAGTAAGAAAATGTTTAAGTATAAGGATTTCACGAAAATCAAGGCTTGATTTAACTCTGATTTCTCATTCCCCACCCAGTTTCAAATTCCTTTTCTTTTTGTGGTGGATTAAAACATTTCTTGAAAGTTCATGAAGAAGTCATGTTTGGTTGGTAATTGGCTTTCCTTGGTTCTGTCACATGACTAGAAGCTGATTATATTACAAAGGTCTTTGATTTGTTTTTCTGTTTCAGTTTCATTTTCACACTGAAGCAGTGGAACACAGTGTCCCGATTTCACTATTAATATTATTCCAACCAAGTTTTGTTTCCTTATTCCTTTCATCAGTCTGAATCTCAGGTTTGTAATCAGAGACGAGAGAGACCAAAGAAACCAGGCCCTTAGTTCAAAGGTCTAGAGAGAGGACATTTTCCATCATTGTTTCTTTCATCCAGGAAAAAAGCCTCCAACTCTAAGCTGTAGACCAAAGATGGGGAACCTTCTGCTTATCTCTCTGCTTGACCGCATTGTCTCTGGGGCAAGTACAGTCACTGTCTCTAGTTGCACACATGCAACAAGGCTTTAAAAAGTCTTCAGTTGCAGTATTTCAAGGGCTGTATAAATTTGGCATGCTATGCCTTACTTTAGAAATCGAGAAATGAGAGTTTTCTTCATGGATATAAAGAACCTTATTCATCTTTAAGCCTCTGTTCAACCTTTATAGTTATAACTCCTCGTAGTAACTTCTCTTGTAACTGCAGAGAAGAGAGTCACTGGAAGCTTTAGAACTTCCTAGAGTGCCTCAAGCCTAGGTCTTAAACATACATGGTTTCACCTGTTTTGGTCCTTCTACCCTCTTAGGTTCTTTTTGAAAGATTCATCTGTTCAGCCTCCCACCTAAACTATAAGCTAATTGAGTACTTGGGGTCATGTTTTGTAAGTTTTTTTCCCCCTGTTGTGCTTGGCATTGTTCTAAGTACATGTTAGTATTTTAATATAAAGTTGTTTGATTGCTTACTTGAAAAACATGACTTCGGATTATCCAAAGTTTAGATACAAATGAGAAGTCCCAATGAAATCAAGTTTGTATTGTTTACTCTGAAAGATAGGGATTCAGAAGTGCTGTGGTTCCTTTCCCTTAAACCCAGTCCTCACTCCTCCAGCTCACACACTGCTGCACTGAGATAACTGTGTCCCGAGACTCAGGGTCTGTCAGAAAGCCACAGGAAATCAGTCTCTCCTACCCCATCCACCCCCTCCCCATCTCATTCCCTCCCCTCCTCTCCTCTCCGTGTCCTTTCTCTCTCTCTGGATCATGAACTAAATGTGGAACAAAAGTATACTTTTTATTAAAATTTATATGTATTAGTTTAATGTTCATTAAACAGCAAGAAAATAGAAACATGATGTTATATTTCTCCATAGCTCTGTTCACCACCTTAAATTATGTTTTATTTGTATGACTTTTTTTTTAAAAAAATGTGTGTGTGTTTTTGAAAGAGAGAGAGAAAGAGAGCACAAGCAGGTGAGGGGTAGAAAGAGAAAAGGAGATAGAGAATCCGAAGCAGGCTCCAGGCTCCACGCTGTCAGTGTAGAGCCCGACGCGGGGCTTGAATTCACGAACTGTGAAATCATGACCTGAGCCGATGTCAGACACTTAACCGACTGAGCCACCCAGGCGCCTCTTATTTATTTGACTCTTGCTTCATTTTGGCAAGTGAGAAGTTTCTTCACCCTTGGCAAGTAAACTGGAAGCATAATAATTACTTTATATCCTATCCTATCATTGGGCTAAATAGCTATTGGAAAAAACGTGTCTGCTGCTTTATAGTTTTTTATTAGTTAGGAAGACAGAAGCTCCAGGATTCATGTGAAGTTGCTTCACCAGAAAACTTCAAAAACTGTGTCTGGGCACCTGAATTCAGTGACAGCTCCCCTGAGATTTTGTTCTTGTTTTTTTCTTGATTTCCTTAATAATATTTAGAGACATTGTTATGGGATTATGGGAGGTTTATCACACAGTGGTTTTAAATAGTAAAAAAAAAAAAATGTAATAACCTAACTGTCCAGTGTTAGACTAATTATATAGTACTTATATCCAATGGACTCAAAAGCGTAATCAGTTTTTTAGATTGATACATGTGTATACACATCTGCTTGTAGGGCAGTGGCTCTTGGGATCCTAGCTGATTTTTGCTTTCTACTTTGTATCTGAAATTTGAATTTTTTTTAACAAAACTGGTTTCTTACGTAGAAATACAAATAAGAGTAATCATCTAGATTTTTTGGAAATTCTGATATAGTAAAAATAGAGACTTGAAATGGGTTTGTGTATGGTAGGTAGAGCTCCATAACAATAAAACAGAAAGCCCTCATGGCATCCTAGTTGGCCTGTGTCTCTAACAGGTACTTGCTCTGGGTTAATATTAACGTCTAAGGTATGGGTAGCCTTAAATAAACCAACGAAAAGGTATTTAGCAGAATTTACCTTCTGCTGTCTCCCCAGAGTACCTGCTTTTCTCTGTGACTGCTTTAATGTCAGAAAAAGAAAAATGTTTGTTTGTTTGTTTGTTTATAGAGAAAGAGAGCATGCGTGGGAGCCTGTGAGTAAGGGGAGGGACAGAGGGAGGGAGAGAGAGAATCCCAAACAGGTACTGCACTGTCAGCACAGAGCCAGATGCAGGGCTTGATCTCATGAACCATGAGATCATTACCTGAGCCAAAATCAGGAGCCAAATGCTTAACTTACTGAGCCACCCAGGTGCCCCAGAAAATATTTTTATCTTACAGAGTTTCAGTGATTCTTACAACGCTATGTATAAGCTGTATGCTGTGCCCTTTTTGAAAACTACAACCCCAGAATAGAATGCATTATCTTCTCAACCTGAAACAGCTGTTGATGCAGCATTCGTGTTTCTCTCATTCTTTCTTAGAACACCTAATGAAACTGTCCATGGAAGAACTTGTAGAATTTCTTCAGGAGACCCTGGCAAAGGATTTTTTCTTTGAAGATGACTTTGTAATAGAGCAACTTCAGATTTCTATGGTAGAACTGAAGCGCGCAAAATTAGACCTCCCAGAACCTGGTAAGAAATACTCAAAACACTTTATATCTAAATCATAATTAAAGTTGGGAAACACGGCGCAATGAACACAAGCCGTTTCTGTTTCCGAACATAAGCATTATGCGTACTTGTGGATGGCAAGCTGCTTATGGCATTATGCTTATTTTAAGAAAAAGCAAATAAACGCATTAATGAAATCCGCCCCTCCTAATAAAATAACTGTACTGTCCCTAGTTAAATTTAGAAGGTTTGGGTGGCAAATAATACTGATCAAGAGTAGTAATCGTGGTGCTTTAACTGAACATAAACAATGACCTTTACTTTCATCACGTCATGTTGTAAAACCATAAGTAATAGCAGAGAAAGTAAAAGATCCATTTTGTAGAAGAGGAAATTGGTACTGAAATGCTTATGTACAGAGCTACAGAACCAGCAGATGGCATTATTGACTCTGGAGTCCAAGTTTTCTGACTGCTGATCCAGGATTCCTTGCAGTACATTGCTGTGTGGATAATATATTTTATTTGCTTCTTTCTTTTTTAATTTTTTTAAAAGTTTATTTTTATTTATTTTGAGAGAGAGAGAGACAGCAAGCAGGGGAGGGACAGAGAGAAGGGGAGGCAGAATCCCAAGCAGACTCGGCCCTGTCAGTGCAGAGTCCCATGCGGGGCTCAGACTCAGGAACAGTGAGATCGTGACCTGAGCCAAAATCAAGAGTCAGACGCTTCACCGACTGAAATGCCCCTTTATTTATTTTTGAGAGTGAGAGAGACTGAGCACAAGTGGGGGAGGGGCAGAGGGGGAGGGAGAGGTAGACACAGAATCCGAAGCAGGCTCCAGGCTCCAAGCTGTCAGCACAGAGCCCGATGCAGGGCTCAAACCCATGCCATGAGATTATGACCTGAGCCAAAGTCAGATGCACAACCGACCGAGCCACCCAGGCTCCCCTTATTTGCTTATTTCAGTACAGCTTTCAGCACCTCCTATTAGATTATCTGCAGGGTGCTGGGGCAGAGACCCAACAACTGAAGAGAAAGACGTGGTCCTTGTGTCAAGGTGCACACAGGAGAGACAGAATTTATATAACTGATAACAAATGAAGTGTAAATAAATAGGATAATTGGGGAAAGATCAAAGGAAGGATAGGATGGGAGGCAAGAGAAAAGAAAATGTGGAAATAGGATGGCAGCAAGAGTAACTCAGAGTTATTACTTACAGCGAATGATTTGCTGAGAAAAAGGCATTTTTCGCCCATTTCCTTTCTTGCCTTTGTTGCACTGGAGGGTGTGGTAAGGGAGGAGGGAAGCCGAAGAGCCTGTGTGAGAGGTTGAGGAGTTAATTGGGGTCAGGGGTTATGCCCTCAGGTAGAGTCCGATGGAACATTCCCCAGTCTCTGGGGCACACATTTTGGTGTCTTCTGGATATGTCTGTGCGGATCAGGCAGACATACATTCATGGAAGGCGCATCTTTCTCCATTTGGTGAAAACCAAGATGCTCTGCTTTTAGTTACTTAATTTTGAGGGGTCCTATCAGCATTTCTCCAAGGTTCGTTCTGGGTCATCCAGATTCTCTAGAAAACAAAACGTCACAGCAATGATTGATTGTGGTCAGCAGCCTTGTGAAACGATCACCTTTGCTAAGTGAGGTTACCTTGTGTTCAGTGCAATAATGTCCATTCCCCACTAATTCTTTACCTGGAACGGCAATGACTAACTGTATTCTTGCCACTTTAACATTTATTTTATTTTGTTAGTTTTTTAATGTTTATTTATTTTGAGAGTGAGAGAGTGAGCAGGAGAGGGGCAGAGAGAGAGAGAGAGAGAGAGCGAGGGAGAGGAAGAGAGAGAATCCCAAGCAGGCTCTGCACTATCAGCACAGAGATCAGCTCACAACTCGTTAATTGTGAGATCATGACCTGAACCAGGTCCAAGAGTCAGACGCTTAACCGACTGAGCCACCCAGGAGCCCCTAACATTTATTTTAAAATATCTTGCATTAGGGGTGCCTGGGTGGTTCAGTCGGTTAAGCATCCAACTTGGGCCCAGGTCATGACCTTGCGGTTCATGGGTATGAGCCCTTGTCGGGCCCTGAGCTGACAGCTTGGAGCCTGGAGCCTGCTTCAGATTCTATGTCTCCTTCTCTGTCTCTGCCCCGCCCCTGCTCATGCCCGCTCTCTCTCTCTCTCTCTCTCTCAAAAATAAACATCAAAAATTTTTTTACAATAAAATATCTTGCATTCTTTTAAAAAGAGTTAAGACAACTTTTAGTAAAAGACATACAGAAAGAAAAAATACATAGTAGAACTATTTAACCATGAGAATAAAATATTATAGAAGAGGATGACTAAGCATCTAACTAGCGGGTATCATTTACTGAGTGTTTAGTATGTGCCACATACTACACTCATTATGTCATTTAATCCCTAAAAATAACTCTGAAAAAGTACTCGTCTGCATTGTACACATGAATAAAATTAGTAGCTGTAGTTTGTAAGATCTTTTTACTGGGAAATGGTAGAATGTGGATGGAGGGGGAGATGCAGAGAAAGGGAAAGGGAGAGAGAAATAATCCCAGAAACACTAGCTAACGTTCGCTCTGATCCTACTGGCACTTGAAGTAGAACGTGGTGAGGTGGCTCCCCACTTTCTCCATCAAGAATCTGGTTTTCACCTGTATTTCTACTGCTGCAGCATCGACTTCCTGGAATTTGTGCCCTGCAGCCTGCCCAGTGTTATCCTCTTGAAATTACTTCAAGCTCTATATGGAGCATGAAGATGGTTCAGTGATCACTCTGGCAGGAAATTTTAATCTCCTCTCTGTCATCTTAAAAGGACACATGAGCGTGTTATTTCTTTGTGGCTCCTTTTGTGCTGCCTCCATTCGTAAGTTGTTTTCCCAGACCCACACAACATGCGGCATTTTAAATTGTTAGTTTATCTTTCTAGCTGAATAGAGTTTTCCATTGTTTTGACTTGCATTTCTTTAATTTTGATTGAGTGTCTTTTATTTTTATTGGACATTTTAATTTCTTTTTCTGTAAACTTCCTGCTTATCTTCTGCTCCCTTTTCTATTGGTGTGTTTGTGCAAATTCTTCGTAAGTAAAGGAAATGGGCCAGTTTATTGTTATTGTGGATACTTTTCATATACAATTTTAAAAAAAAATTTTTTTTTTCAACGTTTATTTATTTTTGGGACAGAGAGAGACAGAGCATGAACGGGGGAGGGGCAGAGAGAGAGGGAGACACAGAATCGGAAACAGGCTCCAGGCTCCGAGCCATCAGCCCAGAGCCTGACGCGGGGCTCGAACTCACGGACCGCGAGATCGTGACCTGGCTGAAGTCGGACGCTTAACCGACTGCGCCACCCAGGCGCCCCTCATATACAATTTTTAAAAATTTAATCAGTCTTTTTCTTTTAACAATTTTTTTAATGTTTATTTATTTTTGAGAGAGAGAGAGCAGGGAAGGGGCCAAGAGAGAAAGAGAGGCAGAATCCGAAGTGGGTTCCAGGCTCTGAGCTGTCAGCACAGAGCCTGATGTGGGGCTCGAACCCACAAACCGCGAGATCACAACCTGGGCCCAGGTCATGGATGAAGCCCAGATCCTTCACCAGCAGAGCCACCAGGTGCCCCATCAGCCCTTTTCTTTATGGCATCCCACTTCTGTGTTCCACATGCTGAATGAAAGGTTTTTGTTACCTGTATTTTCTCCTATGACTTTTATGCTTTATTTTTTTTATGATTAAATCTTTAGCCCATCTAGAATTACTTGTGGTTTAAGGGAAGAGTTTTAAGGTGTGTTTTTAATTTCCACAGATTTATGAATTTTCCAGTTTTGCTTCTGTTAATTGAATTCTTTCTTCATGCTGTTGTGGTCAGATAAGATACTCTGTACAGCATCTGTCTTTTAAAATCCGTTGAGACTTAATTTGTGATGTAGCATACCCTGTGTCCTAGAGAAGGACTCATACACTTGAGAAGAATGTGGATGCTGTAGTTGTTGGGTGGAGTGTTCCGTAAATATCTGTTAGATCTAGTTGGTTTACTGTGTTGTTTTCGTCCCCTGTGTGCTTACCTTCTCTCTGGTTGTTCTGTCTATTATTGTGGGCCACGTATTGAAATCTCCAGCTGTTACTGTGCAACTCTTCCTCCCTTCTGTTCTGTCCATTTGTGTATCATATATTTTGATGGTCCATTATTAGGTGCATACGTATTTGCAATTATTGGATCTGCTTGCTGTATTGAACCTGTTATTCACATGTAGTGTCCTTTTTTGTCTGTTGTAACCTTTTTTAGATTTATAGTCTATTTTGTCTGATTGAGTATATCTACCCCTACTCCCTTTTGTTACTGTTTGCATGGAGTATCTTTTTGCATCCTTTCACGTTCAATCTGTTGGTGTCTTTTGATCTAAAGTGAAGTCTCCTGAGGGTAACATATACCTGGATCGTGTGTCTTTATCCATTCTGAAGTCTCTGTCTTTTGATTTAGGAGTTTAAACCATTTAATTACTGATAAGGAAGGACTTCTGCCATTTTGCCATTTGTTTTCTGTATACCTTATAGAATTTTGTACCTCATTTCTTGGATTACTGTCTTCCCATTTGATGGATTTTTTAAATTGTGAAATGTTTAAATTACTTACTTTCTTTTGTGTATGTTCTATAGCTCGTGTGTGCGTGCGTGTGTGTTTTGGGGGGGGGGTGGCAAAGGGATTACATTTACCATCCTGAAGTTATAATGCCTTAATTTGGACTTGGGGCAACTTTAATAACCTACAAAAGCTCTGCTCCTTTGCAGCCCCACCCCCAGCCCTCTGGTCCATCCCCAGCCCATTTGGTCCACCCCCAGCCCTTCCGGTCCATCCCCAGCCCTTCCAGTTGACCTTTTCCACATTGCATCTGTGTACGCTCTGTGCCGCAAAACGTAAAGTAGTAATTCTTTTAAGTGCATTAGTCTCTTCAGTCATGGAGAAAACAAAATGTGGAGTTATAAACCGAAGTTAAACAATACTAGCTTTTAGACAAACAAATGTGTTTTTTTTAAGTATTATGCTCTTAAATTATGTAGAAAAACAGAATGTGGAGTTACAAATGATTTTTACAATGATAGTAGTTTTTACACTTGCCCCTGTATTTGCCTGTATTGAGATCTTGATTTTTTTTCATGGCTTGGAATTTCTGTGTAGTGCCCTTTCGTTTCACCACGTGCCCTTGAGCATTTCTTTCTGGGCAAGTCCCAGAAAGCGTTCTCTCCACTTTTGCTTATCTGGGAACGTCTTAATTTTTCCCTCACTTTTGAAGGACAGTTTTGCCAGATACAGGACTCCTGGTTGATAGTTTTTTGTTTGTTTTTTGTCTTCCTTTAATGCTTTGAATATATCGGCCTCCTGCCTTCTGGCCTCCAAAGTTTCTGATAAAACACCTGCTTATAACCTTATGGGGATAACTTGTATGTGACAAGTTGCTTCTCTGTTACTGCTTCAAGATTCTCTCTTTGTCTTTTGAAAGTTTGATTGTAACGTGTCTCGGTGTGGGTTTCTTAGAGTTCATTTTATTTGGAGTCCTTTAAGCTTCTTGCTTGTTTATTTTCATGTCTTTACCCTTGTCTCCCTCTCTTTCTCCCACAGTGCACGTTTGTCTGCTTGATGGTCTCCACAGTCGCTTGGACTTCTGTTCCTTAGACTTCATAATTTCCATTGCCCTGTCTTCAAGTTTGTTTTTTTTAAATATTTATTTATTGTTGAGAGAGAGCAAGAGAGAGACAGAGTGCAAGTGGGGGAGGGGCAGAGACAGAGGGAGACACAGAATCCGAAGCAGGCTCCGGGCTCTGAGCTGTCAGCACACAGCCCGACATGGGGCTCGAACTCACAAACCGTGAGATCATGACCTGAACCAAAGTCAGATGCTCAACCGACTGAGCCACCCAGGCTCCCCTTTTTATGTTATTATTATTATTATTATTATTATTATTACCCAGGCTCCCCTTTTTATATTATTATTATTATTATTATTATTATTATTATTATTACCATCATCATCATCATCATCCTGTCTTCAAGTTTGCTGATACTTTCTTCTACCTGCTTAAATCTGCCTTTGAATATCTCTGGTGATCATTTCATTTATTGTACTTTTCAGCTTCAGAATTTCTTTCTGATTTCTTTTTATGTGTTCTCTTTATTTATATTTCCATTTTGTTCATACATGATTTTCTTGACTTTCTTCACATCTTCCTTTAGTTCTTCGAGTTTCTTTAAGACAAAGTCTTTGTCCAGTTTATTTGCCGTTGGTCTTTTTTAGGGACATTTTCTGTTGGTTTAGTTGTTTCCTTTGAATGAGCCATATTTTCCTGTTTCTTTGTGTCTCTTGTGATTTTTTTGTTGAAAACTGGGCATTTGAATCTAATAATGTGGTAACTCTGGAGCTTTCTTCCCTTCCCCCAGGGTTTGCTGCTGTTGTTGTTTTGGTTGTTTGTTTGTTTTATTGTGTAAGCTATCTCTCTGCTGAGGGTCAGCCAGAAGAGTAAACTTCAGGTCTTTTCAGGTCTTTTCTGAGCCTTTCTCTGGACTTTCTAATTTTGCCCTTAATATGTTGCAGTTTTTGAATATCCTAGTCTTCAATGTCTGGCCTCGTAGAAAGGAAAAAATATAGGGGCGCCTGGGTGGCGCAGTCGGTTAAGCGTCCGACTTCAGCCAGGTCACGATCTCGCGGTCCGTGAGTTCGAGCCCCGCGTCAGGCTCTGGGCTGATGGCTCGGAGCCTGGAGCCTGTTTCCGATTCTGTGTCTCCCTCTCTCTCTGCCCCTCCCCCGTTCATGCTCTGTCTCTCTCTGTCCCAAAAATAAATAAACGTTGAAAAAAAAAAAAAAAAAAAGAAAAGAAAGGAAAAAATATATAAATAAGGGGAGAAAAAAGGGACTGGCCCTTTAAAGCCCCTGAAAATCACCTCAGGGTGCTTGCAATAGCGGGGCGAGGGGGAGGTGCAAGGAAAGTGGCCTCTCCCTCTTTTCTGCACCTCTCTGATGGAGGCAGCTATCAGCAGTCAGAGCCAGACCTCCAGTATCTGGAGGACACGTTTTCTTGCCCACCCTGGCTCCCTGAGCCTGGTGCAAACTGCTCTAGGAACAAGGTAAAGCTGCCTGCCCTGTGGCCGGGGCGGGGTAGAGTATGGGGTATCTCTGCAGTGCCCGGAACTGAAAGTGAACCGCATTCACTGCCGTTACCTTCCCAGCCTTCTCCTGGCAGTTGCAGGCCTGCAGTGGGCACCAGAGTTCCGAGACAGTTCTGTCAGACACGTTCTGCTGGTGCGGTTGTCGTCCAGGTGGGGGGACAGATTCCTGGTGCTTATTCTGTCACCCTCCCAGCAGCTTTTCCCTGTCTCTGTATTTCTAATGTTGTAGAGCAAAATTGATTCCCTCACATTTTCCAGGATTCTAGATACACAGTTATCATCCGATAATAGTATTTTTCTTCCTCTTAAATGCTTTTTATTTATTTTTCACCCCAGAGGGTATCAAACTGTTACTGTTTTTCCAAATTAAGAAAAAAAGTAGATGTTGAGGGTTTTTTTTTTTTCTTAATGCTTTTTAGGCACAAACGAACAAATCTCTGTGTTTTTCTCTTTTTAAGACCTTCTTATATGGTGAATTTTATTAATGTATTTTCTAATTGTGAACCATCATTACACTCCTTGGATAAATTTCACTTGGTTGTAATAAATTACCTGTTAAAGCTCTGATGTTTTATACTTGCTAATATTTTACTTAACTTTTTTGTTGTTATTCCTATGTGGGATTGCATAGCAATGAACTGAAACTTCGTTGCGTTACCAGGTTATGCTAGTATCATAGTATGGAAAGTTTCCTTCTTCCTCTGTGTTTTGGAAAATTTTATGTAGTATTAAAATTGTTCCTTAAGAGCTCAAAATATACTTATGGAACCATTTTAGTCTGATATGCTTGTTTTGTGGGAATCACTCTTTGATAACTTTATGTTTGCCTGGTTATTGGTTATTGTTTTGTTACTCATTTTGTCTTCTCAGGCCAGTGTGCATCCTTTATATTTTCTTAGAAAATCGTTCACTTCAGTTTCTAAATGTATTTGTGTAAAGTTTCACAAAAGCTTTTCAAACATGTACAAAAGAAAAAGAGCTGAAGACCCTTCCCACCCCCATGTATCTATCACACAAGCTTATTGAATAATTTTATTTTAAAGTTTATTATTTATTTTGAGAGAGAGCATGAGCAGGAGAAGGGCAGAGAGAGAATCCCGGACAGGCTCCGCATTGTCAGTGCAGAGGCTGACACGGGTCTCAAACTTCCGAACCATGAGATCATGACCTGAGCTAAAGTCAAGAGTTGGGACGCTTAAACCGACTGAGCCACTCAGTCACCTCTGAATAATTTTTTAGTGAAAATAAAGACCTCATGGTATTTCACCCTAAATAGTTTAGTCTCTGTGTCTCAGAAACAAGGACTTTGTCCTGTCTAAGCATAGTGCCATTATCAAATCTAATTAAATTAACAATATAATTCTCAAATATCATCTAATATCAATTCCATATTAAAAGTTTCCAGTTGGGGGCTTAGTCAGTTAAGTGTCAGACTTTGGCTCAGGTCATGATCTCATGGTTCATGAGTTTGAGCCCCACGTTGAGCTCTGTGCTGTCAGCTCAGAGCCCGGAGCCTGCTTCGGATTCTGTGTCTCCCTCTCTCTCTGCTCCTCCCCTGCTCTCTCTGTCTCTCTCTTTCTCTCTCTCAAAAATAAATAAAAACATTAAAAATAAGTTTTTAGTTGTAGGGTACATGGGTGGCTCAGTCAGTTAAGTGTCCTTGTGCTGAGAACACGGAGTCTCTTTGGGATTCTCTCTCCCTCTCTTTCTCTGTCTCCTCTGCTCATGCTGCTCCCTCTCAAAATAAATAAATAAACTTAAAAAAAAAGAATTTTTTTTAATTGCAAAAACTTTTTAATTAGCAAGTGATCTGTGGCATAATGTTTTGCAATTATACAGATATCCACGTTCCTTTTGGTCTTTCCCCGGTGGTTTCAGCTTCCATTAATAATCCTTGCCGAAAACAAACATTTTATTACACGTCGTAAAGTAGGAATTTTCAAATTCCATTCTTTCTTTTATATGTATCAGCAGATTTTCTTCTGTAACAAAGCATTTTTTCTCCTTTATCAGCTGGGGCTCTTTAGTTACCTTAAGATCTATTTTCTACTGAAAAAACAGAATAAATGCTTAGCTGTTTTCTTTTACCAGTTTTCAGTTAGGAGTTGATGTTCTTGATTATCTCCAGTGGCAGAAAATGAGCTTTTGTTTTGGTTTTTTTCATTGTGAATCCATGGAATTTGATATATTCTTAATGTTTCAATGAGATATAATTATTATTGTTTTAATGTTCACATTGTTCTCAGTTTGGCCAGCGGGATCTCCCTTAAACTGATCCTGTGTTCTTCTGACTCAACACTTTTAGTCTTTGAATACTTCTTTGCTTTTATGTGCAACAAGATATTTCTATCTTACCCTAAAAAATCCCTTATTCCTCAGTTTTATTACCCGATTTACAAATGTATCCTCATAAGAACTCTAGGTAATCTTTGCGGTATATTGAGTGAAGTATGAAGACTTTCCATTACTTCAGTTTGGGGAATATTCAAGTCCTTTTCCTTTGCTTTTACATATAAAACTTGTGTTTAAAGCGCATATATTTACATAAACGTGCACAGCTTTTTTGTAGCTGTCTTTTATCGTCAGACATTTCTTTCTCTTCCTAATTTGCGGACACCGTTTATCGTGTGTCCTTGTTGGTGCTGTTGGTCTTCATTTGTTATGAGTATTTCAAGCTTTTTACGTCGCTCATCTGCTTTCCGGCCATTTGTGTCCTATCTTACGTTGTTAATTCTATCATGCCTTTCTTGTTGACCACTGCTAGTAGTAAACGTGTATAAAGTAGTTGGAAAGTTTCAGCTCTCCATCTCTTCATGTGAATCAACTCTGAAGACCCAATTTAAATAAAAGTACATTTAGTTGACACAGTACTGAAATGACATGCATCGCTTCTGGCATACCTCATTGGCTTGCCATCTGGAGGTGGAATTATCCCTTGGATCTCCTCAGCTACCTGTCTTCTGTTCGCATTGGCTAGGATTCTCTCATTTAGGGAGGTTGCTCTGGGTGGAAAGCCTGTGTTGATCCACTGTGACTGCCCGTGTGGCCCGGCTATAGCTTATGACCATACGATCTAGAAGAATCAAGAGCACATTTTTCTTAGAATAATTGAGAGAACCACTTGTATTTTAGGTATCAGAAAACGTGAAACTTAAGGAACCTTTTTAAGAAAGGAAAGCATTTTGTTGCTTTTAGCTGTGGTACATGTCCTTTTCTGTCCTAGGGCAATTCGGATTCTTTATTTTGTTTATAGCAAAACTTTGCCAGTTTCAGAATTGCCATTTCTCTTTTGTATGTTATTTTGTAATGGTAATCAAAATTTTGGGCTGGAATGTAGGAAGGAGATGTTTATTTTTCTCATTTCTCCTGTGTATTTATGACCATGGTAAAACATTCAACTTTACCCCATCTTCTTTTTTTTTTTTTTTAACTTATTTATTTTAATGTTTATTTATTTTTGAGAGAGAGAGAGAGAGAGAGAGAGACAGAGTGCGAGCGGGGGAAGGGCAGAGAGAGAGGGAGACACTGAATCTGAAGCAGGCTCCAGGCTCTGAGCTGTCAGCACAGAGCCCAGCATGAGACTTGAACCCACGAGCTGTGAGATCATGGCCTGAGCCGAAGTCTGACGCTTAACTGACTGAGCCACCTGGGCGCCCTTTACCCCTCTTCCAAAATCTTCTCCGCATTACCCCAGCTTACTAGCAGTCCATTCACTGTCCGTTCAGACACCCAAGTTCTGTGTTTCTTTTGATTCCTCGTCTCTCTCTAGCATCCCCCTCCTCTCCAGCCTCACTAGCAGGGCTGTGTCGCCCGCCCTGGAAGCCCTGACTCCCGTGTTGCTCACCTCCTTGTCTTGCCAGAGTGACTTTGTGAAATGGCCAGCTGTTCAGGGGACACTTCCGTGCTGAAGGAAGAAGATCCAGACTCCTTAGTTTGACCCAAGATACTCTCCCAGTCTGCTTGTTTTTCCTACTTCTATCCTTCTTCCCCCCTCATACCCCCAGACACTTCTGACATAGTAACAACAAGAGCAGACTTTGGAGTCCCACATGATAGACGCCTTGCAGTATGCTTTTTTTACGTACACATGTCAATTTTTTTTCAACAGCCCGTTGCGATAAGGTACTTACTGATGCAAATTTATCAGTATCCTTCAGGATAACTGTTGGTGCACAGAATTATTTAGGTTCCTAAAATTAGTATTTAATTTCTTACAGTTACAAATCCAGAAACCTAGTTCTTCTTTAGTTTGTTAATTCAGCTTACAAAAGTTAGTAGACGTGGGAAAAATTACTATGCTCTCTTTTTTTTTTTTTAGTTTTTTTATGTTTATTTATTTTTGAGAGAGAGAGAGACAGTGTGAGCAGGGGAGGGGAAGAGAGAGAGGGGGATACAGAATCTGAAGCAGGCTCCAGGACTGTCAGCACAGAGCCCGACACGGAGCTTGAACCCACGAACTGTGAGATCGTGACGTGAGCCGATGTCGGACGCTTAACTGACTGAGCCACCCAGGCACCCCAAATTACCATTCTCTTTTATTTTTTTTTTTTCTTAAATTTTTTTTTCAACGTTTATTTATTTTTTGGGGGACAGAGAGAGACAGAGCATGAACGGGGGAGGGGCAGAGAGAGAGGGAGACACAGAATCGGAAACAGGCTCCAGGCTCTGAGCCATCAGCCCAGAGCCTGACGCGGGGCTCGAACTCCCGGACCGCGAGATCGTGACCTGGCTGAAGTCGGACGCTTAACCGACTGCGCCACCCAGGCGCCCCTACCATTCTCTTTTAAAGGGAATGTTAATGTTTGGTTAATGTTAATGTTTGGTACAAATAAACTTCTACAAACGTTTTAAATTGCATTTATAAATTTAATATATACAATCCCTTAAACATGTCAACTTTTAAATTAAAAACAAAATCTTCCCTAGTTCTTAAATAACTTCTACATCTGATAAATTTAAGAATTTGCTGAACCTTGAGTCCCTTAAAAATTTGTTACACTCCTGTTTATACATTTCAAATCGTAAGTTCGAATCAGTGACTTTCAATTGGCATGAAAAGGCAATATTAAATATGAACAGATTCCTTAATGCAAAAATACAGAATTAATCCTGTGTTTAATTCTCTTCAGTTTTTCTATAGTTAGTTCTAGATATTTGGGAATTAAAAAATGTATGTCAGATAAATTTGGAAGGTACTTTGTTAGTTGGAATGTAAGCCAGGACTCCAACTGAATTCTGGTCAGTGACCGAACTCGCAGGCCGAACCACTTTTTCTTATTGCTGGGTCCACACCCATCAGGTCCTTGGCCACGTAGTCCAGACACCGTGGGTGCCCCTTGCGCACAACCTCGTTCTTTCTTCTCCCTGAGGAAGTCTGCCTTTCCACCCAGGAGGATTGGACTTTGCGTTTTTTTGGTCTTTTACTTTCACCTTGTACCTTTAAAGGGTCTCTGAACGTGATAGAACCCCCCCCCCCCCCCGTGTTCTTTTGGTTTTTATCTGGAAGGGCCATAATTCTTACATTAAGTGGCACTTGTTTTAATTTTGAAAAGCTTTCATGGTCATTCTGCCATCAGTGTCAGTAGTAGTAACCTAGAGATGAGGAAATGGGCTACGGGGCGAAGTATTGCCCAGGGTCATATAGCTGGTGACCAGCCTGACTCCAAAGCCAGCACCGGACATCACGGCAGACGCTGCCGCTGGTAGTCATGCCGCTGTGTTGTGTGCCCACAGTTCTGTGCCTTAGGACGTGCTACTCCCCAAGAACGCCCGGCACGCTTCCCCAGGTCCCTGTGCCCACATCCATTCCGTTCAGTTTTCACGACTTGGCTTAAGCATCGTCTCCTCCAGAGGCCTTCCCAGCCACCCCCAGCCTCCCAAACCGCACAGCCGGATCAGCGGGATTTTGTGCCAGGAGCACCCCCCCACCCCGCACTCTACCCCCCTGCGTATGCTTGCAGAGCTGTGCTTCTCCTGTTCCTCTGACGTGTGTTGGACAGTGAGTTCTAAGGACAGTGACCACGTCTTTGTGTCACCAGCACACATTTCAGTGCCCGGCATATATATAATAGGCATTTGGCCAATAATTTTTAATGAACAAATGAAGCTTCAATCTATTTTTTAGATAATAAAAGCCTGTCATCTACAAAAGGCTAGCATGAGGCAGTTTTTTGAGGTCCTGGAACTATTTCGTATTCTCATTACATAGACATACACAAACAGGTCCAACTGTATCGTTTGTCAATTAAAAAAGTAAGAAACTCCCGCTTTTTGAGTGTTTAGGTGGGTTTTCACTTTTGTTTATATGATAGAAACTGATATTACGCCATTTTTTACTGTGTATATATGAATTGAAACACTAGGAAACAAAAATTATTTCACAAAGATCTATTGAATGTGTGTGGCATTAAATACATTTATAATGACAAATGTGTTTAAGTAATTCTCTGCCTCACCTCTCTTTCAAATTTTGTCTGATGAGAAAAAAAGTCAAGCCTATGAACCTAATTACTATAATTAAAAAAATATTTTAAAAAAAATTCTCAGCTATAAATTAGAAAGCAAAATACAGTAAAACCTTGGTTTGCAAGCATAATTTGGGAAACATGTTTGTAATCCAAAGCACTTGGGTATCAAAGCAAATTTCCCCGTAAGAAATAATGGAAACTCAGAGGATTCGTTCCACCACCCCAAAATCCTCATATGAAAATGATTACAATACTGTCATATAATACAAAATAATATAGAAAATACAAACTCTAAAGAAAAATAAATGAACCTGCACTTGGAAAACCTTCGTGGCCAGTGTGAGGGGGGCAAGAGAGGAGGGGGATGACTTCCACTGTCACCAATGGAGTCCCTGCTCTCATTGCCTCAGTGGAACCTTCTTCTGCCCGGGAGCCATTGTGTGCACTTGCACAGATGCTCCCCACTGCACAGTAGTAACAAACTTGTCATACACTGTAATGAGTGGAACCGCTAATAAGGCAGCAGAGGCAGGCAGCCTAACCTGGAATGGAGCAAAGCATTCCTGAGCTCACTCTTGTCTGGAAAAGCAAAAGACTGTCCATAGGTACTTGGAAGTGACAAAAAATATGCTAGTGCCAATTGTGGGCACCTTCCAACATTCTGAAAAATCACTGATTTCTGCCAAATGCTGCAGCCTGAGGCCAATCATCCAAGCATAGGAGACAATCACCTACAATCCCAGAGAGAGAGAGAGAGAGAACTATTGGCTCAGCTGTGATCATGTGACATTCAGGGTCATGTACTACTTGTATTGTAAGACATAGCTTACTTATCAAGTTAAAATTTATTAGAAATGTTTGCTTGTCTTGCAAAACGCTCACAGAACAAATTACTCGCAATCCAAGGTTTTCCTGTATTTCTTTGGTCACTTATAGAAGGGGGTATAGAAGGGTTGAAGGCTGTAATAAATAACGCTTGAATTGCATATTTTTCTTGCTAAAGGTACATTAAACAGATATAAAGCCATTTGAATTTTCCGGTATATTTTGAAATCACTGATTTTGTGACCATATTTTCAAACTCGGTTGGACTTAATATTTGATCTGGAGAGGAGTAAGATGACTCTTCCCCAGAACAATTTTCCTGACAACAGCCCCTACCATTTCTTACTGAAAACTGTTAGAACAGAGTACATATATTCTGTTGTTGAAATTTGTAAGGATATTGTTTACAAGAGAGAGAGCACTTGGGTGCATAGGAGCCTGTAATGCCTCTTAGACAATTAATCTGTAAGGCTTGTAGTTGAGTGTGGTGTCCACTGGGTGGCGGCACAGACCTGAGTAAAATCAACAGTGAACAAACTTGAGGGTATTTGAGGGACTCTTCTGTATTTTTTTTTTTTTTTTAGGGATGGCTAGAGTATTCTTTTTACTTACTTTTTTTTTTTAAAGAAAAATTAAAAAAAAAAAGCAACTAATAAACTTTTTTGCCTTTACTCTGAAATATATCAAGTTGGTACTGGCATGAAAATACCATTTTTGATGAAATGCTGGTGAAAAATGTTATTAATGTGGTATTTTCATAAAGCTGTCTCACTGTTATATATGATAGGAACTGTGGTGCTTTCCTACCCTTTAAGAATAGGGCAGTAATTCTTTTAAACACCTATGTTTTTAAGAAGAGAAGAATTTAAATTCTAGGCAGGCAGCTATAGTGGGATGAGCACACACAGTATTTTGGCTACTGAAAAGAAGTTCAGAACGAAAGTATGGATAATAAATATTAATACATATTGCCTGTGTATAGCCATCTGCGTTGACATCAGTTATGCTTGAATCTTGTAGTTACACTCCATTGGGTAAGGGTGAAAGGAGACAGGTAAACCAAGCAAAGCCAAATACAGCAGTGTTAGTGTGTGTGTGTGTGGCAGGGTTCAAGTCGGTTCAGATGGATCTAAGGAGAGATTGTGCAAGAATGTTTAATGCTTATTTGAATCAACTTTTGTGGGAAAAGGGCAAAGCGTATTTATTAGGATATGAAAATATTCTGGGTGATGGCATTTGTCCTTCTTGACGGGTCTACAGAGATATCTTCAGCTCAGTGAAAGTGGAACAGTTCATCTTCAGAAAAGAATTGCCTTTACAGCAGTGTTCAGTAGAGTTTTCTTCCAGACTCCATAATTACCGAGGTCGGGTCGCCCTGGCACAAAGTCCTTGAGTTTTGGCATTGCCGTTGGAATGGAGAGGCCTCTGCCCTGCCCACTTTTTGTGACACACGAGCAAATCCCCGCCCAGACTTGAGCAGCCCCAGGAAGGGAGCCGCTGCTCGGCGCCTCGGTTCCCTGTGGAACCGTCTCCACCTTCTGCCCCTCTGCTCCGCTTCCTTCTCTTTGTGGCCCTCTCCGTTATTCTGCCTCACGGCACCCCACCTCCCCCGTCTCTCCTGCTTTCTTTCCCTCTTTTCTTTTCAGTCACTTCTTCCTGCCCCTTCTCATTCCCTCTCCTCTCTTGAGACACAGCCCTCCTCCACAGCCAGTGTCGCCCTGAGGGCCAAGGACCTGCCCTGAAATGCAGACGGCGTGTGTACATTTGAGCATCATTGGGTTACTGAGAATTATACACTGGTCAGAGTGTTTGGTCAGTTATGGGAACAGCTTGAACGTGGCCCAGTCCCACAGTGTGGTCAGTCAGCAGGTATTTATTATGGAAGGTAGATGTTGATGCCAGGATCAGGAGCCGTGTATTACCTCCACCTGTTAGTCTTTCCTGCCCCCAGGTCACAGATCACTACAGAAAGGAGGTGTGACCGGACACTGTTTTAAATTAAACATATCCTAGCCTGCTGTTGAGCCCGGCACCTGTGAATATCCTTATCTTCCCTAGTCTTGCATGTGTTATTGTCTTTACAATTGGAAGGAATTGGGTTTTTCAAGTGCCTACACTTTGGAAGGCTCCTTCTTATATCGTCTACTGCCTCTTTGCAATGTTGTACCTTCTTCCATGCTTACTGGAAATCTCTGCAGGGGGCAAAGAGGCTCTGTCCTCTAAATGTCTTTGTACAGAGGGGCGCCTGGGTGGCGCAGTTGGTTAAGCGTCCGACTTCAGCCAGGTCACGATCTCGCGGTCCGTGAGTTCGAGCCCCGCGTCGGGCTCTGGGCTGATGGCTCAGAGCCTGGAGCCTGTTTCCGATTCTGTGTCTCCCTCTCTCTCTGCCCCTCCCCCGTTCATGCTCTGTCTCTCTCTGTCCCAAAAATAAATAAATGTTGAAAAAAAAAATTAAAAAAAAAATAAATGTCTTTGTACATTTGAAGCATTCACCCTCTACCTGCTACAAGGCCCTAGTACCTATTGAGAAATTACCACTTAGGAATTAATTAGATACAGTGTCATTTTGTCTGCACCAGATTTTTTTTCTCTCTAAACCCTGCTACGTCTAATTTCTTAGCTGGTAGATCTTGGGTATTAATAACCATTATGTGCACCAAAAACCGTAAAATACCTAGGAATAAACCTAACCAAAGAGGTGAAAAATCTATACACTGAAAACTATAGAAAGCTCATGAAAGAAATTGAAGAAGACACAAAAAAATGGAAGAATACTCCATGCTCCTGGATAGGAAGAACAAATATTGTTAAAATGTCGATACTACCCAAAGCAATCTACATATTCAGTGCAATCCCTATCAAAATAACACTACCATTCTTCACAGAGCTAGAACAAACAATCCTAACATTTGTATGGAACCAGAAGAGACCCCGAATAGCCAAAGCAATCCTGAGAAAGAAAACCAAAGCTGGAGGTATCACAATCCCGGACTTCAAGATGTATTACAAAGCTGTAATCATCAAGACAGTATGGTACCGGCACAAAAACAGACACTCAGATCAATGGAACAGAATAGAAAGCCCAGAAATGGACCCACAAACATACGGCCAACTAATCTTGAACAAAGCAGGAAAGAATATCCAATGGAATAAAGAGTCTCTTCAGCAAGTGGTGCTGGGAAAACTGGACAATGACATGCAGAAAAATGAACATGGACCACTTTCTTACACCATACACAAAAATAAACTCAAAGTGGATGAAAGACCTAAACATAAGACACGAAACCATGAAAATCCTAGAGGAGAAAGCAGGAAAAGACTTCTTTGACCTCGGCTGTAGCAACTTCTTACTCAACACGTCTCCAGAGGCAAGGGAAACAAAAGCAAAAATGAAGTATTGGGACCTCGTCAAGATAAAAAGGCTTCTGCACGGCAAAGGACATAATCAGCAAAACTAAAAGGCAACTGATGGACTCGGAGAAGATATTTGCAAATGACATAGCTGATACAGAGCACCCAAAGTCTACAAAGAACTTACCAAGCTCAACTGATAAATTTAGAATGAGTCCTACTCTTTAGATTGGAGGTTGAATAACTCTAGCCCAAAGGACAAATCTGGCCGGCCACCTGTCTGTTTGTTTGTTTGTTTGTTTGTTTATTTATTTATTTATTTTTTACTTTTTATTGACATAGTTGGTCCATACCCTGTTTTTTTTTTTTACATGAAATTTATTGTCATATTGGTTTCCTTACAACACCCAGTGTTCATCCTAACAGGTACCCTCCTCAATGCCCATCACCCACTTTCCCCTCCCTCCAACCCCCCATCACCTGTCTTTTAAATAAAGTTTTATTGGAAGACAAAAAAAAAAAAGTGTCTCTAAAGAAGCCTTAACTTGAAAGTACAAGTGGGTAAACCAAAGTCTGGAAGTCAATGTCTATAAGAGGTTAAATTTTGACCTTGAGATGGGGACATCATTCTGAATTATCCAAGTGTACCTTAAATGCAATTACATGTATCCTTGTGAGAAGGAGGCATTAGAAGGTCTGACACACATAGAGGAGAAGGTGATGTGAAGAGATGGCAGAGAGCTGGGGGAAGATGCTGGCCTTGAAGATTGATGTGGCCACAAGGCAATGAATGCCAGTAACCACCAGAAGTTGGGAGAGTCGAAGAACTGGTTCTACTCTAGAGCCTCTGAAGGGAATGTGGCTCTGTCAACACTTGGATTTTGGCCCAGTGATACTGGCTAAGCTCTTCTGGCCTCCAGAACTGTGAGAGAATAAGGTTCTGATGTTTTAAGCCATGAATGAATGAATGAATGTATGAATGAATTAACCATTATGTGTCTGTACTGTTTATATGAACAGTATGTCATTACTCTAATTCATATTTATTACATATGAATGAATGGACATTTTGTCAGCACCTTACTTGTGATTCCCTTACTATCTTAGATACTAGAGGTATGAATACAAAAGGAGAAGTTACTTTAATTAGGTTGTTGTCTACTAGGGGAAAGGGAAATGTGTCATGGGCTACCATGAAAGAACTTAGAGATGCTAGTTTTTTGACATTTTAGAACAGTTGCAGAATTTTTTCTCCACTGGGTCTTTTGCCCATTCAGGAAATGGAACATGTTAAAGTTTTCTTTTACTTCTACTATGATGTGTAGATATGCAGAATATTAATGTCCCTTCCTTAGAAAACTTTCTGTACTGACTTGAATATAAAGTAGTGTTAAATGTAAGGTGAATACTTTTCTTACCCTTTATATTGAAAAATTAAATCTCCGATGTATGTATGTAAGACACATACCTTTCCATTTTGTTTCATGCAGGAATTACCACCTTGGTCTCCCCCTTACTTTTGTCTCAGTCTTCTTATTCCTTCTCCTGAGAAAAACATGCCTTATATCCACGATCCTACATTTTTACTGTGTGTCCTGTTAGTCTTTACCAATATGTGCCTTTTATGTATCTAAAGGATTTCAGAATGAAAGTCTGTAGATAGTAGAATAGCGGACCGCTGTGTGACACTGCCTTATTTCCCCACAGGTGTTCCATTTTCTCTCATAGTCTTTTCTCCCCACTTTCTTCCTTCCACCTCCCCAAGTTTTGTTTGTTTTGTTTTGTTTTGTCTTGTTTTGGTTTTTTGTTTGTTTTTAAATCTTTCCACTGAACTGGTCCTTTATTAACGCCTTTCCACTCCGGTTCAGTTAGTCCAAATCTGGAATCTTGCTTAAATTCTGGTTAGCACATTTACAAAGATGCCCTTTCGTGTCCATGATTGTCCATAAGTCAATATAGCTAAACGTCTATGGAAAATGCTATGGAAGCCACCCCTACATTGACCATCCCTGGTCAATACATTGGTGACCACAAGACATAGAGAATGGCATATGAGAGTCTGCAAAGTAATGGAAGTCTCATTACCCTTAATGGGTCTGTTATTGCTGGTGTCTGCCTTCCACATTTGTTCAGTTGTCTTTTTGACGTGGTTATGTAAAATAAATTTTAATTACTATCATTGGTTTCATTACATTTTGTCGACATTGAAAATATGCTGGGACCATAAAAGCATAATTATAAATTATAATTTCATTATCATGAAATATGTGATTTTTAATTAGCAGAAAAAGGCAATCCATACAATTTGTGTTTAGTACAGCAAGTCAGTTTGGAGATTGAGGATGTAGACTTAAGAGTAGTATCTTAGCTCGGGCCGCTATAATAGAAATACCACAGACAAAGTGGCTTTAACAACAGAGAAATGTTTTCTCATAATTCTGGAGGCTGGGAAGTCCAAGGTTAAAGCGTTGGCAAAGTTGGTTTCTTCTCTCCTTGGCTTTCGCTGGGCGTCTTCCTGCATGGTCTTCCCTACACAGTCTCCCTGTCTGTGTCCATACGTCTCTTCTTATAAGGAGGTCAGTCATATTGTTTGAGAGGCCCACTCCAGTGACCTCATTTAACCTTAATTACCTCTATAAAGTCCTTCTATCCAAATGTCACATTCTGAGGGATTTAGGGGTTAGTTCAACACATGAATCTTGAGGGGACACAATTCAGCCCATAGCAGTGAGGTAGCTTCTAGGCACAGACTTTGCTGAAGGCAAGAACAAGCACAGGCCTGTCCTGTGGTCAGTGAAACCTGGCTCGAGTACCCGGTCCACCTCAGGGGACGTGGAGTGTGCAACTCCTCACCGGGGCTGCCGTGTGCCAGGCACTGCCCAGCGCTTCACACGGGAACCAGGGTCGGCCTTTCCCTCCCTCTAAGGGGCACCAGTCTGGTTGTGTTGGGAGGGTGTGATGACAGAGGGAGAAGTGCTGTCCCCTACCTGGTCCAGAGCTCCCCGCCTGACCACTGCTCCTCTAATAGGGTGTACCTCCCCGCTCTGCCAGGGGCCACTCTTCACTGTTGACCACAACTGGGAGGAACCCATGAGCTGCACTCTTTGTGGTGCGATGTGGTTCCTTTCCTTTTAGAAGCCTTTACAGAGGGAGGTGGGGCTAAAAACAGGGCAGATCACACCTCCCTTTGTGGCCCCGTCCACTGCTCTGCTCTGAAGACAGTGGGGGCGCTAATCCCATCAGGTCACCCTCATGACCTAATTTCCTCCCAAACCCCATCTCCAAGTACCGTTACACTAGGGGATTCCAGCATATGAATTCTGGGGGGACACAAGCATTCAGTCCATAGCAGTTAGCCAACCTTGGAAAGACCTAATTACAAGTGAATTAAATTTTCCTAGGTTGTGAATTGATACAGATTGAAACGCAGAAAGCAGGATGTGAGCATTCCCAGTCCAGGCAAAGAGAAGCGTTTGAAGCTTTCACCCCTAGATTGATGTTCTAGGGCATCCACCTATGTGCACGTTGCAGCCATGGTTCATTTTGAAATGTGGTGGTGGTGGTGGTGTTTAACACTGCCATGGAGAATTTTTTAAACATTTTACATGATTTCATATGAACTGAAATGTTGGTGGCTCTCTCTCTGCAGGCTGCCGGAAGCCACTCAAGTGGTGGAGAAGGGGGCAGCTTAAAGGGCTCAGTGTAAGAGTCTCTACAACTAATCTGCTTTTGTCCCTGTGACAGCACATTTTGCAGGCATGAATTCACCATTCTCTGGGTGTGTGTTTTCCTGTTCCTTTTAGCGGTTATGTTTTTCATCAGGTTCCTACTCACCAGCCTGCAAAGGGTGTTGTGATGATTGGCCGATATTTTTTTCTGATGGCATATCAGCCAGCCACCGAATTAGCCATTCAGGTTCCTATGCTGTGCCCTCAGAAAATTGTCAAAGAAGAGTCTTAAGTTCAGTTTTTCAATTACATAGGTCTATATATCTTCTTAATAATTTGCTTGTTGGTGTTATCTGTCTACAGGGAAGAAGGAATTCCTACATTTATCTGGGACTAAATGGATAACTATTTGTAGAGTGGGTGAAAGCTTTTGGGCGACTCAGATTGATTTTAGTTTTATTTGTATGGTTAGTTTTTAACTCAATAGGCTAAGTAACTAACTACTTGTGAATATTCTTGACTCGGGCTGCATGTGAGTCCCCTCTCTTACCTTGATTCCAGCTCTTTCCTGTGAGACTAGTCAGATGCTGCACTGGAATTGCCTCGGATGCTTTTACATACAGCATTCAAAGACAAGGACAACTTTTGTCATCGACAAGCATTTCACCGTTTGGGTTATCACTTAAAATACTGTGTCCATGTACCGTAAAATGTCATTATTATGGTAAAAAGATATGAGAACAATGTCATTTCTGCCTGGGTTTCCTCCTCTACAGTGAGAGGTCAGAGTAGTGACCTTAGTTATACGCCTGTTCCTAAATGCCGTATGTATTTTTTGAGTAGTATCTGGTGCACGTTAAGTGCTTAATGAATGTTAGCTATTACTGTTAGCATCATGAAGTATTACATACTGTCTAACCCACCAACGTGAACTTGGTAAGATAGTATCAGGTGATGTTATCCTCCTACTGAAAAGGCCCCAGGAGTTGGCAGTTAACTCAGAAAGAAGTTCAGAGCCATTACTATAATCTTCAAGGCCCTGCGTGATGTGACTGCTCTTCCTCAGGCCTCGTCCCCAGCTGGTCTCTGCTTGTCTCCTGCTCCAGGCACAGAGCGCCTCTGTCCTCGCCAGAGCTCTGCCCTGCGCGGTCCTGCCCCACCCCCACTCGCTTCCACTGCCTTCTCTGGTGCTGTCTTCCTGGCTCTGCACAACTAGCGTGTGTGCTCCGTGAGGGTGGGAACTTCTTCCTTGGTGTCCTTCCTGGATTGCCAGCTCCCTGGGCAGTGCCTGGGCCATAGTATTTGCTTGATACGTATGTATTTGTTGAATGGATAAATGAATGGAACAAACCCTGATTGCCAATTCTAGTGATTTGTGTGCTTTCAAATGTGCAAAATGAAGAGCTTGCACAAGGATTGTCACAGTAGAGTCCGCTAAAACCATCCGCAGTGTCTCTGGAGTTTAATGAATGTGCCACAGTGGCAGAAAGCAGTGAGCTGGGCGTGAAAACACGGGGTCCTGGATCCCATTCTGTGTCTGCCTTGAGAGATTGATCACATGGCTTCTCTGAAGCTCTGTTCCCATCTTTCCAGTGCAGGCAGAACTAGACCTTGAACCCTCGGGCTCTGAGCAGCTGCCCAGTTGAGGGAAGAGGAAAAGGGGTGACTTTCCACTTTTATCAGAGCAGCTGTGTTTATATTTTCCTTATATATTGGGGCCTCATATGAAATTTGGTTTGAAGAAAAAGAGCCTGGTCTTAAAAAGTTTAAAAACTCCTGGATTCCAAGATCACAAAGGTTATTTTTGGCTTAATTCCGATTGCGGCATAGCTTAACTCTTTAAAGGATCTTGTTTCTCTGTCACTCTCTGCTACCTCCCCCTCCAAAGAAAAGCTCACTGAATATATTTTTTTAATATCTCAAAAGTCCCATATGTGGGTGAAGAACAAAGTTATCATCACCCGGAGTGTGAGCTACGTGAAAACAGGGTCTGTGCGCTCGCCTCTGGTGACACATTGCTTAGTCCAGAGCAGAGCTCACTCAGTAACTCTCGTAGATGGATGGGCAGGAAGATACCTGAACAGCAACCACATATTTGTAAGTGAGAGTATTATTTTCCAATCTGTGAACATTTTATTTTAAAGATTTTTTTTTAAGTAATCTCTACACCCAACATAGGGGCTCAAAGTTACAACCCCCAGATCAGGAACCCCATGTTCCGCCAACTGAGCCAAACAGGCGCCCCATGAAAGTCACATTTTAAACCATGGAATTTGTACAAGAGAAGTCTGTTGTCTTTTTTTCAAGATGATATTTATTGGATATCTACATTATAATCATTTTCGGTTTTTCATTTTTTTTAATGTTTTATATTTAAGTTTTGTATTTTAATTCCAGTAGAGTTAACGTAGTGTTAGATTGGTTTCAGGTGTCGAGTATATACATTACTCCGTGCTCATCAGGATAAGTGTAGTTGATCCCCTTCACGCAGCCCCCAACCACATCCCCTCTGGTTACCAACAGTTTGTTTTGGTTTGTCTCTCCTTTTTTTTTTTCTTGTGGTCATTTGTTTTCTTAAATTCCACATAGGAGTGAAATCATGTAGTATTTGTCTTTCTCTGACTTATTTCACTTACCATTGTACTATTTGGCCCCATCCGTGTTGTAGCAAATGGCAAGATATCATCCTCTTTTATGGCTGAATGATATCCCATTGTATATGTACAGCACATCTTCTCTATATATCAGTGGACACTTGGGCTGCTTCCATAGTTTGGCTATTTTAAATAATGCTGCTATAAACATATGAGTCCATGTATCCCTTTGAATTAGTATTTTTATATTGTTTGGGTAAATACCCAGTAGTGCAGTTACTGGATCTTAGGGTAGTTCCACTTTAACTTTTTGAGGAACCTCCATACTGTTTTCCACAGTGGCTGCACCAGTTTGCATTCCCACCAATGGTCTATGAGGGTTCCTTTTTTCCCCAAATTCTAGCCAACACTTATTGCTTGTTGTGTTTCATTTTCACCATTCTGACAGGCGTGAGGTGATATCTCATTGTGTTGTGATTTGCATTTCCCTGACGATGAGTGATGTTGAGCATTTTTTCATGTGTCTGTTGGCCATCTGTATATCTTCTTTGGAGAAATGTCTGTTCATGTCTTCTGTCCATTTTTAATGAGATTATTTGTTTTTTTTTGAGTGTTGAGTTGTAGAAGTTCTTTATATATTTTTGGGTACTAACCCTTTATCTGATATGTTATTTGCAAATATTTTTTGTCATTCAGTACATTGCCTTTTAGTTTTGTTGATTTTTTTCCTTCACTGTGCAGAAGAAGCTTTTTGTTTTGATGTAGTCCCAACAGTTATTTTTGCTTTTGTTTCCCATGCCTGAACAGACATCTAGAAAAATGTTGCTACAGCCAGTATCAGAGACATAACTTCCTATGCTCTCATCTAGGATTTTTATGGCTTCAGATCTCACATTTAGGTCTTTTATCCATTTTGAGATTATTTTCGTGTATAGTGTGAGAACATGGCCCAGTTTGATTCTTTTGCATGTTGCTGTCCAGTTTTCCCCAGCACTGTTGGTTGAAGAGGCTGTCTTTTTCCCATTGCATGTACTTTCCTGCTTTGTCAGAGACTAATTAATCATGGGTTTATTTCTGGGCTCTGTGTCCATTTTTGTGCCAGTACCAAGACTGTTTTGATCACTGCACCTTTGTGGTGTAGCTTGAAGTCTGGAATTGTGGTGCCTCCAGTTTTGTTTTTCTTTTTCTAGATTGCTTTGGCTACTCGGCGTCTTTCGTGGTTCCATACAAATTTTAGGATTATTCTAGTTCTGTGAAAAATGCTGTTGGTATCTTAATAGGGATTGCATGAAATGTGTAGATTGGGCAGTATAGACATTTTAACAGTATTTGTTCTTCCATGAGCATGGAATGTCTCTCCAATTCTTTCTGTCATTGTCAATTTCTTTCATTAGTGTTTTAGAGTTTTCAGAGTTACAGGTGTTTCACTCCCTTGGTTAAGTTTACTTGTAAGTATTTTATTATTTTGGGTACAATTGTAAATGAGATTGTTTTCATAATATCTCTTTCTGCTGCTTCATCAGTAGTATATGGGAATGCAACAGATTTCTGTACATTGGTTTTATATCCTGTGACTTAACTCATGTATCAGTCCTAGTAGCTTATGGGTGGGGTCTTTCTGATTTTCTCTTTATAGTATCATGTCATCTGCAAATAGTGAAGGTTTTACTTCTTCCGCCTTTTATTTCCTTTTGTTGTCTGGCTGCTGTGGCTGGGACTTCCAGCACTATGTTGAATAACTGGTGAATAACGGTGGTGAGAGTGGATGTACTAAACTGTTTACTGAATGCCCAATTTATTGCACCTTCTTTTAATTCTTGATTAATTTTTTGGTGTTAATTATGTAAAATAAAAAACTGAAAGTATCCAATATAATTTTCTTTCTTTTTAAAATTTTTTTTCTCTTTTGCGTTTGAAGTAGGATCCTTTTAGAGGTGTTAACTTTGAGATAGAATACTATTTCTTTCTATCATGAAGTTATACTATGGCAAGTACTTAAGATAATAATAATAATAGTAAGCTGTTTGGAAACAACTGTGAGACCACGCTTGGTCATCACCTGCCTTTTCAATTTGGTAGACCTGCTGAAAGTTGATAGAAGTTTGAGATTTTGAAACCATTTTAGTTGAAGCCAACTAAAGCGAAAGTAACAGTAGGACCTTGAACTGCTGACCTGCATAAGGGTTGTAATAATGAGAATGAGAGTGTCAGCTGTGTGTCCTTGAAGACACATAACAGTATAGCTTAAGAAAACATAAGAATCACATGTTACATAATTGTATCAACCTTCCTCATAAGTTCATAAAATATTCCCACCTGCACATTGTCTAATAAGATTTTGACTTGTGGTATGTTTTAGTATCAGTCTCCCTAAAAACTGCTTCTCCTAAACTCCCCAGATTCTGTGGTTTATGTGTATGAGTGCTCAGATGAAAAGTGTACCGTTGTTCATCATTTGGTTTTATATTTGATATTATTTACTGCTGTATTTATGTTATTTATGGATCTGTCTTTCCCTTTAGGTAAAGAGGATGAATACCCACGGAAACCTTTGGGACAGCTTCCACCCGAATCTGCTGGCATCAGTCACCTGAGCAACGGACAAAGAAGCATGGGCAGGTCAAGTCCCCCTCTGAACAGCAGAAGAGAGAGCAACTCTTCACCCCACAAAAAGCATGAGCATTCCCCTCACCATCAAGGTCGAGTTGGCACACCAGAAAGAGTAAGGGCGCTGAGAAGGAAATCCGTGGACGAAGACAGTAAAAAGCTTAAAGACGAAGCAGATTTGCAAAGAAAACTTCCATCGGGCCCACAAGACAGTTCGAGGCAATATAATCACGCAGCTGCTAACCAGAACAGCAATGCCACTTCAACTGTCAGGAAGGAATTTGTGCCCAAGTGGAATAAACCGTCAGATACTTCAGCTGTTGAAAAAACTGCCAAATATGCCATCGAAGGCAAAAGTAGGTCAGCACACCCCTCGCTCACAGCCACCGTCCCGAGTTCTGCTGATACTCGGATGTCGAATGTGAGGCAAAAGATGAAGGTTTGGGATGTCGATGAAGGGAAACGGGGCTCCAATGCATCCCAGTACGATAACGTGCCCGAGAATGATAACAGCGCGTCTATTGAAGAGGCGCTAGAAAGAGCTTACTGTCACAGTCCCAGGAAGCACGTGGAGCCAGGGTCTAGTCCATCAAGAGCCTCAAACAAGTTTACTTTTAAAGTGCAGCCTGCAGGTTACACAAAATACCCGTCTCCGTTAGACGGGGAAGATCGCAGGACAGTGCACCCACCCTCCTACAGTAACCCCCCTGTGTACCACGGAAATTCTCCCAAACACATCCCTGCTGCCGACAGCAGCTTTGCATCTCCACAGTTTACCCATGGGACTCCAGGGAATCCTTCCAGGAGACCTTATGGCTCTACTCTTTCAGTCGATATTTCTCCAGAGAAATCTTACAGCCGCCCTCTTCCTCTTGTCCTGCCATCCAGCCGAATAGAAGTTCTTCCTGTGGAGACCGGTGCCGGGGGGTATTCAGGCAATTCGGAGTCACCAAAGAACGGGAAATTCATCATTCCTCCAGTGGATTATCTGCCGGATAACAGAAAATGGTCAGAAGTTAGTTACACATACAGACCTGAGACTCACGGACAGCTGTGGACTCAAGATGCTAACCGTAGCCACTTGAGCAAGTTACCAAAATATTCCGCCTTTCAGCATGTTCCCTTTCAGGACCATAGCCTCCCAGCAGTCTCAGTAGATAGTCCAGTGCGATACAGAACTTCACCAGGTTTAGAAGATGCCAGTTCCTCTGGGTATCAATATTCAGGGCCCTCGCCTCCAGGATATCACTACAGAAATCGGGATGGACTTTCTATTCAAGAATCAGTATTGCTGTGAGAATTTATCTATACTTGGTAAAGACAAGAGAATAGAAACCATTTGAAACCTACATTGCTATGTTTATAATTGCCAAAGCAGTATTTCCTACTACTGTAAACATCTTGCACAATTCCAGTGTATGCTAGTAATAAGAATATGTAGAAGCGTTTCATCCCCACGTAGATGCTGCTTAAGATGAGCAGTTTTTAAATTGCATCATCACTGAATCTGCTCAAAAGAATTTAACATGGAAACATAGCAGTGGTGTTGAGGGATGCACACATGATGATAATTCATCACTCAGTTTCATTTATATCTTTCTCCAAAACCTGAGCATTTTTACTCCATTAGCCTATGCTATTTTGAGAAACGTTATAAAGCACTGAAAAACTGCATAGAATAGACATTTTTAAGGCTAGATGTAGTGTACGTATCTTTTAATAGATACCAAAAGGCCTCCGTGCACACACATTTGAACACAAAACTAAAGAAACGTTAAAAAAACTAAGTTTAATATATATCCATGGGATAATTTACTGTTCTTCCTTTCCTTAACTTATCTTTCACTCAAGTTCCTCCCCCCTCCCCCCCCAATCTGTTTTTCACCCAGGTCCTAAAGTGATGTAAGGGTCTGCCCCGACTTGATTCAGCTTCTCTGCCTTTGCAGCCATTTTCTTTCCATCTGAAAATTAAAGACACTGGAGAGCAAGGCTCACCACTTAATGGTGCTTAAACATCGGGGCACTCAAAGTAAGTTTATGGCCAAAGGCGCGGCCGCGCTGCCCGTTGCATCCACGCACCCTGAGATCAGTGTCAGAGCAGCTTTAGTGCGTTCGGCGCCCTTTGTTCTGGTCTGTCTCTTGCAAAGCTCAGAGCAGAATGCTCCTTGCCAGATGCAAAGGAAGCGCCGAGGTCCTGCTCTCCAGTGGATGCCAGCAGGAGGAGTTACTGACGAGTGCGCGCTCACGCGGGGCGGCAGAGCAGCTCCTGTGAAGTTCATTCGAAAGCTGGATCAGCAGTATGGTGACTTCTCACTTCTGCCCTTTCGATTCCTGCAGGCCCAGGGCGTTCATTTACACGATCTTTTCCTGGCACTCTTTCTTTGAAGGCCCTAGTGGGTATCACTGCCCTTGGGCCACTAAATTATCACTGTGTAAAATTGTAAACAATGATCCTAATTATTAATAGGAGTCTTAAGATTTTAGTCTTTTTTAAAAATGAGTGTGACTTTCATACTTTCAAAAATCTCCTTTTTTTCTTTCTCAGTGAAAAAAATTCAGGTTCATGGTTTAAAAATGAGCAATGTCTTTTAAAATACTCTATTACACTACAATTACCAAAACGCTGGCAAAGTTTTGGGCACTCCCAGAAAGTATGACTTTGTGTTTAACGGGAGGGCTCGTTTTCAGCATACTTGCCTGGTGTTTGAATAATGAAGAGAGTAGGATAAACCTAACGTCCATGGCTCTTCTTGTCACAAGTTGGAGCTTTAAACTTTCAAGGTACCGAAGTATATCTTTTCAAATGAGAGTAACATTTGTTTAGCTAGTGAATGTGACAATATTTTTTATGTATATAATGAGTCTAATGTAATTTTAATCAACTCAGTAATGATGTTATTAAATGGCAAAACAAATGCAGTGTGTTAGCAGCTAAGCACGACGCTGGAGCACAGACAAAACCCTGCTGTCCCTGGGCTCTTGATTCGGATCATGTGGAGGCTTAGAAAGACATGTATATAACGAAATGCAGCTAAGGATATTAGTTCGAATTTTTAAACCATGATTCTGTGACTTGTAATAAACCAGGCTGTACAATTTAGGGTATGATGGCAGCATCTGAGCTGTTCCAAAATATATATGTCAACAGTGGTAAATACTGTAGATTTATATATATATATATATATACATATATATATATGCAGAATATATATATACACTATTTTCTTATGTCATCTATGACATTTTTATCTGTATACTTTTTTTGATGTGATTGTTTTTAACATGCTAAAAGTAATAAGTATATTTTGTTTTGTGTCTTTCACGTGCTTTTTTCATATGGTAAAAGTGCTGCGTCTCTGATGCTTCTGAAGCTAATTTTCTTCTCATTGAGGAGATATACTACTCAGTGTTTGCCTACATGACTATATATATATATATATATATCACAGTTGTATGTTAAATACTTTATTAATTTCCAGGAGTGCTGTATTTAGAACTACATCACCTTTGCTTTATTTTATCTGCCATTATTAATAGCAATCAGGTATTTCCAGTCTTCCCCACTATAAAATGCAGCTCTCTGTCCATTAGTTTTTCAAGTAGGAAACTTTAATTTGAAGTTATTTTGCTACCGTAGCATTTTAGTCTTTCATATTTATCTTGTAATAAAAGATAAATAATGGAATAATGATAAAAGATGAAGTAATATTAGTAAAGTGGGTTAAATATAATCGTGAAACTGTATTTGGTGAGGGTCCTCACAGAGCAGAGGCTGATCCTTACAGCTGCACACGCTGTAAATATCTTGCCATTATCCACTCTTTTCCTTATAGCAGTCTTGCCTCACACAATAAGCACTTTGGTATATTGTTTCAGTATCTAGTTTGAAAAGTTAAAGAGACTGGACCCGGAGTCTCAAAGGGTTTTAAAACTTTGACGCTTTCAGTTACTTACACTTTTTATTGGATTTTTAAAAAATAGACAGCTTTTTAAAGCTGAGAGAGATGTGTATACGTAAATGTAAAGTCAGATTTCAAAGTACTAAAGGGGAAGAAAAGTTATTTTTCCTTCCACCCTGCTGGGTTCTCCAGCCACAGCCTGTACCTTGGTCTGACAGAAGCAGATCAACAAGAGAAAAACAGAAGCGTTCTCACAGGTGCATCCTGCATTCACACGGTGCCCAGTCCCGAGTAACTCAACGGAGGGCTGGACTTGGGGTGTGTGCAGCTAACTTAGCAGGGAGAGGGAGGGAAGAAAGATACTCCCGGGAAGACAAGTGGCCCTGAGAGAAGTGATGGGCAATGGGAAGTGCGTGGTGGTGTCGGGGTGTGGTGCTGGAGAGAGCAGAGTGGCCTGGAGATGGGAGTTGTGACAGTTGAGACTTTTGGGGAGACTCTCGGGCAGATAAGCGACTGCAGGAACTGAGATGCCTCTGGCTCAGAGTCGTTCTTTTGCGAGAGTGGTGTCTTTTGGGGTGACGTGTCCTGATCCCCCTCAGTGGCAATGATAGAGTGTCTCCTGAAAGAACGAAAAGAGATAGAACAGGACGTTTCTGGAGAAGAAAAATAGATGGTGGTGTGATTGCTTTCGCCTTTTTCACTTTAAGGAGATTCTAATACTAAAGTTTATGTCATACTCAGTGTAATCTTAACAGCGAGGTTTCCGTTGTGTCATTTCGGGTCTCTCCCTCAGGGCCCATTGAGGTGCGAGCACAGAAACAGTGTCTTTTCAGTACTTTGCTGGGATTGCTTTCTGGAGAAACACATGCTCTGCCCACAAATAGGGATTTATTCACAGAGGACCTACAGCTCCGTCTTCTGGGAATGTTATCATTCTCAGTTGTCTTTTGATTCACACCTTTTAGTATGCATTTGATTGTGGATTAATTATAATTGCAGTTTGGGGATCTTTGATTGTCCTTTAATGGATTTTATATGTCCCTCTGTAATATGGATATTAATGCTTATTGATCAGGCGGTTTTAATAAGCCAAACTTTATTTTTTCAGTGACCCAAGGTAGTGAGACTAAAAAGAAAGGATTCCACTTAACATTTAGTTATGAATTGTTCTTTCAGAAGGATTTTCATTTATCTGAAAATCTAAGCCTAATTGCCACCATTTATCCATAAGAGCACTGAGGCATAAAGGAACAAATTTTAGATTTCATAGGAGTGTATCTTGACCCTTGCTACTCTTTAGAATTATCTGGGGGAACTTAACAAAAAAATGTTCTTCTTGGTTTCTACCCTAGGCCACTTCAATCAGAACCTGGGGTGAAACCCAGGCATCAGGTATTGGTATTTTTCACCCGTTCAGTCAGCTAAGCTCTTTTTTTTTTTTTTAATGTTTATTTATTTGTGAGACAGAGGGAAACAGAGCACGAGTTGGGGAGGGGCAGAGAGAGAGGGAGACACAGAATCTGAAACAGGCTCCAGGCTCTGAGCTGTCAGCACAGAGCCCAATGTGGGGCTCGAACCCATGAACCTTGAGATCGTGACCTGAGCCGAAGTCGGATGCTTAACCGACTGAGCAACCCAGGCACTCCTCAGCTAAGCTCTAAATAAATAAATAAATAAATAAATAAATAAATAAATAAATAAACACTAATACTAAAAATAAATAAAAATCTCTCTAAGTTTGATTGTCTTATATTCTCACCATGAACTGTCTCAAAAGTTCTTAACAGATCGGTTTTAGGGTTTAGAAACTCTGATTTCAGGTAAGTTAGGAAAAATTCTACTGGAAGGATTAACTTTCCAGCCATCTCTGTAAATTTTGATGAACTACTGGCAGTTGTGGAAAGTATAAATGGCTTCAAATGGAAGGCGGCATGACCCTGGACCTTCTCATTATACTTTACAGTAGTTCTTCAAAATAGGTAGAGTCATAGTAAGGTTTCCATTTTCCTGGACAACCTCTGTCATTTTCCTTAAGTGGACTTGCTAAAAATAGGCCTAAGCTGCATTTGCAAACCTAAGTGCATTTTCCCTGTGTGAGGAGCTGAGAAAATGTGCACAGTCTGGTCATTCGCTTGGCCAGTCAATATTTTATTGAGCGCCTACAGTGTACTATTGTCCTCGGGACCATGCTAGGCTCACGCTGCAAGGTAGGAGACATGGTTTTTAATCTGTGTGCCTCCATTCAGTGTGGGAGATGTGCACAGGTGATTAATACAGACGTAGAAAGGCCACGCATGGCTCAGGAGGGTCAGGGGAGGCCAGTGGGGGCGGGGTTGCCTCCATTGCTGAACCTGAGGATTAGTAGAGTAGACTTTGCAGAGGGGATATGACATGAGGGTTACATGGGGGACGTCTGACACCTTGATGATGTGGGGGGTGGGGTGGAGTGTTCCACAGAGAGACCAGATGATGGGGGCCTTCTATGCCATTGAACTGGATCCTGGAAGCCAGTTTTGCCTTGGGCATATTCATATTTCCTGTGTGGTCTCTAGAGGCTACGTGGCAGTGAGCAAGCGAGCCTGGAGAAGGTTAGGAAGACTGCCCCAAATGGTCAGTCTAAAAGTAGTACAGTGTAAGACCAGGGAAGCACTTTCAAAGAAAAGGTGATTGAGAGCTAATTACCCAGTAAAGTTGGCCAGACTTAGTAATTGTCTGAATGTAATAATAATCGTAAGAAAACTAGCGCACTTTCCTGAACGCTTGCTGTGTGTCTGGCCCTGTGCTTACGCATTTAACCTGTATTAACCTATATACTTCTCAAAATAACTCTGAAGTGTGTTCCCTCTAAGTCCCTGTTTACAGATGGGAAAATGAAGGCACAGGGAGTTGACATAACTTTGCTCCAAGTGACAGCCGGTTCAAGTCACAGAGCCAGGACATGAATCCACGCAGACTGAATCTAGAGCCTGTGCGTACCCCAACTGAACAGTTTTAAGAAGGTGTAACTTTTTTTTTAAGTGTATTTATTTTGAGAGAGAGAGAGAGAGAGAGCGCGCGAGCATGTGCGCACATGAATGGGGGAGGAGCAGAGAGAAAGAATCCCAAATGTGGGGTTCAAACTCAAGAAGTGTTGGCATCATGACGTGAGCAGAAATCAAGAGTTGGCCACTCAACTGACCGAGCCACCCAGGTACCCCAAGAAGGTGTAATTTACCTGCCATAGAATTCACCCATATATGTACACATCAAAGGGGTTTTTTTCAGTAAATTTACACAGTTATATAACCACTGAAACAAACACAATTTTACAACATTTCCATTACCTCAAAAAGATCTCTTGTACCCATTTGCAGTCAGTCTCCATTCCTGCCCCCCACCCCCCCCACCCCCCCCCCCCCCCCCGCCTCAGGCAACCACTAATCCACTTTCTGGTTTGTCATATAAATGGGATCAGACAATATGTGGCTTTTTGCATAATGATGTGGAGTTTCACCCACGTCATAGCATGTATTAGTGATTCCTTTTTATTGCTGAACAGTAGCCCATTGTGTGACTCTATCACATTTTGTTTACTCACCAGGTGTAGACGTTTGCATTGTTTTCATATGCTGCTATGAGCATTTGTGTGCAAATCTTTGTGTGAATAAGTTTCCATTTCCCTTGGGAGTGCTATTGCTGACCTTTGTGGCAAATTTATGTTTAACTTTTTAAGAAAGTGCCAGACTCTTTTCCAAAGTGTTTACACCATTTTAGATTAGCATCAGCATTGTGTGAGGGTTCAAATTTCTCCACATCCTCACCAACACTTGTTGTTTTGTATTTTTTTTTTTTTTTATTGTAGCCATTCTAGTGATATCTCATTGTGGCTTTGATTTGCATTTCTATAATAGCCAATGATGGTGAACACCTTTTCTTGTGCTTCTGGGCCATTCATAGTATCTTCCTGGGTGGAATGTCTGTCCAGATCTTTTGCTCACTTTTTGATTGGGTTATTTTCATATTATTGAATAGTAGGAATTCTTAATATATTCTGGATACAAGTCCTTTGTAAGACATGATTTGCAGTATTTTTTCCCACTCTGTCTTATGGTGTCTATTGTGTTACAAATGCTTTTAATTTGAATGAAGTTCCATTTTTTCTGTTTTTTTTTTCTTTATGAATCATGCTTTTAGAATTTTATCTGTCTGCCTAACCCAAGGTCACAAAGGATTTTCTCCTTTGTTTTATTCTAGAAGTTTTATAGTTTCAGCTTTTGCATATGAGTGTATGAGCCATTTTGAATTAAGTTTTGAGTATGGTGTGAGGTAAGGAGCTAAATTCACGTGGCTATCCAGTGGTCTTAGCACCACGTGTTAAAAAGACTGCTTTCTCCAGCTGAATAGGGGACCTTGGCACCTCTGTTAGAACTCAACTGACTATGTGTGTGTGTGTGTGTGTGTGTGTGTGTGTGTGTGTGTAAGTTTTGAAATCAGAAAGTATACATCCTTCAACTTTGTTCTTTTTCAAATGGTTTTGGCTATCCTGGGTCCTTTGCATTTCTATATATATTTTAAGATCAGCTTGTCAGTGTCTGCAGAAGAAAAAAAAAAAACAAGACCTAGGATTTTTGATAGGTGTTACTTTGAATCTACGGATCAGTTTGGGAAGAAATGCCCTCTTAACAATGTTGAGTCACCAGTCCATAAACCTAGATCGTCTCTACATTTATTTTGATCTTCTTTAATTTCTCTTTGGTGACATTTTGCACTATTTTTGTTAAAATTTTTCCTACATGTTTTATTTTTCTTGCCCTTGTGAATGGGTTTCTTCAGACCCTGTGTGTTTTCACCTCGTTCTGTACTGTTGAGGGGAGAGCAAGTGAGAAGGTTGATTCTGCAGTGCAGAAATGGGTGGTAGGGTGGCTAGTGGGGCCGCCATCTGATAGAATTCAGAAGCTGGAGCAGGCTTAGGCTGAGTGAGAAAATGACATGTTTTGACATGTAGAATTGGAGGAATAGGGGGTTGACAGATGGTGTTGTCTGACAGACAGCTGACCGTTCCAGAGAGACTTGGGGCTTGCTTGCCAGCACGTAGGAGGTAAAGCTGTGAGAGAGTACTTGTCTAGGGAGAAGATGAGCAAGCAAAGGATGGGGAGACCCGGGGGGTCGCTGACATTTAAGGGTTGCCAGCAAGACAGGAGTGCGCGAAGGACTCCGAGCAGCCGTGGTCTGGCTCTGCGGGAGCTGAATGCCCAGGGACTGGCTGTGGAGCTTTGGAGCCGGACTGGCTCAAGTTTGGACTTTGCATCAGAAATTCTGACGTAATGAAGCAACCAAGTCCTTGATGTCGTGGAGCCGCTGTTCCGATCCAGTCCCTCCTCTGTAAATGAAGACTGGTATTTATTTCATGGAGCTGTGAGTTGAATGGTTGCTTTGTGTAAAGTGATCGATCAGCACGGCCTCGTCACACAGTAATAATTTCAAATGTCCCCTGGACTCACGTGCCACCACTGTGCAAGGTTTAGTGACAGGAGAGCGTGGGCTTTGAGGTCCCGGAGCTGAGAGTTCGGTGAGGAGCTCAGAGGTTACAGGTGACATAGAAGGGGGAACGCACAAAGGGAGGTGTGAGGAACGGCCACAGCTGGGAGCGGGGTTCCCAGAAGGAAACCATCTGCAGGACGGCCCCGTGATCGGGAATGAAGAGAACTTGGATCTGACACTGAGGAGTTCCTTGCTGTCCCCCTGCTGTCACTCCTGGAGCGGGAATGAGAGGCGATGCGGCTCTCGGCGGAGCTCACATAAGGGAAGGGTGGTTGCTGAATCGGAGCCAGAGGGACTGGTGGGAAAGGTAGGGGCTGGGGGGCAGGGGGAAATGTCTTTACAGGGAAAAAATAAGCTAATTGGAAATCAGTTCTGACCACTCAGACTCACTCCAGTACTTCTCCAAGGTGGCCCTTGGTTTTATTCCAGCTTGCTACGTAATGTGTTCATGCGTATTAAAATCCCAGCCCTTAAACTTCCTGTAACTCGGAGTTGTCACTTGAATTTGGAGGAAAATCAGCATACTCGATATGAGGCAGGCTGTATCGAGAAAGCTGGAGCACTGCCCATGAAGATCGGTGACTTTGTAGAGCTCATGTGTATGTTGCGCTGTGTCGTAATAGGAGACGTGATGCAGGGGTGGGCGCCTGCCGAAGATGGAGAGGTTCGCCTCCTTGTAAGCTCAGTGTGAGTCAGCAGTGAACGTGGCTTCTTCAAAACCACGTCACTGTTGAACGGGCTCATAAGCTCTGCCGTAAATTCACGGTGTGGGAAATTTGGGAAGGTCACGTGTCCTCTCTGGGACTCGGTTTTCTGATCTGTAGACCCTGGAGGTAGGGAAGGGGAGTTTGAAAAAGGTTCTGCCCCGAACTCTAAGGGGAGAGTGC
Source organism: Lynx rufus (assembly GCF_022079265.1). Classification (NCBI taxonomy): domain Eukaryota; kingdom Metazoa; phylum Chordata; class Mammalia; order Carnivora; family Felidae; genus Lynx; species Lynx rufus. The sequence continues at coordinate 10,477,502 of NW_025814889.1, read as the reverse complement.
CCGACCCAAGGCCCACCTTCCTGCTTCATGCTGGGCACAGTGACAGTGATCAAGGCCCAGAGACCACTACTCACGGAGCCCATGGTCTTGGGGGGAAGACCCACGTTCATTATGTGGTGACGACCCCCTGTGTGGCAACGACCAGGAAGGAGACCCCAGTGCACTGAGGGCCTGTGATCACGAAGGCATAAAGATGATGGCCACAAGGAACCGTGGCTTGAGTTGGACACGTGGAGGAACGCCGGCATACTGCCGTGGACCGTGCCCCTGTTCTCGCGGTGCAGCCTGGGAGTAGGGAAAGTGGAGCAGCAAATACTGAAACAGCCACTAACGTGAGGACAGTTTTATCAGCCATGTCTGCACCCATGAATAACACCCTCTGTGGAGTTACCTTTGAGAAGGAGGGACGACGGGGACCCTGTACATTCGCAGTGTGGCAGAAACGACCGGAGGCCACCAAGTCTGCGCCGCGGTCTGAGCTTGCTGCTCATCAGCAGCGTGATCTTAGGTGAGTCCTATTCCCTTTCTGGGCCTCGCTTCCCTCAGCTAGAAAATGGGGGCAGGAACGCTAGAAAGGTGAGTGGAGGTGGCCCGAGACGGTGGAGCCCAGCCATGGCCGCACGTAAGAATGACAGGGAAGCTGCAAGAAAATGATGCCCAGGCCCTCCGGCCCAGAGCCGTTGCGTCCCAGCCCCAGAGCAGTTTCCGGGCGGGGCCCAGGGCTCAGGGTTGAACACCTCCAGCTCCACAACACGACTGCCGAGGATACACAACAAGACGTGTGAAGTTTGACCACAGAGAAAGGAGAGCCCACTCCCTCGCCCCGTGTTTCTTCATTCTTCTAGCTCGCATGTCATTCTACTACTACTACTACTACTACCACCAGAAAACCCCCCTGAAAATTACATTGAGGCATTTTTATTTAGAGGCTTTGAATGGTGTGGTGGCTCAACAACACACGTGGAGCCGTTTCAGTGTTTCCACCAGCCTTGCTGGATCCGTCTCGTGAGCAAAATAGGAAAAATGAGGCGTTCCCTACAAGGTTGTTCCGAGGAGTCATTCCGATAAGGCACACGTCACACAGTGCCTGGAACATAGATGCTTTATAACACTCTGTGATGACTGTAAGCGTTAGTATAGGGAAAGGGCTGATACTCTTATTTATAACGAGCTTTTCTTTCCTTTTAGACTTGTAAAGTAGCCCCAAATGGAATATGGGCAAAGAGTATTAAAAGAACATGTACAGGTAAAGAAGTCCAAAGCTTTTAAACATGTTCTGTATCCCCATTAATTAGGGAAATCGAACCTGAAAGAGTGATTGGCAAGGACAGCAGGAAGAATGCCCGTGCCCTGCTAGTGACAGGAAAATTGCAGCCCCCAAATAGGCCGCTTTCCAGTACCTGCATTTCTATGTTGTATTCTTTGGTCCAGCAATACTACTTCTATGAGCAGAAATACAAGTGGAAAACATATTATGTGAAAGGATTTCACAGTATTTGCAATAGAGAAAAATTGGAAATAACTTGAATGTCCATTAATAAGGGAGAGGTTAAATTGTGGTGTAACCATAGGAAAGAATGCTGTTCACCCATCTACGGACGTAGACAGACATCTCTGCTGCAGCTTTACATGCACCGACATGGACACGTGTTTATTGCTCATTGAAAAAAGCTACAGACAGTGTTCACGTACTTTGGTTGGCTTTCCAGCTTCTGGCTTCGCCTCACATCAGCCTGGCAGTGTTGAAGGTCGTGGGTGCGTTGGCAGTGGGGGCTGCTCCCTGTCAGTCTAGGACGGTGGGCTCTCTGGGAAGGCCACGGAGGTTTGGTTTGCATGAAGCCTTCGGGGACTTTTAGGACAAAGAGGGAAGAACTCGGGTGTAAGAAATCAGCCACGTGGAAGCAAGACAGGGAGGTGAGGAGGGCAGACACCCTTGAGAGGGGGAGGGGTTCATCCCAGGTAGGTGGGAACAGGAGGTGGGAGCAAAGCAGAACGTACGCTCCCAGCTGGGGTCACCGTTTCGGCCTTTACCAAAAATGAACATGACAGGGCTTTGGGTGGAATATACTAAGTGCCTGTCCTCAACAGAGAGGCTCTCAGACTGCCGATCCTTCCCTTTGAACACTGTTCGCTTCCGTACTGGTCTTTCGCTGGGGGAGGGGTGAGGAAGGGGAGAAGGAGGGGGGAGAAAACAGGTCCCTGGGGGTAGCCCTGAAAGGCACAGGTGGTCCCAGGCCAGGAAGCCTGCAACCAGAACACTAAGTAGAAGCCGCACCCTGACTGGCTGAGGCTGGTATGGCCTGGGGATGAAAGGGCGCCCTCTTGTTTCTACCTTCAAAGCTGAAGTGATGCCCAGTGAGCAAAAGGCAGAAATCTTAGAAGTAAGAAGACCTGGAAATAGGGAGAGAGTCAGAAATCTCCTCTCCTCTTCCTGCTGCATAAGCCAATGTTGGATTTAAAGGCTTCTATTTAAAAGCCCGTCTTTTCATCCCTGATGGAAACCATGGCAGGTGTCTCAGGAGGATGTGGAGAGGGTTTTCAGCCTGGATGTGTCCCATATTTTAAAATATCACTGGATGCTGCATTAGTCCAGGGTAGCCTATTCCTTTGGCTTCCAGGGGATCAGTAAAATCTTCCCCATGATTTGAGGCACTGCCATAGAGTTGTCCATTGTATTTTTCAAATACGTTTATTAAAAACATGTTAATATTGTAACGCACATGATAAGAAAGTGTAAACTCAGAAAAAAACGACAGTTCTTCACGTTGAATATACTTACCCTTTTAATATATTGACTTTTTTTTTTTTTAACACCTCATTGCAGGCGGGTGAAAACTCAGTGGCTCAGCTCTGGTGCACACATCAGCATTTAAAGGCCACTGAATTAGTGTTTGTTTCAGTCCCAGATGATATGATTAGATTGTGTGGTTGGTAGAAAATTAAATTCTTTAGCCAAACCAGATGCTAAGCTTCTGCCCAGAATCAATATGCTATTAGAAGTCCCGGAAACTAATAAACATACCATAACTATTAATTTATGGATAGGTTGTTGGCAAATAACCTCAGAGAAGGAATCCAGGCTTGAAACAGCTTTGGGAACACCAGATGGAGTATGCAAGTCTAATCAGAGTCCTGAAAAGGGGTCTGCGCAGTGTGTTTTAAAAATCCACTGTGATCTAGGAGTTAAGTCTGAGATATGCTGAGAGAAGCATAGAAAAGTAGAACCTAATTGAAGCTGATACCTGAAATTATAACTCATGCAAAGAAAAGCACGTGTTCTTTTACAATGAAGTATGTTGGTGACAAGCGGGGACAAGGTACCTAGAATCTAGTCACCTGGCAGCTTCACCTGAGCACAAGAGGCCAACAGGAACCTGGCCTCAGCAAGCAGATGTCCCCCATTTTGAGTGACAAGGCTGAACCCCTGTGCCTGTCAGGGCACCTCTCAGGATGACGGGCCACCCCAGTGCCCGGGAGGCCTGTTTATCCCCAGCAGGCTCAAGCCAGGCAACCCCTAAAGCTCTTCCTATTTTGCGTTGGGCAGTTTACAGCTGAAGAAATGAGCCCAGAATCGTCCAGTGGTTTGACCTTGGGCAAAAGACCGGAACTCGCCTTTCCCCACTCCAGCTCCATCCCACAGCAGAGGGAAGCCGGCACCACTCAAAGGTGGGCTGTGCGTGCCTTGCCTGCTGCCAGAGAGGCCTCAGGCCGACCACGAAGAGGAAGGAACCCCAGTCGTGTGTAAAACCAACCAACAAGTCTGGGCACAAATATTCAAGGGACGGTATTTTGGCCCATTGAATCTGGGTGAAAAGATCTTAACAACATTTAAAGCTTAACTGCATTACTATGTAGATTGGTCTGTGTAATCATGTCCTAAGTCACTCTACATTCATTCAATACAATGTTATTGGATGCTGCTGTGTGTCCCTTGGAATAAATGAGTGTCCATTAGAATAAAGTTACATTTTGTTTACTGCACTTCCAATTAAAAAAAACAAAAACAGTAACACCCTATTTGAAGTCTTCAGTACATTTGCCTGGATTATTGTAGTAACTGTCTACTCAGCCGCACGATCTCAAATGGTATCTTTCAAGCCCACTTGGATTATGTCCTCCTGCTTTAAGAGGCTCCCCATGACCATCGCCCTGAATATGCATCCCTCAGCCTGGCCTTCACGGTGGTCCATGACGTGCTGTCAGCTTCCTTTCAGCAGGGTTTTCCTGTCTGTGCCTTCTGGAGCCCCAGACCTTCCTGGACAGGACTCACACAGTGGTGGGTTTGGGGAAAGCAAAGTTGGATGTTTGTGTGAGAAGAAGCAAGGGGCCTGGTTGGCATTAAGATCAGAGAGGAGGTGCACAGCCGGGCTCTTAGCTTCGTGGATTGGTGGTTGGTCAATGCCCCAAACTCCACAGCACCCTGTAGTGGGAAGGCCACCTTCCACGGTGCCCATCACCCACCAGGCTATTGGCGAAATTACAAAGCATGGTCTGCCTTTCATGTCCTCCGCACACTTCCTGTCTATTTTCTAGTGCTTTGTACCCTCTTCCCACGTCAAAGACTCTCACCACCTGGTATCACTTCTCCTGCAAACTTTATCGTATTTATGTTCAAATAAGGGTGTCACATCTCTCAGTCATGGGTATCTATCCGGTGGCTTAGATTTTTCATAGACCTTGCTTTTCTTACAGTTTCAAGTTAGAAACTTTTTAGGAAAGAATTAGTTTTGACTGGAAGTTGGACCGCACCATCTATTGCCCAAGCCACTGCTTCTTAAATTTTTAATTTTCACGTGCGTAGAAATCACGTAGGAATCTTGCCAAATGCAGACTTGGTTCTACACTTCTGCAGTTTGCTCCGAGGTTCTCTGTCCCCAATGAACTCCCGGATGTTGATGCAGCTAGACTGGGGACCACACTGTAAGGATCAAGGCTTGAAAAGCAGTCAGGAAGATGTTCAAGTTCCTGAGCCCCAACACACCCACCCTGGAGGGCCCAGCATTTTCCCGGGACCAGAGGCAGCTGGCCAGTGTGGCTCTTAAAGTACGTAGTCATTTGCCTCTGAAGAGCTAATGGACGTAAACAAGATGACTTTATGTCTTCTCTGTGCACGTCTTTGCAAACTTCATTCATTTTACAGAGCAACCCCCTTGGAGGTTCTGGTCTGGCTGTTGGAGATGTTGCTTCTCATCAATAGAAGGCAACTCGGCAAGGTCTTGAGGAGAAGGGGGAAACCGTTGCCTCTTGGGGTTTCCTGGAGGAGCTTCCAGCAAGTGGAGGAAGTGCCTGTTGACATTTCCTCCCTCCCACATACATTTTCTTCCTTTCATACATACAGATAGGCCAGACCATTTGAGCACAAGTTCTTGGGTATGTGGCAGCCACCCCTCACTTCTATACTTGTGTTTCTATGGAAAAGGAAGATGATAAAATTTAGCTAAACTGAGCTATGGTTGCAAGTTCTAACCTACCTAATTCCTTAATTAAGCTATCAATTAAATCTGTGTCTATGCCACCTGCTATGCCTGGGCCTCATGCCATGTGGTGGATGCCAACTCCGACAGACCCATCCCTACAGAACCCAGAACTCCTGACATGTTCGTTCCCGGTAAATCTTTAGTCGTTGCTCTCCTGCCTTCCCCCATTGCTTTTTCCTGAAGTGGTTTTGGAAGCTCACCTTGAGGTAGGTTGCCCAACCCATTTGTCACGCATATGGGATTGCAGAATGTTGGACTTTGCCAGCAGGTTTCAGCTGGGCCTTTTGAAGGCTATAGCTTCTGCAACCTTTCTGTTGACCCCTTGGCAGGGAGCCAATCACCTTTCTCGCCGCCGTAGAGGCCCTGAGCTTCACCCCAGGGAAAGGGATGGAGAATACAACTCAGGAGGAAAAAAAAGGAGTCAAAGACACAGAGAAAATGAGGGTCCTCTGAAGGTAAGATCCATTGCAAACTTATGTTACCTTGATAGATGTTAAATAGGCATTTGCTGAGAGAATAAGTGGGTGAAAATAAAAGCAAGAATGAAAAGGCTGTTGTGCATGAAGCACGGTGGTTTTCCTGTTTTCCCACCAGTTACGTGTATGGCTCTTGTCCTAAACAGCAGGGGGCCTCTGAGACATGTGTGGATGTCTCCTCCTGAGAAGGGAACAATCATAGCTCGGTTCATGGGGTCTTGGCAAGTCCCTCAGCTGTAGGGTCTCCTTCAGGTCATAGAGCTTCTGGATCTGGTTCCTATCGGAGCCTGGACTAAAACCCATAAGCTGTGACCCCCAACTCAACAAGCTTTCTGATTTATCGGTCTGTTGACACACGCAGGAAATGTTTACTCCACCGTGAGTAGTAGCAGTCCTTAACTCCGAGACCTTCCACTGATCTGCCAAAGGGCCTCCCTAAGCACTGGCATCCCAGTAGGAAGACCTGACCTCTACCTCTGTTCTTCACCTTGAGTGAACGTCTTTACCTAAAGAGGTTAACTCTGCCCCATATGCCAGTGAGCATGATGCCTAAGACCAGCAGGAGTGGGAGCCACACACTAATGGTGACTCCACTGTACCTGCACCAAGTGAAAGATGAAGAGAAAGGTACCCAAGGGGCCACCAACTTTCCCTTCCCTTCTGAAGAAGTACAAAAGGTCTTTCTATTTTAGTTTAGAAACCGCGTGAGGATCCACATGATCAGCTTGGATTTTTTTCTAGATCACTTGAGAAATGGTGTGCTGTATTCCCTCCCCACACCTCCTCCATTGAACATTAATTGAGCATTTGCCATGTGTTAGGCAGTGTTTCTAGGTGCTGGGTACGCAGCAGTGTACCACAGACCCCACACCGTCCGGGAGCTTACATTCCATCCCAGGAGGGAAACAAGGCAAAGTCAATACATAGTATGGTAGAGAGTGAGGAAGGCTACGGTGAAAATGAAAGCATGGGGGAGGGATAGAGAGCGTTGGGAGGGGTTACAATAGTAATCAGGATGGTTGGCAAGGACCTCTGGGAGAGTTGACTGAAAGAAGCTGAGGAAGCAAGCTATTGAGATATTCTTTAAGAGTCTCAGACGGAAGCAACAGTGAGTTTGTATGTTCTGAAGAAGGAGCGGGCACGGCATGTTTGAGGAACCAAAGGAAGGCCAGTAAAGCTAAGTCCAACAATGTTGGAGGGGGTGAGAGGTAGATGGGCTAGAGAAGTCCAGAACAGGGGCCAGATAATTAGATCCTGAGGTTGTTAGGACTTGGTTTTAATCTGAGAATGATCAGAAACCAGTGGATTTTGAGGGGAAAAAAAAGTTGATGTGACTTCTGTTGAAACACACTTCTCCCTGCAGCTGGTCAAAAAGCCAGTCAGGCGGGTGCTGAGGGGGGTGAGGGGGTGGCAGCACATCTTGGCCATGAACTAAGGGGAGGTGATGAGAGCTTGGATGAGGTAAGAGCATGCAGTGGTGAGAAGTGGTCAGTTGTGAATCTATTTTGGAGATAGAACCAAAATGCATTGCCATTTGGCTGCGTGTGGAATTTGAAAGAAGGAAAGGGGACAGGATGAAACCCGGTGTTTGGGGTTTTTTTGCCTAAGTTGAAGGACAGTGTGCCATTAAGCCGGATGGGGAAGACGTGGGAGGTGCTGAGGGAGTGTGAAGAGCTCAGTACTGGGCATGTTAAACTCGAGATAATATGTAATGAGAGTAAGAGAAGCCTACGTTTATTGAACTCTTCCTGTGTGTCAGGCACTGGGCGAAGCATCTCACACACATGGTCTGGTTTAATCCTTACGACAGCACTATTATCATCTCTATTTTAGAGAGAAGAAAATTGGTAACCGTGCCCATTCACAGCCTTACAAGACCTCGTGCAACCACCACAACAACAAAGTAGATCTTTTCTGTTTATATTTTCTGTCTCAACTGCACGACGTCCTGGTTGGTCTCGGCTCATCACCCTGTTAACGAAGATAAGAGTTTTCTCTCCTTGCTTGTACTGAACAGTGAGAGATTATCAGCTTGGTTCTGCTCCTGGAGGCTCGTGGATGCTCCAGAAACACCAGAGTGAGCGAGCAAGGAAGCATGTGGACCCTGTAGGCACCAGCCAGCCACGCCCGGACCGCCCAGTGCTCCTCGCTTGTGCGGGATGGGGTACATCAGTCCAGCAGGTGCATGGCAGGCGCGTGAGAGAGCGAAGCTTGACGGGTCAGGGGAACATAGTGTTAAAGTTAGCAACCAAGTGACCATAATTACAGGTGTCTCAAGTAGAAAATAGGAGTGAGCCCTGAGGAGGGGAGCAGCATGAAGAGAGTGTGCGCAGTGGGGAGGAGCAGTTCAAGGCTAAGTCTGTGACACCAGGTGTGCTCAGATGTTCCTTTGTCCCTGGGCTCCTCCATCTGGGGGAGTCTTCAACAGGCCAACAGTGTGTGGTGCGAAAAGAGAAGTAGAAAGGGCACCGGTTGTGCCCCAGTCGAGGAGTGTGTTCGTTATCTATGGCCGAGTAGCAAATCACCCCAAACTTCATGGCTTAAAACGACCATGAGCATGTATTATCTCACACAGTTTAGGAACCGCTGAGGGCATCTCAGAGGATTCTTCACTCCCACGTGTGGCACAGGGGAGCTCTGTCTCCTCAGGCATTTCTCTATGTGGTCTCCATTCACGGTCTGTCCAGCATGGTGTCTTCCAGTTAGTGGGACTGCCCATGTGGCAGCCCAGGTGTCCCCAGAGACAGGGACAGCCAGGGGGAAGCTGTACCCCTTTTCTGAGCCGTCTCTCCTGCTGCAGTCTGTCGGGAGCGAGTGCCCCCACATGGCCCTCATTCACAGGGAGGGGAGTCGGCATCCACCTTTGGCTGGGAGGCATAGCTAAGAATCTTCTGCCATGTTTCATAACCACGCAGGAGCCTGCGACGTCGTCTGGGGCCTTCCCAATCACGCCAGCGTCAACGAGAAGTCTCTTGCGGTCTGCAGTGGCTGGCCGTTCACGTGTGGAGGGGTGATGTGCCACGCGGACAGGTGGCTCAATGTTCTGAGACTAAATGCTACGCCTGTGTGGTTACCAGGAAACCTCCCGTGCCTAGAAAGACTTTTCTGTGACTCGGGATGGCTTATCTGAGAGTAGATGGTAAAGTGGTGATGCCACAGGGGTACAAGACAGTGTTAAGGGAGCAGGAAACTGAAGAGATTGAGCAGGAGACCAGAAAGGGGCCTTGACTTTGGTGTGCCTTTGATTTCTAATGTCACAGCGGAGAAGTCCTGTCTTTGAAAGACGGCGGTCTGGGTACTAGAATGCTGGCCACCAGTTGTCTCTGTGACTGCTAAAACCGATAGCAGTTGAGTCCCGGCACCACCAGACTCTCATGCTACTGACCCCGGTGTGAGTGGCACTTGGGGCTCCCTGTGCAGAAACTGGACTGTAGATAATTGATTTGTTAGAGGGGGGCTGGGAGGCTTAGCGCATTCCAGTGTGTTTCCAAGCGGTGTTCGAAAGCCTCCTGTAAGGACACTGATTGCACCATGCGATGTTTGCCTGATGCCAGCTAATTAGGAAAACCCATCCTGGGCCTAGCTTGAGTGAGCCCAGGGAAGGATAAACAGTGTCGCTGTAGCTGGTGCGTTGCAGGTCCCCAGCGTAACCCGCAGTCCCTTTACACTTGATCGAGCTTATTCTGTGCACAGACTTTCGCTAAAGGCCACCCCGTCCCAATGTGTCAGGCAATTTCCAAAGTGCAGTAGCAGTAACAGCCAGGCTTCTTATCTGCCTCCGCTGAACAGTTAAGAGGAACCTGAGTTTCACCAAGAGCAATTCGTTGGACAGTTTGGCATCGTTTGCAAATGGGTCCAGACGTCACCACTGTGGAGTCCCCTTGGGCTGAGATAAAGACTTGCTGACCCCTGGGATCTTCCACTTTGGAGTCCGGCATTCCTGACCCACTTGCCCGAGGCTGGGCCGTTGCTGAGGCCGGACCCCCAGGCAAGTATTTCTTAGCGTGTGATTGGTAGGATGTTGTTAGGCAAATATTGCGCGTGTTACGCAAAAATGAGTTAATCGGTAAACAAATAAAAGGAGAGAGAAAGAGAAAGTAAGCAAATAAACTTGGAACACTGGGCTCAATGCAAGTAGTTTTTGCTTCTTTTGAAACAGGATAGGGGCACCTGGGTGGCTCAGTCAGTTAAGCATCCGACTCTTGATTTCAGCTCAGGTCACGATCTCAGTTTGTAGGTTTGAGTCTCGCATTGGGCTGCACTGACAGTGACCAGGTGGGCCTCTCTCTCTGCCCCTCCCCCTCCCCCACTCAAAATATGTCAATACACATTAAAAAAGAAACAGGATTTCTCAGAGGCTTTAATATGCCCCCATGCATTGTGACTGTCCAAAAGGAGATGTAATATTTTCCACACCTTATTTGACCAGTGGAACTGTCTCCCTGAGATCACCTTGGGTGACACAATATTCCAGCGGCGACTTTGGGATATGCTGTCCTGGACCAGAGCTGATGAAAGGATGGGCCCGGACTGCAGTAGGGGAAGTACAGAAATTGAGAGCAAGCTTTTAGAAACTTTTATAGCGAGTGCAGTGAGTAATTTTTATTGTCTGTTGAGCCTAATAACAATGTTGTGGGGTTTACTTTTTGCATTTCTTTGTTTTATTAATTTTATGTTCCTACTGGTTCATTTTTAAGGTATTTTACAGAAAATATCAGTCCTTACCCTCATAATCTGAGGGCATCCCTACCAACATCTAGGTCTTTCTAGCATCAGGTCAAGAGCACAAAGGTTAGCCCAGATGGGCTCTGGACTACCTTCTGGCACCGTCTGCCCCTGCAGGGTGGCCGTCCCTGCCTGGTATCATTTCCTCACACCCCTGCAATTTTGGAGTCTCAAGCCCAGGTGCCCAGAGTGGTCCATCCACCCCTTGGCCCAGAACAAGGAACCACAGGTTGTGCCTTGTCTGAAGAGAAGTTGAGGGGACAGAAGGCGACAGCCGTCACCCCGCGTGACCTGCCACATGCAGCCCCGCTCACGTGTGTGTCACCCTCCCACCCCGGGAATACTGCTGACAGCTCTTTGAAAACTTAAGAGAGTATGACAGGCTTTCAGAAACAGTGACTTCCCACCATGGAACGGGACGCATGGGAGGATTTAAGCAGCTGGCTTTAAACAATGTTTGGCTTTTGTTCTCCCTAATCGTGCTGGTCATGTGGGTTTTTTCCACAGCTTTCTGAAGTGTTCTCCGATAGAGGACTCCGGTCTTTTAAAAACAGTAATTTTGGTAACAACGGTAATTACTTTAATTGGAGTTCTTTAAAGGTAGATCCTTCTCGCCCACCTCGTCTTAAGATGTGAGGCACGCTGTCATCCATTGCGTCACTCCAAGTCAACGCGGTATTATTTCCTCTTTAGACCTATTAAAGGGCATGGTGTGTGTGTGTGGGGGGGGAGTCAAAGAAACTTCCAAAACTTGCTATTTTTTAGTCTAGAATAATTACAAGTAATTTCTCCTTGTTTCCAGGTAATGGTAGGTAATCAGCTTTATGTGTAGAAAAATACACACATTGCATATGGCTGGGCTCCCCTAGTTAGGCCTTTCACAGAAGATTAGAACTCTTAACGCCCCATGGGGCTCCATTTGGTCACAAAAGCCCTCTCCTGCTCACTGGCATAATCTACTTGGCTGACATGTTTCCGGAGGCCTTGTGTGGTTATGCAGTGACATTAGTTAGCCCTACACAGGGACTTTTATCCCCAAATAGCCACATTCTTTAGAATAGTTGTGTGGGCTGCTTGATATGCCCTCAGGAAGCAGGCCAAATATCATACCCTTCCCGTTCTGTAGGAAGCGGGTGAAGGGCAGAGGCGCCATCCTGAAGGAACCCCATGGCTATGGTGACACTAGCAATGTCCAGCTTCCCTCAGGCCTCTTCTGGACGACTTCCCCTTCGTAATGCCTTTCCTGTGACCTACCAGCCAGGAATGGGCCGACCCTGTGGCTCTCAGACTTCTGGTTCATGTTGCATTGTGACCTCCTGGTTGGTGTTGGGTGCAACTGCTTTGAAATGTCTCTATCACACACACCTGGAGCAGAGGAAGCCCGGGAAGCTTTGAACTCTGTCTGCCTCTGCAACTCCTTCTGGATCGTGGGGAGCAAAGCAAGTGATTTGCCTTCTGTGGTTTTCATTTGTTTTCATGTCCTTACTTTGCCCCTTGTCCATATTTTAGGCAGATAATAAATATAAATGTTTCCTCCATAATCTCCTTCCCTTTATCTCCCTTCCTTCCTTTTTTCTTTCTTTTTCTTTCTTTCTTTCTTTCTTTCTTTCTTTCTTTCTTTCTTTCTTTCTTTCTCTTTTTCATTTTTTCATTCTTTCTTCCTTTCTTTTTTTCCATCCTCTTTCTTTCTTTCTTTCTTTCTTTCTTTCTTTCTTTCTTTCTTTTCCTTCCTTCTTTCTATCATCTATCTATCTATCTATCTGTCTATCATCTTTCTATGCATCGTATACCTATATCAATACGTACCTATTATAGAGGAGGAAGGATTCTCCTCTACCCTCTTTGGGTCTACAGCTGGGTCTGAGATTTAATTTAAGCTTAATTAAATATTTGCATGTATGGGGCACCTGGATGGCTTAGTTGGTTGAGTATCCAACTTTGGCTCAGGTCATGATCTTGCATTTCAGGAGTTTGAGCCCTGCATCGGGCTCTCTCTGTCAGAGCAAAGCCTACTTCAGATCCTCTGTCCCTGTGTCTCTCTGCCCCTCCCCTGCTCGTACGCGTGCTCTCTCAAAAATAAACATTAAAAAATATATATTTGCATGTATGTGGGAACCTTCTCAAGGTAATGAAGACCTAAAGATGTGACCAGAACAGGAAGCATTCATACCTTTTAGACCAAGAGACAATACATTTTTATTTATCGAAAAGACAAAGGGGTTTGGGCTAGGAGTGGTAAATTGTGAAGAAGTGTCTAGGAAGATACGGGTCTGTTTAACAATATTTGAGTGTATAGATCTCTCGGCACCCATTTCCCTGTCTCTGGTGATAAGAATGTTTCTTTGCTCCTGGAACAGGGAGAGCACTTTCATGTGGGCGTTTATCTCTTGCTTTTGGGAAGACAAAGGAGGGTGCAAGTGTCTTTCTTACACCTGCTGTTTCTTCAGTTCTTTTAACTCAAAATAATCAATGTGCCAAAGTGGCCTCCTTTGCAGTGATCACCTCTGAATTCCTTCACCATCAAGCCTCCACCTGTAGCTCTGTCTGCCTATATCCCCACCCATCCCCCATCCATCCATCCATTCACCCACCCAGCCACCCATCTTCTCCACCTGTAGCTCTGTCTGCCTGCCTGTCTATCCATCCATCCATCCATCCATCCTCTCTACCTGTAGCTCTGTCTGTTTACCTGTCTATCCATCATCTATCCTTTGTCTCATTCATCATGTCTCACTCTCACAGTCTGTGACCACATTTCAACCACACTTCATCTTTCTATGAATTCCCCAGCTGCTTGTTAATCTTGTGAATTGTTAGCCTTGGGTCCCCTCTGTGCCCAGGGGCTCAGTCTCCTGAGATCTCTCAGAGGTCTGATTCAGCAGTTGTGGTATAGCATTCATGTTTGTCATTGGGCCAGGCCACAGTCTCTCTCCCTCAGGCTGCTGTCCTTACCAGCACGCTAGGTTTGGCACTTGGCACTGAGTTTCAGGCACAGGATAGGCTTTTCCCTTAAATGCCTACCCATGACAGAAACCAGCTTGTGCTGACGAGCTAGAGAGAAAGAGGGGGAAGGAGGTACAGCATGGATAAGGGATAAGCCTCCTGGATGTGGCTACCTTTAGAGTCTCTAGGTGGGCCTGTCCTGGGGTCCTTTACAGGGCTCTCCTACATGGCTTCCAAGTGGTCTTCATGGGAAGGAGGGACCACCTCCCTCCCCTAGGAAAGCTTTGGGCATATTTTTAATTCAAGGACCAGCCCAGCTGCTCAGAGGCCCAGAAAGAATGGCCATCTCTCCCATCAGAGGCTGGCCTCCCTGATCCTTGTTTCCTGTCTCAAGACCAGACTTTTCCCAGGATGACTGACAACAGAAATGGTCCCTAAGTTTGAGGCATACCCCTTTGGCCCCAGGACTGTTCCCTTGCCTTCTGGTCATTGACAAAACTGGTCCATCAGAACATGATTGTCCAACACAATCCCTCACTGGGCCTTAAAATGAAGCTTAGGGCCACAGCATCCCCAAAGGCTACAAGCCCCACCCAGGTTCCCTGCTCTGGACTTTCTTCCTTCCCTTGTGGGGGAATTCTCCAACTTTGTCTGGCCTTCTGCTGAAACATCACCCCATAGGCTGCAGGTACAGTCACTGCAACCCAATTTCTCAGCCCCCTACTGACCAATTAAATTTTTTTTTCAGGTACAATTCTGATTGTGCCATTTACTCTACACAGAACGTGGAGCTTCTTAGCCTCAACCATGCACATTGAGGACAACAGACTGAACACGAAGCATGGTGAGTATTTGCTTTATATTTAGTCATCAAAGCTTCATGTTCTGGTTTTGTTGTGGGATTGTAGAACTCAATGGCCAAGAAAGAATTTTTGAGACAGTGTTTGGTGCAACTTAGTAGGTTTATTTAAGTAGCACAGGGACGGGACCCATGGGCAGAAAGGGTGGTACTGCTGCTGTGTGAAGCTGGTGGTTATATGCTTAGTGCTTAAGTGAGTCGGCGGGATGGGGAGGAATATGATCATTAGATCATAAATATCTTCTTCAAGTTTCTATTCATAAAACTGATTTTGCAAAATTTCTCTGCTTATCATTCAGCTCGACATTAACTATTGGTGAGATTTACAGACAGTCATGAGACTCTTTAAGGAGGTAGCAAGCAGGGGCACCTGGGTGGCTCAGTTGGTTGGGCGTCTGACTTTGGCTCAGGTCATGATCTCACGGTTCATGAGTTCGAGCCCCACGTCGGGCTCTGTGCTGACAGCTCAGAACCTGAAGCCTGCTTTGGATTCTGTGTCTCCCTTTCTCTCTATGTCTCTCCCCTGCTCGCATTCTGCCTCTCTCTTTCAAAAATAAACATTAAAAAAAAAAGAAGGTAGCAAGCAGTACATATTTGATCCTTATTGAAATTATGCAGGCTATAGGTCAGCCTTCTGGGCTAAAGGTGAACATTTCCCTGCTTCTATCCCCCATCAGTTTAAGGGGGAATTCATTTAAGGAATTCATTTAATGGTTCCTTTCAAAACAAGGAATCTGTCTGCCCCAATGGGGAATTCACATTTCTTCTTTTTATTGGGTAATTACTGCTTGCGTGTTTAACATAATTTTCAAAAGTAACAAACAAAACCCAAAGAATCTCACTTAGGGTACTCTGTGGGCATCCTGCCTTTCCTTTCCTTTCTACCTGTTCTTCTGCCTGCCTTTGATCAGCTAACAAGTCATCTCCCCGCCAGAGCCGCTTGGAGACAAGCCTCTGTGTATAGCGCCATGTGGCTTACCCGCGGACGCCCTGACCCCATGCCCTTCTCCGACAGTGTGGGCCCTCTTTACCAGTTCATTCCTGCCCCCTTCCTCAGTTCCTGGCTCACAGATGCTTGTTAAGAAAAAGTATTGAAAACTCGGAAATGAGACCAAAAAGTGACATTTCAGTGTCCAAGTGAGCATCATTTGATAGGTCTGCCCAAGGATTATTTAATTATGTGAGGCAGTGGTTCCCCACCCTGGGTCCCCCAGGGGACATCGCGACGTCTACAGACACGTTGGATTGTTGTGAGTGGCAGGGAGCATGGGGGTGTTACTGACAAGTAGCGGAGAGAGACCTGGATGCTGGTAACTGTCCCACCATGTCCAGTCCAGCCTCTCCCAACAAAGAACTACTCCGCTCCCTGTTTTCTGTTGATTAAAGGTCTCAGAAGTTCTATATGGACTTTAGATTTTTGACTGACACAAATGAAAATAATTTACTTGGTGGAAAAGATAACCCAGTTTCGTATTATTTTGTGTTTAAATTTTTTTTAATGTTTATTTATTTTTGACAGAGAGACAGAGCATGAGCGGGGGAGGGGCAGAGAGAGAGGGAGACACAGAATCTGAAGCAGGCTCCAGCCCCCGAGCTGTCAGCACAGAGCCCAACATGGGGCTCGAACTCACAGACCTCAAGATAATGACCTGAGCCGAAGTTGGACGCTCAATCGACTGAGCCACCCAGGTGCCCCATTGTATTATTTTGTGTTAACCTAGCACTCAGATTCTAGAGGCTCTTCATTAAATTGCCCGTAAGTATCAAGTTCCTCAAATGCCCTTGGAACTACAGTACTGGCTTCATCATTAGTTAATGAATTGAATGAACTGTTTGATGTGTTTATTTCAATCCTGTAATAGTTGTCTGTTGCTGGGTAGCAAACTACCCCACACCTCAGCGGCTTAAACCAGTAATAAGCGTTTATTATTCTACATGGTGCCTGTGGGTCAGGGATTAAAGAGCATTTTAGAAGAATCCCGGGGCTTGGGTTCTCTCACAGGGTTGTATTAAAAAAGTCAGGCGGGGGGGCGCCTGGGTGGCGCAGTCGGTTAAGCGTCCGACTTCAGCCAGGTCACGATCTCGCGGTCCGTGAGTTCGAGCCCCGCGTCGGGCTCTGGGCTGATGGCTCGGAGCCTGGAGCCTGTTTCCGATTCTGTGTCTCCCTCTCTCTCTGCCCCTCCCCCGTTCATGCTCTGTCTCTCTCTGTCCCCAAAATAAATAAACGTTGAAAAAAAAAATTAAAAAAAAAAATTATCATCCTGGGGCGCCTGGGTGGCGCAGTCGGTTAAGCGTCCGACTTCAGCCAGGTCACGATCTCGCGGTCCGTGAGTTCGAGCCCCGTGTCGGGCTCTGGGCTGATGGCTCGGAGCCTGGAGCCTGTTTCCGATTCTGTGTCTCCCTCTCTCTCTGCCCCTCCCCCGTTCATGCTCTGTCTCTCTCTGTCTCAAAAATAAATAAACATTTAAAAAAAAAATTAAAAAAAAAAAAAAGTCAGGCGGGGCTGCGACCGTCTGAAGGAGGCCACAGGATCTGCTCTACGGGATGGCTCACGTGCAGGCGAGTCCGTGCTCACTGTCAGCACAGCCCTCGGTTCCTCACCAGTGGGGACTCTGCAGAGGCCTGCTCGAGTGTCCTTGTGGTGTGACCGCTGGCTTCCCCCAGAGAATAAGGGGAAAGCCACGAGGTCAGAGGTGCACTGGAAGTTGTGCACTTGAGTTCTGCGGTTTGCTGTTGGTTCCGCGGGTCACTCCGATTCCCTAAGGAAGGACAACACAAGCCTGAGAATGTCACAGGGTGGGATCATTAAGGGTCATCTTGGAGGCTGGGTGCCACAATCCCCCTCTGTCCCGCAGCGATTCATGGCCTGTCCAAGTTGCAAAATGCGCCCAGGCTCTCCCAAGGCCCCCGGAGGCTCATCCTGGTCGAGCATCAGTTTATCCAAACGAGGTCCACACTGATGAGCCTCCTTGAGCCCTCAACTCCAGGTCTTTTGGATCTGAAATTTGTGAACCAGAGACACAAGCTACACTCAACAACAGACAATGACGGGACAAGCATAGGGTAATGCTGCGGCCCCTCCCGTTCAGCAGGGGTGGAAGGTGGGGATGTGCCGAAGTCACTGGTTCGGACGGAGCACTTCTGAAACAGGCGGTGCCGGTGGATGGTTCCTGCGGATAATCTTCCCCGGCTCTTGTGGCCTCTGTTTCTACCTCTGAGTCATCCTTCCTTGTCCTGGGGGCCTCCTTTTCTCAGCCCGCTTTCCACCTGTGCAAGGCTCAGGGTCCAAAGGCATCTTTTCAATGTGTGTTCTCTGTCCCTTTCAGCCCAAGCTGGCCATGTTTCTTCCACTGCACTTTTCTGTAAGACTTTGTGGGTATCCTGCAAATCTTTGTGGGGCTCATTCCATCAGAAAAAAAAAAAAAAGCAGCTCAACTGTAATATCAGCCCTGCAGAAGACAGAGTTGGCTAAGCCACCCCGTCTGTGGTTTTTGCTATTTGTTACGGCTCAAACAGAGACCCAATCACACTCCTGGATTCATCTTTAGACCAGATTTTTCTGGCAGAGCCCTGCACTTGTCTTTGGCCTGGAAGAGCTCTTTCTTCATTTTTTAAAAAATGTTTGTTTATTTTTGAGAGAGAGAGAGAGAGAGAGAGAGAGAGAGAGAGAGAGAGAACGTGAGCGTGGGAGGGGTAGAGAGAGAGGGAGACACAGAATCCGAAGCAGGCTCCGGGCTCTGAGCTGTCAGCACAGAGCCTGATGTGGGGCTCAAACTCACGGACTGTGAGATCATGACCTGAGCCAAAGTCGGACGCTCAACCGGCTGAGCTACCCAGGCGCCTCGCCCTTTCTTCATTTTAGCACCATTTGGCATCCGGAGACGTGGAGAATCTCCCAAACCAGGACACCTGGCTCCCTTTTGTTTAACGGCCCTCCCTTTAGCTCACTCCTCCCTCTCGCCTCTTCCCAGAGCAGCAAGAAGTCAGACAGTTCAGACTGTCTCCTTGGCCAGATGACCCCGTGTGTGAGGTTCACTTTCTACTTTCCCCATTGCTTCAGGCAACAGTGCTGGTGGACTCCTGCCGTTACTGCATAGCTGTTTCCCATGCGGTTTTTCTCTCTCCTGTAAGCCCTTAGCCAAGACCCCTCAACGTCCTGTTCCACTATCAGGTTCCAAACCACAGCGAACTCTCCTCGAGTGTCCCCAAACCTCTCTGGAACTTCCACACCAAGGGATGAGGGGTCCTTCTTGGAAAACCTGCTCCTACTCTCTCCCTGAACACCCCTCCCTTCCCTCCCAATACTCTTCTTTTCATTTTTCTCCTCTCCTCTCCTCCCTCCCTCTCTCTCTGTCTGTCTGTCTTTCTCCTTCCTTCATAGGGTGGGGGGTGTGATTCACTTATCAGATACACATTAGCCTTCTTGTCTTACCCAGAGATGACAGCCCTGAAACTTTTGGCCGAACACTGAAGCCAAGGCAGGTCCGTGTGTAATGTTGGGGGGGGGGTCCCTGACGAGGGGGGTGGAGGAGCATTCTCGCCCACGAACGCGTCGCACTGTCATTTAGAGCCCCATCATGCTGCGTACCGTTCCACGTGCAATTCCATTTCGTTGCTTTAGAGCCGCGTGGAGCAGGTTTGCTGATGAGATTACAGAAAGGTCATGTAATTATCTCAGGGTCACACAGCTTGTGGCAGAGCCAAGATTTGAAAACAAGTCTTTCGCAGAAGCCCGGGACGTTTCTAGCACATCAAGCAGCAGGCTGCCTAAGGGGCCTCTCAGTGTCTGACCAGGGGGTGAGTGGGTTTCTCTCAGCCGGCTCTGCCACATGCCCAGGCTCTGAGGTGGAAACCCCAGGGCGGCTTCAGTTAGACACCGGTAAATGCACACTGCGGTCCTCTGCAGGTGCTCACGATGGAGAAGGTCAGCTCAATGCTAGTGACTTATTAAACCCATCAGGTTGACCAGATGTACACTCAGGGCAGAGGCGGGGGCATACGGGGATCAACTCAGGTGTCCCTTCTGTGTTGCCATCAGAGTATCAGTCCAGGCATTTGCAAGCCACCTGTGACACCCAAAATACAGTGGCTGCTGCCGCCCCAGCCACCATCCCTCCAGTCTATGCTGTGGCCCCTGGGAGTCCCACCGAGGGGTCCGGTGCCACCCCATCATGGCCCCTTGCTGGAAACAGCTTCTCCCCCTTCCTCCTCCCCACCGTTGGCAGGAGGGAGCAGCACCCGCTGTCTGGCCCTGTCACTGACGGCAGCCCCGGCCTGAGAATTTTTTCATTGGCACCCTCTGCTCCTGCCACCATGGGTGGAGACGTGGCAGTCGATTATCTATCTATCTAACGTTTATCTATTACTGAGAGAGAGACAGAGTATGAGCTGGGAAGGGGCACACATGAGCTTTGGAGCCGACTAGACCGTGGTTCGCTCTGTGACTTTGGGCAGGTGACCTAACCTCTCGGAGCCTCCACATCCTCATCCGCCAAATGGGACGCCAGCCTCTTGGGAGTATCGTGAGGGTTAAATATCAAAGCATGTGGTGTCGTGTTGGACAAACCGGAGGGGTTCAAAAATATGTTTCCTCACATAGGAATGAGGAGAGAGGTTTTTATTTGGGAAAAAGTGGGGTTTACAAGCGTGAAAAAAAAATTAGCTTGCCTCAGCGTAATGTAGAAAATGATACCGCAGGACCATGAACTTCCATGCCTTCCCGCTGAGGAACAGGAGAGTCCCTCCTGCCCAGCATCATGTGGTCCCCAGATCGTGTCGCTTGCTTGGTCCATGTGGCGGACAGAACGCTTGTGTCCTCCACCAAATTCCTGTCCGAGGTGATGGAAATAGAAGGTGGGGCCTTGAGAGGTGAGTGGTTCGTGAGCGGGGAGCCCTCAGGATGGGATGACTGCCCTCACAGAGACACCGGAGAGAGCCGCCCCGCGCCCCTGTCGTGTGAGGCATGAAGGCAGCCGTCTGTGAAGCAGGAAGCGGGCCCTGACCAGACAGAGAATCCGCCTGCGACTTGATCTTGGGCTTGGGGCCTGCAGAACCGTGAGGAGTGAAAGCTTGTTGTTTAAGCCCCCAGACTGTGGTATTCTGTTAGTGCAGCCCAAACGGACTAGACGGTCCTCGTGGACTCGTTTTGAACTCAGGCAAAAATCAGAGATTTCCTAACTTGATATTCCCGTGATTCAGAAGCAGTCACAGCCTTTATGATTTTTGAGGAGGGGAGGACGGCTACATTTAACTCGTCGTCTCTGAGCCTCGGTTTCTTTACCCACAAGGCAGAGGATCAGACCTGTCTTCTGGCCTCTCTGAGGATGAGGGTCCATCACTTGTGGTGCAGGCATGTGGTACACGCCCAGGGAAGCTACAGTGACTCTCATAGGTTTACTTCTTTAAAAAAAAATTTAATGTTTATCTATTACTGAGAGAGAGACAGAGTATGAGCAGGGGAGGGGCAGAAAGAGAGGCAGACACAGAGCCCGGAGTGGGGCTGGAACTCACGAACGGTGAGATGATGACCTGAGCCGAAGTCGGACGCTTCACCGACTGAGCCACCCAGACGCCTCTCATAGGTTCGTGTCTCCTTCTGCCTCATCTTTCTCATGTCCTTCCGCCACCCAGCGCTGCTGAAACTGAGGCAGAGACTCCTGCGTCCTAAACTCTGCCTCCTTCCAGCGGCTTTCATGGAACCTCTATCCGTCCAGCCACCCCGGGTCTTGTTTGCCTGTACTGTTTCAGTGCATAGAATAAATGTGTATTTGGGCACTTGATTGGAAAGGTGTGCTTGCGGGTGAAGATAAGACCCCCTCCCCCACTGCCACCACAGACGCATGAGCGCGCGCACACACACACACACACACACACACAGAAACCCCAAACTTCAACTCTAATTCTATCGCAAATCATCCCTGAAGCTTAACCAAGCCTGTAGCCTTGACATGCAGCCCTGGGAAAGCAGCTAAGTGTCTGTGGTCTGGGTTTCAAGTGTCCTGTCGAGATCCAGCAGGAGGAGTGAGTCATGTTAATTCCGTCCGACTTCAAGGGCCTCGTTGCAATTCTTTACAGTCCCCGCTCACATGTCCTCAGGGAAAAGAAGTTTTTTTTTAAATCGAGGACAAAACCTCAGCGCAAGCAGGCTGCAGGGTCTTTGTAGCTGGTTCTCAATAGAGAAGTCCAGCATTCGATGTCAGACGTGCCCCATGGAGAGCACGCCCCACGAACGCCACTGAGAGCAGAGCCCAAACGAGTGGTTCTCTCTGCCTGAAGCACCTTGTCTGGTGGCTGAATGTGAACTGGCTAACTCAGGGCGTTGTGTGCCTCCATCCCCAGCCGCGGGTCCCTGTCTTCTCCCTCCTCGGAGGACAGCGTCTGGGGGCCCGTGAGTCGCTCAGCGAGGTCGCTATTTGGTGACCCACAGATGGCGTTGGTTTTATGCTGCATCCGGTCTTCCGTGCACAGCTGGATGGGAAGGGCAGACCAGAGGTCGCTCAGGGCTTGGGGGAGCCGGTGCTGGGTGGGCGGCTACCCCCCGGTTCAAGTGCATGCTGTCAGGTGGAGCGGTCCCTGTGTCTCTCCTCTCAGAGTCTGCCCATCTACATCCTTCCAGACTCGGCTGTGTCTCAATGGCAGCTTTGGGTTTTATTTATTCATGTCTGTGTTCTCACAGCCCTGTGCCATTGCCAAGGTCTTTATGGCCTCTTAAAGTTTCGGAGCCCCTGCTTTTATGGGCACTGTTTGTTGAAGAGAAGTGCCATCTGGGGAAATGACCAGTTTGCCTTCTGACTGGCTGATGGATGAAAGATTAGATTTTCCTCTTTTGTGTTCGGCTCTAACAACCTGGACATATGCTTTCCGTGCCACCAACTCTCCGAAATAGTCTTTACTTCGTGCATTTGTGCGCACTTTCCACGGGATCTACTCTGTGCCAAATTCATCGCTTAGGCATGTGCTACATCCGTGCGATTTATCACGTTGGATCCTGTGGATCAGAATCCCGCAGAGAGGGGCGCCTGGGTGGCGCAGTCGGTTAAGCCTCCGACTTCAGCCAGGTCACGATCTCGTGGTCCGTGAGTTCGAGCCCCGCGTCGGGCTCTGGGCTGATGGCTCGGAGCCTGGAGCCTGTTTCCGATTCTGTGTCTCCCTCTCTCTCTGCCCCTCCCCCGTTCATGCTCTGTCTCTCTCTGTCCCAAAAAAAAAAAAAAAAAAAAAAAAAAAACGTTGAAAAAAAAAATTAAAAAAAAAAAAAAAAAAAAAGAATCCCGCAGAGAGGTTCGGAAGCGCTGATGCGATTAGGATGCAAATATATACACTTTCCAAGTAGGACTCAAACCGTCTGTAGCCTGGCCTCCTCAAAGCACAGTTAGACTCAATACGGGGTCTGTTGTCTGTTCACGGCGGGTGTACTGGGATCGCCGTGGTGAGGAATCCGGGTGGCTGTCGCAAGCTCCAGGGAGCTCGGGAATGTGTGGCCCTGTCTTGGCCCCTTCCTGCCCGGCACGTTTCAAAGGACCTTGAGTCATAAGGAGCGGGAGCAAATGGGGAAGCAGGTACCACTTCTGTAGCAGCAGAGTGAGTATCGTCTCCCGGCGCAGCTCAGAGTCGCGAAGCTGGGCCGGATTCTGCAGGAGGCCACAGCCAAATCTTGAGATGTAGAGTGTCGTCACCTTCTACCAAGGGCCTCAGGCAGGAGACCAAAGCAAAGCACACCCAGTACCCCATTACATCAGCAAGGGGGAGAAAGGGGCACGGTGGCTGGGCTGGGCCATCACCCTGTCCCTCCACAGACTGAAAAGAAGGGCACCTGGGTCTGAATGAACAGTGACCTGCAGAGGCAGCCCAGCTCCGGGCGGGGGTTGGGGAGGGGCAAGAATGCATGTCCCTTCTCCCTGGGAGGGGATAGAGGGAGGCGACCCTGCCTCCTCCTTGTTACTCTGCATCCCCGAGTCCTTGCAGAATCAGTGAAGCGAGAAGGCCAGCTCTTGTCCCCGGAAAGAGATCAGAATGGACGTTAATTAAAGCCAAGAACACATACATTAGGCCTCTAACCCGCAGGCCCTGCTCGGTGGGTAACCGGCCTTTCCGGAGAGAGACACCACGGCCACCAGAGACCTCACCAGACGCCATGCTAGAGACAGCAGAAACCCCTCCCATTTGTGTTTCATCGGAAAAACTAAGACCCAACAAATGCAGTCTGCCTGTACCACGGGGGCTGGACCCTGTGAGCGTCTGTCCTTGGCCGGCTTCGGGAATGCTACCCTTCCAGCAAGTTCCTTCGGAGCCTCTGGCTGCTTTTCCCTCCAGCCTGGTGTCTCTGAAGGAGCCAGGATCCCACCCACGTTCCCTCTTGTCCCTTCTCCCACTGCCACGACTGGTCCCACCCTTGCTTCTGCCCCTTCCAGATCCCCTCGGGTCCTCCTTCAGCCTTTCCATCTTTCTACCAATATTTCTTTATATTAAATCTTCCCATTCAAATAACCAGGGTGGTCTGTTTCTTCTGCCTGGACCTTGACTGATACTTACCCCTTCCTTTCCTGCAGAAAAATGAAAGTCCAAAATAAACCCTCCTTTGTTCCTAATGCTTTAAAGAAATGACATCCTCAAGGAGAGTGTGGCCCCCAAACTTCTCTTCTCTTGCTTATTGGGTGTGTTTGGAGTAAGCTGATTATTTACGCCATAGAGGGTGGGGGTTGTGGAGATGGAACTGGACTTGGTCTTCCTGCTGGGGTCCTGAGCTTGGAGCACTCGTGGCTGGGAATGAAGCTAAGGCACAATGCAGCCATCACAGACTAGGTGGCACAGGAATGTTCTATTTCAGTCCATCATTCAGCTGAGCCCCCTTCTTCAACTTCACAGTTGGCTACACGAGCCAGTAAATTCCCCCCTCCCTCCCTGCCTCCTCTCTCCCTCTTCCCTCCCTGACTCCTTCCCTCCTCCCTCCCTCTTCCCTCCCTCCTCCCTTCTTCTTCCCTCCCTCCTCCCTCCTCCCTCCCTCCTCTCTCCCTCTTCCCTCCCTCCTCTCTCCCTCTTCCCTCCCTCCTCTCTCCCTCTTCCCTTCCTCCTCCCTCCCTCCATTCTGCCTCCCTCCCTCCTCTCTCCATCCTCCCTCTTCTCTCCATCCTCCCTCCTCTCCCTCCCTCCTTCCCTCCTCTTCCCTCTTGATTCCCTCCCTCCTCCCTCCTAACTCCCTCTCTCCCTTCTGCCTCCCTTCCTCCCCCTCTTCCTTCCTTCTCTCCCACCTTCCCTCTCTCCCTCCTCTCTCTCCTCCCTCCCTCCTCTCTCTTCCCTTCTCTCCCTCCCTCCCTCCCTCCTTCTTCCCTCCTTCTCTCCTCCCTCCCTCCTTCTCTCCCTCATCCCTGCTTCCCTCCTGACTCCCTCCCTTCTTCCCTCCAGAGGTAATTAAGGTTAAATTCAGTTATTAGAGTGGGCCTTAATCCTGTATGACTGGTGTCTTTCTCTGATGTCTACTGGGACCATGTGATACTGAGGATTTTGCCAGAATAATCCACTTGGCCTTATTCAACTGTGTTCTACTTACACAGTGTACTTCTGGCCTGTGACACTGCCCAGCCGATGACCAGGGCCCTCCCATCCCTGTGATGTGGATAACTGATAGATAACTTGTCGGGGCTGCATTCCTGGCCCCTGGGAAGATGGCCCCCACCCAGGATGCAGATGTCCCTGCTTGGAATGAGCTGGTCCTTTAACATCTTCTTTGGCGGAAAGTCTAATGACTTTCTTTGGATGTTAGTTCCGTCACCCACTTAACCCATCAATGATAAAAATCCCTGGATCGAACTGGAAGAGTTCACAGTCTCATCTTCCTGGCTTGAGTTTTTATGAGTTAGTGCTCCACAGGAGAGGTAGCAGAGAGTGGAGGAGGGCACAGACTGTCCTGGAGAGAGCAGACCAAGAGAAGTATGCCAAGTGTGGTGTGTCTTACCTAGAACAGGTGAAGCTGCAGGTAACACAACTTAAATGGCTCGAACACGTGCAGGCTTATTGTTCTCACATAAGCAGAGGTTCAGACGTGGGCACTGGCTGCCCGGTTCTGCTAATCTGTGATGCTTACCCAGCGTCTCTCTTTGCCTCATGGCTACAAGATAGGTGCTACAGCCCCGACATCATGTCTGTTCAGGGCGGAGAAAAGGGAGGGAAAATGTAGAACCAGCCACGTCTATCCCTTTAACGGGAGAAGTAAAAGTTTTCCCAGAAATGTTCTCAACCTACTTGCATTAAGGTCTCGTTGGCCAGATGTGGGTCATAGAACCACCCCTAGTTGCAAGCAAAGCTGGCAAATCAGGAAACAGGATTGTCATGATTTATTATCTGGTGTTGGGCATGTGGCCACCGTGGATGAAGGCAAAGAAAGAATGAATGTCATGTAGGCAACTAACAGGTGGCTCTGTCTCAGCTTATTTTTGAGAGTCACATCTCCACGCAGAGTATTTTAGATTGAGATCAGTTTACGATACCACCTTCACACCAGCTGTCTTGTGTAGACAAAGTCGTTTCTACAAGTGACATTATTAACATCCCGGCTGAGCGCCCTGGGGTTTGACCTTCTCTTGCCGGTTTAGAGGAAACTGCTGAATCCTCTATATTTACCAGCTGTCCTGCTCAAAATATTTGAGTATCTAGAAAGGAAATAAAGCAGATGGGGCTGAGGCTTCAGGAGGAAGTTGAAGGTATAAAGGAGGGAAGTACTTCATTAACAAAGAAAATCTTTTCAATCCCAGAGGCATTTGTTTGAGAGCCCAGGGATGAGTGGGGTTGCCCACGGTAACCGAGAGGATCTTTCTTCCCCACCAGGTGACGGGTCAAAAAGAAGGTATGGGCCGCCTTGCTTCTATGTTGATTTCTTGTTTAATTACACACTGGGGAGGAATCAAGGGTGGGGATAAGAGCCCATGGCCGAGAGGTTGTCGCAGAGACAGGCTCCACAGAAGTTCTGTTTATTACCACTCAGGGAGGCAACGGGAGGGAGGCTTCTTTCCCTGGAGGCCACTGGACAGAGATCTAGTACAGGCCACAGTTGCTGATATTTCTAATTCCAAAAAAAGTCAGGAAGATTTTTTTTTAACATTTTTAAAGTTTTTCTTAAACATTTTTGTAAGTTTGTTTATTTATTTTGAGAGAGAGAGAGAGACTCCTAAGCAGACTCTGCACTGTCAGGACAGAGCCCAACGTGGGGCTCGGTCCCACGAACTGCGAGATCATGACCTGAGCCCAAGTCGAATGTTCGAGCCACCCAGGCACCCCGAAAGATTTTTAAACACAAGACAAAGTTAGGGGGTGGTTTACGAGAAGTAGAGTTTTTAATGAGTGGACACCACATTGTTCTTATATAAAACCTATGGTAAGTTTAAAATAATATATGTTTGTATTTATTTATATTGAAAAAAAAAGAACTTTTCACAGGGTCATAGGTTTTCCAATCTCTCTGCTTTTCTGGATGGAGAAATACTTTTCCTCAGACCCTACAGACCACTGAGCGGCCAGTACCCACTCTGCAGGGTCCCCCAGTAGCTACTTTGTCCCCTAGGGACAATGCCAAATGTACCTCTTTTGTAGTGTCCAGAAAAGACACAGAAGCTGATTTGTTCCTAGGATTCTGATTTTTGTTTTCCTGATTTCATCGTCCCGACCTGACTAGACACGGATTCGGATTCGCAGTCACGTGATCATTTAGCGGGGAGGGAGCAAGCGTCTCTCCCCCGTCGATGAGGGAATGGCGCTCCAGGAGAAGACGGCGACCTGTAGTTCTTACCTCTCACCGGAGCTCTGAAAGGAGCTGAGAAGGATAAAGCACATCCCAAAAGCCGGGCTTGGGGGACTGGATCAAAGGAAAAGTCTCGGAGCTGCAGAGGGCAGTTTGTGACACAGCCGTGGGGTGAAGGAGGCGGGTGTCCTCCCGTGGGGGCAGGAGAGGGCCTTACTCCCTCCCTGCAAGGACCAGGGGCAAAGTCACAATTAGGCATTTGTGAAGGAAAGAGAAGCCAGTCATGCCAGCAATTCAGCTCAAGGTGGTGGTGCTGTTACTTTAGGAAGCTGACTGGGTCTTTTTCTCTTCCGTCCACTTTGCCTTATTTTGGTAGACCTAGAAGGCGGTATTTTCCTCCTGGCCAGTGTGAATCAGGTCACATTTGCTTCTTTGGATGGAATCACCTCAAAGTGATCAGAAGCAGTTTCCCCGCGGTCCCCGGTGCTGGTGGGGCTCACGGTGGCCGCTGGCTCCGTGCAGGCTCAGCTGGAGGGAGGTGGTTGTGTGACAACAGGCTTCCTGTTCCCTGCCTCTCGCCCCAGCCACAGCGCAAAGTCTGCATGTGAACGTGTGTGGGTAAATATAGACAGAAGTGTGTTTGTGTAAAATTTGCTTGTATTTATAAAAAGTAATGGTAAACCAGAAACTGCAGAGGGGCTGGGGACAGGGAGAAGAGCTGGGTCTCCCCGTCGGGACCGCCGGCTCTGGCCTGCTTCCAGCAGCCTGCCCCACTCCGCAGGGCTGGGTGAGGAGGAACTGGAACCCTCCTTTATAGATCATGGCCCTCGAATTCCCTGCCTCTGTGGCCCCAAGCCCACTTACAGAACCCTTCCCGCGTCCCCCCTCCTCTGGGCAAACAGCACCTCGGGGATGCACACCCACCACCTGAGGGCCGACCAGGGGCTGACCGCCCCCCCCCCGCACGTGTGGGTGCAAGGCTTCTGTGGGATGGGAGGGCCTGGGGCCTGGGAGCAGTGGGTGGAGGGATGGGGCAGGCTCTCCCTGGGCCATCCAGTTCCAGCCCGGAGCTCCTGGGAGCCAAGTTCTGAGTGGGAAACTGGTCTCCATGTCCATGGGAAGAAGCACTTTCTAGGAGGAGAGGACATATTCTATTTAGGAATTTGGTGGCTCAGTTGGTTAAGTGTCCAACTTTGGCTTGGGTCATGATCTCACAGTTTATAGGTTCGAGCCCCACCTCGGTCTCTGTGCTGACAGCTGGGGGCCTGGAGCCTGCTCCGGATTCTGTGTCTCCCTCTCTCTCTCTGCCCCTCTCCTGCTCACGCTCAGTCTCTCTCTCTTGAAAACAAACATTTAAAAAAAAAAAAAGAATTTGGTGGCTTGATGTATAACCTGAAATTCTCATGGGATATGGACCCCTGTTACCTTTGTGCAAGGACCCATGGGTATTAAGGACACTTGACTAAATTCACCTTGTTTTGTACATTTGACTTTGGAATCGTGTGGATAATTTGCATAATTATGAATTGAAATGAAATTTTATTAATGAAATTCATTTTATTAAGGTGGGACTTATTAAGATGGGACTATTTGGTATGGAAGGAAGGATGTACAGATATTGCACTTAATGAGTTAAATAAAAGAGGAAAAGGAGACCAGTGACCTGGAATGGGTATTGAACTGGTGGCATAAACATTCCGGTGACTGTGGAATGCGATCCTGGAACTCTGCCTCCCAAGCTGGGCTGTATTCTGAGAACAAAAGGACCGTAAAACATTTTTTTAA
This sequence comes from Lynx rufus, assembly GCF_022079265.1. Classification (NCBI taxonomy): domain Eukaryota; kingdom Metazoa; phylum Chordata; class Mammalia; order Carnivora; family Felidae; genus Lynx; species Lynx rufus. Next base: position 10,448,510 of record NW_025814889.1, on the reverse strand, counting down.
AACTATAGTCACCAATTCTCTTGTTTGTGATGGTGTCAGGCATTTTCATTCTGAGCCTATTGTGTGTATACCGTGGAGAAGAGAACATGAGTTGTTTTGTTGGTGTCATTGAAGATGGAACTTTTTTTTTTTTAAAGGATTTTATTTATTTTTGAGAAAGAGAGTACAAGCAGGGGAGAGGCAGTGAGAGGCAGGGAACAGAGGACCTAAAGCTGGCTCCGGTGCTTACAGCTGAGAGCCTGATGCGGGGCTCGAGTTCACAATGAGATCATGACCTGAGCCGAAGTCAGGTGCTTAACCGACTGAGCCACCCAGGCGCCCCGTGGATGGGACTATTTGGTATGGAAGGAAGGATGTACAGATATCCACCTAATGAGTTAAATAAAAACCCCATAGTCCTGAATCAGAGTTGGAAGTGTTAGTATGAACTCATGTATTTTATCTTTAAAAAGAGACGTATTTCCTGGTTTTGTCCAATAAAGAGGCTTGGAGACGATGAATGCCACTGGAACCCAAATGGAGTGTCTAAATATCTAAAACTAAATCCTGCTAGGAGGAACCAAGACTTCTAAGTTTGGGATGGGATATGTTCAAGGTCGGCTCAGATATCGTGTCATATCCACGAGAGAGGATGTTAGCAAAGATGGTGACACACATGCCCAATGATGGGGTTTGTGAGCAAACAGCTGAGAAAGAATTCTTGAGACGTCTTTGGTGTGAAAAGGTGATTTTATTAAAACCCAGGGACAGGTCCCATGGGCACAAAGAGCTGCCCTGGGGCTGCAAGGAGTGGCTGATTATATACCCTTAAGTTGGGGGGGGAAGGTTAGGGAGAGCGTAAGTCTCTGAGGAATTTGCAAGCAAGGCTTTCAGGACCTTGAGGGCCAGCTGCTGTTAGAATAAGGTTACTTTTAGTCTTTAGTGAAACAGGAAAAGTAAGGCAGCAAGGCAGCTGTGAGTTCCTCCAGGAAGCTCACGCTCTACGTGTTCCAGGTGTCTGTCAGTGGGTTACAAGCGGTAAGGAGATTTGGAGATGTAAGATTTCCCTTGTCTCTGTGTTCCTCATCACCCAAGATGCAGTCGTGAGCCAGACTGAGGAGTCTCCCACTGCCACTGCGGGTGGAGCATCTCAGGGCTTCTTTAGGGAACCAATGATGACACTGTTGCCCCCCACCCCAAACTTAATGACCCCCGTATACTTTCAGTGTGTCTGCTTCCGGTTCATTCCACAGCACACAGTCTGTTCAAAACTCTTTCTTGGACACCACCCTTCAGCTCGCCCCTGGATCCTCTTTTATTGAACGATTTACACTGCCTCTCTTCCTCCTTTTAACATGGCTTTCTTTTCTTTTCTTTTTTAAAATGTTTATTTATTTATTTTGAGACAGAGAGCACGCAGGAGGGACAGAGAGAGACACACAGAGAGAGAGAGAATCTGAAGCGGGCTCCATGCTATCAGCATAGAGCCTGACACGGGGCTCGATCACAAACCGTGACATTGTGACCCGAGGTGAAGTCGGATGCTCAACCGACTGAGCCGCCCGGGGGCCCCACACCCATTTTAAGAATTGGTTTTCCTAGAACTCCAGGCTGTCTAGGTGCCTGGTCCACTCTCCGAGTTATTGAAGGCAACTGATTTGCCAAGTATTCCGCCACATAAGTAATGCAGCTCCGTGGCTCTCCAGCCTCAACGTGGCTTTCTCCCCGCCTGCCACCCAAGTGCTAACACGGGGCCGCGTGATTGAGTTTTCACTATGACGGCACACGACTAGTTAGGACACATGACAGATGCTGTAACACAAGAGCCCAGGCAACAGGGGCTCAAGGAAGGTGAAATCGCAGCTCTCTCCCACACAGAAGCCCAGACGGGACACAGGTACTCAGGGAGCTCTGCTCCACAAGGCCATCAGGGGCTCCAGGGCCACATCCGCCATTGCTCAACCAGTCCCCGAGCTTGCTGTCTGTGACCGAGGGGTCGAATTTGACTCATTCCATGGCCTCTGCCTTCCAGTCCAGACTAAGCCAGAACAGGAGGAAATGGAGGGCAGAGAACTTCTTTATGACAACAACCTGTCACTTGACCAAATAACTTCTGCCCACAGTCTGTTGGCCAAAATTTAACCCTCCGGTCATAACCATGTGCACGAGAACCTAGGAAATGTAATTTCTAACTGGGATGCCATGTGCGCAGCCAAATTCAAGGGGTTCTGTTATTAGAAGGAAGAAGGGGAAAATGGATACTGGGGCAATTAACTTTTCTGCCCCACCTAGCCAACCCTTGGGGTAAGAGCTCACCCCAGGGTATTTTTCCTTAAATCTCTGCTGTCCAAGAAATAAGACATTTTCTGTGGCTCAAATCTTATTGCGTAGCTCATGGTTTAAGTCAGATCAGGGATAAGGGCATTAGCTGGAGTGATGTCCCTTCTTCTAGATGGCCATTCCAATCCAGATTCCCAATTGCCCTGTGGTTGGTAATGATAGCAATAATAATAGACAACCACCATTATTGAACAGCCATTTTACACTGGTTATTTTTTTAAGTGACTCGTGTGCATTTTCTCATTTAGTCTTTGCAAAGCCGACAAAGCAGGTGTTCAAATGGCCATGCTCTACACTAGGAAGCTGTGCCCAAGACTGTAATTGAGAGAGCTTTCTCACCAACCTTCTCGACCCCGGGTCCACATCGTAGGGGTCCAACACAGACTCCTGAAAGGAAATGAAAAGCTGGCCATGACATGACAAGAACAACCATGGGTGGACCGAGTCTCGTGCAGGATCAGTATAGCTTGGAAACTAGTGATTTCCAAATTGGGACCCTGCATCTTGCGGTGGGGGTGGGGTCAGAATGGCCCATCGGAATGCAGGAAGACAGTGCCGGAATGTTCATCTGCATTTATTTTTACCTCATCCTGTAGGCATTTCTCTTGGGTGCATGTTTGCTAACGTGGGCACCATCATCAGTGCAGTAGTGAATATATTTAATTTATAAGTAAATATACAATATGGAAGTGCTCACCAGGCATTGCAAATGGCGGGGTGCTTGATCTACAAAGCTTGGAGACCACTGCTCTCCACTGCTGTCCCCCCAGGTCCCAGGTGTTCCCACAGAGGAGGAGTAGACAGTGGAGGGATGAGCGTTCTGGGGCAATAATGCTTTTATACGGGCCAGAGTGCGACTGACCAATTACAAACACACACAGAGCCCAGAGAAGGTGCAATCCACTCCTCAAAGCTCTCCTTGGCTTCTTTCCCCCGTGTACCATGTGCCTTCCTGGGGCTCCTTCTCACTCCTTCCGTCTGCCTCTCAGAAGTTTCCAGCCCCAACCTCACACCATCCTGTGTACACAACAGGGGAAGTCCCATTTCTGGACCCAGAATTTTCCAACGAGAGCACCAGCAAGGCCAGCATACCCCTTTCTTGCTAATATTGACCCCCCTCATAGCATAAGTCCTTGTGTTCTATGTAACAGTGGTGATGGGTCCACTGGTGCCCCTCATGAGGGACTGAATTGTGCCCTAAGTCCTATGCCAAAGTCCTAACTCCCGGGGTACCTCAAAATGTGGCCTGATTTGGAGGTAAGATCATTACAGAGGTCATCAAGTTAATGTGAGGTCATTGGAGTGAGCCCTAATTCTCTATGACTGATGTCCTTATAAGAATGGTAAAATTGGGAGACAGACACGCACTGGGGGAGAAGGCCATGTGACCACGCAGGTGGGGACCTGCAGGTCAAGGAACCCCGGGGGGTTGCCAGCACACCGCCAGAGACTCTTGGATGGGATTCCCTCCCTGCTCGCAGAGGGACCCAGCCCTGCCCACACCTTGATCTTGGCCTTAGGCTTCCAGAACTGTGAGACTGTAGGTTCTGTGGTGAAGCTGGTGCTTTGTTATGGCAGCCTCAGCCGACAAATGTGCCCTGGTGCCTGAGGAACCCCTGCCTTGTTCAGCTCAGTCTCATCTTCAGTAGAAAGCGAGGGCTTCTCTCTGTCCATCTGAGGGTGTCCGGGTCTCCACCCGCTGCTCCGTGAGGTTGAAATGGCCCCGGGGGGTGGAGTCAGTGGAGGCGGCGGTGGCCTCCATTCTCTGATCTCGCCTTGGTTTCCCCTCTGTTCCTGCTTAATTTCCACGAGAGTTTTCTCTCCCCTTCCTCCAGGCCCAGCCTTACCTTCTCCAAGAAGAAAAACTAGCCATAGCCAGGGTTTGTCTCTTTTCTGCTAGAAACTGGCCTAGTCACAGAAAAATCGAGGTGCCCCTGGGATACAGCAGGCCGTGTCCCCCAAGTCCAGAATGAGGACGTTATTGCTGAGGTGCGAAGGCATTTACCTGAAGGGTCACGCAAAAGCATAAAGGCTAACTTACATCAGGTCATTCACTTTACAGTATACATTGAAAACGGTAGAAAAATATAAAATCAAGACTTTTTTATTTTTTTATTAAAATTTTTTAATGTTTATTTTTTGAGAGAGACAGAGAGACAGAGTGTGAGTGGGGAAGGGGCAGAGAGAGAGGGTGAACATAGAATCCAAAACAGGCTCCAGGCTCTGAGCCGTCAGCACAGAGCCCAATGCGGGGCTTGAATCCACGAACCGCGAGATCATGACCTGAGCCGAAGTCAGACACTCAGCTGACTGAGCCACCCAGGTGCCCCTAAAATCAAGACTATCTTAATAATGAGGTTGCAGGGTCCCTGTCCTGCACAGAGTGGGCTGCCCCCCGTCTCTCTCTCTATCTCTTCAGGGAGAACTGCCACTCCTTATCTGAGTAGAATCGACAAACATGGCCACAGAACTTTCCAGAATCACTATCTTCTCATTTTGCCTCATGGGATCTGTTTCTAAATTCTCTGAGTCTTTCATGTCCTCTGCCCCAAATTCTATTTTTTCTCTCTCTGTTCTGTCTAGAGCTCCCGTACTCACAGACAAAGAAGTCTGAACAATCACATTTGTCCCATCTTGGGCAGCAGGAGGAGTGGGCAGAGGCATATGGCCAGGCGTGAATTCCACACCAGCCGTGGGCCCTGGAGCAGTGACTTCACCCACGTGTGCCTCGTTCTTGCCTGTCACCCTGCCTGCCCCACCGGCTGTTGTGACAGTGAGTGAGTTCTCATAACCCAGGGTTAGTAAATGTTACTCTTCTCTAAACGCCCATGTCTGCGGCCCAGTTGCTCATAGTAGATATAGATCTGCTTAGTACACATTTGCTGTTTGAATAGACACGTCTCTCACACTATCCTTTCCTTGTGCCCAACTGCAAATTAAAATGCTTCAAAAATAGTGCTTAAAGCATGGTGCTTGCTGGGTTGTTTCAGTCTGGGTCCAATCAGGAGACAGAAACCAGACAATAATTTGAGCAAGGGAAGTTAGTGATAGAAGAGTAAAGATGGAATGAAGATGGAACAAGAACTCTCAAGGGTGTCCTAGGGTTGGGGGAGGCCCCCTAAGAAGGGCTTGGAAGGGGGTTCACCTTTCATTGAACAGGTGTGGTTGGGGATCACCGGATGGTACGGAAATTCGCTGGTAGCTCCGGTCAGAGCTGGCCCATGTCCCCAGGTCATCCTCCAGGATGCAGGTGAGCAGGGACTTCTAGGTGGGTGCAGAGGGGCCACTGCTGCCCATGTGAGTCCTGGAGCACACTTCCGGGGGGCCTGTGCACCGGGCTGGAACCCGGCTTCACTCGCTGAATGAGGAAGAGAGGCTGACCTCCTTCTGCAGTGTCCCTCTCTCGCCCTCTACTGGCAAAGCTTAACATTACCCTCACTACAAAGGGGAAATGCTGGGGTCTGGCCTGTTACCACAGAGCAGGTACTGCAGGGTGTACTGAAGTACTGACTGACAGGAAATCAGTAACGGGCATATGGGGTAAAGATTGTGGTATTTATCCACAAGGTAAAATTATATGGAGTAATGTAACATTATGTGGTTTTTAATACTGTTTCTTTATTTTTGAGATTGAGAGAGACAGAGTGCGAGCAGGGGAGGGGCAGAGAGGGAGACACAGAATCCGAGGCAGGTTCCAGGCCCTGAGCTGTCAGCGCAGAGCGCAACGCGGGGCTTGAACCCACGGACGGTGAGATCATGACCTGAGCCGAAGTCGGACGCTCAATCGACTGAGCCACCCGAGTGCCCCTAATATTATGTTTTAAAACACTGTTTTAATTCCTTTTTTAAAAAAGTTTTCACAATACCTTAAGTGAAAAAAACAAGTTACAAAAGCAAATGGTACCCTGTTTTTATTAAAACGGTACGCTAATTTTATTAAGAGAGAGAGAGAGAGAAAGAGCAAAGGTGTTCGTTTAACAGAAAAAGATTCCTGAACTTCTTGTCCTCCTCCTCCTGCCTGTCAACCCCCCTCCTACCCTTTCCCATTGTTTGGTTAGAATAAGAGAGTGAGAAATCGGAGGGGCCGAGATAGTCACCTCACATACGAGAGAACCGAGGGCTTTAGCTCCTTCCCTGTCAGCCGCCTCATCCCTCACCCAGGAGGGGTTGGGAAGAAGGTGCAGCGAAATTATTGCTGAGCTATGTCGAATCACAGCCGACAAATACTCGTCTGCCACTTTCCTCATCCTTTTTGCTCTCAGGATTCCCCCAGCGGTGCTGAACTGGCCTCCCCTCAGACCCAAAAGGATTAGAAAGGATTTGTACACTGGCTTCAGGAAGGGCGTGAGAAAATATGATTCTCCTTATTATGTAGATCAGCATGTATCGGTGTTCTTGAGAAAAAAAGTGGCCTGTGGTCGACAGTGCTGGTTAGACCATGTTTAGCAACCATGTTCCTGGTTCTGGGTTTTGGGGTTTTTTTTGCCTCCCTGCTTCTCCTGCTGCACTCTGTAGCACGTCCCAGCTTTTATTTTAAATTAAAAAAAAAATTTTTTTTTTACATTTGTTTATTTTTGACAGAGTACAAGTGGGGAAGGAGCAGAGAGAGAATGAGACACAGAATCCGAAGCAGGCTCCGGGCTCCGAGCTGTGAGCACAGAGCCCGACCTGGGGCTCGAACTCACAAACCATGAGATCATGACCTGAGCCAAAGTCAGACACCCAAATGACTGAGCCACCCAGGCACCACCCCCCTAGCTTTTATTTTAATGCATGCATTTGTTTTGTGAAACACAGTTTGGAAATGCTGCAGGTAGAAAAATATGAAAAATGTCTACAGACATTTTTGAAACTTTAGATATTAAAATGTATTTGGTCTCATAAGCCTCTTTTTTTATATTGGTGATTGACTTTTGTTACAAAGTGTTTGTTCATAAAAATACCACTGCATGCATATACATATACACACAGACACATCTGTACTCATATGCACAGATGGACACACATGCTTGTATACAGGCATGTGCACACATACATGTATACACATACGCACACATACAAACACGTACATATACACATATATACGCAATACATCATATACACATACATAGGCGTATGTATACACACATGCGCACATGCACATACACCCATACGCGTGCTCAGACACATACACACATGTGCACACACTTACACAGGTGTATACCCACCCTACATACACATGCGTATATATGTATATAGGCATCGACAAATACTAGAGGACTCTGTGCTAAAGTGGGAGCAGCTCTCACCTTTTGGGGTGAAATCCCAGAGGACTGAATCCATCTGTGCGGTTTTCTCCACCATTTCTATGGTTATTTATTCCTTTTGTATTAAGGCAAAAATAACCGTGAGATGCCTTCTTTTGTTTTTTTACCGTGGCATTTAAGACCGTCCGCTGAGCGCCACTCTGAGGGACAGCTCGCACGTGCCCCCGTCAAGGTGACTGCACAGAGGGTGTCTCCCACGTCAGATTTCTGGATGAGGGAGCGTCAACGCAAATGTCAGCGGGGGAGCTCCTCTGACCCGCTAATGGGCTGTGTCCCGATTCGGCCTTCCTTTCGAGGGTCACTCTGGTGTTTTCTCAGCTGGTGAAGCCCTGACCCGCTCTGACAATTATTACTTCATGTCAAAAGGGCGCCGTGCTGAGCTGTCTAAATCTGACAGGAAAAGATAGAGCGGCCCCCATCAAACTCTGGGCCACGAAGCTCCAGCGGAGGGTTAAAGGTTCTGGAATGTTCTGTGGAAAGACATAACAGCCTTTCCTGCGCTGCCTCCTGCTAGCCTCCTAAATAAGATCTCACCAGCCCGCGGCCTCCCTCCGCGTTGGAGCTGATGCCCTCAGACGGTGGCACCATCTCGGGGCCTGGGTCTGTGCGCAGAAAACGGGCCGAGAGACACGGCCCCGGGGTGCCAGCTGACCACCTTCAGGGAGAATAACCCGAATCTCCTGGAATTTGTTCCGAGGGGAAGTGGAGAGGGCGCTCTCTAGTATGATGAGAAACGACCTATTTAAAACGCCAGCTGGGCGCCTGAGTGGCTCAGTCGGTTAAGCCTCCCACTTTGGCTCAGGTCATGATCTTGCAGTTTCCGAGTTCAAGCCCCGCATCAGGCTCTCTGCTGCCAGCTTGGAGCCTGGAGCCTGTTTCAGATTCTGTGTCTCCCTCTTTCTCTCCTTTTCCCTTGCTTGTGCTCTCTCTGTCTCTCTCAAAAATGAATAAACATTTTTTTTTCATTTAAAAAAAATTTAAGTGGATTATTTCACTTAAACCATTCTTTCAACACTTATTTGCACACGCCCGAAATGCCAGCAAGTTCTAGGTGCTGTGAGATGGCGGTGGACAAAAGAGACAAAGTCCCATGGAGAAACAAAGGGCGATTTATACACGCAGCGCAATATTATTCAGCCTTAAAGAAGAAGGAAACCCTGTCACGTGCCGCCACGTGGATGGATGCTGGGGACAGACGCCAAGCGAAATAATCCAGGCACAAACAGACGAACACTGTATGATCCCACTCACATGAGGTACTGATAGTCACGTTCACAGAGACAGTGGCTTCCAGGGGCTTGGGGATGGGAGAACACGGAGTTTGTGTTTAATGGGGGCAGAGTTTCAGTTTGGGAAGACGAGAAACTTCTGGAGATGGATGGTGGTGATGGTGGCACAGCAATGGGAATGTAGTTGATGGTGCTGGACTTCAAAACGGTTAAAATAGTAAATTTTATGTTATGTGTATTTTAACACAATTTTTCTTTTTCTTTTTTTTTTTTCTCTTTTTAAAAAGAGAGACCAAGTGCCTGCTCTCGAGGGGTCCGTGTTCTAGAGGAGACGTCTCTAGTCCAGCGGCTGCACCGGACTTGGGGTTCAGAGTGATGATCTCATGCTCTGTACGGCCCTCCTTGCTGAGGCTCCCGCACGGATGAGTGAAGTACGCGCCCATGTTCACCTTGGGCGCCGGCCGGGGGTACACGCTGACACCCTGAGGGGTCCTTGAACTATCACACAGGTGCGTTTCCCCCTTAGGCATCTCTCCTTGCCCCCCCCCCCCCCCGCCCCGCCCGCCCTGCTGTCTCCGCATTCCAGCCTGCTCCTGGGCGTCTGAGTCCCACCCTGTCCTCAGGCTCCTCATCAAGAAGCCCAAGACTAGTGCCTCGGAGGTGTCACCTGGGAGTGGGGCTCTTCGGAGGGGCAGTAGCACCTGGGGTCCTGGTGACACAAGAGCTCCAGCCCCCTGGTCACAGAGCAGCCCCTCTACCTCGCCCCTTCCAGCCTCTCACCCTCTCTCTCTCTCTCACCCCCCCCCCCACCTTGACCCTGCCTTCTTTAACCTTCTGTGTCCCAGCCCAGAGGCAGGTCTGGCAGAAACCACATGACAGAAGGCTGGGGACAGTGATCCCACAGGGGTGGACAGGACAGGCCGAGGTGGAGGCCCAGCAGACCCTGGACCCACCACTCTCAACCCATCGCCCTTAGGATCACCTGGGGCTTTAAAAACAGTGGTGCCCAGGACCTTCTTTCTGGGTTGTTTAAAAAAAAAAAAAAAAAAAAAAAAAAAAAAAAAAAAAAAGCTCCTCGGTAATTCTGTTGGGCAGGTAGGGCTGAGGACCGTTGATTTACATACAACCTTGACCTCACATTTTAATCACTTGGGGAGCTTTTAAAAAGTACAGCTGGTCTGGGTCCCATCCCGAGGTTTGAGTGCCCTTGGGCTGCGGGGTTTCTAATAGCTGCCCAGAACATTCCGTGTGCCGCTTCAGCTGTAAACCAGACGTGGGGTCCCTGAAGCAGGTGCCACCGGTCTGCTGGGGCTGCAGGATCCGTCAGGCTCAGTGTCTGTGATCCAGGACACCTTCAGGGGCCCCGGATAAGGTTTAATTTTCACTTCTTTTAAAATCGGAAGAAACAGGGGCGCCTGGGTGGCGCAGTTGGTTAAGCATCCGACTTCAGCCAGGTCACGATCTCGCGGTCCGTGAGTTCGAGCCCCGCGTCGGGCTCTGGGCTGATGGCTCAGAGCCTGGAGCCTGTTTCCGATTCTGTGTCTCCCTCTCTCTCTGCCCCTCCCCCGTTCATGCTCTGTCTCTCTCTGTCCCAAAAATAAATAAAATTTGAAAAAAAAAATTTAATAAAATCGGAAGAAACAGATGAACTTTTAGGTAGAAGAAAATGCTGTCATATATGCTATTCATGTATTCATCTTTGTGCCAACAGAGTCATAAAATATACTTTTTAATATTAATTTAATATAAATTTTAATATTAATCTTTAATTTAATATTAATGACCACGAAGGTCATCGCGAGGCCCCGCCATCTGCTGTGCTCAACGCAGATCCTCGGGGCCCCCTGTCCGGGGCTTTGCACCCAATGGGCACTGAGTGAAAAGGAAAGGGATGTCTATGAGGAAAATAAAATGCTAACGGGGGGGTTTCATGGAACTCATCCCTCTGACGGAGCCTGAAAAACGAGGGGAGAGTAGGCTGAAAAAAATAAGAACCAGGAAGAAATAAGGTTGAAGAGAGCTGCCTAAGAATATAAAGGGCGCCTGGTTCTTTCTGGGGTTCTGTGCACCTGCCCCGGGGTGGGCGGCGGGGGGCAGGCAGTGAGCTCCGTAACTGTGAGCTCCGTTCCCGTGGATAAGTGCAGAGAAGCAATGCGGGGGTGGGGGTGCGGGGAGCTTTGGCACATTTAAGGACGACTGAAATAAGAAAGCAAGCTGACAATAAAGAGTTTGCGGGCACCCCAGCAGGAGGGCCCTCCGCTGCCGGTTCTGAGCTTGGATTTCCCAGGCTGACAGCAGGGAGGAGGGCTCTGAGTCCAGAGCCTCTGGGAGGCCTGGCCCAGGGGCGCCCCCGACTCTTCTCAGTGGCCCCCATCGAACAGCCTGTGTGGGGTGAGCCGTGGGGGGAGAGAGCCTGCGCACATGACCTGCTCCAGAAAGCTGCACCAAAAGCACGTTCTATTTATATGTTAGAAATAGCAGTCACAGGAGGTTCGAAAGGCGCATGCGCCAGCCGCGGCCTCAATCAGGCCGTCCCCAGGAGGGTGGGCGCGGGCAAACCTCCCTGCTCCGAGGGGCACACAGGGCTGGGTGCAGGGCCTCTCGGGGGGCGCTGGCAGCTGGGGCAGGGCCGCATCGTCACGCCCCCAGATGCTGCTGCTGTGACGAGCCCGTGAAGGGAAGGGGGGCTGCATTTTCAAGCCGATGTTTGATGTTCAGATGCAACCTGGTGCTTTGTGCGCTGCTATTAAATGTGATTATGTGATGGCACGTGGTGATTAGCGGAGCCGTGTCCCTCGCTGGGAACCTCCTCCCCCTGCTCTCCACCCCCACAAAGCCCTGGAAGTGGGGTTGAGATCAGAGCGGGGCCGCACATCAGCCGGCTCCAAAGAGCCTTTACCCCCGCGTGGCTTCCGTTAATCAGTGAACACCTGCGAGCCAAACTCTGCTGCCCCCCCAGATGTCCTCACATGCTCCCCCAGAGTAGTGTCGGGAGGGTGACACCGTGCCTTTAACACCCCATAAAACAACCTGAGACCCCATTTACACTCAGTTGGTGGAAAGAGCACACCCCATCCACACTCATTCCAAAGGCCACTTTCTTCCAGAATAATTCGGGGTTGTCTCATTTCTGCTCCAGCCATGCTGCAGTTTGCTTCTCCGATGCCGCTGGGCACAGAGCTACCAGCCCCAGGGATTCTGCCCACTTCCTCCGTCCCCTGGGGGCACATCAGCCCAGGATGTCTTCCTGATGGCTCCCGGGGCCACAAGAGGTGGGTTCGGTTCAGAGCGGACAGGTGGCCACTTGAAATGTAGCCATTCCTGTCCTGACGGGCCCCTGCCATCCTTCCAGAAGCCGTCTTCCCGTTGGGATGCTGCCCAACCCCTCTTCATAGTTGTCCCTCCTATCACCCGGGGAAATTCCACTTTTATTGCTTGCAGGGCTCTTGATTTTTAAAGCTGAGCCTTGAACACTGCTTTGGCTAGATCTCTTTTATCTGAGTGATGCCTTCTGAGGGAAGAAGCAGGAGTTTTAGACCCTAAAGACCCAAGAAAGCCCGGGTGGGGTTTTTCCACTTCCCTTGCAGCTCCGTTTTGTCTCCTGCCCCTACACAGCAGTGATCGCCATCTGCCTGTGGGCACCGGCCTGAGACAGACGCTAGGGTCCAGGGAGGGAGGTGGACATCACATGTCATGTAGCCCCCTCCGATTTTGTGGCACATTGGGGCAGTTGGGGTAATCCTGCCTGGGGAGCAGAGGCCATCTCGCCAAGTGTCCTGACTCATCACTGCTCTGTAGGATGGCTCTTTCACGGAAAAGTTCTGCACTGAGATCATCTTTGGTTTGGGACCCGGCTGTCAGGTCTGGACAGGGCAACTTTCCCTAGTCATTTATGGCTGTCTTCCATGTTCCGGATGGGGGTCACATCTGGTTCAGAAAACCAAGTCCCCGAGGAGATCATCACTGGATCTCTGTAATCAGGGTCCAGTTGTCCTCCCACGTCCTGGCTGAAGTCTGAGGGTGGGGCAGAGCCTCCGGGACTCTGAGTGATTCTGAGTCAGAGAGGACAGGCCAGGACACTGGTTTCCTGAAGGGTGTTGGTCACATGTGCACACAGGCATGTGTGTGCACATACTCAGACACACATATATGCATGTGTACACACAAACACGTGCGCACCCATGTACGCATACGCAACTTAGCGTCTTTGCTATGGTCACAGTCACACACATAGATAATGTGCCCAGGGATCTGTGTGCAGACCAGTTTAGCTGCAGAAAGAACCGTTCTTGAAGGGTATTCTGTCCAAGTCTGTAGGTGGTGGGTGAAAATGGCTATAATAGATGTAGCCCCCCAGTGAGACTTGTGTGGGCAGGCAGCCTTTCAAGGGTTGGGAAGAATGTGAGGCTTGGAGGGGTTAGGGAAGTACAGGGATCTGAGCTGGGTCTTCACAGACAGGTAGGATTTGAATAAATGAAAGGGCATGGGGGCATTTAAGATACAGGAGGCCGTGTAAATAAAGGTTGAGGGCATTAGTGGCTCTGGTGAGTGGTGACAGCAGGCTGGTGGGACCAGAATGGCAGGTAGTTCGGGAGAACAGTTGCAGCAACAAGGTCTGGCAGATAAGGCGGGTCAGACTGAAGGGGGCTTGAAAGTCTCCACAATTAGAAGCCGGTGATGTTTCTTGAAAAGGACAAGAAGAAAAGGAACGGACGTTGACATGCTTTCTAGTCACCAGATTCTGTGCCAGGTACTTTACGTTTATTTACCCTTCACCAGAGTCCTGTAAGGCAAGAAAATATTAATCCTAGTTTTACCAATGAGGCAACCGAGGCTCAGCTAGATGGTATTACCAGCTCAGGGTGGTGCAGCCGGTAACTGATGTGGCCAGTTCCAAACTCACTTTCCCCCAGTTCCCAAAGCTCCTGTCTGTTCCCTGTAGCACATTGCCTCCCAAGAACAGCAGCAGAGCTAAAATTAATTTAAGGAAAGATTCATCTAGCTGCAGTGAAGACACAGACAGATTGGAGGCTGGGGTCAGGGGACCTTCTATTGAAATAAGCAGGAGTGAGATGAATGTACAAGATGAGCCTGGAACATGTCACATCAGAAAGCAAGGATACCATCAAAGTGGACACAGGAGCCAAAGTGGTTCCTACCGACCGAAGACGAGACAATGCAAACATCAATTAGGGTAATAGCTGCAGGGGATTGATCGCAATGGATTAAAATACATCAGATATGTTGAACTCCAGGCCTCTGTCACAATGCTAAAAGTAAGACACTCACTGGCCACTTTTGGAGGAGTTCATTCTTTGGGAAACGTGTCTAAGAAAGGAAAATATCCAGCATTCTCAAGCATTCCTTCTGCTTTTCCCATATGAAGTTTCTCCTTTCAGAAGCCTTCTAGCTAATAACTGAAGAAGGAGCTGTAGAATTAGAACATCACCGTGTGCCAGCCTCTCACGGATGAATGGATCTGGCCCCAGTGCCTAATAATATCCCAAGAAGAGCTAACCAGGTAGATAACCATATACCTCCTCATGGAAAGAACACCGCCACTTTTGGTGTTTCTGGCCAAAAACAATCATGCTTGAATTGGATTAAGCCTCTAGATCTAAATATGAACTCGCAGGAATTTCAAAGGACAGAGAAACATATTAAGGGACATCTTGGGGAGGCGATCAACAAAATCCAGACTGCGGGATCACTGACTGGATATCTGATATTCATCGGGAATTGATATCGTTTTTGAAAGGAATGGTTCTGGTTTTGTGGATTTGTGCTAAAAAAACAAACTCTGGTCTTATTGAGAAACCTCCTGGAGTATTTACGGATGAGATGATACGATGTCTGAGGGGGGAGTTTGGAAGGTGGGGGTAGTTGTAGATACAACAAGGCTGGCTATGAGTTGAAAAGTGTTGAATTCAGGTGGTAGAAAGGCATCGTCTTCTCTACTTTGGCATCTGTTGAAAACGTGCCTCGGATGGGATGCTGCTGTTGCTGCGGTGGCAAAGGGAAAGCAGTGCGTAGCGGGGAGGTTTAGACGGGACAGGAGAATGAACCAGAGCTGGATCCGGGGCACCGGGGGAGGGCGAGGCATGGATGCGTCTAAGCCCCTGACCCCCATCAGTGTGCTGGCAGCATATGGTCCAGCACCACCCAGCTCCTGACTGCAGACAAGCTCTTCTGCCTTGGAAGTGCGGAGAAGTGTTGCCCGCCCAACCCGGAGGACCGCCTGCCAATTGTTGACCATCTGCCAGAATCCCAGCTCCAAGGCCACCTCAGCTGTGCCGTCTTCTGGAGGCAATCATGCCCCCTCCCGGGCTCCCCTGTCCTCATTCAGACTGGCCCGGATCACAGTCTCACCTGCATTTCGGTAGGTTGTGTTCAGTCCCTTGTCACCCCCGGTGCATGTCCCCCTGGGGCAGGCAGAACTCACCAGGGAATCCAGAGCGGCTCCACACGGGAGGCATGTAGGACCTGCCTATTGGTTGTGAAACGAACAGCCCCTCGTTCCCTCTGGCAGCAGAGGGCGGAGGACTGGACAAGAAGAGACAGTCTTGACATTGGCCGGGAGAGGCTCTGCCAGAATCTAGACCCTCAGCTGTTTCCATGGCCCCGTGGGCAGCTGCTTCTGAATCCCTTCCTCAAAGTCAAGCGCATTGAGGACCTAGGACGAGAATGATCCTGAAGGTGCTCCCCATCAGGTCATGCTCTGGGTCCAGGCACCTCATGTGCCCCACGCTCTGCTCTGGGAGTTCAGAAGGTGCCATTATAGGCAGCCTTGCCCTGGGAGCCCGGGGAGAAGGTCCAGCGATAGAGCTGGAGGGGAGCATGAGGGAGAAGGCCTGGGTGCCACATGCCAGGCTCTTCGGAGATGTCTGGGGTGGGCTGCTGGCGGTGCCCCCTTCTGCTCGTGCTGAGTCCCCGTGGCCTCCGTGGGAACGCCACGTCTTGGACCCGTTCCAGGCTCAGTAATTACATTCTGCCTGTTAAACTCCCTCTGCGGTCTCAATTGGATACTGTTGTCATTGAGTTTGCTTTCTCAAATCAGCTTTTCAGGGTGACGTCTGCAAGGCTGTGCCCCTGGGAGCTGTCTCACAAGGTGGAGACGCGGAGCAGAACCCCGGGCCTTGCTTCAGGAACTCCGGTCCCTGTCCCTCCCTGCTGGGGGCTGGGCCCCCTAGGGGACAGATGTTGGTGGACGGGGTGAGGAGGTGCTGGGCACCTTCCTGTCCGCTTGTCCTGTTTAGCTCACAAAGGGGCAGAGCAAGGGGGCTGCGGTTCTGAGCGACAGACGCACAGTGTGGGTCCCGCTCGGCAGCCCCCCACCCGGGTCCAGCCTGGCTCAGCCCAGCCCGGCCGTGTGATACGGGGCAGGGTGCGCTGTCCGAACAGGAGATACCTCTGTGATGTCTCCTGATTTCAACACGAGGCACTTGGGAGTCACAGAACTGTTTCAGTCGGTGAAATCGGGTCGCCTCCCTCCAGGCCAGCCATTTGCCCCCTCCCCCAGGCTCTTTTGGCCTCATGGCAGCCGAACGGGGGTAGAATGAGCAGATCAGGGGCCTCCCGCAGGCACGGCACCCCCGACCCCTGGGTCAGAGGGACCTAGAGAGTATCCAGCCCGATAAATGTCAGACATTGCAGAGCCACAGAACCTTCCTGAAACTCGTGTGTAGCAGAGAGCAAAGTGGGGCTGCTTGATTCCTTCCCCTCCCCCACGCTCTCCTTCCCCACCCTTCAGGGCACTGAGTCTCACGCCCGGTGCAGTTCATGCGGGGTCTCCCCGTCCGGGTAGCGGTGCAATGAGGCAGAATCCTGGGGCTCCTCGGAGCACAGCTTGAACCCACCGACCTGGTCCGACCTCCTCATTCTGCAAGTGGGAAACTGAGGCTTGAGGTCGCACACTCTTGATGGGCAGAAGCTCTCCTTATGACCTGTCCAGACTTTTCCCACAGCACAAACAGACCCCCCTCTGTCTCCTCCAGCACCTCTGGATGTGTGAGCAGGGAGATAGGGTACCTATCACCTGCAGCCTGGCCCCCTGTCTCAGGCTGGGCCACCCCTCGTGTGGCTGTGGGTCTGGAGACCAGGAGAGGTCGGTGCTCACGTCTGGCTACGTGATGGCACACCCAATCAAGGAAGACAGCATCCAAAGGCAGACACTCTAGAAAATAAACGGGAGGAACCCGGCTTGGCTGGAACAATTCTCCAGAATGTCTCTGGATCCCTGCAGAGTGGGTCAGCATCTGGAACCAGGGACAGCTGCTTCCTGCTGACCTAGCTAGGCATGTGGGTGGAGACCCACCATTCATTCTCCTGGAAGGCTTCTTAACAGTCCTCCCCCTCAAATATCATGGTCTAAGAGAGAAGACGGTTTCAAAGAAGACGGGAAACCCACCCGCCAAAATGGTAATGGCAAGTACTTCAAAGCACCCGGGGCCCTGGGAAAGGAATCACAAGAAAGAATGAAGTGGGAGATTAGGAGGAGTCCCCTCACACCCCCCCCCACCCCAGTGAGCGACAGGGGATGCCCGTGGTAGCCTGGTGAGGGAGGGCGTGAGGGGGTCCACAGAGGTTCCCTTCCTATCTATCTAGGAGCCCTGTGCAGAATCATCAGTAATGGTTAAGACTTCCGGCTAAGCAGTGCCCTCCTCCTGAGTGTCTGACGTCAGCTCTCAAGTGCTCCTGCGAATTGAGACGAAAAAGGTAGGCGTGAAAGCTCAGAGGCCAGATGGCGGGGTTTAAACGTGCCAGCAGCGAGTTGGGACTGCTTGACTTCTCGGAACCTCAGTCTCGTCATCTGCAAGGTGACGGCAGTGCCTACGTCACTGGGCTTTCTTGGGCATAGAGTGAAGTCATCTGGGAAGGAAAGCAGTGCCCGACCCAAAAATGGTGCCCAGCAAATAGTAGCCTTTCCATATTGTCTTACAGATGATTTATCAATCGGTCACTTCCTCTAAGATGAGTGACGGGGCCCAGGGACTTGGGAGAAGAGGGAGTAGGAGGCCACAGGGACACAGAGAGTGTGAGTTGGGGGGCCAGGGTGCAGGAGCAGGAAGTCTTTGCAGAGTTTCCTCTTGGTGACCCCCCTTTCCCTGCCTGGTCGGCTGTAAAGGGGTCTGCTGGGGTGTCTCAGTAGGAGAGCTCTCCGAGTCCCAGGGGCCTCCTGAGCCCTACTTGTGTTTCCTCTGGTTTCCGTGGTGATGCTCTGTGTCCCCCAGAGTGCGACAGAGCTGGCCAAGGCCATAGGCTGTGAAACTTCCGTGTCCCACTAGCAGCCCCCACACCCCACACATCCCCTTTCCTCCCTGTGCAGGTTTTGTGATGGATGGGACACTAGGAGGGAGGAGACTGAGCTGGGTCATTGCGTTGCTTGTGCCCCAGACGGGAGCCTGTACCTCAGACCCATAGACCTTCAGGGACGAAAGGGGAACTTGCTCTAGGGGGTCCCCATTCCCTTGCTGACATCACCACCTGCACGAAATGATTCCCAGCCTGGTGGGCCGGGAAGGCCCGCAACCGTGGGTCTCTTTGTTTCCATTTGTTTTAGTGTGAGTGACTTTCGAGGGACCAGTTAGAGACGATCTGCTTTATGTGTGTAAGGCACTTGATAACACTTCTCGTTTGTGGTAAGAACCTCTCTGCTGCTGTCCTTTCGGGGAAATCTTGCCAGTCCGCATGCAGTTAGGGGCTGCTCATAGCTTTCTTGGGCCTGGATTTTAACTCCTTTGCTTTATCAGATAGCACTTTCTTAAAATCAGCTGATTTCTAAGCCATGAAACATGATTGGAGGGGGCTGGGGCTCGGGGTCAGACTGGTGGACAATAGGGGGTGTTCCGTTTTCTCATGGCCCCTGGAAGAGGTCATGGTGGAGCCCTGGTTAGCGAGTACTCCAAGCCCAGAACATTCACCACTTTCTAGCAGCTGCAGACGCATAGGAGTCTGTTTGGCACACATGGCTGAATGCTCACAGCATCTCGGTGAACGTCCGTATCCCAGTTACACGGTCACTGTCAAATCCTTCCCCATCCCTGTAGACGGAGTCCTTGCTCAGACCCTGTGGTTCACGTGGGACAAATCAGCACAAACCAGGCTGTGGCGAGCAGTCTTCCCTTTTCCTGACAAGCAGCCCCCACAGCTTCTAAAAGCATCTTCTGGCTCCATCGATCGCACGTGTCTCCTCCCTACCCATGAGATTAGCCATGGAACCTTCTGGAATGACAAATTCCAGAACTCTGGCTTAGTCACAAGGATGCACAAATGAATGTCTATCCTGTTTACAACCACCACGCCCTGGCAAATCCATTCTTCATGCTCCAGATCTCCCATGGTCAGGAGAAAGTTCTTCCAAAACACTAAAAACTTTGGGGCTATAGTCAGTGACCTTTTTCTCTCCGTTTCTCTGCAGTGACATTGTAGAGGGGCTGGTTTCTCTCCTTCACTTCTCATGGGCCATTAGTGGGAGGAGATGTTCCATTATCTGAGCTCTAATGAGCCCAGTAACTGGAGAAGAAGGGCCTATGGGGGAGATTTAATTTGAAACTCAATGGTCTAGTTATTCTAGTGGGCTTTATTCTGGACCCCAGGGCCCACAGGGTAGGGGTGTCCTGTTGTAGTCAGATCCAGGACCTGCAAGTGGTGTTGAGGGCAGCCGAGGCTGGGAGGGAAGGGAGGAGAGGGGAAGAGGGAGGAAAGCGGAGGGAGGGTGGAGGGAGGAGAGAAGACCCGCTCCAAGGAAGTCCTGCCTGTTGTTTTTGCTCATGATAGTGGCCTTTAAAATTATCCAGACCCAGGCGACAGTTCCTACATGCTCTGTGATTTTGCAGCTTTAGGGACCTAGTCAGCCTCCTCCAGCTTTTATAGTTAGTTCAAAATGTTCTGGAGAAAAAGTTTGGCTTGCTTGTGAGCAGCTCAATGGCCTACTTCTGTATGCTAAGGGGATGGTTCCTGTCTGCTGGTCTAGAGACCACATGGCCGTGGATGTACATTCCATCAAGTACATCCCTCATGGATTCATCCATTCCACTTACATTCACGACCTGCATGAAATATCCCTCTACTGCATACACCACCTCGCTGGGGGTCGGTCGCTCTGATTAGAGCTTCCACTTGGTCCCCTTCCTCCTCCTCCCTTTGTGTTGAAACGGGGCAGTTGGATCTTCTCTTCCCCAAATTCAGTGTTCCCTCTGGCTTCCTTGGGGTCCAAAGTTCCTTCTCTACTGGCTCTTTGCCAACATCATTTAAGTGTGTTGAAAGCTTTTTCCACTCAAAGAATTCCGTTCTTTGAGTGAACGGAAATTCACTCAAATTTCCGTTCGGTGGGGGGGCTCCTGGGTGGCTCACTCATTTAAGCGTCCGATTCCGGCTCAGGTCATGATCTCATGGTTCGTGGGTTCGAGTCCCGTGTCGGGCTCTGTGCTGACAGCTTGGAGCCCGGAGCCTGCTTCGGATTGTGTCTCCCTCTCTCTCTGCCTCTCCCCAGCTCGCACTCTCTCTTTCTCTCAAAAATAAATAAACATTTAAAAAATTTCCACTGGGCTCCTTAGCCTCCCATATGTGACTCTGTCCTTTAGCCTGAACAAGCCAGGAGCATTAGAATAACAGAATAACTAATAATTAGAATAACAATAGGTAATCCTATTATTGTTGTAATGAAAGAGGCGGATAGATTTTCCTTCTTTTCTTTTCTCAAGGGTTGGTTTGTTTCGGTGCAACTGCTGACTTGGGTTCTGGATTTCATGGATATAAATTTTGCAAGATTTTTGGTTGAAATATGGTAAATAGCGTTAATGATTACTGATCAGAGTGATAAATCAAGTTGACGTGTCTAGTGGTGGCATATCATTAAGGGGAGATTTAAACTTTCAATCTTTAACTTAAAAGGTTAATGCTCATATAGCCTCTTAATGACTTTATGGTAGAGATGGTGATCGTTTTTCGAAATATGTGAACGGAACCAGTTCCAGTACAATAGGTTTGAAGCTGCGATTAGAGCCTCAAATCTCTGAACACTGGCTGTGATATAGTCCAGGTCGTGTGCCCATTAGGGTTGTTTGATTAAGTCGGCCTGGAATGGCATCAGTTTTGAGGCCTAGGGATGGGACGGCTTATGAATGTAGCACGTCTCCGATGAGATTAATATACGATATACGTCCTCTTCCTGTGGAATCATGCCTCCGGTCCTACCCTCCCTTGCAACTGCTCTGACCCAGGGCACCGTGGCCCCAAGACAGTTAATAATCCCCCACAGCTGCCCTCTGCCCCTACCTGTTTGGCCATCCTCCCTTGCTGACCACCCACTCTGGTCCCCCACCCCCCCCCACCCCCCCAGATTGCTCTCGACTTCCTGGTTGGCCCTTGCTGACCTCTCTCTGCAGTCCTGCAAGATCAGTGCTTCCCGGGGCTCTGTTCTGCCTCTTCATCTGTATCTTGTCCTTTCAGCTGGCATTCACGTCCTCGCAGCGACCCAAACCTAGAGTCACCTCCATCTGCCGCCTGGACTGCCGGGCAGCATCCACCCTTGTTCCTTTAATTCATTTTCCACCACAGACGGGAAGGATCTTTCTAGCACGCCGTTTGTCATGTCCTTCTTCTGCCTGAAACTCTTCCGTGATCTCAGCTTTCCCTTTCAGGTAAGGTCTAAAGAAAACACTTAACCTGACATACTGGATCCTTCGTGATCACACTTGCTCTTCTCCAGCTGCGTTCTTTCTGGAACACTCTTTCCAGAATTGGGTATCTGGCCAGCAAGTAATAGGCTCTTAGGGGCTGAACCATGGGCCCTAACTTCCAGAATGTGACTGTATTTGGAGACAGGGCCTTTAAAGAGGTACTTAGGCTAAAATGAGGTCGTTGGGTGGGCCCTAACCCATTATGACTGGTGTCCTCATAAGAAGAGGCGATGAGGACACAGACACAGATGAGGGAAGACCGTGTGAGGACACGGGAGAAGGTGGTAACCTACAAGCCAAGGGGAGGAGGCTTGGAAGAGAGCTGCCCTGCCAACTTCTGGTGTCCCTTGCAAGTCCTCAGGGTTCTCTGACAGTAGAAACTTGTGTTTGTCCTGGGGCGCCTGGGGGGCTCAGTCAGTTGAGTGTCTGACTTTGGCTAGGTCATGATCTCGAAGCTCGTGGGCTGGAAGCCCCACATCAGGTTCTCTGTTGTCAGCACAGAACCCGCTTCAGATCCTCTGTCTCCTCTCTCTCTCTCTCTCTCTCTCTCTCTCTGCCCCTCCCCCACTCATGCTCTTTCTCTCTCAAAAATAAAATAAACATTAAAATTTAAAAAAAAATTTTTTTTTGAAAGAAACTTGTGTTTGTCCTGCTCACGGCTGTATTCAGCGTCTAGCGCACCATCGGGTATCTAGAAGATGTACCAGTTAGTGTGGGTGAAATGACTGGCTGAATAAACAAGAGCACTAGTTTTAAAGTATTGAAGGGGTGATCCTCCGAGTGGAAAACCAGCTGCTTCATGCAAGCTGATGTGAGCAGGTGTGAGGATGGCAGCGCAGAGCCCTGATTCCTTGGTCTTCTATGTCTGTATCTTTTGCATGCTTTGTTTTGGAGTAAGCTAAATGAAAACAAAATTTTAAGATATTATAGGAGAGAATGGTGGTGTGGAGTTGATAATCAGATCCTACTCACGTCTTGGGTGAGGAACCTAGCTGGAAAAGAACGGTTAGGAGGAGGGTGTGTTGACAGAAGGGAGGTTGGACTTCGGGAGAGCAGCCAGAGGGCCACAGGGTGGGCTTGGGAGCCTGGGGTGGGTGTGGGGAGGAGACTGCACGAAAGGCAGGTTTTTTGCCAGGAAAACACTTCACCCTGTGACTCATTCTTCGTTTAGGGTCTCCCTGGAACAAAGAGGGCGTCCAACAGGCTGTTCCTGTTCAGTAGCTATTGAGTGAGATAGATGAGGAGGGAGGGATTCCAGAAGGTTTCGTGACACACACCTCAGCACACGTCCGTGTAGAACAAATTTCCCCTTGCGGTATTTTGTCCTTTCAAACTCGGGGTTGGGAGAGGCACCAATCTCTGGTCTTCCTTTCTCATTTTCCACAGCACCCCCTCTCCTCACCTTTAGGGTGATCCCTCTAGCCCAGGAGCCCACCCCTCCCTGAAATCCCTCCCCTCTGGGCTTGGGCTCTGGCCCACATGTGCATCACATAACCCCTTTCTGCTGGCACTGGACTGAGATGGGCCCAGGGGCCTGGCCAGATTCTCAGCCCCGGGATTCAGAGATGGCCAGCTGGCTTCTGCACACAGACATCCCTGGTGTGTGGGGATATCTGCCTACCACAGGTCATGTCCAGCTGTGTGGGCTGAGAGGTGAGGGCACTGAGCTACAGAGAGAGGGGAACAGAGCAGGAGAAGAGGGTGCAGGAGGAGGGGATGGGAGCAGGAAGAAACGGGGGAGGCCTACGTTTCTGGAGATGTTTGAGGTCTTTGTTTCAGAAACTTCCCTTAGGCCTGCCCAAGCACATTTATTTCCATGAATCTCACTCTGTCCCTATAGTCTGTCACTCTTTGTCTCTTAGGCTTGTGTTAACTGGTTTCTCTCCTTGTGACCAAAGGCACCTGCGACCTTTTGCTTTTCTTCCTGCTTTGCTTTTTTCTCTCTCCCCTGCTGGCCTCTTTCTTCCCTCCCCTTCCCCTTCCCCTTCCCCGTCCCCATCCCCATCCCCATCCCCATCCCCTTCCCCATTCCCTTCCCTTCCCTTCCCCTTCCCCTTCCCCTTCCCCTTCCCTTCCCTCCTTTCTCTTCCCTGCCTCTTTGTTTTCCCTTCCCTTCCCTTCCCTTCCCTTCCCTTCCCTTCCCTTCCCTTCCCTTCCCTTCCCTCCCCTCCCCTCCCCTCCCCTCCCTTCCCTTCCCCTCCCCTTCCCTTCTCTTCTCTTCCCTCCCCTCCTCTTCCCTGCCTCTTTGTTTTCTCTTCCCCTTCCCCCTTCCCCCTTCCCCCTCCTCTCCCCTTCCCTCCCCTCACTGAGCCTAAGAGAAGGGAAGTATTGGGGAGGAACTAAGGCACTGTGGTCATTTCTTCTGGGCCTCAGCCATTTGGAGGGGACTTCCACACTCCTTTTGCTGGCCTCCCCTAACTCACATCCCCAAATCCAGATCTGCTTTCTTTGAGCTAATAAGTATATTTCTCTTGTGTTCCCAAGTTCAAAGCTGCTATCCTAGCAATGGAAATAAGCACTCATTTTTATATAGTTATAGCTGGGGCCATTTTCATTTATATTTTTATATGTGTTGCTTTTCCCTAGCAGATCCTAAAGAAGATATTAGTTCCCAGGGAGGGTCCTATTGTCCTCATCGGGTAGAAGCGACACAGCATGCATGTGTATATCTATGTTATATATAGAATAGAATCGCAGCGGTGCGATTTTAATGAAAGAGGGAGGAAATAAAACCCTTTAAAACACTTTGCTTGATCAAAATTTCTCAGCCCTCTATTTCATATTTGTTAATCTTTCTGGAAGAAAAGTACTACAGTAATGACTAAGGCATGCTGGGCTCGGCCTCTTTTATTGAAAATGTTGTGCTTTTTTAAGGAGTTTAATTTGAGCAGCAGTGTTGGTCAGGCTGGCTTTAATCACCGCCTTCCATCTGAGTGGCGAGCACACGGACCTCAGAGTCGCGGAATGGAGTGGTGGCTGGGTGCGAGCAGGGGAAGCCTTCTTCCCCTGGGGGGATCTCGATTCCCTTTATCTAGCTTAGTTTTTCTTTTTTAGTGAACGTACATTTAAAATACAGGGCGAAAATAAATAAATAAAATAAATAAAATAAATAAAATAAAATAAAATAAAATAAAATAAAATAAAATAAAATAAAATACAGGGCAAACAGGATTTCCAGAGCACTGAGTGGTGTGAAAGCCTACTATTATTTATTTATTTATTTTTCCATGACAAAACTTCCTTTCCAGTCGTTGTCCCATTGGTTTCCTGCCCTCCTGGTGTCCCTGCTGGCTTGTGGGAATCAAAGACACCCCCCCCCCCCCCCCCCCCCCGCATAGTGGCTCCTGGGTGGCTCAGTCGGTTAAGTGTCAGGCTCTTGGTTTTGGCTCAGGTCATGATCTCACTACTTCGTGAGTCTGAGCCCCCCATTGGGCTCTGTGCCATCAGCACAGAGCCTGCTTGGGATTCTCTCTTTCTGCCCTTCTCTGCCCCTTCCCCACTTATGCTGTCTCTTTCTTTCTCAAAATAAATAAATAAACTTAAAGAAAATGAAACAAAAATAAAATTAAAACGTTAAAAAAAAAAGCAGACCCCCACACGGATAGAACGGGGATACAAGCAGGCGCTGGCATTGGTGGTTTATGGGTCAGTATGCCTTTGGTTTGTGCCAGCCCTGCCCAAAGGATATCCGTGTCTGCCATCACCTCACATCCATCACCCTGTCTCCTCCCAAGGAATGTCTTCAGGGTCCCTTAGGCTACGTCTCGAATGGGTGACTCCATGGCCCACCTATTGGTGCTAGATATCAGCTGTCCCTTGTCCTCTGGCCCCAGCATTTGTGGGAACAGCGTCTATTTCTGTCTTGCACCAACTTGGGAGCAGAACTCAAAGTGTTTATTCATTCCTTCATATGACAGCAGTTGTTTCCATAGTAGGATTTGCAGGCACCCTCGTAGGGGAGATGGGGGTTTACATCACAGCACACTATCTAAAGACCTTTGAGATGTTTTGTGGCTCTAAACCTTTTCTCTGAGTGCTTTTTTATCTCCCTGTCCCCAGGAGGCACCTGACCTGGGTGGCTGCCCTCTCCTCATTCACGCAGTGCACAGTGGGTTTGCCCCAGCCTCTACTCCCGAACCTGCCCCAAAACCCTCGCTCCAGGTTTCCAAGGTTAACCAGACCCAATTTCTATAAAAGGGGGTTACATGATCGTCTCTGATGATTATGTCACTCTCCATAAGTGACTTCTCAAAACACTGATTTCAAGGAGATTTGTCTGCCTGAGAGAAATAATTGAAAAAATTTTTTTCATCAATGACTTTTTATTTGGTGGTTGTAAATGCTGTGTCACATTTAACACTCATTAGACTCTACCCCTTTGGATTCCCATAAATATCAGGCTGTCCGTTAATGCGTTCAGGAAATTCTTTTTTTTTTTTTTAATGTTTATTTTTGAGAGCGAGAGAGTGTGTGAGCAGGGGAGGGGCAGAGAGAGAGCGGTAGAGGATCCAAAGTGGGCTCTGAGCTGAGAGCAACAAGCCCGACATGGGGCTCGAACTCATGAACTGTGAGATCATGACCTGAGCTGGAACCAGACTCTCAACTGACTGAGCCACCCATGCGCCCCAGAAAATTCTTTTTTAACACCCTCTCTTTGCCAAGCACTGGTCTGGAAAGCTGGCTGGGGACAACTTGGAAGAATGGAGGGGAGGCCATGTGGAGGAGTAGGGGTGGCTACCAGCACATGTTGGTTGTCTAACCAATCCACCAGCTCCTGCCTGGTTTTGAAGTCTTCCCATTGCTGATGAGGAAAAGCTCACACCTCTTGACCTGGTGTGCGAGGCCCATGGCAGTCTGGTACCTCCTACCACACTTCCGCACTTTAGCCAGACTGGTTATTCCCATACAATGCCATTAATTGGGTGTTCTTAATGTGGTTCCTTAAATTATCGGTCTCTTGAGTACTTTAGGATCTTTAGGTCTGCGACTAGGGCCTGTTCTCCAAGCCCACATTCCGTCCATGGAGGGCAAATCTTTGGGAGTGGCAGGAGTCTACACTGCCTGGCCCTGCTGCCTGAGGCCTTCCCCACTGGCTGGGTTGAGTTGGAAACTGTGGGCATGAATAGCCAAGGTCAGAAGCCACAGTGTCGCTGGATAGAGATGCAACTATGAGTAATGGCTAACACCTGGGAGGGATGAGCATTTGTCCTGATGACCTGGGCCACTTTGCCAGGCCGGGGTGCGGCACAACTTCTCTTACCCTTGTGCCACTTCTGGAATTCGTGGCTCAGCACAGTGTGCTTCGCCGGGCGTCTATCCTGAACCTGCATCAGGGGCCGGACTTTCTGGAGTCCCGCAGTGGACCCCGGGGCAAGACACTACTTGGGGATGACCAGAGAGGGGTGTCAGCGTGGGATCTGACATCTGGCATAGCGAGGCATGTCTCCCCCTCTCTGATTTGCACCTGTCTCCCCTCTGGTGCCACCAGCCAGGGAGCTGGGCACAGGAGCTGTGGGAGAAGCACTGAGCATCACTGAGGCCTGGTCCAACCTGTCCAACCTGTGACCCTAACTTATCTTCTGACTGACTCACATCTTCCCCAACACCAAGCATATTTCTCAGGCTGTATGCACCCTGCATATACCCCCTTAATATCCCACTATCCATATCGTAGGAAACCAGAATGGGAGGGTGGTGCCCTGAGTAGGGCCTGGCTCCCTGTCCTAAGAGTGGAGTTTGGAGCTCCCCCACCCCCACTCTGTTTGGGGCAGCTGCTGTCCTCTCTCTGTGCTATTTCTCTTTTAGTCTCTAAGACCTGAGCTTGTAGCATTTCTCTTTCTTTAAAATACCTGTGGCCTGCTCTCTCTCTCCTCCTCTGCCCAGAATGATCTTGAAGACTCTGGAGGACCCTCAGGCGGTTCATGAAGCCCGAGGCCTGTTGTTAACACTGTGACCGTCTCCAGTGAACTCCTGGCTGGGCCCTGCTGACACTCTCTGCCTCCTTTTCACTGCCTTGTCCGGGAGCCTCTCCAGTCTCATCTCTGACTCTGGGCCCTTCACCCCCTTTCTGCCAGCAGGTAAGAAATTTAACTTGGCTTTTCCCAGGACTCTTTTCTCCGACAGACCTGCCTCCCCTCCTGGAAGATATCTTGGCTTGGAAATGTGGGGTCAGAAGAAGAGGCTCACACTCTAGCTCTGTGGGACCCTCAGCGTGATTCCAACACAGTGGGACCTTGAATCAAAGTTTGGAGAGCCAAGATGGCGGCCTCTCCCACACTTCTCATGGCACTCAAGCTCCTTAGCTCCCAGGATATGAAGCAAAGTGTGGCTAGGAGAGGACCCAAAGGACTTGTTATTTTTTTCAGCCATTAACAATGGCTCATGGCCCACGCTCAAGATGATTCTCTTACTTGGGTTGACTGGAGCTGGGACCTACTCCACACCCTCAGCTGTGACCAACTCGGCCACCATCCCTCTAAAGCAAACACACGTGAGCAGGGGGATACCAAGGATGTTCAGATAGATCTTAAGGTCTTTGGTGAGAGATCTAAACTTCAGAGGTGCGAATAGAGGAAAAATCAGGTGTTAGATACCCACCCTCACCCCGAATCCTCCACCCTGGTCTAGAATTCCTGTGCCTTATACCATCAAAGAATGTGGCCATCTTGGCCCAGACCTTTGGGATGACCCCTCATAGACGTCCCCTGGGCCACCCTTTCTGCTTTACTGGCTACTTCTTTACTCTCCACACAGTTTTTCTGCCCCTTTAACTCCTTCCTCTTTCTCCAAGACCTCTTATTCTCCTCCCCGCCCCCCCAGCCTCCATCAGAATTTGAGGAATTTCAAGTTTTTTCCACTGTCTTGTGAGCTTTCACTGCCTGTGGATACAGCCATGAGCCACTTACAGCAACCATTCTACTCCTTGGCGGAATGAAAGGGGGTAGCGGTGGTGATCTTCTGCTCCCAGTGACAGCTGTCTTTTCCTTGTATTTACTTGAAGTTCCTAAAGCCAATCAGATTCATCTCAAATTGCAAGGGGTGATTTCTGCCCCAAGTCCTATCGTTTTCACATTTGAGATTCAGAGCCGCTCTGCTGGTGTAAATGAGCTTATTATGCTGTAGAAAGTCTGCACAATGCACCCCCAGCTCTGCCCCCTGACTTTGGGTTACCTTTGTGAAACCTTCTTCCATTACTTTGGCACTTCTGAAGGGCCCAGGCCCAGCCCCTCTCTGGTCATAGGACAGGGTGAGGGTTGGGGTGGGGCACACTTAAAATTGGAAATTACTCAGAGCTGATCTTCTCTGAGACCTGCCATCTTGTAGACAAGAAGCCTGAGGTTCAGAGAAGTTAAGTGACCTGCCAAATCCCATTGTCAACAGACTGGTGGCAGAACTGGGAGTGGAAGCTGTCCCACTCCACTCTACAGCCAAGTGCTCTTTCTGTCCCCTCCACCTTGCACACAGGCACAATTTCTGGGCTGGGTTAGCACCGATGACTTCTAATGAGGCAGAGCCCATCCTTCCAAAGCCCCCGGCATTGGTACCCAGCTTCTCCAGCACCCTCACCGGGGAAATGCCATCTCCCGAGGCAGCCCACACACCTTCGATGAAAATGTCTCTTCTTTACCGAACTGAAATTTGTCTTTTTGGTGCTTGCACCTGGTTCTGCCTCGCAGGATTGTACAGAGTCACTCTGATCCCTCCTGCAGTGACCACACTTCTCATAGGAAGCCTGCAGTCTGTCCCTTTGTTTTCTCTTCTTCAGGTGAAACAACCCTGTTTCCTGTCTATGATGCTGAAACTAATGTTGATGTATGTGTGGTTCTCTCCCCACAGCACCAGTTACCTCAGTTCTGACGTGGTCTGCTTGCAGAGAGAGCCTCAGGTCCCGCAGGTTGAGGGCTGGCTCCTTCAAGACCGCCCCTCCCTCCATGCAAGTCCAGGTTGTTACTCAGCTTTTCTGACTGGCTATATAGGTCAGAGGTTCTAACAACCCCTGCTTTGGGTTCAATGAACTTGCTGGAGGGGCTCGCAGAACTCAGAGAAACATTCTACTGACTAGATTCCCGGTTTATGATGAAGGATATTAAGGGAACAGCCAGATGGGAGAGAGGCACAGGGCAGAGAATGGAGAAAGGGCTCTGTGCTTCCTCTATGCGTTCACCAACCCAAAACTCCCTGAACATGTCCTTTTGCGTTTTTATGAAGGCTTCATTACATAGGCATGATTGATTAGGTCACTGGCCTTTGGCAACTGACTCAATCTCCAGCTCCTCTCCCTGACCCAGAGGTCAGCGGAGGGACTGAAAGTTCCAACCATCCAATCACACGGTTGGCTCCCTTGGTGACCAGCCTCCAACCTTAGGTGAACTTGGTGCTTTCCAAAAGTCGCCTCATTAACATGACAATGACACCTTTATTGCTTTCACCCCCTAGGAATTTCCAAGGGTTTTAGGAGCTCTGTGCCAGGAACAGGGACAAAGACCAAATTTATATTTATCAATAAATCAGGACATCACAGTCTTCCATTGTGGGAAACCTCATTCCTAGGGCTCCTCTTTCCTGTCCATGTGGGGCTGAGATCCAGATATTGTCTGGCAGGCCCAAGTCCCGACGGTCACCTGCTACCCTGGGTGGCCACACTGTCCTGCTCTCCTCTTTCAGACCACCCCAGGGCAGCTGAGCCGGAGAGGAGGCCACCATGTTCTTCTGTCGCCTGCCCCCGCGGCTTCCCAAGCTATCCCTCTGCTCTGCGTGGCCAGGAGTGGAGACGGCCGAGGAGCAAGACACCAGATGCTGCTGCTAGGGCTTGGCATTAGGGAGGGTGGCTCACCTCGCCTGGCCCCCGCGGGGGAGCGCCGGGGAGGGACCTGCTTCTGAAGAACACAGATAGAAAGGTCCAGCGAGGAACACTCCTCACGCAGCAATTAACAGGCCAGAGTGGCACCAAGTGGATATTGCAGTCTTGTGGCTGGGGCACGGTGCCATCAGGGCTTGGGCTCCAGAAGGGGCCAGCCGCACGTTCCCACAAAAGGTTGAACAGCTGGCATTACTGGTGGAAAAGCCAGTTTTCGAAGGGTGATTTCTTGGCTCCTCTAATTAATGAGAAGCAGAGATTTCAGGATGGCAAATAGAACTCCCTCTGGCCGGTGCACAGATTTTTGCTCTTTTGCTTCCTTGCTTTTCATGCCTCCTAGGTCTTTGCAAAAGACTAAATAATAATCATAATAATCATAAGCCTTTGGGGAGGCTCCAGTTTTCAAATGGAATAGAAACACACAGGGCTGAACGGAGGGGCTCCAAGAGGCTCCCAGGCCCCACGCCTTGCCCTGGAAAGCACGGAGCCCAGACCCTTTCTCCCTTGGCCTCCCTGCTATAATCTTCCTTAAACAAAGACTGGATGTTTTCAGTGTTCTCAGAAATTCCTGAAGAGTCTCCACTTCCCTGTAGAGTAGGATCCAAATGCCCCCCACCGGGATCCAAAAGTCCTCTGTGGTTCCCCATTCTTCCAGGTCAAGCTAAGCCCTGTTTCTAAAAAAAAAAAAAAAATTTCCTAGGGGTACATGATGTTCTCATCTTCAAACCCTTTGTGGGCCGGGTGGGGACCCAGGGTGCCGTGTCCCTTCTTGTGCCCGAGTGGAGGGCCCAGCCCAGCAGGCAGCCTTGCTCTGGAGCCCCTGGCTCTCCTACCAGAGATCTCAGAGTCATAGAGTGTCAGAGCTTGGTCTAACCTGGCCACTTTATGAAGGAGATAGTGAGGTCCAGAGAGGGCCAGGGGCATACTCCACATCTCCCAGCCAGCTACTGGCTGTGTCTCCCGCTGCCATGCTGGGAGCCTGGGGTTACTCTCCTAAGTTCTCCTTGGTTGATTATTCTCCCCTGGCCGATTATTCTCCACTGTCTCTGACGGTGGCTTGTAAGGGGAAGTGAATTCAGCGTGAACAGGTATTATTGTAAGAGAGACGCATGGAGAATGGGTGATGGGTTGTTGGTTTTTTTGGGGTTGTTTTTGGTTGTTTTTTTTTTTTTTGTTATTTTTTTCCATTTCCTTGGTGACCTGTGCCCCATTCGTTCTCACTGTTTGCAGAGGTGGTCCCATCATCATCCCAAGGCCTGGCTGGGGCTGGATGGGCTGGCCTTCCACGGTGGCCCAGACTGCTGCTCCTCGTGATCTCAGGTGATTGTCCCCCCATAAACGTGATGGATGGCCCCTTACCAGACTGTAAATCCCAAAGTAAGCGGTTTGAACTCACCTGCAAATCAGCTCTTCTCTGTCCTGCCCCCCTGACCCTGTGAACGTGTGATGCAGCCACCGTTCCCGGGATTCATGACTTCAATTACGTTTCTTCCAGGGGTCTGAGTTTATTGTGGAGGCTGCTGGGCTGGTGGATTCCTTCTTCCCTGTGCTCGCCCCAGAGGAGTTGCCACAAAGTGCTGATCATCCGGTCTCATTGAAAGTAGCACACTCGCGTGAACGGGGCCCCGGGAGAGCATTTCCACGCCCAAGTCGCCGAAGCGTTTGCGGAAAGCTCCTGGCCAGGTGGGAGTATCTAGGACTGCGCTCTAGTCCCAGACCCGCCACCCGGCCTCCTGTGCCACCTGAGGCTGGTCCTGTGACTTCTGGTCTCAGCTTTCTCCTTCGTAAACGGTCTACGCCCCCACTCCCGGCTCTTCGGGAACTGACACAGTGATGGGGGAGCCCTCGGTCCAAAAGGTGCAAATGCTAATTAAGCGAGTGCCCATGTGGGCCAGGCCGCTTCACGCTCACAGAACTCAGTATAACCTGCTTAACACAGGACAAATCCAAAGTTCAGAGGGGTTCAGTGATTTGCCCAAGATCACATAGCTGTGGAGTGCACAAGCAGCCTGGAAGCCAGGTCTGTCTGTGTCCACAACCAGCATTCTTATTAACCATAGGACTGTGCTGCCTCTTAGAACTTAGAATTTCAGCTCCTCGGTCTCCCAGATCAGTAAAAGGGGGCAATGATGTCGGTCTCTACCCTCCCTCACATGGATACTATGGGGCTAAGGGAACTTGAAGGCTCTTTGGAGGAAAATTCCAAATCTGCTCAATTTTACCAGCCCCTACAACGACTATTCCTCCACTAGCAGATTGCCTGGCCTGGACAGAGTCTGGCACAGAGGTCACTGGCCTGGGAGGCCTGCCTGGGTCTCTCGGTCATCCCTGCATGCTCTGTGCTAATGGAGGAAAACCCTTAAAATCTCCAGCATCAGATCCTCATGTATGAAATCAGAAGCTTTTCGAATATTTCTATGCCCAGGCCCACCCCCAGACCGATCTGCCGGGCCCGTGAGTGAATCACATGTGCACATGGCTGAGAACCGCCAGCCCCATGGCCTCCAGGGTCCCTGCCAGCTCCAGATTGCTGTGTTTTTTATAATTTATTGAGTGTCTACTATAATTCCAGCGTCAAATTAATTTATGATCTACCCTTGAACTGAATTAAAACCAGCGCCTAGGGAAGTAGCCCGATTATGAGGGCAGGAGCTTGGAATCAGGTGTTCCCAGTTTTGAGCCTGGCCCCGTGCCAGCCCAGTTACTATGAAAACGGAGACACCACTTTCCTCTTTCCCTTCCCCACCCCACTTTCTCTTCTGGCAAATAGGGTGTTGCCTCCTCAGCAAAATTTTCGAGAATGTAAAACCCAGGTGGGATGTCTAGCCGGGCAACGAGGACTGATAGATTAAACCAGCTGTCTCTGCACAGACCAACTTCCTCTGTCCTCAGTTTTGTTAGCACCCTATGGTACGTTATTCCAGGCTGAAATGAACTTCGGTTCTGCAGCAGTTGTCGCTGTTAAAAATCATTCGTGACACCCCGTGAGGAAATTGAAGTCCCCCTGGAATGTCACTGAGTCTGTCCCTTTATTTTCAGCAAGAAGGCTGGGCCCTTGGTCACATACCCCCCAGTGGAGGCAAACATTTCACAAGTGGGCAGAAGTGAGACAGTCTAGGGCTCTGGGGTCTAGTGGGCTGGGTCCCATTCCACTCTGCTACTCCTTAGCCATGTGACCTTGAGGCCGTTGCTTAAAGTTCTGGAGCCTCTGTTTTACTCTCTCTAAAATGGGAATTAAACAGTGGCACTTGCAAGGGTTCTGTGTGAAGATAAAATGATACAATTGCATAAAACGTACCCAGCCTTGACTGGCCAGAAGAGGGAGCATGGGCTCAGTGCCAGCCCTGGGGGAAAAGACAGCTCCAGCTGTGACCTGCAGGTATTTCCTCCTCGCTCTGGGGCATCCTTGGGAGGAAGACACAGCAGGTGTCCTGTCTCAGGCTCACCTTCCTCAAACACAAGGGGCAACATCTTGTTCTTTCAGTAGAATGGG
Organism: Lynx rufus; assembly: GCF_022079265.1. Lineage (NCBI taxonomy): Eukaryota > Metazoa > Chordata > Mammalia > Carnivora > Felidae > Lynx > Lynx rufus. The sequence continues at coordinate 10,414,626 of NW_025814889.1, read as the reverse complement.
AAGGACTACTGGACGAAGCAGGATTAGAACAAAAGTCTCCACGTTGTTTTTGGGGGAGAGGGGTGATTTTCATTCATGCATACATTCAACAGATGTTTATTGAGAAACTACTTGGGTTTTTTGTTTTTTATTTTAATAATTCTTTTAAGTTTATTTATGTATCTTGAGAGAGAGAGGCAGGGCGGGGCAGAGAGAGAGAGAGAGAGAGAGAGAGAGAGAGAGAGAGAGAGAGAATCCCCAGCAGGCTCTGCACTGTCAGCACAGAGCCTGACATGGGGCTCAAATTCACGAACACCAAGACCATGACCTGAGCTGAAATCAAGAGTCAGCCACTTAACCGACTGAGCCACCCAGGTGTCCCTTGAGAAGCCACTTTGTACCAGACACTCCTCTATGTCCGGGGTTGGCAAACTTTCTCTATAAGGGACCAGATAGTCTTTATGGATTGTGTCATGACTACTTTGCCATGTAATTTGAGAGCAGCCATAGATAATCCATGATCAAATGAGCACATTCAACAAAATAGGCTGCAGGCCAGATTTGACCCGGGCCATAGTTTGTTGGAAACTGGCCATGATGAGAGGCTTTACCCCATGGAAATGAGTGGTGGCTGGGAAACCAGTTGTTGACCATTTGCCAGAGCACCAGTGGTATAAGGAAGGGAAAGTGCAGGGGTTCAGCACCTGAAGGACTGGTTATGAGGGGCCCCAGTGACACTTGAGCCAACACTGGAAGGCTATCTGGGGAGAGAGATTTTCGACATTGAGGAAGCAGCTATGGCAGAACATGTGTGGCATGCTGGAGGACCAGCAAGGAGGTCAAGGTGGCTGCGGGGAGTCAGCAAGAGGGAAGATGGCAGGAGATCGGGTTTGAGATGGGTAGGCAGAGAGGAAGAGATATAGACTGTGGGCAGCACAGTCAGGAGTGGAAGCTATCACAGAACTCCAGGCGGAAAATATGGCAGCTCTGTTCTCGGGTCACAGCGGACGCATGAGAAGAAGTGGTGCCACCACGATATGCTGACAAATCAGATGTTGAATCCAAGGCAAAGAGAGGCGGGAGCCACGTGCTCAGGCTTTTGGGCTGAGTAACTGCAGAGAGGGAGTTGTGATCAACTGAGGGAAGATCAGATAGAGTTTTGACAATAGTTTGAAAGGTCTATTTGAAGTCGTAAGAAAGATGTTGACGAGACAGTTGGATATTCAAGTTTGTAGTTCAGAAGAGAGATCCCGGCTCCAGAGTGAGAGTGAGAGTTGTCTCCCTCTTAAGAGTGAGAGTTGTCCACGTACGGCTGGTTTTTAACTCGAGGCCAGCAAATGAGTGAGTATAGACGATCCCTAGGAGAGATTAAGTGATCACGTGTTGGGCACCCCAATGTTTGCAACTTGAGGATGTGTGAAGAAGATGGAAAATGAGTGGCCACTGAAGCAGAAAGAAATTATTTTCTTTTCCAAATAAAAAACCCTGGAAATCATGATTCAAAGTCGGCTCAAATTCTCCCCACTCTGGGCATCTTGCAGAAAGAACCACTCCAGCTCAGCGGACTCTCTCCTCCCATGAGCACTGCCAGGAGCTCCTGTACAGGTCACCCATTTGACGCCTCTCCCATGCTGTCTTGGGTCCAGCTCGCTGTCCTAACAGGAGGTCTTGCCATCCACCTGGGGTCTAAACCCCTTGAGGGCAGTGACCATGCCCTGGCCTCTGTGTCCCCACATGGTCTGGTGAGCAACTCTGCACACAGATAAATGCACACTAAGTAATTAGCAGATGGGAGAGGTTAGAGATGGTGACAGGACTCAGACTTACTGAGCAATGTTTACTGGGCACCTAGGACATGCGGGCCAGAGGGCATGAGCTCCTAGGAGAACCAAATTGTTTTGAAAAAATCTATCAGAGGGGCGCCTGGGTGGCTCAGTCGGTTGAGCATCCGACTTCAGCTCAGGTCACGATCTCACGGTCCGTGAGTTTGAGCCCCGTGTCGGGCTCTGGGCTGATGGCTCAGAGCCTGGAGCCTGCTTCCAATTCTGTGTCTCCCTCTCTCTCTGCCCCTCCCCCGTTCATGCTCTGTCTCTCTCTGTCTCAAAAATAAATAAACGTTAAAAAAAAATCTATCAGAATGTCAGATCACAGAAGGGTTCTAGGAGAAAAAAGATTGAAAAAGAATGTCTTTGGCTTCTGGAGGGAAAACTGCAGGGAAGACCCGAGGGTTGGCTGACCCCAACGCATGCAATCCCAGACTTCCAGACAAGATCCATGAGACTCTGCTGTTCACTTGCTGGGCAAACCTTGGCCTCCCTCTATTCCTCGGGAAATGCAGGAGGTGGTATCCGACTTTCCTGAGAGACTGTGGGGCACTTTAGCACCAGAACCCAAAGAAAGGTGCCACCAAGCATGTGGCCCAGCCTGGTTTGCACTGGGGACCGCCTGCCTGCTGTCCATGGTGCTGCTCAGGCTACCCTTGCCCTCACCCTTCAGATATTCCCAGGCCCGTGGCCCTCATCGCTCACCCTCAAGATAAGCTGGTCACAGATAAGCCTTCTCCAGGCTGCATCACTGTGAGACCCTCTTAATTCTTCCTTCTGGGAACATGAGATTCATCCTCAAAGTGAACCCTGGGGATACCGAGGAAGAGCCTAGTTAAGTGGCCTGACACCTACCACTTGATTTTTTTCTTAACCAGAGATGCCGTTCCCTTCTGTTCTTGAGTGGTCATTTTCATGGAGAGTTCTGGCCTAATTTCACTTTTCTTCTGCGTGATCACTGCAGCCGAGAGGCTCCCCCCCACCCAAAAAAAATGGCCACCGTGTGGTGTTCTTGGTGCATTTTCCTGTCAGCATCTCTGCCTCTTTGCCTCAGATCTCTGCATCGGTTCTTAGAGGGTTGCTGTCTCCTATTTTTCTGCAAATCTGTGCTCTCTGCATGGGAACCAGGTGACTAACTCCTCTTCAAAGCTCCAAGGACCATGTGCTTAAAACTTGTCCTAGAAGCCAGGGCTTAAAACGGTGCTTGCATACAGCTGAACACAATCGCTATCTGAATGAAGGGATCCTTTGAACACGCCCTTTCGTCACCGCTACCCTCGGCAGAGGAACAGACCTGGTTGACCATAGCCTTTCCTGTGGAAATGATCCTACCTAGCTCGCAGAGGAGGGCTGACTCTGGGGGCTGGCTTCTCTGGTTTCTGCCTCTCTATGGTCTGGGTTTATATAATACTCAGCAGTTTAGCCCCTCACCCAATATGGACCAAGGAAGGTCTGTAGTGGAGAGTGCTGGGTGGACCTGGCCATTTCCCTAGCTGTGGCCCCTGTCCTGGGAAGCACCACATTTTAGCCACAGCACAGGAGAGCAGGGTAAACAAGGACACTGGTGGCAGTTCCAGTGTGTGTGTGTGTGTGTGTGTGTGTGTGTGTGTGGCCTGGGGCAACCCCTCTCTTCCAGCCTCAGTTTCCTTATTGAAAGTGAGGATAAGAACCATGGCCCATGAAGTCGGTCAGGTAATGAGGTAAACACCTAGCATGAGGCCTGCACATGGTCGCCGTAGTGGGTCCAACCGTGGCACTCCCGAGTTCGTGTCCACCTGGAACCTCAGAATGTGGCCTCACTTGGAAATAGGGTCTCTTCAGATGGAAGTAAGTTAAGAATTGAGATGAGATCCTTCTGGGTTAGGGTGGGTCCTAAGTCCAATGAGAGTGTCCTTACAAGGAGACGGAAAAGGACACACGGACACGGGAGAAGGCCGTGGGAAGACGGAGCCCTGGAACGCCAGGAGCCTCCAGATGCTGGAAGAGGCGGGAAAGGACTCTGTCCCAGAGCCTTCGGAAGGAGTGTGGCCCTGACGACTCCTTGACTTTTGGCTTCTGGCCTCCAGGACTGTGAGAGAGAAATTTCTGTTGTTTTAAGCCACTAAGTCTGTGGTGCTTTGTTATGGCTGCTCTAGGAAACGAATCTGATGTGTTCTCCCTAAGGTGCAGCTAGCTGTTACCTTCTTCCTCTTACAGAAAAGACTGGACGTGTGGATGGGCTTCTCGGGGAGAGGAGCAGGGGCGTCCCTGGAGGGAGCCCCCAGAATGCTGGTGGGTGATTGGTGGAGGCTCCCTTGGGGTCCAGCAGGGCCTGGTTAGGGGTGGGACGGGTGGGGGGAGTTAATGCTGCAGAAAGGTCAACGTGTCCCCCTCTTCCTTCCTGCTCTCACCCAGGAAGAAGGTGACTCACTCTGGGCTGGGGGTGGGGCCAGGGCCTCCCGTAGACAGAGCCAACCATCTGTCAGAGAACCCGGGCCCTCCTGAGCCGGAACTGGAAGATCTTCACCAAGCCTGGACCCACAGTGTCCCCAGGAACGGGAGAAGTGCCCACAGAAGAGGAGGGGCGGGGCTGCCGAGGTCAAAACACACCCCCATGACCAGGGGTCCTTGTAGCCGAGCAGACCGCACTGGGACCTCTGTCAACTTGTGCTCTGTTGTACCTGAGCCCCAGGGCAGCCCCTCCAGACCCCGCTGCTCGGCCTTCGTCTGTGACGGTCAGGCCGTCCTTGGCCCCGCTCAGCCATGTTTCCCGGGGCTACAGCTCCCCAGGAGGCCAACATTTTGTGCTGGGGGGGGGTGTGGGGGCAGCCCTTGCTCGCCCCTCTGACTGGACTCAGAAACCGCCTGGATCATGTAGCCCCCCTTCTTGCCCTGCTGTCCACCTGCAGGCGGAAACTCCGGGCACACCGCCTCCTGTCTGTCCGTCCTTTGTGCCCCCTCTTCCTGCCTCGTTGTCTGAAGAGCCGTGTCTCCACAAAACCACCCCCTAACCCAAGGGTCCAAGGAAGAGAGGCAGTGAGGGAGCCAGCCCCCGAACCCCGTGTTGGCCTGACCGCGGGCACACTCCTGACAGGCCCTCCATAGAACCAGGACAGGGTTCTATGAACCAGGACCTGTCGGTAGGTCACGCAGCACCTCTGTACTAAGAACCTGTGACAAGATGTCCCAGAAAGAAAGCAGTGAAGAGTCCTCTGCTCGTGGAACTTTCATTCTGGTGTGGGAACATTAACAGAGGTCCTGGTGGGGAGGAGCTGGGAAAGCAAGGAACCCAGTGTTGGGTCGGTTGGAGAGTCAGGAGCCCCTCCAGGTGAGGGGAGCAGAAGAAGGCTCTGAGGGGAGGAGACCGCTCGGGGGGAGACCAGGGAGGCGGGGACACAGGTGTCAGCCGTGCAGGGGTGACAGCTAGTCAGAAGCAGGTCCTTTTAGGGCGGCACTAGATTTCCTGATGGATGGCCTGCAGAGATGAGGGGAAGAGGGAGTGGCAGTGGATTTAGGGTCTGGGCCGTCAGGAGATGCAGGGTGAGGGGGTCACAGGCTGTGATGGGGGGTGAAGTCGCCTGCCGTCTGGCCCTCTCTTGCCCGTTCTCATTGTGGCCACTGAGCTCTGGACTGGCCCTAAGCCGGGGTTCGTGAGACGGAACCCGATTATGGGCTCAGCCAAGCGCCTGGTCTACTTGGATAGGTGGGCACATCTCAGCTCCCACCAGGCAAGACAAGGAAGCCCCACCCCTCCTAGTCTGGGTGCCACAAGGGCATCCAGACCTTGGTGGGAGCAGGGGGCACGCCAGGGCCCTGCATTTTCTCCCGAAGCCAGTGCTAAGCCAGTGAATGCCAGGCAGGAAGTAATGGCACCAATGGCCTTAAAAAATTTTTTTTTAAGGGGCTCCTGGGTGGCTCAGTTGGTTAAGCGTCTGACTTCGGTTTAGGTCATGATCTCCCAGTTCGTGAGTTCGAGGCCTGCGTCGGGCTCTGTGCTGACAGCTCGGAGCCTGGAGCCTACTTCGGATTCTGTGTCTCCCTCTCTCTCTCTCTCTCTCTCTGCCCCTCCCCTGCTCACACTCTGTCTCTCTCTCAGAAGTAAATAAACATTAAAAATAATTTAATTAAAAACCTTTTTAAGTTAAAAAAACATTTTATGTAAGTTAATTTTGAGAGGGAGAGAGCACGAGTGGGGGAGGAGCAGAGAGAGAGGGAGAGAGGGAATCCCAGGCAGGCTCTGTGTGTCAGTGCAAAGCCCGACGCGGGGCTCCACGGTAGGATCATGACCCGAGCCGAAATCGAGAGTGAGGCACCTAACCGCCTGAGCCAGCCAGGCGCCCCTGCCTTTTTAGAAGGCGGTCTAAAGGTTGTGTGGAGAATGGACGGGTGGAGGGCAGAGGCAGGAGGCTGGTGAGGACCGAGTGGGAGGTCCCCTCCCTGGAGGTGCAGAGAGGTGGGGGGCAGGTGAGAGCTGTCCTCAGAGGTGAACGGGGACCAGAGCCTGTGGGCACTAGGAGCTGCCAGGCACGAGGGTCACACGCAGGCCTTGTTCGCTTCTAGATATCGGGGCCGCGTGCCCCCACGCCGTGGGCGCCCAGTAAATGCTCGCCCCAGTCCCTCCTGGCTCCCCCCCAGCCTCACCTGTGCTCCGGCACTTCCCGCCTTCCCCCTCCCTCCCCCCAGCCTGGGTCTGGGGCCCTCCAGCCACCAGGCTCCCCGTCAGACTTTCTCTCCATCTGAAAACAGATGCCACGGACGGGCCACACAAGTGCCGCGACTGTCTAACTTCACCGAATGTGTAATTATAGCAACACAAGCATCAAATTACCAGGGACAAGTAGCTGCAAAGTAATTATATGATTCTTTGTTACTTGGAGAGTTGGGGTTTCCCCACATTTAAAGCTGATTCCTTTAAAAGCTCCGGTTCAGTGGGCGGGTGGGGAAAGCAGGTGGCAGATGGGCGGGGCCAGAGACCGCTAGGGGGTTCCGCATCCTCGGGGTGCAGGTTGTGGCGGAGTGGCTGGGGTTGAGGTGAGGGAGAGCGGTGCCCTCTCTTTCTCCTCCAGGGCCCTGCTAAGTGGTATCCTTCCACCGTCCTGGAGAAGAAGAGAGCAGGGTGGGGGACGGCGCCTGGGGCGCAGAAGGGTCAGAGAGATGGGGGAGGAGTCGTGGGGGAGGAGGCAATGGGGGAGGTTGTTCCTGGGGTCTGTGGAACCACCGTGAAGTGGGGTGCAGTGCTATGGCACCCACGGTATCCTCAAGGCGAACTCCCAGCCCCTCAGTCTCCCCCTACCACATGCTTCCCACTGACCCTCCAGCCTCTGCAAAAGCCCCAGAGAAGGGGCTTCTTGGGCATGAGAAGGGGACCTTCCTTGGTCACCGAGCCCGGGGAACAGACAGAAGGATGCCCAGTCCGGGCTCTGACCGCCTCCCCCAGCGGACCCGAAGGTGGAGAGGCACGATTCCGCCGCAGCCTTCTGCACGGCCTTCGCGGCCCAGCTCTCCCCATCTGCAGGTGCCGGGTGCTGTTTGTGGCACTGTTGTCCCTGCCTAGCTCCCCGGCCGGCCGGGTGACAGCCCCGCTGTGGCCCCTGCCGGGCTCAGAGCCGCCCCTGCCCATACATGCACAGGCGCCAAGCTGCCCCCTGCGTCTGCCAAGCTTTGAGTGGTGCACTCAGTAGGAGGCCCGTTAGTGTGCAGCGGCTGGAGTGTCGGACCGAAGGGTGACTTGGCCCTCAGCAGCAGGAAATCCAGTGCGAGAGGACCGCAGGGACCATGGCGGGAGATCTGGGTCTCTCCCAGACTCTCGTGCCACCCTTGACGTGAAGATGTCTCCCACACACCTCTCATCCACTCATCTGTGCTGTTACTCATTTGCACTCACTTGACATAATGCCTCTGAAGGGTTCGGTCTGCTCCCTGCACCAGTGTGCATGTGGAGCCTTCCTCCTGGATCCTTCTCCCTGCGGTGCTCTCCCCTGGGACCACCCCCCACCCCCACCCCCGGTGCCCAGCCGGGGACCCGTTCACAGGGAACCGTGCCTGTGGACACCCTCAGGCATGCAGGGCAGCCACTGTCGAAGACTCTCCCGAGCTCACACCCATTATGGTTTAGATTACAGAGCAATTATCCTTCTGGGCGGCTGCGTAATTCACAGGTCACATCCATTCAGCTTGCTAAATGGTGTTCAGCAGACCCGCACTTGGGAGAGCCCAGGACGTCGGAAACTGGCGGATGCCTTAGCGGCAGGACGCTCCTTGGTGCTGTAGAGGAGTGCTGGGGATCCCTCCATCCAGACTCCTAGACCCGTGGGGAGGAGGTAGGGCTGGGGCCCAAGGGGGGTTCCCCCCCAACCTCATGGGTAGCACCCTGCCTGAGCCAGACGTGCTGGGGCAAGGGCATTTGGGCTGGATTCAGGTGTTAGAAGCCCAGCTCTTTGACCCAATTGCTTCTTTGATTGGCTGTGCTAGAACTCCATGTCTAGGTCTCTAGGAGGCAGAAGCACAGAGGTCATGCCATCAACGTGGCAGTCCCAGTGGGCTCCCTGACCATGAAGCCGGCTGTCTCTCTCTCCCTCTCTCTCTCTGATAGGGGGGTTGACTGGGGTATTTGGAATTCTAGAGTCATAGATATGTAGAGGATGGTCTCCCAAGGCATTTAACTCTGTTCAATTCAACAAGACTGGAACTTAATTACCCAAAGCGAAGGAAGCAAACTAACACCGTAGTTTTCAACTACTTTTCCCCAGAAGCATGGAGGGAAGAGCGAAAGCCCCTTTTCACCCACAACCCAACCCTACTCTCCCACAACCTCAGGAACAAGCATCGTTAACAGTCATTGTATATACTTCTTTTATCTATACACTCATAGGTAGGTAAGTAAATAGATATAAAAATCTATGCGCACATAAAATTTTAAAAATCGCATAAACGGATCAATAGTCCATATTGTTCTGTCGATTTGTTTTACCTCACAATATACTGTAAGATCTCTCCCTGTCTCTATGTACGTGTGTGTTTACACAATTTTGTTAACCACGACAAAATGTTCCATAGAGTGGATGGCCCACAATTTATGTCACCACTTCCAGGTCAGCTGTTCCCATTTTGTGATGCTGCAAGTGACCCTTCGGTGTCTGGGAATGCATTTTTCTGTAAGTAATAGATTATAAATATCAATATAAATGCAAATATGTTTCTAATGGTTTAAATAAGATGGGCACCTGGGTGGCTCAGTCAGTTGAGCGTCTGACTCTTGATTTGGGCTCTAGTCATGATCCCAGAGTCGTGGGACTGAGCCCCACATTGGGCTCTATGCTGAGTGTGGAGCCTGCTTGGGATTCTTTCTCTCTCTCTCTCTCCTTGCCCCTCTTCCCGGCTCACACACTCTCTCTCTCTCAAAAGAAAATCAATCTTAAAAAAAACAACAACACGGGATTCTTGCCTCCATCCTTGTGTCTTCCTTCCCTCCTTCCCCCCTTTCTTCCTTCCTTTTCTTAAATGTAAGGAGAAGCCTGGAGGCAGGCAGTCCAGGACTATCTTCCCGTGTGGCTTTGGTCCTCCTGGTGGAAAGAAGGCTGCAGCGCCCGGGTACGCGCCTGTGATTCAGCCAGGAAGGAAGAAGGAGAAGGTGATACCCAAAGCGTTTCTGCTTTTCAGAAGTTGCCTTTCAGCGTGTCTGTGCTGGGGTGCCACAGGGTCACACATCCGTGTAAACGGCCAGACACTGTCCCATGGCCTCTTAACATTAAGAGGCTGGAAATGGGTGTGTTTTATCAGCTTGCTTGTAAAGGCAGGCAGGAGGGAGAAGGTGGTTGGGATGGCGTGTTAAGCCATCCTCACATTCACCTGCCGCAGGATATGTGAGTAGAGCTGTTGGAGAGACTTCCAGAACTGGATTCTTGTACAAGCTGTTTGTCGCCTTTTCTCCTACGTGTCCCCTCTGGCTGAGCACAACCAGTTTCCCAGCTTCTCAGCACCAGGCCACCATGTGCTCTATTACACCCCTGTCTTGGACCCCGCTCTCCTGGAAGGCCCGTGCCACTTCTACCTGGACCCTGTCCTTCTCTGTGACTCAGTTACAGCTTACCTGTTCCCCAAAGTGGCCGTTGGCCAACTCAGCTGGCAAAAGTCTTCTCTTTCCCAAAAGGACAGTCTGTGTGTTTTTGCTGTCAAATCCTTTTCCTAGGATTATTCCCAAGGGTCTGCTGGCCGAGGAAATAAGGAGGAAAAAAGAATCATTGGGGAAGAGAAGGTCATGCCCCCAGGCTCAATGCTGAGTCAGGACCTGCCATTTGGAGATGGGTAGGAAGTATTTTCTTTCTTTGTTTTTAAAAAAAAAAATTTTTTTTTAATGTTTATTTATTTTTGAGACAGAGAGAGACAGAGCATGAACAGGGGAGGGTCAGAGAGAGAGGGAGACACAGAATCTGAAACAGGCTCCAGGCTCTGAGCTGTCAGCACAGAGCCCGATGTGGGGCTTGAACCCACGGACCGCGAGATCATGACCTGGACGCTCAACCGACTGAGCCACCCAGGCGCCCCAGTATTTTCAAATAAGGATTTTCGAACTTGCACAGGTATTTATTGAGCACACAGTCATTGAGAGGGAAGGTGTCAGACTGGAATCAGATCCTGGCTTCCCCCCTTACTAGGTGGCAATGTTGCATGAACAACTTGCCCTCTGTGTCCCTTGGCTGTCTCATGAAATGGGGGATAACGGTGGGATGTTGGCAGGATTAAATGGCTTACTATATACAAAATGCTTGCATTAGTGACTGGCACATAGCAAGTGGTAAATAACAACATTAGCTATTATTATTTAGTGTGGCAGGTGTGGCCGTCGTGCTAAGCGGACATAATTGGCATGATCCCCACCATCACGGGGTCTATAGTTAGTGCTACGAGGTATTCCCTCCATTCATTAGCTCAGTGGATTGTGATGACAAAATATCCCTGCTGTAGTGGTGTGCCAAATGGCTGAATCCTAGGAAATGCAATTGCAAGTTGACCATCACTTAACACATTTCATGTGTGGCTGACAGACATATTACATTAAATTTTTTTTTTTAATGTTTATTACTTTTCGAGAGACAAAGAGCTCAAGTGGGGGTGGGGCAGAGACAGAGGGAGACACAGAATCCAAAGCAGGCTCCAGGCTCTGAGCTTTCAGCACAGAGCCTAATGTGGGGCTCGAACCCATGAACCGTGAGATCATGACCTGAGCCAAAGTCAGATGCTATATGACTGAGCCACCCAGGTGCCCAACACGTTACAGTTTTAAATTTATTTTTAAATTTTATTTGAGAGAGAAAGAAAGAGTGTGAGCAGGGGAGAAGGGGGGAGAGAGAGAGAGAGAGAGAGAGAGAGAGAGAATCTTAAGCAGGCTCCATGCCCAGTGTAGAGTTTGATGATGTGGGGCTTGATCCCATGACCCTTGGGATCATGATCTGAGTCGAAATCAAGAGTCTGACACTCAACTGAACCACCCAGCCACCCCGAGATACATTACATTTTTTAAATCTTTATTTTTGTGAGAGACAGACAGATTTCGAGCAGTGGAGGAACAGAGAGAGAGAGAGGGAGACAGACAGACAGACAGAATCCAAAGCAGGCTCCAGGCTCTGAGCTGTCAGCACAGAGCCTGATGAGCACGAACCATGAGATCATAACCTGAGCCGAAGTTGGACACCTAACCTACTGAGTCACCTAGGTGCCCCAACACATTACATGTTTTAGTCAATTTTTTATTTTATCAGAGTAAAGCATGCACGTTATCAAACAAGTTAGATGATAACTAAAAATTTTAATCAGACAAAAGAGTCTTCTGGCTCCTACTTCCATCCTATTTTCTTCCTTAAAGAAAACTTTTATTTTTTATTTTTTTATGACTTATTTATTTTGAGAGAGACAGAGCACAAGTGGGGGAGGGGCGGCGAGAGAGAGAGAGAGAGAGAGAGAATCCCAAGCAGGCTTTACATTGTCAGTGCGCAGAGCCCGACGTGGGGCTTGAACTCAAGAAGCCTTGAGATCATGACCCAAATTGAAGTTGGACGTTTAACCAACTGAGCCACCCAGGTTCCCCTAAATCACATCTTGTATTAGCTCTTTCTTCCATGTTTTCTTTTGTGACTCTGTGAATATTGTTCATTGCTGAGTCAAATGATGTTCCATGACAGTATTTTATTTCTTGTTCAACTTTTATTTTTCTTGGAGTTAGTAACTGCATTAGTCTATTGTCTGTTAGGTTTTTCCTTATCCAGCTGCAGATTTTATTTATAGGTAGGCTTTTTCCCCCAAGTTTTATTCTATTGCTTGAAATTTGTATTTTCCCCAAGTTCTGTCGCTCTGTTTGTTTTGGTATCTCTCTTTCACGATGAAGACATTCCTCCTATGCCTTGTGACCCTTTGCAGTCCATTCACGTTTAAGAGGGATGTAGAAGCAATTGATCGGAGCCGTGTGCACACTTATGGGGCTGCCTGCCTTGGGAGCTGTACTGGGGGTGGAATGGGTAGCCCGAAGGCTTTCTCCTTGGAGACCCCCATGTGTTATTACCTGTGGGTCTGTCTTTTCTCAAGGGTGTATCAGTTCCTCTAGAGAAGGATCGTCTATCCATTGGCTTGGGATTTCCCCATTTGTGGGTGTTCTGGAGCCAGGAAGGAGCAGAGGGCGAGCTGTCTCACCTGTCAGTGTGCAAGCCTTCATTCAATTCCCTTACATCCAGTCCTGGACCCTCCACCACCACCTCCTCAATACCTGCCAACTGTGAGTCCCCCTCTCTGGTTCAAGATCCTGGCATTCCTGGGGGGCAGTGGGGCACATCGCTTGCCAGAATGGGTGGACTTTGGGCCTGGGAGTTTAAGTTCTCCTCCTACAGACTTTCGAACACACTTTCTGCTTTCATTTCCTCACATTTCCCTGCCTTTCACTGTGCCTGTGCCTCGGGTCCTGGGGGCTTTCTGAGCTTCACTGTAAATCTGCTTTCTTCTAAATCTGACACTTTACTATAGGCCCTTTAGGTATGACCTTCCTGCTCCCAGCTTGGTCATTTCCATCTGCTTTTTTTTTTTTCCCCTTTACTTTGTGTCATTCTGGTTACAAAAATCCTTTCATCTCACTGAAGATGAAGTCCATATTTCTGGGTTTTTTTTCTTTACTATTTGGGATGAACGTGAGAAGAAAAGTTAACAGAAATGTCTTTATGTGATATCTGGAAGCTAGTTGGAAACAATTTGAATAAAGATCACTGAAAGATATGTGGTCCTTCCATACATCTCAATGATCTAAAAGAATTCTTTGAATTTAGCCAGAGCCTTTGAAAGCTACATACCTGTAGCCTAGCATGTTGTGTTCCCAAGTTGCCGAGTTTCATATTGGTATGAAGCCACAGCCTATAATAAGTCCCAAGGAACTCGTTATTGTGTGTCCCAGAAGGAAGCTTTTGAGGACATTGATCAGTACATTAAATGTTCTTCTCTTGCAAGGATCCTCAAGAGAATTTCTTTGTCTTATCCTTGAGTGGTATCTAATTCTTTTTTATTGAAAGGCTGGTTTGCTTTTATTTTTTGGTTCGGGTAAGCTTCTCTTTTCCCATTGGCTTCTCTATAGCTTAGAGCATGTAGAACTGAATTTTGTGTTCTCGTCTCATTTCTCTTGACATTTTATCTTTACTTGTTCATCTTTGCCTTTGTTTCTTCTTTCTCATCCACTCTTGGTTCTTGTTCTCTTATCCTATCGTTTTAAATGTTTTCTTTGATCAAAGAGTTATTGAAATGAATAAGTCAAATGTTGACAATAAGAATTGATAACTGCATACATATTCACAATTTATATTTTTGGTGTATGCCCACTTGACTCACCAGATTTGGTCATTTCTTACGATAGGTCTAATTTAGTCTTTGCCTTTTACAGGTGAGGAAAGTGAGGTCTGGATAAAGTAAGTGATTTATTCAACAGCTCTTCTGAGAAAATTAGTGGCAGAGCAAGGTCATGTGCCCACAACCGCTTTTATGATTCTACTTTACCACTTACTTGGATGTTTTGAGGAACAAAAGATCACCTTTGACCCACACCTGGAACCCTGATCTCTGATCTCTGATCTCCTACTTTTGGAATCAACCCACTCCGAGATGCAGAGCCCAGACTTCTTAAAGCTCTGTGGTCTATGGATTCACCATACTCTAAGTGTTGGTTTCCCACTTCCGTCCCTCCCCCCTGGATACTGACTGCCTCTAGATCCAACCTGGGTGTGTATATGGGATATATACCATGATGGATCCTGAAGAAATGTGAAGGCATGGGAAGTTGGGATTGTCTCCCTATAAGACAAATGCTCTTGGATCGATCCAACCAGCAGGCATTCGCTGAAGGCTACCTGCGCACACAAAGCTAAAATACATGGTGATACCAAATGCTATTTTTGTTGTGAAAGAAGTACCTTGGAATTCCATTTTCAGAGAATTCTTGGGGCAGTCAGGTCTCTTTTTCTCAAAGCAAGGCCCTTCTTAGGCAGCCCACAAAGAGGAAGGGCCTCAGGCCTCTCTGTCATGGGCTAAGGATAACAGTTCATTCTATGAGGCCAGAGAAGGCAGTACTTTGCCTGAGATTCCTTGTGTCTAGTTGCTGTTTTTCCCTCTAAGGTATGCTTCTACTGTGTCCTGTCATCTGATGTTGATGGCCCGGTGGGGCATGGGCTTAGTCACCAGTTTGTCATTCCATTATCATTTTGAATTATATTTAATTTTTATCTCATCCATCTGACCTTCCCTTCCTCACTGAAGGATTTGGGACTTGACAGGAATTTCACCCAGCAAATTCCCAAGCCAGGTGGTCCTATTACCCATTAAGGATTATATTAGTTTCCTTTTGCTGAGGTAATAAATTAACACACATTTAATGGCTTAAACAACACAAATTTATTATCATTAAGTTTTGAGGTAAAAAGCCCAAAATAGGGCTCACTGGGCTAAAATCAAGGTGTTGGCAGAGTTGTATTCCTTTGTGAAGGCTCTAGGGGAGAATCTTTCTCTTCCCTTTTCTAATTTCTAGAATCAGTGCATTCCCTGGCTTATGGCCTCCTTCTGTCTTCAGAACCAGCAATGACCGGCGAGTATTTCTCGCAATGTCTACTCTGAACACTGAGTGTTCTGTCTTCCACTTCCACATTTAAGGACCTTTGTAATTACATTGGGCCCACCCAGATGATCCAACGTAATCTCCCTACTTAAGATCAGTTGATAATCAACCTTAATTCCGTCTGCAACTTTAATTCCCCTTTGCCGTGTGTAATGTACTATATTTGCAGGTTCCGGGAATTGGGACACCGACATCTTTAGGGAGCTATCACCACAAGGATCAAGTATTCAGTTAACACTAAGTGCCAGGCATTCAGCTGACAACGTATGACCTGAGAGACAGCTCAAAGTTCATTTGTCCCAACTGATCTACTCACCCCCACTCACTCCTATTCCCAAATTTATTCCTCTTCTTGGATAATTTTTCTACGTTGTTGACATGATAATCTGCCCAGTTATCTTCACCTCCCCTCGCTTTCCCTCATTATCTCACCCCGTCCAGCCTGTCTGCCCATTTCCCTAAGTGTATTTGTGCCCACCCTCTCCTCTGCCCCCCTCCTGCCTCAGTTCAGGTTCAAAGGGCTCAGCTGGGCAACTACAACAGCTTCCCAGCTGGATTACCTGTCCACATACTGCTTCTTCCAAACTGTACCCCGCACAACATCTAGAGTTATCTTTTTTTAAAATAGAGTTTATATTATATTATATTACATTTTATTTATTTATTTATTTATTTATTTATTTATTTATTTATTTTTTCAACGTTTATTTATTTTTGGGACAGAGAGAGACAGAGCATGAACGGGGGAGGGGCAGGGAGAGAGGGAGACACAGAATCGGAAACAGTCTCCAGGCTCCGAGCCATCAGCCCAGAGCCTGACGCGGGGCTCGAACTCACGGACCGTGAGATCGTGACCTGGCTGAAGTTGGACGCTTAACCGACTGCGCCACCCAGGCGCCCCATATTTTATTTATTTTTAAAGTTTATTTATTTTGAGAATGTGAGAGAGGGAGAGGGACAGAGGGAGAGAGAGAATCCCAAGTGGGTTCCATGCTCAGTGTGGAGCCCAGTGTAGGGCTCGATCCCATGATCTTGGGACCACAACCTGAACAGAAATCAAGAGTTGGTTGTTCAACTGACTGAGCCATCCAGGTGCCCTTAGAGTTGTCTTTTTTTTTTTTTTAAATTATACTTTTCTTTGTTTTGAGATAATTACAGATTCATCTGCAGTTGTAAGTAATAATATAGAAAGATCTGTATCCCCTTTACCCAGTTCCCCCATTGATAATTTCTTTTTTTTTTTTAATGTTTATTTATTTTTGAGACTGAGAGAGACAGAGCATGAATGGGGGAGGGTCAGAGAGAGGGAGACACAGAATCTGAAGCAGGCTCCAGGCTCCGAGCCGTCAGCGCAGAGCCCGATGTGGGGCTCGAACTCACGGACTGTGAGACCATGACCTGAGCCGAAGTCGGATGCTTACCCGACTGAGCCACCCAGGTGCCCCGATAATTTCTTACAAAATAATAATACAAGGTCACACCCAGAATACTGACACTGATAAAGTCCAAGATGTGGAACAACTCCAATATCACAAGGATCCCTGTGTTGCCTATTTAATTTATTTACTTTAAACAATGGAGCCTGTATGACTCAGTCGGTTAAGCATCCAACTTTGGCTCATGTCATGATCTCACAATTGGTGAGTTTGAGCCCCACACCAGGCTCTGTGCTGACAGCTCACAGCCTGGAGCCTGCCTCGGATTCTGTGTCTCCCTCTCTCTCTCTGCCCCTCCCCTGCTCATGCTCTCTCTTCCAATCTCTCTCTCTCTCAATCTCTCTCAAAAATAAAATAAAATATGACATTAAAAAATTGTGGTAAAATGCAAACATCATAACATCTATACACTCATAACCCATCTTTTCTCTTGTTGATGGAAAATTAGATTGTTTCTAATTTTTTTCTGCTTTTAACAACATTGGAACGAATAGTCTCAGACGCGTTTCCTTGGAGACATGAGCAAAAGTTCTCTACTCAAGAAGGGAATGCCTGGGCCGCAGATCAGGAGAATATTCAACCTTGCTGGATCTTGTCAAGTTTTTATCCAAGGAAGATTCTACCACTTTATTCTCCCCAGCAATTTGAAAGTTCCCTTTTCTCCACACAGAAGAATCAATTTTTTGTCCTGCAAAGACTATTCTGTAAAGTAAAGAGTGAGTTGGGTGGGGGCGCAGCAGGGGCCCAGGCACATGGGAGTTAAGAGCCAGGTCAGCCGAGTTTCCTCAGGTCAAAACTTGCGGTCAAGAATTTTCTGCAAAGGGAGGCCATATTGTCTGTTCACATTCTCCCTGGTATCATGGGGCTAGCAAGAACGGAACGATGTGCTTCTCAAGTGTTATCCATCAGATGGCGAATTGTGTGGGCAACCAAACTTCTCTTCGTTATAGAAAATTATTATTTATTTTTTTATTTAACAAAACTCAAGGCTGAGAGCGTGCTCCATTGGGCCCTTCTGTGTTTTACGTGTTTTCTCTGCTTTGGCTCAGCCCCGGCTGTTTGTTAATGCATGTGTTGTATTGCAAATGTGGAACAAATGAAGCTGAGATATCAAATTAATACTGTGATCTGTTTTTCTGTTTTGTTGCCATAACAATCTGTGGCTCTTGAAGCAAAGAGAAAATTAGAATTGTATTAAAGGTGTTTACACCATGTACACTCCATCCTGCATTATTATTTATTGCTATAATAAGTGTATTTAACATTTGCTTAAGGAGGGTTAACTGCTATTGGTTTTTGCTAATGGTTTTTCTGCTCACCTTTCCAACCTGGTTTTGCTTTTGACCTTGACTTGTCCTATAGTTCACAGCAGGAAGGAATAGGGAGTTTTGGTCAGATGCCTAATGACATCATGACTCCTTATGCTTATTCCTCCCCTCTGCTCCCCAATCTTTTTTTTTTTTTTAACTTTTTAAAAATGTTTTTATTTATTTTTGAGACAGAGAGAGACAGGGCATGAGCAGGGGAGGGGCAGAGAGAGGGGGAGACACAGAATCCAAAGCAGGCTCCAGGCTCCGAGCTGTCAGCACAGAGCCCGACGCGAGGCTCGAACTCACGAACTGTGAGATCATGACCTGAGCTGAAGTCGGACGCTCAACCGACTGAGCCACCTGGGCGCCCTCCCCACCCCCAATCTTTAGAGCAATTTTAAGTCAGGAGTCTTGGTTAGAAACAAAGCAGGACCTGGAATAAATTTTCCTTCTTTTCTTTGCCCCAGTCCTGTCTTTTAAACCTAAATAAGAGGCCCAACATCCTTTGGGAGAGATGAAGAGAAACTGAGAAATTGGGGAAAAGAGAGGTGGAAGAATTTATGCCTTAGAAACAGTTGTGTGGAAATCGATACGACAAATGGAGAATTGGGGTGACGGTCCCCCGAGGTAGTCCTCCATTTTACCCTATTCCCAAGGTTAGATACTCAGAGCCTTCTTTGACTGAAGTCCTTACTGCCCCAGCCATCACAGGCCACAATCTGCTGAGTCACAAGGTGACTGAAATGGTGAGGCTGGTGTGGGGGAAACCCCTCTCTCCCACTAACTAAATAAACTTACCCACTTGGCTGCCCGTTGGGGCTGTCTGGTGTTGTAAGCTCTTTGAAGACAGCTGCTGTTCCCGCTCCTTTTCTCAGCCCACCATCCCTAGAAAAATGTAGGGCAAACATGAGAAACTCCAGAACTTCAGTTGTTCATTGTCTGGGTCATTGTAACATATCTAAAGAACATCCTAGTACTGCGGGAAGATTGTTTAAAAATGTACAACTCTTGGTGGATTGCGCCCATGTTAGAGTGTCTGTGGTTCCAGCAATGATAGAAGGAAAAGAGATATTTCTGACCCTTCTCACAAGAGTCAGCGCTGCAGATGATCTTTGTCTATTTTCTTCTAGGTTGGGGTAGAACGTGTAGGGAACCTCCACCTAGCGACTGTGTAAGAAGATCAGTGCCATAGAGGCCCTGGTTCATGACAGATTTAAAACCTGTCCTGTGGGCACCTGGGTGGCTCAGTCAGTTAAGCATCTGACCCCGGCTCAGGTCATCTCACCGTTTGTGAGTTCAGGCCCTGCATTGGGCTCACTGCTGTCAGTACAGAGCCCACTTTAGATCCTCTGTCCCCTCCCTCTCCGCCCCTCCCTCTCTCTCTTTCTCTCTCTCAAAAATAAATAAACATTACAAAAGATGTCCTCCTTTTGTCCTTTACTGCCCAGGGGGTCTGGAGTCAAGCCTAAAGGTCAGGGCAGGATGAAGGCCCTTTCTTGGGCGAATCTCTTTTTGGGCACAATAGACACAGACCTAGAGTGAGCCTTGGTTATGTCAGCAATACAGGCCAAAAAAAGCCCATTAGTTCTAAGAAAACCAACCTCTCTCTCAAGGCTACAGTTATCTTCTTTCTCAGATTCTTGTCCTTGGATGTGCACATGTGTGTGCCCACGCGCGCGCACACACACACACACACACACACTTAAAAAGAAAGGATAAAGAGAAAGAAAATGGGTTTGGAGGTCCAGGTTAGCGCGTGAGCGGTCACAGTATTATCACGCAGGAGGCAGCTGCTTGTGACTATGGCAACTTCAATCCCGAGGGAGAAGTGTGAAATGGAAGGAATATTAATCAGGTCGGGGGAAGGAAGATGCATTCGGAAGGGATGGGAGTGGCAGAGGGGCCCAAGAGGGCTGGGTAGGGCCGGCTCTGGTGCATCTTCGGGAAAAGCCGTCATGCACTGTTGGTCTCCCTCGTCTTGCCTCGGTCCCCACCTTTCCACCTGGACGCCCCCATCCCGAGTCTAGGGCAGAGGCCGCCTCTGGAACTAGGTACTAAGAAGCATGAGGCAAGGTGCGGACATCCCCAAACACGGCCTTTTTACTTTTAGGAATAACTGGTTTGAAATGTTCCGTCTAGTCTCATTGTCGCTCACTCAGGCATCTCTGACAAGGGTGAGGAACCACAGTTAATTCCTTTGTCCTGGTGGCTCTACTGTCTGTGCCGCCGGAGCGAGCACTGTCTCCGTGGATCTCAGCTGCTTAGAAAGTGTCACATCCACTACTTGAATTCAGTCACCGATTCTGACTATCAGAGTTCATATCATGGTGTGTTTATTCTCGTGCTGGATCCTTCACCGGGGTGCAGACTTGTGAAGTAACTTGTCCAGGCTCACACAAAGAGTGAACACCGCACTTTAGAGCACTTTGCCATTCTGCTCGCTTAAACAAGCGCCAGCGTGTATGTGTGTGACGAGGGGCCACCGGAGCTCTGCTGAATGTTCTTTGGTTGAATTCCCGGGTGACTACATGGTCTGAATGTCAGCGACTAAAACACAGTTACAAGAGAGCAGCTCTCGGTAACCGTGCTTACGGAAACGTGTGCTTCCTGTGCTTCCTACCTTGCATGATACATGACAGTTTCATTTGTTCCAAATAAATTCCTGACACTATCCAACGCCATGAATTCTGCTGATAAAATGCCCCTATTATGGTTCCTTTAAAAACATTTAGGAAACGTGTGCATTTTTATTTGTGTGGGTGGGTAATATTGTGAAATATTAACATAATCTCGCACCTCTCAAGGACACACACATTTTGCTCCTCAGCGCTACCCTTGATGGAGGGCGTCAGCAAACAGGCCTCCGTTTTCCCAGAGTAGGTTTGGCAGACTTAGCAAATACATATCTAGGATGCTCAGTTCACTCCGAATCAGAAAAATGACAAATAATTTTTAGCATAATTATATCCTATGCAATATTTGGGACGTATACTAGCAATTTTTTGTCATTTACCTGAAATTCAAACGTAACTGGGTGACTCGTATTTTCTCTGACATCCCAACCCCAAAGGAGGGTGAAATCAAAGAAGAAAAGTAACAAATGCTTGGCTTTTTTTTTTTATTTAATTTTTTTTTACGTTTACTTATTTTTGAGACAGAAACACAGACCGAGGGGCGGGGTGGGCAGAGAGACAGGGAGACACAGAATCTGAAGCAGGCTCCAGGCTCTCAGCTGTCAACACAGAGCCTGACGCAGGGCTCGAACTCAAGGCGCGAGAGATCATGACCTTGGCGGAAGTTCGACGCTCAACTGAGCCACCCAGGCACCCCACAAACGCTTGGCTTTTAAGTTTAAAAACTGTGATTTAGTGTAAAATAAAAACACTGGGAAGACTGCTTGCCGAGTGTTTTTATTTATCTGCATGGGAGAAAAGAACCGTGGCGTGGGTAAGGGGCAGGGGCTGGAGCCAGAAAAGGAAGAGACGGTGCTGACTGTAACGGTTCCCCTGCTTTCTCCTTGCTCCGCAAAGAACAATACTTTCCCCAACTACCCTGGAGGATCCTAGAGCAGCCGGGCTTGGGAACCGGGACGGAGGCGTGGCTCGCGGTAGCACCACCCACTCCCGCCCCCCAGTCCCAGAGTGCAGTGCGCAAGGAACGTCCCAGGGTTCCTCGCGGCGCCGCAGATCAGCCCCGCCTTTGGGAGGTCACCCCAGGGCGGGGGACCCACAGGGCTTCAGCCAAGGTCAAGAGCTGGGTCAGGGGCCGACTGCTGGGGAAGCCACCGCAGGACCCGAGGACGTAGGAAGCGCCTGCCGCGTGGAGCCTCACTATTGGCCTGCCAGCAGGTAAGCCGACCCCTGACGTGTAGAGCGCGACCTAGAAAACCTGAAACTGGGTTCCAGGTGAAAACCTGAGGCCGAGTGAGTTTGTGAGCAGCGGATAAACACTTAGGGTCCTTGCGCGCCTGAATTGTGGTGGGAGACGTTGGGGCCCGCCTCGTGGAGAGCTGCGGGAGCCCCGTTAGTGGCAGGAGGCCACAAGGACGTGGTCATACATGCCGCGTAGGGTTTCAGCCTCGCAGGCGTGTTGAGGCTGGGGTCGGTGACCCTTAGCGCAGGGGTAGCAGGTGCGGGGCGCCGGCCAGCCCTTCCCCTGCGCCGGTGCGGGAGCTGCGGGAGCGTGCACTGTCGCTCTGCATTTGACAGCCGACCGTGCCCCGGAAGCCGCCTGGGCACAACCGGGGGGGTGGTGGGAATGAACCACGCTTGCTCTCCGGATCTAGGCTTTTTAGCACCCGTGCTACCTGATGGTTACAGGGAAACCACGTAAGGAAACTTGCGGGGCCGTGTGGGCTCAGACTAACACCTGAAACTCAGCTTGCTTACCTGTTATGTGCTAGGAGAACGTAGGAGTCCGGCAAAGAGGGAAGGATTAGGGCCTGAGGTTCCTGGGTGGGGGAAAAACACCTGTTTTGGAACGATGCTGGGAGTGTCCGCAGCAAACCCCGCAGGCATAAGGTGCCTCTCAAGAATGTAACAGACCCCACCTACTCCCTCTCAGGTTTCCCCTCAGGAATTTGACCCAAGACCTAAGTATGGCCATAGACCACCCCTTGTACAATGGACAGGAGCCAATCAGGAATGGACAACCCAGCACTTAGAGCTATCAAGCCAATAAGGGTAGAACCTGAGAAGGAACCAGGGGGAAGGGGATGAGGAGGGTCGAGCAGAACCTTATCAAACAAGGACCCCTGTCCTCAGGCAGTTCACTTTCCGATGTCCCCTCTCTGTAAAGGGAGGTTCCCCACTGTTCTTCCTTTCTGGTCTTCGCCTGCTGCTCATTTTGTGTCCCCCTCTTCATCCTTCCAAGTGGTGAGGCAACGAACCCCGGGTATTGCGTTAAAAAACCCTGCAACAGTAATACGGAAACGGTGATGCCCCTTCGTTGGGTCACTCTGAGGACGCATTGAGACCATGGATATAGAGCCGGTCCATAGTGCAATGGCTGGCACATAGCCGAGGTGCCGAAGGTCCCTTGTCTTGGGTGGAAGCAGCTCCCTGACCATATCCTCTCTCCTTTCAGGCTTCTGGGAGAAACCGTTGTTTGACTTCTTCAGGAGCATGGCCTTTTATCTCGTTGTGGGGTGCGAGGCTTCGTTTTCTAAGTGGAGCTTGTCAGGAAGGAAGTTTTTAATTAAGAGCAGGGAGGCCTTCCCTGCTGCGGAAATCCTCGTAGATGGCAGGTGCGGCCTGCGAGGCGCCGGGTCGCACAGGGCTGGGCCCTGCCGCTGGCAGGTGGTGACGCTCCGGTGTGTCCAGCAGTGGGCCGGGAGATGCCTGGGTGCTAGGAGCTGGCGGGCAAAACTGCACCCCATGACCCTGAAAGTCCACAGGGACTTTACGTTCAGGGTCACCCTGCAGCAGCTGTCTGTTCTTGGCTGGGCGGTTAGCCTGACAGTGGAAAGTCAGCAGGAGGAGAACGGGGTGGGGGGGGGAGGGGCCTTCACGGAGGGAGGGACATGACCGACGTACATTCGGTTCACTTTGGGCTGCAGGAGAGGAAGGCAGCTAATTAGACGAGGTGGTACCACCTGGGGATTTCAGCTGATCCAGGTGGGGGTAGAAAGAGTCAGAGCTCCACGTAGGAAATTTTGTTGTGGTGGTTTTGAGACAGTCACTTTGACACAGGCATGGCAACAGGGGAAAAAAGAAAGTGTTTTTTGTTACCGAGGAGGGTGCGTATTCAGACGGTGCTGACCCTTAACGCATCCTGAACCTCGTTCTTACTCCTGAGTGAAGTTCAGGGGTGCACGTAAGCCAAGAGAGGGATGAGGATGTGAAGGGCGTCAGGGACAGGGTGCGGGTTTTTGAGCATAATAAAATAAATATTGAAAATGAAGGGGCGTCTGGGTGGCTCTGTTGGTTAAGCGTCCGACTTCTGCTCGGGTCACGATCTCGAGGTTCTTGAGTTCGAGTCCCACGTCGGGCTCTGTGCTGACAGAGCCTGGAGCCTGCTTCGGATTCTGTGTCTCCTCCTTTCTCTGCCCCTCCCCCACTCACGCTCTGTCTCTCTGTCAAAAATAAACATAATAAAAATTTCAGAAAATGAAAATGTATAGGCTTATAAATTTCGCTATGAAAGATTCCTGTGTCAAGTAACCATTTCAGACATAGTTTCACGGATGGTGAGTGTGCCGAGGGAGAAGGGACTAAAACGTTACCCACCTGATAGAAATTCCAGGCTTTTACCATCAGTGGGGAGGGGAGGAAGGCCCAGGGAGCAAAATGGGAGTTTGAATGGAATGTAGCTTGGAGATGTTACATCCCAGTTTTCCCAGAGTATCCACACTGATCTCTTTTGGGGAAGGGGAGAGAGAAAGCCCCACCCTGCATCTTACTCAGTACAGGCCCTTTTCCCTCCTGTTGACACTCTCGAAGGGTGAGCCCGACCATTCCTGTAACTCTAATGGCCACCCATTACTCCTGTCTCCCAGCGCTGTTCTGTGCCCCCTCCCCCCTGAGATCAAGACCGGGAGACATTTGGCCCTGATGTGAACCCATTTCATTGCCCATCCCCCCTCTCAGAACTTGCATCTACTCTTCTTGCATCCATCTCCAGGACATTTGCTACCACCTTGGACCTTCTCATCCCCCACACCTAGTGTCCTTTTTTGTCTTTTTGCCGTGTCTAAACTTTCTCTAAACGTCATACCTGATATTTTGCTACATTTGAAGTGCCTTTAAACCTGTTTTCCTTGGGGCGCCTGGGTGGCTCAGTCGGTTGAGTGGCTGACTTTGGCTCAGGTCATGATCTCGCGGTCCGTGAGTTCGAGCCCCGGGCTCTGTGTGGACAGCTCAGAGCCTGGAGCCTGTTTTCAGATTCTGTGTCTCCCTCTCTCTGACCCTCCCCCGTTCATGCTCTGTCTCTGTCTCAAAAAATAAATAAACGTAAAAAAAAAAAATAAACCTGTTTTCCTTTTCTCTAGTGTGACTGCTCCTTCCTTCTCTGTTTCCCTGAAGTTTTATAATATCCTTGAGCCTCGTCTTGTCTTCTCACTTCCCACATTGATTCTCTGATCCTTCCCTGGTTGACTGGCTGTCTTTAACGTGTGTGCTCCTTCATGCTTGTAGAAGAAATTCCAAGGTCCCCAGTATGGAATACAGGACCTTTAGCAATCGAACATCAACCTCATTTTTCAGGACATCCCCCATTTTGTAACTTCTGCACTCTAATCAAATCAGGCTCCTCACTGTTTTTCATCCAGACCAACTCTGGGCTCCTGTCGTTGTCTCCTTTTTTGCTTGGTGAAATCCTACCTCTCAGTTGGCTTCTTTCCTGAAACCTCCCTCACTCTTAGAAATATTCCTTCCCTTCTGTGGGCTCCAAAAGTCCTCACCCGCTCCTTGTTCAGGACTTCCCATATTGTGTCATAATTACATACCCTCTCTCCAGCTAGTCTGTAATCTTCTCTTACACAGGAGCCCCAGAACACTAAAGGGTTAGTTTCTCTACCAGTGTTTGCCAAAGTGTGTCTTACAACAGTGGTTGTGCCGGATGTTCACATTTATAAAGTGCTCATGGTGTTATAAAAATACTGCTATGAATACTTTGCGTGAAGGAGGGTATTGTTACCCTATCCATTTTCTAGATGAAGAAAATAATAGCTACTGAAGGGCAGAGCCATGCAGGGTTGAATAGAGGCAGTATTGTCTTCACCATCACACTACAGGTCTATTGCCCCTTGAGTTGATAGGAATTACGTGATACGAAGTTTGAAGTACAAATGCCCAATTTTTTTTTTTAAATTTTTTTTTTTTTCAACGTTTATTCATTTTTGGGACAGAGAGAGACAGAGCATGAACGGGGGAGGGGCAGAGAGAGAGGGAGACACAGAATCGGAAACAGGCTCCAGGCTCCGAGCCATCAGCCCAGAGCCTGACGCGGGGCTCGAACTCCCGGACCGCGAGATCGTGACCTGGCTGAAGTCGGACGCTTAACCGACTGCGCCACCCAGGCGCCCCTACAAATGCCCAATTTAATGAACACTGGATTAAGCCAAGTTACATGGGTGGATCTTTGCTGCAGGGTACAGAGAGAGGGTACGTTAAAAAAGTTTTTTTTTAATGTTTGTTTATTTTTGAGACAGAGACAGAGCATGAACAGGGGAGGGACAGAGAGAGAGGGAGGGACAGAGAGAGAGGGAGACACAGAATCTGAAACAGGCTCCAGGCTCCAAGCTGTCAGCACAGAGCCCGACGTGGGGCTCGAACCCACGTACTGTGAGATCATGACCTGAGCTGAAGTGGGATGCTTAACTGACTGAGCCACCCAGGCGCCCCTTGACTTCTCAGAGCTTTTTATGTGTTAATGCACATTGTGAATTTCCAAAGGGAGACTATAGTTAACAGCATTCCTTGTACTTTTCTTGGCTACCAAACCTTATTTTTTTCCCATAGATTATCTTGCAGGTTAATGTTTGTGAAATATAATTTGGAAAACAATGCTTTAGATCACTGTTTCCAAATTCATACCACACTGTATTTAATAAATTATCCAAATTTTAAACTGGACAGTCATGTGTGTGCATATTATATATTTATCACATTCAGTTTTATTGAGATATAATTGACATGTCACTTAAAAGTGTAAGGTGTACAGCTTAATGGTTTGACTTAAATCTATTGTGAAATGATGATACAGTAAGTTTAGTTAGTATCCATCATCTCATTTAGATATAATAAAAAGAAAAATCTAAAAAAAAAAAAAGAAAAGAAAAAGCTGAAAAAAAAGATCTTTGTGAGGAGAATTCAGGATTTACTCTTTTAATAACTTCCTGTATATTATACAGCAATGTTAGCTATGCTCAACACCTTACATCCTTAGTACTTATTTATCTTATAAATGGAAGTTTGTGACCACTTTCCTCCAATTACCCTAGTCCCCACCTCCAATCCTCCCGCCTCTGGTAACCACAAATCTAGTCTCTTTTCCATCACTTTGGTTTGTTTTGATTCTACATGTAAGCGAGATCATACAGTGTTTGTCTGATTTACTTGACTTAGCATAATGCCCTCAAGGTCCATCTGTGTTGTCATAAAAGGCAGGATTTCCTGTGTGTGTGTGTGTGTGTGTGTGTGTGTGTGTGTGTTTTAATGGCTGAGTAATATTCTGTGTATATACACTACAACTTCATCCATTTATCCATTGTTGGATGCCTAGGTTATTTCTGTGTCTTGCCTCTTGTAAATAATGGTGCAGTGAACATAAGGATGCAGCTATCTTTTTGAGTCCGTGTTTTCCTTCCTTTGGATAGACACTTGACCCTTGAACAATGTAGGGGTTATGGACGCCGACTGCCTGCAGAGTAAAAAATCTGTGTAAGTTTTGATTCCCCCGGAACTTAATTGCAAATTGTCTATTGCTGACCAGAAGCCTGACTAATAACATAAACAGTTGATTAACATATATTTTGCACGTTATGTGTATTATATACTGTATTTTTACAATAAAGTAAGCTAGAGAAAAGAAATGTTAAGAATTATAAGGAAGAGTAAATCCATTTACAGTACTGTACACGTATTTATTGAAACAAATCCACACATATGGGGACTCACACAGTTCACATCCATGTTGTTCAGGAGGCAGCTGTCTTCCTAGAGGTAGAACTGCTGGACCAAGAGTAGTCCAGTTTTTAAGTTTTTGAGGATTCTCCACACTGTTTTCCATAGTGACTGTACTAGTTTTCAGTCCCAGTGCGGCACACTGGGCTTCCCTTTTCTCCACATCCTCGTTATCCGTTGTCTTTTTGATGATGGACATCAAACAGCTGTGAGGTGTATCTCATCATGGCCTGTTGGCCATTTATATCGACTTTGGAAAAATGTCTGTTCTGCCCACTTTTTTTTTTTAAATAAATGAAATATAGTTGACCTATAATACTAGTTTCAGGTGTACAACATAATGATTCAACAATTATAAACATTATGAAATTCTCATCACATTAAGTGTAGTTACCACCTGTCACCATACAGAGTTATTTCAGTATTATTGACTATATACCTTATGCTGTACTTTTAATCCTCATGATGTATTTATTTTATAACTGGAAGTTTGTACTTCTTAGTCCCTTTTACCTACCTCTGGCAACCACCAATTTATTCTCTATATTTTTGGCTCTGTTTCTGTATTTTTGTGGTTGGTTATTTGTTTTGTTTTTTATTTTTTTATTATTATTATTTTTTATTTTTTTTTAACATTTATTTATTTTTGAGACAGAGACAGAGCATGAACGGGGGAGACACAGAGAGAGGGAGACACAGAATCGGAAGCAGGCTCCAGGCTCCGAGCTGTCAGCACAGAGCCCGACGCGGGGCTCGAACTCACGGACCGCAAGATCATGACCTGAGCCGAAGTCGGCTGCTCAACCGACTGAGCCACCCAGGCGCCCCTTGTTTTGTTTCTTAGATTCTACATAGAAGTGAACTCATATGGTGTTTGTTTCTGACTTATTTCACTTAGCCTGATACCCTCTAGGTTCATCTATATTGTCATAAATGGCAAGATTTTGTTTTTTTTTTATGGCTGGGTAATATTCCATCGTATATGTATATAGCACACCTTCTTTATCCATTCGTCTATTCTTGGACACTTGGGTTGCTTCCATATCTTGGCTATTGTAGGCAATGCTGCAATAAACATAGGAGTGCGTAGATCTTTTTGAATTAGTATTTACATTTTATTTGGGTAAATATACAGAAGTGGAATTACTGGATCCTGTGATATTTCTATTTTTAATTTTTTGAGGAACTTCTGTTTTCCACAGTGGTCTCACCAGTTTGCATTCCCACCAACAGTGCGCAAGGTTTCCCTTTGCTCCGTTTCCTCATCAACACTTCATTTTTTGTCGTTTTGGTACCACTTCTCGTTAACTGGTGTGAGGTGATATCTCATTGTGGTTTTAATTTTATTTCTTTGATGATTAGTGATGTTGAGCATCTTTTTATGTGTTTGCTGGCCATCTGAATGTCTTCTTTGGAAAAATGTCTATTTGGGTCTTCTGCCCATTTTTCAGATTTTTTTCCTTTTGTGTTGGCATTAAGTTATATAAGGTCTTTGTATATTTTAGATTTTAATCCCTTACTGGATATATCATTCACAAATACTTCTTCCCATTCAGTAGGTTACCTTTCCATTTTGTTTATGGTTTCCTACACTGTGCGAAAGCTTTTTATTTCAGCATAGTCCCATTAGTTTATTTTTGCTTTTGTTTACCTTTTCCTCAGGAGACCTATCCGTAAATATGTTGCTAAGGCTGCTGTCCAAGCGATTACTGTTGATGTCGTCTTTTAGAAGTTTTATGGTTTGAGGTCTCACGTTTAGGTCTTTATTTAATCAATTTGAGTTTATTTTCCAAGAGATTACTGCATGTGTTTTCTTTTAGAAGTTTTATGGTTTGAGGTGTCACATCTATGTATTTATTTAATCCATTTTGAGTTTATTTTTGTGTATGGTATAAGAAAGTGGTCTAGTTTCATTCTTTTACATGTAGTTATCCCATTTTCCTAACACTATTTATTAAAAAGACTGTCTTTTCCCAATTGTGTATTCTTGCCTTTGTTGTAGATAAATTGACCATATAAGTGTGGGCTTATTTCTGGACTCTCTAATCCTGTTGCATTGGTATATGTACCTGTGTTTGTGCCGGTACATACTGTTTTGATTACTGCTGCTTTGTAGTATAACTTGAAATGTGGGACTGTGCTATCTTCAGCTTTGTTCTGCTTTCTCAAGATTGCTTTGGCTGTTTAAGGTCTTTTGTGGTTCCAAACAAATTTTAGGATTGTTTGTTCTAGTTCTGTGAAAAATGCTATTGTTATTTTGATAGGGATTGCATTGAATCTGTAGATTGCTTTGGGTGCTGTGGACATTTTAATGATAGTAATTTCTCTGAGCCACGAGCATTGTATGCCTTTCCATTTGTTTGTGTAGTCTTCAGTTTCTTTCATCAGTATCTTACAGTGTTCAGAGTACAGGTCTTTCACCTCCTTGGTTACATTTGTTCCTAGGTATTTTATTTTTATGGTGCAATTGTGGATGGGATTGTTTTCTTAATTTCTCTTTCTGCTACTTCATTATTAGTGAATAGAAATGCAGCAGTTTCTGTATATTGATTTTTTAACCTGCAAGTTTACTGAATTCATTTATTAGTTCTAATAGTTTTTTGGTGGAGTCTTTAGGGTTTTCTCTATATAGTATGTCATCTGCAAGTAGTGACAGTTTTACTTTTCCCTTACCAATTTGGCTACTTTTGAACCGGGTCTTGTGCTGAATAAGACTGTATGCTGGCTCTGTAAGAGAAGAGACTTGGTTTCCTATAGCCCTCCAGTTCTTCTGGAGGTAAGCCCTGTTGATTTTTAAACCTCTGGGAGTTAATACCTACTGCTTTTCAAAGCCGTATGTCATGGGGACTCATCTTCTCAGTGCACCCCCCCAGGGCTGGAGGGGCCCATTGTGGAACTTGATCCCCTTGCTCCTCCATGCTTGTGATATCCCTTCCGCTTGCGGGTAGCTGCACTGGTGTTTTGGTTCCTGACCATGTTTCTACTTCTGTCCTTTTCAGTGTGCATTTCTCTTTATGACTTTAGCTGTCGAAGATCTATTCTACCAGTCTTCGAGTTGTTTTCAAGGTGAGTTGTAACATATGTTGTTGCCTCGGTGTGTCTGGGGGGTGGTGAGCTCAGGATCCTCCTACTCTGCAATCTTTCCTCTTTCTTCCATTTTGCTGTCTTTTAAATTGGATTATTATTATTTTGTTACTGAATTGTATGAATTTTTTATACATTTTGGATATTAGACCCTTATTATCTATATGCTTTGCAAATATTTTTTCCCATTCTGTAGATGGTCTTTTTACTTTGTTGATTGTTTTGCTGTGTGCTTTGATGTAGTGCCATTTGTTTATTTTTGATTTTATGGTTTGTGCTTTGGGTGTCATATCCACAACATTGCCAAGACCTATGTCAGGGAGCTTTTTTCCTATATTTTCTTATAGGAATTTTATGGTTTCAGGTCTCACATTTAAGTCTCTAATCTGTTTTGAGTTAATTTTTTTGAGTGGTCTAGTTTCTTTTCCATGCAAATATCCAGTTTTCCCAGCACCATTTATTCTAGAGATCAACTTTTCTCCATTGAGTATTTGTGGCTCTCTTGTCAAATATTGACCATATATGCTTGGGTTTATTTCTGGACTCTTGATTCAGTTCCATTGTGTATTTTTATGACAGCGCATCATACTGTTTTGAGGCTGTGCTTGAAATCAGGAAGTGTGATGCCTTCTGTTGTGTTCTTTCTTAGGAAAGCTTTGGCTATTTAGGGTCTTTGGTAGTTCCATGTAAATTTTAGGACTGTTTTTTCATACTTCTCTAAAAAATGCTGTTGTCATCTTGATAGGAATTGCATTGAATCATTGGATAGTTTTGGTGGTATTGACAATTTAACAATATTAATTCTTCCAAACCATGAACATGGGATACCTTACCATTTATTCATGTCTTCTGTGATTTCTATCAACCATTGTCTTGTAGTTTTTAAAGTAGGGATCTTTCATCTTCTAGGTTAGGGTAAGTTTATTACTGAGTATTTTGTTTTTGATGCTATTGTAAATGGGATTGTTTTATTTCCTTCAGATAATTTTTTTTGTAAATATATAGAAATGCCGTTGATTTTTGTATTTTAACTTGGTATCCTTCAATTTTACTGAATTTGTTGATTAGTTATAATGGTTGTGCGTGTGTGTATGTGTGTGTATAGTCTTTAGGATTTTCTATATGTAAAATCATGTCATCTGCAAACAGAGGTAGTTTTACTTCTTCCTTTCCTTTGGTGCCTTTTATTTTTCTTGTTTGATTATTCTGGGGAGGACTTTTAGTACTATATTGAATAGGAGTAGTGAGAGTGGGCACCCTTCTATTGTTCCTATCTTAGAGGAAGTGCTTTCGACCACTGAGTATGATGTTAGCTGTGGGCTTATCATATATGGCCTTTATAGTGTTGAGGTATGTTCCTTCTGTACCTAATTTGTTAACAGTTTTTATCATGAACAGATGCTGAATTTTGTCAGATGCCTTCTTCTGCATCTATTGAGATGATCGTCTGATTTTTTTTCTTTCATTCTATTAATGAGATGAACCACTTCACTTGATTTGCACATGCTGAATCATCCTTGCACATCTTAGGTGTAAATCCCACTTGATCATGGTGAATGTGAATCATCCTTTTAATGTGCTGCTGCATTCTGTTTGCTAGTATTTTATTGAGAATTATTGCCTCTATATTTATAGAGGATATTGGTTTGTAGCTTTCTTTTCCGGTAGCGTCCTTTTCTGGCTTTGGTAGTAGCATAATGCTCGCCTTGTAACATGACTTTGGGAGTGTTCCCTCCTCTTTGATTTTTTTCCCAAGAGTTTGATAAGGATTGACCCCAGTTCTTTAAATGTGTGGTAAAATTCACCATCTGGTTCTGGGCTTTGTTTTTTTGTTTTTGTTTTTGTTTTGTTTTGAGGGGAGAGATTTTTGATTATTGGTACAGTCTGGTAGTACTTAACTCTGTTCAGGCTTTGTATTTCTTCCTGATTCAGTCTCAGTTGGTTGCCTTTTTCTAAGAATTTTTCACTTTCTTCTAGGTTGTCCAATTTGTTGGCATATAGTTGTTCATAGTAGCGTCTTATGGCTGTATTTCTCTGTTATCACTTGTAATGTCTCCTTTTTCACTTATATTTCTGTTAATTCGGGCCCTCTCTCTTTTTTTCTTGGTTAATCTAAACTTTTGTCAATTTTTTTCATCTTTTCAAAGAACCAACTTTTACTTTGGTTAATCTTTTCTGTTTTCCTCTTCTCTGTTTTGTTTCTTTATGCTTTAATTTTTAGTATTTTCTTCCTTTTGCTTATTTTGAGCTCAGTTTACTCTTCTTTCTCCACTTCTTTAAGGTGTAGAGTTAGGTTGTTTTTTGGAATATTTCTTGCTTCCTAATGTAGATGTTTATAAGCATATCTTGGAGATACTACAGATTTGGTTCCAGGCCACCAAAAGAAAGTGAATATCTCCATAAAGTGATTCAAATTCGTTTTTGCTTTCCCAGAACATATCAAAGCTTTGTTTACATGTACAGTACTGCAGTCTTTTAAGTATGCAGTAGCATTATACTTAAAAATGTAATGAAATTGTTATTTTATCATTATGATTATTTTAATTAAAAAATACTTGATTGCTAACACTGCTAACCATCATCTCAGCTTTTAGGAAGTCATAATCTTTTTGCTGGTGGAGAGTCTTGCTTTGATGTTGATGGTTGCTGACTGATCAGGGTGGTGGTTGCTAATGGTTCGGTTGTCTGTGTCAATTTCTTATTTAATTAACTTAATTAAAAATTTAATTACACTGTAGTTAACATACAGTGTTATATTAGTTTTAGGTATACAATATAGTGATTCAACAATTCCATATTCTACTCAGTACTCATCAAGATAAGTGTACTCTTTACTTATTTATTTAAAAACATTTTTTTAAATTTATTTTTTGAGAGAGAGAGAGAATGAGCAGGGGAGAGGCACAGAGAGAGGGAGAGAGAGAATCCCAAGCAGGCTCCACACTGTCAGCATGGAGCCCATGAGGGCTTGAACTCATGAACTGTGAGATCATGACCTGAGCCAAAACCAAGAGTCAGACACTTAACTGAGCCACCCAGGTGCCCCCAAGATAAGTATACTCTTAATCCTCTTCACCTATTTCACCCATCCCACCATACACCCCACCCCTGCTGGTAACTATCTGTTCTCTATAGTTAGGCAATTTCTTTCTTTTTTTTTTTTTTTAATGTTTATTTATTTTGAGGGAGAAAGAGCTCATCTGTGCAAGTGTGGGAGGGGCAGAGAGAGAGGGAGAGCTAAGAATCCCAAGCAGGCCCTACACTGTCAGCGCAGAACCCAAAGCGGGGCTTGAACCCATGGACTGTGAGATCATGACCTGAGCCGAAATCAAGAGTTGGACGCATAACCAACTGAGCCACCTAGGATCCTTGAGGCAGTTTCTTAAAATATGACAACAGTGAAATTTGCTGCATTGATTGACCCTTCCTTTCATGAATGATTTCTCTGTAGCATGCCATATTGTTTGATAGCATTTTTCTCCAGTAGAATTTTTTTCACAATTGGAGTCAGTCCTCTCAAACCCTGCCACTGCTTTATCAACTAAGTTTATGTTATAGTCTAAATCCTTTTTTGTATTTTCAACATTTTTCATAACATCTTCACCAGGAGTAGATTCCATCTCAAGAAACCACTTTCTTTGCTCATTCAAAGGAAGTTACTCCTCATCCGTTAAAATTTTTTATCATGAGATTGCAGCAGTTCAGTCACATCTTCAGGCTCCCCTTCTAGTTCTAGTTCTTCTGCTCTTTCTATCACACCTACAGTTTCTTGCTTCACTAGAGTCTTGATACCCTCAGAGTCATCCCTGTGGGTTGGAATCAACTTCTTCCAGCCTCCTGTGAATGTTGATATTTTGACCTCTTTCCATGAATCATGAATGTTCTTTATAGGATCTAGAATGGTGAATCCTTTCTAGAAGAGTTTCAATTTACTTTGCCCAGATCCATCAGAGAAATCATTATCTATGGTAGATATGGGCATGTGAAATGTATTTCTTAAATAGTAAGACTTGAAAGGTGAAATGATTCCTTGAACCATGGGCTGCAGAGTGGATGTTGTGTCAGCAGGCATGAAAACAACACTAATCTCATCATACATCTCCATCAGCGCCCTTGGGTGATGAGGTACATTGTCAATGAGCAGTCATATTTTGAAAATAGTTTTTTTTTTTTTTTTTTCTGAGAAGTAGGTCTCAACAATGGGCTTAAAATATTCAGTAAATCATGTTGTAAACATGTGCTGTCATCCAGGCTTTCTTGTTCCATTTATAGAACATAGGTAGAATAGATTTAGCATAATTCTTAAGGGCCCTAGGGTTTGTTGAGTGGTCAATGACCATTGGCTTCAGCTTAAAGTCACCAGCTGCATTAGCCTTTAACAAAAGAGTCAACCTGTCCTTTGAAGCTTTGAAGCCAGGCACTGACTTCTCTTTAGATATGAAAGGCGTAGATGCCATTTTCTTCCAATAGAAGGCTGTTTTATCTGCATTGAAAATCTGTTGTTTAGTGTGGCCACCTTCATTAATTATCTAAGTAGATCTTCTGGATAACTTGGTGCAGCTTCTACATCTGCACTTGCTACTTCACCTTGCACTTTTATGTTATGGAGATGGTGTCTTCCTTAAATCTCATGAACCAACCTCTGCTTGCTTCATACTTCTATAGCTTCCTCATCTCTCTCATCCTTCATAGAATTGATGAGAGCTCGGACCTTGCTCTGGATGAGGCTTTGGCTTAAGGGAATGTTGTGGCTGGTTTGATTTTCTATCTAGACCACTAAAACTCTATATCATCAATAGGATGTTTTGCTTTCTTATCATTTGTGTGTTCACTGGAGTAGTACTTTTAATTTTCTTCAAGAACTTTTACTTTCGCATTCACAACTTGGTTAACTCTTCAGCACAAGAGACCTAGCTTTCAGTCTGTCTCTGCTTTTGACATGCCTTCCTCATCAAGTTTAATCGTTTCTAGCTTTCTAGCTTTTCTAGTGAGCAATGTGCAATTCTTCTTTTCACTTGAACACTTAGAGGCTATTGTAGGGTTATCAATTGACCTCATTTCAGTGTGGTTTTGTCTCAAAGTAGGGAGGCCTGAGGACAAGGAGAGAGATGGGGAACAGCTGGTTGTTGGAGCAGTCAGAATTCACATAACTTGTATCAGTTAAGTGTGTCATCTTATATGGGTGTGCTTTATGGTGCCCCAGAACAATTATAATAGTAGCATCAAAGATCACTGCAGAGCACAACAAATATAATAATGAAAAAGTTTGAGGTGTTGTGAGATTTACCAAAATGTGACACAGAGACATGAAGTGAATAAATGGTGTTGGAAAACTGGCACTGACAGACTTGCCTGATGCAGTGTTGCCACAGGCCTTCATTTTGTAGAATATCCAGTATCTGTGAAGCACAATAAAATGAAGTGCAGTAAAATAAGATATGCCTGTATTGTTACGAAGTTCCTTCTGAGAACCTTTTTGCTTGTTCCATCCATTAAGTTCTGGTATGCTTTGTTTTCATTTTTGTTTCTCAAAATACTTTTTAATTTTTCCTTAACTTCTTCTTTGATCCTTTGTTTAGGAGAGTGTGGCTTAATTTGTATGTATTTGTGAATTTTCCTGTTTTACTCTAGTTATTGAACTCTAGTTTTGTAACATTGTGGTCAGAGAAGTTGCTTCGTATTATTTCAATCTTCCTGAATTTGCTAAGACTTGTATTGTGGCTAACATGGACTATCCTAGAAATTGTTCCAAGTGCAGTTGAGAAGAATGTGGGTTCTACTGACCATTTGGTCTATATTGTTGTTTCGAATCCATGGTTCTTTATTCTCTTTATTGTCTTTATTATCTGCCTAGATTATCAACCCATTGTTGAGAGGGGTATTCTCTTTATTGTCTTTATTCTTTGCCTAGATTATCAACCCATTGTTGAGAGGGGTATTAAAGTCCCCAACTATTATTGTACTCCTTGTTTATTTCTCCTTTAGCTCTACTAGTTTTTCTTTATGTATATAGGTACTCTGATGTTGGGTGCACAAATATTTAAATTATTATGGTTTCTTGATGTATTGATATTTTTATGGTATAATGACTTTCTTTGTCTCTTTTAAAACCATTTTTAGTTTAAAGTCTATGTTGTCTGATATAAGGATAGCTACCCCAGTTTTTATTTTTGTTTCTGGTTACCATTTGCTTGAAATATTTTTTCCATCCCTTCACTCTCAGTCTGCATTTGTCTTTAAGACTAAAGTGAATCGTTTGTTGGATCTTGTCTTTTTATCCATTTAGTTATTCTTCATCTTTTGATTGGAGAATTTAACCCATTTACATATAAGTAGTTATTGATAAGTAAGGACTTACTATTGCTATTTTGTTAATTTTTTTCTGTAGCTCCATTGTTCCTTGTTTCGTATCATGGTGCCTTTTTTTGTGTGTGTTTTGATGTTTTCTAGTGTTATTGTGCTTTGACTTCTCTATCATTCCTTTTTGTGTAATTACTACAGGTTTTTCCCTTGCCACCATGAAGCTTACATAAAATATCTTAAAATTATGACACCCTGTTTTAAACTAACAACTTAACTTCCATATAATTTCTGTGCCTTACACCTTTATTTCTTCTCCCTTTGACATTTTAGGTTATTGGTGTCACACTTCTCATATTTTTTATATTGTGTAACTAATAATTATTGTGGTTATGGTTATTTTTACTACATTTTTACTTTTAAACTAGAGTTGTAAGTGAATTACATACCACCATTACCATATTACAGAATCTGACTTTGTATACCTACCATTATGTTTTACACTAGCTTGTTATGTTTTTATAATGTTACATACCGTCCTTTTGTCTCTGCTCAAACAACTCCCTTGAGCATTTCTTGTAAGGCAAGTCTAATGGTGATGAATTCCCTCAGCTTTTGTTTGTTTGGGAAAGGCTTTTATCCCTCAATTTCTGAAGGACAGCTTCACTGACCATAGCATTCTTAGTTGACCTTTTTTTTTTTTCCTTTTAATATTTTGAAAATATATCATTTGACTAGTTTGGCCTGAGAAGTTTCTTTTTCTTTTTTTCAAGTTTATTTATTTATTTTGAGAGAGAGAGAGCGGGACATGCATGTGAGTGGGGGAGGAGCAGGGAGAGAGGGAGAGAGAGAATCCCAAGCAAGTTCTGCATTGTCAGTGCACAGCCTGATACAGGGCTCAATCTCACGAACTATGAGATCATGACCTGAGCCAAAATCAAGAGCTGGACACTTAACTGCCTGAGCCACCCAGGTGCCCCTGGCCTGAGAAGTTTTTATTGAGAAATCTGTGAATAGTTTTATGGGCATTCGCCTACATGTAACTCCTCTCTTTTGCTGTTTTAAAAATTCTTCCTTTCTCCTTTGACTTTTTTCTTAAATGTATGTTTATTTAAGGGTTTTTTTTCTTATTTTGGAGGGAGAGAGTGTGAGTGGGGGAGGGGCAGAGAGAGAGGTGGACAGAGGATCCAAAGTGGGCTCTCTGCTGAAAGCGGTGAACCTGATGTTGGGCTCGAACTCATGAACCACAAGATCATGCCCCGAGCTGAAGTCAGATGCTCAACCTGCTGAGCCACCCAGGTGCCCCAATGTTTATTTATTTCTGAGAGAGAGAGAGAGAGAGAGAGAGAGAGTGAGCGAGCGAGCAGGGGAGGGGCAGAGAGGAAGGGAGACACAGAATCTGAAGTAGGCTCCAGGCTCTGAGCTGTCAGCACAGAGCCTGATGCGGGGCTTGAACTCTAGAACCACAAGATCATAACCTGAACCGAAGTTGGATGCTTAACCGACTGAGCCACCCAGGTGTGCCCCTCTTCCTCCTTTGACTTTTGACAGTTTAATCATAATGTATTTCTCTGCAGCCCTAATGTGGTTTGTGATATTGTGGTTCACTCTTTTTGGGGTCCTTTGGGATCCTTGGATCTGGATGTCTTTTTTTTTCTACCAGGTTTGGATTTGGAAGTTTTCAGTCATTGCTTTGAATGTACTTTCTGTTGCTTTCTCTTTTTCTTCTAGAATTCTCATCATGTGAATATTGTTTTCATTGTGTCTCATAAATCTGATAGGCTTTTATCACTCTTTTTCATTCTTTTTAAATTTC
Organism: Lynx rufus; assembly: GCF_022079265.1. Lineage (NCBI taxonomy): Eukaryota > Metazoa > Chordata > Mammalia > Carnivora > Felidae > Lynx > Lynx rufus. The sequence goes on along the minus strand of NW_025814889.1, from coordinate 10,376,141 downwards.
TGGTCCTATGACTGAATAATTTCAAATGTCGTATTTTTCAGGTCACTGATTGTTTCTTCTGTATGGTCGAATCTGCTTTTAAAGTTCTGTGTTGAATTCTTCAATTCAGTTATTGTATGTTTAGCTCTGGGTTTTTTTCTTGTATGGTTTCTGTTTTTTTGTGGAATGGTTTCTATGGTTTCTTTGTTTCTTTGTTCATGCATTGCTTTCCTAGTATTATTTACTTTTCTGTGTCTTTTTTTTTTATTTGTAGTTCACTAAACTTCTTAAGGTAACTAGTCTGAATTTTTCACAATACATAGATGTCCAGTTTTTTTAGGGTCAGTTATTAGAGCTTTACTAGTTTCTTTTGGTGGTGTCCTATTTACCTCCTTTTTTGTGATCCTTGATTCTTTCCATTGGTTCTGTCCATCTGAGTAAGTGATCTCTAAGATTTTGCAAGTTTGCTTTGGCAGAGGCAGTCTTCACCCATCAGCACAGTTTGGGTTTCTAGGTGTGTCTGCTGGTAATGTCCTTGGGCAGGTCGGGCCGGCTTTTAGGGTGTATTTTTGGGGGAGGGAACCATTTGGGTTCTGAGGTCAGAATGGAGGATGGGCCCCTTGCTGAGAATGGCTGGATAGGACTTCTGGCTTGGTTTCCTGCCAAAGTGAGGATGCAGGATGGGTTCCTTGGTTGCCTGGATTCATTGGTCAGGCTTTACTAGAAGGTCTGGGCTGCATACTGTACTCGGCAGTAGGTGGGACTGTGAATTAGCTCTCTGCTGTTTGGGGACCAGGAGTGTGCACTGAATATCCCGGTTAGGTGAGGCCACTGGTTTTGCCGAGCAGACGGGGAAAGCCATCTGCTGTACTCTCCGTCCCAATGCCACCGAAAGCAGGGCTTTCGGATGGGCTACTTGCTGGTGAGGTTCTTTGTCAGGCGGACTGAAGGCTGTATTCAGCAGGAAGTGGAGTTATAAATTGGTTTTCCTGCTTAGGCACGGCGGGAGATGCAGCTCCCCGGCCACTGAGGCTTTTTGTGGTCTTGACTCAGGCTGACCTGTGCCCCAGGTTCCTTGGCCAGACAAGACCACTGGCTTCGCTCCGGAGGTGATCAGCTCTGCCCACCTGCCTCCTGGCTCAAGCATTGCCGAGTTATGCAGCAGCTTCAAGGTATATGTGCCAGCTCTTCCTGTCAGATGGGGCGGGGGTCCATACTCTGCAGGAGATGGGGCTGTGACTCAGTTCTCCTGCCTGGGTGAGACTGGGAGGGAACTCCCCAATTTTCCCTCACAGGCTTTCTGGTTGGGAGCGTCTGAGAGCCATGTTTTCCAGCGGGTGAGGCTGACTCAGCTCCTCTGCCTGGGGATGGGTAGACCAGGCTCCAGGGCCAGCAGAACTCCTTACGTGAGCACCTGAGTCAGGCTGACCGGGCTCCTCCTGAGTTCTCTGGTCAGACTGTGCCACCAATTTGGTTTTGCCCGTGAGCAAATCCGCTGGTTGGGCATACTGCTTGGGCTCTACAGGTAGGAACTTGGTCTCCCAAGATCTGAGTGCTGGTTGTTGCAGGACCCTCCCTGCTTCTCTATCACAATCAGATACCTCGTGATCGAGTCCCACAGAATCCCCTGTATGCCCTATGGGGCAAAACCAGAGTAGTGGCTCCCATGAAGTGACCCACAGTGTTGGGGGTGGGGCTGGATGTCATCCCTGGGCTCTCTTTTCCCACTGGAGGAACCCTATGCTCAGGATAGACTTGTCAGCATCGTGCCTGCTGGCCCGGGGGAGTGTGGTCAGTAGGTAGTGTTCCCCTCACCCTTGAGGTGCCGTCTGGCTTGGTCTCTGTGGTGCCGGTGGGTGCTTCAGCCTCACTCCTGTGTTCTGGGATTCTAGTGGTGTCTTGTCCGTGGATTCTAGTGGCGTCTTGTCCGTGGATTCTAGTGGCGTCTTGTCCGTGGATTCTAGTGGCGTCTTGTCCGTGGATTCTAGTGGTGTCTTGTCCGTGGATTCTAGTGGCGTCTTGTCTGTGGATTCTAGTGGTGCCTTGTCCGTGGATTCTAGTGGTGTCTTGTCCGTGAATAGTTGTTAGTGGTTCTTGTGAGGGGGAGTGAAGCCTCCAGCCTCTGCCCGTCTTGGTGATGTCACTCCTATCGCATTAATGACAGAGTCCTCTCAGTATTTCCTTCTTGGTTGTTCCAGCCAGCTTGATGAAAGCCCTTCTCACCTTTCATCCCAGGAACAGGGAAGTCGAATTAGAAATCTCTCTTCTCTGAAGCCCGCCCTGCAGAGGGTGGGACACCAGGGAAAGCTGGCAGGTGTCACCAACATTTTACTGCATCTGGGCTGAAGCTGATACTAGGGTTGGGGTGGACCTACCTCCGTAGGAGAACTCGGTGAGGCTCTTGGATGGTGGAGCACACACTCACAGTGGGATGGGAAGGTGGGCAGAGTGGGTGGGCAGAACTGGGTGCAGAGCTAGCTTGTGGGGCCTGGGCCTTCATACAGGTGGACGGTGACTCCACCGTCAGCTCTGCAGGACGTCTTGTCATGCCAAGGCTCTGTCTCCCCTCACCAGTCCCCTCCCATCTTCCTTGTACTCTATAATGGGAAGGTTCTCCTTTGTTTCAGGTCATACTGTTTAAAGAGATGAACTTAGTGGATGAACACATTCCGTAGACCGGAAGGAATGTGCCACAGTTGGCCGGTTTGGAAACATGACTCTTGAACACATAGAGCCGCTTCGCTCAGCTCTGTCCTTTGTAGAGACTTTGGTGTATAGAAGACTTTAGAGCCAGCTCCTCTGCCCCCATCACCCATGTTATTTCATTCTGAGGACAGACCTTTTAGCTCTAGCCAGGGAGACTAAAATATCTGAAAGAACTGTCATCTGGGTGGAGCTCCAGTACGAAGCTTCATGTGTGTGATAACACTGTCTGCGGTGCAGACACGATGTTTTGTTGGGACGGTCCACAGGCTCATTTGAAGGGTTTCTCCTTACCTGGCACATTTGCTAACGATGGCAGTTTCCCGGAGGCAAGACCATCTATTGCTTGTCTTTGCAGTCCCAGCGCCTGCTAGAGGGCCTCGCATGTGGTAGCTGCTTAATACGTATCTTTGGAATCAATGAACCATTAATTGATGATGCAATATTTCTGTGGTAGCTAACACATCACTGGATGCATTTCCTGGATGCCAGGAGCTAAATGGCATCCTGGTAGCAGCATCAACTTGTTGCCTTTTCGAGGCCGTTCTAATGACTGAGTGGTACCATACTGCCTGGGGCTGGTCTGGGCCCTATCCTGGCACATTGAACAGTAGCTGCAAATGGGAGACGCGGCAAATGGGAGTTGACTTGCTGCTCAGGAATGCCGAAGAATCATATGCCTTTACTCATAGTTTTTTTTGGTATGGATTTGTATTCCTTTCTGTAGCTTTTCTGGTCTCTTAGATGTTAAAATTCTTTCTAGGAATAGTCCTTACATGTAAAATATTTCTGAGAGGGTGCAAAATTTAGCCTGAAAGAGATGACAGCATACCGAAGGTGGCTTGACCTGATGGTAGGAATGTCCTTCCATTCAGGACTCAGTGGCTGATTGGCCCTGTGGCAGTAAGGAAAAACCTGCATATTTGGGATCCTCAAGCAGGGAGTATTCTTCTTTGTCCCCACCTATGTCCCAGGCCTCACATCGTGGCTCCTGACTTTTGCCGAGAGGTGTCCAGTTTCCACCATCGTCAACCATAATCCAGACCATGGCATAATCAGAACTCCCTCCACAGATATTTCTTGAGTTGTCCATTTAATATGGAACGCCCTTCTCTGGTCCCAGCAAGATCACCTGTTACATTGATACATCCATCTATCTATCCCCCCATCTCTTCTACCCATCCACCCTTCTTCCTTCCTTCCTTCCTTCCTTCCTTCCTTCCTTCCTTCCATCCATCCATTCACCAACCCATCCATCCACTCATCTCTCTCTGTCGCCATCCTTCCATCCACCCAACAGTTTTGAACACTGACTATATGGCAGGTACTGTGTGAGGCACCGAATACACAGTGATGAAGGAGAGACAGGCACCTCCAGAGAGCTCGTGTTCTAGCGTAAGGAGACAGACATAAGCAACGTGTAAACAGTGCACAGTAAATAGTGAATGTCGTGATGCATCGCAGACAAAGAACTATGAGAATATAGAAGGGTGGAGAGACGAGAGAGGAAAGGAGAGAATGACTCCAAAGGCAATCAGTATTTGTCACAAGGCTTAGGTATTGATGAGCCTCTCTCTCAGTTATGCTCTTCTAAAACAGTGTTTTAAAAATCTTCATGCTTTTAGTAGGAAAATGGTTTTTCTAAATGAAATCCTACATGAGACAGCCAGTAAATAAACAAAAGCAGAGTATCTTTGGTTAAATCGGGGATGGGGTGAAGATGGGGCTGGTGGTCTAGAAAGATCTCTGCTTGGCTACATTCAAGCTTCTGAGCCCTGACCTCTGTTCTTCCCAAGGTGGTCAAAGTTGTATTGATTCTGGTTGTTGCTGTGGACACAGCTTTGCCTTGGAAGGGCAGAGAACCTACAGGCTATTAACAGGCAAATCTCTAGGTGATTTTGACACCCACCTAGGACCCATACTGGATAGCTGGGTTTTTCTTTTGTGGAAGAGAGACCTAAATACAATACTTAGAGGTAGGAAGGGGTGGATTAGAGCGAGGAATCAGTTACCCCTTTTGGGATGGAGTTAGTTCTTTGTCTCCCTGGCTCAGGGCAGGACTGTGTGGGTGTGCTAGCCTGTAACGTGTGGTGGGCATGCTTCTGGTTTATAGTTTCTCAGGACGCGAGGAGCCTGTTCCGGGTCTTGTTAGTGCAGAGATCTGTACCTGAGGAGCTGTGGTATCTGGTCTCGCCTTGTCCATGTTTGTCTCAAGAACCCAGGGAGAGCTGTGGGGCTCTCTGGGGTTGGCTGAGAGTACACGTGGTAGGAGAGAGTAACAGACCAGGCCCGCGGAGGGGAGCTTGGCTGGCCGTGTCAGTAAATACTACCGCTGCTACATACTGGTTGACTTTACTGAGCGCTCCCGGTGTGGTTGACCCTGCTCTGAGTGTTTTCTGTGTGTTGGCTTAATTAATCCTCACAAGAAGCCCACGTGGAAGGTACTTTTTCATCCCTGTTTTGCTAATGAGGGTAAGGCACAGAGAGATTCCGTGGATAATTAGTGGTAGAGCTGGCATCCCAAATGAGGCAGCGTGGCTCACCAGAGAATGCTCCTAAGAGTGTTGCGTACCTTTAACGCCGGCTTCACGTAAGAAAGTTCATTCTGTCTCAGAATTGGGGATGCTTATTTGGGGCTTTAACTATAAGTGACCCGTCTCTTACATTTATATATTTCATATGTATAGATTTATGCATTCATTTTTCATTTTCAAAAACATCCCGCAGATGTAGGCAGGCCTAAGTTGATACCTGCTTTGCTGCCCCGTGGAGAAAGGTAAGAAGAAGTGTAGCTTTCCCCTGAAGCACCTCCCGCCTGACAGACCCGCGAGCCTCATTCTGAGCCAGGTCTCCCAGCACGTAGGCCCGGGGTGGCGAGTCAGTAGTGGGGGGACCACTGAACTGGGGCTGAGAGGGAGAGGGCACGCGCTGGTTTTCCTTCTTTCCTGACGGAGCCTCAGAGCTCTCGTACCCATTATCGCCTTGGATAGGTTCTCTTTAAAAAAAAAAAAAAAAAAAAAAAGATGCTTCCTAGATATGTGACTGATGCTCAGGGCAAGACTATGAAAAAAGTACTTCCTAGGGTACCTCCGTGTGTAAGCACCTGTTCAACACTTGAACCCAGGTCATTTAGAACTATGGTTCTCAAAATGTTAAAAAAAAAATTTTTTTTTTAAACAGAACTTCTTTCCCCTAACCCAAACTCCATGGCTCCAGCAAGCACAGTTTGTCTAGACCCTTTGATTTTACTACCCTTGGCGATTTCTCTGATCCTTCGCTTTCACTAGAAGTTTTTGTTTTTGTTTTTGTGACAAATTGATGAGTAGGATGTGGGAGGAGGCAGAGACTGGAAGAAGAATTTTGGATTGTCTGTGGATTTTCATTAGCCATGCTGTCTCTGTCCCTCATTATCAGGGATTACAAAGATTTGTTTTATAAGGGATTAGGATGCCTGTGCCATTTTTCAAGTAGAAGTTTAGGAGTTCTTCTTAGAATCAAACATTAATCAAGAAAAACAAATGTAACATAAAACCCCAAAGCAAAAAAATCCAAGAGAACGCTCCATTCTGTTCAGACTTGTGGCCTGTAGGAAAAATTTCACAAGTATTTCTTCAAGGGGCCAAGCAGCAGGACTCCCATTTAAGCTTCGCAGCTGTTATAGGATGTCTCTCTCACATATCGCTTTGAAATGTTACCCTTCTCATCCTGAATGATCAAACGCCCTCTCTTGCTCGCTCTCATTTTGCAGTCCTGAATAGAACTGCCATTGCTCTCCAGCAGGGCATAGTTTTTAGAGTCACAGCATTTTGGGAAAGCATTGACGCAAACCAGCATTATTCTCGGATCTTTCTTTTCTGTCCCCTTTCTTCTGGGCCTGAAGAGATCACGTTCAGAAAGGCACTTGGGTTTTCTAGTGTAGGGCCAGTTCTAGATGCTTTCCAGGGGTCTTTGGCAGTGAAGGGATTGCTCTCTTCTGCCACCCATCGTGCCCTGGGTAGAGATTTGCCACGGTCACCAGTAAGGGGATGGTTTTCCAGATAGACATCTGCTAAAATGTACTCGGAAGAACTTCCCCCCACTCCATTTTGTTTCCAAAGAAAATTTATTGAATAGTAAGTCATAAAGCCAGTGATATAATTTTAATGAAAAATATCCTGTATCACTCAAGACTTAAAAGAACAAAGATACCCCTTAGAAACACTGCCTTGAAAAATAATCACATTAACTTTACACACAACAGAGTCCTTTCTTAAGCTTTATTTAAGAAATCGAGTACTATATAGTTCAATATATATAAGACACATCCAGTATTGTGTTCCTGATAGCAAGTGCATAGATTTTGTTAAGATATCATTTCACTCGATATAAACGTTTTATGGTCACATGAAGATAGTATTCCCAGTGATTCTGCCCAAGCATGAGAGGAGAAAACAGAACACAGCAAAAATAGTGAGCTACAACAGAGATGAAAAACAAAACAGCGAATTAGCAGAACAGTCGATTCCTGATAAGTGAATAAGCTGATTGTTTGGTCACAATGTTTTATTCACTTATCAGGAACGATTCACAGTACATTTATGTTCACTGTGTTTCCTAGCCTGCCAGCTAAGAGTCCCAGCCCACGGACTGTTCTAAGTGCTGTGGGTCGGGCAGACGTGTGTGGCTGCCGTCAGCGTGGTAAATGTTGGCAGTTCTGTAGTTTCCCAAGGTGGCCGTGTGTGGCAAACAGATACACCTCGCTAACTGACACTGCAGTGGTGTTTTACAGAATCAAAATGAGAAGTATGAATTCAAGCAGGGACCAGCTGTACAATCATGAGCACGTCAGGGAACTAGCAGTTTTGTCCCCTTCTTTGGAGAATTCCTGTTTGTGTTGTTTTTCTAAAACAACAACAAAAGAAACTGGCTTTGTCTTCCCCTTCTTTTACTTAGCATGAGTGTTTTGCCTTGTGCCAAATGGTGGAGATATATATGGTTGTATTACTTACAGATTTTAAAAAGAAACACTTGCATCTCGGAAAGAATTAATCACCCTCCTTACCCCCTTCTCCCTCCCTCCCCCATCAACAAAAGAAAACAAAACACACCCTTAGCCATCTTTCCCCACTGAGGTAAGCGGTGGGTTCTCAGGCAGTCTCATGAAGTGTGAGATTTAAAGCGGAAGTATTGGCTGGAAGTCAGCTCCTGTCCGTGCAGGTTTGGAGCTGGCAGAAGTCACTTCACCGAGGTGTTCGGCCTATGGGGGGAAAGAGCCTCCTTTCCTCCGCCTCACCGGGCCCCTCTGTCGTTGAGCCGACTAGAAAAGGCAACCTAGGGGGCAGAGGGGCCGCCGAAACCAGAGGGCGAAGGGCTTGAGCACCTGCAGGGAAAACCTCACTGGCAGCCAGAGGAACGCTGCCCGGTGCCGGGTGGCCTGAGTCAGACAGAGTTTGTGCGTCTGAAAGGTTGGAAGGAAGAGCTAAGACAGAGGGAGCAAACATCAGTGGAATCTTTTAAGAGCACTTGGAGAGCGGTCAGATTCCTGAGCTTAAGAGATGGGCAGAAAAGGGAGAGGGGCTTGGAGCTTCAGTTTCAGAGGGCCTACGAGGAAGAGTTTTTTTTCTTTCGTTTTTTTGGTAACGGGTTGGGGTGATAGTGGGGGACAAGGTTTTAAAAAACAGATGTTCGTTCAGGAGGGAGTGTGTGGATGCATATGGCATTCCTGGCTTTCATTTGGAGATGGATGATAGATTATGAAGATGTGAGCATGAGAACCTTTACCTCCTTCCCCTCCCATCTCCGAGGAGAGCTTCTAGATTGAGCACTTGGAAGGATTTCCTTTGTTTTCTGTTATTTTTAATAATGAAAGCTGCCCCTGGATTCAGTTAGCTCTTAAAAATAAATTACCTTTCTATAAGTAGGTAGTGATTAATAGCAACGCATGAACTTAAGTTGAACCCTTTTCCCATCTTCTGTTCACCAGGTCGGTTGGTTGGTTCTTCCCTTAGAGCTCACCTCTTTAAAATACGTGATTAGTTTCTAAGCAGGTTTTGCACCCACGTGCCTTTAGCCTTGTGGGGAGGTGGGAGGAGCCCTGGCTCTGCTGCTGGGACGTTTCTTAAGGTGGTGCAGCAGAGCGGTTGTGAGGGAGTGTTAGGAGCCGCGTACACGCACCCGCGAGGGGGACAGGGCGAGAGGACAGAGGGTGAAATGTAACACTGTGCTCACAAGACCGGAAAAGGTCTTGGCAAATCCGACACCGGAGGCAGTTATTTAGGTGAAAGATAGCAGTAAGTAGTGGCGGTCTTGGAAGCAGTGGTTAAAATGGGCTGTTTGTTGTACATAAATCGGAGGTGGCTGGTGTGTGGTTTTCTCTTTCCCCAAATCAGATATTCACTTAGGTGGAATCGACTGTATCTTTTTACACAACATAGAGAAAAAAAACAGATACGTGAAACAGTGAGGTGTGTAGATGCATCACCAACACAGAATGACTACCAACAATACAACACGCAGAGAGAGAAACAAGTATTAGGAAAATGGTTTAATATTGGAGACAGAAGCAAAAAACTGCATCACACAATAACATACGTTACAAAAATAAGTTTGACTGTTTCAACTACACGGTTATGTTCACAATGAGGACAGAAGAATCAGAAAAAACTTGGATCTAAACAGCAAAAAAGCAAACCCCTAAAGTTGTAACTAATACATTTATCCACTTAAAGTGACTGAGTACTTCTAAATCTAATTACCTTATTGTGTAACTGCACAATACAGAATAAAAAGTGAAACTTACCGCTGTATTTTAAGACAAAATTCTAATGCTAGATATAAGCAAAGGGAAAAAAGAAATCAAGCCAAAGTTTTTAATTCTCAAAAGAAAAGCAACTTTCTTTCTATCAACCAGAAATCAAACTTGAAATCAGTCATTGTCAGGGGGCCCACTAGAGTAAGCCACAAAAATTTCCATTTTTTTTTTAATCTCCAGTATAAAAAGTTCCACTGGTACAAAATGCGTTAAGTACAATCAGTTGTAGAAATAGGAAAGCCTGCGTATTTTTTTTTTTTTTTGGCTCAAATTCCATCAAACAACAAAATCCAAATGCATCAATAAAACAAACAATACTCAAATGGTCTTACAGTTTCCACTAGGTTGCATTAACTTTGGCTTTTCTCAGACAATATTTAAAAACTATTTTGTAATTCTAAACAAAATGATATTATTAATCTACAAACAACAATTCTCACAGCACAAAAAAACACAAATACATTTTTTGTATGACATTATTCAAAAAGGTAATGAAACTACAGGTTTTTTTAAAATTTTATTTCTTGTTAATTAGCACTTAAGATAATAAAAACAAACAGTAAAATGAGTCCAGAGTAGCACAAGCCAAAGAACTGTAACCCCTATGGTGAAAGAAAGATGAACTTGTTACGCCTTTGAGGACGGCCATTTTCTCATAATTCTCGAATTTAGTTTAAAAACGACTATTCTCTACACTTGATTTAAAAAAAAAAAAACAAAACAGTTTCCTGTGTGTTTTTTCTTCTGGCACAGGCCCTTTGCACCCTTGCAGCTTTTTTCCTTTTTATATTAAAAGATAAAGTGAGTAAAAGGACAGTTTGTCTCTGAGGGTTAGCTTTAAGAACAATGCAAACATGCAAAAAAAACCCAAAAACAAAAAAACCAAAACAAGAGAAACCCCCAAACTTTGCCCTTCAGTGTTTGGCTGCCTGCAAAAGAAGAGACACCCAATGCGAAGTGCCCGTCTCGAGCCTGCGGTCACCGTCACCGGCACTCAGGCTCCTCTTGGGGAGATGCAGGCGGGTGAAAGGAGAGGACAGTCTGAAACTCAGATGGTGTTCTCTTGTGTTCTGTGCGTCCACAAGCCACCCTGTGCTGTATGTGAGAGACACGTGCGGTAACTTCTGGTATTAAGCTGATTGCTGCAGGAAGTACAAAATAGCCCTCAAAGGATGAAGGAAGGCCCCAGCAGTAGTAAACACGTGTGAGGATAATACAGATCGTTTCGTTGTAAGTGCATGTGCTGGAAGAAGGAAACTTGTTTTGAGTTTGTGGTTTTGTTTTTGTTTTTTGCATCATTAGAGGCTAGTCCTTTCCATCCCAGGGCTATCCCATCCACATGAAACCAAGCAGAGTGGGGAGTGGGAAAAAGGAGGAAGGAAAGGGAGCCAGCAGTTTCTGAACTCCTTTAGAGACTAAGAAGCTTCCAGGGCCTCTTTCAAGAAGGCGGGAGTTTGTGTTGGGGCTTGAGGGATGACCTAGGGGTTTGTCAAGACAGCCAGAGAGAGCTGTTCAACGTGAAGTCGAAGTCCAAGGGCACTTGACAAAGTGGCAGGAGGACCTGGTACTAGGTATTTGGTCAGTAACTGTGATAAAGAACAGAGTTTTACTTCCGTGGTCAGTCCCTTGTACATGACTTCAGTTAATAAAGTTAACCCAAAGGGAAAGGGCTATCAGCTTCTAACCCCAGACACCTTGCTTCATCAGAGGTATCTGCTGGGATCAGAGAATGCTCAGCACAACGGCTGGTGAGAAACATCATTAACTTTTTAAGCATGTAAGAAACAAAAATTCCTCAAAATACTACCTCAACACAAAGTCGCTTAATTGGAAGTAGAATGAAAATATTCTGCACTAGAACAGACCCCTGAACCTGATCTCAAAAGCATACATGAGTTAAGGTTAATGTAAGTGCTGAATCTGCCTACCATCCATCCCCCTTTAGAAGGTTTAGCCAATAAACTTTTTAATGAAAACCAGAGAAGGAATTTCAGGAGCATACGGATTTTTTTTTAAATGATGAGAAATAATCAAAACGACAACAAAAAAATGGTGTAGGGTAAAAAAAATCAGAGAGGGTTAAAGTATATTCTTTTTCCTTCAGATTTGCCTTGCAGAGTTTTCTTCTTTTGGGTCTCAACCAATGGATAAAAAAAGTAGGAAAGACAAAAACAAAAACAAAAAAAGATGTATTGGGGGGGGATCCAAATTAGAAACACCCCGGAACAAAGAAAAATGATGACAGTATAAAAAGTTACCCACATTCCAGATAGCTCTGGGTAGAAAGGGTTAAAAGTTCAAAACTTTCTCACCTTAGAGGTTTCCATATATTATGAAGAAAATACATTGTGAGGTTGCCGTCACAGCATTGATGTGCAGAGCGGTTAAAAAAGTGAGACATGGGCACTTATACAATGTCTTACAAAAAACATCATAGAGAAATAACAAACAATAACAATTTCAGGCAACAAGACCACAGGATAGCAAGTTAACAAACTTTTTAACCTCTTTTTTTTTGTTTTTTGTTTTTTAAATATTAGGGATTTATACAAAACACATAATAAAATACCCATGTTATCAAATTACTTCTCACAAGAAACACACTGAAGCTCTAGGAAGGAAGTACCTTTGGAATTTGGCACTATATATTTTCACTTTTTTTCTTTAAAAGAAAAAAAAATCACATTTTGCTGAACACAAACACATCTAAATAGTCCACAATAAAAAAAAAAAATGACATCAATGCTTTACAAGCCAACACAAAACTTATTCTGGAATAGGTTTTTTTTTTTTTTCCCCTCACATGAAATTTTTTTTTTAAGCAAACATTTTTTTTTGAAATTCTTTAAGTAAACCAATTCTAAACTTGTCTTATCAACAGAGAACATTAAGACCGTAAGACTCATGATGAAGCCACAACTTAATTCACAGAAGCACCAACGTAACACAGTTTACAGTAACCTTTCTCCTGTACATTGAAACAGTATAAAATATAGGTAATTTCATGTGCATTAAACCATGGATTGTCTAACTGTGAGTCAGTTCAGCAAAAGGTGACACAAATAGGTAGCATTTGCCCCAAAACAGGGTAAATATTTTTCTTATACTAATCTACAAAAAGTGGTTCTATATATATATCTTAATGAGAAAGTGAGCCACCTAAAATGGCCTTATCAAAAAACTTTACACTGCCTGAAAAATGTAAAAACTATTACAGACCTCTAGAGACTTAAAATCAGACAGTTTTTTTCTCAAACTGTTTTTGGAAGTAGTCTGTTAGAAACCAACATTCTGTGTCCCTGGACACATATTGCTATTGTTACCAGTGACCGGGAAGAATGCCAATCCCTGTATAATACTTTCAAGTCTGTTTTATGAAAAGAAAAAAAAAAATAAGAAAGAAACGTTTTTGCCACAGGTTTTTTCTATAATTAATTTGTCTAATAATAAATTTCAGTCTTGCATGAATGCAGCAATGTTTTTCACATTGACTTCCCAGAATTCAATAGCTAGATGAGGTCACATGCAAATTTCAAAGGTCAAACTAGATCAAAGGTCAGTAGGAGAACCAAATGTGATGTGAGGTCAGAAAGACATCAGAAACAATGACGGGACGATGAAACTTTTTTTTGAGACGCCACAGGGACATGCTAGGCAAACGGTGAACTAACGGGCATGAAGATGTCTAGGGAGAAAACAAGGGAGAGTAAAAAGTTACACAGAATCTACGCAGCAGCAACAAAATCACTCTTAAGGGTGCAGGAGAAAAACTAATGCAAATCTTAGGTCATTAGGGAGTCTACGAGCCATTCGCGTAATTTGCATTTCTTACAATCTTTATCCACAGCACAATGGAACCCCAAGAGAATCCATCCGGAGGAGGAGAGGGGATGGATTCTGGGTGTTTTGGGATGGGGGCTGGCAAGGGACAAGGGGAGAGGATCCAGTTTCAACGGATGTAACATATGGGGAGAGTCAGACGACTGAGCTGTAAACTAGATAATGGAAGTTACGAACAAAATAATCAGACAGATACGAACAACGAGAGGATAAAGCATGAACTGTAGGCCTAGGGTTCAACGGTGAAAAAAAGCCCATTCCTAGAACGATTCCTCTAGAGACTACTTCAAAAGGATCTAGCTAGCACAGAGAACTGCTCTTTAGGTACCCAATAAGTTAACAATAGGCAATAAATAACTTCCATTATTTCTGAGGCAGTAAAAATTTTGTACAAAAATAGAAATGCTTTTTTTACAAATAAAATTTACAGGCCTGTGGCTTTCTTTTTTATTTATGTATTTATGTATTATTTATTTATTATTAAATTTATCTTTCAAGAAACATCAAGTATTTTCACTCATTTTTATTTTATTTTTAAACCCTGTAGCTTTAAGAAACAGATCTCTAAATCTTTTTTTTTTACATTAATCCTTTCTAAAAACTAAAAATAAAACAACGAAATAGACAACCAGTGTAATAATCTGACCAATAAATGTCATGTTTCTTTGAACCCTAAAATAAAATCCTACTTGTTAAAACAGAACCAAATGTAGTGGAAAGACGTTTGTGTTGTTTTAAGTGCTTCTCCTGGCTTCTCTCTTGCGCTACGCCACCACCTTAACCTCTAAACGGTTGGCGCCCTCCTCGAGGGTGGGCGCGGACAAGGAGGGGTGAATTCTCCAGGCAGTGCTCTGGGGCACCAGGGGTCTCAGAGTTAGAATTGCACATTAGCCTTTGTTTGCCTTTTAAATTCTCAAGATGTCATTTATTTATGTGTGTTTTTCTTAAAAAAAAAAAAAAAAAAAGCAAAACCGAAGAAACAAAAAACGAAAACAAAACAAAGGTAAAAGGAGATTCAAATTGCAAAACAAAGGAGAATACAGTGGCACAACTGGAAGAGGAGTTTACTCAATAGAAACAAGGTAGCCCGAGTTTTAATTATGGCGAACGGGGACGGGGGGAGTGGGAAGGGGACATGGAGGCCTTATTGTAAAAATAACCGTCTCTCTTGGTAAAAGTTGGCAATGTGGTCCTCCTCTGCCTTTCCTGTTGAGAACAGGCTGGCTTGTGGGACTTACCCTAAGAAAGCTAAAATAAGAGCAGGGAGCCTCTGGGGTTAGGATCAGTAAGGTTTGCTGTCGTTTTTGGAGCGCTTCAGCTGGACCTTCAAGCGTTTCATGCCAATCTGAAAGCCATTCATAGCCTGGATAGCAGCTTGTGCAGACACCGGATTGTCGTAGCTAACAAAACCTGGAAAACACAAGGGGAAGGAGGGTGGGACTCAACATGGAGAGGGAGCAGGGCGTCACGGGGTGGCTGGAGAGTTAGCGGAAAGTGGTAGGTGATGTGCACGTCCTGTGGGCTCCGTGCAGCGCCACTCAGCTCACTGTGTGCCTACCATGTACGGACACGCGGTGTTTATGGGCAGCACCGGAAATCTCCACTGAGAAGCAGGGAGAAAAGCTGATGCATCACGGCAAGAAAAACCGTCTGTGAAAAGCTACATCTCCAACTCCCAGCCTCTTTTGTTTACCGAACCCTTTTGAGAGAGCCCCGGGTTCCCTGAAGTGGTGCTCATGGGAGCATAGGGATACATACTCCAGGGTTCAAAGGGCCCCCCAGAGGCTCACAGGTCCCAACCCAGTGAGGTTTAAAGGCAGGGCTGGTGACGGTGCCCTGCAAAGATCCTGACTTTCATTCCAATTCTCCATCTGTATCCACAGAGCCCATACCCGTTCCTCTGTCGGATGGGGTCAGTTAGTGAATTAACTCTGGAGTAATTTATACTTGGTTTCTAACATTGTGGAGTTATTTCTGGGAGGAACCTAGGGACCCAAGGGAAATGCTGGGCCTTTTTTCCATAGCTCAACTTCCATTTTCAAAGCTCCAATGAATTCAACAGACTGGAAATCTCTGCCTTGCAACCTCTAAGAATATTAAGAGTGAACAGCTCAGGGCATAAGAACCACCCTAACAGACTTCCTGGCATCTTTCTCTGTACCAACACTCACCACCAAAATGGCAGGGAGGGCAGGCTTCTGACAAAGAACCAGTGATGCTCTGCAAAGACCCAGAAACAATTCTGATCATATGGTTTGTTCAGACACTGGGGGTGGCAGGATACACGCAAAACTTTCTTTAGTTAATGCCGGTGTAAAGCTGTTGAGCTTGTACTGTCCCTACTTGGGGTTGAAAGGAAGCCATTATATGGAGTGCATCTTCGCTCTGTTAAGAACGTTCTGTATTAGGCTTCTTCAACGGATCTACTATTAAAAGTCTAAAGCTAAAGAGAAAATTCCTTTACAAACTAGAGGAGGAAGACAAGGACATAAAATATACCTTCAGCAGAGTTCTCAGCTGATAAAAACGAGCATATGGTGTAATGCAGCAAAACTTTTCCTAGTCAGGCTGTATTGCAAAATGGGGGTATAGATTTTTGACTAAATCCAATTCCTGGTATGGGTGATCTTGAATCCAAGATTTTTGCTATGATTTTCTCTTTTCCTTCTAGGTCTTTATCCAGAAGCAGCAAGATAGTTAAAGAATAGAAATGGATCAAGGGTGAAATGGACAACGAAACCTGGCCACGAGGTTAGTTAGCATGGAAGAATGGGGTACCAGCTTATGACAACTCTGGCCTCCCCTCTCCCCACCACCATTAGGCTGGCTCACTGAGAAACATAGGTATGGGATGCTGTAGTTTGTGACAAAAATTGAAAACAGTGCGTAGCATTGCATACAATTGTCTGCTGATATTCATAGGCGGAGGTTGATTACACACTGGTTGAATAGTTTGTGGGCTGATATAATCTCTTTTCAAGGCTGTACATATTTTCTTAAATTCAGACCCTGAAGCACAATCCCTTTCCAATCCCCAGATAAGCCCAGGACATTGTTTAGCAGTGAGTATAAAAATCTGGTTCAAAACCTTGTGCAGGAAGCTCCTAACGGTAAGCTACCCAAGTGCACACTCACCCCCTATGTAACCACTTACTTTCCACTTCACTCGCTCACGAACCATCACAAGGGGGTTTATGTAGCAGAAGCCATAGTGTATTGAGTTCAGGCTGACAGCCTTTCCAGTTGGGTAAAAACAGTGACTTTCAGTGGTTGCCATACTAATTCCCCTAAACACAGAGGCTTCAGACCTTGCTGGTTGATAGCACAGAAATTAGAAAGGTGTTATATGATAATGGGGTTTTAGAAGCCGAAACACTGTCTGTAGATGAGCTGCCCATTACCAGTGAGAAGGATCTTAAGTTTGAGTACCACCCCTCCCACCTCGCTGTTTTTGTTGATACCATTCACTTTCATTTGCGTTTCCACTGGTCTGTATCTATTTCGCTTTGTTTTGTACGGCTACTGCCTACTACCCACGTGAATTACTAAAGTGGAGGAATGATTCAGGCAAATGTTCTATTAAACTGGGCCACGACTTGTCAAGTGAATAATATATACTCTTAACATTCTGGCCTCTAAACCACTTTGGGGGCCCAGAAGGGTTCAAAAAGTAAAACACGAAATAGATTTAATGAATGCTGTGCTTTTGCTATAAAACATCAGAGCAAGTAGAGAGCGGGCCTTACTCTCTCAGGGAGGAAACACTGCCCCAGGAGGCAGGGTCTGGGCTCCTTGAGGAAGGAGGTCAAGCCACCGAGGACCTGAGTTTTCCAGCGTTCTCGGAATTCCTGTAACTCCTGTGCTCTGCCTCCACTCATTCAATCCCCGCAGATCCTGTCATTGCAAATTCTGGCTCCTGAATCTTAGCACAAGCAGCATTTCATGTGACTGTGAAATACCTCCACGGCCTGCCCCGGGGCTCAAAGAGCTGTGGTGGGCAGCGTAGCCCCAGGCCTGCTGTGACGGGATGTGCATTCTCGTGAGGGTTCATATGAGTGTATGTGGTGTTGAACAGGAGCCTCCCGGTACGACATGCTACCCAAAGCCACAGTGGCTGAATCCTACTGGACCCAGAAGGGCCTGGAAACCGTGGCAAAGGGTCTGTAGTGCCCTTCTGTATCAGGGTAGCCTAAACTACACTACAGTCCGTTAAGTGTATTTCCATCTGCTAAAGCTGGCTTCAGACCTTGGGGCTTAAAGAAATTGCTGCTGCTCTATAGTGAAAGATGATTAGATGTATGGCGCAAGACGCTCTAATAGCACAGGATACAGCAATACCTAATGCATAGGCATTTAATTGCCCAGATCTTTTTTATATAGCCCCTACCTCTGCTTTTGATTACACGACTTTGCCCCACCTGCTTACATGGACCCAGAAAACCGGGAAACGGCCCCACCCAGGGAAGGCCCTATCTGGACGTCCAAATGTTTGCCATTTACAGTTTCCTTCCCATGACTCCTCTCTTGGGAATGAACTGTGATATTCTGGCTTGGTTTCTTTTGCATACCAAAGCACTTGCTCAGATTGGTCTGTTTGTCAATGAAGACTTTAGCAGAGATAACATTTCCAAAAGGCATGAACATCTGCAGAATGTCCTGGTCTCCAAACTCCTGTGGAAGGTGGTAAATAAAGAGGTTTGCACCCTCTGGACCTAAAGAGGAAAAAGAAATCAGAGTAAGGTATTCTTCGCTTCTTAGTTCCCCAGGCCTCTTCTTAGGACTGCTTTAACAACAGGCTAAGCGTGTGCCTTCCTCTCATACTAAAGGGAACGAAACAGATGTATACATGTCAAGTGCTGGTATGTCTTTCAAGATGGGAATCACCTTTCAGATGTTCCAATTTCCAGAGACACTGGTCTGTGGCTCGTATTTGCTTAGGGCACATAGTTTTAGTCTCTTCTTCGTGGGGATGAGGGTGGCTGCCGTAGGGTAGAGCTGGTGAGGAGAATGCAGGTGTGGGGTTTTCCCGGGTGGCTGTGTTTTTGTTGTATGTATATACTGTTTCTCGGGAGTTGAGAGTATCCTGTGTTTTCTAAGCAAATTGCAGCAATTTAGAGTAATGGATATAGCAGTAATGTTGCTTGGATTTCTCAATCATTTACCTAATTATCCATCCAGTTTTGATTTGCCAAATCTCTTAACACAGAGTCTAATAATCATTTTTATTAGAAATGACTGGCAATGAGTCAAAGCAGGGAAAAATAGGTAGCTAGAGTTTCACTGGCGTGATAGGAATTATACCACTGGGGATTAGCCTTGGAAATGAACGCGCAAGGTTCCGACTCTAGTCAGAGACTGAACTCATCCAAGCTCCTCACGCTCCACTGTCACTCTCCAGAGAAACAAGAAGCAAGGGCAGAGTAGGAAAGGTCTTCTAGCTATGCTGGTTAGAAAGGTAGGCTCTCCTAAGTGTCTTCCCGTGCACTCTCCCCTCTCTCTATAGCCACCTGCACAAGAACCATCTGAAGGTTAAAAGGAGCAAAAAAGGAAAAGGAGGGAATCTGAATGACCTGGTGGGAGGTACCCATCTTCTAATATATAACCAGCAAGAACACTTTCTAGGCTGAAGGCTGCCTGCGGTGGTTACAGATCTTCCCCCCGCTGGTTCTCAGAGGCCCCGGGGCTAGATGCCTCTAGGATGTTCCAAGTTCTGGGCCTGGTGTCCCCTGGAACCAGCACTGCCCGTGGGGCGGGGACAATATATGGGTCTATGAAAAGTAAACCTGGGGTAAAAGAACTTTGTGAAAATAAGAGAAACATCTTCATAAAGAAGAGTCAAACCAAGTTTCTTCCCACAAAACAGGAGTGTTCTAATGCGTAGGACTTGTCACAAGGAAGTCGTCTTGAGGCAAATGTCTAAAGCCACACAGGTGAAGCCTTTCTTATTTAAGTGCCAACGTGACCACTTTAATTTTCGGTGTCACAGGTTGCACGGACAAAGCCATGTTCCAGTGCAAAGGAGGCAGTCTGTATTTAAAGGGACATGCTTGCAGGACTTAGGGCCCCACCTGTTTCCTGGGTTAAAAGAATTCTTAAGCAATCCAAACTTAATATGGATAGATGTAAAACCAAAACAGTAGAAATGGGTGCTCTGAGTGGTCCTATGCCAGGCACATCTTTTGCAATAAGTATATTGGGCAAATCTGGTGCCATCCAGATTTCATATTCCTTCTAGATAAAAGA
Organism: Lynx rufus; assembly: GCF_022079265.1. Lineage (NCBI taxonomy): Eukaryota > Metazoa > Chordata > Mammalia > Carnivora > Felidae > Lynx > Lynx rufus. The sequence continues at coordinate 10,356,586 of NW_025814889.1, read as the reverse complement.
TCCAAGTGTACAAATGAGGATTTAGGGGACCCACTTTGATCTGTGAAGTCATCTCAGCTCCTGAAGCCTGGGGAGAAATGCAGTTTAATGTGCTCTGACAGATTTACTGGCCATGCCTGGATCATCCTGGCATTCTAGAACGCTAGACATTCTGATTGTATCTGAGCCAGAGACGGGGACCAAGAAAATACAAAATGGTAAATCTAAGGAGGTTTTGTCTTCTTGTTCGCTATTTTCTCAGGTAAAACTGCCACCAGCATCTCCTAGTGTATGACCCCCCTCCCTCCCTGTTTTTTTCTTTACCCAGCAACAGTTTGATTTTGCAAACTGCCAAAATCGTGAACACTAAAACAATCTGAGGGTTCCCCCTATGTATCCACCTCTACGTTTAGTAAAAACCTGACAAATCACACATTCCTTGGAGTTTCCTAGTACACATTATTTTTTTACTTCCTAGAGTTGCTTACATGGTTGGCCCCAGCTGGGTGGGTGCTCACATTTTGTATTTCTCATGGGGCACCTGGTCTAGCATGGAGTGCTGGGGTATCTGTGTCAGCCAGCCTACACCCACCAGCTTCTGCTCAGGCCTCCAGAGGCTCTACCTGTGTGTGTGTGTGTGTGTATAAGCGAGAGACTTGCCTCCTGTACATCAGGGAGGATAGGAAGGTATAAAGAAGGTCAGAGGGTATTTAGGAGGGACAGGAAAGGTGGTCAGTGTTCCTCGTCAGCTTTCAGAAGATTTAGCTGGGCAAAATATCAAACCTACTTTAAAAAACAAAGCCAGGGGCGCCTGGGTGGCGCAGTCGGTTAAGCGTCCGACTTCAGCCAGGTCACGATCTCGCGGCCCGTGAGTTCGAGCCCCGCGTCGGGCTCTGGGCTGATGGCTCAGAGCCTGGAGCCTGTTTCCGGTTCTGTGTCTCCCTCTCTCTCTCTGCCCCTCCCCCGTTCATGCTCTGTCTCTCTCTGTCCCAAAAATAAATAAACGTTGAAAAAAAAAAATTTAAAAAAATAAAAAAAATAAAAAACAAAGCCAGCCTGGCTCATTTTCCTCTGGGAAAATATACACTAGGATACATGACTAAACACATCACTTGATGTTCAACTCTCTTGACTAAAGAACAAAACTATGGAGTAGAAAGGCTAAAAATCTATTCAGTAGTGGAATTCATCTTTTTTCTTCTTCTTCCCCTTTCCAGTATAATGTGCCTTGAAAACAACAATTTAGGTAAAACTAATATTAAGATGGTTTAAATTTCTTGAGCACACATCACTGGGTGAGAAGAAGGTGATCAGAGGAGAGGTAGGAGGAAGTGGGAAATGATTTAAAAACACTCAACAAGCCAAAAAACACCACCAACCACAAAAATCAAGCACTGAACCTTGCTACTGGTAGGCCCGATACCTAAATGTCAATAATCATTCAGTGGGTGGCCATTCTTCATGTTAATCCCCGAGAGTGAGCTACTGCACAGGCTATCCTGAGCCTACTGCACAGGCTATCCAGTGTCAAGGCATGGACACTGGGGGCAGTGGAGGAAGTGTTTGGGGCCTAGACTTCACCCTTGCACTGTTACATGCTGAGGCCACCGTGACTCAAGTTTTTCAGCGACAAGGGTTATGTAGCTTGCTGGAAGGCCCTGATGGGACAATGGAGAAGTGACCGGCATTCTCTAAAAATCATGTAGGGACCTGGCTTTTATGTTCTTTTCTGAGAACATTCTTATCTCATATACACCTCCTACCACCCTTATTTGTCACTATTTGGGTAGTTAGATCCTGGACAAAGGGACCTCAGTGCAGGCTTTTCTTGGGGAAACAAGGCATATATGACATGCAGTCTCCCCACACCTCGGGAGACACAGTGGACTGAACAGTTGTGCAGCTTTTTAAAACAGTCACAGCTGAGAGTAAAGAAACTTTCATCTATCTTTCACTTTTAACAATCTCTTAAGATTAGAAAAAAATCTTTTTTTACACATGAGTCTCTTTAAAGCTGTGTCCCTTTTAAGGTTCACTTTATAAAGTAAAACTATTCTATTTCTTGTAGAACACCAGATTTCAAGTCGAAGTTTGCACACAAGAGTAGTTTGGAACTGTAGGGTGAGGATAAAGAAGGGGAAGAAATTAAAATGTCTTCAGTACTTCCCTACCGTAGCTTTTTCCACCATACTGTAACAGGTCAGAAAGAGAATAAACATAATGTTGCAGATTTTGCTTTAAAGAAACCAAAAGGAAAAAGGGAAAAAGACAAGCTGTCCCTCTCTGGACTGGCTCATGAACTATTTTACAATTAGCTTTAATTCATTCTTAGTATTAACTTCCTGATACTCAATTTGCCTTATTGGCAGAGGAGCAAGACAATCGGTCACTTAGTTACTTGCTCCGAGGACCCCCGATTAAACACGGACCCAGTCGATCCTAATGGTGGATCTGGTCATCACCCTGGAAAGCCTCGCCTACCTAGAGGCAGGCTCCATGGTCCCAGGGCTACTGGACGCTGAGAAACCCGGGATGTGCCTGAGAGCGCTTTGCCCACAGGAGACTCTCCGTTCACCCCCTGCACTCATGCGGAGTTGAGATGTAAGGGGAGAAATCCTAGATGGTCCGCGCCGACTCGGGAAAGGGGGTTCCTGCAGCGTTTTGAGGACAGCAATTCCTAAGTGATTGCGTGTAAGGGTGCAGTGGGGGAGAAATCCATATTGGGAGGTAAATTAAAAGAACGAAAAATTCAAAGATAAACGGACAAGGCTGAACAGGAGGGGAGAGAAGATTCAAACCAATGGTTTAGGCCTGTTAAGTTTCTTAAAAGGAAAAAAAAAAAACCCAAAGACCCGAAAAAAAAAAGAAAACCACCACAAACCCCAGGAAGAACAGAAGTACGCTAACTGCCCTCTCGTGACGCCGGCCCCATCTAGCTTCTCCGAAGGCCGCCGCCACGGTGGGTGTTGCCCGCCGCGCCCGGGCCCGGGCCGGGCACCTACCTTCCTTCTGGCTGCCCGCGGCGCTCTGCTGCTGCAGCAGGCTCTGGCTGTACAGAGTGGGCAGCGCCGCGGCCGCGTACTGCTGGATCCCTGAGTAGGCCTGCGTGAGGGCGTCCATGGTGCCCGCCGTGCCATTCGTCAAGCCCGTGGCGCCAAGTCCTCCGTTCAGAGCCGCCATACCTGAGAGCATTTGAGCAACTTTACAAAAAACCCAACAATAGAGAAGAGAAACAGCACTTTTCATTAGTGCTTTCCAAAGGAAGTTAGAGAATCATTTGACACACGTACAACAGCAAGTGCATGCAGCCGGCACACCAGTGAAACCGACACGGAAGGAAAAACACAACGATGCAGGAATACATCAGCATGATGGTAAACAGACCACGCCCCCCAAAGCCCCCTGAGCAATGACACCCTCACTCCCTAAGGCCAGCGATCAAAACTCACAGAGGCACTACCGACAGACAACACGTCTCCATTCCATGCGCTGTGCTACTGGCAAGTCCCGCTATCTTTTTGAAATGAAAGCCTTCTCCTTGGAGCTTAGAAGCTTGGAAAAAAACATTAGTGACAGAGGCTTGTAACATCTGTACACTTCAGTCCACCTCCTGGGCCCTCTGAAGGGCCAGGGGATGGCTCACGGGTTGGAGGAGAAAGGGGTAAAACTGGTGTCCCTAGGCCATCTGACGAGACGGTCCTGGAGGCCAGCTCTGTCCTCGGTGAGCCAGCGTGCGGGCAGCGCCCTTCCGGCTCTACGAAACAGCGGAGGGATGGTGTCAAGGAGGAGGACCTCAGGGAGAATACGCAAGCTGATAAGAATTAAGGCGAGGAAAAAATGTGGACCCTTACTCTAATTGCAGAGAACCAAAGCTGCTTACGTAGTACAAGGGGCTCAAAAAAGAACGGGGCCATCTTTAGCAGCGAGTAGACGCGTGCACACGTGCAAGGATTGATCAGTGCCCACGTAACCGGAGTTTCTACCCACGAGAGAGCTCCAGGTCATGCTTTTCAGTTAACTGAAGGGATACTCGTGTCTGTAAGCTGGATCTTGGCCAGCAACGGATGGGAACTGGATGCTGTCCAGCACCTTTTTCTTGGATCCTGGCTGCGCTTTTGCTCTGTTATGGTTGCTGACTGTGCCACATTTTCCCCGGATATGGAGTCAAAACAAGCAATACTTTTATAGAGTGTTAACTTTCATATGAACTCAGGAAATGGAAGAGGTGACATCATAATTGCTTTTAGTTCCCTTTGTGACTGAGACATTAAAAAAAAAGAGGTTTCTGGGAAGAAATTATTGAAAACATTAATGAAACACTTGAACGGATTAGGGCTATTGATAAGGGCTGTTAAAACACCTGAGATGACCGACTGAAAAAAAAGTGGTAAGGAGTCTAATGAGGATAGAGGACTAAAGATGCTTAGAAATTATACAGAGGAATCCAACACTAGAATCATGTCACCATCCATCAGTGCTCCTGCCTGCCATCCACAGGAGACAGAGCAGGTGGGGAATGTTCTTACTCTCGACACGACTCTGTTATTCTGATAACTTCATCTCTTAGGTTAGAAGGAGTCAGACCATGGCCTAACAGCAGAGGAAATGCGTAGCGCCTCGGGCCTGGTATTCTCTGGGGGGTGGGGGGCTTGAGGAGACACAGTGGGCCCTAAGAGAAATTACCAAGCACAGTGTCCTCGGTACAGACACGGCATTGGGCCGGGGTGCTGAAGAGAGTCTGAAGCACAGGAGAATGGAATAATAAGCCTGCAGAGAGGAAGTCCTCGCAGGCAGATCTAGCAAATTCAAATTAGGCAAAAAGGTGTTGGCCAGCAGAGGTCCTGAGGACTGTGCTTGAGGTTTCTTATTGTGAAGGAGTCTATTCTCTTAATTTTTTTCAGTCATGGAAATAAATGCTGTTAAAGAGCTTAGAACTAGTGTGGCCTCCTAATTAATCCCTCAAGACACCAGCTAATCCCATTTACCTCACCCAGGCTTCTCTCTTCCACCCCTGCTATTCCTACGGCTGCCAAAGGGCTGGGGGGTGATTTCTCTTTCTCCTCTGGTCTTATTTTATCCTCACCTCCCAACATTGGTGTGAATGCAAAGAAACATCGGTGTTTCTTTTCTAGAGAGGCGGGAGGGTGTAAAATAACTCCGGAAGAGCTGGGCACAGTTAAGTGCCCTGTGTTTTTTATTTCTGTCAGGCTGTTAACAAGTGCTAGGGATACAAGTGGTTGCGCCACGTGGCCCAGCCCTCCAGAAAGCTGGATTCCCGTGTAGGGGGAAATTCTAGTAAGAGTGAGTGGTAACCTTGCACTCTACTTACACCCTGGGGCAAGGGTGCATCACAGCCCGCAGGGCCGCGTGGAGCACAGCCGAAGACCAGCTCGGCTGCCATCCACGTCTCCGAGTCCCCTTGCCGTCACTGGAACAGAGCGCCGCCACTTGCTGGTACCCGGTCAGCTAAGGGCCTTAAGAGTTTGCCGGCCCTGCCACGTAAGAGCCTTCGGAGTGCCTTCCTTCGTAGTTTCCGAGGCCCAGCTTCTCCAAGAGGTGCTCCTTCGCTGCAGTGGTCTTTGGTGCCCCTGACTCCCTCCTTCTGTGGCATGGGATTTTTTTTTTCTTCTTCTTTTTAGTCATCCAGGTTAGGAGAATTTTCTTCTCTTTCCCCCTTTTCGCCAATTGTTCCCCCCCTCTTGAAACACAGAAGCAGCATGAACTTCAGTGCTCCTGAAAGACCGGATGGGTTTCAGGACCAGAATTGTTGTGAGGCTTCCGGCACATCGCCGCTGTTCTGCCTACACTTCACAGTGGTTGACTGTGTTTTTGGACTAGATCTCAGGGCAGATCTCCTTTCTGAAGGGTTGGCTTGCTTCAACTGATTCCATGCACGTGGGAGGTAGCCGTGGCCGGCCTGACCTGCCTGAGGTGGGGAGGGAAACGGTATCGGAGGCATCGAGCAAAGGGGGTGCTGATGTCAAAGAGGGGACTAGCAAGGGCTCTCCGGCTTGGGGCTTTCCTTCTTCATGGTATAACCACCCTTTTGAGCAAAAAATAAGTGTCAAAATTCTGACAAGCACAAGTGCAGTGAGAATATTTAAAACCAAAACTATCCTGGAGATTCTGGGGGTATATGGTTGTCAAAGACAAGGTACAAGAAGTAATTGATTACCTTGTAGAATTTGAAAAAATCACCCAGGGAAGATTTATATTAAATAATTATTGTCAAAGATAACACCTGTCAGTTCAGCTGCTGGTATCTGATTACATGTAAAAACTGTGGGCAGTAGAAAAAGAAGTTTGAAGAAAGTTCAATTGAATAAATGCTTCCCCTTAAAAGAGTAGGGATTTTCTTTCAAAAAGCCAAAAGGATCAGTCATTTCATCCCATGTAATCTAAATTCCCACGCATGCTGTTTGGATGAGGAACAAAATGACAGATGTGGCAACCTCAACAAGGGGAGGTCTCTGCGCATGGGCAACAAAGTCTGCATACCCTGCCTGTGAGACGCTTTAACTCTCCAAAGGTCCTCAACTGAGAGGGACCTGAGGAGCTGTGAGACGCCTGAGTAAATCTGCAAATGACACAGAAGGACCCACCAGTGTGAGCAGGAGCACTTTTGGTGGACACTGTGAAGATGGTCCTGAAGGCAGAGGCGGAAGCAGCGTAAGTGCCACCCCCCCCCCCCCCCCCCCCGCAAAAGGGCAAAAGTGAGGAATGGATTATATTCCTGTAGGTTTATAATCTATTTCCTGGGATGTTTTCCTTGCTGTAGACAAGATATACATCCTCCTAAGCTGCAAGCTGATAAGAAGTGTAAAATGTCTAGAACCATGGTAGAGGAGTATGAATATGCACTTAGCGGCATTTATATGTGTGTTTGTGTTATTATGGTCACAAGTGTGTATGAAGTTGTATGTGCCTATATGTGTATCTACCTATGTACATTTCACATTTTCCAAGAATACAGATTGAGAGTGATTTTATAATGCATACTTAAGAGTGACAAGCCAGAATAATATGCCCCAAACATCTTTTCTCTCCTTTACATAAAATACGGTTGACTCTTGAACAAGTGGGGGTTCAAATGAAAGTCTCTGTGTGTTAATTTTTCTCCCCCAAAACTTAACTACTGATAACCTACTGTTGACCAGAAGCTCTTACCGCTAACATAAATAACACATATTTTGTACATTATATGTATTATACACCGTATTCTTAAAATTTAAGAAAATCGTAAGGAAAATGACCACACATTTGTAGTATCCTTACAGTATTAATTGACAGAATTCTGCATATAAGTGGACTGCACATTTCAAACCTGTGTGTTCAAGGACCAAGTATTTCCACAAACACTATTCATCAGGTACTTGTGCCTGATTATATTCTGATGATCCTAATTTTAAGGGCTGTATGCTAAGCCATTTGGAAGAACGAGGTTGATTGGAACAAGGAAAAATAAGTGTGTCACCTGACATACATTTAAATAGAGTCAGACACAGACTTTTGGGCAGTTGTGTCTACAAAAAATATCTTCTTCGTCTTAGCTTAGATCTTACTACACAAAACATGCCTGGAGAACCCTCAGATAATCCAGAAGTGAATCACCCACATTCCTTACTTATGATCTTGACAATTTCTGCTTTTAGCTTTAGGGTTCAACTGTACTTTTTTAGCCCCTCCATTCATGAATGTATGGAGCAAGGAAAGGGACATCAAACTTGAACACTTTAATTTAGCTTCTTTTCTTCGACCCCAAACTTTATTTTAGGAGGAGTGAAGTGAAAGGGGTAAAATTTATAGGAAGATGAGTTTGGGAATTAATTGGATTCCGTCTACCTACATTCTCCTGGCTCCCTGGTCCCTGGGAAAGAGGACTCTATTCAGACAGCCAGAGAATTCTTTCAGTACCAAGTAACTGTTCCTGGGATGGAGTAGGGTAGGAAACAGCAATGATATGGAAACTGTGGCCAACTATTTCAGAAGCTGCCTCTATTCCGGTACCCATTTCTTGAGTACCTTCTCTGAGAATTTTCCAGTAGGACAGGTAGCATCATCATGTCTGTTTAGGCAGAATGGTCTGAAAGAGGACACTATGTATTTTGGGTTTTCCTTGGTATTTGAAAAGAAACAAGTATCTGCTCCAAGCCAACGTTGGGATTGTTAAATAGCTCTGTGCTAGTAACACTTACCGGATCAGAAGGAATGTGGTTTTGTTTGTTCATGGTTTTTGGTTTAATTAAACACTTTTCCTGGTTCACACTGTTTGGTAGGGACTGTTCGAAATGAGACACATTTTTAACTCCCCATGAACTATACATACCTGTATTACTCCAATTGCAAACAATTTAAAAAACAAAACAATTTAATAAGCCTGTTGTCCTTGCCAGAAGCAACATCTGTATGACATAGACCCCACACAAGAACTAGTCATAGTCTTGGCCATTCAACACAGTCCCTCTATAGTCCCTCATGGTAACGATGGGAAAATACCAGCAAAGCACAACAGACGAGGATGGAGAGAGGTGGACACACGGACCCGAGACAACACACAGCAGTCATGAGCACGTGCTGAGGAGGACAGCCATTCCCACTGGCCTGTTACTTTGCAGACCAAGGACAGGACAGGCAGGCGATCAAATCAAAGTCCTTGTTTTAGGGGAACTAGGTCCTGGGGCAAGAGAAGCAGCATGAAGGGATGTGTGTAAACACCCATGTCTGCAACCAAGGGGGAGGAAGTGGGTTGGAGCGTCTGCAGAACAAGGTCAGAAACAGGAGTAAACGTGATGAGGGCTCCTGGGCTGCTGGAGGTGGGCAGCTGGAGGCCGTTTTACTGGAATAAGACATTCTGTTGTCACATGATTGCCACTTAATACGCTATTTGCTAATCAAGAGCTATCATATCTAGAAAGAACGATCCCCCCCACTTTTTTTTTTGCCTATGGTCAGATGAAACTCAGTCCCAATTTTTGTTTGTTTTTCCCAGAGCATCTGAACAAAAGTGTTTATTAAAACTTGGAAATTTGATGAGGTCCAGATTTTTTGTTTTTGTTTTGCTGAAAAAAAATGGTAGTATCTGATCACCCCTTGAAAACTGTTCACTTGTTGAGTCATGGGGTAAATTAACTTGCCAGGGACCCTTTCTTAAAGCTTGAAGCAGGCAGGTGCTGTGTTGCCTGCACTGCATGGAAGATAACTGGGCCCCCAAATCAGAAATCAGATTTGCTCTGGGCTCTCCTGGGCCTGGCTACTCTTAACTCAGGACTGAACTGAGGGAAAGGCAAACGAGATGTCCCTTCTGTGCGTGGAGGGTCAGTTCTCCCCAGTGTAGAAGCCAGTGCCGAGCACAAGCCTAAAACATGACTTTATCCCCCACAGCTCTAACGTGGCAGAAATGGCCAGGCTATGTGGGACGGAACCTGGAGCTCTCCAGGGAGTCCCTAGGTTTTGGGCTGAAGTACTTCTGGAAGTGAGTTGCCTCACTCTGCCTCAACCTGCCATGGTGACATGAGCCTCTTCAGAGATGAACTGCTGTTGAGTGAGCCGTCTGTGAGCGCTTAAAGACTCCACACGGTACCACTGCCAGCCGGGGCCTTTTCCACTCAGCCTTATTTCCTCCTTTCCAAGGCCTCGTGCTTCTCTATATAGGTCATCAATCTTTAGAGCAAGAGGGTACCAATAAAATCGTCTAATCCAGAACTTCCAGTTTTCAAATGGGACTCGGAAGCCTGGGGTGGGTGGGCAGTGATTTGCTGAGGTTTCTGCAGGTGCCTGCCCGATTTGGAACTGGACCCACGTGTCCACTTTTCTATTAAAACACACTGCCTCTCAGAAGAGGAGAACCAAAGCACGCCCCTGTGAAAGCTGCAACTAGCTGTCAGCCACAGAAACCTACGAGTGAACGAACACACGTTCTGAGGATTAGAAAAAAGCCGGGGCGACGAGGGCTGGGTCCCTTTGAGGCAAAATGAATGTAGATCGCATGTGCCTAGCGGGGTATGTGCTCCTCCATCCCAAGCTTTAGTTCTCCCTGTTACGTATCCTTTGCGGTTCAGGGCTGGCTGACCATTTTCCGGGGAGAATTTGGGGGAAGGCTGTCCACCAGAGCAGCAAATACTCACTGTTTATGGTACCTGCTAGTGCATTAATATTATTCAGTCCGACAGTGGCTCCCGCCAGCCCTTGCAGAGTCCCAAGAGAGGTCAGAGAATTCATGGCCGCACCAGCACTGGAGTTGGGGGTTGAAGCAGCCACTGAAAAACAAAACGAGACAGGAAAACGGGGAGAGAAAACACAAGATGAGTGAAGGCCAAGTGGCCCGGAAAGTAATCGTCCTCTCCACGGCAGCTGGAGCTGGGGGCTGAACTGCGAGCCACGCTTAACGCTTCCCATCGGAGAGACACACGTGGGGCTGTGCTTGGGGGCAATTCTGACGGTTAGGTTTGGTGATTCAAGTAAGCCATCACAGCTCTGTTCGGCCAGTCAGTGAATATGCCCACTGCTCGTTAGTGGGGGTGAATCGGCAAACAGGAGGCCGTCTTCTGGGTAGGCTGCCCCCCACACCACCCCCCCCCACCAGCCACAGGAGGGCAGCCTCAGTCCTGCAGGCCGAGGCCTTCTCCTGTTCACCAGTGACTGGCACAGAAGGGGGTAGGGGGTGGGAGTGAATGGCAGTCCTTGGTTTTCTCACTGTTTCTGCTTCAGACTCGGCATTTTCTTTTCTCACTGAAATTCTGGAAAAAAAAAAAAAAAATCCTACATCTTCCTGAATTTGACAGAAGACTTCAGGGCCCAGGCACTGGTGGTAACAGGGTGAGGAGTGGTAGGAGACAAAACCATTTTGCTCCAAACTCTCTCTTACCCCCCAGCCTTTTAGGTAACAGCTTTACTGACACATCACTCACATGCCATAAAATTTGGCCCTTGAAGCATGCAAGTCAGTGGTTTTTAGTATGTTCGCAGTTATCCAGCCGCACCACCATCTAACAGAATATTCTTACCCCGAAAAGAAAGCCATCCTTGTTAGCTGTCATTCCCCGTTCCCCCCACCACTTCCTGTCTCTATGAATTTGCTTAGTCTGGATATTTCATGGAGGTGGAATCACATAATTTGTGATCTTTTGTGACTGCTTCCTTCACTTAGCAAGACGTTCTCAAGATCCCTCTGTGTAGGACGGGCCAGGATTTCATAGCAGAGTAATACTCTGCTGTATGAAAACACTGCATTTTGTGTATCCATTCATCAGTTGTGGACATTTTGATTGTTTCAACTTTTGGGCTAGTATGAATAATGATGCTATGAACATCTAACACAAGCTTTTGCATAGCCATAAACTTTCATTTTCATTTGAGTGCGCACACACACACACACACACACACACACACACACACCCCACACACCATACCCAGGAGCAGGACAGCTGGGTAAGATGATAACTTCCTGCTTAACATTTGGAGGACCTGCTGGACTGTTCTCCAGAGCAGCTGCACTCTCTGTCCCTTTGACACCATTACATAATGGCGTCTGTAAGTAGTATGTCACGTGTCTTACATTTGTATACACTTGTACGGCTTCACACTCCGCTGACTTTTTCCAGGGACATCACTTCGCTTTATCCTGGTGACGGAGGTGAAGGCTGAACTGAACTCTGACCAGCGCTAAAAGCAGCACCTGGTCCTTTTCTAGCTGTGAGATCCAGGATGGCCAGGAACTTCATCCATCTCCTGGAATGTTCCTGCTCAGCGGGAGCTCATCCTTCCTCTGCCTTCAGAAACCACAAACAGCACTGCTTGAAAAGCACCTTGCTTGGGATCCCTCTGGGATGAGGCCAGATCAAATGCCTAAAAAATGAATTCCTCACCTTGTCACATTTCAGTCCAGGTAGGCCATTAGCTTCTCACACCTCATAATGCATATCTCTTTTTAAAAGAAAATGATATATAGTCCAGTGTCTTTAGTCCTTTTGTATTATGAAACTTTTCAAATACACAAGAGAAAAACATGACAAACTCCCATAAACTCATAGCCACATTCTAGAATATTTGAGAAGCAATTTAATCTATTTTTTTTTAATTTTTAAAAACATTTTATTTATTTTTGAGAGAGACAGAGTACAAGGGGGGGAGGGGCCAAGAGAGAGGGAGACATAGAATCTGAAGCAGGCTCCAGGCTCTGAGAGTCAGCACAGAGCCTGATGCGGGGCCTGAACTCGTGAACCGTGAGATCATGACCCGAGCCAAAGTCGGATGCTTAACGGACTGAGCCGCCCAGGCGCCCCTTCTCAATCTCTATTTTAAAGCCAATTTCAGACCTTCTGTTGTCTCTCCCCTATATACTTCAGTATGTAACTCTAAAAACTGTGGACATTTTTTGAAAACTCAAAACCAGTATTACACCTCACAAAAATAACAGTAGTTCCTTGGTTTTATTATGTAATAATACCTTGTTTAGGATTTTTTCGTCTATGTACATGAGTATGATTGGCATTTATTTTCCTTCCTGTGTGTCTTTAGTTTTGCTAATAAGCTTTTGCTAACCTCATCAAATGACTCAGGCAGTGTCTTTATTTTTGCATTTTCTGGAATAAACTGTAAAAGATGGCAATTATTTCTAACTTCAATGTTTCATAGGATATGCCAGTAAAAATGATGTGGACTTGATATTTCTTCATGGGATGATTACATTTCCTTAACTAAGATTGTTCAACTTTTCTTGTTCTTCTCTAATCAGTTGTATTCAGTTATAGCTTTCTAGGAACTTATGTATTTAAGTTTTCAAGTTTATATTGGCAAAAATTATTCCTAACATGCTCTTAATAAATGTTTAAAATCGGGAACATTTACAATTAAATCCCATTTCTTTGTCTGCTTGTGCTGTCCGTTACTGAGAGAAGCATGTGAAAATCTCCCACTGTGGTAATGCCAATTTCTCCAGGTAAATATGGACATTTTTGGGAATACATCTTGAAGCTATGTTACTCCTTGTGTAGATGTTTGCAAATTATTGTATCTCGTGGTGCAATCAACTTTTTGTGGCAGCTCTTATTTCCAGTTTCTTCTTGAAGTCTGTTTTGTATGATAAAAAATAAAAGCATCAGATTTTTTTGGTTATTTGCATGATGTATCTTTCACCATCGTTTTGCTTTTTGTCTATTTCTGCTCTATCTCTTATAATCAATATGTAAAGAGGTTTTAAAAACTACAGCCTAATAATCTAACAGTCTTGCAGTAGAAATGTTTAAATTTTGTGTTCTATGTCCTGCCTATATTTTTTCCTCTTCTTTGTTGCCTTCCTTCTTAGGACTATTATTTACTTTTTTTCCCCCATTCCATTTCCCCCTCTGCTACTTTGGAGGTAATGTATATTATTTCTATTCTTTTATTTATTACCATAACGATTTTAACAAACATAACTTATGAAAATCAAAGGTAATCATTACCTTTATTTCTTGCCAGAACATTTGTGAGAATGTTTCTCCATCTGTGGACTTTTAAGGACAATTTCTAGAGATTTTAAGTGGTTGACTTTCACAATTTTTACCAGTAATGGTGGTTTCACGGGGTAAAGGGTTCACAGGTATCCTCACATTACCATTCTAGAAGTATTCCCCTGGTGTCACCTAAAATTGTGTGAAAGTTTTTCAGGCTTTTATTACTGGCTTCGAATCAGAACACGCATGAGGGATAGTTTTTACCCCTCACTCACTGGCACAACAGTGTGGGAAGGGCTATAACATGGAGACTGACACTAGATTTAAGTCTCTTTTTCCATGGGAAATAGCCCAGAAAGGAGGACTTCTGTTTCTGGCAGTTTATTGGTCTAGGTGACCAGAGGGACTCGGGGCGGGGGGGGGGGGGGGGGGAGTAAACACCAAAAGAGTAACAAGCACTATAAGATATCTTTTAAAATATTGGTAATCATATCAACAGTAATGTAAGACAGATTAGGACACGGTGCTGAGGTAAATTAACTGTCAACTTAGAACATCCAACAAAAATATATTTTGGAAACTAGGACAAAATAAATAATTGTCATATAAAGCTAAGACTTTTTAACCAGTGGACCCTCACTAAATGTTCTGTTGGATAGGATTCAAACTAAAGGAGAAATGATCCCAGATGAAAGAAGGAATAATAAAGCAAAGGAAGTAGTTAAATATGCAGGCAGATTTAAATAAATGCTATTTATATAAAGTAACAGTGTACTGGGATGAAACACACTGGAGCTAGAACTGCAATACATGACAATGTGAATACACCACACATGGGTTGGGAGAGAGGCTCTTCTGAATTAAGCTAGTTTCTTCTTCTTTACCCCTCCCTCCCTCCCTCCCTTCCTTTTTGAGAGTAAGTGGGGGAGGGTCAGAGAGAGAGAGAGAATCTCAAGCAGGCACCATGTTCAGTGCAGAGCCTGATTTGGGGGCTCGATCTCACGACTGTGAGATCATGACCTGAGCTGAAATCAAGAGTTGGCTGCTTAACGGACTGACCTACCCAGGCGCCCTTCAGTTAAAGTATTGTAAGGTCCTTGAAAGAAGATATTCAGGTAAATTTGCAGAATCTCAGAATGAACAGCAAGAGTCTGTGGCATTTGAGCCACAGCCTGCTCCCTCCCTTTCAGCTGCTCCTCTCCCACTTCCCCAAGGTCAGTGTATGTAATGGAAGCTCAACTCCAGGTGGTTGTGGCCAAGGAGCTAAGGGCTTCTTCTCCCCACAGGTCCAAACCTAGGGCTATGGTTTCTCCCAGGGAAGGGCAGGCCACTGGCATTTTTAACCACACCCCTGGCTCTGTCTTATGGAAGCTCTGTTCCGGGCCAGGAAGTGTGGGAGTCCTGTCCTCAAAGTAGCCTCTGCTCACTGAGCAGGCACCAGAAACTGTGTTTGAGAGGGTCCAGATACTGTACTTAGCAGACAAACACATCAAAACAGGTCCTATAAATATGTTCAAAGAACTAAAGGAAAACATGCTTAACGAAAGGTGTGATGACAAAGTTGCATCAGGCAAAGAATACCAATAAAAAGGGAGATATTATAAAAATGAACAAAATGGAAATTCTAGACTTGAAAGGTAAATTACAGAAATGAAAAATTCACTGGGGGCTCAACACTAGATTTGAAAAGGCAGAATAACAAATGAGTTTGGAGAATGATGTAGATCATGCAGTCTGAAAATCAGAGAAACCACAATGAATAAAAAGGAACAGAACGTCAGAGGTGTGGCATGCCATGAGATACAGGAGTGTACAGATACTGGGGGTACCACGAGCAGAGAAAAGAACAGAAAAAATAGCTCAACAACACAAGGACTGCAAAGTTCCTAAACGTGACCAAAAACATTCATCTGTATATCCAAGAAAGTCAACAAACTGCAGGTAGGATAACAGAAGAAGATCCACACCCAGACATGTGATAGTAAAAATACTGAAAGCCCAAGATGAAGAAAAAAAAGTCTTGCAAGGAGAGAGTGGACAACATGACTCATCGTGTAAAAGGGGATCCCAAGAAGATTAACACCTGGCTTCTCAGCAGAAACAGTGGACCAGAAGGTGGCATGGCACACTGCAAATGCTGAAAGGAGTAAAACACTATGAAGTAAGAATTTTATATCCAGCCAAACTATCTTCGGTAAACAAGGGAAAAATAACATTTCTAGATGAACAAAAACAGAATGTGTTGCCAGCAGTCATTGTATTACAAGAAATACGAAAGCAAGTTCTACAGGCTGAAAGCAGGTAACCCAAGACAATAATTCAAATCCCTACACACATACACATGCATAACACCAATAAAGGTAATTATGTGGATACTTATAAAAGACTGTATAGTTGCATTTTTCTTTTCTTCTCTTAATTGATTAAAAAATCAACTGCCTAAAGCAGTATGTATATTAATTGTATCATTGAGTCTCTAATACACAGAAATATATTTGACATTTTAAGCACAAAGGAAGTGGGTAGGGGGACAAAGTTGTATTGCAGTGAGGAAATTATACCAGACAGTAACCACAAGAAGAGATGAAGAGAACCGGAAATGATAAATAAGGAGGCTATAAACAAACTCTAGAGATACATGTACCTGCTCTCCTTTTTCTTTCAGTTCATTTAAAATATATAAAGTAATAACTGTAACTATACATTAAGTTTATAACATACAAAGACATAATATGTATATAAATAGTAGAAAAAAGGGGAGGAAAGGAGAGTTATGTATAGGAGGCATGTTTCTGCATCTCATTGGCATTAGGTTAGTACATATCTGAAGTAGGTTCTGATAAGACAGGATATATGTTGTAAACCCTAGAGCAACCACTAAGAAAAGAAAATTCAAAAATATGGATGAAAATCACTGAAGAAATTCAAACATTATACTAGAAAATATTCACTTAATGCAAAATAAAGCCACAAAGGAGAAACAAAAACTGAAATACACAGAAAGTGAAAAGTAAATTTATGTCACATATAAATGCAACCTGATAATATTAAATGTGAATGAAGTAAACAATCCAATCAAAAGGTAGAGATTGTTAGACTGGCTTAAAAAATTATAAAACAAAACCTAGCTGTCTGTGTTGCTTATAGGAGGCACACTTTAGATTCCAAGACACAAATAGGTTGAAAGTAAAAGGATGGAAAGATAAATACCATGCAAACAACAAACTATATGCTATAATGAGACAGAAGAGTTTTGCATCAGTTTCAGAGAGAAAAAGAAAAGTGGGTCAACTGCTTGCATTGCAAAGGACCTTGATACACTTCCATGAACATCTGTGTCTTTGTCCGGATGAAATACAGCTCATAAGAGAACACTACTACCAGTGGGTACGTCAGAAAACCCTCATTTTATTCAGCACTCTTTTTCTTTATGCCCTCAGACTCTTCACTGAGATCTTTCAGAAGGGAAAGGGATAGAAAGGAATAGGATAAGGAGAGCAGATATTCCTCAGACAGCACAGGAAATGATGGAGATGTGAAAATGAAGCAAACTGGGATAAGGTGTGGAGGGAGCCAGCCGAGTAATGGATCAGAAGAGTCTCTCATTCATCTGAGAAACACAAGCTACCGTTATCAGAAAGGCCTCCAACTCCATTGCTGCTCACATCACTGATGAAGCAGAGGTGCCAAAGCACTAAGGTCAATGACCTGGAGAAAGTGCCTATCAGTTAGGGACACCAGCACATTACTAGAAAGACTTATGACACCAGTCGTCATGCTGCTGTGCAGTATTCACTGTAAGTGCTGGAGAGGAAATATATGACCGGACCTTAATACCTCAGTGTCTGCAACTTACATTTTCCAGACCTTGTTTATAGCACAGACATCATTAGTCTCTCATTCTTTCTGCTGCTCCCTGGGTGGTCACCCTGCATCTCCTCTGGTGGCAGAAGGGGATCATGAAAGTTGAGGTTAGCATAGGCATCCTGGAGAAGGTCAGGGGAAAGCTTCCAACATGGCCTCGCAGACACCACAAAGTGAGACTACTGCTCTAAGCAACAAACCATTACAATCTCATTACCCCCGTTTACAGACAGAAAACCGGAGTCACAATGGGGCTGTCGTTGAAGCTGAGTGCTCTGGACTCAACCTTTCCTCTTCTCCATAAGCTTCCATTTCAGCATTTTTAAATGGGAGAAAAAAGAACACCCAACTTAAAAGGTTGTGAAGATTGAGTAGGGTGATCTAGGTAATGAACCTGGCACAGTGGTACCATCTGGGGACTTTCAGATCATAGTCCATTACTGGGTACACACCGAACTGAGAGGACAAACCTACATAGGACGTGTCTTGTAGAACAAGGAAGGAGGTAAGCTTCTCTCCAATCTCTGCCTACACAGCTTCAGTTACTGATGACTGGATGGCCATTGGTTCTGTTTCTGCTGGCTGACCCTCCTCTTCCTCACCACCAGTCACAGAGAAAAGCCTGTGTGCAGGGCCCAGGCCCCTCTCCCTCTTCAGCAGCCATGTCAGGGACTACGGGCCGTAGATGCGGCCTGCTTTCACTCACCCAGGGAAACCCAGAATGGCCACGGGCAGACTCGTCTGTCATCTACGTCTAGCTGGAGCTTCACAGGGGGCAAGAGGGGGCAGGAGCTGGGCGACATCAGAACTGGCTGACCTCAGACTGTGGGTGATCTTTCACACCCTCCATGTCTGTAAGATGGGCTTGAGGAAGAGGTGGGTTTAAGCCAGTCTCTGCTTTGTGTGGGTAATTCTCAGTTACGGTGGTGAGCAGCAAGCTGGAGAGAGTGTACCGTAGATGTAGACAGACAGACAGACAGACACACAAACACACACACACACACGAGCCATGGACGCATAAGGGACAGGAGTGAGGTGGGGAGCTGGGAAATTCAGCAGGCCCACTTGTCACTGATAATACAAACAGTATGCAAGTTAGAGGTCTCTTTAGGTCTTGGTTTGCTATTTATTTAAAACCGCAGGAAGACTGGATACAGTCAAGTGGGCCTCTTAGTATGTGGTTGAGGGCTAGACCCAGTAGAAGGGTGGGGAGTGGGTGAAGGACACAAGGGACAGGGATCAAGTGTGACAGTAAGACGACTGGACCAATGGGGCGCCTGGGTGGTTCAGTCGGTTAAGCGTCCAACTCTTGATCTCAGCTTAGTTCATGATCCTAGGGTTGCGAGAACAGGCCCCTTGTTGGTCTCTGTGCTGACTGTGGAGCCTGCTTAAGATTCCCTCTCTCCCCTCCTCTGCTTGTGTGCTCTCAAAAAAAAAAAAAAAATTACAGAAAAAATGCTGAGTGAACTAAGTAACTGACCTTGAAACGAGAAGACCCTGTGTGCCCCACAGCTTCAGACAATACTCTGAAAATTCACCCCAACTGGAGTCTCATTTGGAAAAGATGGCTCAACTGCGATCTAGCCACCTTTAAGAATCTTTTTAATTCTAGCAAATAACCGCTTTAAAGCAAAAAGCCTCAAGTTTGTCACACAGCCAATCTTAATCATGTGCTCCAAAACCAAATATTCAGCAGACACACAATAGAGAAAGAGACCCCAGACACGAAAGACAGAGACAAATTCAATGCCAACACACATATTTTCCTATTTCTGTATTGGCCAACTGGCAAGAGGATTCTGCCCATCTGAAATTCCCTCTGGTCTCCACCAAGAACTGTATCCTTCACTTTCTCCATTAAACTGTTTATGACATGCCAAAGGCACATTTTGGGAGAAGGGTGGTAAATAAAGCTGCACTCTCCATCGTCCATGGCACCTCTTTTAGTAGAAGGCTGCTCCATACACGACAAAGCCCAGAGGCACACAGGCCAGAGGAGCAAAGCTCGGCTGCCCTTGCTCACGCAGTGCAGACGTGTCTTGTCAGAGGTCACATCTTCAGCCTGTTTTACTACTGCTTAGAAACTACCGACGAACCCAAAGAGGTTGTGACTGGCCGGCTAACCAGGAACTAAAATGGCCATGCAATAAACACAAGTCCTGTTTTCATTACCTCATACAGCAGCACAGTTCTGTGCCTTCTTAGGAAAGAATGAGGGAAGGGAACAGCGTTAGAGACTGGGGGGTGGGGGAAAGGAAGACTGGTGGTGAGCATCACAGGATTTCTCTGCTCTTCTGAGGTTAATTCACTGCTGGGAAGACGCCAAGCTCAACAATTCCCATATGCCTCTCCCAATCTAAGTGAGAAGACGGGTTCTTTCTCCTTGAACTGCACTAGGTCTTGGATCAATAATACACTGAGTAGAGTTTCTTGGCCCAGGTCAAAGCTTCAGGTCATGGATGGCATGCCTAGATCACTAGGTTTCCTTGCCATGCCAAGGTGAAAGGAGGAGGGAGAGAAGAGAGAGAAAAGAGTGCTAGACGAGCCGGAGGAATATCCAATGTCCAGTATCTCCAGGAGAGCCGAGTGCTGGCTCACCTACCCTGGCCAGTGATTTGTTTCTCTCCCTTAATCCCCATCGACAGGGACAGACAGCACTGCCTTGCACATATGTTCCTTCATTTCAACTTGGATCCTCTGAGGCAATGCATGAACTAGACTGAGAGTCTTCTCCACTTAGAAGATGGAAAGCAGAGGCTGAGCGGACCTGCCCAGGGCACACAGCGAGCAGTGGCACAGGACGGGGCCGGTGCTGTAGCTCTGTGGGTGAGTCCTCGGTGAGGAGGCCATCGGGATAGCTAACGGCTGTGGGAGAAGGGCTCTTTGGGAAACTTTCTCAAAGCAGCCCAAAAAAACAAGCAAGCTGAATCTTACCTAAATTAAAAAAAAATGCTTCATTTGTTTTATATTTATTTGTTCCAGAGATAAATGCTTATTCTTTCTGAGCTTTCCAGAGAGAAAAGGCCCTTGGCTTCATTTCTCAGGAAAAAGTCACCCTCTCTCTGCCGTGTGGATAAGCCGGACTCCCTCCCTTCCAGCCCCCACCAGCCTTGATCTCCCTAACATGAAGCAGGTGACGAATGTAGCTGGAGAGACTGGGAAGGATCTAACATCCATGGGGCCGCCAAATTAAAACACAGGACACCAGTGGGTGCTTGATGAAGGCCTTCCTGCTCTCCATTCTCTTTCTGTTCTAATTTCTGCATTACTGGAGAGGGCAGGTAAGTTCATTTGGGTCCCAGGACTACGTCTGCAGAGGGAGACAAAAATTACTACTACATGCTCTATGGCTCCCCCCAAAGATGCTTGTGTTCTGATTCCTGCAGCCTGTGACACAGAGCTTACAGGGTTTATAAGCTGCTCTTCAGAGGACCTTGGGATGAGGAGACTGTCCAGGATTATCTGCCTGGGCCCAGTGTAATCTCAGGGGTCCTGTCAATGGCAGAGGGGCTCGCAAGAGCCAGGGAGATGGCAGCGCGACAAGGACTTGGAAGGAGGGGCTGTTTGTCGAGGAAGCCAGCAGCCTCCGGAAGTTGGAGGAGCAGGGAAGTGGATTCCTCCCTAGGGCTTGCAGAAGGAACTGCACCCTGCTGATACCCCTATGTGGGGTGTCAGCCCAGTGACCATGCTGGACTTCCGGCCTACAGAGTCAGAAGATAATACACGTGTGTTGTTTCAAGCTACTACGTGTGTGGTAATTTGTCACAGCAGCAATGGAAAACGAATACATTTTCCAACTCAGCTTCACCAGGAATACAGCTTCATCATGGTGGTCGCTAGCATTTACCCGGGGGCCGGCCTTTGTTCTAAGTACTTTCTGTGCATCAGCTCTTTTGTTTATGGTTAGCCTATGCAGCTAAGTAACTGGTGGAAGGTCCCACACAGCTGTAGGTTGTAGAGCCAGGACTTCACCTAGCTCTGGCTCCAGAATGTTAACACTATGCGCATATAAACTTAAATTCCTGTTTTGCATCTTGTGTCTATCTTGGCTGCTGTTGAGATCTACAGAAGCAATAAACTTGCGGTTATTCATATTCACCCTTAATTTTCAGGCCCTGTCCCTTCCACCTGTAAGACCTTGGGCAATCCCTCAATTTAGCTGAGGCTCCGAATGATGCTTAAAATGGGAATAATGTGACCCACCCTGAGAACTGACATGATAATCAAACAAATGAGGTGGCAATGATGCCTGACACACAGTAGGTGACTGACAAACACTGCTGATGATGTCTATCCGAAGGATGAGAATCTGGTCATCCTGTCCTCAGATTCATGCAGATTCAGTATTTCCCGGTAGGAGAGATGGAAGGAAGTGCACAGATGACCGACAATCCCACGGCCTGTGCCACTGGTCTTGCCGTCAGGAATCTCGGTCTATGTGTATCGTTCTGAGAGCCAGGAAGAGGGTGACCAGGCCTGCCAGTCATGCCGGTGAGAGAAACCGTTGATGAAAAGGTCAAATTTAGCCCAGAGAGGAGACAACCAAGGGAAGGGCCAGGGTTGGGTGCTGTCGTCAGAAAGACACTCTGTAGCTCAGGAGACCAAAGTGATGGGTCAATGGGTCAAAGCCATAAGGGGGCAGGCACAGTATGAAGGGCTGGTTGTGGACCCCAAGTGGCCTCAGAAGCACGTCCTCCCTGTCTGTGGAACTATGAAAGCAAAGGCCGTCAGGTGGTCACGTTTCAGGGGGTTTCTGCAGACCCTGACATATGCCTGATGGCTTTGGAGGTCCAACACTCCAACTCCTGAAAAGTTCTTACTGTTTCTACGAGTACCAAACGCAGCCTGGCCGCCTCTCCTGGCAGGGAAAACCAGGACTCAGAGAAGGCAGAATTCTACTGGTTTAAAGGCGGCACTTTGTGAAGGTTCCAATTTTCACTGCTCACGGTGTAACTGAAGAATGTGAGAACCCAGGGTCTATTTAGAGACCGCAGGGATCTACACCGACAGGAGCCCAGCCAAGCTGCAGACACCAACAGCTTCTACCTTCTTTGCTAGAAGAGCCGCCCCACCCAGCACAGCCATCTTGAATCCTAAATGACCCAGTCACAGAGGAAAGGATGTAAGGAGACTTTGGGGGTGAAAACTCGCAGACCTGCTCTGCCGGCCACGTGGTGAGGGCTCTTCTGTCTGCTGGAGGCAGGGACCACATTACCCTGTGAGGGTGTGGTATCCGTACACACATTAGATGGAGCAAAGTCACTTTTTAAAAATTAGAGTCTAGGCCCTCGGGCACCTCATTCGCCTGGAGGTTACCTTGGACCCTCTGAACCAACATCCGTGGCTGCAGGGCCCAGGACTTGCCCTCCTGGCGTGTCTCTTGCTCAGTGAAGTGTGGGAACCACCGGGCTGAGAGGCCTCCAAGCACAGTGGCACCTCACCCTGTCCGGCTGTGTGTGGGGAGTCTGGGGCCTGAGAAGGTAAAGGTTATAGTGGAGGTGAGGTTTGGTTTGAGATAAAAAGGGAAACAGATGCGGGGGGGGGGGCAGGAAACCAGGAGTAAAATGTTTCCTGAGTTATGGTTCTATCTTCCCGAAGGAAAAAAAAAAAATCCCCCCAGCAGATAAGCTTATTAATGAGAAGTTCTGCCTCATTTCCTAGAACCTACAGGAGTAACTAAGACGTAACAGGCACCAAATATTTGCTGAGCGGATGAATAAATGAAAATAATACTGAAGGCTGAGGCAGGTACATTGAACGCTGTATCTAGTTTCTCTTAGGATGAGGCCAATCGAAGGCCTTCACGAGCCGGGTCAAGGGGATCCCATTGCACCTTATGAGGGCCCCTGAGGACACAGCCGAGCTGCTAAAAAAAAGACTCTCCTCAGACTGTCCCTTTCTGCTCACAGGCCACGAAGAGTGTGGTTATTTTAAAAAATAGAATGGACGGGGGCGCCTGGGTGGCTCAGTCCATTAGGTGTCTAACTTTGGCTCAGATCATGATCTCACGGTTTGCAGGTTCAAGCCCCACTTCGGGCTCTGTGCTGACTTTTCAGAGCCTGGAGCCTGCTTCAGATTCTGTCTCTCTCTCTCTCTCTCTCTCTCTCTCTCTTCCCTTCCCCCACTTGTGCTCTTTCTCAAAAATAAATAAAAGCTGAAAAAAAAAATAACAGAATGGACAAAGCCACTTGCTGCCTTGTCACCAAGAGACACCCTTTGGTCCTGGGACAGAACTCTTACACACAGGGCAGCAGACGCCCACGCTCACTGTCCCAGCTGGCACTCCCGTGGGGAGTGGCGCCTCTGTGGCGGGGGGCAGGCGCGGCCCGGCTCCAAGACCGGCCTCGATACCCACCTTCGCCTGCCGCGGGATCAGAGACACACGGGTAAACGGCGGCTCCTTCCCCTTCCGCACGGAAGGCGGGACAAAGACCCAGAGGCGCGGTCTGGGTGAAGTGACTGCTCAGGGGGAACGCGGCCACCCCTCTGTCCTTCCACGGATTCCAGGCCCAGCAAGGGAAGCAGACAGACGGCCATCGGGGGGCCTAGGAGTCTCCCATGCGCCTCACTCCCCGCCGGCAACATTCTCCCTCCCCAAAGGCCGCCCCGCCTCCTGGTCTTTGCACGGGCAGGAGGAACGACCCACCGTGCTCTCTAGGAACCAAAGGCACCCGCTTCCTCGCGTTAAGCACCCCCTCCTCCCCTGGACAGCACGAGGTTTGTCCCCGAGCTACAACAAACCACCACCGAAGACGGGGAGACTGCCTGCAGTGCGCTCACCGAACATCTGCTCGGAGCCATCGGGCGGTGAAAGCATAGTGGCTCTGCGGCTTAGGAAACAGCAAACCGTCTACACTGCGCGAACCTACTGAGGATGCCACCCTGCCTCAAAGGAGCTCGGACGCGGTCTCTGGCTGGCGCAGGGAAGACTGTGAGGAGGCAGAATTAGGCAATGACACAAGCACTAGCCTTATTAGCTAATCACAACCCCAGGGCATTAGTGACTCTTCTCCCAGGGGACCAATTATTCCACAGTTACGTCTCCTCCCTTAACTTTCAAGTTGTGGGGGCGGGGAGGAATGACAGGGTAGGGGGAGGCTGCTGCTATCAGAAAATGGTGTTAAAAGGGTCTGAGGTGGTCCGATGTCACTACCTGATGGTCTGTAATAGCCATATCCTCCGTCCCATTTTCTTCTCCCAGCACATCGCTTCACCTCAGAAGGACAGTGGACGATGCGGCTTCGGGCGACACCGGGCCAGACAGGCCACCCTGGTTCTCCTGGCTCTCCGGAAGATGCGCAGGAAGAACTCTCTCTCAGTCTAGAGGGCTGGGTGAAGCAAGCCCCTCGTCTGGACCCTGACTGGCTTTTGAGGCATTATTCTAGGAAAGTACACACTGGAAGGTGAGAAAGTGGTGCAGAAATGGAAGCGGAAATGGTTTCCTTCATTTTAATTCTTTTTTTGCAAATGCTTGTTGGGAGTCCTCGCTAGTTGACATTTCTTCACTTTATTTTTTTGAGAGACACACGTAGAAAAAAACCGTGTGTGCCAGCATGGGGAGAGGCGGAAAGAGAGGGAGAGAGAGAATCTCAAGCAGACTCCACAATGTCAGTGCAGAGCCCGATGTGGGGCTCGATCCCACAAACCGTGAGATCGTGACCTGAGCCAAAATCAAGAGCTGGATGCTTAACCGACTAAGCCACCCAGGTGCCCCTCACTAGTTGACATTTCTAAGGAAGAAACTGGCTTCATTAGTTGTCAGCAAACTTGGGTACCTCCTTGCCTTGCCTTGTTTGTAGTGTCCTCCCGGTCCCAAGAAGACAGACACTGAAGAATGAAGGTGTAATTTGGGGCTGCGAGTTTGAAAAAGTCCGTTCATGTAAACTCGGTAAATACGGATCTAATAAGAAGGGAGCAGAGAGAAAACAACCTGTCTTCCCTTCCGACGATATTCTGCTAACGATTTACGAAAATACAAGTCCTTGGATGGCTCCAGATGTTTGTTTTTACAGATGGTCATCAACACAGATTGAAAAAAACAAACGTGGATTTCCTCACAAGAGTGAGAACATGTAAGTGGAAAAATCCAGAAACACAATTCCAGTTCTCCCAGAGTTCCTGCTTTTGCATGTTTCGCGGTGTGGCAGGATTGTCGTCACATCTGCTGCTAATCGCCTGTGTTTCCTCAGCAAATCATTAACTAACCCTGCGGGCTTCCGTGTGGATCATGCGTGAGGCACCTGGACAGATTATCCTGAAGACTCCTTGTAACTGTAAAACTTGATGATCTGACCAGGCTCTGCACCCTGGGGAGAGGTCACCTCCGTGGTAACCAGCTGTGTGTTGTTGGCAGGTCGCCGAAAACCTGGCTGAGTCTGGTCTTAGGATCTCCTGGAAAGGGGGCAGTTTGCCCAGAGGGACCGAACGCTCATTTCTAGCGTTTTCCTTTGGATAAGATGGCACGGTTGCCGAGGGTCAAGTGCTCAGCCAGCAGGGTTCTAGACGAAGAGCTGTGGGCCGCAGGCACGGTCTGAGCGTGTGCCTTGGCAAGGCAGCTGCCTCTGCGAATGGCCCACCACGAGCACAGACTCAGTCATAACCCCCAGCTCTCCAAGAGCCTCAGTGCGTGACCCTCCATGGTGGCCGCTACCCAGAAGTCCTGCCCCGTCACGGTTAGCTGGCACTCTTGAATCCAACAGTGCCACGCCGTCTTTGGTAAGAAGGGTGTGTTGGTTCCATAACCTGGAGTCACACTCGAAGTACGTGGGAAAGTCACTGACAATTTGTTCAGCTGAGCCCCAAAGCAGAAGGAAGGAAGGAGTGGGTCTACTTCTGCATTTATATGCTGGTATTTTTTAGGAAGGGTGGGGGAGATACTCATTTCCAAAGGTAAAAGGTTCAGAGAAAAATATCACTGATCTTATTCTAGTTTTAACCTAGTTTCCTGTTGTCAACAGGGGAATTTAGTATCATTCCAAAATAATGAAATCATCTTTCTCATAAGATAATTTAACGTTGTCTTCAAATAAAAGCAACAGCGTGCTTTCTATGTATGTATTAACCTCAATATTTCAGTAAAGTGAACAACTCCATTTCCCAACTGAGAAAATCAGATAAAGATTAAATTAAATGACTTGCTCCAAATCAGTCTTCCAATTCTTGGTCAAGATGTCCACATATTCTAGAAAGGAAACGAAACTGTAACTCCTCTAGTACATTCTTCAGTGTACCTCCTTTTTAAACTTCTGCCCCGAGTATGAACTTTTCTGTTTGTAGCGCTAGATATTTAAATTCTTAGCCTACACATGACGTAAATACCTCTGTGTCTTAAATTCCTTGCGTCCTCCCCAATCTTGGCCTCTGTGTGCTCGCGTCTCAGAGGCGAAGAAGGCGTTCCCTCTTTCAAGACTATACAGCCCGTTGCCAGCATTTATTATGGGTTTATGCCCCGTCAGGCACATGGTCACACACATACCATGCTGTGGGACAGCAGGGCAGGGCGCGCCGTCCAGGAGCTCGGTGGCAGGGTCCCCCTCCCAGCTCGTCACAGACCCTCACGCGCTGCTCCAGTGCCACAGACAGGCATAAAGGAGGGTTTGGTTCCCCTCCTCTGACCGCCTTCCCACTCAGTCCAGCAGTCTCATCTCTCATTGGCCTCTTCCTGTTCTCTCTCCTTCTGGCTCCTTCTCTTTAGCTTAGAAGTACTTTTAAGTTTCCCCATCTTCATCTCTCTCCTGACCTTGCTATTTTTGTAGACTTTTTAAAAAAAAAAAACCACTAAATTTCATGAAAATGTCATTTATAAAGATACAATTCTCGCCTCCAGTCCCACATTCCTCCTCTCTCATTGCCTCTACAACTGGGACATTTACTCCGCCACAGTGACCTGGCCATGCAGGGGGTGGGAGGTGGGGCTGCCTAATTGCTAAATTCAAATGCCCCTTCTCTGCTCTCCCTTGTCACCTTCCTGCGTGGTTCCTGGGTACCACGCTACCACCACGTGGTTCCTCTTGTCTGCCCCACAAATACAGCCATCAGCCAGAGCATTGCGCCTGGTCTCCTCTCCTCTGTTTGGTGATTCTAACTTAAAGGTATCACCCACCCCAAGCTGACATCAGTCCACCTCACTTCTGCCGCCAGTTTCCAACCCACTCTTCTAGTTCCGCGACGAACTCCACGGTCAGATGGCCAACCGTGTGCACGGTGGATATATGTACACAAAAGGCCTGTTCACGTGTGCAGCACAAAATCCAATCTTTGTCTACTACAAACTTTCCCTTCTCCTGCCTCCCCTCTACACCAGTGAAAACACCGGGCCACCTGTCCCCCAGAGGAAATATGATTCTGTCACCTTCAACTCCTTCCTTCTATCCTCACATCCATTCAGTGCTCAAGTCCCATGGTGGACTCTCTTGTTCTCAAAGTCCTCAGATGTTCTTCACTGCCTGCACGAGGAAGTTCTGGCTCCCTAACCACACCTTTCAGGACCCACTCTGGTCATTATTTTCCATACATCTCATGGCTGTGAAAAGGAGACCAATTTCCATTTGCTCACCAAATCCTTTTTATTTTTTGCACATTTGACACATTTGTTAGATCTCCCATTCCATTTCTACGTCTCAAAACCCTACCTAGTCTTAAAATTTGGGCTTAAATGTCAGCTGTTCTATTCAAAATTTCCCGTTTCCTCAAGACACAATCTCTCCGACTTTCCGCCCTTCAACTAGGTTGAGCGGGTTGGTGCATTCTGCTTGTTTCTTGAATGTGGCCACTGCATCTGGTTTAAGCAGTTTGTGGGATTAAACCACACGTGAACTCAGTGATCATACTTTGTGGCTTTCAGGTCTTAAAACACGGACCTTTGGTCATAAACCTCTGGGAAGCTGTGTCTAGCAACATTTGTTAGCAAAAGTTGGTTGCTTTTCCTCCTTAATATATCATTATGTGATTAATATGGGCTTTCCCCCAGTGCTAGCAGTGATAACATAGCTCTATCAGACAGCAACATCAATGATTCAGTGGGAACAGAAGTACACTGAGTGACCGTGTTGTACAGAAAACACACCTGTGAGCTCAAACATGCACCACAACAGGATCCAATGTGGGTCTGACACAACGTAGACCGTATAGAGCACTATTTACAACGAATCACTAACACTTGGCACAGCTCCAACTCCAGAGCCGCTAAAAGCAAACGTGCAAAGAATGACAGCCAGTATCTAAACGTATTAAAAAGCGTACCCAAAGCAAGGCAAGAACAAAGCACTGAGTGGTGAGTGACAGCCCCCAGGACAGGAGGACAAACCGTACTCCGGGCACAGGTAGAATCGGCCACATAGACCTGAGTGCGGGCTCCGAGGAGAAGAGAGGTGATCCAAAAACAGCTCTAGCCCCTCAGCCCAGCAGCTTTACGAAGCTTTAAATGAGCTCAGGACCGTTCAGAGACTGTGGCTCTGCTCCACATCAAGAGCACCTCATCTGCATGGGCTGCCCATATACTATGCAGAGTCGTTCTGA
Source organism: Lynx rufus (assembly GCF_022079265.1). Taxonomy (NCBI): domain Eukaryota; kingdom Metazoa; phylum Chordata; class Mammalia; order Carnivora; family Felidae; genus Lynx; species Lynx rufus. The sequence goes on along the minus strand of NW_025814889.1, from coordinate 10,327,793 downwards.
TGCCAGGAGCGGAGAACCCTCTGACAGCTCAGGACACCGGGATGACTTAGGGAATGAGCCGCGGTTTGGACTACGTAGCCCAACAGACCTCCATTTTCCTGATGCCAAGTAAAACTTACGGTGAATTCTGCATCGAAACACCCAGCACGTGCAGGGACAGTGAGATTCCTCTGGGAGGTATTTGCATGTTTTTTGTTTGTAAACCCTATGAGTAGGACCATCAATGCCAAACAAATAAAGAACCACGTACCAAAAAGACCACAGCCAATTACCTCCCCCCCCCCAAAAATATGTTCTGAATGCCTAAGAACTTTGGAAGTAATTTGGTTTTCATGAAATGCTTTTTTTTTTAATTTATTGAGAGAGCCCACGTGTCAGTGGGGGAGAGAGAGAGAGAGAGAGAGAGAGAGAGAGAGGGAATGAGAATGAGAATGAATCTTAAGCAGGCTCCATGCTCAGAGAGGAGCCCAATGATCCCACGACTGTGAGATCATGACCTGAGCCAAAATCGAAAGTCAGACACTTAACTGACGGAGTCACCCAGGCGCCCCTTCACGAAATGCTTCTGTTGAGAAGCCACTCACAGAAGTGTGTGCATTCTTCTTGTTTTGACTTTCATCATTAGACTTTTATCATCAGATTTACTAACTAGTGCATACTATTCTTAGCGTTTTGCTTCATTCAATGTGAAGAGAAACAGCAAGGCTTACAGAAAGGGAAGGAAGATTCCCCCCCCCCCCTTTCCACTTTGGTCTTTCACAAAATTTTAACATAACATAAGCCAAAAAGTTGGTTATGAAATGGTTATTTTAAAGGGTGTAGAAGTTATAGCTTATATTTCAATGCTCACCAAGTCATTTGATGATAGCAGAAATTTGGTAAAATACGTTTTTTAAAGAGCTAATGCTAGAAATATCAACTACATGAGGGCACGGATTTTTCTCTACTTTGTCCACTGATGTGTTTCAAATGCCTAGCATAGTCCCAGGTACATGGAAGATGCTCAGGAAATATTTGTCAAATGAAAAAATATATCCAGAAATTACAGTCACTATGGTGATATTTTATTTACAGGGCTTTTACATCATGTTCAACTCCATTAACATCAATGAAAATAAAGTGAGCCCTGTAAGTCAGCAGCAAGTCAACACACGGAAACCTTCTAGAAAGATAAAATGTTGAAACTCGCAGGAAATGAGCAAAGAATCGCATTATCTGTTCTCTTTCTGTAGCAATAGGGTGTAAACCTGTCTGATTCAACCCCACAAATAAACAGGTAATTTTAACAGCCTTCCCGACGAAAACACTTAAAAGTATAGCTAATGATGGGGAACACTGACGGCTTTGAGAACTTTCTTTGGTAATAAGCAGTGAAAAAAGATGAATGGAGGAAAATAGGAAGGTCAGAGACGCAGTCAAGGTTGAACAGAGTGTAAGTAAAAACACCCTCAACAGTTGGCTGGGTTCTTGCTGTATCTAACCAACGCCGGCGCACTGGGGGCACGTGGCCTTGGTGAGGCACGCACGATGCACGGGAGTTTTCCGAGGATGATCTTTCAAAAGCCCACACTAGAGTAGGATGGCGCTCCTGAAAAATGAATGGCCGTATTTGATAGGAGACTCTCACGTCTATATCGTGACAGGAGAACATTTTGAAAGCCAATCTTTGTAAGGACTGCAATAAAAACCACTTTATGTGATTCTGTACTAATATAATTAGTATGATTCATTTTTCAGGAAGCTGTCAGACCTGCGTATTCACCTGTAGGGTGTGGCTATTCTGGGATTACTGAGGAACCGGATCGTGGTCCGAGGTGGTGAGTGGACCCTGTCATATGTCAGCAGGGCAGAGCCAGGTTCCTTCTTAGAGATGTATGCACTGCACTGGGCTGAACAGATGGCTCTGAGACCCCGTCTTACAGCACTTGGCTATTGGCTGCTTGGCTACTCCGCTGAACTGAAAACCATTTGAGGGCCTGTGATGTACTTTCCAAAAGCAAGGGGGATTATGGGTAAATAAACTTTTCCTACTCTGAAAGAACTTGCCCTCGAGACAGGGAGAAACAGGGCATGTGTCCAAACAACTATCCCGCAGAGAAAATAGGTGAAGCGTTCTAGGAAAAGGATGGAGAATATACTTGGGTAGCCCAGAAGGGTAGGCGGCATTTCTAGAAGCCTCTTCGCTGCTGCAGTTTTCTCTCCGTCTCCACTGGCAAGGTGCATCTAAGGGAGCTCCTTATAAAGGAGTCTGCCTTTAACCCAGGTTTAGACCTAGTTAAGTATTTATGCTAGAAATGTAATGTGGAGGCTCTTAATTCTTTCTAGGGGGCTTTATGGTGGAGGGGGTATTTGCCCTGGTTCTTAGAAGTACTAGAGAATTTAAAGCAATTTGCATCAATTATTATCAAGTGTTTTTTTTTTTTTACTGCAGTTTAACTTATGTAGCATAAACTCTATTTTTTATGATGTGCATTATGAACACTGAATTTATACCTATACATTAAAATCTCCCTAAGCACCAACACTGCAATAAATTAGCGGCAGAAGATTTTCACAGGAGGAAACAGGAGAAGGCACTTCAGGCAGAGAAGCCAGCAGAAACAAAGGCCGACAGTGTCTGGGGAGGATGAAGACCTGCCTGATCCAGCTGCAGGGGGGCGGTGGGGGGGTCGTGCTGGCAGGGAAGCGTGGAGGCAGACCAGGGAGCGCCTCGAATACCACGCCAGTGCCTCCATCTGCCTTCCTCTCGACGGTGTGTGAACCACGCGGAAAGTGTCCGACGGAGCTGTTTCGTGTCCCCGACGGCGTGCAAAACGGACGGAGGGCGAGCGTGAAGCTGAAGGCCGTTCTGACGGCAGGAAGAGGGCAAAATCGCGGCTTCACCCGGGGTAGCGGGACCATACGATGCTCCCGAGAAGGCACCAGAACGGCCTGGATGCGCGGCTGATGAGACGCACAACGAGCCCAGAGGCTGGTTCAAGGCGGCTGGCCGAGGAGAGGGGAGTGGGATGAGGGAGGGCAGGGGGAGGTCTGGACGCGTGGATGACACGGATGGGCAGACCCCCGGGGTCGTGGGGTCAGGGTGGCAGCCTCGGCAGACGGCCTTTCCTGGCCCCATCGCCTTAATTCCACCTGTGCTCCTGTCCCCTGTGCGTGAAGGCTTGGCGGGCGGAGGGGTGGGGCCCAAACCACCAATGTGGGCTAAATCGGCCTGTGAATTGCACCTCCTCACCTGACACGGGTCCCCCCAGGGACACGCGCAGGTACACACACGGGGGACGGACACCTCTCGTCACCCCGAAAGCCTCTGGAGTGACCCCGAGGATAACTCCTCGTTTCCCACTCGGCTTTTCTCCACTGCTGCCCCGGTGACAGGGGTGTGTGACACTGAAGGTCACCACTCACGGGTCCTTCCCACGTGATGACCTCCGGAAGGGAGGCTCACACGGAAAGACTTCCAGGCTCCGTGAACCTAAACAGTCCACAAGGAGGTGCCACCGTGTCCTGGGGACTTTGTGTCTGTCACAGCCTTCAAGGAGGCGGGTAACGTCTGGAAGACGTGGGGGATAAAATATTGCTAGAATTTAAGGGGAAAACTATGTGAAAAGCCAACGGTGGAAACGGGGGGGACAAATCCTCCTTAGCATTTTAAACTGCCTTACCCTATCAAGAGAAATTATCTATTATCCTTAAGTGTGCACCTGATTGAGTGCACTTACAGAAGCATTTGGAGAATGTGAAAACCTCTTAAAAAAAAAAAGAAAACAGAGGAAGGTCAGAGGAATAATGTGGCACACCAACGCAGTATTATGTTTTAGACAGAAAGTGCCAAAGACACGTGCCCGTGTGGTAATTATAATGCTCTCTCCCAAGTTCTCAGAATTGCCAGCCCAAACCAACAAATCCACGAGTTGGGGAGAAGACAAATATTATCATCTCTCTTTAAGACCTTGCTGCACACCCTGGAGATAATGTCTTCTTTATACCAACACAGAGACACATTCCTCAAAAACAAGTTCAAAATTTGGAGAAGAAACGACCCAGGAATTAATTAATGAAAGAGGAGAATGAAGTAAACAAAGGAAAAATTATCATATCAAAATAAAAGACAAGAAACACGATTAAATTAGGCTTCAAAAGACCCCATGAGAAACCCATGAAAGGCATAATATGCATTTACCTGGTTTTTATTCTTTCATGATTTAATTTCTAATTTTATTCACTACCATCTGATAATTGCATGAAACACTTATTCTAACCATGGGCAATTTAAACTATTTTAATTTTTATTTCAAGGCCATGAGACAAAGGAACCTATTTATTGCCTAAGGGGATTTTTTTTTAACAAAAATTAAAGCTTAATCTTTCATGTTTTAAAGCACAGACTGTTTAAAATCATTTATAATAATGCTGTAGGGAGACCGTGCCTGGGTATGCAAAATTAAAATGATAAATTTACAATTATTAAAAAAATTAATAGTTTGGGGGATTGAATTGTCCCTTTCCCTTCGAGATGGATTGGTCGGAAGTGTAGGGGACATCTTTAAAAACAGGGTAAAACCAGGGTCTGTGTGGGAGCTGAGTGATGGGGCATCAGTGCGTTTCACAGTTGGACTGGTCTTGCTAGAGGTACAACGATGGTAAGTCCTATTTTTTATTATTTAAAAGATAAATAATGGCATCGGCCTTGGGAACTACCGTGTACCCCTTTTATTTCACAGGAAATTGCTTTGATGGAGTGGAGGGTCGTGAATTCTACCAACCACATTTTCTGTGACTTTGAAAAAGTCCCTGATGGAAATTAGACAAATAATTTACTTCCACTTAAATGTCAGATTTTTTTTTTTAGTTACGCTTAAGAAAAATAATTGAAATGTAGATTTAAATCATTTCGGCTGCTACACTTCAGGATTCTAATGAAATACTTTCAGCTATTATGCAAAGCACTGCTCAACAGAGAGGAGAAAAACCACGTTCGGTGGTCTGGCACCTCAGCAGAATTAATGGAAGGGCGGAATGTTTCTTTGAGAGCAAAGGTAAGGACACTCCGCTTTGGAGAGAAGAAGGAAAGCAGATCTCAGGACACAATTTCCCTTTCACTAAGAGCTCAGGAAAGACCTGAAAGTGGTCAAATATGTTTAAAATTTCTTATGCAGGCCATCTTCCTTGGCTGTCTGAGTAACCCCCCATTTGAAACAGGTTACATTATTTGAGCTTCCGACCCTACTGGCTGGACTGCATGTGGATCCGGGGACATGGCCATCCCCCACCCCTCCCCGCCCAGCAGGTGCCATCTCCCTCCTACCTTCACACTTGCTCCTGCCTCACCCGAATGCCCTTGCCCTGGATACCCCCATGGCCTCCCCCCAACACCCTTCACTCTCCACCGTACTCTGGTGTGTCCTTACAACACCGCCTGGCACCTACGGGGCACGCGGACTCGCTCGCTATTAGATGCCCTGACCAAGTGGAGGACGCGAGGGCAGGGGCAGGTCTGTGCCGTGCCCGGGGCCGGTGCCTGACACCGGACAGCCACTCGGACAGCTGTTAGGTATCAACTCCGTTGTCTACACCGACCAACTTACATCCCACTTGCACTTGACTTCGTAAACTGACCAGTCTTCTTTTAAAGGACAACGGAATGTTCAAATATTAATTCTGATTCCCTGAGCCAAGGCACATTCCAGCCCAAATATCACAACGGGAGAACACAGTTCAACAAAGTCAAATGAACCCTCACAAGCAAATAATAGGCCACATACCCTTAACCAAAATGCCCACTTATGATAATGGTCTGTCCATCTCTGGAAAGGCAGGACAATTTTAACATCATTACAATACTGAATATATCAAAGTTAAAGCCCTGAAAGGCTGGTGGTCCAAGCTGCGGGCTTTGTGGCTCCTTGCCATTTAAGGAAAAGTTTTCTTGTTTTTCCTCCAGTTTACTACCAATGATTTGGTTAGTTTCTGCTGGTCACTCTTGATAAAAGGAAGACAAGATGAAGGCCAAGGTTGGGAAAACTGTAATAATATACTTTTGCTAAATAAAGGTAAAGTGTGTTTTAAAAAACACAGCTATCTTTATTTTTATATAAGCAAATAAAGGAGCATACAGGTTGTAAATGACTTACGTTTTTTTCTCTCCAAATAAGTTATAGTTAAAAACACGACCTTCTAACTAAAGACACAATAAAATGTGTGTATGACAGATACTTTGTGCTGTTTTAACGTAGTCATTTCATTGTCCTCGTGGACAGAAAAACATTCTTATTTACGAAAATACTTTAAAAAATTTTTTTAATATTTATTTTTGAGAGTGAGCGTGCGCACACGAGTCGGGGAGGGGCAGAGAGAGGAAAACACAGAATCGAAGCAGGCTCCAGGCTCCGAGCTGTCAGCACAGAGCCTGACGCGGGGCTTGAACTCACGAACTGCAAGATCACGACCTGAGCCGAATTCGGACGCTCAACCGACTGAGCCACCCAGGCATCCCAAGAAATTACTTTTCAATCTGATTTATAAAACAGGTAAATTAGTGAGGTCAAATTTTTAATTTGCTCTTAAGAAAAATCACTATTATTTTTACAGGGGGAGTTTCTGTCAAAACGTCTATTGCTTAACAAGGGTCACCTAAGGATTTGTATAAATAACAGGTTTACGTATTGCATTAGATTTGTAACTTAGTTTGTTGGGGAAAAAAGGGCCTCAAGTTGATTTTTCGGAAATGCCATCTATTGCCCCAAATGAGGCAGGCCCCCATGGGGTAACGGACACGTTTGAAGGCATTCTAGAAAACGGAGTCCACGCACCCCTGTGCTGCTAGGAGAGCACCGCGCCTGAGGATGCCCTCCCCACCCCCAGCCCCCAGCCTCGCCTAAGTGTCTCTGAGGTTCCCTGCAGACGGTCCTCATGGGGAGACGGATTAGACACCCAGTGTTTCAGCAACGAACCACGGGCCGCGGCTTCTGGCTGTGGCGCGGGCTCACCGCTTCCTGCCACCAAAAGCCTTAAGAAAGTCGTGTTTTCATCTTGTGTTTTCCCGAAAGAGAGCCCCGCACGAGCACACGCAAGCTCGGTCACCAAGCAGCTCATCTTTGGGGCACAGGCGGCAGAGGGTATGGGATCTGCAGAGGCGGGGGTGGGGAAGGGAGCTCATCCAGCAAGGTCTCGAAAATTCAGAGGGGAAGAAAAGCCAGCAAAACATTTTTTTAAGACACACATGCTGGTATCTAAGCAACCGCGTTATGTCTGGCTCGTATGAAAAGGAAAACGGCATCTGCTTTTGAATAAGGCGACAACATTTCCGAGCAGAAAGACTTGAAATTACAGAGCCCAGGACGCGACCGGGAGGCGATGGCAAGGACGGTCCCCTCCGGACCGTGGGTTTTGAGAGCCAGCGGGAAGGATGGAGCTGGTGTGAAACAGAACCCTGGAGTCATTAGGGATTTTGAGATTCAACAGAGGACGCTCGAACCGCTAACAAGCAGAGCGAACACCAGGAAGCGAGGGAGGCTCCTCCCACACCCACACCAGGTGCCAGCTTGAGCAGCGTGACCGACAGCATGGCCACCAAGCACGGTGAAAGCCGGAGACCCACCGGCTCGGTTGGTTCCCTCTTGGAAAACCCTCCTCTTTGTCTTTGTGGGAAGATCAAACCCACGTGCGTTCGAACTTGGTGTCTTTAAGAAACTCTCCAGGGATCCGGCCCCACCCCGGGTGCCATCCCCACCGCGTCCCGGGAAGGAGAGCAGCCGGCTTACCCGGACTTGTGAGGGCTCCCAGGGCGCTGCTCGTGGTGGACAGAGGGTTTGCATTGGTGGTGGTGGCTGAGGTCTGGGCCGCGGCCGCGGCGGCTGCCAGCGTCGCCAGGTTCTGTAGCTGCAGAGCATTCATGCCTGTGGAGGGAGAGAAACGCCACTTTAGCAAGAGGCCCGCGCGGCCCGGCTCTAAGCGTGAGGGCGGGTGACAGGATCAGAGGCCCCGGGCAGCGGGTCCTGGGATGGCGCACTCTGTGCCGCTGCCCCGGTGACCCGTGAGTCACCACACCTGCCAGTGGAGCCACCCGCCGTGTGAGGCGCTGCCTGTCCTGACCCAGGACGGGTCCCAACCACCCTGTCCTGGAGCTTCAGAGAGCTCGAGGAAAGAGCAGGACGGTTCTGTGCAGACTGGCCACACCGGAGCTTTCTACCACGACAGGGCAGCAGTACAGAACTCGTGAGGCTGGGGCCCCGTGGCTGGAGGAATGGCTCCCGGGAAGCCCGTCAGCTGCACCGAGAAGAAGGAATTCCAGAGGAAGCAGTACTTCACTCCTGCTCTGAACTTGAACTGCTATGATGGCTTCCTGGCTCTGCCACTGTACCAGCCCTGTGACCCTGGGCCAATGACTTAGCCTCTTTCTTGCTTGCTTAGTGAGCGGCACCACTAACTGCGCCTTGCCTCCAAGGGCAGTGTGCAGATTTAAAGAGATGATGGATGCAAACCACTCAGCACAGTGTAAACACCCGATAAGAGTTAGGGACCCTCATGGTGGTTATTGCCACTGACATCCTCTCTCCAGACTTATTTTAAATGTGAAGTCTAAATGGGACCCTAGTAGAGACTCAAATAACATCTCATGAATAAAAAGAAAATGGGTGAATAAAAATGGCATCGTGGTTATATTTTTATTTGTAATGTGCTTGTATTTGCATTTTAAAGGCATCTATTTTTAAAGAAGGATCATGTTTACCCAGGACAAATCTCTGGCTAGTGAAAATTAAGAAAAGAACAGCAGAGAGAAGTGAAACTTTACAAGAACGTGAGGGTGGGATCGGCTGAGACCTCTTCCATTTTTATTTCTCAATCCAAGGGTCTCTGAGTCTTTCTCCACTTCACACTAATGTACCTTTAAGAAGCAGGACACAATGGTTCTCTCCCTGTACAGAGAAATTTTATACAGACAAACACTAGAGTTAAGTAATCAGCTTAATTTCACCTTCTTCTCATGTCTCAAATCCAGGTACTTAATAAATGCCTACCGAGCAATTTAATCTGCCTTAGAGAGACTGGCCAGATCACAGCGTCCTTATTCATTGGGGGTGGTGGTGGATGGAATGGTGAGAGAATGTTCTAGCAACATATCCGTGAAAGCTACCAGCCATGGGTGTGGAGCCCTCCGCCTAAGCACCGCTCACAGCACAGCAGCTAGGCTCACTTATCTGCTCCTCCGTCCTGGCTGCCTCCATCTTCTTTCTGCTCAGAGAAGAGTTCCTGATGCCTCTGCTGCAAGAGGGCTCCTTATTTTGCTGAGAACAATGCTCTGTCCTCTTCCAGAAGATGCCCAGCCTTCTTGGCTGAGGGTGAAAGCCAAACACCTGTTTTTCAAAATCCACTTAGGTCCTGAGGATGCTCTGAGGCAGGACACAAGTACTTGAGGGATCCTGTCAACTTCTGCAAGAAGAGTGTAGACTTTGCAACCTTGTTTTCTCCTGTCAGTGCAACTTGGAACAAGGCTCTCCCTCCTTCCCTCTGATCAAGGGTCAGACAGGGTCCTATCTATAAGAACATGTGACTTGAGAAAGCACTGGTCTTATTCTTCTGGGGTGCTTGAGGCAAATGGGGGAAGCACAGGAGCTGCACAGCCTCAGTGCAGAGCCACCCGGACACAGCCAGGGGCTCAGCTATGGACAGGGGCTCGAACGTGCTTCACACCTGAGCGACGCTGAGAGGACTGAGGTACATTTGTTCTGACCCATCTGTCATCTCTTGGCCCTCTTGTGACTGACGGTCCCTCTAAAGCTGTAATGACGTAAACCACGTGACCGACTGTGTCCCTGACCGAGAGCTGTGCTGACAAGGGGATGGTTTAGGACCGAAATGAAAATCTGCAGCACACGCCTGGCATCAGTTAATGGGGAGCAGAACCACTCTCCTGGTGAGGTCAGGGGGCCCTCCAAGACATCGCCCCTGACCCGCCCCAAGTGTGGGCCACAGCATCGGCACGGAGGGAATTCCAGAGCTGGAGGGAACTTATTAGCTCACTAATAAGTGGTCAGGGACTCAGGTCCTGGGCCGAGGCATCAGGGCAAATGGTGGTGGACTCCCCAAGTCTGGGGCATTGATCCTGCCACACCTCCCAGCCTCCCTCAGGAGAAGACTGAGAGTCTGCCTTCAACACACACCCCTTCTTTGTGTCAGCTGCAAACTCACTTGTCCTGGTGTTTATAACCCCGTGGCAGTCACCATATCTTACCTTGACCTTATGCATATGTATCTCTTACCTTCTGAACTAAATACTGAGCTCTTTGAGAACAAACAGCCTGTCTGATATTCAAGTCCACCTAAACAGACAGACATACACACTCACAGCTGTACACATGGTGGGTGACAGGTGAATCTACACAGAATGAATGGACGGGGCATCGAACAGGATGAAATTTTCATTAACGCCAGGTAAGAGTACCATCCATAGACCCAACCAAGTGTTCATTTTCTCTGCTGTTAGTCCTTCAGTATTTATAACAGCTTTACCTACTGTTTCCCTCAGCTGTTCATTAATCCATTTTACAAGTATTTACCAGAACTATGCGTGCTCCCAATCTCACCCACTGGCATTCTTGAGAGCCCAGCTGACAACACTGGGTTCTGTATTTCACTGTCCTCTTTGCTTGGAAACCCAGGGCTGAAGCCTGGTGTGTCCTCCACAGTGTCCCCTCTACCTTTGTTCCCACACATTGCCACCCGAGAGTGTCTGCAATCCTATCTGGCCTTTCCCTGCCTCCATCTGGCAAACTAGACAGGGGACTGCAGCTCTGGGGCGCCACAGTGTGTGTGGGGCCAACTGTGTTCAATGGTCACACTGCAAGGGAAAGGAAAATATGGGCCAAGGGAAGCAGAGACCAAGAGTGGAAAGGAGTGGTCATGGTGACAGGCAGCATCTGAGGGATTTGGGGAAAAAAGAAGATGAGAAGGATGAGATGGAGAGAGGCAGCAAGCAGGAGGACCTGTGTGTGTCTGCCAGCTCATCCATCTGTCTGTCCATTCGCCCATGTTCTTGTCATCCATCCATCCATCCATTTATCCATTCATTTGTCCATCCATCCATCATCTGTCCATCCGTCCACCCACCATCTGTCTATCCGTCCCTCTATCCATCCATCTGCCCATCTATCCACCCACCCACCCACCTATCCAACCATCCACCCATCTGTCTGTCCATCCATCCATCCATCTGCGTGTCCATTCACCCACCTATCTATCCACCCACCCATCTATCCATCCAACCATCATCCGTCCATCCACTAGGCAGTTATGGAGAGGCCACCTTAGGCCAGACCCTAGGCACAGTAGGAAGGATTAAGAGGAAAACCAGACAGCGCCTGCCCCCAGAAAGGCTGCTCTGTATCAGAGCAAGAAGACAGGGACTGGAGGGTGATCTTACTTCATCTGTTTCTGGAAAGATGCCCAGACTCAGAAGCTCATTCTCCGTAGTCTTTGATGGGGATGAGCACTGCACTGGGTAGCTGAAGGAGGCAGGGGCTTCCCAGTGGAGGACCGCGCCAATCCTTCCACTCTAGGCCTTTTGTGGTCCTGTGTGCTGACCCTGCAAAGCTCTCACGACACCCCCGACCCCTGAGAGATAAGCGCTGAGCCTGTGAGCGGTGGCCGACAGGGCAGCTTCCTTGCCAACTTTGTGGAGTGAGGACCAGTTCCCAGCCCTGACCCCCGTATTTCTGCTTCTCCTAATGCAGAGGCAGGCATCCCTTCCTTCACCCTGTCCTGTGCTGCTAGGGCTGGGATCACACAGCATCCTCTGCTGGTGACAGGAGCCACATTAGAGCCGGTGCAGGCTGGTCACCAAGAGTGCGGGCCCTGCTCTCAGACCCCTGGGTTTAAATCCTGGCTTCACCCCACCTCCCGACAGCCTCTGTCACCTTGAGCAAACTGGCCCAGCTGTGTGCTCCTCAGATTCTCTAGGCGTGTGGTGGGACCAAAACACGACACCCCTCTGGCGGGCTGAGAGATTAAAGTCTTCGATACACGCAAAGCTCAGAGAACAACGCCAAGTGCAGCCCAGGCTCTTTTACCCAGGTAAAAAAAACGCAGCGACATCGCCTCAACCACGATGATGACGGCGCTAAGGACAAAGCATGTGCCAGGCATGTTCCTCACGCTACATGTGCGCCCTTGCTCAGCACTGGTAACAAACCCACGTGACCAAGCCACTACCGACACTGTACACACTATGCAGGGAGAACACGGAGGCCCGCAGAGGAGAGGGGCGTCGTGCCTTCTCTCACGGCAAGCCTGGCCTCTGCCCGCCACCCGGCCTCCCCACGCATGCTCCTTGTTCTTCTGGTTCCACCTGGAGCTCTTCCCTCCTCCTCCTCCTGGTGCTCGGGCTCCGCTTCCCTCAACGTGGCACCCTTAGGTTTAGGGGGGTGGGCGAGGGGTGCTGGGCCTGGTGCTCCAGGCCCCTGGGGGGCAAGGCCCTGGGTGCGCCATCTCCATCGGGAGCTAACAAGTTAACCGGGAACCACACCATAGCTGTGTCCTACGTCTTGTTCTCTAAACTACAGACTCAATCCTTTAACTGCTTAACGTGGTTTCCTTTTCCAGCCATTACCAGAATCCCTGACACCACAGATCACTGGTTTCAGTTTCCTCAGGGAACAGATGGGCCGTGACCTTCAAAGCCCCAAGCGTGTCGCACGACTGTGTCCCTCCCGCATGTTCATCACCTTAACTCGGCGTTCCTAACCGCAGTCCACCGAGGGGACGCACGAGGGCTGCGAACTCCCCAAGATCATGAGATCATGTGTGAAGGTGTGTGTGGTCCGGCATGCGCCTGTTTCTGGCGACAGATCCTAGGGACCAAGAACTTCCCGCCTACCACGTGGCAGGTGAGAGGTGGGAGTCTCGGGGGGATAGCGGGTGGGGGGGGGGGAGGCCCCGGCCCGAGGTGAGCCCTGGCTGTGATGGAGAATCGGAGGAAACCAAGGCATGGGACTGCCTGCCGGGGAGAGAAACTGAGGACAGAAACAGCTCTAGCTCAAGTGAAGGAAGCCAGACACTCTCCAAGAACTTCTGGGCTGAGGCAGCAGGACAGCACCCGCCCCCCCCTCCCCCCGCCGTGGGTCTCACTGGCCAGGCCGCGGGGCAGCGAGGCACCCGCTCCCCTCCCTGTGGCCTTCTGTCCGATGTGGCAGAGGGCCGAGGCTCATCCTCCTGTGCACCCCTCCGGGAAGATAGCCTCCCACGAGCGGCGAGGTCCTTCTAGGTGCTACTGTTGTGCCATCCTGGCCACAGGGCCCGTCCTGGGTGGGTGGAGAGCCCCAGACATTCCCCCAGGACACACGGATCTGGACCCTTCACTGCCCACAGCACACAAGCCTGGAAGTGGATGCATTGGCTCTTCTGGGCCCCGTGCTCCTGTGACCAGTGTGGACATCCCACGTGTGCTATGTCCTAATGAGGGTAGGGCACCGGGGGCCATGCTGTTCTGGAAAAGGCACCTGCCCCGTTTAGGGAAAGCAACCCAGAAGCTACGTGAGGCCAGCCTTCCTCTCCCTTGAGACCACATGGGACGGTCCACGGGCTCTCTGACCTCCAGACGCTTGCACGCTGGCCTGCTCGGGAGGCGCGGGTCCTCTCCTCCATAGACTTGCTCCCTCCCTGGGCCCAGACAACACTGGCGGCCCCTGCCTGCCAGCCTTTTTTTGGGGCTCTCTGCGTTCCTGTTTGTCCTTTCCGGGTGCTTTCTTGTCTATTTGGGGTATGTGAGCCACCCTGTTCCTTCCTCTCTCCCCTGAGTCACGGACCCTCCTGGTTGTCTGCCTGCGGGTGGCTCTCTCGGTCACACCCACACAGCTATAGGAAGGGGCGACCAGACGGGGCGGCCTCACCAAGAAGCGGGCTGGGGCCTGGCACGTGGCGATATCGCAACCATTTTTAACCTCACCTGGCACTCTGCTCAGAGGGGCACCCTGCAAACTAGGGGCAATAATCTGGGTGACTAGAAATAGAAAACGTTTAAATACATTTTATGAAATCCCACAGTGTGCCAGGATCAAGGTGGTAAAAAAAAAAAAAAATAACTGGGGAAATACAGGCATCCAACTTTTCATTCATTACTTGGGAAAAGAAAACTCCTTCCCAAAACGAAGAAATGATGTACGAAACAGATGTGCAATATGCCTACTTGAAATTTAAGATTTAAAAAAATTATTTATAAGGAGAAGGGCATGAAAATTTAATTTAATGTTCACCTTAGGTAATTTTGTGTCTTATTGTTCGTAGCAATTACCATAAATCTGCATATCAATAAGCGAGAACAGATGTCAGTTGTTACAAGTGCTTGCCAATCAGGTCTGTTAAAAAGTGACAGATGGGTGGTTATGGAATGTTCTCATAAGGCCTATTAGCACATTCGCAGGAAGCGTCTGCGGTGAGAGGGTGGGAGGCTCCGCTCCAGGAAGGCCAGGCCATCTTCGCGAATCCAAAATGCGCACCCCACAACTCGGGGGGCCTCCAGCGCGAGCCCCTTGGCCCTCCCGTGTACAGGCCACTACAAAAGTCTCCCTTCTGCTCCCCTCGTCACAGACGGTCCGGGATGGTCTTCTCTGGAGAGAGGATGGCAAACTGATGAAAGGAGACCTGTTTTGTTGTTGGAAGCCAACATTTGCACCCTACAATTTCAGTGTTACTTTATTAAAAAAAAATTTTGTTTTGAAGTTTATTTGAGAGAGAGCGCATGCGGATGACAATGGGAGGGGGCAGAGGAGGAGGGAGAGAGAGAGGGTCCCAAGCAGGCTCCACAATGCCAGTGCAGACCCACTTGAGCCTCGAACCCATGAACAGTGAGATCATGACCTGAGCCGACATCAAGAGTCAGATGCTCAAGCTACTGAGCTGCCCAGGTGCCCCCTCACTGATACTTTTAAAACCGAGACCAGATATTCTGGGAGAGAATTATTGCCAACTTCACTGAATATGGGAAATACAGCAGTCCTCTCTCGCGTATCAACAGATAAACTCTTCCTTGTAGCTCCGTAGTAAAGTCTCTAACTTCTCTGATAACACTTCCTCACGCTGGGAAAAGGAAACAACTGCCCTAACAAAAAACAGCCCAAGGCTTGTGAAATGCGTTCCAGAATGAAGCGAGGCACTCTTCCTGTTACTGTCTCTGAATCTCTTCCTTTCGCACAGTTCTGGACTGCTCTCTGCATCACTGATCCAGGGCTTGGATTTGTTACTTGGCCTGTTAAACCTTTTGCAGAGGAAAGTCGCCACAGCCCGCGCTGATGCAAATGTATCTGCATTTGCTGAGACACGGAGCGCCGTTGCAGGCTTCTGGGCAGTAGGGAGCTGAGGGTTTGGATGTATTTGCAATCTGGACCTGCCACTTACTGGCACAGTGACTCTGGGCAAGTTTGTTAATGACCCTCTCAGACTCGTGCTCTCTGGGAACCCATACTATGCCCCTCACTGGACTTGTGGGCCCACGCAGTCATTTAACCTTTACATACTTCATTTTCCCAACTGCAACGTAGTAACAAAGTGCAGGTTTTGTGCTTGGCCCGCTGTGAGGATAAACTGCATGATTATTCCAAGGAGCTCTTTTCAAAACAAAATCGTAAAATATTACCCTTGTTTATGTACCACGATGCTCTTTGGAGATGGTAGCTGTTATAAAGAAATTAATGACCGAAAAGTCACTTTTCCCTTGTTCCTTTTTCTTCAGGAAAAAGAAAAAAAAATCCAGACTCTTAGCTCAAGTTTCTGAGATTACAGAAATTCATGGGACAAAGATTACAGTTGAGGGAGGAATGGGCAAGTTTTTCTGAGAGGTTTTCTTAGAGGGAAAATAGTATCAATCAAGGATGCTTCAAAAGTGTAAGTGAATGCATTCAGCTTCTAAAGATTTGATCCTAATCTAGCTTCTGCTTTTATTTAAAATAAATTTTTAATGTTTATTTTTTGAGAGAGAGACGGGGGGGGGGGGAGAGAGAGGGAGGGAGGGAGGGAGGGAGGGAGGGAGGGAGGGAATATGAACAGGCGAGGGGCAGAGAGAGGAGGAGACAGAATCCCAAACAGGCTCCAGGCGTCGAGCTGTCAGCACAGAGTCCAACATGGGTCTCAAACTCACGAACTGTGAGATCATGACCTGGGCCTAACTGACTGAGCCACCCGGGCCGCCCCAGCTTCTGCTTTTCAATTCCATATTCACTAAAGGCCCCTTTCTATAAAATCATGAAACACATGTGAAGTTATTTTTAGCTTGAAAGGAAAATGGTAAATTATTTTGGGGAAAAAAGTATAGTTGATGTCTCATTCGATTCTCCTGACACAAATACTTAGTGACTTGTCATCTAAACTTTCTTTTTCTTCTTTTCTTTTCTTTCTTTCTTCTTCTTTTTTTTGGCTTTATTTTCTCCTTAAGCAGAAAGTGTTTTACTCATTGAAATGAGACACTTTAGATCTAGTGATAAACCTCCATCTCCTGAAGGATAGACCATTCTATTTTGAGAGTTGTTCACGAAAAAATATTATTGGTTTCTGAAATGACATTTCTTTCTCTTTGGGGACAGCGTTCCAAGCTGGACTGAGTTTTACAAGTGGGTTTATTACGTGGCTCCGTAAGACACAGACGGCATGTGAACTGTGGGGGTGCCCAGCTGAGCTGTGCCACATCCTCAGCCCTCCATGAGCATCTTAACCTAGGTGGGATTTGGGATAAACGGGCTCTTGGATTTCTTCATATCGTTTCTACCGGATGTCACGTCCACGCACTTGGTAACATGTTTGGTATTGCACCGACTACTGCCAAATCCTGGCCAGCTCACCCATGAAGATACTGCCATTAGTTGATATAATGTTTTCTGGGCTTAGGTGTAAGGCTAAAGTCAAATTTCTTAAATTGAAAAAAACAGGGCATTTAAGTTAAGCTCCCCTGGGAATGTATCCAAAATACAAATCTGCGTTTGTCGATTTATAAATTTATTCACACATCCACTCAGAAATAGTCAGTAGCACGTCTCTACTGAGTTGGCTGAGTTCCTCAGCCCAGGCCATTCCAGTCTTGGGGCCTGGTGACTTGGAGGTGGGGGAGGAAAGTGAGGAAGGAAGGGGCATTAGGGTGCCCCACCCGCCTGTAGGGAGTCAGGGAAGCCTCCTTCAGAGAGGTACTTCTATTCCCAGCCCCCCAGCTCACTTTAGAATTCTGGTCTGGGTCACTGGCAAACACAAAAGTTAAGTCCTACTTCAGGAGAAAACAAAAGAGCAGGAGGCCGTACAACTTGATTTTATATATATACAAAAAACCCTCCAACTACAGAGCTTCAACTACTCAGGAGGATAAGACCTGATTATCCCTATGAAGGAAGAAACCCCCTTTCTGGAATTCACCAAGCAGATGGAGCCTTGACATTTACCTCCTTGATACTCTAAACATTCAAGGTGATGTTAAGGCAGCTAATGGAGCGCTCAGCATTTGATTTCACAGCCTGTGCGGACTTAGTGTGCTGAATTTTCTATGTGGAAGGTTCAAGAAGGTTCAAGAATGGGGTATTCTGGAAGGCCCAGAGCATTTACCGACTGCTTTAAATTAGCCATCTGCTCATGCGCCTTCTAAGGTCACTCCCAGATACCCTTAGTTTTTAAATGAGCACGCAGAGCATGTAAACGCTAACACCCTGACCTGCAGTGGTCAAGGCAGAGGAGCACAGGGTCTAATGACAAATGACAGGGCGCTGTGTCCACCCGGGAAGACGCGCTTGGTAGTAGCCTCAGGACCCAGTGACCTTTTCTGCATAATTCAAGTGCCGCAGTGGAAGAGCCGGAGGCTTCCTCGAAGGAAAGACCCTAATTTCGGATCTGGGTGGGTCCATACTATTAGGAGGAAGAATAAATGTTGCACTGGCTGAAAATATGACACATCTTCACATTTATTTTAGAGCTTGCAATCTGGAGGTTTTCTCTTTAAAACGCAGAAAACTCTCTGAATATTTTACTTATGACTCTCTGATTCCCTTCACAGAACTAAAAATTAACCCTTCAATGGGATTCCTCGCTCCAAAGCCAGCTTCCCAAACTGTGATCATAAAGATACTGCTGAATGATTTAATTTACCATTTTAACATATATTTTTTCCTAATAAGTGAAAAGCAGTATTATACAAAAAAACCCCCGAAAAAACAAAAAACCAAAAATAAGCTGGCAGTGCGAGAAGATTTGAAGCCCAATGAGTAAGTCTGCAGTTTTGTCTTTTACCCCCTATAGGTCAATACATCCCATCAGACAACAGGTTCCCATGAGCCTGTGGGGCCGCAGGGGAAGGCTGGGCTGACGATCACAGAACCCATGTGAGGAGGAAGTCCTTCCAGATCCATTCAAAGTGAAACAAACGAACAAAACCAAGGGTATTTATTTGGGGAGCAAAAAAAAAAAAAAAAAAAGGAAAAAAAAATGAGAAAAAAGGAGTTTTCGTAGTGACAGCAAAAGAAATCTGGCTTTTATTCTGCACATTCAGGTTTCATTTCATTGACTCAGGGTGTCTGTCCTTCATTAAAAACAAATGGTGCTTGATTCTAATGTGCCAAAAATCTGTTCTTCCCCTTGCCCTCTCTCCCCCATCTTTCTGGAATCAAACAAGGGAAGAGCCTTCTCGCTGTTCCTCACGGCAGGTTAATGGCACCTGTGTTCTGATTTATTGCGTGGGCCGCCTTCCCTGGCCCCGTGTAAGTTAGGCTATCAGCCTGGAAGGTGACACAGTAGGAGTGACCTTTCTTCACTAATCACTGCACCTCAGTTACTACTGACACAGCTCATTATAAAAAGAAATCCTTTACGAGCCAGCTTTCAAATCGAGCCCCACTTTGATTTTCTTAAGAACAAAGATTATACTTCCACATAAAAGCTTCTGATGCACAATTCTGTCAACCGGGGTACTGAAGTAAAAAAAGGCACCCTGTTAATTGTCTGTGGTTATCAAGGGATGGCAAACTGTATCAAAGATAGGCCTGCGATCCTGGCTTTCATTATGGAGGTCAGAATATTTATTGACTGCTTCTTATTAAAATTTTAGAAGGACGTCAATCATGGTGGCTGCCCCCCGGATAGAGGAACCTTGTTGGAAATTCCCCCGCAATCAATCCCATTAAAAACCAAAACCAAAACCAAAACACAACACTTGCGGATGCTACGCAGGGCTTCTCGGCCTCTCTGGCTCCCACCCACCGCTGGAGAAGCCCAAGGTGGGAGAGTGACTCCCGAGTGACTCCCCAGCGGCGGACTCTCATGTTTACACCCAAGTCAGAAAGTGAACAGGGCTGCTAATCGCTGTCTGTTCGTCTTCCCTGCTGGCGTTCTCTGCCTCTGAACCCACCCCGAACGCAGACAGCAGCACGCTCAACAGCAAAGGCACGTGTCAGGACTTACCAGCCATCTGCTGAATGCCACTGAACGCACCCAGGTTGCTGGAGGAGGTGGCCTGCTGCAGGAGCTGCAGAGAGAAAAGCGGACCGTCAGACCAAGGCAGGGACAGGACAGGGCCACGCCGAGCCACACGGGGGCCCGCCCGCTCTCCCTCGCGCGTACCCAGCCGCTTGCTGCGACTATTCACGGACAGAAGGCTCCCAGAGTCGGGGCTGTAAATCCATATTAATGTCTAATCTCTATTAAGAAACACAGACACGG
The DNA here is from genome assembly GCF_022079265.1 of Lynx rufus. Classification (NCBI taxonomy): domain Eukaryota; kingdom Metazoa; phylum Chordata; class Mammalia; order Carnivora; family Felidae; genus Lynx; species Lynx rufus. The sequence continues at coordinate 10,308,119 of NW_025814889.1, read as the reverse complement.
GGGAAACTCAGTAACACTGCTGCCTTAAAACAATCAATTTAGTCTTTTTAACAACCAGGTGTTAAATCTATCGAAACCAACGCGGCGTGACTAATGCTCTCTCTGTAGCCTAGCGGTTACCACCACTCATCTCTGCCAATCAAAGCCCATCCCTCGCTCTCCCACTTTCCTTCCCCGCTCGGTGTCCTTCATGAGAAGCACACGGAACTCAAAGACTCTTGGGCCAACAGAGACATCACCACGGTAACTACGGACATAAGCATAGGTAGGCACAGCTACGCCGGTGACCACACGACCAAGACAACGGTCACAATTTTAAGGTGGTCTTCACACCGTCAGAGAGGAACATACTACTTGTCAAAACTTACAAGTATCTGGTGTGATGTGCAATGACGCTGGGCAGATGTGTCGTCATCTTTTAAAGCCCAAGTTAAAATCAGGATCTCTGAGCTTTTCCTTAGAGCTTTCAAAAACACCCCCCTCCCATCCCACCCTCAATCAGTGGGTATCACAAGGTAAAGGCAGGTGGCTGCTGTCCTCAAGGGCTCCTTTATCTGTCTGATTCAGCTGAATTATAGATTAACTTCCGTCCTATACCACTAACCTGGATTTACTGATACTCTTTTGGATAAGGTAGATCAACAAAGACATAGGAACAAGCACGTAGTTCTCTCCTATACGCAAATGTATGTGGATACCAAATTCAAATTTATTACTGAGGGATGTTATGATACTATATGCTCAGGAGGAACAGGACCAATTCATGGCTTCAAAAACAGCTTTCAGAATTTATTTGGAGTGCTGCAGAACCACACAGCACTGTCCTTGCTCTGGGTAAGGGTAGATTTTTTTTTTCAGTTCAGTGCAAAACCGGGCCTACAATAGGGTAGGATTCAAAACTGAGCATCTCTCCATGGACTTAAAATCACCAAGTGGAGTGGAGTATCAGTGGCTGATTCAACCCGAGTCTCAATTACAATGATATTACGGGGATTAACAGTGACAGGTAACAAAAAACGCCAGCGATGTTCACTCATCCCTGCTGACTTGTTGAGATAGACTGTCTAGGGATTACACACAGACCCAGAGACACACACGAGGAGGAAGAAGTTAGAGATGAACCGCTCTGATAGAAATCCTTTATTCTGGTCTGGTATCTTGGGTTTCCCATTCTCTTGCGGTTGTGAGCCCTTACTCCCTTTCCTATTAGGTATGCTTAAAAATTAAAGGGAAGTAAAATTAAATTAGCTTTGAGGCCATTTTGAGGAATTAATGATGCCAACTGAGGTGCGTGGAACTCGTGGGAAGTGTCCTTAAACGATTGCCAAGGGTTCCACCCACTGATAACCATCCTCGGGTGGGACAGAGTCAGAATCTACCCCTCGACACAGAAGGAGGGAAGGCCTGAGAAGCCAACGGCCCTTCCAAAGAAATGGGACTTCCAACTGAAAGGGGCAGAACCGATATGGCAGAGAAAGAATGGAAGCCCGTGGCAGAAGCAAACATAGTTAAGAGCATATGAAAGTATGTTTTTGCAAGCGAGGCTGAGATGAATTCTCTTTCAGGGTACAGAACTAATCTGCAGATGCAATCAAAGAAACGTGCCACAGATTTTTGTGAGCCGTGGGGCATGGGAGATGTGCCAGGAGACTGGGGACAGGCACAGGTGTCTTGGTTTTTAGAAATGACAGAGTAGGAAGCTGGTTTCTTAGAAATCACAAGAAGGTGAGCCTGACATCGATCTCTGATACCAATTCTGGTACATGCAGTTAAACAGGTGTCCCGTGAACGACCGAAAAGCACAAGTTCGGGAAAACCGAATCACCGTTAAGCTGGACTCATTTCTTGTTTTGTACGAGTTTAGGTGGCGAGACCAAGAAGACGATGCGGCACGGCATATACGGATCTCGGCAAGACATCTGAGGAGATCTCTCACGGTGCCTTTGTGGCTATGACAGAGAAATGGCTAGAAGGCGCCTCGTCAACTCAGGCCACGCTTTTGTTAACGGCTCAGATGAAGACGGGAGGAGAGCGTGCCTCGTTCAGTGAGCAAACACGTATCGAGTAGCTATCACAGCCAGACCCCGCCGGGCAGCGGGCAGGGTGGGCCGGGAGAGGGCCAAGAGCCACAGCCGCAGCCAGCTGCACAGAGAGCACACGGAGGGCTGAGGTGCCACTTGCCCGCCGGCAGCTCGGTCTTGGAAACGCTGCGGAGCCCCTCTGAGCCTCTCCGTCTGCACCGGTACAGGCAGGCTCTTCCCTTCCAAGATCACAGGGAGGACTGCTGTACGGAAGTGCACGGGCTGTTACAAGGTGAGGCTGACGGATCACGCGATCCCGAGGGGGACAGTTACCGTGTCAAGTAACAGGATCGGGACAGAACACACGTGGACGCACGCACGCACACACTCACACCCACACGTGCGTGCCGAGAGAGGCCAGCACACGCCACCCAGACTCAAGAGGGGAAGTTATATTAGTCAAGGTGAAGTCCCGCGTTCAGGTGCCAAGGCGGAAAAAGGGGCCGGAGCACCATGGTTCGGCAGTAGTTCGAGTAAAAACCAATGAAAACCCAGACCAGCGTTAGCTGCCTTCTGCCTCACGTGCGACACGGTTAGTACAAGGGCCGCTGTAAGGCTGCATTAAGACAGTTTCTTTAGAGAACAGTGTGGAGGTTCCTCAAAAAATTAAAAATAGATCTACCCTATGACCCAGCAGTAGCACTGCTAGGAATTCACCCAAGGGATACAGGAGTGCTGATGCATAGGGGCACTCGTACCCCAATGTTTATAGCAGCACTCTCAACAATAGCCAAAATGTGGAAAAGGCCTAAATGTCCATCAACTGATGAATGGACAAAGAAATTGTGGTTTATATACACAATGGAGTACTACGTGGCAATGAGAAAGAATGAAATACGGCCCTTTGTAGCAACGTGGATGGAACTGGAGAGCGTGATGCTAAGTGAAATAAGTCCTACAGAGAAAGACAGATACCATATGTTTTCACACTTATGTGGATCGTGAGAAACTTAACAGAAGTCCATGGGGGAGGGGAGGGAAAAAAAAAAAGAGGTTAGAGTGGGAGAGAGCCAAAGCATAAGAGACTCTTAAAAACTGAGAACAAACTGAGGGTGGATGGGGGGTGGGAGGTAGGGGAGGGTAGGTGATGGGCATTGAAGAGGGCATTTTTGGGATGAGCACTGGGTGTTGTATGGAAATTAATTTGACAATAAATTTCATATAATAATAATAATAATAATAATAAAAAGACAGTTTCAAGTCCACACTAGGGGCCACTGCTCTGTGCTGTTTAGATCTCACCGGGGGAATTGTCTTAGATTCTGGTCCCTGTATTTTACTCCAGATATTGACAGAAACTGGGAGCACAAGGAATGACAGGAAAATGACAGTTTAAACCGATGTAACCATGGTTGAGGGAACTGGGTTTATTCGTCCTGAAGGAGGATCTAATTTGGGGGTTTCAACTACAGGAAGAAACATCTGATCTTGTCAACACAGTTCCACAGGGAAGAGCTGAGACGGCCGATCAAAGCGGAACGGGATCCCGCCGGTCCCCACGTGGACCGCACTAACCTCTCTTCAGCGACACGCCCGCCTCAGTGTCCCCGTGACCGGCAAGCGCGCCGCGCCCCCTTCTCAGGCCAGGCCGCGAGCGGTCTCTGCCACACCGGTCAGAAATTTCGCCCCGTGGGACTCCGCGGCCTGGGCCAGGCCAGAGTTAAACGAGTCACATCCCGAAGCTAATCGATTTAACTCGGAAAAAGGAACGGGCGTTGAGTCAACGCCGACTTCACTAACGTCCTGGGACTCGAGGAGCCCCCAAACGAACTCTTTCTGAACTCAGGGGGGCGGGACGGCCCCCTCCTCGCGGCCCGGGCCCAGCACTTACCGCCAGGTACTGCGGGGTGAGTCCGCCCAGGCCCGTCAGGTTCCCCCAGGTGGCAGTGTTGAGCTGTTGCATCTGCTGCGCCAGCTGCTGCTGGAGGCGCCTTTGCTCTTTGTCCTTCTGAGTGTCCGCGAACTTGACTACGATGGGTGAGGAGCAGCCCTGTGGTCAGACACAGCGGAAAGTGAAGAGGGGGTTACCGCCTGGCGGAAGCCTCTCGTGACACTCAGCACCGGGTCTAGCTTTCTCCACTATCGTGGAGCACACGGAACGGTCTGGAATGGTTTTAAAACGGTTTGATATTCCTTCTTCTTCTCTGACCAGTACCATCAACAGAAAATTGCAGATACTGTCACTGGTTTCTCTGGGGATCTGGTGGTCGGTGCAGCCATTTGCTTTCTTGCTCTGATTATTAAACTGCCTCTCCTCCTCTCTTCGTGTGTCTTCCTCCAACCTTTCCGGGACCTCCTCAGAGACAAGACACCTTATCAACGTTCTTTAATTAAGCTTCGTGCTCCGCTCGTCTGACAGACAGAGTCGTCTGTGTGTCTGCCTGTTTCCACACGTGAGCAGGGGACAAAGAAGGAGAGATGCCATAATGGGGACGAAAACGTCCCTCGCTCATGTATCTTGTTCACTCTTTCCCATTTTCAGTGATGCATTTTTGAACTCAGGAGCGCGGGGATCTTCCCGACTGGGCACTATCGGTGGGGAGAAGTGGGTTGTTTTAGGAATGTGGATGAGGGAAGGAGAGAGAGAACGCAGGCCCCGACCAACCTAACTGTGGTGTTTGCAGACGGGCCTCCCTCCCTTCTCTAACGCATCTCCTCTCTCCACCCTGCCTGGGGCTACCACAAACCACCAGCCTCAGAAGCATATTCTAGCAAGAGGAGCTGGATCTGAAATGGCAGGAGGCGCCGACTTGGCTTTTTGTCTCACTGGACATCACCATCCTAGACGCTTTTCAGTTTTCATTGCCTTTAAAAGGCAAGGAGTAGGGGCAGTGCGTGAGGGAATGGCTCAGGGTTCTAGAATAGGATGAATTCATGTCATGTTTGAAGTGGATAAGATCATTTGGGAAAATAACGGCCTCCAGCATGAAGACTTCCTTCCCAGAACACCTCTGAGACTTTGGCCACCATTCTGCAGAGACACGAGCTCCTCCCTCCCTCCCTCCCTCCCTCTCCCTCTTACCATGGCTTGCCTACACGTCTCCTCACCATTAAAGTCCTTTACACTTTGCTGAGGTAAAAAGAAATAATTCTACCCAGCTGATTAAAAAAAAAAACAACTTTTGTTGAAACTCAGCATGATAACAGACTTCTTTCTCCCCTCTCAGAAATTCTATATTCCTATTTAAACGAGCTCTTTCCCTTTCCTTTGGGTCATTTTTCTCTCTCCTCGAAAACAAACCTGTGTGCCTTCCCCCCCCCCCCACCCTTATCACCTTGGGTAGTTACTGAGGGTGTAGCTGTGAAGGTGGGAGGCTAGCGGGTCTGGTATTACCAAAACAATGTGAGAAAAATGAGGTGGCTGTTTCAGTGGTCAACCTCCAGCGAGCGTATCGGGTCTTCAGCTCTTGAGCCACGGTCACAGGACACAATGTTAAATGTCAACCACACAAAAATAATATTTCCACCTTTAAAAAAAATCTATACTTCATTTTTCTTCTTCTGCTCCATATTTCAGTACTTCCACTTTAAAGTGAGCAAAATACTCTGAAGATGGAGATTATACAGAGGGAGGGTTTTGTATGGAAAGGGTTGTTACTGCTGTATCAAATTTGTTCCATAACAAAGGACAGCATCTCCTCCTAACAGTACATTTACTGTTGTGTTTTTCTTCCTTAAATACAAAAAAAAATTATATAAAAGCAAAAAATTAGGCCCAAAAGAACTTGTTTAAGCCATAAAAAGGAAAAATGGGCTGGGCATAGATCGGAGGAAAGTGGAAAAATAGAAGGTACGATATAAAAATTAATTATTCTTAAGAACATGTTCGTTTAAACCTTAACATTCAAATCATTTTGAATTCAAATTTCTTAGATCACACATCTTGGTTAAAGATGTGAGCCAGAGTCCTGAAAATAACAAAATTAGTTTAAAAAAAAAAACAAACAAACAAACAAAAAAAACCCCTGATGAACTTCAGTTGGACAACTATAATGTGACTGCATAATATATAATCTTCTATTTCAGTATTTTTCAATTCAACAAGACATTTAAATGTCTGAGGCCCCTCTGTTTGAGCATGGGTGTTCAGAATGAAAAACAAATGTACCAAATTTGATTTTAAATTGTAATAGAGACGTTAATAACCAAAGGATCAAGGATTTCTTAGAAAGAATATGCCCCATTCTCCATAGCAGATTCTTTTAATTCTGAGCCTATTCTTCCTTAGTTCGGGTTCATACCCAGGTCTGAGCTACGTTCCCGAACTTTCTCCCTGTAGGAACACAGGAGAACACAGACCAGCATCCTCTGTAGCTGTACTCAGGGGCCCAGATGAAGGCACTTGGGTTAGAGCTGAAAGAATGTAGGTTAAAAAATCATCTAAGGTACAAATCACTAAGTTACAGGAAATAAAATAATTATGAATGAAGCACATGTATGGAAGATAATAAATACAGGTGAAGACTTTTTTTTTTTTTTCCCTAATGGTACTTTCATTTTTCTCTCCAAACTGAAATGTAGCTGGGATTCAGACTGATCCCCAATAATGGAACAGCCGAAGAGAAAGTGGGGGACAAACACAGCATCAACCTGTGACTGCGTGTCGTACAAGACTGCATCCCTAGGAATTTCAAAGTCCTGCTAATTATCTCCTATTGTGGCCGATTTTCACCTGAGCTTGCCTTCAGGTAGGGGGGTGTGAGTATCTTAAAAATGCATTGCACTGAAAGGAAAACACAGTGATTATATAAAATATGTTAGGAATATCAAAGTCAAAATGAAGCTCGAAAAAGACAATAGGCTTTGCAATGCTGATATCAAAACTCAGAAAAGTACAGTGAACACTTAATGACAAGGCCATGCACACTCTTGCCCCCCTTGTCCACCCACCTTTCGGCTCACTATAAAAAAAGTTGCCCACAAAACATGACGCAGAATGATCACTTAGCTCCCAGCATGCTTTGGGAGATGCAGCATTGCAAAAAACGAACAAAACAAACAAATAAAAAATAACCCCTCCCCCAAAAATGGAGGTAAAAAAGAAGCGCAAACAATCCATAAAGAAATTTTTGCACATTAAATCAAATCGAAAATATTCTGCTTTTCGGAAGATGAAAACGTAACTTCAGGTAACGCCACAGGGCCACCTCTGGAACAGATCACCCATACACAGAGGCACGGTATACAAGTACGGCAGAACATGCATTCCCAAATGGTTCTATCAGACAATACCGAGTAAGTAACAGCATATCACTCTTGGAATGCTTTTGTGCAAAGTTCTGAAAGGCCAGACTCAAATCACAGGCTAGACAGAGCCGTCTCTCTACGTTTGTGGGTGAACACCCGCATCAGCGTGTTTATCTTCCCCCAAAGCCACTATCTCTCATTAGGAGACCAAATTTGAGCCTTTATGTTTCTTTTACTGCACATTTTTTAGTAAAAAGACAAATCTCGTTTTTCAAGGAATTCTCAAACGTTAATATTTTCACTGGTTAAACAATGTAGGAGAAGTATTAGTTTTCTCCCAACATTCTTGATGCAAAAGCACAATTCTGTTGGACTGAAGAGAACTTGACCCCGTATTTAAAAAAAGAAAAAAGAAAAAAAAGAGAGAGAGGAAAAAAAAAAAAAAAAAAGAACCCTGTGATGGACACAGGGCAGGCTGCAATTTGGAGTGAGGGCTGTTAAGGTTTACTCCATACCAACCCTGGACCAGGAACAGATTCGATCCTTTACAGATCGAGAATGATTCTTGGTTTCAATTGCATCGTGACACTACGTTGCAGGGCCTGGGCCACTGCAATAAAAGGCTCAAAAAATAATGTACAGCAAGTGGAAGGTTTTACTAAATGCATTTCAAGTCATTAGGGGAAAAATTCAGAGAGAGAGAGAAGAGAGCGAGAGAGGATGAGAGAAAGCGAGAGCGAGAGCGAGAGAGAGAGAGAGAGAGAGAGAGGATGAATATGAATGAATGAAGAGATAGTGCAAGTGTCAATCCGTGATTGTCACGTGAACAATCCGCGCAGGAGAGAGCTGCTTTATCATTCCCCATCATTTGCACAAAGAAAACAAAGAAAGGGCAGATGATACAGTACCTCCATGGTCTGAGACTGATGCATGGCTTTGATTGCATTCTGTGCCATTGCCCTTGTAGAAAATGTGACAAACGCACAGCCTGTGGGGAACAAGGGGACAGGGAGCAGGAAAGACAAAAAACAACAAGACAAAAGGGTTGGACGCTTGTTAAACCAACACAGTCTACGAGAACTGCCACAGGACGACACTGTTCTCAGTAGTACATAAAAATCAACAACTTCTCTCTTGGCTTTATCTTAGTTGGCTTTTTACTCACAGTGCGGACTTGCTAATCTGACCGAAGCAGAAAGATTTATTTATTGACTAGTTTCTTTTTTAAAATGGAGATGAGGGGAAAGTAGTTAGGTACTTTTATTTTTCCTTTTTTTCTTTCTTTCTTTCTTTTTTTTTTTTTAGCCACGGGGGGCGGGGGGGGTGTTGAAATTAGCAAGATCTAGTTTGCATTTTCTAAAATAAAAAGTTGCTATTTTACATTTTCTCCTTGGCTGATTATCTTTACTTAGGGCATCCACACATTTGGGCTTTGGATTTCAAATTTTAGCGTTGATTTTTAAGCAGCAAATAATAAAATCCTCACACCAAGGGCAAATTAGCAAATAAATTCCAAGAGCTCGAAATGTGAGCAAATATATCTAATCTCTTCTGGGTTGTTAAAACATATATATGTATACATATACATTGATGCTATTTAAATGCAAAGAAATACACCACATCCTGCACAAACTTGTAATTATTGATTACGAACAAAAACAAATGCTCTATTACTCTGAGTGTATTCAACAGTGCATATAAGGCAAACCTTTATCTGCATTGGGTTTCTGAGTTGTATAAAATCTTTATGACTTTTCCAAGTTGTGATTTCAGAGATGCATCAGAGATCTGGCCTAACGTCTCACGTACACAAGACAATGTACAGTTCTCTGAATGCTTCCTGGGAGACCCATTCAACTTTCCGTGGCTCTTTATCTCTCATGCTGGAAAATAACCAGGATCTATATTGCCTGCTCCTTGTACAAGTGCTGGCCACCATGCAGGTCACTGCTCCAACTACATGGCTCATTGCCCTTTTCACCAATAAAAACACGGCCTTCTGAAATTTACATTTTATTCATCATGCACCCTTGGGCTTCTTCGAGAAAAAGACTGTGAAATTAATGCAGATTCAGGCTGATTTCATAATAATAGCACAGCACACTAAAAGCTTAGCTAAAGCAGTGCAGACTTATTTCACTTATGATCTCTAATGACTTTAAAAGTGCATTGATTTTCAGCTTCTTTAGCTTTGCACAGTTTGAACTTAGGTATCAGAGAATAATTTAGTGTTCCACTCAATTTCTTCAAAACATTATTATTATTACTACTTAAAAGATTTCCAAATGAGGCAGATCTAAACACTGAGTGGCTGAAGCCTGTTGTCATTTCGGAGTGAATGCGCAGGAAGTGGGATTCTGGCTCTTGCCCTGTGGCCAGTAAGCCAAATAGGTTGTTCCGCATCCAAACAGCCAGCGGACTGTTTGGTTTATGTAAGTCAATTTCTGAGCCATCAAATAGATTTTCTTCGTTTGCTCTGCATGTGTACCTGGTGAGATTATCAAGTCAATACTGCATTAGCACCTTTTAATCAAACAGCAATAAGAGAAAGCAACACCTGTCCATTTTCCCCAAAGCACAAAAACATCCAGTCATGAAAATAAGTCAATGCATTTTTTTTTTTGCATCATGCTGTAATTTTTAATACAACAAAACTCTTAGTACGTGGGAGATTCATCTCTCATTCACCTCCCGGTCCAGCTGGCCTTATGAAGCCTGAAGTCTAGCTTGCTATGAATGCCGAGCTGTTTCATATACTTCTCTGACATTATAGCAGCTAGTGAAACTCACTACTGAAGCACACTGTCTGCACCTCCACTGGCTGTAGCTTCTGTCATCAGTAAAGCTATCTGGAGCCTTCTCTAAGGCGTCTAGAAGATGTGGGTAAGAGTGTGGGACATAGGATACCACCTCTACTTGGCTTCTGTATTCCAACTCAGCTCTACAATTAGCCCCAAATTTACCATCCACCTCAAAATAATACCCTTTTTCAAGAACATCGTGAATATCACCGACATCATTAACAGAAAGAAGTAACACTAAGAATTTTCTTTTTCCATTTCTTGAGACTACAATGGGGGCAAATGCAATTAATCTAATGGAGAGATCTTGGACATCGTGTGGAGCCTGGGCTAACTCTGCCTTTAACAGTCATGGAGATTGTGTCATTCACTTCGTTTGCTCTTATTATCCAGGAACATGTGCCAAACTGACAGTTTCCAAATGGAGGTTAAGAATGCATAAAAAAAAAAAAAACACATGTAAAATGTCAACAGAAATCAATAAGGCACAGTTGATGCATTTACCACAATTTCAGAACAAGTAAAACTTTTTAAAGTAACTTAGTGAGAAAGAAATAGCAATTAGCTGGTCTCAGAAGGATTAGCAATAGAACGATAAAATTCCATCTCTATAAACTCGAACCATTGCTCTTTCCTTTCTGAAACCTGCAATTAAAAGCTCGACTGATGCTTCTAATTATACAACCCTTACTGCATCCAGAAAAATGATCTGACAAATCTGATGACTTCTTTAACCTTTTTACTCTATTGGCAGTGGTGCAGTAAGAGAGAACCCATCTCCTCAGGGGCTCTGTCAACTTTGGTACCGTGTGCTGTGTTCAATTACTTAGGAGAGACAATTACTGTCGTTTATAAAGTGAGAGCACATGTCGAAAATTCCCCTCTCTATGCCATTCTGGATGAAGTTCCACAACTTCAGGACTGAATGTTTCATGGTTTGGTAGCTTGTGAACCTTTGTGGCTTCTGTTAAAACAGGAGGCTGTATTAGTCCTATGGCTGGATTTTAATTTTTCTTTTCTACATGGCTTTAGGATTAGGCCTCAGATCCGTGGCTTTTCAAGAATATAGGGTCATATAAGCTCCTTGCATCAAGACTGGCTGCTAGCTTCTTCTACAAGCCAAAGGACTGGCTTTCCACTGGACAAAAGTAACTTAGGTCACCTGGCCCCTTTTTATGAAAAACAAGATTTGGGGTACAATGGAGCCCACTGGGTCTTGACAGAATTAACTGCTCTGACCTTACAGGGCCAGCCCTCCTCTGTTCTAGATTACTGGATGTACTGTCTCAGTAGTAAGTTCTCTGGCTACTGACCAAAATGCAGGAAACACTACAACAGAGAAAAAGACACAGGTACCAAGGAAATGAAGGGTTTTTGTTGTTGTTAGGTAAGATAGCCTGTATATGATTGTCTTAAAGCCTCTCCAAAAACATAATAGCGGGGGGGGGGGGGGAGAGGAAAAGAAAAATTCCCTCCTTAAATGTGGCCAACCTGTAATTTACCTTACAATTATTTATGCTCTCCACTTTCAGAATGTCACAGATTGCTAACAGAAATGAAAGGAGCTGAACTCCTCCCTGTTCGGTGAGGTTTTGCCTTCTTGCTGCTAAAACAGATAAATGATTGACTGGGGAAAGGTTTCTCCAAGTAATTTCCTCCTACAGACAGGATCTAAGGAAATCACGTGGCCCTGTCACAGAGAAGATTCTGGAACACATCTATTACACTTGTCATCTCAACTGAAAAGCTGTCTTCACTCAGGTGTTCTACCTTTTCTCTCAGCTGCAAGAGAATTTGGAGAGAACTTGATGAATTCTTGGTCTGCAGAAAGAGAGAGAACGGGCACTTTTAAGGCACATACAATGCCAGGGCCTCCTGCTTTTCTGCTGCTTCTGTGCAAGAGAAGCAGCAGCCGGCTATGTTTCAACTGAGGGAAGCGTAATTTAAAATAACTTGTGCAGCATGAAGGAGCTTTCAGCCCATGGAAAACTTGTTTATAAATTCCCGAAGAAAGTTCTCAATGCAGCCAATTTTCCTTGCTGTATCTTCTTAGCAGTGGCACGATTTATTAAAACATATGCTACCAGTATAATAAGAGAGCATCAAAACTAACACTCCAATGCACTGTCCCTGATGTTGGGTTAGTTTATTTAAAATTGGCATGGAGAGATCGCTCGTTTATGGCACCTGAGGCTGAGGGCAGAGTAGGACTTAAGAGTTTACAAAGTTTCACCCGAGATGAGATTTGAAGATTGTATTCAGAATAAGATGACAGAATGCAGTTAATAACCCAGGGGCATTTGATACGAGTTTCCACATATGTTTAGATACTACTTTGTGGGCAAGCCTACAACGTCATGATCAAAATGGATTCTGCTCTGTGTACATGTTTTTAAAGTCAAAAGCCCGATCCTAATATTCTGATCAGATATAACAGAAACAAATGAGGATTTAATGGCTACAACCAGTCTGTGCTCGCCAACATCCCCGAAAATATTGCCAATTCATTTGTCAAGGGTTTTGGCAGGAGAATGTTGGAACACCATAAACACAGCTGGAATATTCTTAAACAAGCAGAAAGTTACCTTAAATGGCAGTGAAGATTTGACTATACTTTATGGGAAAGAAAAATGAAATAAACTCTTTCATTGTCTCCGAGTTACAGATAATCGTTGCCATGGTGCAGAAAACCCTGTAGACTGTACCCAAATAGTCCATTCTGACTGTGGGATTATGGGTAAGTGAGAACATGTGTATTTTAGGAAATCAACATGCTAAGGGGACGCTGACAACTAACTGCACTGGCTTGGATGACGTGAGCTTTGCTTCTGAGAGCAAACACCCCATGTGACTTCCCACGCATGGACTCCATGGCCTCCTGCTCGCTTTCTCAAACAAGGTTCACACGGCAAGCCTGGGGGTTGGCCTGCCGCTGCAGAGGGATCAGAGTGTTGTGAAGGGGCCTGAACGCAGCCCAAACCAGGTTTTCCAAATTAGAAGAGATGGCAGAACGGGTCACTGCCCCCCAAAAGGGGAAAACGCGCACTTAGATGCGGGCATACTGCGTCAAGAGAGTCAGACTCCTGACATCTGCTGAGTGCTGGTCTCAGTGTGCCTGGCAGATGATGGCTGCGGTCCGTGGACAGTGATGACAATTCCTGGGGGGGGGGGGGGGACATGGCACAAATCTGGCCGCTGGGGAGTACTGATGGGACTCTGTAAATAGCCCTTCTTGCCAACATGGAGATGAGGAGTTTTGTTTTAAAGATGGTGATTCTAAGTATAGCAGAGCCGTGGGTCCTGGCAACCCGCTACTCCGAATCAGTGGGGCGGAGAAGCTTCCACTTCATAGCCTGCGGGGAGGGGCAGAAACTACTGAAGTAGCAGAGGAGAGATGACAGGAGACACCCGCAGGGGAGCTAGCGCCACTCACTAACTGCCTCTCTTGTCTGCGTTCCCGTAGCCGAACTGGGCAAGGGCAAAGGCAAAGCCAGAAAGGTGAACCACTTTTCTGTCCCTCTCCCTGATGATCGGATGGTTGGATTTGAAAACTTTTTTACTGACTAGTTCAATACTCGGTTTAGTATTAGAAGGTGCTTTTCAGAGCAGCCAAGCTTTCCCTTTCACTTATTTATGTATTTATTTACATCTTTAATGGCCGAGCCGGCAACAGGCCTTGAGAACAGAAACGCTGAGCACCCTTTCTCTGCAGAGCCGCTAACGGGAGACGCTTATTAATATTTGATTGAAAACTGCAATTCTTTAATGAAAGCAAAATAGTAGCACGAAAGAGAATTGTTCTTTTAACAAATACACTGATTCAGGAGCAGTCCCCTGTACCCAGGAGTCCCCGGGTCTCGCTAATTGAAAAACCTACCACTGTCTGCCTTTGTATTTCAGAACAAACGGTTATAAATGAGTATTTTCCTTTTTGCCACAGGGAATCCTCATCAGTTCACCAGAAATTACTTTTCTGTTAAGAAGAAGAAGAAGGAGAAGAAGAAGAAAAAGGGCAGGGAGGAGCATCTGACTCTTCACACCGGGCCGGCATCCGCATAAAATACGGATGAGGCTGCTCCCATAACCTGTCTTAGAAATCAGCTGCTCCGGGTTTCCAGTGCTGGCTCATCAACCACACGGCAGATCAAATGAGCCAAGCGCTCTTGTCGAGTACCGCGTCCTCCTCTTTCCTGCGAAAGCTGGGGCTGCTTTAAAATCTTATCTGCAGAAATCCCTCCCGGACGCTGAAGGAGCTCTACACACCGCAGGCACAGCGCTCTTCATTACGGTCTGCGCTGGCCGGACACAGAGAGCGCGTAGCGCGCCCCCTCGGGCACAGGGAGAGCAGCGGTCACGGTGTCGCTAGGCCCTGGGGATCGTCCGCTTATACAGGACATCTGCCACACCGGGGAGCTAGCGACGCCAGAGGAGGTGAGCGGGGCGCGTGTTGTGACTGCTGCCATCTGCAAAGGGGGAGACTGAGGGGCGGAGACAGGGAAACGAACTGACTCTGGTTACAGTTCATGTCAGAAGTCCTGGGACTGGACGTCGGGGGTCACTGACCTTTAAGCCACTATAAATGTCACTAGGATTTCCTCAGGGGCCTGCCTTTCTGTTCCTTCCCCGCGCTGCATGCCTCGGTGCATGAAAAGCTGCCAACATGGAAGTGTGACGGTGAATAAGAACAGGCGGGGACGGTGGCTCTGACTGCTACAAGGGCAGCGGGAAAGGACCACGAAAATGCGATCTCGCGTTGCCTCCCTACTTTATTCTGTCTAGACCGCACCGCCGGTCCCCGGGGCCTCTCCCCCCGGCTGGCCCGCCTGAGTGGGCACGAATCTATCACGGCTGCAGCACAATCAGATGATCCGACGTGACTGGAAGCTCTCACGGAGTCCGTGTGCTGCGGTGGCACAGAGGGCCCCGGGACCGAGGTCCCCCCGCGTCCCCTCGCGCCGGAGGCTGTGCGGTCGCTGGCACGGGGCGCGGCTGTGGGTGCCGCCGGCGACAGCGTGGGTGCTATGCTATGGCTCAGCCCCAGGCACCGCATCTGTGCGGGTCCTGTTCAGCTTTCAGAGCGGCACGCGTTTTCCGTGCGGCGAGTGACAACCTTCGGAGCGATCAGGGAACGCTCCGGCCGTCATTCCCAAGCCACCTTCGGAGGAAAGTACAGGGACCGCAGGCTCGTGGCTTCCTCCTCCTGTCCCCCTAGACTACCTCCTTGTGGGGCTCTGGAGGTGGACATGGGCGGAAAACTCCGGTTCTCTGCGCCTGCGGTTCCCGCAGCTGACACCGGGAAGTGTCACGTCTCTAAGTCAAAAGAACCAATGTTCTTCCTCACATGGTGCTGAATTTAGCTAAAATGAGGGAGATGGGTGGAAATTAGTGCTTTGGGACTCAAGGGCCAACCTTTGCTTTCGGCATGTGGCTCGAGATGGCAGTGCTGTCCCAGAACCTGAGACCAGGAATGAAAAGAAGTTTCTAATTAGCCCCACGGAAACTGTATCGATAAGCACATTAAGAGAATGAAATGCTCTTTGTACTGCAAACATACGGAGCTCTTAGAAGAACTGGAGGATATGTTTTACAGATACACTCTGACTCAGGCCTCCTGGGCTGTCTCGGGAAACACGGTCAGATGAGGGTGAATGCTGGAGCGCTTGCGAGCGGTGGAGGGAAGGGTCTGTGTGGCGCTGTCCGAGGGGAGGCAAACATGGAAAGAAAACAGTTAGCTCCAGCTGCCGTGGATGGCTGCTGGCAAAAACACTGGTTTGCATCAATGCTCGAAGCCACGGCGGCCGGTTCCGTCATGGTGACAAAGAGGAACCTTTGCCATCTCCGGGACCGCGTCATCTCTGCCACTTCATGGACTTCCTGCTCTCAGGCCTCCAGGAGTTCTGCTCTTTGAAATCAAAGCCTGAGACCCCAGGACAGGCCCAGTTATTCTGAGTCCCTACCTGCTCTGTGCTACGGGGGACCACCGATGTTTCTCCTCGGTTTCTATCGCCGTCAAGCGGCCTGTCCCCTCCCCATTTCTCTCGGGCATGGGCAGAAAGCTGGAGACTCGGATGAAAACAACAAATATTCTCTCTCCTCCTCCCCATCTCTCCCTCACCCGCCGACATCTACTTCAGTGTGAGATGGAAAGGGATGTGAACGACAGGACAGCCTGTCGGCCTCCGGGCTGGCCGGGACAGCCTGAGCTAATAAGTTGGCATCGAGACCTTGTCGACCTGAGAAATACAAGGTGATCACTTCGACTACGGTGAAAAGTTCAGGTTGGACAACTTGATCACACGGGACACATTACAGGGTGACCTCTTGCTGTGTGCGGTGGCTACATCTACCTTGATGGTGACACAGAGTTCCAATTAGCACTTGAGGGAAGAGACTTTGCAGACAGCACACTCACCTCGACTCAGCCCGTCGGGTCCCCGGAGAATCCGGCATTCTTCTATCTGGCCAAATGGAGAAAACATCACCCTGATATCATTCTCATTACATTTCTTCGAAACCATTCCTATGAACAATTTTCGGTCTTCCACGGCTAGGAGATAAAAATAATGAATGAGCAAAGGCCATTTTATCCCGTTTCTTGTCATCACGGCTTCACTACCACATCAAACCGGGTCCCAGCCATGTGAGACCCAGCGTGGGCCGAAGGCCAGCTCTTTCGACTTCCAGGCTGCCTTCCTTCTCCACCCCACCCCGTCCTGCCTCTACTCTCCCTTCCTGAACACTGCCTCTTTCTGGCGCATGTTCTTACCAACGTGACATCTTCAGAGGACACGGAACACTGTGAGGTCCTCTCTTCCCAGCCCTGTTTGGAAACTCGGTTTTCCCTAATTTGTTCAAGCTCCGTGGAGTTGCTAAAATACTACCATTCCATAGAGATACTTTAGAATACAGGTTAAAAACATTTTTTTTTTTTGTAGATATTCTTTTAACTTGAAGAATGGCAGAGAAAGAAAAAGGTCAGGGAAAGAAAGGAACAGAGGGAGTGGGATAGGAAACAGAACTTTTAATAAAGCATTCAGTGGGGAAAACCTTCTCCCCCAACTTCAAATAGCTTTGGATCCACGTATCCAGACAGTAAGAAGAGATGAGAGAGATGCTCATCTCTCTGGAGAGCCAGGGAAGACCTTCCATGGCTGTCTGTCCGTCCGTCTGTCCGTTGCACTGGCTGCGCAGCTCAACCAGGACGACACAGGGTTTGCAAGTGAAGAGGACGGCAATTCCAAGGAAAGAATGGGACTGGGGCTACCTGAGGATCGCACCAGGATGACCCCATCGGGAACCCGTAACAAAAAAGAACAAGGAGGGAATAATACTGTTCTACACACCCAGAGGCAGGACCCTTGCTGAGCAAAAATACATTTTGGGTATCATGACAACAAGACACCAATTCCATCGTGGAACCTGCCAGGAGGTACAGACTAGGGAAGGTTTACCTCTGATGACCTGGGAGATTTTCCTCAAAATCTACAAGCTTGTGCTCAGGATAACTGGCCTACGTTTAGCCTCAAAGGCACAATTATAACTGATTTCAGGACAGTGTTTGCAGTCCTCTTTAGGAAAGAGAAAAGACAAAAAACAAAAAACAAAAAAACCAAACATTCCCCTGCCTCCATTTTACAATGAAAACAAAACAAAACAAAACAAAACAAAAAACCCACCCTAGATGCCCATGGGGAGTTTTATTTCCCATGTTGCATTTTAACCCATTTCTTGAAATTTAAACAAAGGACAACCAGCTGCACCAGCACCTGAGAGGCAGTCCTGGCTTCGGGAGGGACCCTGCTACCCATCCCTGTGTAGGAACCCTTGCTGTCGTAGCTGTACCATAACCTCATCACTGCCATCTAACTGGCTTTTATCTCTCGGTTATTCTTTCCCTGGAGAGTCAGTGTCTCATTCCCACCTAACCGACAAGACCGTGTTATAGAATTTCCAGGGCCAGGTGCTTTTGGTGCCTGAGTCAAGCCGGCCCGGGGCGCCCGGGTAGCTGGGAGAGAGCCGCTGGTGATGCTGGAGCATCGTGACACAGGGGGAGGTTTGCTCAGGAGCAGACAGCCTGGGAGGACCCGCCAGGAAGGGAACCGCTCCGTCTCGGATGTCTGCTGCAGTAGCTAAAGCCATGTGAGCACCTGGAACCTGGCTAGCGTGACTGCGGAACTGAACTGTTACTGTGACTTAATTTTAATCTAATTTTAAAAAGCCACATGTGACACTATATTGGACGGAGCAGCTCCGAGGGGCCTCAGGGAGGCAGCTAAATGCTCTCCCCACAGAGTCCAGACCGGAAGGAAGACGCGAAAGACGTGGTTCTAGTTGGCTCTGAAGCGGGGCAGTGAAGGAACCTGCCCGGGGCCGCACCTGATGCCCTACTCCCAGCCCTTCCCTACGAGAGCAGAGGAGGGTGAGGTGGCCTCCAGAGGAGCGTGGGGCGGGGGCGGGAGACTCGCCTGGTCCCAGCGCTGCCGTTACGCTGATGCGTGACCTTGGGGAGGGAGCGAGTGGACTCCTGTGGACCTCAGTCTTGTCACCCACAGAATGAGGTTTAAAGTCTTCTCTTTCCTCGCTGTCTCTCCTCGGTAACAGAGAGAAGGCGGCCCAGCTGCGTGTTTGGGCCAGGAGAACGCCAGAGCCCAGGATCCCACCTGCCAGCCACCCTCTGCACTTGGCAGCTCCTGAGACCCGGCAGGAAAACAAGGGCTCCGAGGGACGCCAGCGGAGACCACGATGCCACGGGGCTGCGAGCTGCGGAGCGTGCGCCAAGAGCTCGAGAAAGGTTTGACGGGCGGAGAACGTGGCATTTAAGGTGGACTTTAAAAAGCCTGGGGAGAGCCTGGCGGAAGGATGGGGGCAGCAATTCCGGCGGCTTCTGCAGGGCGGCTCAAGGTATGAGGGAAGGAAAACTCGGTCCACGGCCGCTGCCTGCGTTGAGCCTCAGCAAGGTGGACGTGGGCAATGGCGTCACTGACTTCCCTCCTGCAGATGAACGATTTCACGCCTCAGAAGCTCTTCTCTCTCCCGTCGGAGCAGGTGAGCCACCAGTGCGGTACTGGGAAGCGGTGCAAGTGAGTTAAGCATCCGTGCTCACCAACACCAGGGTGACCAGGAGTACACGGTGGCCCCAAGGGAACGAGGCATCCCCGCGATGGGCAGGACCGGACTGAAGCCTGGCGGAGCAGGCAGTGGGAAACTCTTCCAGTCGCAGCCTTAACCTCCCCCCCCCCCCCCCCCCCCATCTCTGGGACTCCTACTTGAGGAAGCTATGGCTGATAGCTTCTTTTTTTTTTTTTTTTTAAATTTTTTTCAATGTTTATTTATTTTTGGGACAGAGAGAGACAGAGCATGAACGGGGGAGGGGCAGAGAGAGAGGGAGACACAGAATCGGAAACAGGCTCCAGGCTCTGAGCCATCAGCCCAGAGCCTGACGCGGGGCTCGAACTCACGGACCGCGAGATCGTGACCTGGCTGAAGTCGGACGCTTAACCGACTGCGCCACCCAGGCGCCCCTGGCTGATAGCTTCTTGAGAGTTAAAAAAAAAAAAAAAAAAAAAAAAAAAACTCAAAAAACAAATCCTGTCGAATTTCTTCTTATCCTGAAGAATCCAGCTTTAGTTCTTTCCAACAAAAGCCAATGACAAATCCCCAGTGAGTCCCTGGTTTCACTGGTAAACCTATCACGGTGGTACGCAGCTGACGCATGTTGCCGGTTTTGAGCTTCGGGGTGATGCCGGAGCCCACTAAACGGGCAACTCGTGACTAACCTAAAAAATAATTTTTAACCCAAGATGAAGAGTACGAACTGCTGGAAATCACCAGTCAACAAGCCCCGGCTTCCCAGGCATCATGACAGGCCAAATGTGGGCAGGGTGACGGAGGCAAACTCTTTCTCCAGTAACGAGCAGCCGCTGAGGAAATAAAGTGGAAACCTACACGATCCACAGGCTTTCCAAAAAGCGGATTTCCTCCTGCGCATGCGCCGCGTCAGAGAAGCCGGATGTTCACAGTCGTGTTAGCGGAAGTCCTCTGTGGTTTCTAGCAGAGGGCTCCCTGTGCTTTAGTGGCGAATGGGGATAACTACCCAGTGCCAGCTTTAACCTCCTTCAAGTTTTCCCAGTGGAAATTTATTTGTAAGACTCATTCTTGGGATTCCCACTCGGAGGACCCCTAAACAGCTCTGTCACCATTTTACATAAACATAATTATGTTACCATTTCACTTAACTTTTTTCATCAATTTCTGATGACTTTCTTGGTGGGGCTTTTCGTCAGTACTCCTAGGCAGTCAGTGTCTGTGTTCTATCCCCGGGAATGCAGATTGCTGAAATATACCTACTGTGTTTATAGCATTGTGTTAAGTGCCTTACGGAAATTAAAAAAAAAAAAAAAAAGAATGAAAAGGAAAGGTCTCTGCCTTCCAGGAGGAAAGTCTACTTTCCTTCAGGATAACCCATGAATGAGTAAAGGCAGATACTTTGTGTAGAGAACTCTGTGCAGGTGTGGGGTAAGTGCCATCACTAACAACCACAGAGCCGAAAAGGTGTTCCATACCGGCAACCGTTGCAAGTTCTCCTCCGGTGGTAGGAGAGAGGGTTAATATTTTAAGTTTTTAAGGGGGGATTTTTCAGTTTGGGGAATAGAAACTTTCATTTAAAAAAAAATCCCTAATTGTAAGTCTGCGCTAACACCCCGGTGTATAATCTGTCAAAGTCACACCTGGATTCAGGGCGGCCTGAATTAATTAACAACTTTTCAATGTGTTAGTGCTAACATATGGCATTTAATTACTGCCTCCAAATCCGTGAGTCTCTCTGCTTTGAATTTCAAAATTATTTCTTCCTCTTCCAGTGAGTCAGAGAGTGACCGGATGGGAACACCCTGTGAATCCCATTTTCACTGGAGGCTTGCGGGCCTGCACCTCCCAGACAACATTTAGTTATCTTGACCCTGCGAGCTCTGAACTTGACACAGGGACACCAGGGGTTTTCGGAGGCCTTGAGAAAAGAGAAAGGGCTGACGTCGCATTTCTGGATGTGAGGTTTAAGGACCCCTGACAAGTTGGGAGGTTGGAGTTAAGGTTAAAGCAGAATAAATTTATGCTCTGTCCACAGAGTGAAAAAAGAAAGAAACAAAACAAAACAAACCCCTCTCAACCAGGAGCATGACAGAAGAGTGAACGCTCGTTGGTCGCTGAGACCCCCAGCACAGAACCAAAGCAACCTCTACGCTTTTCTTAGCACTTACTGCTAGACAAACTTCAGATCTCGCAACTGCACTTACTTTTGAATTGTGCGCAGCTGGTACCTTCTTCTGCATCGCAAAGAGAGCTGGAAAAGCAGCCCTCTCAAGGTAGACAGAATGAAAGACTGTAAGTAACTGTGTCTGTGCCAGGGTAAGCTGTGACCTGGAATCCACACCTCCTCAAGCCTCTTCCCCTGCCATGACTCAACCGGATGCAATGGAAAAACAAGACAACTTGGATTCTGTGGAAATCAGGGTATTTATTCAATGCGTGTGTTCTTCTTAAAGGCCCCAATATTTTACTGCTGATCCGGAATGGATTTTTTTTTTTTTTTTTGACACCTGGCACAGTTAGAAACACCAGGGCAGAAGTATAATGCTGTGAGTTTGCAGAAATGTGCTAGAGGCTGCAGCTTAAATCAGAGCCAATTAAGAGGGCAGGCTATAGGAAGCCTGGAGATTTGGAAAGCCCGTTTGGTCGGCAAAATACCGAAGGGCAGGGCAGGGCAGATCTATGAGCAGCCTAACATTTCTGGGCTCACCATGGCAGTTCCCTTTGTCAGAATCTCTAGATGGACAAAGGCTTCAAAGAGTGATTGCTTTCTGGAATTCATTTGTCCATCACTAATTAATCTGTGATTAGCAGCCCTTTCTTGCTGAGCAAATACAAAGTTTCCGAAAGCCGAACATACTGATAATGAAGACGGTAACCGTCTAACTGTGATGAGTCCTTTGTGCAATCCATAAATGTCAGCAAACTCAATAAAGGTGCAATTAGACCTCGTTATTCTTCTTTCACAACTACTGAGAGCATCTGAGCCAAAGAAATCTTTGTGCTCTAGGAGCTTTGGAAACTATGCTTACCTGTCAAAACTGCCATGTGCAATCAGAAAGGGCTTGTGGCTTTTATCACTTGTTTCCGAAAATGATATATTTCTCCTGACTCCTCAATCAGATCCAAGGAGAACCCTGAAGCCGGTTCAGTCCATGCAAGGTGAGGCACAGACTTTGCACCTCCATAAAGACACATGATTTAAAAGGAGCTGCTTCAGTCCACTTATATTTTTTGACTTTTTTTTTTCCTGAGAACTCAGAAAATGAAGGTCAATCTACAAAGCAGAGGAGGAGCTGGCCCAACGAGAAGGTATGTGGGAGTGAATTTTCCCTTGTGTATACAGATCTGTGCTTTGGTATGAAAACCCAAGGCTGGAAGTGCCGGCCTCTGCTGCTCAGAACGCACTAAACCGGCTGCCTCGGGAGGCCACAAGTGCGCCGACGACAGAGTGAATACCTTGGCAGGTATTATGCTAAGTTCTTTGTAGATGTTAACGTATGTGCTCCTTGAACAACCCTGTAAGGTGGGCCACACAGGAAGTGTTCAGACTGCAGACCACGGTAGCCTCCTCTTACAGCTGGAGATACGGGGTCGGCTGAGGTCACGGGACATGCCCACGGACACAGCTAATGTATGCAGGGTCAGGGGTCAAGTCTGGACTCCCCCAGAGAGCTTTTAACTGCCACCCTGAGTTGCTTCTTGGACAATGGCATTTTTAGGGATGCTCTCATCTTAGTAAAACGGTGTCTAATCCTGCTTGGCACCTGAGGTCGTGCCCTGCTGGGCTCGCCAATGGCACATCCACTCTGTTGCTGTGGTTCTAGACCCAGAGCAAAGATCACCCTCAGTGTCCGGAGCTGCCACTGGAAACAAGGGCGACCAACACTCTGGAGACCTCCAGGTGGCCAGCCTACGGGATGGATTCTCTAAGTCAGGTCTGTGCCCACACAGCAGCAAATGCTAAAGAAGAAACCTTTTCGTGGTCCCACTACTTGGGTATTTCAGGTCAAATATTTCCAGTTCAATTCTCCAATTCATCTTGTTTTAACAACCGCGACTTAAGGTTCAGAAATAAGACAAACGTTCCTCCGTGGCCCTTGTCCTGACACAGTTGAGAGAATTAGGAGTCCAAAGGAAAGAGAGCATCTCTAGGTGGCCAGAAGCTCCAAGATGACCTTCACGGGCAGCGTTCATCCCAAATACATGAGTCCTCTCTCCACGAGGAATAGAACAGACCAGACAGTAAGTGGGTACTTCTGGAGCAAAAAGGCTCAGGAACCGGCATGGGTACCTGGCCTCCTTCCTGTAGACACTCCCAGTGCAGAGCTCTCTGAGGCCGTGGAAAAATCTGGGTCATAACGATAATCTGCATTTTATAGAAGTGGTGCTCTATCCTTTGCAAAGCACTGTTGTGAAGATCCTATATGAATCTAAAAAAAAAAAAACCAACCTACACGAGGCAGCTACATTTATTCCCATTTCATGAACGAGGAGATTAAAGTTCGGTCTTTAAGTGACCACCGGATCAGCAGACTGAAGGTGTCGGGAAGTTCCAAGGGTCAGGTCAGTGTCTCCGTAGCCGTCGTCTTCAGATTCACTGCAGCAGCCCCAGCCCCTGGCAACGCCCCTGGTGCACAGCGGTCACCAATGAGTAACTGCTGAATAAAGGACCCAAGAGACCTGCCTGAGGTCCCGGGGGACTTCAGACCCTCTGAAGCTGGATGCCGTGTTCGTGGTTAAGGTAGTAGGGGTAGGGGATGGGAAGAGACCCTGGGGCAGGGGTGCAGCAGGTGAGAAGGCAGTGGGCAGGGCGCAGAAGCCTACTCCCTTACAGACAAACTGGGTGCTACTAACGCCACGCTCCCACCTGGCCTTTTCTTCAAAACTTCCTACCTCATCTGTGAAGAAGGCAGAAAATGGGATGCACTACAATCAGCCAAAAAAAAAACCCCCCCCAAAAAAATCAAAAAAACCCCCAAGTACCTTGAGGAGAGCCTTAGACCCCAATCATCATTTACATTTGCAGATATGCAGCTCTCCAAGCGCACGGCTTCTGCCCTGATTACTAATTAATGAGGTGCAGACCTGCTCGTGGAGGCAAACAGTGATGATTGTGTCAGTCTTGTGGGGCGGAGCTGCGCCCAGGTCTGAGAAGGTAGAGGGTTCCTTCAACATACACTTCAGGAAAGTCAAAGAACAAAACCGGGACAGAGGCGGGTGTAAACGGAAGCAGAAACTTATGAGAGCGAAATGTGGCTATCAGCCCTCCCCTGTGTCGGAGAGCTAAATCTCAATTACTTCCCGGACCTCATCACATGCATATTTTAGTACCGAGCATCCGTTTATTTAATCAGCCCACTGAATTCTGAATGAATTCGGATGCAAATGCATCGGTACAACTGAGAGAAAAGAGTGCCATTGAGGAACACGCCAGAGGGAGAAAAGAGACAGCCGGCCGATCCTCAGCGGGTGAGCCCTTTCCAACTCATCTGCTCCACACACTGTGAGGTCCCTCCTCCCCATCGGGTGTCCTGGGTTGCTCTGTGCCAGGAGATCAACAAGATGCAAAGGCCACAGAGCCACCACACGAAGCAAGCCTCAAACGGAGGGACCCCGAAAACCACTTCTTGTAACGTCTTCACAGATCTTGACACCAGAGGTGAACTGAGGCAGGGGAGCGGCTCCCGCGGTTCTCCAGCTAAGACACCCGCAGGGCAAGTTCCCTGCAGCAGCTCTCCCCTCCCCTCCCAGAGCCGAAGCAAGTGGGGTCGCCGCCTCCCTCCCCCACCTGACTTCTTAATTGAAAGAAACAGACAGTATTAAAAGAGACAGTTGGTCACCACCTACCGTTTGACTTTTCACTATCGGCAGGTTTCATCTGAATGGGATGATGCATCTAAAAATACAAAAGTGAGAAAGTAAAGGCAGATTGAACAAGTGTATGAACGGCCTCAGAAATCCCACGCTGTTCAACTTGAGCACAGATACTGTCATGAGGACACAGAAACAAAAACAGGATCTCTCTCCATGAACAGCAGCGCCGTTAGGAGGCAAGCCTGCAGTTACATTCAGGAACAGGACTCTTTGGAGTCACTGGGCATCACGGCACAGTATTTAAAAGGTTGGGCTTTGCAGTCAGACTGGAGTTTACACCTGGTTTGCCATTTGGTAAAGAGTTTCCGCCTGTATCTTATAGGTAATTCTCGCTCTGCCAATCATCATCACCACTGATCTTGGGCAAGTGTCTCAACTTCTCTGAGCCTCAGTTTCCTTATCTGTGAACGCTGAGTATGAAACAAGGAAACGCACGTGAAGGGCTTAGTTAAGAGGGCACGGGACCTGCTGAGAAAAATGATCTATAGTTACTTTGTAACTCTTACAAATCTAAACACAAGACTGTCTTCGTTTTTCCTGGGGCCATTCTGATGGATTTTCCCTAGATCTCATTGTCATTTGAAGGCCTCTCATCTAGATTGACTTAGGCACCATTATGTAATTTTTATTAAATACAGAGTATGAAATAGGAATGCGGACCCAGGAAAGGAAGGAGGAGAAGGGAACTGGGGAGGGAGGGCGGGAGGCACGGATCTCACGATCCTGTCCCCTCTGTAGGCGTGCAGGAGCGGAAGGAACCCGAGAGAGACATCGTGGGGCCAAGGTCCTGAGCTCCTCTGTGGCTCTTTACACAAAGCCCGTCTCACCCCCGTGCGTGGTCCGTAGAGTTCACTCCAAGCGCAAGAACGCTACCACCATTTCCAATTAAAATAAATTCCTCCAACCACTTTCAAAGGTCCTCTGGCTTCGTATTTCAGCATACCCCAAGGAACCTCGGAGCCACAGTGTCAATGGAATCACTGGCCGTGCAAATGCTCTCATTATAATGGGTCCCGTTCTCTCCGAACCTTTAACTCGCCCAGTGGACTTCCATCACTTGCAAGCCACAGCCCTGGGTTTTATCTAATTTAAAGGAGAGGGGAATGGTACTTGGCTCTGGCCCTTAAATGACGGGCAATTATCATCAGGCAGGCTGGCCCACGTGCAGCTGACGCCTGCCAGGGTCTTCACAAGAGGGATGAGGGAGTGCTATCAGGGGACAAGAGGCTACATAATGCAGAGCTGCTCCGTTTATTCTAAAAGGCAAGGCGCTCTTACTCCCTGAACGTAGACCCTGACGTGTGGGGTCTACTCGGGTCTCCACTCCATTAACATATTCAATTTGTGAAGGAGAGACCAGGAAGAGAGCGGGATGTTTGGGGGTCAGGAAGCAGACCAGTCTTTTTTGGAAAAGCCTGGAACACGTCCCTCAAAAAGCAGGCAGAAGTGAACGGTGCAAAGCCCCGGGCTGGGCTAGGAGTGTGGGCTCTCCCCTATAGGTGATGCCTGGGGAAGACGGTCCGAGTCCCTGAGCGGCATGTGAAGCTCCCAATGTGTGCCAGGCTCTGGGCGAAGAGCTGGGGAACAAGGCCAAGTGAAGAAGCTCTGACGCTTCGGGGGCTCACTGTGTATTTGGGGGGGGGGGCTGACCTGTAAACAGCCCCTCGAGCACGTCAAGTGCCATGGCAGACACGAGGACAGGGTGCGGCAGGGCCCGGGCGGAGCAGGCACCTCCTTCTGCCCGGGCAGCAAGGCGAAGGCTTCTTAGCAAAGGGGGCAAGTGGTTCGAGTCCTAAAGGCCAGGCTGGACTTGCTGGCAGGACAGGGAGAAACGGTATCCGAACGACAGAGTGTCCTGGGCCAGGCCCAGTGGTGAGAAGGAACACAGCTGTCCCTGGCAAGAAGGCCAGCACACGTGGGGGGAAGGACACCAGGGGAGCTGTGGACGCAGCGGGCGCCCGGGTCTCAGACGATCCTGCAGGCTAAGGAACAGAAGTTGTGTCTAACAGTCAAGTCAGGCACAGAAGATTCGAGTAGCAAGGGCCACAAGGTCAAATCTGAATTCTAGAAAAGTCCTTTCTGGCTAATATGGAGGGAGACAGCTAAGAGGCTACTGCAAACGTCCGTGTGAAACTGCCGAAGGCCTAAACCTCAGAGGCAACTGGCTGGTTGTGGGGGTGAGGGGGAGAGACCGCCATTGTGGGATCAGGGCCCCAGTAGAAGAAACAGGAGAAAGCAATTTGGGGGGAGACTGATGAGCCCAGGTCTGGACACGCCCCACGCAACGTGACTGGGGCTGGAGAGCAGTTGCAGGAGTAGTTTTCAGGCTGCAGCGACAGCTCTGGGGGGTGCTCCCCGCAGCGGGAGCCACAGGCATGCATGGAACTGTCCAGGAGGGGATTTAAGTGGAAAGAGCCAAGAGCCCAGGAGAGCACCACAGAGAATAGCAAGAAAGAGGAATCTAAGAGGGACAGGGCAGAGGGCGGTCAGAGGCAGGGCCTCATGGGAGAGCTTGAAGAACAAGGCACTTCTAGCCGCGACGATGAAAACGCCCCAGGATCCTTCTGGATTCGACAATAAGATATTCTGGAAATTTCTCCAAAGCAGTTTTTGTGGGGCGGTGGGGCCAGAATGCCACACTGTGGGCGGCGGGGGCGTGACGGGGGGACAGAAGCAGGAGACAGGAGAAATGTACGTGGCTTTCTCAAGATGAGCCACCAGGGTGGGTGGGAATATAAAAAGCTCCGTGGAGTCAGGGCCAGAGGTGGGGAGGTGGAGTCCGTCTTCCCCAGACAGCAAAGACGTACAGGTGAAAGTGCAGAGAAGACTCAGGAGAGTCACAGGTCAAGGCAAGGAGAGGGGTATGTGTGCCGTCACCACGTATGGACACAAACGCGAACGAATGGCCTTCTGCCCGCAGCAAGCTTACGATCCATCACGATGTTTGGTACGGACACGTATGAAGAAGAATAAACGGTGGTCAACCTGAGAACAGGAGCCCAGACGGAGCGCTGCAGGCGGTGAGACCGACCTCTGAAGTGCGGGAGTTCTGGAAGCTTTCATTCTGCAAGAAAGCCTTCTACTCTAAGGCGGTAAGAGGCCCAGGGAGCATTCAGTCCAATGCTCTCCATTTATCGGTCTGAAGGGAATAAGGACTTCACTAAGGACACAATTTTTGCGATCAAACAACCTAAGCTGTCTCTTCTTAATCCAGAGCCGATTCCCCCAGATCACACCGCTTCTCCACAAAACGTCCAACGTGGGGCCTGGACTTACGAGACTACGATGAAGGACTACAGGCCCTGCCCACCGAAGCCGCTGTAATAACCTGTCAAGTCTGCGCGCACCCCCCCCCCCCCAACCAGGCCACTTCATGTAGCTTTATGACAGGCATTACTCTAAGACTTGACTCTCGCTTTCCTGCCGCTGCTGAATTAGCTCCGTTTCTGACCTGACACTACCCAGAAGGTTCTGGAATGTAGCAGTGGCGGTCAGAACACAGCTACTGCCACTGCAGACCTGAACTCGGTTCTGGTCTTTCCAGGGCCCAGAGAGGCAAAAAGTCAACTTCACGTAGTTGGATGGCCAGAGCACGGCAAATTCTGAACAGGTGGTCACCCTCCTTCGTGTGTATTCTGGACTGCTCAGATCATGTGTGCACAGCACTGTGACCTTCGGGGAGAGAGGTGTTCCATCAGTCCTATGTTAAGAATGGCTCATCATCACAAACAGTTCATTTGAGTTACAAATTTCTGATCAGATATGGGACGTAAATGTCAAGGAAGACAAACAAAAAAAAAGGTTTGTAGGAGTTGTTCTCATAATGTTGTTTTACTGCCTCAAAATCTCATGATTCTTAAGAACTTGGGGAGGTTTGTTGAGTGGAACAGGGAAATTACTGGAAAGGAGAAGGCATTCCTGTGTTGAGTTTCAAGGTGTAATAAAGGGATTCCTTTCCTGTAATAGGAAATGCTTTCAAAGATTTGACCCGGTATGACCAGGACCAAGCATTCATTCACCTATGTCTGTGTTTTCCAGATGCCCTATTAGTTACACGCTAGGAACACACAATGCAAAAGTCTGGTCCCAGTGGAGCTTGTAATAGGAGGGTTGCGAGGGACACATCGGTGCCATGTGCTGTGCTGAGACACGCAGCGTGAGGACCGAGAGGTGGCCAGTACAGACGAAGGGAGGGCAAGCCGGAGAAGGCGTCTCAGCTGGAGCGGTGTTTGAGTTCAATCCTGAAGGAATCCTAACGCTAACCAGGGCCTGAGGGAAGGACATTTCAGAGTAGAGGACACGTTCCAAGGCACAGAGTAAGGAAGAGGCCATGTGCTACTGAAGAATGAGGTGACGACCTTCTCACCGACACAGGAAGCAAGAGAAGTCACTGACGATCATTCACCAAACACGGAATACCTAAAGCACAAGACTGATAGTGAGGGACGTGCTCATAGACTGGAGAATTTCAAGATGAAAACAACGCAGATCTACTCAAGCTTGAGTTAAAACTGGGAGCCGGATGGGTGGCCAGCAACAACCACACCCTGACCGCCTCCACGAAAACTAGAGATGAACTCCAGGGTGTCCGAACTGCTGCTTTTAGCTCTAGACTCTGGGGAAGCTGGCTGGACCGCCCCCAGAGCTGGATGGGGCGGGGAGCCCGTGCTGTGTCTGTACCTGGAGGTCCCAGGTGACAGCAGCGGACCAGAGGAAGGGCCGGGGGACCTGGCAGTCCCTCTTCCAGTTTCCTAACACCTCACCTGTCGCAAGGCCATCTCAGAGTTAAGGCTGAGGCTAGTTCCCTAGGGGAGGGTGATCTTCAAGAATTTTTGCAAGGAGTCTCCTAAGAGACATGCACTAATGAACTTGAATCCGCATCTCCCTAAGCATCCAGGGTCAGCTGTGTCTGAAAAAGTCTTGAGTGGTCTGTACTGTCATGATGTGTCTACACTGTTGGAGGAGTCCACGAATGTCATAAACACCAGCCTGTGACATCCACAGGGCGGTTTTCCCCAGGCAGGAGGGAAACAGGAGTAGTGAGTCTATTATTGATGTTCAAGCCAGCTGTCCTTGGAGCAAACCTAACGACAGGGCTCCCTGTTGGCAGAGCGCTTGTCCCGGGGAAATGCCAAGATCAATCGTTTTGGAAATGGATCCTGTTCATGGCAGTGAATGTGACTTAACATATTTCATCAAGTTTGCATTTCTATGAAGAAAGACTTCCAAATCTATTTCCTTGAAGACTTCTTTGCACATGAATTTTTCATTTTATTGTAGAACAACATTTGCCTCAAGTGACACATCAAGGTGCCGGTCAACTTCTTGGTCCCTATCTAGCCCCGTTTGTTTAAAAACAAATGAATTCCAACAAAAGGGGAAATTTTAAGAGCTCCTTCCCTCCTGGCAGGGGCCAGGGACCGGAGCCAAGCAGGTTTCTCAGAAATTGGTTAATTTCGGTTACATCTGCGGATTTGGCGTTCCATCCCACTTACGGAAGGTGGAGACTCCCAGAGAAGAAGACAGTTACTGCAGTTCAGGGGCGTCCATTTCTTGGGGACCTGATCAGGCTTCCAGGGAGTTGGAGCCTCTTGAGGTTCAGGACTGAATCTCATGCCCGATCTGAGCAACGGCGTCAACAGCAACCCAGAGCCTGCTCCCCTCTGACTCAGGGACAGCTGCTATCCCACACCTGCAACTCTCCTGGGAAGCTGTGGGTCGGCGTTGGGGCACGCCAGCCTTGCGATCTAAAGCCTCCCCCTTTATCCCACATCCTAATGAGGGAGCAGCACGTGGCCCTTCCTCCTCTCATCCCCCCACATACACAAAGGGCCCCAGAACTGGGTTTCCCAACCCCCGGTCTTCAGAATTGCAGATCTCTTGATAGGGCCCGACGATCCTCACTCCTGAATGTGCTGACCTTCAAATCGTCACAGGAGTGCCCAGCTGTGGCTCATGAAAATGATAATGAGGACACAACGTTGGAGCAAAGCCATTACGCCAAGTCCGAGGGCGGAGGGCGGAGGGTGGAGGGCGGGGGGGGGGGTGTCCCTGCACATACAGGGTCCTGCCATGTCACAGTGGCAGAGATGGGCTGGGCCAGAGCGCACTAGCATTCGTGGGCCGCAATCTCTAGAGCTCCCATTATATCCGAAGTCTGGCGTGATTTCTCCAAACCTCTCTGCCCTGGTCCTGTGATGAGTCACAGGGAGCTTCTGAGTTGCAGCAGCCAATGTTTAACACAGGCCGAGTCTGGGAGCTGGAGGGCCTGGGGGAGAGAGACGCTGGGTTCCCGCACAGAGTCAGAACTCGTGTAGAAACTTGTCTAACCCCAGCCATCACCGATTGATGAGTTAACCACCTTTAACACGAGATTCAATAAAACATGCCATTTTTAACCTGAAGTGGGCTTTACAGAGTCACTCTCCTGTATCTCATTATTAAGCCTGTCCTGACCCCTGAGGGAACAGCCGTGATAGTACATATTATAAGCTCACTGCCCATAAAATATTTAAAGGAAGAAAAGGGGAGGGGGGAGACGTGACTTCACACAAAAGCCACGCACCAAATGAGAAAACGACAGGATCCCGGCCCTTCAAGACAAAGCAGAGCTCTCGCGCTCTGTGGCAATGCCGATACAGCTCAAGTGGAGTACCTCCCCTCTCACGGTACAGGAGGCCGTGAAATACCTATAGCACCTGTACTTTCTGCATTTGTCTCAAAAAGCCTTTATCAACGGCAAAAACAAGTTTCAAAAGATTTGCCTCCTCTTGGAGGCATGCCGTGGCCCCAGATGTTAGACTGTGTGTATGGTTAAGGGTCTTCTGTGACAGTTAGGCGCCCCGAAGCCGTGAAGGCTGGCCCACCTCCCCAGGCAGCAGCTAACTGTGCCATTTCGGTCACGGTTCCGCTCGGGGTGAGGGGGGTGGGGAGAAACAAAGGTAGCTTTAGGAATGTGGACTTATCCCCACTGAGTAAGAACTTTAGTAACAGTATGACAGACACCTCTGCAAGAAATCGATGACACAAATCGTGTTGCATCAGCCACAACCAGCCCATAGCTACACCTGTTAAGTGGAGAATTCAGGCAATTTTGGGGAACTATTTTTGTAAGAAACAGAGGAAATCTTTTCTTCTCAATATTCCTGTGCCAAATGTTGTTGTATAGGCTCCATACATACCTTAACTGTCCCAGTAACCCTGAGACAGGTCCATACGGGGAGACAGCGGGGAGAGGGGAGCGAGAGAGGGAGGCGTAAGTAACCTGGGCCAAGCCAGAGAGCAAGTCAGTAGTGGAGGAGGGATTCAGACTCAGGACTGTCTCACGGGAGCCTAAGTCCCCGACTACTCCTCAATACTTCCCCTAGCATATAACCGGACACCTGTTCTGCAAGTGAATTTCGGGTTTCTAAGAACCAATAAAATCACCAGAATTTCCCTTGTCCTTACTAAACACAAAGGTTGTCTAAATTTCTTCCCACTTAGAATCGTGTGCGAATGTGTGCAGTGTGTGTGTGTGCGTGCGCACAGATGTCTGGGACTATGTGTATTTCACACGTCCATAAAAACATTTTAAGTGAGCTTCAGAACAACAATTACTGTCTGTGTTTTCACCATGAAAAAGGGCAGGAAAGACAACCCCAAAGGCTGTAATGGAGGGAAAAAAACCGTAGCCTTGTGGCCACGGCGGGGAAGTGCTACCGTGGCCAATGTGCCATTTGACTGTGGAGGGGCTGTGCATCCTAATCCAGGGGTTCGGGGCTCATTCTTCCACGACCCCCTCGTCAGCCCCTCCTCAACAAGATACACACGACAGAATCAGACCCAGAGGTGTGTTCCATGGGCCAAGCTATCTGAAACGTTCCCCACTTCCATCGATGATAAATGGACTGATGAGGAACAAGATTAGCTATCAGTTATCCTCAGGAAAATAATTTTGAATCCCTGACATTAATTGAGCCTACATTTTGCGTTTTCCTTCCAAACGGATGGGGCAAGAAAGTACACTAGAATCCATAAAATCAGTCTGTGTGGACCACTTGGTTTTTTGTTTAATGTTTATTTATTTTTGAGGGAGAGAGTGTGTGCACAAATGGGGGAGGTGCAGGGGGGGGTGGACAGAATCTGAAGCAGGCTCTGAGCTGTCAGCAGGGCTCCTACCCACAAACCGTGAGATCATGGCCTGAGCTGAAGTCGGACCCTTAACCGACTGGGCCATCCAGGCGCCCTAGCAGTGTGGACCACTTATTGTTGGAAAAGCCATCATTCACACCAGAAGAGCCTGGCATTTGACTTTCTGTTAACTGACTGGATTGTACAATGCCTGTGTATTTGAATAAGCTTTGGAAATCCTGGAGAAAAGAGAGTGCATAACTGCCCTCTGAAGATGGAACTTCTTGGTGGGAAGAGAGTGCGTAGGATTTGTCTACACTTGGGAGTCCCAGGGCTACTCCAGATTGCTGTTGTGCATTCCCATCAGCCAGGTTAACACAAGCAGGTGCGTGGAAAACTTTCAACCAATATTTGCTAACCACAGTTTTTAGACAAGTGATCTCAGCCAAGGAAAAAAGTGGTTTTGAACATGGTAACAGTAAGGAAACCGAAGTTACCTTTTCTCTTCCCATGGCAAATCACAACCAGGGGAGAAAATTCAGAGTGGAAACAACTATTTCTTCCTGACAGTCACTGACTGATACGCGTGAAACGCTTACAGCACTGAGTGCTTAGGCGCTGAAAGAAGTCATCACTACCATTACGATTTTACAAAGCGTAAGGGTTTCCCTGGAGGGGTGGAGGGGGGGGAAGGCCCCATTCAAAAGGCAAGATAACATACTGGAAGGGAACAGCTTCTCTTGCTCACCTGGGAGGTATGCAGCTAGGTTCATTCAACTCTCAGCTTTTTTACAATCCAGTGTTGGAGAAAAACCTAGAGAACCCAAATTATAGATCTGCGTTTGGCCCGTTGAGTTGTAGGGAAGCTCGTTTAGCTACAATGGCTTACATTTCTCCTACAATCGTGTGCTATACCAGAGGGGGAAAAACAAGCAATATAGCCATTTAGTCCTGGAAAAAAAATTTTTTTAAATAAAATCAATAAAACAAAATATGGCGGGAAAATTAGATTACCCTGGGTGGAATTCTAGGAGGGAATGTGGAGTCTGTTATGGTGATTAAGTCATCATTTCTGACAGATTACTCTAATTGGCTGTCAAGTAACATTCCGCAACCCCATCTGTAACTTGGCGTCCCAGTTACTCAGCCAGTGTTACCTTCTGGACATACATAACACATACAAACAAGAGGAGGTACAGCCCGGCACTTATTATACTCATTAGCTGTGATTAGGTTCTGTGTTTTCAGATTAAGTAATAACGCAAGCTTCCGTTGTGCTTTATTTATTCTTAAAATTACAAGAAAAATGCATGGGCTCAAAGTAGGAGGCAGGGCACGTGAATGAAAAAGAATTGTTACACCAACGCGGGAGTGTAACGCTCTCTGGAGCACGGCTATTCACGAAGAATGTTCACCTTTTCATAGTTTGATTTTTCTCGGAGCTCTTACACTACGTTACCTGGAGAGGTTAATCTAGGTCTCTTTGTAACCCCTCCAGTCCTTCAACTTTGGTACCTCATTAGCTGTTATTTCTGTACAAGGCACCGCTATTGTGTTTCGCAACATTCTCGTGAACAGAAAGCCCTTTCTTTGATAACATTTCAGTCCTCACGTCTCGGTCACTGCATCTTTGGAATATAATAAGCAATTCATCCGATCAGCTGAGCTCCCAAATAAATTTGGTGAAAAGTACAGCAAAATGAGTTACAACTGTAAGGCTGCAGGCACACCTTACTTTTGTCTCGATTCTTGAGATCCATATGCTTTAATGACGAGAAAACTGGAGGGCATGAAAAGTTTCGGAAACAAAGGCAAACGGGAAGACTCAATGTAACAAAAGGCTTGTAGGATTACAGCGCTGTTGAGGCGATACTTGGGACAGCCCCGAGAACCGCAGAAGACCGCACGAGGACTTTGTGTGACAGCTGGGAGTACAATCACCGCTGATTAATGAGCCCAAATTAGCAGAAAGGTAATAATTTGCCCTTATTACTAAATGGGAAATGTACAGATATCCTTTCTAATCATGATTTCTTTTTGATTGTGGAATTGTCTTCCAAAACCAGTGATGGATGCTCCGAGAGTCATTCTTCCAGATGTTACCCAGATGCTAAATTAGACATGCTGCCTAACTGAGCCATGCAAAATACACACTGAAATAATAATGCCTGGCCAGGCCAACCATTAAGGGGTGGTTTAATGACCTGGGTAGTTCATTTATATTTCCAATACTATGACTCCACATGCCACAAACTCAGCATAATCTCATATTTTAAGACAAATGAGTCTGCTTTAAAAATAAATTGTCCTTTTGACATTAGCCTCTGCCTGTAATGGCCATCTTTGGGCTCGGCTCTGTCAAAGCCTTGGGATAAAGGAGAACCCGGCCTGCCAGGCTCATGGGGGCTCCGTCCCCAACACCAGCTGTTTTGAGGTCATTCGCCACTCCCCACGTGTCATCACCCCATGAACGGGGACGAGCTGGGCCCTGTGCACTGGGGAGTGGATCGCTGTGCCTCCCTTGTTCACCTTCACTCTGTGTGGGGATGCCTGCTGCTTGACCTGGTCCTTGTGCACCTGTTCACTCTGTGCAAACCCAGCCCCC
Organism: Lynx rufus; assembly: GCF_022079265.1. Taxonomy (NCBI): domain Eukaryota; kingdom Metazoa; phylum Chordata; class Mammalia; order Carnivora; family Felidae; genus Lynx; species Lynx rufus. The sequence continues at coordinate 10,272,372 of NW_025814889.1, read as the reverse complement.
AGTCCTGGCCAAGCCTGGAGCGCACCTGCCGCCGGGGGCTCGACCCAGTTACTGGCAATCCCTGGTACTGCTTCCCAGAACCCTCTCACTCAGCTGCTTTCAGCCACACCCCTGATGCATCCCCACCGGAAACACCCTTTGGACAGTGCAACCTGCCAGCCTGCACTTGAATTTCCAACCCCAGCTGGAAACCTGCACGCCGGAAGAGACAGCTGCCGGGTCTGTTTTCCCAGCCCCTCACCCGACTGACCCTCTGGCTTGGCCCTAAATTTGCTGATTTTTCTTCCCCTTGAATTCCCAGTTTAGAATTTCCGCTCAGTTTTTCCTCTACCCTACCCCTTGCTGTTTCCACTGGTGCTACCTCGTTAGCTCCTGATTCCTGGTCCCTCAGATTCCGGAAGTGGCCCCCTCTCTACTTCTGGTCCCTGCCCTCCAAGCATCTCATACACCGCTGCCTTTTTAATCTGCCTGAAACTCTGCTCTAGTAATTTCTGTCCCTTGCCCCAAAACTTTCCATGATCTGCCAAATTAAATTCCAGCTCCTTGGCCTGCCTTTCATGCAACTCCAAGCTTTGACCCCGAATTACCTTTCCAGGCTTCTTTCTCCTGATTGCTCAACACTTGTCTTCAACTCTGGTCAAACTGGACAACTCCCTCTTGCTGGGACCTCATCCATATGCTTCTCCACAAAAAGGCACAACGACCTTTCTCGCATATAAACACAGTACTTCCTTCACTAATATAACCACTGTATATGTTACATAGGAACACCTATATACTAGTAGGCTGAATCATGTGAAATTCCCATTTTGTAGATTGTGAATAGCTGAAGGGTGACGATTTCATAGGATACAACCTCGTACACTGCACAGCAACAGAACTGCATTATTTTCTTTTCGGGTGACTTGTGAAAAGCTCCCCGAGTTCAAGTCATGTAGGTTTTTCTCCTTTGTAAGGTTTGGAGAGCTTTCCAGCAATTCATCTGCAATATTTATCAGGGTATGAGCTCAATTACACGTAAACTTGATGACACAAAGCAAAACCACCCTCCACACCAGGCACAGAATCGATGGGTGTTCCACGTGCGGTGCTGGACTCCCTTCACCCACTCTCTGCGGCTTCAACGCTGCTGAGATTAGTGATGCTTTATCCAGTAATCTCGGGTTTCCTTTCAACTTCAAGGCAGACTAAAGCCCCCACAAGGATACCCCTCTATCAAGCAAATCTTTAAAACCTCTGGTTCAAAACTAACTTGGAAAACTTAAGCCAACCGTATCTTCCCTTGAACCTTCTGACAGGGTACCGACGTCTCATCAAATCCACGGAAAAGCCCCACTGAATTTCGTATTCTACTGATCCTTCCCTAGCTTAGCGTCAGAGTCCTGACTTGTTTGAGTTGCTTTGCCAGCCACGTTTATTAATTAGTGTCTAACATTTCCATCTCTGCAAGTTGCAACCTCTCATAAAAAATGCATGGTTTGATTGGCTTAGCAATGACAACTTCATTTACAACAGACAAATAAATACCATACCTCGCGCAGTGATCTTTCTCCATTTATTTATTTAGCTACCTCCATGGCCTTTGGGATTTATACTAAGCGAATGAGAGCAGATAACTAGTGTAATTTTCCTCTCTTAATCATATTTAGGCAAAAATGATTAAGTACCTTTTTTTTAAACAAATGAAGCTGGTTTCTAAAAAATTATTCCCTATACTAAAAATAGTCGGCAAGTTTGAAAAAAATATGCCTTAAGGGCTATTTCATATTAGCCATGTTTAAAATGCAAATCCATTAAACATCTGAGCAAGACATCTGATATTGTTTTTAGCAACTCTATTATTCATCTCCTTTTCCACAATAGTACTAAACTTTGGTTGACATTTTGCCAAATGAAGAACTCCCCTCCAGTGCCGCTAATTCTTTATGAGTTCGAGTTTAATTTTACTGTCTCATTTTGATTTCTACCTTCTACTCTCATGTGTGAGATGGTTTACCAACTTTGGAAATTACTTGTTGGCAGAGCTCAGGGAAATTATGACGGTTCAATTGTTCTATAAATACCCTTACCCTGAAGCTCAGTCTTCTAGAGATCGGATGCAGGTTTAGGCCTTCATATACACAGCACTGTCACCAAAATTCAAATGGCAGAGATAAACTCAGATAGGGGATACATTAAGAATACGGGAGACGTTTAGGGTGCCTGGGTGGCTCAGTCGGTTAAGCGTCCAACTCTTGATGTCGGCTCAAATCAGGATCTCACTGTTCGTGAGTTCGAGCCCCTTGGACTCTGTGCTGACAGTGTGGAGCCTGCCTGGGATTCTCTCTCTCTCTCTCTCTCTCTCTCTCTCTCTCTCTCTCTCTCTCTCCCTCGCTCTTTGCCCCTCCCCTACTCATGCTGTCTCTCTCTCAAAAAATAAATTAAAAAAATGAATACGGGAGACGTCTTAAATTAAGGTAATAAGGTAACAACTCTTTATTGACAATGCTTGATCTGCAGTGGCTCACCTATTTTGATGGTTTCTTCTACGAAAGAGGTCTTGGGAAATTTGGCCAGCTTTATTTGTTCTGTAGCGGAAAGAATATCACACTTACAATCACAAGGTCTGGGTTTGAGACTTGGCTTTGCCAACTCCCAGTACTTACGGTCAAGTCACTTGACCTCTTTAAGCCTTGGTAAGGTCTTAGTTTCTTAATTGACGCAGGTGTTACTAGAGTAGAAAAATGCTTTGTGATCATCCATGCTTTGTCTCACCTTGTGCTTGTAGTTTGTGGAGTAGGGGTCTAACCTGACTAAAAGGACTGCAATGGAAAATCAAAGTACTGAGGACACTCTCCCATCTCCCTCTTGCACCCCCCGCCCTCGGTTTGTAAACAACTCTCGAGATATTTTATAGTCAGAGAGTGTCGATGAATAAAAGCTTTTCCTGAGAGCTCATTTATTCAACACACATTTGTTGGGCAGCATCTATGGTATGAGGCTGGGCTCTGAGAACCTTCTCTCTCTTTGAGGCATTTGGAGCTTAATCCAGGAGAGACTAAGAGGTAAATAACCGGGGGGAGTAAAATTCAGCATGACAGGATGAAATCACCACCCCACTACGGTGGATTCAGATGAAGAAATATTCGATTCTACCTTCACAGAAGTGAAACAGCACCTGTGTGTGATCCTATGGCTGGACTATAGTGTGTGAGCAAGAGTGTCATAGACGCTGGAGAGAAAGTCAGGGACACAGCGTGGAGGTCGAGTCTCACCCTTAGGACCCAGCAGGTGTCCATTCTTTTCTGCCACAAGACACAACACAACCATATTCACACACTCCCGCAGTGCGCTGGGGGTGGCGTGCAATTCCAGGGTCCTAATTCCACTCCGTCCTCTCCGACTCAAGGGAGCACCCGGGAGATGAGTGAGATCGCAGTTATGACCGGGATAACTTCAAAAATCTCCTAACCCCTTCCGTGCTTTTCCTAGCTGTGGGGACAACCATAGTCCCAAATGATAAAGAGGGCAGAATTCCAGAGATGCTAAGGGAGAACGCAGGATTTCCTCGCTGATCACAAATGGGGTACTGAGATGAGGCAGTAGGGGAGAAGGAAAGGTTGAGGATGACTCCTGGCTTTTGGTCTCGGGTGGTGCACCCGTCCACGTGGACAGGTAACCATACTTGAAGAGGGCCTGGGTGCTGGTCAGAAGAGGACTTTAGTATTGCAACTGCCTGGGGACCAACTGCATGCAACTTTGCAGTAACAGCTATCGGACATCTAGGTTTGGGGCCTGGCAGGGAAGTCTGACTTTCAAGATCAAGGTTTGGGAGGCGGCAGGTCCCAGGAGGCAGAGGAAGACAGGAGGATGATTGACAGAAATCGTGCAGTGAGAACGAAGGGGTAAAAACAGAACCCGGGGGTGGGGGGCACATCCGTGGTTAAGGCCTAGTTCTCTGCCCGCCATCCTTATGAGAAACAGCACATTCCTTTTTATTGGGAGAAAAGTCGACTGTCTGTCACTGTGCTGTGTAAGGAAGGCGCCTGGAAGGCTTATGGCCTGAGATGTCTTTAAAGGTTCTCTTTTGCACTTGGCTCTGCTTTAATCCAGTGTCTTCAGCATTTCAAGCTTTAGGCCAGACCCAACCTTCCCTTTCATAAATCAACACCATGCCTAGCCAGCTGGTGTATTTATTCTTTTTCATTATTTCGAATTTTGTTAAAGTCTAAGCTAAATTTTTGTTTTCCCATTAAGGTCTTTGAAAGTTACCATGGGAAATATTTATTGTCCGCATTGCCATAAAACTGAAGGGCATATCACGTTTAGAGAAGAGAGTCCAGATAAAATGCCTACGAACACACCCAAAGAGTCCCAACTACGACATCTGTCCAACCAAATGCTGTCAAAGAGACTGAAGGTCATGGTCCATACGAGGCTATTTTGGGAACCAGGCACTGTATACAGATCCTGCCTTGCAAGTAAAGTGTTCTTCCACTGAACCTGAGTGGCTACCTTCCGTGAGGCGAACTACATGGAAAAAGAACATGGGTGTGCCCTTAAAAACCGGCACAACACCCGTCTTCTTAGCCAACATCACCAACGTGCCTTCAGGAGGTGTTACCAAAGATGGCCACGCAGACCGAAACATCCTCGCCGTGGCTCACTCCCTCCTTTTCAAGCGGTAAGGAGATTTCATGGTTAGTCAACTGGGTTGAGAGCCTAGAGCTCATTTCCACTAACGAGCTGATGTGCTGACCACGGTCACGGCAGCCTGCAATCACTGACTCGTGATTCTTCCCAAGACCAAGGGTGAGGGGCTTGGCACATGTGACTCAGAGGCGCAGTGAGGGAAAAGCACCGTTTGTGCATCTCCAAAAATGCATAATTAGGAAGGAGAAGCTCCTTTGCAGCCCCAATCTATTAATTCAGCTCTAATCAGTGAAATACAGAAGTGGGGAGGGCGACTTGAAGTCCAAGGACAGCACCTGACATACAGCCCTGTCCTCACGTGTATTTCAGGATCTCCCCCATCAAGAGGTGGAGGCTGGGCTGGGGATTATACCGTGAGCTGACAGAAGCCTGCGAGAGAGGTGTGGCCTGACTTTGAGGTGACGTCAGCAAAGAGCAAGGCTGAGGATGTTTTAGTCCTGGGGGCCGCGTGCACTCTGCCGCGGGCTCGTCCTCACGAGTCAGCCAGTCGGTTCTGCTGAGTGAAATAAACACGGGTGTCTGCTTGTAAGTTCCAGGGAAGGCCTGGTAATTTTACTCTTGCCTTCTGTGTGCCTTTCCTGGTCCCCTATTCCACGCAGATCTAACCCACCATCAGCAGGTATTACACCCCGAATGTGTCCTCCTCCTGGGACGGGGCACTGATCTCTCGTCCTGCCCCTTTGGCCTCCTTTCCCCGCTGGCTCCTCTGTTCACCTTCTGCTTCCTACTCAGTTAACCAGCCGCAGCTCACGCTTTGATGCTGGTCTGACAGACAACGGTGTGACTCAGGCAAACGGCGGCCATGTAGGTTTTAGTGTTTTCGTGGCAACAAATGACTCTGTGCTTAGAGACTGCTGCCCGGGGTGCCTGTTGTATTTCAAGTGATCGTGAACCACCCAACACGTGAAACACGTCTCCCGATCCACGAGAAGCAGGGATGGAATGCCAGAACCCACTCCAGAGGAATCTCACAACTAATTAGGACAGGTGACATTCTTCTTAGACCTCCCAAATTAACACACGTATTATATGTGTTTATAAAGTACCTCTTCTCAGGAGGCAGTGCATTCTACCCTCGCATGCCTGTGGCAGTGCAATCTTCTTTGTCAGCCAGAGTCTCTCAAGCGGTGGCTATGGAGAGGGAGAGGATAAGAAGTGCTTTGCTTCCCTAGGAAGGAAGCGCAGGTCCATGGAGGATGAACCAGCAGGGACTCCGCACGCCCACCGTTTCTGCAAGGTGGGACCCGGCTGCCGAGTATTACAGATGAACTCTGTGTGGCAGAAGATTGCTCCTCTCTAGAATTAGCTTATTCTGGCCAGGAAAAAACTGTGCTAAAAATAGCACTAACTCCATTCATCCTCTTACAGCCCGGGACATATTAATTCTACGTAAGTCTCACTCATGTGAGATTTTTCTGGCAGGTCTTTGAGAGCTGATGGGACGGAAAACACACAGTTGCCCACACAAAGATACTGGCGAACAAGAGACCTCCTCATGTGCCGTTCGCAGCTTTACCTCCTTCCCGACCTGTCCCAGATGCTCAGGTCACCCAGATCCCTTTTAGAACGTCTGCAAGGAAATCTGGGAGGGTGGCAGCATCTGCAGTGACAGAGGAGCTCCGCCCTCTTGAGCACCGAGGAGACCTATCGATTCCGCTGCGGGAGGCAGGTGTGCACACACAGTCAGTGTGGTCTTTAAAGCGAACTGTGATCGATTCCCAGGATGGCGGTACTGGTGAGGGCTGTTCCCGCCAGCACACAGGCCATCGCACTGTGCTGTGCACACACAGTCCCCGGGATCTGGTGCAAATCCAGGTACAGGGAGAGGCCCGAGAGTCAGCACAACGAACACAGTCCTGACGGTTCCGGGGCTGCTAGCCGCGGACCAGGCTCTGAACAGCAAGGCTACCTGTACTTGCGGGAGGGTCATCAGCAGGTGCGAGGGCTCCCGCACAGCCAGATGAGCAGGAGGAAACAGGTTAATCGCCACCACCTTACTCTTGGGGCTGATGGCAGTCATTCTCCAATAGTGGTTCTCGAACCTGAACACTGGGATCACCTGGAAAGCTTTAAAAATACCCTGAGAGATTCTTCTTTAATCTGCCTGAGGCATGGCCTGGGCATGTGTCATTTCAAAAGCTCCCCAGTCGGGGCTACTAATCACAGAACTAGCTCTAGATGCAAATGGACTCAAACTTAGGACCACTTTGGTTTTTTCTTCATCCCTTCTGAAAAAATTTGTCTAGTTCCTGTGTCATTTTAGGTAAATGGCCAGGAAGAATATTATGACTATCAGAGTCTTTTCTCAGAGGGTAGAAATGAGAAAAGGAATCACCACGCTCAGTGGCCTCACATCACACAGTGTAATGTCACCGACAGATGGGTCGTAGGGGCCCTGAACCGCTGTTTCTTTAAGTGACGTGTTTAGCATAATCTCGTACAGAAATCGCGGGGGCCTGAGATGCTGACAAGACCAAGAGGCTGGGAGTCGGCGGATACATGTTGCTGTCCCATCCCGACCTCGCCACCGAACTGTTCTGGGCTTTTGCTTCCTCATCTGTCATCTGAAGGGCAGCAGTACTATCTCCAAAAAAAACCTTTTAGTTTCCACAGTCCATGACCTCTGATGAAATAGGGTCTATTTTCCTCAGCATGCCCTCTCTTCCTCTGCTGACCCAGAGAACCGCATTCAACTAGACAGAAATCTACTGAGATTAGCCCCAGGATTTCCTAGGTCTGGGACTCTGATCTTCCTTACTGATGATATTGAGTTTTGGTTAATGACCTCCAGGGGTTTTACATTTGGGCAATGCTGACTCAGGGACAGGTTGGGCAACACAGTGATTAGGATTCTCTAATAAATGCCTCAGAGGCACGTAATGACTTTTTGTAGGAGTTGTGATTATAGTTAATGCCTTCCATGAGCTGCCGAAGAAATGTTAAGATACAACTCATCCAAATCTAGGCTGAAGCGCCTCTTCCTATTTAAATGATGGCTTATAAATATTAGTAAAAACCATCAGACACTCATAACGGAGTAGGATTACAGGTGAAGTTAAGCTGAATTGGAGGGCAGTTGTCTTTCACATGTCCTTGTATCTGGATGGAAGAGGCCAATTATTAGACGTAAGCGACACTCAGTGATTTGTTATTTTTCCTCTAATAGCCAAAAGTATGCCCTTAAATTTGGAATGACAGACTTCTCACTGAAAAGGCAACCAGAGTGGGAAAACAAATTATGACTCTCTGTTTTATTATTTATCTAGCCTTTTATTATTTTCATGAGCTCAGGCGTATATAAAAACCCTTGGCATGGTGCCCAAGACGCAGTAAGTGCTCGGTACACGTTAACTATTACAATTAGTTTTATTAATCAAACATCTATTGCTATTCCGTTAAAGTTATCTAAATTCCAAAAGTCACTGAAAAATACCAGTCACGTAGAGAGAACATTTACAAAACCAAAACTTGCCAGAAAGATACTTCTGGAGTTCTAGAACTACTGTTCTGAATTTACACCCGCCAGCGGTAATATGGGCAATGACAGCAATTAGCTTTCTATTTCCTGGTCTACACGACTTGCTGACAGCCGGTCTGCTTACACTGGACCTCACGTACCACTCAGCACAAAGCATCTGGCACACTTTCCTGGTTTGCATCTAAATATATGCTTTTCTAGGGAAATTAAGAACCGTGTATGTGTGGGCAAGCGCACGAAGCGTGGAATTTGACAGACTGAAATATACCCTAGTGGCCTGCGGTCACCCAAGTTTAGTCTTCAGGGTGGAGGTGAGTTTCCAGGGAACCTGTTCTTCACTTTGACTTGGGCCTTCTGGCCCCTGAGGGAGGACTTGGTGGCCCAGAGATCACAGAACTCTCGGTCTAACCCCACGTGCTGTCACACGGCATCCCGGCTCTTGCTCCCAAGACCAGGCCAGTGGGGGATGGGGGGGGGGATGTACCACCAAGTCTCCACGACATGTCCACGTATCTACATTCACATCAACACAGCAATGACAGCACGACGACCGGACAGAATTAACCACATGGTTTACCCTAAATGTCTTAGTCAACACTGAGCCTTTGGTCCTAACTCACCTCCTGACCAAGGGAGAGGACAGAGCAGGTGGGTGGCTGGGGACGGAGAGAGAAGGGCACCCGAGCTCCCAGGACACGAGGAAAAGCGCTGCGCTGACCCAGTGTCCTTGCCCCTGACTTTGCCAAGGCAGAGAGCATGTGGCTGAGCGCGCGGCCGTGGGGCTGCTGAGGGGGCCGCGTAGACCCCATGTGCGGCGCTCACTGGTTTCCTGCTGCCCTCGTCTGTGGTGCAGGGTCTGGCCCCCCGTTTCCAGAAGCAGAGATAAGGGGGTAGGGCTCAGCTGTTCTTGAAAGGCGTCAGGGCTCCTGGGGCAGCAAGGCGCGATGATGGAGGGCGGAGAACTCCTATTTATCTCCCAGTCCCCGTGCCCAGCCACAGCCCGCTGGCTGTCCTGCCGCTTCCTGCTTGGTGTGCTGAGTAACAGGGTTCGTGCCTGATCTTCCAGGATGAGCCGGGCCCCGCTCTGCCCTTCCCCTACGGAAGGACACAGAGCCAAGAGATGGGGGGCGGGGAGGCCAGCTGGACAGAGCGGGGCATTAGGATGCAGATTGGGGACTGGGACCGAAAGCCTGGGGATGCAGATAAAGCAAGGCGCCCTAATAACATGAATGTTAATGAGATGGTGTCGGTAAAGCTGCACTCCTCTGAAGAAAGGTGTTGCATTTATAATCATTTTTGCAAAGCAGTTCCTCTTACAGGAGTGACTGCCTTTGATCTGTAGCTCCTTCCTGGAGAGCCTGGGACCAGGAGCCTCCAGCCCAAGACAGGAGCAAATGCCTGGCCACACCCGCCCAGCGACGTCAGTGGTCTCCGGCTGGGCAAGAGGGCAGGGCTCCGCATCTCCGGCAAAGCTGCACAGCACAGTGCCCGGGCCCCGTGTGGCATCAGGACCGGCTCTGGGCGCCAGCTGCCTTCTGGGGAGGCCTGCTTAGCGAAGCACCAGGACCCGGGCGCCCTGCCTCTCGGGCGAGCGCGTCGTGAGACGCCGCTAGTTGTAGGAGTAAAAGAGCTGAGGATTTAGATCGATTTCAGGACAGCTCCAAAGGGAGCAAACGTGGGCATCCCGAGCTTATCCATGCGGCGGTGGGAGTGCCGAGAGAGAACACCTGCTCCTGGGGGTCTCCAACGGCGGGGCCCTTGGCGTCCGAGGTCAGACTCACAGTCACCAGCTGTCTGACCCCAGGCAGGTCACTCTTGAGTTTTAGTTTCCTCACCAGCCAACAGGGCCATATGACACAGACCTTGTGGAGGTGCTGTGACAATGCAAAGAAATATAGTCACAGAGCCCTCACGTGGTGCCTGATACGTGGGCCATCAACAGACAGTCACTTTTGCAGTGATTTGCATTGTAGTGCTGTGCTGGCGACCCAGGTCCCACTCCCTACCCCCTAAGACGTGGTGGACATCATGCCTGATCCAGGGGCAGGGCCAGGGGTAGGTGGCCATGCTACTGGGGAGTTTTAGCAACGGTGGCTTCTAATTCTAGTGCTGTCACTGTTGGCTAGGGGAGGTCAGAGGAGTTAATTTAATCTCCCGGTGCCCCAGTGTCCTCCGTATAACAAGGTGAACACTGTCAATACAGCACCTGACATATTTCTAGAAGGGACGACAAAGAATACCATAAAGCCATCTACAAACACAGGCGATTCACTCATCCATGTGAACTGGGGACAGGAATCAAACAGATGCAAGAAATCCACCAAAAATCCTGAAACCTCATTAGGTTAAACACCCTTAACTTATCAAACCAAGGCTGTAAGCAAGGAATTAGAGGGACTTGTTAAGCCTTCATCGCCTCTCCCTCCTTCTTTGTTCCTTGGGAAAAAAATTACGAGTGCTCAGCTCCCTGTTGGTTCTCAGCCAGAGGGGAGTGGGAAGCAGATGTCCAGAGAACCTCAAAGTGGGAAGCCAAGCCCCGAACGGGCCAGATGAGTCTATGTAAGGTACAGATGGCTCTTGGACAATGCGAGGGTTGGCGCGCTAACCCCCTGTGTGGTCAAAAATCTGTATATAACTTTGGACTCCCCCAAAACTTAACTACTAATAGCCTACTGTTGACCAGAAGCCTCACCCGTAGCATCAACAGACAGTCCGTTAACATATATTTTGTATGTTCTCTGCATTATATGTTATATTCTTACAATCCAGTAAGCTGGAGGGAAAAAAGGGCCATTGAGAAAATCATAAGGAAGAGAAACTACATGTTACAGTTTTGCTTTTCTAAAAGATAAATCCACCTGTAAGTGGACCCACGCAGTTCAAATCTGTGTTGTTCAAGGGTCAAGTGTAACTCTAACACTACTAACAGATACCTGAAGCAAGTCAAGTCCTAGCTGTCTGCCTGGCTACCCACTTGGATAAACAGGCAGACAGAGAGATAGATGTACAGAGAGATGTTTTTCCTTAAGCAGGACATTACCGTAGACAACGCACGGGAGGAAAACTGGTCCTACGAGACTGCAAAGGACTCTGAGAACCACTGAGTCCAACCATTTCGTTTTTGCAGATGAAGACAGGAAGGGCTTTCAAGAGTTCTTAATGACAGGTGGGGAAGGGGATGACAGGACAAATATGTGTTTTGACTACTGGTGGGAAGAAATGACAGTCAGGAAGAATAAAAAACGTGAAAGAGAACATCTGTCGTGGTGTCCCTTTTCTGCAATCTCCCACAGGCACTGTTTATTGTTTACCTTTTCATCTTGGAGACTTCGGGTAGGGAGAGCCGTAACGATACGGTCCTGAGGTACTGCTTTATTACCAAAACAACTTTAATAGCTTATGTCACAATACTAATGAGACTTCCTGAGCACCTGTGTACAGTCACAGTCTATGGCTCAAATGAGCGAAGGATACATGAAACTTCTTTCCCTCCTTGCCTCCCAGTGGCCGTGGCCAGCCTGCTTCCCTTGCGCTCACCAACCTAGATGTGGCCCAGGCGGGGTTTCCAAGACTCCCTCTGATCCTCATGTCCCTTCCCCCAGCTCAGCCATTCTCCGTGTCTTGGTGGGTGGGTAAGGACCTTGGGGCTCCTGGGAGAACTCTCTCCATTCCCACCCTCGTCACATACTTTTTCATGGCCTGGAGCCTGAGACTGAAGAACTGGACAGCCCACCTCTACTGGACACAGTCCCCTGAGCTGTGCCCACCCCACATGTGACAGATTCACGGTCTGTCCGGCACAATGGTAATATTTTCAGGTGATGAATTCTCATGGGGAATGCATACTCCCCGGGAAAAATCTGGACTACTTTCCAACTTAAAAAAAAAACCAAAAAACATGTCTCCTGGTGTTGTAAGCTCGAGCCCAATGTTGGGTGTAGAGATTACTTAAAAATCAAATCTTTGAAAAAAGTTTTCCCCTTTCATTTGATTGTCGCAAGTCCTTTCCTATGCAATTCCATCCAGACCTTTAATCCAATTCATGGATTTTTCCCTACAATCTTCTTTTGAAAGCTTATCAACCTCTAATAGAACTGAGATCTAATAAGTGAACTTAATATTCCCAATGTAGTCCTGGGATATCAGAGAGAAATGAGTACCTCTGAAATCCGACTCTTGTTTCTTTCTGCCACTGTGCTATCCTACTGTGGCCTCATACGTTACCAGTGAGACCACAGTGCTGCTCAATGACATGGGGCAATTGTGCACCCCTGGCTGGGCCCCTGGGCTACGTAGGTTGCACGTATGCTTTCCTAAGCCCTCACAACAGTCCTGGTAACGAGGGAATGCAGTTGAGCCTCTGCACGGCATTCCACAGAAACCTCATTATCAAAAACTGGTGTAACTGCTCCCTGTTTTAACCCCGTGCTACCTGGGCTGCTCAGCTCAGTCACTTTCAACATTTCACCACTAAGGACCCCTCATGAATTTTCTCCCACAGATTTCCTTGTATCGAGCGGGCCCTATTTTAAAAGTCACTGGTTTTTGGGGTGCCTGGGTGGCTCAGTCAGTTGAGCACCTGACTCTCGATCTTGGCTCACGTCGTGATCTCACGGTTTGTGGGTTCAAGCCCCACCTTGGGCTCCGTGCTGATGACGATGGCACAGAGCCTGCTAGGGATTCTGTCTCTCCTTCTCTCTGCCCCTCCCCAACTTGTGCTCTCTCTCTCTCTCTCTCTCTCTCTCTCTCAAAATAAATAAAAGTAATTAGCTTTTTATTACAGTTAAAATCAAAGCCATAGGTCAATAACTGCCAATCAAAGCTACTGAGCTGACTGGCCGCCAGCCTAAAGCAAAAGAAGCCTTGCTGAGGTGGCATGTAAAATGTTATGGTGGGTGAAACAGATTACTTCCAGTGGCCTTTTGTGAAATATTAAAATATGCTTTCCCAGACCCCTTGCGATTGGCCTCCAGACTGGGAACCACTGGGCCTGGAGTTTCTTTCATTTTCTGGCTTGCTTTCTTTCTTTTTCATTTTGAGAGAGACAGAGAGTGAGCAGGGGAGGAACACAGAGAGGGAGACAGAATCCCAAACAGGCTCCACACTGCCAGCACACAGCCCAACGTAAGGTTTGAACTCATGAACCATGAGATCATGACCGAAATTAAGAGTCGGATGCTTCACCGACTGAGCCAGCCAGGCGGCCCTCACCCTCCAACTTTCTGTCTCAGGCCCAAAGCAATGAGCAGCCCAGCACCCGGGCCATGCCTGCCTGAATCCCATGTGGGCCTGATTCTGCAGCTTGAGCGCTTCTCCTCCACACTGGCTTAGCTCCAGTTGGTGGCTACAGCCCTGGGGAGCTGCCCTCTAGGCACAACATGGCACTCTCCATCATAGTCCCTTACAAGGTCATCTTAAAAAAAAAACAGTTCTGGGGCATCTGGGTGACTCAGTCGGTTAAGCACCTGACTCTTGATCTCAGCTCAGGTCTTGATCTCAGGGTCGTGAGTTCAAGCTCCGTGTTGGGCTTTGCTCTGGGCATGAAGCCTACTTAAAAAAAAAAAAAAAAAAAAAAAAGGTCCTCACTTTTGTTTAGCTTTCATTTCGGCAGGACGAAGTGTTCTGCTAAAACAGCACCGACAGCAGGGGAATAGTTGCTTTGGGGAAGTCCTGGAAGGCCAAACATTTCAGCCCAGGCCCAGTCCCGCAAATGCAAATCTGAAGAATGCACACCAAATGTCCCGATTTACACACTCCACAGCACACACATTTTATATGTTGGGTTGCGACCCCAGAAGAGTTCACACCTACAGAATCTGTCAAGTAGAAACAATGTCTTCTAAGCACATTTCTTCAGGGGCTCAGAAAGCTTTACATACATTATCTCATTCGGCGCCTACTCTTCTGTTAAGAAGGTGGAAGGCAGGGATTATCACCATTAAATGGTGGTTCTCAAGTACCCTCGCACATGCACTATGAATTAGCCATGATCCCGATTCAAAGCAAAAACCAACCAACAGACAAACAAACATGAGAATTACACAGTTCACGAAGCCTAATATAAGAAAGGTGACTGCAAAGTAGTTAAGAGTATGTTGGCAGGCCAAATAAAAGGGGGGGGGATTTTAAACTATATCTTCCTGGTTTTATTTGGCTGAATTAATACTCACATATGGATGTGTGTGAATATATGCCCATCTTAAGTATATAGAGACATACATACGGGTCTGTGTAGAGGATACAAATTCTATCTCTCTCTCTCACACACACACACACACACACACACACACACACACACACAGGAGTGCACAACACAGCAAATCTACATTCACCCTCTATTTTGGAGCACTTGGAAAACGTGTGGGCAAAGGTGCCATTTTTGGGAACAAAGGTGGACTCCTTGGGAAACACTTTATGAAAGTAGCTCATCTGGGCATGAAATATCCAAGAGCTAGTTATTAAACCTTAACCAAGTACAGGCATGGTGGCTGGCTTTGTTTTTGGGTGATTCAGTTATAAACAGCATGGTTGCTACTGTATTCCCTGGTACCCAGAACGGTTCCTGGCAAACAATAAAAATTCAGTAAATACTGGGGCACCTGGGTGGCTCAGTCGGTTAAGCGTCCGACTTCAGCTCAGGTCATGATCTTGTGGTTCGTGAATCTGAGCCCCTCATCGGGCTCTGTGCTGACAGCTCGGAGCCTGGAGCCTGCTTTGGATTCTCTGTCTCCCTCTCTCTCTGCCCCTCCTCACTCATACTCTGTCTCTCTCTCTCTCAAAAATAAATAAAAACATTTAAAATAAAAAAAATTTCAGTAGATATTTGATGAACGAGTGTATGAATGCTCTGTTCTACATGATAACATGCTTTTGAAGACTTAACTCTGCTTATGTAGACATTTTGGCGGTGTCTTCCTGTTCTAAATAAATGGCATCTGAGACAAAACTTTATCTAGCCTGGTCTAGTTAGGCTTGGATTCAAATGAGATGGTTTGGTGGGGGGCACGATTTTCATGATACGATGAGATGGAGTTGGAGGGATTTTACGACAGAAATAATGACGATGATGGTAATGATAAAATAATCATCATGGCTCTGAGCACAAAGGCATTAAATACATATTAATAATTAGAAGAGGTGGTTCAAAGAAAATGAGTACCTCAAAATGCATTACAATGGGCAAATTGAATTTGGTCCCAGTGAGAGCCAAGCTGTTCTGCTGGAAGAATATTAAACCCCAGCATTCTGCTCTTAAAGGACACAGGGGGACAATTCTATGGAGAATTGTGTGGAAGGCCGCCTGGCAGGAAGGAGAGTGCCTGCCCGCATAGGTAAATGATCCCTTCCAGGGAAGCCAAGAAGGGGCTCATTCACTTCATGTGGGTGAACACACCCGTCCCAAGAGGCAGTTTTATTTACAGCTTCTTCCTACTGGATCGGCCTCATTTGTTTTTATATCTCCAATCTACGTGGAGCCCTCGCTCACGCTCCAAGTGTTCTTATAAAACACCTTTCGGTAAGCCACCGCTGAAATGGAATGCTCTAAACAAATGTTCTCTTAGGGCAGTAACACCTTACTATAAACTGCATTTAATAAAACTGGTAGTGATTCTAAAAAGAAAGGAAGGAGGAAGGCATAGGCAGAGAAAATGTCCGGAAGAAATTTGCAATTAATATTTTACAAGACATTTAGATTCTGATTCCTCCTTGCTGTTAAAATTTAAGAGCTTTTCCAAAACTGTATTCCTCTCTGTTATTACATCCTTAATTAAATTAATTTATACAGTGAATGCTCTAATGATACTGCTGTAGGTTTTCAATCAGAAAGCCTTACTGCGAGAGACAATATGTTTTAAGACCTTGAGAAAAGAATAACGTAAGGCCCAGTGCTGTCACTGGCATGGGGATATTTGGTCCTGGACATGTGATTATTGAAAAGATCGTGGTAGTTTTTCTGTGTTTCGATTAAGGTCTTTATTTTTTAATTAAGCTAAATTAGGTCAGTGAACACAAAATGAGTCTCTCAAGTTGCCTCTACAAGGATTTTTCTCTCTGGGCAATACAATGGCAGACGATGACATTTCTATTGACTAATTCTCCCAGTTAGGTTGTGCCGTCCTAAACAAAAGAAGCTATGTGTTAGCCTGACGTGCCAAACTTGTCAAGGCAGAGGCAACCAAAATCTGTCCGGGAACACCGATGGCTCAGCTGTAGAAAAAGTCAGGCTAACAGTTCTGCAGGAAACACACAGGTTCCCCCAGAAGCTCTGCCTGTGCAGACACACGGAAGGTCTTCTCTTCGGGTGATGGAAGTCTTACTCACTAGGCATCTCAAGGGCTGGCAGACAGGCACGCAGGCATGAACTGCCACAGCTCAGTGCCCGCAGCTTACTGCATACAGTAGGCACTCAATCATTAGTAGCGTTTTGTTAATCTAATGAGATGTCAGGAATAAATAAGGCAGCGTGCCTGAGATGTGATCTGTTGCCTAAGCGTCAAGCCTCCATTTCTAGAGGAGAGCTGGTCACGCCAGGGAAATGCCACCCAGAGGCTCAGTCTTTGCTCCTCCCTGTGCTGAGCTGTTGAATTTGCTCCCTATTCCCAATACTGTATTTCTAGGTTTATGACGAGCATTTCTTCCTTAGTCATATGGCGTGAAAAACGTGTCCTCAGTGACTCTGCACTGTTGAGTAAGACCCTGGTCCTTCACCTCATCACCCATCCTCTATGGAAAGGGTCTCTATGACCCGTACACGGCACGAAGAAAGGGTGCCTTCCAATAGAAATCTAAGAGCAAACACACTCAACTCAATAACAGATGGTCCCATCAGCACTTTGTCCTCTGCCATACTGAGTTCTTTGTTTCTCTCAAGACCCAAAGATGGTCCCTAAATATCAATCAAGTTTGGTTGCATGATAAAAGTTCCCTATGATACATAACATCAACTGCAGAAGAAAATGAAGCAGGGGGGTGGGGGGGGGCGCGGAAACCTCAGCGCTACTTGATCTTGTTTTCAATTGAAAGTTTTGGATACTTCAGAAAAAAAAAAAAGGCATCAAGTGCCTTTTTAATGGACTTTATCCACAGGAAAAATGATTACAAACAGGAAAGCTTTAAAGTGTCAGCTGGTGATGCATTTTTCTTTATCCCTTTTATTTTTATTCAGAAAGAAATTGAAGGCATATGGCAAAGTGCATCATTAATTTCTTATTAATTTCATAATATGAAGGCAACCAGTTAAAATAGTAGTGCTACAACTTTAAATTACCGAACTCACTTGGTATTTAATGAGAGATTTAGCACAGCAGGGTTTCTGTTAAATTAAGTTGTGCCTTCACATCACAGTGGGAAAACAGGTGTATATTGGTTTAGAATTATGGAAATGTTGACTAATTCCAAGGCTTGTAATCAAACAGCAAGGCACCCTGTAATATTTTTTCCCCTAAAATAAGCATTAATCTTTCATGTCTGGTCCCCCTGCCTCCTGTCCACCAAAAGCTCACAGCTGAAAGGAAACCACTTTCATGTTCTTCCTATAGCTGTTCAGGGTGATGTTTATCAGATAAAGATATACATAAATGCAAGATGTGAAACCCTGTTCCCAGTTACCTAATTTGAAGTGTCAAATGTGGCTACAGTGTGTGCACTGTGAAGGCTATCAGCCTACAAATCAGACCTGTCTTCTCAAAATTTCCATTTAACCCGCCCGAAGTCATTGGGCAAATGAAACTGAACTGGATGAAAGAAAACCAAAACAATCCCCAAACCATCTTTTCCAACTCCAGAGTTCTTGCCCTTAATAACATGTCTCCAACATCACCATTCCCGACTTTTGCATGTAGAGTTTTTAAGAAGAGAAAAACAGATAGATGCACCAAAAAAAAAAAAAAAAAACCAACTTTTTTTTTTTAATACGGAAGATGCTACTTGTTTGCTAAGAAAGGGTCAGAATAGGATGCCCCCAACAGAGGCAGACTTAGTCCCTCGTATGGTTTTCAACATGGCTCTCTCATCATATTGACTCTGGGTTTCTTGAGAGTGTCTTCACCTATAAGGATGGCATACAGGTAGCTGTGCAAGTTTTAGTGGAGCAGATGAATTCAAATTACCCAAGCTTTGCATTAGTTTAAAATAGAATGTGATTTGGCATCAATATACCCTAAATGCTAAATAAATTCATCATCTCAAGTATTTTTTTTAAACATACCTAGAACGGATTTTGTGTACGGATTACTGTAAAGTATTTCTTTTCAAAAGCGGGAATACAAAGTAGCCTTTGGGTTTGATCAGGAGACTGAGAAATTTAAACAAGAATATCCTACAGTTGGCCGAACCAGTAAATATTTGCCTTGGTTGCTTCATTTGAAAATGTGACCAAACACTGTAACCTCCTAGAATTTCCATTGGAAAAAATATTTCCATTTATAAGCAAAATAAATACTTAAATAATAAAATTATTTCAAATAATACTTAGGGGTGCCTGGGTGGCTCAGTTGGTTGAGTGTCTGACTTCAAGCTCAGGTCATGATCTCGCCGTTCATGGGCTTGACAGCTCAGAGCCTGGAGCCTGCTTTGGATTCTGTCTCCCTCATGCTATTTCCCTCTCTCTCAAAAATAAACATTTAAAAAGATTTTTTTTTAAAAATAATACTTAAAAGTCATGGAGCAAAGCACTGAGATGTACTAAAAGCTGCCTTACTAAATAAAACCACCTAAAGGGTTTGAGGAAGAAGTCGTGAAACGGGGACAGAGAATTCTGGTATCACATGCTTGCTTTTTTGAATCTTCCACTATTTGATTTGCTCTAAGGGAAAGGGAGAAGCCACAGTGGTGTGACTGAAGACCAGGGTTCATAATTTTGTACTTTCGGGTGACTGTTTTGAAAACTTTTTCTTGAGTACCTTGCCGTGACAAATCCCATGAAATTTTCAATGGATCTAAGGTAGCTAAGCAAATGCGTGTGTGTGAGCTTGTGTGTTCGTGTGTGTCTACAGAGACAACAAAACGACAGCTAGAATTATGCCCTGGAAACATCGGGGACACTGGGTTATCTTTCTTTTCTTTTGATCAAACCAGAGTTCAATAAAATCATTATTGTTCTGCTCACCACACCTTCTTCATTATAACCAACGCACATTGTCACGACATTGAATGAACTCATCACTGATATTTGGGTCAGAGGGGAAAACACCAAACAGCCCAGGAACTTTATACCAGCATGCAATCAATAACACTGCCATGAAACCCCAGAAATAATGTATTCTGATGAAGCAGCTATACACAACATCAGTTCGTTTCTTGTCCATTGTACTAATCGTCCAATATTACCAGGAAGGAAATGGCAAAAAATTGTTAAGCTTTGTATTTTCTGTTCTCTATCAACACGAAGTCACAAATTAGGCATTAAAACATTGACTTTGTTGTTAACCGCCACTGACTGTTGAGAAACCATGAGGAGGTTTAATATTATGGCCATACAGGGTACATTTTGCCCTTTCAAAGGAAAATCTAAGACTAAATTTCAAAAGGGGTTCCTGGTGAGTAAAAGCTTTTCCTTTTCCATCTGCTTCTGTCGTGTGTATCGGGTTTTTTTTTTTTCCCCTTTTAAAATCTCAGCCCACCCAATACTCTTTGGCGGCCGCTGCTGCGCAGTGGGGTCACTCTGATTTTCTAACCAGGGGACATACTATTTGAGAACTCTTTCCATCAGCATTAATGCCAATGCTCCTTTATGGGTCGGCCAGCTGCTTTGGCTACTGCAGGGGAACAGAAGGGTTAGCACACACTCCTCAAAAGACCAAAGTCATTTTTGCCACTAGAACCTTCAGTTGAAAGGACCATTTTCAAGCAATAAAGTGATTTTGGTACAAAAGTAAACCGACTCACCCCAGGTAAAGTTTTAATATTGTGCAGTGCATTCTGGGCCTCAAGTGCAGCTTTTCTTGTATAAAATGTTACGAAACAACAACCTACAGAGAGAAATGAAAAGGTTTTAGAAATTTCTGTGAGTGCTTTGCTTAGATATAATGGAGACTATGGCGAACAAATAATCTACTTAAAAGGATGCACAATTTAAAAATAATCAAGTGCATGAGAACAGTAGTAACATCTAAAGCATTTACCAATGCCTTTCACCCAAACCACATTTATGAGCTTTACCCACGTTGGAGATCAATTCATAACTCTATGTACCAACTACCTGGAACACAGCTCTTCAGGAATGAGGGCAGAAGTGGTGGGTGACGTGTTAATGGGGCGTGTGTAGCGAGTACAGACGGAGAAGTGTTTAATCACAGTGACAAAGGCAGAAACTTACAGCAACTATAATTTCCTGAAGGGATATTCTAGAACGTCACACTTTTGAAACACTCTCTTAAACCCAATACTTTAGACCACTGGATTATAAGGTTCTTAAAAGCTAAAAGAGTGCTTTATTCCTTATCTACACCATGGTATCATAATGCAAAGGTCCATATGAGAGATACTTAGTTTTTGTCGGCCAAAATGAAAGACCATTTTAACCAGTTTGGAAATTTAGTTACAGGACGGGTGGTCACATCTCCAAACATCTGTTTGGACACGCTATCCCATGTATTATTAGATACGGCTATAGCACATCAACGGGCAACCTTCTGATTCCTTATTTCCAAGAGCTGACGGGAGTCCAGGCTGAATGCCCCCCCCCCCCCCGCCCCCCACCCCGGAGAGGCCAGCAAAACACCTCTTCCTAACCAACGTCCTCTACCAAAGAAAATGGTGTGGAAGCCTTAGACCATCACTTCTGTCCTCTGAAGGATGGCTGACCTCCAACCTGTAGCTAAAGATACTGGTTAAGGTAGCTGCTTAAATCGGATAAAGAAACCAGTTAACGATCTGTTCATTAGCATACAGTTTCTTAGCACAATTAGGCTCAGGAAAAGGGAGTGGACAAAATCTTTAAAAATTTAACGTGGATGGAACTGGAAGGTATTATGCTGAGTGAAATAAGTCAGAGAAAGACAGATACCATATGTTTTCACTCACAGGTGGAGGGGGGAGGGAAGAGGAAAAAAAAAAGTTACAGAGAGGGAGGGAGGCAAACCGTAAGAGACTCTTGGATACGGAGAATGGACTGAGGGTGGATGGGGGGTGGGGGAGAGAGGAAAGTGGGTGATGGGCATCGAGGAAGGCACTCGTTGGGATGAGCACTGGGTGTTGTATGGAAACCAGTTTGTCAATAAATTATGTTAAAAAAATAAAAATAAAAATTGAAAGAAAAAAGATGCTGCCTCTGAGCTGTCTTTGTAAGCTGGACGGAGGAAAAAAAAGTGGGGAGACGCACTCATGAAGACTGTAAATATTTCAGCCTGACTGCACTGAAGGGTCCTGAAGCATGGAGCCACAGAGCTGGGGCGGGCTTTGAGAGGTCCTCGTACACCAAGCAGAGCAAGGAGCATGAAAGAAATGCGTAACTGAGGCATCGACCTCGGTTCTGTTTTGGGGACCGCAGGGGGTATGGCAAAGAGCTGGAAAACATGGCACAGCTGAGAACAGGGGGTTGGCATCATAAGCCAGCAGAAGTTCAGAATCATAAATTGGCATTCTGGTTTTTCAAAATAAAGCCTCATTCAAAATGGACAGAAGACATGAATAGACATTTTCGAAAGAAGACATCCAGATGGCTCACAGACACAGGAAAAGATGCTGAACATCACTCCTCATCAGGGAAACACAAATCAAAACCACAATGAGATACCACCTCACACCTGTCAGAAGGGGTACAATTAACAACACAAGAAACAACAGGTGTCAGCAAGGATGCAGAGAAAGGGGCACTCTGTTGCACTGTTGGTGGAAATGCAGACTGGTGCAGCCAATCTGGAAAACAGTAAGGAGGTTCCTCAAAAAGTTAAAAATAGAACTACCCTATGATCTGGCAACTGCACGACTAGGTACTTACCCCAAAGATACAAAAATACAGATTTGAAGGGGCACATGTACCCTGATGTTTACAACAGCATTGTCAACAATAGTCAAGCTATAGCAAGAGCCTAAATGGTAAAATGACTGATGAATGGATGAAGAAGATGTGGCATACAACGGAAAATTACTCAGCCATCAAAAAGAATGAGATCTTGCCATTTGCAACGACGTGGACGGAGCTAGAGTGTATTAGGCTAAGCAAAATAAATCAGAGAAAGACAAACACCATGTGATTTCACTCATGTGGAATTTAAGGAGCCAAACAGATGGATGTATGGGAGGGGGATAAAAGAGAGAGAGGAGGAAACAAACCATAAGAGACTCTTAACTACAGACTCTTTAAGAGAACAAACTGAGGATTGATGGGGGGGAGGTGGGTGGGGGATGGGCATTAAGGAGGGCACCTGTTGTGAGAGCACTGCATGTTGTATGTAAGGGATGAATCTCTGAATTCCACTCCTGAAACCAATATTGCACTGTATGTTAGCTAGAATTTAAATACAAATTTGAAAAGAAAACTCACTCAAAAACGTAGGGGAAAATAAAGTGCAATTCCATTCCTTCAGCCTTCCTAAATACATCTATGATGCTTCCTCCTCGTTCGGAAAAGAAATTTGGAAACTTGTTGTAGATTTGATTTTGTTTCAGTCTACTGAGATTAAATATACAAAACCTCACCTTCTAGAGAAAGCAGAAAACAATCACAGCTTCCTGGCACTCATACCACATGCATCCAAGGATTAGGAACTCCTAAAATGTAGGCATTCATTGGCACAATGGAAGAAAGTGAACATTATGCAGTTTCTTGAAAGAATCACAGACAGGGGCGCCTGGGTGGCTCAGTCGGTTAAGTGTCCGACTTCGGCTCAGGTCATGATCTCACAGCTTGTGAGTTAGAGCCCCGCGTCAGGCTCTGTGCTGACAGCTCAGAGCCTGGAGCCTCTTCAGATAATGTGTCTTTCTCTCTCTCTCTCTCTGCCCCTCCCCTGCTCACACTCTGTCTCTCTCTCTCAAAAATAAACATTAAAAAAATTAAAAAAAATCACAGATGGACAGACTGACCATTTTTATTTTTAGCGTGCTTTTCGCTTCAGCTATTCTGACTTCTTTGACCAGAGTTATGTGGCCTGATGGTAGGTTTTTTTTTTTTTAACAAAACTTTTTTAAATCAATGAGTGGCTTTGGCTTCAGTGGCATGAAGTGAACCCAAGATGAGCTATAGGATGTGCTTAGGATCTAGGAGTAAACTTTTTTTTGTAATTTTTTTTCAATGTTTATTTTTCAGGGCAGGGGGGAAGGGGCAAAGAGAGACAGACACAGAATCCGAAGCAGGCTCCAGGCTCTGAGCTGTCAGCACAGAGCCCGACGCGGGGTTCAAACTCATGAATGGTGAGATCATGACCTGAGAGGAAGTCAGATGCTTAACCGACTGAGCCACCCAGGTGCCCTGGATCCAGGAGTAACTTTAAACAGGGAAGTCAAATCCCAGCTTCCAGCAAACCACTATAAACACCCTAAGAAGAAAAAAAACAAATACCAACTATGCTTCACTGGGCTTGCTAGAGTAAGAAAAGCGCAGAGAGACATAACCTCTGCTTTCTGAAAGCTCCTAAGAGAACCTCGGTAACGCCTCCCCCTCTCCCTCTCTCCCTCTCCCCGTCTCACGGGCTTACAACGTTGGCTGCCGGAGAAGGGGCAATGGGAGAGGCCCCTGACTTCAGCCTTGGTCACCAGAGCTTCAAAACTGAGGCAGAGTCTGATGCTCTCAAGCAGACAGGTTTTGGGAATGGGACACTTAGGAAAAAAACTGAGGGGTGGAGTGGAAGGTGTGAGGCTGTAAGGCTCGCCAGGAAAGAAGGCAATTCAGAAGCCGAGGAACACAGGCCAGCGTGGCCAGGCTCAGAGCTGAGAACGGAGTTCATTCTGGCCCACGGGGACCGTGGAAGGGCAGGGGCCCCGAACACAGACAGCTGAAGACAGTAAGATGAAAGCAGTGAGAAGCACGATGATCCAAGTGAGTGAACCCCATATGTGGGGCCAACGGGAAGAGCTCAGACCAATGCGCGATGGTCTTGGGAATAAAGAAAGCTCTCCTGCCTTTAACCCTGCAACAGAATCCCTACGCCTTCTCACTGCCTGACATCCACCAGGAAGGTGCAGTTCATTTCCTACTTAAGTATTAAAATGCTGCCCTTGGGGATGGAAACATCTAATCGCTCCCAGCTATTTACATGTTAGTATGAATTTGGTTAAAGCGCTTTCCTTTTGAACGACGTCCTTAGTGAGCACAAGGTGTGTGTGGCTGTGGGTGTCACTGTGTGTGTAGAAAGGGCAAGTCTGAAGCTGATGTCAGAGTGATGCGGCATCGGGAGGCAGAGGGGAAAGGAATGGGGAAAGGAGCCTCATGTCCAAAAGGGGAGATGGGAAGATACCCCAGATCTCAAACACTTTCCAGTCTCACCCAGGGCCCACTCTGCCTGTACAACTGCTACGGTGAAATCAGGATCACCTCAACAGACCCCCTTCAAATTGTGCATAGCCCTCGCCTCCCTGACTCTATATCCGTTTAGACAAGAGTTTTTAGAGATTATGCCAAGATAAGCTATGCTTCTCGTTGTAACGCACAGAAGAATATCCTAGCTAACATGGTGATCTGCTTCCCGACCCCAACCCAACAGCGCAGGCCCCTCAGACTCCACTAACAGACTTGGCACCTTGGGAAAAGGTGTCCCATCTCCAGATGCGCACAGCCCCTCGCCATGGCCCAAGGCTTGGTGAGCGGGGTCCGGGCTGAATTTCTGCCTCTACCTGTGGTCTCAGCTGGGCACCTGCATGCAATGAACAATCTGCACAATCGTGGGGGTTCTGGGGGAAGACATTAGGATTGGGAATATCACCCCAAGATTCTACTTTTGGTTTCACACATTTGGGTTCCTGAGTGACTTAGACAGAAACATCTTACTTCCTCTGTACCTTAGTTAGTTTCATTACCTCTCAATCAGTGAATAAAAACCAGGTCTGCCTCAACTCCTTCTCAAAACAACATGGCTATATAGCCAAAGTGTTCCATTCACAACACATTTTTTTTTAAAGTCAAAATTATTCTTTGCTTGCACTTCATTCAGCATGCATACTAATTCACTGAATAAAAACAGTGTTTGATTAAAGTTATCTTAAAATTTACGGTATGTGGAACTACAAATTTAAGTAGCCCCCTTAGATACAGCAATGTGTGGTTATTCCCCTCAAGAGACACTAGTCTGTATTAATCCAGAGTAGAAATGTGCTTGAAAGACTCTCATTTCTGGGAGTACCCTCCTGGCTAACAACCATAGTCTTTTTCCCTCCATCCACCACTTGACATGCCCACTTGAAATCTCAGATGCATTGACCCGCACAGATTATTTCAACCAAGGAAGGGAGAGATATATTATTTGCCCTGATGTGGTCATTATCATGGCAAAAGGGCCGGGGGCTACTAAAGATCCCAGAAAATCCATGAAGGTTCAACAGAGTTGGAATTTTCTTTCTTGCCTACCCTAACTGGATGTACAGCTGTTAAGGGAACCACCTGTCTCTTAGATTTCCCCATGCCAGCTGTAACTCAGGTCTGAAATTTACTGGATTCATTTTCAGGTCAGCTGCAGCACCAGATGGCTTAGCAATCCCATTTGGGGGATGGACCTCCCCCCTTTAGCCCGTTTCTTTTTCAAACACCCTTGTAAGGTGGGCAGTTAAACACCGACAACGGCCACAGATGCCCTTCAATGGTCAGCGGCTGTGGCAGGCACCAGGGCGGGCGACCCCTCAGGGGTCAGCATCACTCTGGAATGCCCCTCTCTCCCTGCCACCGGTGGCGGTACCAAAGACGGTTCTGTTCCATTTCGGAGATGGGAAGTGACCTGGCAGGTGCCTCTGGGGGATTAGCAGAGACCAGCGCAGTTTGATGAGCCAGGTGCTTTGGCCATGTCTCCGCCCTCCGGTTTCTACTCAACGCCGTGGAGTTGTGCTGTTTCTCACGTTTCTTCCTTGTCCATTTCACACAGTCTCACACGCACGTGGACTGTACAACTCTCGCCACCTTTATCCACCCATTCAGGGGTCTCTGCCCGTAGCAGAAATTTTGAAAAGATAAACATGATGTTCTGCCCACAGGTTAATTTATGGTTGTCCCATGTTAACAGGGGTTTTTTTTTTTCTTTTTGACAATTCATTGTATCAGTTAAGAGCGCTGGATTTAAGAGCCCCCCCCCCCCGCCCCCCAAATAATAACCCACCTTCCATGGCTCTATTTATCAACACCTCCCCATTGCTCCTCACCAGGGCTTTTTAAATTCACGGCTGCAATAGGTTCGGTGGTAAAACTTGGGAAGACGTTCCAGAGCCAAATACCAGCATGTCAGGCCCACACAGAGCCTAACACGTCCACCAGTGAGGACTCCTCTACTGATCGTGAACAGATGCTGAGGAGTCTGTGCACATCTTGGGGAAGGGTAACGCAGTAAAGCTCACTGGCCACTCACTTCTCCCGAGGAATTCACTCTGCTGCTTCACTTTGGAACATCCAGGAAAGCTCCCAGGAAGGCCACAGAAGATTAGCTTTGATGGGCGAGAAGGTCTAGAAAGATCTTGGGGTGCCGAGTGCCGTCTATGAAGGCTGACTAGCGCAAACCTCATGGTGAGCCTCTGTGGGTGGTCAGTGAGCCCCAAGTGGACCCTGGGCCCCGAAGGAGTGAGTCAGGGGAACTAGGGGCCTTTGGCCGCCCCGATTCCCACAAGTTGACAAGGCTAGCAATCTGATGGCATGTGTTCGACGTGTGAAGCCATGTGCAATCAGCATTATAATTGTGCAATATGATTAGGCATCTTGTCTCGGAAGGTGCGGGAGGCAATTCCCACAGAGGCTAAGTGCATATACTCCAGACAGAGTAGTTGCTGTCTGACTATAACTCTTCACAAATAGTTTCTGCTGTCACCCAGAGTTCCCTTCCCTCAGGTACACTGCCAGCTTAATTGCAGAATAATTTGAGACACTGTGAGGAGGTTTTTGTTGTTTCCCAAGATAAAGCCCCAAGCAAGACAGGCCAATGGTATCTACACACACACACACACACACACAAACACACACACACACACACACACACACACGTAGTGTATTTAAAATCATAAAGACACTCAACTCTACTGAAAGACTTTAATTTTAAATGATCAAGTAGATTTATCCTCAAAGAAACCATCTGGATTATCACAAATCTTTTCAAACCACAGCTGTTTCTCTTGAAAATCTTTACTTGGAAACTCTTGGTAATAATACTCACAGGGAAAAAAAAAATGCATTGCTTATGTAGACATAACCACTTTATATCATGGCTTGCCCTGAGTGAAACAGCACTGTATTTATATTCTTCAGTGTGGAGGGCAGTGTAGACACAGCCCTGGGGAATGATACCAAAAACCAGATTAAAAAATTTTTTTTAATTATTTACTTTTGAGAGAGAGAGAGAGGGAGGGAGGGAGGGAGGGAGGGAGAGAGAAAACGTGAGTGGGGGAGGGGGACACAGAATCCGAAGCAGGCTCCAGGCTCTGAGCTGTCAGAGCCCAATGTGGGGCTCGAACTCACAAACTGTGAGATCATGACCTGAGCTAAAGTTGGATGCTTAACCAACTGAGCCACTCAGGTGCCCCCAAAACCAGATTTTAAAACCACTTCTGCCCTTAGGAAAATCGACAACATACTCACTAAAGGAATTTCCTCTGAGTTTTCTGAACCTTTCCACATGAGGGGGAATGACTAAAGGTTAATGCTGTAGAGATGCCATTTTAAAAAGGCAGCGTTGTCTTTTACTCTAAAGTATGGATGATAAGGCAGTTTTTACTATAGAACCCAGCCTTAAAGATGGGAGGTCGGTGACTTGAATGGTCTTCAATTATTGAAATAGTCACTTGTCAACCCTAGGGTTGAAGTCTCAGACCCCAGGCCCACAATTTACACTCACCATGGCACACGGAGCCAGCCCTCTGAGAAGCCCCTCATGACTCTCCTGGAGCCACCAATCTCCTGGACTGAGGAAAATGCTCCTTGAAAGGCACTCTCATAAATGGGAGAGAGGGCCTTTCTGGAATATTCTAGTCCTAACTGTTGATTCTTTTTTTGATGCTATTCTTTAGTAACATCTTAATATGGAAAATTGTGGAACATTTTCTGAAATACATAACTCTTTCATATTAAGTTATTATTACTGAAGAGTAGCATCATGATGGAAGAAAGAAGGCAAGGAAAAAAGGAATTTCCCACAACTCTGGCTAAGCTGATAAAATAAAAGTATTTCATGTGTGGAGCTTAAGGTGTTGTGCACTGAACAACTGTCTCCCCACATGAACTCCATCCGTGGGGTAAAGAGCAGGGGTTGTCCACACCTCCTAGGCCATTCAACGTATTAAACTTACGAAATTTATCTTTCTAAATCTAAGCAAATAAACCCTTGAAGACAACTGGAGAATGATCACCTGATGACTGAACACTATACTTATTTCTTTTAAAAACAAAGTTAACAGTTCTGCAGACAAATTTAGCTCAAGATATATTCGAATTCAGGACATCGACAAAGCCATCATGTTGTGAATTGAGAACTCTTTTAAAGGCTGCCTTTGAATTCTGAGGTGCCCACAGATCAAGGGACCGAAGGCCCTGGAAGGCTAAATTAGTGAACCCGCTATGTTTTTTTCCCCTTTCTGTGAATGAAGCTCTCTTTTGTACACACATTTGTAAGCAAAACAGGTGCCCGCTTTACACAAGTCCCCTCAATTGGGATCTTGGCTTCTGGTCAAGTGGGTAGCACACGATCCAGTTTAAGTCAAAAGAGGACATAGTCCCCATACTTGATTCCCCGGGTAATCTATTTTCTTCCTCAATTTTAGCTTCCATAGAGAGAATTTAATACTTTTTTTTCCAGAGTCCAAAGGTTGTTGATCTAAGTGGTACATTTTGTGCTCAAGTAAGTGTTCCACATGCGGGAGGTTTAGATTCTCAATCACTGGCCTCACCTTTGCCAAGACCCCCGACTTTCAGTTTCTACAAAGCAGTCAAAGGTTCAAAAAGCCCCATCAAAAATCCCCTGAATTAAAATTTTTAAAACTTAGCAATGACCTTAAAAAAAAAAGAGAGAGAGAGAGAGAAGTAATTTTCCTGTGGCTGGAAGGTTGACATTTCGCATCTTGAGGAAAAAGACAATGACAGAATGTCATTCTTCAAACGGAAGCAGACGCGAACCAGTACCCTGGAGGCGAACCAGTACCCTGGAGAGGCAGGCATGTAGCCCTTTCCTCAGCCGGAAGCCCACCCACCAAGAAACAAGTCCCCAATCAAATGCAACATTGTTAACTCATGGCCTCCAAGGTCCTAGCTGTTTGTTCCCTCTCAGGCCTCAAAATCTGGCTTGCTTTAGGGGAGCTCAAGATAGGACCAAACCATTAATGCCCTAATTTCACCAGCTACCTTGAAAACCCAGCCCCCTCGCTGAGCACGTTTACGTGCTCCTGTGTGCGAATTCCTTATGGCAGCTCTTCTGGACGTGGGTGTTGAACCAGGCTGGCTGCAAGGACAGAATGAGAGACATGAAGTAAAGGAATAAAAAAAGCAGCAATATGGGGCTCCGGGGTGGCTCTGTCAGTTAAGCGTCTGACTTCGGCTCAGGTCATGATCTCACGGTCCGTGAGTTCGAGCCGCGCGTCGGGCTCTGCGCTGACAGCTCGGAGCCTGGAGCCCGCTTCGGATTCTGTGTCTCCCTCTCTGCCCCTCCCCCACTCATGCTCGATCTCTGTGTCTCAGCAATGAATAAACGTTAAAGAAAAAAATTAAAGAAAAAAAAAAAGCAGCCATCAAAGCAAACATTAGGTAGCTATGGGAAAGACCTGCAAGAAAAGACACGAGTTTTGTTTCGCACTCCCCTCCTTTTCTGCTTTAAACTCAAAACTAACGGGGAAAAAAATCAGAGGACGTTAAGGGGGCACAGCTTTCTCTGGGCTTCGGTACCGTCTCCTCAGGGAATTTTACAACCAGTTAATGCCAGTAACTTGCCTCTCGGTCACCCCCAGAGGTAGTTAACAGACTACCCACAAGGGGCTGAGAGCAAAGGCATAACCATCTCAGTCACTGGGGACTGACCGCACTCTGCGGTGTCCACGCTGATCGTCAGGGTGTGCCGTCAACCACCTGACGGGCTCTGCCTTCCTCTGAGACCCCCAGAACTGCCGCAGCCCGCTTTCCCGGAGCCAGAAATACCTTTTTAGAACCTAAACCTTCTGTCTGAAACTTCAGCCAGCCTCCCGAGACCAACTTTTCACCCCCGTCTACCTAAGAGCGGGACTTCCCTAGCTACCCAGCGCAAACGCCACATCCTGTAGCAATCAACTTTTAACGGAACCGTATCCAATCAGCTTCACTTTGCGGAGTTTGAGCGAACTGGTGCCCTGATGTAAAAAAAAAAAAAAAAAAAAAAAAAAAAAGGCTTACCACCTGGCCATTACCTAGGAAGCAGGGGGACACCGCCGCCATTCTGCTCTCGGGGAGGGGGGGACCCCACCGCTTGGATCGCCAGGCACACTCCCGAGGGAATCCCCTGGGAAACCTCAGGGACAAAATGGGGACAAAGCATGGCCGGGTGCCTGGGGCAGGGATTCTGCGTTCCTCCGAGAAGCGAGAATCGTGACTCACGTCCCCAGCAGGGTTACTGCTCTACAACAAACTTGAGCCGGCCGTTCAACCCGAGGACAGAGAACGTAGGTCACCGACTCCGCACAACCCCGCCCCGCTGCCCTCAGACCCTGCACCTGACCCGCCGTGACCACTTTCTGTTAATTGGCCACAAGATCTAGGCCACCCCCGGCCTCCTGCTGTCCTGGGGATGTCACCTGGACATCCTGGTACCCCTAGGAGTACTCTCTAAATCTTCTGCCAAGAAAATGGAGGGTTCTTTTTTTTTTTTGACCTAGATTAAATCTACCGCATTTTTAAGCCTTTTGGGAAAACAACTGAGGAATGTGCACAGCTTTGTGTGCATTGCAACGCTTCCTCACCATTATTATGTAAATCCCAGCAAGAGCACTGCAGAGACAGAAAAGACATCAAGGGCAAAGTTTCTGGAATCGGCTCTCTCTCCCTGTCCCCGGGCCTCTGAAAAAAAAACCCACTTGTGTTAGACCACTTCAAATGTGTAACAGCTGCAAAGGTATCTGAAGAATTTTAATGTCACCTTTCCCCCAGATAGGCCCATCACTGCATTTAGCCGTTTCGCGACCGCTCCCACGCTAGGCAAGGGAAGGCCAGATGCCTCGGCGCACGTGCTTGTCAACGAGCCATGGCGGACAGGGCGGAGCAAGCAAGCAGCCTCCTTTGTGGGAGAATGTCATTAGATCTTGGGGATGCAAGGTAAGAGGCAAACTGCAGATCTGGTTGCGTTTTCATTTTGAAAAGACAAATTCTGGACTTGGAAGGAGGACTGTAATTTTTCTCTAAAGGTAAGAAAAAAATAACTTTAGGTTGAGTCTGATAAGCCAACTGGAAGGCCACACGGGAGCAGTCTCCCTAAAACCGGTGTGACTGGCCGGGCAGGCCTCCTCAGAGTTTTGAGGCAGCGATGGGTCCCCGTGGGGACGGCAGGAACTGTTCCTTCTCCCGGGACCCAACGAACAGAGATAACTTCACACGAGGAAGGCATCCCAGGGTTAAATGTGGTAGAAGGTAGTTCTAGCTTGAATCCAATTAAAAAGGATTTAGGTTCTAAAGTACTGAGAGACCTCATTAAAAGGAAGTTTCTAATATAAGTTTATTTCGTAGTATGCATTCTCTGGAGGACAGGATGGCATTGCAATTAGGAGCCTAGTGGCAATGAGAGTAAGTTAAAATCATGTCTGTTTTCCTAGGATTCTTGACTCAGCACACTGGGCTACACGCTGCTTTGTGGCCAGACCAGCCTCCCAAGCGTCAGCTTCATGATCCTGCCTCAAGTGCGCTCACGGACACCTCGAGTACAGGCCCCTTGTCGTTAGCCTGAGTCAGATAAAGCGCGGCTCAGTTCAACACTCATCTGCAGCATCGCTGTATTGTAACGTTTCGCGGGCCTGTGCGAGGACCTGTCTCAATCTGAGGTAGGACCCAAGTGTTTTTTCTGGAATCGGAATGTGGAGAGTCGTATCTCCTGCCTTACTCTGGTCTTTATGGTCACACTGAAATGGAGAGGCATAAAACTGCGTGCCGGCTAAAGTGAAGATTTGAACTGATTTTAGTGCTTTTCCTGTGGTACAGGACTCTGAAGAGCCGATATTTATGGCCATGATAACTGTCTCTCTCACTCCCATGACAACTGAGTCATCCTTCATGTGCATGGAGATCAGGGAGGGAGATATTTTTACAAATTGCCTCGAACAGCGAAACTCAGAGGAGAAACGCGCTTTTGTGGCCAAGTATAAATTGATGTTCCAGGGATAAAAGGCAAGTATCCTTGGGCCCAGAGTTCTCACAGCAGAGAGAGACTATGTCAGTTTTCAAAGTGACACGGATGTTTCTGTCCTTCATTCATAAAGCTTCCCAAGAAGGGACGCAGTCCCCCCTTAATAGATTTTTCAGACTGACTGGGTGTTTGACAAATGTCTTTAAACCTCTGCTTATTTATAAAATGGGATTAGTTAACAGCAGCTACACCACAGGGCTACTGTATTAAAAAGATAATTTATGAAAATGTGTAACACAGCTGTTGACATATACCTCAGAGTGCTTAGTAAGTAGTCGAGATTACGGTCCACCTTAAACTGGACATGTTCCTCCATAAAGCCCCAAGCCCAGAGACACAGGGGAGGGACGAGACGGCATCAGCCCAACATTACACCAGAGGAAACCGAGGTACCGGAAGGCAGTATCGATACACGTGTCACAATCTCACGCTGCTCCCTGCGGTGTCTGGGTAGAAGGGGGACGAGCGGGCGTCTTCGGTAAGCGATGACCATTCACCCTTTAATAGGGTTTAGAATTGATTTTGTTGTCTTGCTTTCTGAAGTAATTACTTGGAACTAGCCAAGTTCACCCGTTTGCATGGCCTTTGAGTCTTCTGAACACCCATTTCGGTGGCCTCTACAGTGCCAATCAATTTTAATGGAATCATTTTGATGACTTACCTATTCAGGGTACGACAATATTTCTGCCAAGCTGAACACTTGATGGCACTTCCCCAGGAGGCAAAAATTCCCTAAAACAGTTTGTTATTTGAAATAAAACCTGTTGCATCTAATGGGCACACCCGGGTTTCACTGTTATCAAAGGAGTTTAACCACAGACTTATCACTTCCCTTTATCTCAGCAACAACAGAGGAGGGAAAACAACAGAGACACTAGGCTGCATACAAGGAGGGGGCACTCTAAACGCCCAGGATCAGGGGAGGAAAGGAAGGAAAACGTCAGGAAGAGAATAGGGTACATGTGTCCAGAGCGTGTTTAGGCACCTCCGGAAAAGGGGATCCCAGGGGCTGGATGGCATTTTGAGAGTTACCGTTACAACAAAAAGACACGAGAAGATCACTGACCGCCTGATAAACTGTCTCTTATCACAGTTCAGGTGTGGCTGCATTATCATGCCACCGGAGGTCCCTCAAAGCTCTAGGAGGGCAGGGGGGACATGTCGTGAATTTCCTTGGTCCCCTTCAGAAGGCATAGCACAGTGTCGGGCATCAGGTACTTTTTAAATACTTCTTGATTGATTGTCCTGGGGCCATCTTCCCATCTGCCTGCCCTACAGCAGCATGGCTTCCTTTTAGACTTTGTGTTACGAGCCTTTCCAATTGGGGCAACCTGAGATAAAAACTGTCCATGCAACACTCGGTTCGTTCTGGAGAAAGGACTCTGGTTTCGTTGACCAATGTCTGAGCTGAGATAGGTGTGGTCTACTGGTTGGGTCAGACAGATTTTGTTCTATCCATTTAGCAAGACACTGTCTACAGAGCACACAGAGCTCATGGAAAAAATTAGCGGCTTTTCTTCCTTCTACTGTAGGATGGCACTGTAGGGGTACCAGGAAGCTTCCTCTACATCTAGGGTGACTGGAAGATCTATCCCAGTGGGGACAGTTTGGAAAGTGGAAGGGGGTAGTTTAGGGGTTATCCTGCAATAGCAGAGAAGAACGGGGGCTACCGCAGACAAAACTCTCCCCGCTGGCCCTCACTTTCCATCCTGGGGCCTGAATCCAAGGACAGACCGATTTGTGTCCAAGACCACCGTGCTTCATTGTTCTAAATCTCAACCCATACATCTACTGGGCGCGGCCTTCCATTTTTCAGGAAACTAAGTATAACAGATTATGGATACAAGAAAAAATATAATACAGTCCGTGTACTTGATGTACTTAATATTTAGCTGTGGAGCTAACTGCTCATTCTTTAGCAGGTGGAGAGAAGATTCATCTTCTTTGCCTACAGAATCTCTCCCTAGAAAACCTGAGGGAAACGTGAAATATTTCCCTGGTTTCAAGATTATAG
Organism: Lynx rufus; assembly: GCF_022079265.1. Taxonomy (NCBI): domain Eukaryota; kingdom Metazoa; phylum Chordata; class Mammalia; order Carnivora; family Felidae; genus Lynx; species Lynx rufus. The sequence continues at coordinate 10,237,718 of NW_025814889.1, read as the reverse complement.
CAAACTACATGCCACACACCGATCAGCAGCCTTTTGGTTTCACTCAAGAAGAACATGCCATCTATCAGCCTTCCCCACGCTGCACACACAGCGAAGTGGTGTTTGATCTAAAAACTTTCATTTCTCTCGATCACTGCCAATGACACTTAAATTCTTCTGCGAAATCTTTAGAGGGAAGAGAAGAGGAATAGCCAGCGGCCTCCCCTTCCATCCTGAGATGACTGGATGGAAATGGATTTCCAAGCGTGTAGTTCTTTTGGACCTAAGGGCCCTGCTGGTTTGGATTTTGCACACACTATTATTAAGATGGGGATCGGAGGCAGGGTGTGTTATAAAAGCCCCTGCAGTGAGCTAAAAGGCTCTGGGCACCGTAGATGAGTTACACGGCCAAGCCTCTGCCTTACACTACTGCTTCCTAATTGTGCAGATAATAAATGATAATGATACTTCTTTGCAGTGAGATCTTCTCTCACCACGAAGGGTTGCACTGTTAGTTCTAAATGTGATTCAATCTCCAGGAGATGAAGCATTCAGGAACTCCCTGACAGTGGATATTACAGATATCCTTTGGTTTGTCCTCGAGCGCTTTTCAGGTTAGCCTCTCCAGAGGAAGGGTTACCTTCTTGCGTTTGACTGTCTTGGGCTAATATTAAAGTTGGTCTGAATTCTCTGAGCCCACTCCGATCTGTTGAGAGGGACATGGTCCATGCGACTGCTGGGTAGCACAGAGAAAGTGGTCCGGGATTCTGGTGTGCCATGAGGGTAACAAACAGAATTCCTCACGTCTCGTGTCATTCTCCTGGCATGTTCAGAAGGCTGGGTGGAGAGCTTTTTGTCCTTCGTGTTTGGACTGAGGTCACTGATATATAATTCAACCACTCTTCGTCTAATACAGTTATGCTTTTAATTCCTATGGTAGTAAGTTTCTAAAGGATTCAATGTTATGACAGGAGGGAAAGCGAACACCTAAGATTTTGTTCCTAGTCAATCTTATACACTGGCCTAAGTGTTAAGAGCTGTCATAAGCAGATATGTTCCAAGTATCTGACATAAACCATAAAATAACCGTATGTCAAGATGACTGCTAAACACGCTCAACTAAATGAAGCAATCCGCTAATTCAAAGAAAAATTCGGGTTTGGACAGATGTAATGATATTCCATGTTGGAGTCATAGCATAACCTTGTCTACACAATGAGGCCTGGAGCCATACTCTGAGGCTAAAGAGAGTTAAACAAGGGTGCCAGGGTTTAGACTTTGTTCATCTGGTCTACCACCATTCCTTATCACATAGGATTTCCAGCCCAAGACTGCGAAAATGCACAAAATACCTTTTTACAATCTAATTATATCTTATAACAGTGTTTGTCAAACTTGCCTGAAGAAGATCATCACCTGGAGTGTGAATATTAAACCAGATTCCTGGAACCAACCCAGGGTCCTACCGGATACGGATGTCCAGGGAAAAGGCCTGGGAATCTGTATAACAGTGTTCCCAGTGATGCTTATCCTCTAAGAAGTCTGGGAAGCACTGCAGGAAAACACACCAGCTGCCGCCCCAAGCCCACCTCCCCTCCCCTCCCCCCCCCCCCCCCCCCCCCCCCCCCCCCCCCCCCCCCCGCCCAGAGCCAGGACTGTCCCAGAGCACATGGGCGGAAGCACATTTGCTAGCATCTTGCCATGTGACTCTATGCGGTCTAAGAGAATGTGAGTGGAAGTGATACTTGCTGCTTCAGGGCCAAAGCTTTTAATAGATCAGATAGAACTCTTCCGTATTTTCCTTCCTTTTCTTCTAGATGGATCAGATAGGGGAAAGAAAAGGCCCTGGGGGGAGGCAGTGGTGGGGGGGGAGGCAGAGCGGGAAGAAGAGGGCTGGATCCCTACACCTGCATTCGGAGGAAAGGCGCATTACAACTACCAAGAATTCCCAGAGAGGATTACTGCCATGAGCAAGAAAGAGAAAGAGAAAGAGAAAAAAGAAAGAGAAAAGAGAAAGAGAAAGAGCAGGAAAGAGACTCCTGCTGTGTCTGAAGCCCTCACACGTTTTTGTTTCTATCACAGGATCTTAGCGTACCCTGGTTAACTGCAACACATAGTAGTAAAAAAAAAAAAAATATATATATATATATATATATAGAGAGAGAGAGAGAGAGAGAGAGAGAGGAGAGGGGGAGGGAGGGAGGGAGGGAGGGGTGGGGAGGGAGGAGAAACAATGACAAACATGTCAGGACACTCCACCCTCACCTTCAGCACATCTGGCAACGTGGCTATGATACAAACACACCAGAAGGTCGAAGTGAGTATGTTTCAGAAAATCAGGAGGTGGGGGATGACTCTAGAGAAATCAGGTAGATGAAGTGCGTTATGCATTGAAATCAGCTTCATGGTTTTTTTTTTTTTTTGAACAGACCACTTGGTAAAATTGGCTACACTGCGAGGAAGAATGTAATACTGCTATTACATGTCTATTACATGTCTACTATTTCAGTCCTCAGTGATGAGCGATTCTTAATTTCATTTGTTTAAACGGTGACATTTGATCCACAATGAGAAGTTCTTCTTTGTCTTCTCCAGTAGCACTTTTTCAAAGCGCAAACCCAGTAATTCAGGCTCACCTACGACTCCCTAACCCTAACCCTTTAACCGATCAGCATTCTCAAGTGAGTGGGTGCCATGCCGGTGGGCGTGCCGTGACCTGGAGAGGTCTCAGGGGGTCTGGACCGGGCAAAGGAGAGGGGCATTATCCTGGGCCGTCTTCCTGGGGTGAGATATGAGCTAGCAAGTGGTGTCTTCCAGCCCTTTTAGCACCTAGGTAACGCTGTGGTTGTTTTAAATCCCTCTCAGGAATTCATGAAAAAATCAGCACGTGCCCAAACATAACAGATATACGAGATATCAAGGTGTATGCTATGAACATCTAGGTAACAGGCACGCCAAAAAAATTAATATATCCACCTCTTTTCTTTATCCTCCTTAGTTGGGATTTCATGTACACCTAAGCAACTGGGGGCGCCTGGGTGGCTCAGTTGGTTAAGCGTCTGACTTCAGCTCAAGTCATGATGTCACAACTCCTGGGCTGGAGCCCTGCATCGGTGGGCTCTGTGCTGATGGCTTAGAGCCTGGAGCCTGCTTCAGATTCTGTGTCCCTCTCTCTCTGCCCCTCCCCTGCTTGCACTCAGTCTCTCACTCTCTCTCTCAAAAATAAACATTAAAAAAAAAATTAAAAATAAAAAAACCCAATTGTACAGAAATACTAATAAGTCTTTGCTCTAAGAAGAGGCTTTGAGGCTTTTTGTGTTGTGATACAGGAACAAAGCAAAATGACTATTTTGAAAGGAGGTAAGGGTGAGGTTGAACATGAGACAGATAGCTATGCATAAACGTGACCCCTGAACAAGTTTATAGGGAGAATGGAAATCTAACAGGCTAACTGGTTCTTGCAAACTATCTATAAAGCTCCTTTAGGGGCCCGGGAGAGCAAATCTCCTCCCTCAAACCCCTCACAGGAGCATTTCCTTAATGCTGGAAAGTTTACGTGAGCTGGAACACCGTTCATTCTCTCCAAATGCAACGAGAAATCTGGAAGGCCTGTCAAAATCTGTCGCTGGAAAATCTGCCCTCAAATATATTCTCCGGAACGCACCGCACCTCCCATGACCCAGTTTCGTGACATCCACGCTGGGGCATCTCTGGGTGCTGGCTGCTCCGGAAAGCTCCCAGGTGGGAAATTCAGGCCACACAATCAGGACACATCTAGGTTACCTGACGCCTGAAGACTCTGATTGGTTTGATCTCATTAGTCTTCATTATGCCCCCTGTTCTATGGTAAGCCTTCCTCAGTACTGCTGTAGGGGTGTAATGAATAGATGTCGTAGAGAGTTAAAAAAAAAAAAAAAATCTAAGTTTCCAGGCATCAGGGCTAACTTCTTGCCTGTCAGCAGCTTTTAAAATATTGATGGCTTTTTCCTCATAACAGACAAGCTGAGTGGAGTCTGGAGGGCCTGCTCTAAACTGTGACTAGAAATCACATGTAATTGATGACTCCACGTAATTAAATATATATTTCAAGAGAAGGCATGCTCAGAAAGGGGAGTGGGGGGCAGCATCCATCAATCCCCCTTCCTAGGCCCGATGTCTCCCATCCAGACTCTAAACAGTGCAGTAACGTATGGGCCTGCTCTGCTCGCAAGGCCGACACCTTCTGATACTTCTGGTTACCAGTAACAGCAAGCAGGGCCAGTGTTCGAGTCATGACGGAGGCACCATTTGGCTGCAAGGGATGGAAGTCTGTTTGGAAGGAGCCGTATGTTCAAGAGGGACAGAAGAGGCAAAGAGACAGCCAGCAACCGCATCAGGGAGGGTAAAAACTTATCGCAGCAAACAGAAAGCCTCTCGTATGTCTTAACCAAAGGGCTTCTCACTTGCCTCCAAAGAAAGAGGTTGGTGCTACAGATAATATTCTTGGGTTCTCATAAGACTGTCATTTCTTCCCTGATAATCTCTCATCTGTACAAAGTAATCACACTATTGTACATCAGACTCCTCCGTGGAGGAGAAACCCTGGTCCATAAGGTAACCTCGGTTGCCCAACAGATAGGCGAGTCTTGGTCCACAAGATGAGAACTGCCTCAGGATAGATTCTATTGTATTCTTCTCTCCTCTGAACAGAAAAAACTTACATCCTACTTCGGATTCAAAGACAGGTTGTATAATCTAATCAACAGACCTTTATACAGAAGATTTTACTCCAAGTCTTGGATCTTCCTTGAAACCTCAGTAAGTTGTCTGTGGACTACTCCTAACGTCTTGGTAAACAGAAATAAATATCCCTCGAGACTTCACAGTTTATGGGGAAAAACACTCCAAAAAACCTACGGTGCTTTTCCTTCAGATGGGCTTTGTAGAAGAGGCGAGATCTGAAGCAGACCAAACAAATGACCTCTCTCTCAGGTCTTCAATAGCTAGCTATGAAAGTAGAATGTTAAAGGGTAGATACTGGTCTAGCATCTTTTTTTTCAGATTCCCATAACTTCAGGTATCTTTTGATTGCTTTCAGAACAAAAGAAACCTCTAAGCATTAGCATCCTTACTTCCAAGGGCCCTATCTAGGTCTAGAGGAGGGAATGAAAGTCTAGTCTAATCAAGTTTATCTAAAACAAAAGATCAAAGGTAGTAAAAGACACTGGCAACAGATTAAGTGTTCTGTCCGCCAGGCCTTGCCCTAAGCTTTCAGGCTCCTAGGAGGTCTGACCATCATAACCCACTTGTTCCCTCTAAGAAGATAACAAAACAGAATGACCCAATTCAGGAAAGGACTTGGTGGATGCATTCTTTTCTTTCTTTCTCTTTTCTTTTTTTTTTTTTTTATCAGCTCCTGAATTCGGCTCCCATGTTTTAACTACAGCAGAGTAATTATTTTTGAGATCGTGTCTGCCATACGGACTAAGCTGTAACACAGAGAGATACCAGGCTGATTACACAGTCATCTTTTGCACATTTCATCAGTCTTAGAACAGCAGATAAACAACTATTTCATGGGTACCAGCAGGTTCCAGATTAACCCCGCAGAGTTAAAAACTGTGGAACCAAATATCAGCTGATTCCAATTTAAAGCAATAAATCACCGGCAATGTTGACATAGTCAGACGGCGTCTGCTTACCAGGTGACAGTTACTGTACGTTTGAACCCAACTTCTTGTATTAAAAAGGAGGACCCTGCAACTGCCTCCAAGCTGCCACAGCATATTTTTAAAAGGGTTCTTTTAAAAGTAAAAGAAATATCCCTAATGAAACTGTCAGCATCAAGAGAGATACAGAAGATCCCTCATAAACACGTGAATTAAAATCAGCAGTAAATACAGACCCGTATACGTGGCATGAAGGGACTGGAACGGATGTGGTCTACATGCACCTAAGTATCAGGACACCTTTCGGGAAGGAAGATTTCGGAGGTGTTTCCCTCCTCCCCCTGCCACGGACTCTGCAGGTCAGACAGGAGGGAGAGTCTCTTCAGGGGACGGAGCCCGGCAGTCCGGAGGCCGGTCTGTGTCCCCGCCACTGGGCACCGTTTAACCAAAAGTGGCTCACGGAGAAATGGCCAGTAAATACCACTGCTGCGTTCCATGGAGGAACCCAGACACGGAACTGTATCCTGGAGAGCACGGAGGATGATTTGTCTTCTTTTTCCCCAGTTGCAGTTGATAAGGAAGCCTGTGCTCCCCTGGCACCTGCTGATTCTATGGGATGCGAAAGCAGAGATGCCAACGGCGGTGACTGAGGCCAGAGGGCCTTTCCAATATATGTGACCAGGTAGGCGAGGACAGGTGTCACTCCGCCATGCAAGGGACGACCCTGGGTTTTGCGGTGTCGCCCAGGATAACAGCTAGAGTGTGGGCCCGAGTCCCACGTGGTGGTTTGAACCCCAAATGTCCTAACACGGCCAAGTCACCGTCCTCCCTCAACCACAGATCCCTGTTCTGGGTCAAGTGAAGATGTGAACCCCACCCTGCCTCCTCTCAGGGCCGCAATGTGGAAACACCCTATGACCAGGAGTCTACACAGCTGGGGGTTATTACCAAACAGGCTCCCAAAGCTCTCTTGTTTCAGAGCTGAGCAGCTCTGGGCCAAATTACTCTCCATTTCTCCTCTTCCTTTACAAAGAGGCCAGCCTCGCTCGTGTGCTGCACTGGGGGACCAGGAGTGACTGGTCTAAATGACTCTAAATTACATATTCACGGCGTTATATGATAATACGGCCGCGGACCCATAAAAATAGCCCAATTATGAATTCAAGCTACGTGAATGTGTAAAGAGGAAAGTCATTTTCAAGGGGCTCATTTTTTTCTCACGAGGTGCGGGTGTGCCACAGACACGGACAAAAGAGGTTTAAACGAAGGCTCTGTTCTGCCATGTTTAAGGAAGAGCATTAATACCTTGTGTGACTGCATCTGTGAATGAAGACATTCAGAAAGCCATTATGTTTTCAACATAGGTTAATAATAAGGCTATTTTTTCCACCCACTCTTTGGCACAGCTGTAATGTACTTGGCCTCGAGTGGGAGGCAACGTTGAACAAGGAATCAGAAGACAAATGATACACAGCAGAGCAGGGCCAGTTCATATAAAATATTGCCAGGTTGGAAATGGCTGTTTATTATCTTAGTAACTGTGGTTCTCCCCCCCCACCATTTTCTGGCGAGCACAGGGCTGTGGTGACGAGGTCTGCTGATAGAGGGTATGATGGTACGTTAATTTTTGTCCTCATTCCAGTCAGACGCCAGTCAACACTTTGAACACAACGCATCTTCCGTCTTTTCTTTGGTGATGCTGCTTTGTGCGGAGGCACAGAGGGTGGTCTGGGTGAAGGCAGCGGGTGTACAACTGAGTGTGATCATCAGGGAAGAGTAAGAGATAAAAAGAAATGATTCTGGAGGCGCCCGGGTGGCTCAGTCGGTGAAGCGTCCGACTTCGGCTCAGGTCATGATCTCGCCGTTCTGGAGTTCAAGCCCTGCATCGGGCTCTGTGCTCACAGCTCGAAGGCTGGAGCCCGTTTCAGATTCTGCATCTCCCTCTCTCTCTGCCCCTCCCCTGATCACACTCGGTCTCTCTCTCTCTCTCTCTCTCTCTCTCAAAAACAAACATTAAGAAAAATTTAAAAAAGAAATGATTCTGAAGCGTGGCTCTCAGACCTGGTGACCCAGCACAGACCGACCGAAGGGGCAGGGGCAGGGGACGCCAGATTTGACTCACTGCTTGGTTGGAACCACCTACTTAACACAAAGTATCCTCTTGGTGTCTGGTGGGTTTCTGTTTTCTCCGCGGCAGAAAAACGAGCCAGACAGCAGTTAACACTCTCGGAAAGCGCTTTGGGGATATTCTAGGAAAAGGACAGTAAAAGTGCCAAGTGTGACTTTACTCTGTGATAACAGAATGAGAAATAGTATCACACCTAGAGGTGTGATAGGAGGTGAGCTTAAGTTCAGAGTGGAACACTGACGATAAGTATCGTGTGTTTCTATAGCTTCCAAAACGGCACTTCAAAAGCTCCTTCTCAACTATGGGAGGGAAGGACACTGTTGTCCCCCAACTACCCTAGGATGGGACTAGTGCCACAGCAGTCCACTGAAAATGGTAATTCAGACAGAGGCCACTGAGATCAAAGCTCACCTCCATTCCTTCCTGAGATTATGGCTTGTCCGGCATAGAGCCACGAGTATTTTTATAACCAATGTGGCATTATAAAAAATGACAGTCTATTGTTTTCTGTTAAACAGACAGCAAATAAAAACGGAGTTGAACTCCCCCACGGCAAGTAATACCTACAGCTGTTTGGAACCATGTAAGTTTCTTCCAGATTCAGAAACTTGACTCTGCATCTACTGAAACTTAACCGTTGTCTTAGAGTTGACTTTACGGATTCAGGCGGCTTCTCTTAATCCAGCCTCCTGTGCTTTTTTTTCCCCCTACCCTTCTGTGATCAGTCTTTGGACCTGGAATGTTTCAGGGTACACTGTGCAGAAAGCTTGATTCTAAAGGCCTGGAAGAATGAATGCCAAAGTGGACTTGAGTTACTAGGTAAACGCCAATTTTCCCACTTCAAAATTTGTGATTTTCTCTTTTTTTTTTCATTTAGAAATGAAAACAATAGAACAATCTTTACTTTTTTTTTATTTGAGAGAGAGCAAGAGAGCACAAGTGTGGGAGAGGGGCAGAGGGAGGGAGAGAGTGAGAAAAGAGAGAGAGAGAGAGAGAGAGAGAGAGAGAGAGAGAATGAATCTCAAGCAGGCTCCACAATCAGCACAGAGCCTGACACGAGGCTTGATCCCATGACCATGGGATCATGACCTAAGCAGAAATCAAGAGTTAGACGCTCAACTGACTGAGCCCCCCAGGTGCCCTGAAAAATCTTTACTTTAAAGCTCAAAGTTTAAAAAAATGTGAAAAGTTGTAAAACAGGAAAAGCACCAAAACAAGAGCCCTAAGATCATGAGTCTGGTCCCCAGGGGACCACATCCCTAGCTTTGTGACTGTTATTTAAACTGTAAATTGCCATCTGCTCATCCACAAAATGAGGATGAATCCACTCTCCAGCCTCCTTCCCAGGATTCCACGGAGAATTCATACCATATCAATCTGTGACGTACAGCCCCATATGAGCACATGTGTTCCAGCTTTTCTTGGGAAAGCTATTCTATTAACGAAGTAATACAAACATGTGTCAAATGACACAGTGCCTTTAAAGATCAGACTTCAGGTTAAGTCGGCATTATTTTTTTTCTCGCAGCGAAAACTGTCCTGGACCCTCAGAAGGTGTTCTCTCTTGTGCCGAAAATCCACTACTGGGAAGGTCTGATTCACCTTCTCGGTCCTTGCATGGTGCAAACAGGAGGCTGTGCTGAGTGACAGCACCAGTGGGCAGGGCATTAGCAGGAGCAGGGATCTCAACATTAATTCAATTAGACTTCCTGGTAGAAAACCTTTCTTAGTTAATGCAGTCCCTGGTGAAATTTTCTTCTGTAGTCTTTGAAACATAATTGCTGCACTTATCTTGTCATGGTGAAACTTTTGAGTTGTTCTCTCCCTTCACGTAAACCTGTGATTGCTTGCAGACCCTTCAGTTGTAAGATCTGGACACCGAAACTAACTGCCTTATCCATCAGAACCACTTCCCTACCCGAGTACCAGGCACCCTGTCCCCGAAGGAGCGCTACAGAACTCTGGTCAGGACACGATCACTGCTGCCTGGGGCGGCCAGTCTTGCTTCTGAGTCCGTGGTGGGGCCATGTCCCCCCCCAGGGAAAGGCTAGTAGGCCACTCCAGGGAACGGTCCTGCATGCTTACTGAGAGGCTCATTTGTGCTCGGGGCGGTGAACTACCACGCCTAATTCTCACCAAAAAAAGGCCTGGGGTGGGTGTTGGAAGCGACGTTAAAGAAACAGAACAGAACCAGGTCACGATCACATTACCTTTACATCGGGTTGAAATCCTGGGGATCGCCAGAGTGAAAAATGTGATGACTGGAACGCCCAACTGGATTCAGGCAGCGCCTTACCCTTCCTCAAACCGTCCCCGCCTCATCTGTCCAGGTCCTTCTCAAGTCTGGCTGCACATCTGAATCACCTCTATTTTTCTGGATGCCGCCTGGCCCCTTCTGCAGAGGAATTCAACCCCAACTCCTGAGGGGTAGGGTCCAGGCACTGGTATTTTTGTTGCTCACATTCTCTAGGTGATTCTAACATACAGACAGACTTACATCTCATCTGAATCTCGCACCATCGTCGTGAAAAGCGCCCTGAGAATGTATACGACCTCCTCCAGGCCACACACGAGAGTGTTCTAAGTCTGGATCAGAGCTCAAAGTCCCTGACTCCTCCCAAGTAACACACTCACTTCTGTTATAACAGACTATCACAGGGGTGGTTGTGATGGCAGGGGGGGTGGTGGTCGATGGAACACCAGCTCCTCCAAAATCTAGTCCGTGGGTATTAGCAGCTGACACGGCTTCCCTCTGCCGGTCAGTCACGCAGTGGCAGGGCCAGGCAGGGCTATGGGGGCACATTCTGCCTCCGGGCTACAAGCACGTGAGAAACCGCGTGCCGCTGATCAAGACAGCAGGTGCCCCCTAATGCTACCAGAATAAAGGGGGCAGCGTGGTTGGCACTTCTAAGGACCTGCATCGTGTGCTCTCACTTTCAATGTCACTGGGACAAAGCGGGGGTCCTCCCTCAGGGGGCAGGGGCGCAGTGGCCATGCGCTGGAGGAGCCCCATCCGAACCACGAAGCAGGCTCTCATATCCTGCTCAGTGCGAGTGGTTCTGACGAGATCATAGCCCAAGGGGCCACACAGCTGTGCTCGTGGGACAGCTGGCTCCTTAAAATTGACGGATGGGCTTCCACGGAGGCACGTGAGGCCAGAGAGATGAGCAGATGACGATTCCTCTCTACTAACTGGCTCCTCTGGGCAAACAGCGGTAACTCATAAAACAGTGCTGCCTGTACACCTCCATGGGAAAATTCACTGGGCGGTCAAGTTTCTCAGGGAAAGCAAAAGAGACTGGGAATCTGCATGTGAGGGCAGGGGTGTGGGGGGGGAGGGCAGCAGGATAAACCAGAGAAGTAGCATTTGCACACACACACATCCCCTCCCTCCCTCCCTATTTATTTCAGATGTCCCTACATTCAGACTGTGGATAATCACTTTGCTTGGGAATCTAAACACTAATGAAATAACCACTTACTATTTTTTATTTACAAAAGAAGCCTGGTGATTTGGAAAAGATCTAAGCTTTGAAAATGAGGATGCTTGAGGGTATATATTGCTGGGGAGTCCGCACTTAATGAAAAGCAAGGATGGGCAGAGGATGTTAGCTTAGAAGCTCTTATTTCTTCCAGCTGTTCAGGGGCTGCAGATTTTGAGGTGGTGTCCCCATTTCGTGCCACCCCTCCCCCGAAGGGTCCTTTTCCTGAGACTACTATGTTGGGAGCTGGTCCCATGGCAAGTCCTGGTCCAGAGGGGATTCCCCTACGATAGCATGAAAAACTGGCACACTTGTGACAGTCTCCCTGTCTGGGGACACCCCCTGAGACTACAGACCCAGGGTCTTGTGGTTCAGCCTCTTATCAACATGAAGACAGGTTGAGCTTAACTAAACCTTGCCCCTTCCCAAGCCACTGGTCTTGCCTCATTTCCTCTGCAAGTTAGAGGTACCTGGGCAGGGTTTTTGAAGTAAGAAGACATTCACTCTAAAGCTGAACAGGGAGGAATACAATGAATGTTTGTGAGTGCCCACTATGTTACAGGCACCTCGAACTCAACACATCAGGCCCCACTTGTAGATGAGAACCCAGATTCAGAGCAGGTAAGCAGCTCGCCCAGTCCTCACACAGCCAGCAAGTACTGGAACTGGACTTTAAACTCAGATTTACCTACTATCTTTCCATAAACATTACCAGGACTTTGATGACGTGATTTTTTTATCGTGGGAAAATATGTGTAACTTATACTTTACCACTGTAACCATTTTTTTAACTGTATTTATTTTGAGAGAGAGAGGATGGGAATGTGAGCAGGGGAGGGGCAGACAGAGAGGAAGAGAGAGAATCCCAAGCAGGCCACATGCTGTCAGCACAGAGCCCGACTCAGGGGCTCCCTATCATGAGCTGTGAGATCATGACCTGAGCTGAGACCAAGAGTCAGATGCTCAACCAACTGAGCCACCCAGCCACCCCTACCACTGTAACCATTTTTAAATGTACTGTTCAGTGGCATTCAGTACATTCACAGTGCTGTGCAACCATCCATCCCCAGAAGTTCTTCATCTTCCCTAACCGAAACTCTGCGCCCATTAAACAACCCTTCCTCCTTCCCTCTCCCAGTGCTTGGCGCCCGCCATTTTGCTCTCCCGTTCTCAAAATCTGACTACTCTAGGTACCTCAAAGAAGTGGAATCATTCCAATGGATTTTAAAAGAGAGGCAGAAAATCCAAAGAGTCAGAATTCAGTTTTGTGCTTTCTCCTTTCCTGAATGCTCCCAGTATTTCAGACAGATTTTGGAAGACAAAAAAAGCTCTCCTTCCCACATCCGTGGACCAGTCCACTTTGTGGAATTTTTTTATTTTAAAGAACAATTCTATTGAGAGGACATCCCACTGAGAGTCACTGCTGTGATCAGAGGGCTATTTCCTGAACCAGGTATAGCACTGGGCTGAGGGAAGACAAAGAGAGCAACACAAAAATCCCCACCGTCAGAGACATTCTTTAAAGGGACAATGTCAATGCTCATCTTCAAACTGAGACCCAGGGAAGAAAGAGGAGCGACAGTAGCTCAGGGAGGAGTGGGACTGAAGCATCCTGTAGACAATCAAATCTCCCCACTTACTTTTTAGCCTAGAATATTCTTTATCAATGGGCTAAAATCTCATCAATACCTTTTCAGGGTTGATTCCAAGTAAGTGTGTGTTGACTAGACATGAAAAGATCGCTTTACAATGGATACCTCATATATTTCTAAGAGCCTCCGAATGAGACATGAATCCCACCCTCAAACGATTTATAGATACCGAGAGGAGCTAAGAGCTGTGCATAAGTAAGTTAATACACAGTGGAAGGTGACAGTGAATGCAAGAGACACACGTAAGTCTTTAAAGGAGTAGGAGAAAGAGGTTATTTTGAACCCAGAGATTTTATACAACTTTGTTGGAAATGGTAGGTTCTGAAAAAAGGGCAGGCTACAGAGAGAAGGAGCCGGAGTCCAGGCATTCCGTCTTATAAAGAATCGATCTGGAGGAATGAAGATAATGAGGGCAATTAGGAAAAACAGTGGGGGCTAGATTAGGGAAGATCTGAAAAACATGGCCAAGGACTCTGGGCTTTACTGACTAGGCAACAGGGTGCCACCAAATGCTCATGTACTGTTACCCATATTGTGACTCCTCCGGATAAAAAGCACTGTGAGAAAAGAATCGGGATGAAGAAATCTAATCCCGAAGAACACACCTCTGCTTCTGGTCTAGACGGATAACCTTCCAGGCTGTTAACAGCTGACTGCTCTACAGAGTTTCCAGGCCACAGAGCAGGGAGCAGAAAGCCAGGCAGAATCTGGGCAGACATCCTGAGTTGAGAATTTGGATTTGAGAGTCTGGGGAGGATAGACACAACTCAGAGAAAGAATACTGGAGAGGACAATGTGACACAGACAGAACCCCAGGGATGTGCAGAGGGTCCCCCCCTCCCCCAGAGGATTCAGGAGCATGCCGATCAGTGCACGTGTATCAAGAAACTACCAAAGATGGTGTGTGTGTGGGGGCACCCAAAAGGATTAAGAACCAAGAATAGTGCCGTTCCCACCAGCCAGGCTAGAAAAAACTACTTCAAGGCACACTGGGTAGAGAACTCAGAAAGGCCTGACCTCAGAAGTAGGAAATCAGGAGCCCTAGGCTGGGTAGATCTGCCTAATACATCCCAAAAGCAAGATTCAAAACAATCAAATTGCTTGTAAGTATCCCAACTGCACTGCAGAACAGAGCTCAACATTTTTTAGAGGAAAACAAAAATATCCAGAACGTAGTAAGGTGAAATTCATGTCTGGTATCTTGGCAATCCAAGATTTCTAGGCATGCGGAGGAGGAGGAAGACATGGTCCATAGTGACAAAAAGCAACGAACTGAAACCATGCAGAAGTGCTACAGATGTTAGAATTAGCAGACAAGGACATTAAAATGACTTTTATATCCCTGGATTTGTAGATTTCAAAAGCTAAGTAGAAACTGGAAAATATCAAAAGGACCCAAAATGGACTTCTGGAGATTAAAAACTATAACGTCTGAGATAAATGAGACAGTGGATGGGATGAAAGGCTGATTAAACATTTAAGAAAAGATTAGCAAACTATGTTTCAAAACGAAATATAGAGAGAAGAATTAAGAAGAGGAAGAGGAGGATGAGCAGATTAGTGAGCCATAGGTGACTTCAAGTGGCCAAATATGTGAGTAACTGGAGTCCCTGAAAGAATGGAGAAAGGGGACAGGAAAAAAATGAACAAAGTAAGGACTGAAAAATTTCCAGTTACAGTGAATACTATAAGCTCCTATATCCAGGAAGCTCACCAAAGCCCAAGAAATATGAAGAAAACTAAATCAAGACACTTTAGAGTGAAATTGCTTCAAAGCAGTAATAAAAAAAAGTCTCAAAAGCAAACTAAAGAAAAAAGAGTCATTAATGGAAAAACAAAGGTAAGGATGACCTCAAATTTCTTGTCAGGAACAATACAAGTGGGAAAACTGTGAATCTTTAGAAACTGAAAGACAAACTCACAGATACAGAGATCAGACTGTGGTTGCCAGAGTCAGAGGCTGGGGGATGGCGGAAATGGCTGAGGGTGGCCAAAGGTACAAACTGCCAGTTATAAGAGAAGTAAGATCTGGGGGCGTAACATACAGCATGGTGACTAAAGTTAACAATACTGTACTGCGTATTCAAAAGTTGTTAAGAGGGGCGCCTGGGTGGCGCAGTCGGTTAAGCGTCCGACTTCAGCCAGGTCACGATCTCGCGGTCCGTGAGTTCGAGCCCCGCGTCAGGCTCTGGGCTGATGGCTCAGAGCCTGGAGCCTGTTTCCGATTCTGTGTCTCCCTCTCTCTGCCCCTCCCCCGTTCATGCTCTGTCTCTCTCTGTCCCAAAAACAAATAAACGTTGAAAAAAAAAAATTAAAAAAAAAAAAAAAGTTGTTAAGAAAGGAGATCTTACAAGTTTTCCTTGCAAGAAAAAAAGTTTGTACCTATGTGAAGTGACGGAAGTTAACTAAAGTTTCTGTGGCGATCATTTTGCAATACAGACCTAAATCAAATCATCATGTTGTACACCTAAAACTAACAGCATGCTGTATGTCAATTAATTCTCAAAAGAACTGGAAAGAATAAAAAATAAAACACTGACGGTAAAATACCTGTCAACCTAGAATTCTATACTCAGTGAAAATATGTTTCAAAAAAGAAAAAAGGCAAAATAAATGTGTTTAGACATACAAAAGGTGAAAGAATTTACCAAGAGATGAACTACCCAATAATATGTGTTGACTAAAGTCCTTCATCAAAAGGAAAATGATACCAGAAGGAATAGGGGTTCACACAAAGGAATGGAAAGAACTAGAAATAATAACAACATGGGTAAATATATAAGAAATTTTTCTTATTTAAGCCTCTTTAAAAGAAGACTGACTACCTAAATAAAAATAACTATGTACTGAGGGGTTTATAATGTATGTCAAAGTTACATGCACGATAATAATAGTATAAAGTCTGGGAGGTAAAAAAAAAAAAAAAAGGAAGAAGTATGCTACTCTAAGATTCTCAAATTATATGTGAAGCTGTATACTATCCTTTGAAGGTAAATTGCAATAATGTAAAGATATATATTATAAACCACAAGGCAACTCCTAAAATAACAAAGAGTTTTATAGCTCATAAAGAAGATAAAATAATCTTAAGAGGAGGCAGAAAAAGATGAAAGAATAAAGGAGAAATAAAAAGCAAACCATGAAATGGTAGAATGACACCCAATTTTATCAACAATCAAAATTAATGTTCATTAAGCAAATACTTTAATTAAAAGGTAGAACTTGTTACAGATATTAAAAAAAAAAGTAATACCCAACTGTTGGCTATCCACAAGAAATTCACTTTGAATATAAAGATACAAATAGGTTAAAAGCAAAAGAATGAAAAAAGAAAAACCATTACAACATTCATTAAAAGTAAGTGGCTATATTGATATCTACCAAAGTTGATTTCAAAGCAAAGGAGAATACTAGAAATCAAGATTATTTCAAAATAATAAAGAGGTCAATTCATCAAGAAGACATAAAAATTCTAAACATCTATGCACTGAATAAGAGGACTTGCAAATACATAAAGCAAAAAATGATAGGACTGAAAGGATAAACAAAATATCCACAATAATATTTGGAGATTTCAATAGATTTTTATTATTTATTATTATTTTTTAAGTGTTAATATTTATTTTTTGAGAGAGAGAGACACACACACAGAGCGTGAGCAAGGAAAGGGCAGAGAAGGGAGACACAGAATCCAAAGCAGGCTCCAGGCTGTAAGCTGTCAGCCCAGAGCCCAACCAGGGCTTGAACCCACGAACTTCTAGATCATGACCTGAGCCGAAGCTGGACGCTCAACAGACTCAGCCAGCCAGCACCCCTCAAAAGCTTTTTAAATTAATTGATAGAATAAAGATACAGAAAGTAAGGATACAGAAGATTTGCACAACAGTATCAACCAAACTGACATTTGTTAGAACATTCAGTCCAATAACAGTATGATATATATTTTCAATCACACATGGAACACTTACCAAGACAGGCCATATTACGGGGCATCAAATAATTCTCAAGAAATTTCTAAGTCTTCAAGCCCTTCAAGGTACATTAGGTTCTCTGACCACAATGAAGCAATTATAAATCAGTAATAGAATAATCTCTGAAAATTTTTCAAATGTTACCAATTAAATGACATGTTTTGAATAACCACAGGTCAAAGAAGAAATAAAACAGGAAACTAGACATTATTTAGAAGTGAATGAAAATGAAACCACAATGCATCAAAATTTGTGGGATGTAGGCAGAGCAGTTCTTAGGAGAGAAGTATTAAGTGTTCATTAGAATAGGACAATGATTTCAAATTTATGACCTCAGCTTCCACCTCAAAAAAACCCCAGAAAAATTAGCAAATTAAACCCAAAGCAAACCAACAAAGAATAAAAATCTAAGTGGAAATCAATAAAATAGAGCAAACACAAAGAAAATCAAGAAAACCAAAGGCTAGTTCTTTGAACAGACAAAATTGAGACACATTTAGCAGATGAAGCACAGTATATCAATATCAGGAATGAGAGAGATGACATCACTATAGATTCTACAGATATTAAAGGGATAAAAGAACATTATATTCAGCTTTATGCCAATAAATTTGACTACTGTGATGAGACAGACATATTCACTGAAGGAGAGAAACTCAACAGGAAACAATCTGAAGAGACTTATAGGTACATACAAATACATATACATATACACACAATATATGTACATATACATATATGTGTACATATATATGTTTATGTATATGTATATATACACATTTAGTACATACAGATCTATATACACTAAAGAAATTAAATTTGTACTTAAAAACCTTTTCAAAAAGAAAACCTGAACCCCAGATGACTTTCGCATCAACTCTACCAAACATTTAAGAAGATAATAATACAACTCAACACAAACTTTTCCAGGAAAATGAAAAGGAGGGAATACCTCCCAACTCACTCACGAGACCAGGATTACATCAAACCAAAATCAGCCAAAGAAATTAGAAGGAAACTACTTAATGATATTCCTTCCTGAACACAGATGCAAAAATTCTGAATAAAATTTGAATCTCATAAGGGCTGCACATCATGGTAAAGTGGGGTTTATCTCCCAGCCATGCAAGGTGACTTTAACATCAAAAATCCATCCGTGCGGTTCACCAAATGTATGAACTAAAAAAGAAAGCCACAGGATCAGTTTAACAGACGCAGAAGAAGCATTTGACAAAGCCCAATATCCATTCCTGATAATAGTTTTCAGTGAAATAGGAACAGAAGGGAAATGTCCTCAACCTGATAAAGGGCATCTATAAAAAACCTACAGCTCATATCACCCTTAATGCTAAAAGACAGAATGATATTCTCCTAAGATCAAAAACACGATAATGACGTCCACTCTCACCACTTCTACTCAACTCTGTCCTGGAGATTTTAGCCAGGGCAAGCAGGCAAGGAGGAAACAAACAAACAAGACACCTATATTGGAAAAGAAGTACAACGGATTTTTTGTGTGCGCATGTAACTGTGAGCTAGATTTTCTTTGACACGAAAGCAAAAGCATAATGAGTAAAGGAACAAATTAATAAGACTTCATCAAAATGAAAAACTTCTGCTTTTAAAAAAGAAGCCATTGAGAGATTGGAAAGACAAGTCAGATTGGCAGTACGTATTTGTAAAACCTGGATCTGGTGAAGGCCTTGGATGGAGAGTTGGTCGGTAATTCTCAAAATTCCACCGTAAGGAAACCCAATTAAAAAGCTGGCAAAACATCTGAAGAGACACTTCACCAAGAAGAAATACAAGTGTCAGATGAGCACATGAAGGGATGATTAATGTCTTTAGCCCAATGGAAGCTACAACACAGTGACATACACCCAACACAATCTATTCAAACGTTTCAAGTTAGAAATACTGATTATACCAAGTGTTGGCAAGGATATGGAAGGGCTGGGACCCCTTTACTGCAGGTGAGAATGTAAAACGGTACAATAGCTTAAGAAAACAGTTTGCTAGTTTCTGGAAAAGTTAGATACACACCCACTATAGGGTTCAGCCCTTCTACTCCTACATGTTTAGCCAAGATACACAGGAGCATACAAACACTTGTACATAAGTGTTCGCAGCAGCCGTACTTGTTAATAGTAAAAACCTGGAAACCACCCAAACGCCCCTTCACAGGAGAACTGACAAATGGTGGTTTGTCCATTCAACAAAATGCTACTCAGCACTTAGAAGAAATAAAGTACTGACAGACGTGAACTATTGCTACTGAATCTTGAAATAATTATGCTGAGTGAAAGACATCAGGCCAGGAAAAGGCACATGCAGTAGGACTGTAGTTCCATGAAATTCCAGGAAAGAGAAACTTACAAGCTACAGAAAGCATCACTGGCCGCCTGGGGCTGGGGGTGGGGGTAAGGAAGGGATTTCCACAGAAGAGGAAGTTGCTGGGGGCGGTGAACATGTTACTTTCCTTGTGGTGATGGCTTCAGAGGCCCACACACCTTAAAACTTAACCAAATTTTGCACTTGCAGTCGTGTCAATTTAGTGCCTGTTTATTACGCCTCCAGAAGGCTGTTGGCTGCACACAATACCCCAAGATGGCGGTACAGACGGCAGTGGGGGGAGGAACAGAACAAGCGGCTGGAAGAACACCACAGACTCAGGTTCCCGAGATACGGAGCCTGGCTGACAGGAAGGGAGGTGACACCATCAACAGCAACAGGGACAAACAGCAGAACAGCAGGCAGGTTCAAGCCGCAGGCACGGCGCCTGCTGGTGGGACATTGCATTCCAAAGGAAAGTTTAAAACCTCGGGCTAGAAATCAGAGGCAGGAGACAGCCTTGGGACGCTCCGTGTCCTTTTCTTCACTTCACACCCCTCCCTCATCCCTCCTGGGTGGATATATTTTCTGCTGTGTTATAATCCGAGTCCAGGAGGGAAGAAAACCTCACTTTGGAAGCGTTCCATTTACCTACGTGTGACCCTCAGGGAATTTCTCGGCTCGCAACCAGAGGTAAAACCCACCAGGTCTTCATCTCACAGAGTTCCAGAAACGCACTCAGCCAAGCAGAGCTTTTACGGCCTCCTAAAAGGGCTGGAGGCGTTGGCGAAATGTGAATCAAGTGACGTATGGAGAGGCAAAGGGAGCGGGCGATGTGCATCCCAGGACCTGAGAAACGAGCAACGGGTGAGACCTATGAAGTCATTGCTCTGTTTGCTGCCCCACCCCCCGTGACATCAGTCCCTGCCAGAAGGGAATTGCTCCCGAGGACTGCAATGTGGCGCTCCGTGCCGGAGCCAAAGGAAACATCTGTAAGTCTGGCGGGGTTTCAGGTGAGCGAGCCGCTCAGAGGGCTCCCAGCCTGTGCCGGCAGGAGACTCCGGCTCCAGAGTGAACTGCTTTTCTCCTTCCTGATTTTATTTTAAATGTCAAAACTTTTCACACTACGGTGACACCCTAAAATGATTCTCTTACGTCCGTTGCTTCAGTTGAAACAATATTTTTTTCATGCTCCATAGAGTGTCCGCCAGCGGATTCAAAACCAGGGATGCAATGGGGCACTCTACTCCAACGTGCCGTGAGAAAGAAAAAGGAGGGGAAAAAAAGCCAGGTGGAACAGCTGGGGAGAAAAAAGTATCCCTTTCTCTTGAACGTTCCACATTCACTCACTCAACTGATGTCTACGACAGGCATTTTTTTTTTAATGTTTACTTTTGAGAGAGACAGAGAGAGTGCGTGAGGGGGAAGGGCAGAGGGAGAAGGAGACACAGAATCCGAAGCAGGCTCCAGGCTCTGAACTGTCAGCACAGAGCTGGACGCGGGGCTCAAACCCAGGAACTGTAAGATCATCACCCCAGTTGAAGTCGGGATGCTTAAGCGAGTGAGCCACTCAGGCGCCCCTGTCCAGGACAAGTATTAAAGCACTGTGTGAAGTTCTGCGAGGTTCCATCAGATGCACCAATTGACTAAAGTAACCCCCAACTGCCGGAAGCTTCCAGTTCAAGTAGACCAGTGCATATCCAACTGGAGCATGACACAGAAAGCTATGTGCACGAAGGAGCTTTTATGGATGAAGTGGCACGTCACTAGAGAGGCCAGCATATAAACTATCAGAACTGGAAAGAAGAAAAAGAAGTAACACCTCTAGGTAGAGGCAATGGATGGGACTCAAGGCACGGAGGCCGACATCCAAGGAATGCTATTCGATACCGTTCAACAAACATTAGTAAGCACCTGTTGGTTGCCTGCTGCTGTGCCAAGCGGTAGGCATAGAGAGGCGTCAGAGGCAACTCTACTCCAGAGAAGTATGCCTTTCGAAGTGAAATGGATCATTTCGGCACCATAACCAATACCAAGAATGGGGACACGCACACCCAGGGGCTACAGGAACCCCTGAGGCAGGTGGTTAGGAGCATGGATTCTCAGGATGAACCTCTTAGGTCTGAATTCCTCACCTGCCCATTCATTAGACGCGTTTGTTTTCCTCGTCTCCATTGTCTCAGCTGTAGCATGGGCTCAAGAGAGAGTATTTGCCTCAAAGGAATACTGTGAGGTTGCGCGCTACAGGAAGATACTGCGGTATTAAGCCCTTAGTACAGGACCTGGCACACAGCATGTCCTCTGCACAGTATCAGCTGTGACTGCTGACCCTACCGAGAACCGATCCTGCTTTTGCAGAAAGGCCGGCGTGTTCCGACTGCCCGCGGGCTGACGCGTCGCTGGCAGAAAAAGGCCGCTGGCTCACCTAACTTCTCCGAACTCGAGTCTTCTCACCTCGAGCCGACGGGGAATGGGAACGGCTCGCTACGCGCCCCCCTGCTCTGAGCGCGCTACACAGATGATCTCAGCGGAGCCGCATCGCAATCGTATCCGCTTTGCAGATGAAGAAACCGAGGCATGGAGCGGTCGCGTCACTTGCTCTAGGTCACAAAGTGGACTGCAGGGGTGGGTCAGAAACCAGCACTTGACCACCAGGGCCCCGTTCTTCATCGCGGCGCCGCGCTGCCTCTCCGGCGGTACCCCTGTTCAGTTCCAGCAGGTGTTTGATGGGAAGCTGGCGTTTCATTTGGTAGGAAAAGAAAGGGGAAACAAAGCTAAACGTGGCGCGGGCGTTAACCTGCGCCAGGGAAAGCACACACCTCACGTTTGTACAGAGTTTTACAATTCACGCGACTCTTTCACTGGCTTCTTTTTTTCCCTCCCTTGGGACACTACATTCCTGAGGGCCACCAGGAGCCTAACAAATACAGCCTCGGGTGAGGGACACCTCAGCCCTGTGGTTTTGGGGGTGCTGACAGAGGTGACTTGTGGGGACAGTCACCCCTGGGGCCATGGTGAATGCTTTCTGTTTCAGGACGGCGCACCGCTGGGCACCCTGTGGACACGGGCCACACCTCCTGTCTCTGCATCCCCAGGACACTGAACACTGCCTGGTACACAAGGCTCTTAAGACACGTTCTAAGAAAGAATAAAGGCCTCTCTCCGCTTCCCAGGAGCACCTCTGTACGAATGGGTCAAGTTGGTATTGGACGGGACGGATGAAGAGTTCGCCTCATTCAATCTGCAGCTAATTCTGAGTGACCATTTCATGCCAGGCACTGCTCCAGGGATTAAAAAAAAAGACACAGACTTCTCACAAGCAAATTTAAGCTAGTTGCAGGAGAGATACTTATGAAAATAAGTACTGTGCATTCTCAAAGATTTTCAAAGTGTGCCTGGGGCTTTGATTTATACGAAGCAGTATTATGTGCCTATTTTTATTTGAATGAATGCCAGGAAAGTAAATGGGAGACTGAATTGTCTTTTGAACTCCACATCCAATATTAAGGCTTAGATGGGAGGTCATATGGAACGCACATGGTCTAGGTAAGAGAAGTGGCAGCATTATAAAAATTACTCCGAAGGATGTGTTCGATGTTAAGACCAGATCAGCAATTTTCCCAGGCATTATCAGCCTTGCTCAAAATATCGCTTAATCTCCTGTCTCAGGTTCCTCTTTTACAAAATGGGGGTGGATCTGCCTGGGGCAGCGGGAGAAGTGGCTGGAGGGCAAGAGGGGATGCGATCGGGCTTAACGGTTTCCTCACTTTGAAGTGTTCTAAAAATAAAGCGGTTTTGTCGCGAACGCGGAATGGTATATGTGTCAACACGGCATCTCGTGTTGCTAGGGCAGGCCGACCAATGATTTCACAAATCCTTATAGCTCGGCCGCTCACGCAGGCGGCGAGCAAGCCACAGAGAGGCAGGCAGGCCTTTCTCTGATCTTCTGAGCACTGTGGGCCTGGCGTCCTGGAGAGAGGAGGCGGGCCTCCCGACCACGCATCGGTCCAGGTTCAACCAGCAGACTCTGCCATTTGACACGGACTCTTCCTGTTGCCCCCGAAGCTGTCACAGTTGTATGTGCCTTGGGGTTTAATCTGTAGCGAAAAAGCCTGACGTGTCCCACTTAAGAACTGTTCTCCTAAGTACAGATTAGTCAACAATGAGGTCGCGAGGAAAACCCCAAAGACCTGATTTTTTAAAATGTGGCTTTAATTTATTCATTACCTTTTCGTAAGTCTTCCTTCGGAGAGATTAGAGCCAAGCCCGGGCTCCTGGAGGCACTGCCTCGGTAGGGACGCGGGCTTGGTGGCCGGGCCCCCTCCGTTTCCTACCTCCAGGGTGGCGAACCACCCCTATTGGATTTGCAAAACAGCTAAGCCCCGCCACCATCTGGCAGCTGTACGGTGGCCTGTGTAAAATGAACTGGTGGTCACAATCCAGTTCCCATTAGACAGATGTCCACTTCACAAAGAGAGCACCACGCTCAGCAGCGGGCTTGGCAGAGAGGAGAGAGGCCTGGGCATGGAAGTGGCATTTCCTGGTTCCGCCGCACGGAAGCGAGCCAGGGGGATGATGGCAGGTAGAATATGGCGGGGGCTCTGGGAAGGCTGCTTCGTGCTCAGTGATCCATCTAACTCCTGAGAAAACACCTCAAAACACTTCTCACTCACCCTACTGAGAAGCGACCTTTTCCAAAACTAGGTTTTGCCTTATTGAGCCGCACAGTGGCTGCGGTCCCCGAGGACCATCACCAGGGTGTATGGACCTCACTCAGGGACTGATGGAGATCCCAACTGCTATGACACTCTGGCCAGCTTCCACCCCAGTCCTAGGGAGACCGTGCGGGGCAGGGCAGGCAGAGAAAGGGCCCTGGTCAACCTTTCCGGGGCTAATCATTAGCATTCTCGCCCCCCCAAACGAACAGGTTATTGTTGAACCCTAAAGAGAAAGGGCAAAAATAGTGGTCCTTCATCTCAAAAAGTCCCATCTGCCTGGACAGCTAAGACAGCTCATGAACATCTCCCAGAGGACTTAAGCTAAAGCTCCAGTTGGCTGTTTTGCCGTTGACGTTAACGGTTTAATCTGAAGAGTGAAACTAAGCGGATCTGTTCTCCCTCCACCCCAACCAGCCGAACGGAAGTGGGAGGCGTGAAGGAGAGACAGGTCTCTAGCATGGCAGGAGCGTACAAATTGGGCAATGCTGTTCTCTGATTTTTCTTAACATATGCGAACAGTTTGGTTCACATCCTCTTTGAGTAGCCAAAAATTCTTTACAAGATATTCACACGAACGTAAACAAACAAAAACCACTCAGCTAAACAAACACCCAACTCACCTGACTTGAAGGAGAATCTTTTTTTCTTTTTAATGTTTATTTTATTTAAGAGAGAGAGAGAGACAGTGGGAGTAGTGAAGGGGCAGAGAGACAGAGGGAGACATAGAATCCGAAACAGGCTCCAGGTTCTGAGCCGTCAGCAGAGTCCGATGTGGGCTCAAACTCACGAACCGCGAGATCATGACCTGAGCTGAAGTTGGACGCTTAACCAACTGAGCCACCTGGGAGCCCCAAAGGACAATCTTTAAGAAACAATCCAGGCAGCGAAAAATAAGAGCTTTACCACTCTACTGGGCTGCATTAACTCTGCACTAGGCTAGTGTCGATTACTACAATGTGTCTCAATATCAAACACAGTCCAATGTGCCGCGCAATGTGACGTAAGGCCTGCAGTCATTATCCAAAGTCCGTGGAAATTTGGGCCAAAGCAAGATAATCAGACACAATTGTTCTGAAAGCGCCTGTTGTCCTTGAGGCCAGGACATGAGGATCAAGAACTGGGAATAATTACTTAGGTTTGGAAATCTATAGGCGGCCCTCTACAGAGTTTCCAATATTTGTTTTGCCAACATTTATAATCTCTCCCCAGAGACCTCTGGTTTTTACTGAGGAGTCCACCCCCCCTCCTCCTTCTACCATGTCCTTCTCCTTCCCCATAAAATGCCTATTTAAATCAGGCATAGTATGTTCTAGCAGACTAGCTGAGAAAGAAGCATTAGGTTTCTTTGCACAAAAAATTAAAAAAACAAAAACACATGGCTTACAAAATCTAGACGCCGTGATTTTTTTTTTCCATCCCGTCTTCTTCTACTCAACCTACCATACACTATTTACTATCTTTTATTCATATCCCGCCATATGTCAGGCACTGTATAAAGCCACTGACGTTCAATATTCTATGAATAATTTACTCCTCAGAGGTCTACTGTGTAGGCAATAACACACCCATTTGAAGAAATGGCATTCAAAGAAATTATCTTTGCATCACCACAAAGTTTAAAACAAACGTGTGTTGTATATGTGTGCAAACACAAGTTCACACACACGTCCTATGGAGGATAAGGCCGGTCATGTCTCTTCGGTATCACCTGGATGGTAGGGCCGTCAGGTAGGGCCAGGCATTGTTCTAAAGGGTGTTACACAGAAAGGGGGTACTGAGGGCCTGCCGACGCATCACACGTGTCTGCGTGATGCTGCGGGATGGCACCAAACCGCAAACCCTTGCATTTTACGCAGAACCCTCCGAAAGGTTCATTTAGTGAACGCTTTAGCCTCTTCTCGTCCTCAACTCCCTACAGGGAGGAGAAAGAAGGAAGGAAACCAAAGATGAAGACAAAGGGGAAAGAGGACATACAGGGTGTGTAGCTGGAAGCCAAAACTCCTCCTGTCACGTGACCCTGGGTTCCACTAACTCTCTCACTTCACCTTTACTATGTGAACAGCACAGGACCACACACGGGGCAACCTCAGGGTACTTTCCAAAAGAAACCATGCACCCATGCACACAATGGACACTGCTTAACCCCAAGCTGACTCTCCATTTCCAAAGAATGGATGGTCATCCTGTCTTTGACCTGTCCGATTCCTTCTCTCCTTTTGAGGCCAAGACCATGGTCCGTTCTTTGTATTTATACGTATATTCCTAGCACTAAGTATGATGCCTTGCACACAGTAGGCGCCAGTAAATGTTTATGGCCACACGGCGGTACTCAGGTAAACATCTCATTAGCTTTCTGGGCCACCTCTTTATCGTTTTGGTTCTACATGAAAAAAGGACCCAGGGCTTTCAAGGCTCCAAATCCCTGCTACAAAAGAGCTGGGCACGAAGCCTCAGGAGAGCGCCGGCCAGAGGTCTGCTCCGGGGGGCTGTGAGTTAGCGGGCTCGCCATGTCTGTAACTTTCATCATGTTCTAAGTTCACCACCTCTTCTGGGTCAAAGTTTGGCTCAAACTCTATACTTTGCTGCTGTGCCAACATTTTCAGTCTAAGCAGCGGAATCCAGGGGTTTAGCATTAATTGAAAGAGCTTATCTATATATAGCCTCACTCTGCACGTTAGCATCTTCAAAACTTCAATCATATTCTTTTTTTTTCTTCTCCATTTTTTTTTTTTTTTGACAGCACAATCCCTCTTTTTATGTTTTGCTACAGGCTTCCTCCCTTTTCATTTTTGTGACTCAATGCTCTCAGGCCTTTTAAGTTAACCTCCTGGACCTTTCCATATGGGCTCACCTTTCCAGACCTCGGTGATTCATGCTGTTCTCCTTTGGAAGGCCTCCACCTCCTTGATGCATCTTCAATAACATTTCCTGATATCGGGCACAGTGGCCTATATAGGAGCGAAAAAGCTCTTTGTGCAAAGTGGTGGATTACCTGTTCCTTAACACTTGGTGTCTGCTCTGTTCATTTGTAACGTTTAGGTTTCGGGGGCCATTTTGACCATGAACTTGTCGAAGGCATGGTTTCTTGCACCCCTCACCCTCCCTATCGCGATGCCCCTCTACGTGTCTCTGATGCAGTTTCCATTAAACCATAGGAATTTATAAAGCAATTTTTTTTTCCACCTAAAACTAAAAAGAAGTCAATAAGGGAACAACAATCGATGGGCCTAGCTGGCAAGAGACTCTGAACACTCCAGACGACACTAAAGGTTACTATGGAGAGGCAGGTCTCGAGCCAAATACGTATTCCGCTATGGGACTCGTCCTCCATAGACTTGAGGCCTTAACATACTCCAAAATATTTTATAATGATCAGAATCTGGGTCAATTAAAGAGTGCGATGAGTGGATACTCCCTTTCGATCCTTCAATTCATTTCTCTGATACCAGTTCATGATCCTCCTAATGGAAGTAGAGAAATTACATTTCTTTGTTCTTCAAACTGATCACTGTCCAAAGTATACTTCTCCAACCAGGTTTCTCCAATCTGAATTAATGCCAGAACGTGGAAACTGGATTAGGGGCATCTTTCTCAGTAATTTACATAGAGAGTGAAAAAATATTGATCCTAATAGCTATTCCTGTGGCGTCTCAATTGCCATCCTCATTCTCCCAGACCCATTAGTTTTTACCATTATAACCTGGCCCTGTTCAGAGAACTAGCTCTTTTTTCCATCTATAGCAAAACCTGCTTCTGTGCGGCTACCTATGTGTCTGTCTACGTGACTCAGCGGAAAAGAGGCCTGGAGAAATCCACGTACCTCCCAATCCATCATGCCCCATATGCCTTTATTCTGTGCTCCCTTCCCCACCACACGTGTGCATCAAAGCAGACTGGAAAATAAACTCAAGACATTGGAAGGCCCTAATTCTTTAATACATATAATTGGTCTAGTTCACTGCAAATTCCTCTAGTGTGATACTTAATGTATCACTGAGGTACCTAATGTCTGATTTTCCACTGAATTTCACAGTAGGGGTCAGAACATTTCCAATTCTCTTGACCAGGTGTCCTGAAAGCCAGTGTACCATCATCTGTCATTTCTGTTACCAGAATATAAAAACCCGAATCAATCTGTTGCTAAATCATATTATTTTAGTCTAGCTTCTACTTTTTCCCATTTGGCCAATTCTCTTTTCATCCCTTTTCAGTTTCCAGTGGTTTTGAAGGTCATATGATTGTTGTGCATTTATTCATAGTGGCACATTCTGGCACGCTTATGTCTGAAGGGTCTCGTAAGAGGTTTGGGCTAGCTAGCCAATATTAGAAAAGAAAGCATGTGAATAGATGATCTCAGGATCAGTGAAGTTTGGACAAGGAACAAAGAACCCGAGACCTCATGCCTAAATCTTGTTAGCATCTGGGGCCATATGTCCAAGAAGAAAATTCAGTCTTTTAAGAATCCATGAACACAAGAAAAAGGATAGTCATGGTGCTAAGACCATGGTTGGAATCATTAAAGACCAGAAACTTTCTCACAAGGTATGTAATGACTTTATTTGTATTTTTAACACTAGCATTCTAAACACTTCTAAATCTAACTCAACTACGGTCAACGGTAAGTTTTCATTAGAAGCAAAGACTGAAGGAGGAAGAGAGAAAACCTTTCAACCTGATTGCCTGATCATCTGGGGTCTTTGGAGTGGAAGCAGTAAGGGAGGGCAGGTCGTGCTACGCCACGCCAATTCAGAGGCCACGCACGTGTGTGTCAGAGCAACGGGCAGCTCTACCCTACATGAAGCACTCTCCTTCTGCTTGGGAAACTGGACTTCTCATTTCCAAAGACCGGTTTCATAATGACCCTCAGTATCGTAAACCAGGGTGGTTCACTTGTGTAACTGATGGGAGAGCATTTCTAACATGGACAAATCTCGTTGGGGGCAAATGAAAAGGCAAATAAGACCTCTGGGCAGGCAAACTATAAATGTACTCAATGGGAAATGCAAATTGTGAGATCTAAATTTAGCTGTTTCAGTAAACCTGTAGACATGTGTGGGAGGGATCCCAACAGACCTAGGCCATGAGGCCCTGGGTTTACTTTTCATGTAAATTTCTACAAAAAAAAAAAAAAAATCCATTCTCGTTTCATCCATATCCTGTTTTCTTTATTCCTTTGCTACGTTAATTCCAGAAAGGCAAATCTACCAGGGACAAGACGGCTGGGGACCAGCTGATGTCCCAGACAGAGGAGGAGAAAACAAAATGGTCAGAAGCAGCCTTAAGTAATTTATTTTCTTCTTTGATATTGGCTCTGTGTGTCCTCTGTGTTTCCCTCCTTCCTTTTCTTCCTCTTTTTCTCTCCAGAGATATAAGGATCAAAATATGCCCAGGACAGATATTATCTGCCAGGGGAGAAGCTACCCTTTGATAAAAGCAACAGAAATTCAGGGCTGGGCTAGACAGGCACAATCCAGTCTCAGCTCCGGAGTAGGGGGCATTTAACAGGATTCCTTCTCGCTGTAACTTAACAGAGGCTAATTTAACAATTCTCTGATTCATCTCAATCGGTGCTTGTGGATGCAGTCTGTGTAAGTCAAAATAGTTTAAAACTCCACGAAAACCATGAATTGTTAAATCTTTAATATAGCCATATGATAAAACTACTGAACCCACCTCTCCCAGGGATGTGATAAGGATCCCCGCCTGCATGAATATAAAAATTCTGACTGCATTTTACATTTATCCTGCAGGACTCAGTCAGCCAAACAATGAAAAGATGTCACAGGAAGTTACACAGTGATTTCTGTTAACGTAAAATTAATTCAGGATGAGAGATCCTTCCTGTGGGCCACTGAGACAGCACTATCAAAACTGGGGCTGTCCCAGAAAATCTAGGGCAGCAACCCTGGATTCCAAGAGATTGAGGGCAGAAATCCTATCCCTACTTGCGTGCGTTGAAATGTAAAATTGGTTCATCTTCCTGCATTTTGAATTCTTTCTCAAGTATGGATTTCAAGATGCCATCGCTTCAATAAACTGGTTCCACGCCCCTTTCTGTTACTTAAGGGAAGCTTCTGACAAGAGTCCTTTCAGGAAGAAAGGAAAGGCATGAAACATGGAAACGCTCCCACCCCAGTCCTCCAATGGGATTCCTTTAATAAAAAGGTCGAAGGTGTTCTCTGCGAACCTTTCACATTTTAAGGATTATGGGTCAATAAGACAGCACCTCTCTTCGGACTCTTCCAGCAGCATGTGACGCCGCTACATCAGGGCTGAAGACACCGAGACGCGCTCCCTGAACGAGCTGGTGATGATGAAATAGCGCTAAGTCTCTTGTAAGCCCCGGGGCCTGCTCTCCTCCCACCCTACCACGGGAGAATGTTCTGGATGCAGGGCTTCCTCTCGTCAAAGTCTGAAATGAGGAACATTAGGTACTGGTGCCTTGCACCCTTCTCCTAGGGATTAGGACCAACTTAGAGTTTATTAATGAATTCCTGCAGACTGAAGTAGGGGCTTTCAGAAGGGAAGGAGCGACTCCGAGTCAAAGACCGAGCAGGAGGGGACGAGGGTCACATCAGCCATGGCGCGGGCCACCCCAACTGCGGCCGGACCATCAAGAAGATGAAAAGGCACCGGCACCACAGCCGCTCCAAGAACTGCTCTTTTGAAACGTTAATAACTCTTCCCAGAGGAGCCTTGAATTTACTTTTTGTTCCACCCAGAATGTTCTGGGCTCTAGAACTGGAGGAGCTACAGCTGCAGAGAAGCTCTACCACGACCTGACCTCGGAGCACATTTCAAGAAAAAAGGAAGTTTTGTTCTTCAGGCCTGTGGCACACAGAGAGAGTCTACGCAAGCCACTTCCCGTTTCTAGCTCTCTTTTGGCTGAGAAATCGCAGGGGTGGGGTGGAGGGAGGGAGAGAGACAGGGAGGGAGAGGGAGAGAAATGTGATCACTGAGGCATTAGGTTCGGACCCAGGGCTTGGTCCGATCCTCTACTTTCAAACGTTCAATGATTTCTTTCTAGTTACTTAGCACAGACCCCTCAGTTTTCCTTCCTGTAAAATCAGAACAACAAAGCATGTAACTTAACAAGATTAAATAGGAATATTTAACACCTGAGGTTAGAAAAATGTAACTCGCCTTCATTCTACAGTAGACTTTTTTAGGGTGCTATGGTCCTGGGTTATAATTTTGACGAGAACAGAAATATCAAGAGAGCAACGATCCAAGGAACCCAATTTACCAACATGGGGAGGCTCTGGGGGAGTCTGGGTTCCATGAATCCCACGCCCGCACCTGCCATGTCCTCCATGCACGTCCTTTTCAGTCACCAACCTGAGGCCAGAGGCCACCCCTCTGCCTTGCCTGGCTTCCCTACCTTAGGTCTCAGAGAACATTCTGAGACACACCCAACACCCTTCCTGACCCTCTCCAGAAACAGGTGATTCCACCTCCCCGCTCGCTCCCAGAAGCACAACCCTCAGCACCCTACTCTCAACAGCCGCACGATCCCAGTGTCAGGAGGAGCCACCCTGCTCTCCAGCAATCCTGCCCTTCTTTCCCACCAGCTCTTCCAAAGTAGTCGTTTTAGACCTTTTCCGTTCTCCTTATGTCTTCTGCTCCGCCGGCCTCCTCAGGAACGGGCCGTCTCCAGAGAAGACGGAGGGCATCTGTGCTACTTCCCTCCATTAGACCGAAATCTGATCTGCTGTTACTTCCTTCTAACTGCCCTGCTGTCTGAGATGAGGGCCCCTTGTCCCCTGTTTCATTGTTCTTCGGCCACTCTTTGTCTCCTCAAAGACCCCGATTCCTGTCTTCCTTATGCTTTCAGTAGGTCCGTTGGCTTCAGCTCCTTACCGTTTGCTTAACACAAAAATGGCCAGACTCCTAGAAAGGGCGGGCTCACACGTCAATCTGCACAGTCCGTGACTGCTACCCTTCTCAAATGCTGTCACGTCCTCCCAAACACCCGAGCCAGTGGCTTTCCTTGGCCCACACACATCCTTCTTGACTCTTCTGTGATACCTCAGACTCAACACACGGTCCAACCTGGACTCCATATTCCTCCCCTTCCCCTTCTCTTCACTGTCGACTGCTTTTCCACTCCTCCCAGTGAGGCCAAAGTCCTCCTGTTCATCCCTGCCTCGATTTAGTTATCAAGTCCCCTTCTTTCCGACACTCTCAGGTCTGTGTCACTCGGGACCCCCTTGCCCATGGCCAGGGCCAGCAGCGTCTCTGTTCAGGCCCCACGTGCTTCAGCCGACACACTGCACCAGCCTCCTGGTTTCTGTTCCCTGTGCTGACAAAGCCTTCACCGACCCTCAACTATCTAGGCAATACAATTCTAATATTTAAGCCTGAGAATTAAGGCCTTCTAAGAACTGGCCCTAGCTTCTATTTCCAGATGTCGTGACCTCTCCCCTTCCATTTCATTTCATGGACTTCACGTTTCTTTCCATCTCTGGCAGGATTCACAGTTCCCAGGACCTGCCCTGCATTTCACCCCACGCCTACGACCAGGCCAGTCCATCCACTTGCAATGTTCAACACTGTCTTTACTTACTGAAATCCAATTTTTCTTTTTCAGGATTTGGTGAAGTTGCCATGTCTCCCTATCTCCACAGCTGCCAATTATTCATCACCCGCCCCCCCCCCAACACTGAACTTCCAGAGTTTAGATAGGCTCCTCCCCTTCCTGCCCTTATCCCATGGTCTTCAATAGTTCCGTTACCTGTGCACCGGCCTCACTGTCCCTATTAGATTTCAAGTTCTTGGGGACAGTGATGATAATAGCAATTATAACAGTAACCATCAGCACACAAGCTCCTACTATCTCCCAGCTCTGGGCAAACAAAGCATGTAACTTCATCTGGGTGACCCTACTGGACAGTCTTCACCCTCAGATGAGATTAAGAAACATGCACAAGGCCGACACCCAAGAAGTGGTCGAGCCAGAAATTGAATTTTGGCTTGTCTGACTTCAAAACCGATGCTCTTAACTACTGGGGGGGGGGGTATTTCTCAGCACCCACAGACTTGACCGGTAACTACTGAATAAAACATCTTCTCCATGAGTCCTAGTAGGTAGGACAGCCAGCTTCCGCAGCTTGCGGACTTTGCCTAGTCAACACATATGCTAATAGGGAGAAGGCACGAACAGCTTAGGCTCTAATTCTTAAAGGGTGATTAAAACAAAACAAAACAAAACAAAAAACCCAAAAAACAAAAACAAAGTTTTTATGCCTTGAGACTTAAATAGAACATCAGGTGCAAAGCGAGAGAAAAACCTAATTCACCTGGATTACGGAATAACCGGATTTTGTCTCTGTCCTTGGAACTATCAATGTCATTGAAGCAATGAATCACGGCCACTCCAAAAGCCCTACTTAGACTATTTAGACTGTGTTCAGACAGAGCTCCAAAATTCTGATTTCTGAGGATGTGACATCAGCCCGGGAACACACGACGACTATACTCTGCTGACAGGACCAATGTAAATGTGAGGTCCTGCTGTACGTGTGCACAGGAAAATACCATAGCGCGCACACAGGCATCGGTGGAAAAGTGGTGGTGGTTGCTCTCTATATGGAAGCGGCTAAGGGCTGTAATCCTCGGAGGGGAATGTCATTATACAGCTCAAATCCCATCACTACAAATACTGTTAAAACAGAGGTATCTCTGTAACAAAAATCCTTTCAAGCTTCGGCTGACAGTCCACATACTTCAAGCAATATTTGATGTGAGCCTTGGAGTTCACAGTAATGGGAAATGACCTATATTTCCAAAGGTAAGATTTGAATGATTTCATCTGTAACTGTAAAAAAAAAAATTTTTTTTTTTTTACATTTATTTATTTTTGAGAGACAGAGAGAGACAGAGCGTGAGCAGGGGAGGGGCAGAGAGAGAGGGAGACACAGAGTCAGAAGCAGGCTCCAGGCTCCGAGCCGGCAGCACAGAGCCCGACACGGGACTCGAACCCACGAACCGTGAGATCATGACCTGAGCCGAAGTCGGACGCTTAACCGACTGCGCCACCCAGGCGCCCCTTCATCTGTAACTTCTATCCCATGATAGAATGGGAATGATGTACAATCTAAACCCATGAGCATCGCAACTAAATAAACACAAAGGCAGGAACCAAATCAACCCTGCTCGTAAAGGTCAGAATTCCCTCCTTTCATTTGGGGAGCATTTAGGTAAAGGAGAAGGCCCCCCGGCCCACACCCTGAAATGGAGCAGAACAAGGTTGGTTTGAGGCCTCATCTGAATGAAGTGAACACATGGAGGTCAAGTACATGAAGACGGACTGTGCCCAAATTCCTACTCTGCTACTTACTAGCTGGGTCAAATGAGTTTTGCTTCTTAACTTTTTTTTTTTTTTTACAGAGCCTCGATGTTCTCATCTGTATAACGTGACGAACAGCGCCTACTTTCAGGATTTTGGCAAGAAGGAAATGAAAGAACTCCTAAAACAGGGCCTGGTGCATAGCGTATGTGCTTAAAAAAGTTTGCTCCTTCATCGCGTCTCCTCCTCCCTCCAAGACTCTGGGCTTATGCAAACTATTTAAAGGAAGTTAGTTGCAAGACATAGTGACTGAAGTTAACAAAATGTGTAGTCTCAAATGTAGCCTCTTCAAGACAGTGCTCAGAGGAACACTGAGGAAAAGAGAAAATGGTAGAAAAACTAGACCATGCACACTTTCTTGATGGAAAGAAGGTCTTTTTGGCTAAGGCAAGACATGTGTGAAAGCTAAAATGCAAGTAATCAGACAATAGTAAATGAGGTTTGATCACTATGTCAAAGGTCATTCTGAAAAATGCTGAGAAACTGAAATCTGGAGGCACATTTTCCTGGACAAGGATGAACTCATGGTTACTCTTCTAAAACACTAGTTTACTGCCCCGGCCTAGTTTTCTGCGGGTGCCGTTCTAGATGGTGGGATGGCCCTTCTGGTGACTCTCTGCTCCAGTCTGGTGCACTGAAGTTTCTTTCCTCAGTAGGATACTATAGAAATTAATTATGAAAACAAATTCTAGTCTTCTACATTTGGGACACATGTGGGTAAATAATTTGGAAATATGATCCACAAACATCTCAACATTGCTCGTCTGTGATGTCTTAACTCCTATCGAATTTCAGATATTTGATATTTTTTCTAATAATGGGACAACCAAATTTGTGGTGAGAAAATTCCCCTTAAGTTATTTTGAAAACACCCTTGGTGTTACATGGTTTGAGACAGAGAACAGGAGTCTTAGGAACTTAACCTGAAGGCAGTCTGCTCGGCTTTATAAAACGAGTATCGGCCTTAACATTCTTTCAAAGGTTTCTGAACGTGCTATCAGACCTCAGCAACTACAGAGAACAAGAGATGGCCCAGCATTTCTGAGAGTCACAGAGCATCAGTCTTAATGATTATTTAGTCCTGTCCCTTCACCTTCACAGTAAGAAAGAGGCTCAGAAAAGTGTGTGCTAACATTCACGGGTTCAACCAAAGTATACATACGAGCCACACAATGAGTTTGCAGGACCTCTCATGAGAGGTGACACAGAAACAAAATAATAGGGCAGACAGAAATTCCAAGGTGCAGAGAAAAAGAAACAGCAAGATCTACTGAAAGACAGAGGGGCCCTAATTCGACAGCCCAAGAAATCAAGAACAGAGAAAGAACAAAAATACTAAAGCCAGGTTAAAACATCGACAAAGACCAAAAGGGAGCAGCGGAGAAGGTATTTTAAATTTAGTTTGCATGGAGCTTACAGGGGAGGACTCCAAAACACAGAAATTTCAACCACCCGGGTTTCTCGTCTCTATTTTAACAACCGACACCCCCCGCCCCCCATCACCCTCGTCTTAAAATGGAGGCAGTAAAAAGCACCAGGTTGTACACTTGAATCCTACCACTGGTAAGGGCGTAAACCACAAGCGTTTTTAAGGTGTGCTAACTATTTCAGGCCGCTAGGGTGCTTCTTCCCGCCCGAAAAGGCACATTTCTCTCAATGATCCCCGTTTAAACCCCAAGAATTGATGTCCCTCTTAAAAGTGTACCCTTTATTCCTGACCCCAGTGGTATTACAGCAACTGTTCCGAAGGCATTTCAGGGTCCCCACAGGCTACGGAAAAGTAAAATGCCATCGTAATTGCACGGGCAATAACGGGAAGGCAGGGGTAGAAAGAGTTGGCTTAGGAAACGCAAGGCTGAGAAACACGGTTCCTTAGAGAGGCAGCTACTCCACCCCAGAGGAGCCTGCGCTGCCTAGAAAGTGACCTCGGGAGAGCAATCACGCGCCTGCACAGAGGCGCGGCCGCGGGCTCCCGCCGCTCCTCCCTCCCGCCGCTCCTCCCTCCCGCGTCCCGGGCAGGCTCGGTCCACCTGTCCGGCGGGCGGGCGGGGAGGAGCCCGCCTGGCCGGAGCACCCGGGCGGCGGCGGCGGCGGCGGCGGCGGCGGCGGCGGCGGCGGCGGCTTGCTCCCCCTCGCGATCCTCCCTCCCGCGGCCGCAGGGCAGCCCCGCCGGCCCCGCGCCCCCGGTGCCCCTGACCGTGCACCCTGCCCCCCACCGCGCGCCCTGCCCCCTCCCCACCGCGTGCGTTCCCCACGGTCTGTACCTTTACTCTGGGGAGGGTTCTGACTCCGGTCCCGGAGGACGTTGATCTGGTAGACGGCTCCGTAAGGCTCAAAAAGTTCTTTCAGCTCCTTTTCCGACCAGGACCGGGGGATTTGTCCGACAAACATCTTAATGGCATCTGGGTCTGGTTGGTCTGAGTGATCCAAAGCGCCGTTCATCTTGTTGGCTGTGCCGTTACTGTCAAAAAGGGAACCGGGAG
The DNA here is from genome assembly GCF_022079265.1 of Lynx rufus. NCBI lineage: Eukaryota > Metazoa > Chordata > Mammalia > Carnivora > Felidae > Lynx > Lynx rufus. The sequence continues at coordinate 10,200,978 of NW_025814889.1, read as the reverse complement.
CCAGAGTTAGGGCTGCACGGTGAGGGACAGGAAGAAAAAAAATGGGGGTGGGGGTGGGGGCGGGGAGGCGGAAGGAGGAGGAAGAGGAGCACGGGGCAAAGTGCCTAATGAGTCGGAGAAATTTGATGAACTAAAACAAAGCACAGGCACCATTAGGTTGCTCCGCGGCGGCAGCGGCTGCGGGCTCTCACTGCAGGCTGCTGTTCAGCATCGCCGCCCGAGCACAGGGCAGCGCCCCGCCGGCTGTCACCCGGGGCGTGGACATCTTGAAGCCCGGCTCGGGAGGCAGCTGCAAGTTAAGTGCAGGTCTCGCTCTGCAAGGCTGCCACCAACGCAGCCGCAGCGTTATCAGCCCCACATTGGCTCTCGTGTGCAAAGAAGGGCAGGGCTGGATTTCTGCTGGATTCTCCCCCTCCGTCCCCCCCCCCACCCCCCGCCCTCCCTCCGGCCCCGCCTTTTGGAGGTTTTTGGAAGAGAGGAGAGAGGTGGTAATAATAAAGTCACATGAAAAGAAAATGAAACACTTGGCAGCCCATCAGATGACTAATGCAAGATGCTGGTGATGAATTTGCAGAGTGCGCGAGGCATCCATGTGTGCATCAAATTAGTACGTTGTTGCTGCTCAGAATGGAAAGTGCTCCAGCAATGCGGCTGGGCGCAGCTGATTGGCTGCCCACACTGGAGAAAAGGGCCGGGGCGGGGAGGGGGCTCCCATTTAAAAAGCACATTGTTTATGGGATCCAGGCACAAAGGGTTTAATTCAGAGAGGCAAAGGCGATCTCAGAAATGCCTGCTTTGTGCTGGGGGGGGGGGGCGGGGGGGGGGAATGCAGCCCCAGAAAGTTGAGTTCCCACTAAAGGACACTGAATATTTCAAATCTTTCACACTCCATAAATTGCTCTCTGTATATCTGACTTCCAGATGTTGCACTTGAGTTCTAAACAATCACACGTTTGGGAGAGAAAAGAGGAAAGTCTGCCTTTTCTTCTCCTAGCTTCAGTAAATATTTGGGGCTGATACAAAGAGCAAGACCATAAGCTTTTACATATCAATCTTCTTTAATGCTGTTTTCCAAAACCCTCATTTGGAAGAAAGAATGCTTGTTTAGAATTCTGCAATTCTAGTCAACATCATGTAATACGATGATGAAGGCATTCATTTTGTATCTGGATCCCTATTTGAGCTGCAGTAAATAATAAAGCAAAATCCCCTACCTCCTTCATCTACCACCCTCCTCCTTGCAGGCTAAACCCACCTACTCAGCCAAGTGACAAGGCCGAATGCTCTAAGCAGCCTTCATTTGCAGTACTGTGCCCTTGGTTTAGCATCTCATCCTGTGAAAATCTAACGCGCCCCAACAAGTGCACAGCCGCCGGACGAAGTACCTGCAGAGCCATGTCCGTGAGGGTCCGCCAGCCCCCAGCCCAGGAGGCAGAAAGGTCAAACGGGGGCCACATGGGCGAAAACCTCAGTGCAAATGGCAGGTGTCATTTCAGGGTGGCTTGGGGGTAATAATTTAGAAGACAGTCGAGGATCTCAAGCAGGGTTTCTTATTAGGTTAAGGCAAACAATCCAAGACCACCAGTGTACCTTAAATCTGCTGTGGACCTAGGGTAGTCCGGAGCCCTGGATAAAAAAGACCCCCCCACCCCTGATGGCTAAAAAACAAACAAAAAGGCTGTGGAAAGAGCGAATCCTGAATTTAATTTAATCCCGAGAGGAAAATGATGGCAAAGACTCTTCACTAGGGTCTTGGCTTCAATTTCTACTTCTTCTTATTCCCTCTATTTTACCACTTATTTTTTTTTTAATCCTTGAGACAAACAATCAGACTAACTTGAAGCACTTTTCAGAGCTTTCTCTAATCAACCTTATTGTTACAAAAAAATGTTCTGCTGAATAAAATATGGAGCGCAAAATCTTCTTTCAACAATTTAGGTGCAATGTAATGGTCGTTTATATTAGAGGTTGATGGTTTATCTTGTTCCTGGGCACCTGTACTTTACAAATCACCCTTTGAGAAGTCAGTGGGCACCGTAACCCCAGGGGGAGGGAGGTGGGTTGGCTCACTGGAGGTGGCGAGGCCCCAGAATATGGTGCGGAACAGAATATGGTGCTCACAGCTCGTTGAGAGACGAGAGTGTGGTAAGATGTAGTGCTGGGACAGGAAGGGCTGTGGTTACCGCTGCTGACAATCAGCTAGGATGAAAAGAGGAAGGCATTGCCACAGGTCTCAGCTAAGAGGGAACGGAAGTTCCCAAAATGGGGCTGTTGCATCCTGTCTGTAAAGAGCACGGTGAATAGAATGGAGGAGTTCGGTGCCGGGATATTAGTCCTAACGTCTGGAGTTAGGCTAGAGCAAGCATTCCGTAAGTGCCCTCCCAATGAGGGGCCATTTTCATTTCCTCCAAAAACACTCACGGAGGCACATCAAGGGAGGGAAGCGGACAAGAGGGCCTGTACCTTACGCCTTTGCTCTTCAACGTTTATTTATTTTTGGGACAGAGAGAGACAGAGCATGAACGGGGGAGGGGCAGAGAGAGAGGGAGACACAGAATCGGAAACAGGCTCCAGGCTCTGAGCCATCAGCCCAGAGCCTGACGCGGGGCTCGAACTCCCGGACCGCGAGATCGTGACCTGGCTGAAGTCGGACGCTTAACCGACTGCGCCACCCAGGCGCCCCACGCCTTTGCTCTTTATATCGGTAAGCGCGTATTTATAACCCTTGTCCTATCAGCCGTCCTGCAGGGAGGCCTTCAGAGCTCTGATCATCCTGAGGCGGCGGGCTGTCAGGGCTCAGGGCGCGGGCTCCGAATCCTCGCACCAGTACTTCCTAACTGGGCCACTCTGGGCCTTCAACTCTTCATCTGTAAAATGGGAGCCGCAGACGTCACCTCGCAGAGCCAGGTGTTCATTACAGAACACGGTCCACAGTAAGTGTCTCAGAAGTGTTAGCTTTTCCTGCCTTTAAGTCTCTTCTTTGCGCTTGTGATACACTAGAGTGAGTGACCATTACAAGCCTTCTTTTCCATTCCATTTTTTTTTTTAGCAGAGACTCAAACACAATTCCTACCCTAAATAATAATAACGTATCTTTTAGTGAGGATTTACATGCCAGGTATGGTGTCAGGGTCTTTGCTTTCGTTATTAGTGATCTCTATAACAATCCTATCAGAAAGTAGTATTTTCTAGATGCAAATATTGAAGAAGTTCCTTTCCTAAGATTACTGGCTTACATATCGTGAGAGGAGAATTCAAACCTAGGCCCAGTGGACTCCAAAGCACAAAATATTTCTAATCCATCATGTGGCCAAACACCGTGTCAGGTCTCCCGTGGGCTGAGAGTGAATGGCTCAGGGTAAATCTCAGAGAAGACAAGGCCAGGAGCAAATCCCATTAGGTCCCTGGAATCATACTGCCGAATAAAAGGCAACACACACAGACACACACACACACACACACATACACACACACACACACACACACACACACCTTTCAACCATCTGTGAAAAGGAGGGGGCCAAGGGCAGAACTTGACAGTCCATTAAGACTATGTTAAAAGCCGCATTTTCTCAATAATAACTTAATGTCTCCATCTCCACACCCCCTTCCTCTCTATCACCACAGGGTCACTTCCACCAATGCCTCTCAGACACATCTACACATCATTTCTCAACTACTTGCCATTTTGCAAACAACTGTTCCAAAGATCACCATCAAATGCTAAGAGCATGAAAAGCATGGAAGTCAATCTAATAATGACTAGTTATCCTACGAACCGCTGCAAGAACAGAGCTTCTCAATCAAAAGCTTGTGTGCAGGACAGGTGGTCCTAGCCCCACAGACCCCATGTTGCTGGATTCCACACCTGGATCCTAATGGCACTACCACAGACTGGTTAACTTGGCTCGAACGCACGCAAGCTCCTCCTCCTTTGTTTATCTGGACTTTAAAAAAAATGTTTATTTATTTTGAGAGAGAGAGAGAGAGAGAGAGAGAGAGCGAGAGAGCGAGCGCACATGAGCAGGAGAGGGACAGAGAGAGAGGAAGACACAGAATCCAAAGCAGGCTCCAGGCTCTGAGCTGTCAGCACAGAGCCTGATGTGGGGCTCGAACTCACAGACGGTGAGATCATGACCTGAGCTGAAGTCAGATGCTCAACCGACTGAGCCCTCCCAGGCCCCCCTTTAGCTCTTCCTCCTTTGGACTCCCAGCTTTCTTTTGGCTGACGCTCATTCTTAGAAGTCAGACACTTACTGACTTCTTTTGTCCTCATGAGGCTGAACGTGTCGACACCTCTGAGGAAGCCAGAAATTGTGTGTCCAACAGTTAAACCTTCGGGGGTACTTGCCAGAGGCCACGGAGAGCCTGGGCACTCTTCACGTAGGGGTGATTACGGGAGCAGATAACACAAACCTCAGGAAGATCTTCTATTTACTAGAATCTGACTTCGGGCTTAGGAAATCAGACTAGCTCACTTCTGTGTATTCCCTAGACATCCTCAGCACCCAGGACAATGCAGGAATTAACTGCAAATTCAAATGTTTATCGAGAGCTTACTCTCGGCCAGAAAACTTTGCCAGGTACGTGACATAAAATACCGCAACAGCCCCGCAAAGCTGACATTTTCATCCCCGTTTTGCAAATGACGCAACTGCAAGTCATGAAGATAGAGTGGCTTTTCCGATGTCCCACCCCAGAGAAGAGGTCTGTGCAGAGCCTGGACACAGACGTAAAGACCACCTGTGGTTGCTTAGTATCCCATAAACAGGGCTGCTCTAGGGTGAGGCTTCCTGTAGACTCCGTGGCCACTTCCAGGCCCTCGACAGAACCACACGCATCTCCGTTGGCACCTCACCTACAAACGACAAGACGCTGAACGCCAATTCTGCTTTTGCTCTTGGCAAGGAGCCAAATGTAAGGCTCCTCTAGGACAGATGCCATATGGAATCGGACCACAAGTTAGAGAGCACCAAGCCAGCGGGCATTGGTGGTATCAGTCTCAGAGCCAAGATGAAAATATAATGATGTTTGGGGGGAAAAAATGAGAGTACTTGCTTTTTGCTTTTAGCACAGGCACTGACCTACTTCCCTACTCTATTTTTGCGTAAAGAAAACTAGATCAACAGAGGATATGCAAAATCTTCTGAGGTTCCTCTAAGCAGTAAAATATTACAAAAATTATAATAATTCATTCGACATATTATTGTCATTAACTCCAAGACAATAAGCTTTTATATGGTCTAGTGAGTTGCAAGTTTCCTTTTAGAGAGTGGTAACAAAAGAATTGATAGTCCTATTCTTTCATCTTGTTGCTTGGAAAGCAACTTTCTGCACTCTATCTCCTTTAATCTATAGGAAAGGAAGAATGACAAACTTACAAAATGGGTATAAGAAGCGATAAGGAGCTCTAAGCAATTGTATCAGTGCTGAAAAAAAGAGAAGACATAAAATGCCCCCTTCAGGATATAGATCAACCCCAAAACAACACAAAAGGGATGCCTTGTCTTGGACAAATTTTGTGTAAAGACAGCTAATTTCCCTGAGGGTTTATCAGCAATCTTACTATCCCTATCCTTTTTATCCATCTTATTTTGGTTTTTTTGGTCTTTTTTTTTTTTTTTTTTTAGAATGTCTTGTGCCCACACTGCCCAACTCTGGACAGTGGTGGAAATGCTCTGTAACTGCACAATCCAATATGGTAGCCAATAGTTACAAGTGGCTACACCTGAAATTATCGCAGCTGACAAACAATTTTTAACTTTATCTGTAATTAAATACCTCTAACTGCAAATACACTTAAAAAAAAAACTAAGTAGAGTTGAGATTACTAAAATATTATCTCCTCAGGAGGTTTTGGGAAAACCAGAATAAGGGGCCAGGAAAATGACACCAATGCTGGGGGCACCTGATAGCAAGTCTGTGGGCTGGTGGGCCGGATGGTCCTGGGTTCTCGTCCTGGCTCAGCGTTAATGTAACTGTGGGATCCCAATAAACCATGTACCCAGCCTGTGCCTCAGTTTCCTCAGCTGAAAAACAAAGAGAAATAGTTCTCATGTGGCTCTTCATTTCTGTAAGTCTGCGACTGTGGGTTGGGCCCCGATGATGATGTATGGAGAAGATAATTTAGGTAATATGACCAGCTGCCTAAAGCCTGGGGGTGATTCCCCATCTGTGTCTGATGCAGTCCCCTGGGGCTCACAGGTGACTGAGGCACAGGCTGGGGAGCTGACAAGGTGTCACCGACACTGTGCACAGCAGCCTGCAGGCTCAGACGGGGCTGCTACCAGAGCATCATCTCTCTTAATTTGCTCCAATTTTTCCTAATATCCCAACTGTGGTCCCATCATTTCAGTCAGCTGACAGGCTGCTCTTTCAAAGGGCTCAGGAATCGTGGTGTGTGTGTGTGTGTGTGTGTGTGTGTGTGTGTGTGTGTGTGTTTATCACTTCTACTTAAGTAACAGCACATGAAGAAAAGGCTTTTTGGTGATCACAGGAAATTGTCCAAGACTGAGCTGCATAAGGCAAAGGCAGAAGGAAGCTGGCCACGAGCCTGGTGCCTTCCGGTGGGCATGGGCTACAGGATGGGCATGGAAGTCAGTACTACTAACGATCTTCTACGTTGTCCATGCTGTTGTTGCTTAGTAATTTTGAAACGGAATTCTCTCCTCCACTGACTGGCAATGTGGCAGCCAGAGTCCAGCAGCAACAGTTTCCTACACTGCATTGTGTTCGACCCAGTGGAGATGTGGACGCGGCCACGTTCCGAAGGCACAATCCTCTATTCTAAACCTTCCCAGCCTCTCACTTTGGGGAAAGGAATCAGCTGTCCCACAACCTCAAGTTCTGGCAATTTCATGTCCTTCTGCAAATGCACCGTTTCAGGCTTACCATGAAGAAAACCTCCATCTTCTACGGTTGCCTTTCAAAGGAGCACCTTTGCCATTGGACTGACACAGCTACTTTTTTTTTTCTTTTAACGTTTATTTATATATGGGAGACAGAGCACAAGAGAGGGAGACACAGAATCTGAAGCAGGCTCCAGGCTCTGAGCTGTCGGCACAGAGCCCAGTGTGGGGTTCGAACCCATGAACCGTGAGATCACGACCTGAGCCGGAGTTGGATGCTTAACTGACTGAGCCACCCTGGCGCCCTGCAGCTATATCTTAATTGCATCGGGATTCCGAGTTGCTGAATGGTTTTGGTAAACTTCGCAAAACTCTGGGTATCTGTTGTCTCACTAATAGGATGAAACCATTGACATTCTTGTATTTACCTGGAAGGTACTGTTACTGTTTGCCACCAAAACTTTGTGTGCCCAGGCCACACCAAGTACAGGATGGGACCCCAAATCTCTGAAGTGAGACATCTGGAGGTTGGCTGGTGAACTCGCAGCATATTAACTGGAGCAAACAATACCCTAAGTGGCTGAAGAGGACAAAGCCTTTCTCTAAATGGTCCAATTGTACAGTAAATTAGTTTGTGTTCCTCTAGAACAAAGTTCAAGTTCCCTGTGAGTACATATACATGTATTATGTTTATCCCTGTGCTTTGACAAGGTGAAAAAATACATACTTTATTAAGAACATGTAGCACATCAATTTCATTCACAGATGACCCCTGTGATAGGCATCCTCCCTCTGGATTGCTGGAATTAAGGCTGGATTATATTTGGACGGAGGTCTCAAAGTGATCCGTTTGTTTACCAGGGTGAAATGTAAGCCTGACTCGTAGGAAATGATTCCTGCAGGAAAGGCCACACGACACAGGCATCTGGACTCACCGAGTAAAAGGGAAACCTTATTATCTTCTCTCAACTTGACTGCTAGTAAAAAGCAGATAGCTGGAAAACCCCCACAAAGAAGTAAATTTGGAGGCATCCAGGGGGTACCTGGAGTCTGAACATACAATAACCCTTGCTGGGAAGGCAGTGAGGCATCGGCTCTGGATGGCCCCTGCCCAGGAACTCACTTCATTCAGTGATTTATCAGAAATAGTTCAGTGGACTTCAGACAGGAGCAAGAGGCATTTGCATAGGGAGAGGTTTTTTAGATGAACTTTTAGAAATGGCAACAGGGGAATAATAGTCACATATAAGATTTATACCGGGCTTCACATTTTCAAAGTCCTCCAGGAGTTCACATTAATTAATTGTCCCCCCCCCCCCGCCCAAGGCTGAGGTCAGGATTACTGCTCCCACTTTGTAGATGAGAAAACGGAGGGGGGGCACCCTAGCTCTGGTCGCACGCCCCCTCTAGGTGCCCTCCCGGTCCGATTCACCTGCCCCTGGCTCAGTGGTGCAGAATGCACCTGTCTGCTTGGGCAAGCAACTGTACGTGGTCCTTCTAGATGATGGGAAAACACTGGTTTGGTGTCATCGAGTAAATGAAATGGGAATCATCATGAAGTGAAGACCAGTGTGGGGAAACCCCCCCACACTGAACGCTAATTTTCACCTAGAGTGTCCCCCATATTCACCTGCTGGCAGCAGACGATGTAAATAAGGGGCACTCTGTCTGGTGCCCTGTCCCTCGGTCCTATCCCCCACGCCTCTTGAGACAAGTAACTCCTGCTTCCGCCACTGGTGACAACATTTTTCCAGGAGTTACCTGTGCAGCAAGAGGGAGCTACCAGGGCGGACTGACAACACTGGCCACTCGCTTGAAAACACACCGGTGGTGAAAGCGGACGGCTGTCCTTGACAGGCTGACGTCAAACCCGCCTCAAGTTTACTCTCCCACAAAAATCTGTTTCTCTCCTGCAAATTACACAGTTACGGAAGGCTTGCTTTATGTCAGGCACCGTGCTAGGTTTGAAGGAGAGAGTTGAAAAATAGGTCGCTTATGCCCCGGAGCTGCTCCGGGCCAATGAAAAGAGAGTGCACAATGTGAGATCAAAATACAGAGCGCCAATGCCCAGAAGAGAGCCGTCCGTACATGAGGGGCTGCGGTACTCCCGCAACAAGTGATTGATCTGGCCGTGGGGACCGTCACGCGGCATTCCAAACGACGCTTCATCCCTGTGGTCAAAGCTTTAAAGGGAATATAAACAAAATCAGAGGGGAAGGAAGAGGAGGCCTGCATACCGTTTCACGGAGTCGGCGATGAGATTCAAAGACAGAAGGCTAGAAAAGGAGACTAACACTTGGCAGAGCGCAGGCCCGGTGCCCCTGCCTCCCACGGAGCTTGCATTTTGACACCGGGGACTGAGCCACGCCGAGGGACCCAAGGCTGGGACGGCCACCACTGCACCACGCCCTCAGGCGGGATGGCACAGCCCTGTCCACCACCTGCACTCGCAGGGCCGTGGGGTGGGGGGCCCTGCGCTTACTCCCTTTGCCAGCACTCTGCACTAAGTCCCGCGAGGCTCCCTGCCACTCCCAGCCACGTGTGGGGGGATCCCTTCCCTCCTGGGTCCACTCAACCCCCCAGTCCGCTCTCCCACGGCCGCGGCCAACAGAAAGCTCTCGGCACCGCCTCGACCTCAGCACATCTAACAAGAATCCTTTCCTGTTGGCTTTGCCTCCAGTTTGGTTTCATGTTCGACTTCCCTGTTTTTCTCACCGGCTCCGACGGCCTCCCACCCTGCCCCAAACCTGGGATCAGGAAGAACGTCTTCCACAGACCAGTAGGCTGATCGCCTGCTGGCCCAGACCTTCCCCCCTTCTCTCACAGCCGAACCTACAGAAACGATAATTAACTGAGCCCCCAGGCAGGTGCACAGTGAGACCGTGGAGTCCTCGGTGACAGCGATGTCTTGCTCCATCATTAATTCAATGGGTATTTATAAAGTGACCCCACGATCCAGGCACTATTCAAAGTGCTGGAGAGACAGCGGTGAATACAAGGAGATAAAACTGCCTTTTATGGAGCTTATTTCTACAAGGGGGCATAAAATGGCAAAATAAGCAAGTCTTCCAAGAGATGAGAGATCATCTCAATGGAGAAAAATAAAGCAGAGGATGGAGATAGGGAGTGTGGGGGAAGGGGTACAATTCTGAATAAACATTCAGGGAGGGTTTCATTTGGAAGGTGAGTATGGTACCTACACGGTGCCTGTGTATCCTCAATTTAATATAGAAGAAGTCTTTAAAGTAGTAAAAGTGAAGTCACGCGCTATGCAAAGCGGAACCATGATTATAAAGAAGCAGGCAATTCCACCTGACAGTCCTCTATTGAATCTAAGGGTCGATACGCCATTTACCAATGAGTTAATGACTCATGCCTATTTTTCTCTAAATGCCCGCTGGGTCCACTTGCCCCGGCAAAGCCACTGTCCTGATTCTGGCTATTCTGGTGATAAAACCATTGCAAAATCCATTCAGGGGGGTCTCCTACTTTGGATGAAAGGACAAAGATGTCACTGACCTTTGTCCTTGGCCTTGTACTTAGAACTCTACCTATCCTTCCGTTAAATATTGATTATCTGTCCATCCATTATTCATTTTATCATTTATCAATGGCAAAATTGAATCTCAGGCTGGTCTCTCCTCAACCTGCATTTGGCCTACCTCCCTTGGTCATAAATGACGTGTAATCAAGACGTGCAAGTTAAAATGAATGCCAGCCTGAGGGGTGCAGCCAGCAGCGTGAGGCTTTATATAAATGCACCAGACATCAGCGATGCCACTGTTTCCTTCCACTGATCTGGAAAATCTAAAGCTGACAGCATATATAGGATCTAATTACGTCATATTAATGACAGTTGAGATCACAAAACAGCATCCATTTGTGAAGGAAGACATGTATTTCTGTAGAGTAAGAGTTTATTTGATTCAGATGTATTTTTTTTAAATAATGCCTTCAAACTCCTACGTTTGTGCAATGCCAGCAAGAGAATCAAGACAGAAAGGACCTCAGAGCGGTCAAAATGTATGTCACAAAGTTCCTGCCCTGATGTTTACGCCCTTTAAATCCTTTGGGGGAGCTTCTCAATCCATTCCTCAAAGATTTCGTATACTTTCTGTTGGTTTTTCACAGCCTTGATCATCTGCCTTTCAAACCCACAGGAGACTGAAGTAGCAAACGAGAGGGTTTGCAGTAGGTGGCCCGTGGGGTGACAGCCGACAGACAGGCGATTCTGATGGGGCATAGCGGTGGAAAGCCTGCTCTGTGCTGGGGCTGAATTCTATTCTCCAGGAGTTCCCAAGGACAGCAGCACAGCAGAATAATTAATTTGTATAATGGTGATCTTGTCTCGTCGAAAGGGTCAAAATTATGCTCAATAACTATGTTTAAGGAGGCAGGGAAATATGTAATTCACTCTTAAGAAGGATTCCTTCAAAATGAGACAATAAAGAGCCTGTGCCTTACGGGATACGCTTTCAACTCTCCTGCAAACTTGGCTAATAAGGCTGACTCATCCCCCAGGGGCTCCAGGTATCTGAGACATTACTCTCTCATTCTAACACACCGTGAGCATCAACATTCAAGATTTGGGGACCGTCTAATTTGCTGTCATTGGATGCAGCGACCAGTTCTGCCACGACGGTTCGGCTTTTGGGGGTTAATTTTCCTCAGTCATCTGCTCTATTTTTACCAGCTTGCTATTACGGTTCTTGTTGCGTTGGGGCTGGGACAAGTGAGGGAAGTGGGTGGGAGTCTGGGGGGAGAGAGAAATTGCTCCTTTTGGGGATTTTGTTTTTCTAAAGTAAATTATGTTTGTTCACTGACTAAGAAGTAAACGTTAATTCTTTCTCTTTACGACATCACAGAAGATGAGGTTTGTGGTTTGAAAATTGGAAATAAAAGGCCCATAACAGGTGCCTATGATACCATTCAAGGCACTAACCATGGATTTTCTAGAATCTTTCTGTCCCAGCATAAAAAAAGGCAACAAGAGGCCCTACGGAGATTGCAAGGGATTCCTAGATAGCAATCCACAACGTTCGCCTCTCTGATGGTCTGCTTGAAGACATTGGTAAAAGTAATGGAAAAACGGGGCCAAGTCTGTATCACTACTCAGTGAAGACTTCCGGAATTGTATGCATGGCAGCTCAACAGGTATGTTTCCCTATGAGACAAAATACCAGTGGCCATGCTACAAAACCATGTATCAAGGGGCAAAGTCCAAATGGCATGCCGCTTGGCTAGTTTTTGAATCCTGACATCACATCTGAAGAGATCAATACCAAATACCACACTTTGATTCAGAAATCTAGAACACCCCCTTCTCTCCCTCAGCATGTCATAAATTCCATTTAGCCTCTTCAATCACCAATTAAAATAGGTTTTGACATTTAATTTGCTTATTTCTTTAAAAACACACCATCAGATCTAACCCTCTAAACAAATAAGAATGAAAATAGGATTATGTGCTAAATTATAATAGCTGTTATTCTAAGAGGCTGAATATCATTATATCAAAATTCCCCATAGCTGATTTTTTTTAAAGCCATTTCTTCATTTTTTGACACTACATCTGGCACAATGAATACAGATGATCATTTGTTTATGTATCTGTCTAACTGCCTCTCCCAAACACAGCCAGATGGAGTCTTTCAGAATCAAATTAATTTCAGATTAATTCACTCTGGACTCACTCCAGTCTCATGACTCTTTGCTTTGAGGCATCAACCAAATTGATGTGAAGTCATGAACTTAAAAGAGCACAGGTTCCTTGAGATCAAGGGGGAGAAAGTAGTACAAGTCAGTGGTTGCCCCCATGCCTGGAAAGAAATCCATCCTAAGTCCTGACCAACATCTCGCTGGGTCAGAATCATCCAGGAAGAATTTCCTTTTGGATCCAAACAGGATCATGGCTAATTTCACATCCAATATTCGCAACGCCTTGAGATGATTCCAGTAGAAATGAGCGACCTAATTACTAACATCAGGACCCACAATGTTAGGGTGAACTTGCCATATACGGGGAGTCAGGTAGGACACTCGTGAAGCCAGAGAGGTAATTCTCAACACCCAAAGTGCACATTCCCCCTCTCTAGCTGTAGCCACTGAAGCTACTATCAACAAATGTAACCAGGCTTTGCATGCTGTCAATCTCCGTGGATGCCTTTATTACTGTACTTGTTTCAATTGCAATTTGGGTTTCCATGGAGACCCAACAGTCAGCTCTAGAAAATTATAAGATAAATGTCAGGTGGCGATAACAGTGTTAATGAAGCTTCAGTGACAAGAAGCTCTGGGCTTCAAATAATAAGCTTATTTCCATTAGCATATGTATAACCTGTCAAAAAATCTGGAAGAGAGTATTAAAAATTAAATATCTACCTATGTATATTTAAGAGGAGAGGGGAGAGACCCCCCTGGAGTGGCTTAAATTTGGTGGGTCAATCTGAATGAGAGAAAAAAAAAGTAATTGCTGGTTTCTTGGGAAAATTAGGTACCAGTCATGGGTCCCAAGGTGGCTTTAGCTGTCACGAAGAAATGCCTTACTTCGCCCAGTAATGGATGGAACTTTTTTCTTCGAAGGTGGTGAATCTCTTTTGTTTCTGGGAGCGAAGAGCTCAGCTCACTAAGTCTGACCACGGCAGTTTGGGAGCTTCGGAGAAATAAATGCTACAAGCAGCCTCATGGTAGCAGGATTGAGGCTGCCGCCTCCCCCTCTCTCCAGGTTGTTGGATGACTATAATTAGATTGCTAGAATCCAGAATCCAAAACCACCCTTGAGTAGTCTACAGCCAAATACGGGCCACTGAAAATTCTCCCAGGAAGGCTCAGTCAGGTCAAAAAAAAAAAAATTGACAACTGCAGATTGAAGTAAGTTTGATGCATTTTGAACATACAGGTTCAGACTGTGCAAGTGTGAACGGCAGCTCCGTTCAAGGACACATTTTATAAAAAGGAACCGAAGGAAAAATAACTTTCCTTTTGTTTGGAAAAGATGATTCAGACATGGAACATTCAAGACCCGGAAGTGTTAAAAGGGTGCTCATCCTGCAAATCAGAGACAAAAAGACAACGTGTACGTGGCAACTGCTCACGATTCAGGACTCTCTGACCTTGCCACAGCACCCACTAGGACTTCTTTCATTGCACCACATGTTTTCCTTCATTTAGTTAACAACTGTGTATGGAGTGCCAGGCACCTTCGTATGTCACAACACAATGATGAGTAGGACACAGTCACTGCCCTTAGGTTTCTCATGGTTTCAGGGCAACCGAACAGCCAAAGTTCTGAACCAAGTATTACAATATATAGATATCTATTCTGCCCTTGTTTGGTCCTTGTTGAAGTAACCCCGTGACTGGGGCAAAGCAACTCTATTTGCACTAGTCTACCTTGGGAACAGTTCAATCCCTCCTCTATCCACTGTATCTCTGTCAGGACTGCTCTAACAAAAATGCCATAAACTGGGTGGCTTATAGACAACAGGTATCTATCGTTCACAGTTCTGGAAGCTTTAAGTCTAGGATCCATGCACTGGCAGGTTCGGGGGCTGATGAGAGCCCACTTGCTGGTTCATAGATGGTTGTCTTTTTGCTGGGTTCTCATGTGGTGAAAGGGGTGAAGGCATTATCTTTTATAAGGGCACTAACCGCATTAGGAGGGTTCCACCCTCATGACCTAATCATCTCCCAAAGGCCCCCATATGTCTCTTGATACCATCACCCTGGGCATTAGGTCTCAACATTTGAATTTTGGGGAGACACAAGCATTCAGTCCAAAGGACACCATTACTACTCTGGACTCCCTTCCTTCCACTCCACTTTCCAGGAGGAAGATGAACGGGGTCAAACCCAAGGTTCAGGATGTGAACTGTAACCGGCTGTGGTGCTATGGCAGAAACTTGTGGTGCAGCTTTTGAAGAAGTTACAATTTACTGTTTCCCCATCAAGCATTTTCTTTTCCTCTTTAGAAGGCCCCCTGGTAACTCCATATGGCTGGTGTACCGTGTAGGAGGGCTGTCTCCAGGCTCCGAGAGACGGGGACCTCTCCTAGCTTTGCAAGATCTAGCATGACAGAGTGAGGTCCAGGGGGAAGTGGGCAGAGAATGAATGGCTCAGGCTAGATGCTCTGGTTATGAGGAGAAAGCCCTTACTACTTTTCCTAACAGTCTGTCCCTACAATCTTTCCTCCCTGACCGAAACAGCCTTGGACTTCCTTTTCACGGAAGCCTTATCTCACAAAACATAAACATCTTTTGGCTCTCTTGTGGCTAAGCTGGATCTCCAGACACAGGGGTCCCACGCCATGGCCTGTGGCTACACACAGTGTCCCCTGTGCATATATGATGGTACATGCGTAGGAGTAGTGAAGCTAATACAAGACTCCAGGGTTCAAAATCCTCTCCGTGTCCCTTGACTGTAAGGAATGATCTCCAAGCAAAACAAACCATATAAAACAAACCAAAAACTATCAATAACAATAAAAGCCTATAGCATCAGCATCATCACATGCTCTCATGCTCCCTCATTTCCCTTCCTGTTAACCCACCCACGGAAAAGGTATGAAAGGAAAAGTAACTCAAGAGCACATAAAACCCACGATGCTAGCAAAAGGATTCTTTAATAGGGCCACTTCTGAATCTGGAGAATACAACGGGGAAGTCATAACGTTTAAATTTAATAACTCAACATGAACTACGGGGCTTGAGACTGAAAACTTTTCAGTTGCGGATAAAGGAACATAATACGATGGTACTAAAAACTGGATGAGGAAGCATCTGTGGTTATGGAAACAAAAAGACTGTCCACAGCATGCCTTTGACCAATCAGTTAAATATCCTCAACCACTTAGAAGCTTACTTTGGACTAGCACCCCTAACTTCCTTTTGTTCCTGTTAGAACCTTTCACAGGTTCCCATCAATCTTAAAAGGCTTTGGAGAGTCCAATCTTGAGACTAGGAAGTCACCTGCAATGATTATTGTTGGTATTTAAAAATCACTGAAATAATTACTGTTATCTTTAATAACAACACCACAAAGCATATTACAATAGTTCTTCAATATTAAAATGATAGCTCTAAACTGGGGCAACCAAAATTACGATCATAATTTTCCGGAACTGACAATATTTGCTAAATAGACTCCTTGAAGAGACGAAGGGTACACGCGTGGGAAATAAATAGGAGATTATAATTTAGCGGCAGAACTTTAACAGTGAGTTCAAAAGTGAAAGCAGGAAACAAATTGCTGCCTAGGTTTTTTTTTTTTTTTTTTTTTTTCCTTCTCATTGTTGCTTAACGTTGAGAGGCTTGACTACATTCAGGCGGCCCAGCTTAAAATGACATGCAGGCAGGGGACAGGTGCCCACCGTGACCAGCAGAGCCCCACCCTCTGCTTTGAAAGGTATCACAAACAGCTGCCTAATTTTGTGTGTTAGTTTTTATAGACAATGTGACAAGGACAATCAACTCAAAAAACTGAAGAGGTATCAAGCCATTAAAAACTACCATGAAAGAGGTCTTTCCAAGATAACGTGGAACAGATCGTAAATTGCTCCGGGACTTGGGGTGACAGGGGTCGTGCTTATACGAAAATGGGACACACTTATTACAGAAATAGTACTGCAGTCAGTAACTATGCCAAAAAAAAAAAAAAAAAAAGCATGAGGATTTTGAGCCACGGAAAGCATGTGATACCTATGGTCTTGCCTTTGGCTCTGGACTTACTTTGAAAACCATGAGCTGTTTGCTTTCCTAGAAGACTGATGGAAGGAAAGCGAAACTACTTGGAGAGATTCGTGTCTTCTGTTACCGAAAACAACAAGCAAAGAGAAACACGATGGACTCTGAAAGCTGAAAACTCATCGGGGACAGGATGACACAGGAATTTTAAAAACCACCACCCAAAACGCTATGAGAATGATTTTAATTCCCCTCCCAAGGTCATATGGCACCAATTCTGGAAACCACACTTCCCCTGGGAAATAGAACTGTGTGAGGGCTCCTGTGTCCACAGGATCAGGACCACAGTTCACAGCGCCAAGTCGTTGGGGTGACTCATTCTGGCAATGAGCTGACTCCACAGAGTGCACCTGAAGGCGTGAACACCTGAGGACAGAGCGCTTTCCTATCGGGGGAGAATCCAAGATGGTGAGGTCACTTCCTAATCACGTACCGATAACTACACATGTGCTTTGAGATCGGTTTGTTTTTGAGGCCCCCATGCAGAAGTGTCTCTAGAAACGTAAGACATCAGGATCTCCGCGGACAGCTTAGCAACCTTGCACCTCAGCACACAGGGACTGTGAGCGTAAAGCACGGGAAGATCTAGAAGGAACAGAACACTAGATGTGTCCTGAAGCTATGCTCAGGAAGAGCAAACCCTGCATGTTTACTTCAGACACTGCTTCTGGAAATCCCGCCCCCTTTGGCCACGAGGCTTACAGTCACATGTACATACAGCATTTACGACAAGGATGTGTTCTTTGGGAATTTTCATCTACAGGACATCGAACCTAAAGATCGGTGGCTTCAGCTGTGTGGAGAAAGTCAAAACGCATCAGGTGACGAAGGCAGGGGATCTCCTTAATATGGACATTAATAATTTAGGTGTGCGAAGGAGGCGTTGGGTGTAAATCAGTCGAAGGTTCCCTGGTAAATGGGTTACTTGTGATAAATGGGTTCTAGCTAGGAGGCAGTTCACCTGTGAGCCTGGAATGCTATTTGCTCAGGCAATTTGTAATTCACTAACTGGACATCATTGACAGGCTCCAAGGGTAGTTTTTGGTTTGTTTTTGGGACGACAATCGACAACAAGGGCAACTCACTTGGCCGACCGGAGGGAGATACTGTCCTTTTTTTCTTTTTTTTCTCCTTAATTAACAACAACATTCAAGACCCTGACAGAGAATAATGGTGAAATAAATTATGGAACCACTTATGTATGAAACCATACATTATTAAAACTACTCTAAATGGGTCCTTAATCTAAATAAAGACGGTCATTTTAGGAAGCCAAGCATCTCAAGAATTAGAAAGGACACAATGTTATTCTGACCCAAAATACAAAAGGCGTGTCACTTTGCCAGTCGGCCAAAGTATCAACTGTCCTTGACTTTTATTATGATTCATGTATGTCTCTAGCACTCCATGCGTCTCAGCTTCATTTAGTCACAGCCCTGTATTTCTGTTGGCTAAAGACAGGAGAAAGAAGCAATCAGGCAAAATCTCACTTCCACTATTTACACTTTGCGTATCCCAACCAGTCAGCAAAAGCAAGTCCATCCTTTCTATAAGGTGCCAAGGAGCCTGCGGACAACCTCTGGCAAAGCATCAGTGATGCACGATGATGCATCCCAGTGTAGGATTCGCTTTGTTGCTAAAAATACCGACTTTAGGACAGTTAGAATACCTTTCGCTCCACTCTAGAACCCCTTTCGTGTAAATTTTATTTTAACCTAACATATGTATACTATCTCTGACACCATTAGGCCTATGGCCATTCTGATGTGTGGCTCTCCACGGGGGAGAACCTTCTTTGCGTGACCTCTGCCCCTACTGAGAGGGAGGAAGTCTCACCACGTGGGGAGCCCAGGGAAGGACTCTGCTTGGCCACTTTACATACTTGTGGTCAGGTGTTTGTAAAAACGAATTTTCAAGGGACACAGTAGCTTGTGATCTGCAGTCTACACCATGGAGATAGATATGATGAGAGCAGTTTCCTCTCAGTAAAAGCAGTCAACGGTGATTATATACACTCCTGTAAATACAGTCCACATTCAACGCAAGAGAAATTCACTTGCCTCACATCTATTGCCACGTGATTATGAAACACTGAGCTCAATTGTTTTAACAGGCTTACCCTACTTAACAAAGACATCCTGGTTTGTATGCATGGGGGCCACGCTCAAAAAGGCTTATGGGGACAAGCTTTGCACAAGCATTTTATTTTTTAATGACTGTAGAAGCTCTTGGGGCTCATCATATTAAAAGAAACAAAAAGGGAGGGAAGTAGCATTGGTTTTTAATTACTTCTACCTCTGAAGCTAACATCTTAAAATAAGGATTCTTTAAACACTCAGAAACCAACCCAAGTGCAGACTTTTTGACTTGGCCGGCCGTCAGTGTTCTGCTCGCACCCACTGCTGCAGGCATGAGAAGATTTCTCACTGACGGGACAAGGCAGAAACTAATAAAAAGTTGAAATTCCTCTCTCCAAGGAATCCCCCTTTGCGAAAAACAAAAACCTGAGAATCTCAAGAAGTGGTTTCTCTTCAACCCATTGCTTCCTGTTCATTTCTATGTCATCATCCCCTAAGCAGAGGGCCTGTTACATACAAGGCATGGATGGATGGATGGATGGATGGATGGATGGATGGATGAGACAAATAGTCTGTCTCTTCAGGTCCTGATCTAAAATCCTAATGGCTCCTTGTGACTTTCATTAAGGCACCATTTGATCTGAATCCAAATTTGTAAAACTCTATCTACCATTTTGGCTCCGTCCTTTTCTTTTCAATAAACATCCATTCTGCTCCAGTTCTGTCTTCAATGTGCTATGGCTTTGGGCTGGCTGCTAAAGTGCCTTAGGTTTTTCACCTAAGAAAGACGTTGGAGATCAGGCAAAGATAAAGCTACGTGGATAAGTACACTTAGGGACGTGGCTGTGGCTTCTAAATGGAAAATGAGCTATTTAGTGACATGGACAGTCAAAGGGCCTCTGGATTCAGAAGCAAAGAATCCGGAAAAGACCTCTCAGATTGTAGGAAAGATTCCATTTGTAGGAACGTGAATGGCACCAATTCACACATGAAGCACTTAGGCACGTGGTCCCCAGGGACTGATAGAATGTGGTTCGGTGACTCAACGATATACTTGTCCAATGTGTTTTGTGTGTAAGTTTCTTCAGCCAGCTAAGGAAAAAGAGCAGACACCAAGGCCACACAAGGGGCAGGAGGCACTAAGGCAAAGAGGGAAAACAAAGTTTCTTATTTGCATTATAAGAAAAACGTTTCCTCCCTTTATTATGAAAGTTTGACTGTTTAACTTGTCACCTTGTACACCTCAAACTCACACAACGTTATGAGCCAAGGATATGTCAATAAAGCCAGAAGAAAAATCCAAAAGAGTCTGATCATTCAGACCCGAAACGTAGCTGTGTTTATTATTTTATCCATTTAATTTTTTTTTTTTTACAACATGTGCAGAGACCCAGACACGTTTGTTATGTTAAAGGAAGATCCCTTAGTGAAAAGCTTCATCAATTACACATGGAGCCCTTTTGGAAAAATTCATATGAATGCATGTAAAATACCAAGATGCCATTGGTTGAATCATTCATTCACTCATTCATTCGATATTTACTGAGTGTCTACGCAATACTACGGACTCTTTCTCGAGGTGTGATGAATGGGAAAGAGGGAGGGTGCTGATGCTAGCCAGGCCCCAGCTGACGTCCCAGGGGTGCAGCTACCCTGCTACCTAATCCTGGGGCAGTTACTCTGAGTCCCAACACCTTTAGCCAGAGAATGAGTATGAGGACACCTGTCTCTGTGCTGTGGTCAGGATTAAATGAGACACGGCACCTGGAAAGAGTACAGGTGCTCTCAGAACATTCTTTAATTTTTTTAGTGAAGTAGTAACTGGAAATCCAAACAAGTGCATACATCAGCAAGGAGTAATCATTTCTCATGCAGGGTAAGCAGCAGTAGATACAAGCCACATTGCATTTTTAAAAATTTTTTTAAATTCAGTTTTGAGAGAGGGAATGAGCAAGGGGCAGAGAGAGGGAGAGAGAAGTGGGGCTCATGCTCACCAGATGTGGGGCTCGAACTCATGAACCGTGAGCTCATGATCTAAGCTGAAGTCAGATGCTTAACTGGCTGAGCCACCCAGGTGCCCCTAAAAGCCATGTGAAAAAAATTTTTTTTTGTTAATCTTTACTTACTTTTGAAAAAGAGAGGGAGAGACAGAGCGTGAGCAGGGGAGGGGCGGAGACAGAGGGAGACACAGAATCCGAAGCGGGCTCCAGGCTCCGAGCTGTCAGCACAGAGCCCGACGCGGGGCTCGAACTCATGGACCGTGAGATCACGACCTGAGCCAAAGTTGGATGTTTAACTGACTGAGCCACCCAGGCACCCCTAAGAGCCACATTTTAAATGGAAGCCGCATCCTCAAACAGAATCCCAAGCACCCAAGATGCTCAATGAGACTGAGCTAGCATTGAAGATGATGCCAAAGGAGGAAGAAAAAAGCCCCTTCTTCTCTGCTAGAGGCGCCAGGCTGGATTGTTCGAACCCTGCTCGGTTGCAAGGCTGTGCCACACGCGGCTTGAAGGGAGTTCACGGCCACGCTCTCTCTGGGCAGTGCCCAGGCATCTCCCCGCAGCTCACCTCCTCTCTGTGCTTCCTGCCTCGGCATCACCACCTTTCCTCAGCAGCTGATGTGAGAATATAGATTTCCCAGAGCAATTCCACCCTTTAATATCTCCACCCACCAAACGGTTCTGGGCGAGCAACCTTACCTGATTCTCATATTAAATGTAATCACTCACCAGGCAATCACGCTTTCGAACGTGGGAGCCCCACATACAACCTGCTATTATTTGCTTGGTCAGCACAAAACGCCATCTCAGAGCGGCTTAGGAATCCTGATGCCCCTGGAAACCCATCTGAAGCGCAGCCAGCTCTGACAGGGATACATAAAAGTATCTCTGCCACACAGATGCCTGAGACTCATTTGTAGACCAATTACGAGACTGGAGCGGCAGCACTGTTTTACATTTGTTCGGTTTTGTATTTTTAGCCCCGGCTTTTTCCTTTCGTGGATTATGGTAAATACAACATTTGCTTCCAGAATGTGGGACTTGCTAGGATCATAAAGGAAAGTGCCTAACAAGCAGATTACCTCTGGCTATTGCATTATAGGGATGCAGGCAGTTACACTAAGTGGCTTCCTTTAGCCATATTCCAATTCTGTTGAGCCGCCTTGCTTGGAAACACAGAGATAAACAAGGGAGCCTCAGTGCATCGTGCGTTCTCAACTCCTGCCCCCCGCCCCCCAGTTGGCACATCCCTGGGGGGGGGGCTTCACTCTGGAGGAGGAGGAGGGAGAAGGGTCTTTAAAACAAAAAAAGTCTAGTTTTCTGTAAATTTGTTCCGCAAGTTTCTTTCTTCCTTTACCACTGTGTAATCTGCTTTCTCAACATCAAGCTAACAAAGGAGTCTGGAGAACCAAGTAAAAGCAGCATTCTAATTCTCCTGGAAACTACATACTTACCCACTTCATAGAGCCAAACATTAAACATTTCCTATGTTGGGCTGTGTTTTGTCCTGAGCGGATGACATTCCTTGGGGCTCCAACTCCCATGGTTACAGCTATTAATACCACATCAAACTACAATTTGTGGACTTTGCCTAATTGGCCAACTCCACAAATCACTGTGAGCAGAAGGGACACATTTTCTTCTTCTCCTCTTCCTCCCAAGCCTGCTGCTTTTCTGACCTTGCCATAAATTAGCGACGTACTGAGTTGTAAATGCAGAGCCGCGGATGTCTTTCAGAGGCAATTACACTGAAACTTTGTTCCGACATTATGAAATGTGGCATTTTCACTAGATAATGTCCATATTAAATGCACCAACCAGAGGCCTAGAGAGCGAGCCTGAAAATGAAAAGGAGATGGGCCACGTGGCCGAGCATTAACTGTGGAAATGCGGCAAGGGGCTCTCGGGCCACATGGTGATGCCACTGAATCCACTGAATATATTCAAGAGTGGTCACCTGCAAGTCTGTGCATTTTATTGAACAGTTCCCCTCCTCTTTTCTTTGTTTTTTTTTTTTTTTTGAAGAAAAAGATAAAGACATTTCACCACTCTGAAAATTAAAAAAAAAGTCAGGAGGTAGCCTTTGAAGAGAAATATATTTTAATAAAAGATGACAATAAAAGCAAAGAGGCTTCCTACTGTAAAGAGGGGCTCCAAAGAGCACTGCTGTGGTTGATGCAGGGTTCTGGCTAAGACTGCTGCCTTGGTAAGGATTTTGGAATGGGGAATAAACAGCATAACATATTGCGGGGCATATTAAACTGTGTGTGGCTGAGGTCACTGACAAGAGGCAGGCAAGAGATGGGGCCAGGAGGGGGAAAACATGATACGCGCATTAGAAAACGTCCAACTAATTCACCTGGGGTGGAGACCGCTCCAAACACAGGTATTCTAAATGCTGACGAAGGTAGGTAGATAATAACAGTAAGAAATATCTGGTGTGAGGGTGCGTTAGCCGGGCCAAAGTGTGGCCTCAAGCGAACGGAAAACCAAGCACAGAAATCTTAAGCTGTGCTGGCAGAGTTCCCAGGACCTGGAAAAAGGTGCACTCCAGCATTTCAAGAGGTGCAAGATTTTCAAATATAGAGGAATCATGAGTTTTCCTCTTATTTGAGAGAGAGAGAGAGAAAGGGGAGAAGAGTGTGGGGGGGAGGGATAGAGACAGAGATAGTGACGAGAGACAGAGAGAATCCCAAGCAGGCTCCATGCTCAGCACGGAGCCCGACGTGGGGCTTGACTCCAGGACCCTGGGATCATGACCAGAGCCGAAATCAGAGTCGGAGGCTCAGCCAACCGAGCCACCCATGCGCCCTAGTATCATGATTATTAAACAAGAACAAAATACTTGATTGAACTGGGTGTCAGGATCAAGAGACAGAAACAGAAAGAAGATCCTCAGGAATCGGTGGGCCAAGGACACCACTGGCATCTCAAATATCTAAGTGATGTGGAATCCAAGAGTGACAGCTGGAGCACTCCACAGAGAACAGGAAAAAGGGAAGGAAGGAGGAGCGCAGAAGTTCTCATGGCAGAGGAGGGCACACCGTGGCTTTGTTGTAACTCCTTCCTAACCGACCTGACCTTAAATCTCTCTTGCCCGTTCATTCTATGCATGGTTGCTGAGTTCTTTTTGCTGAGCATGTATTTTTAAGTCTCTGTTACCACCTTCTCTTCAGGATGGCCGATATACCTTTAAAATTTTTTGTTAATGTTTATTTTTATTTTTGAGAGAGAGAGAGAGAGAGAGAGAGAGAGAGAGAGAGAGAGAGAGAGTCAAGAAGGGGCAGAGAGAGAGAGGGAGACACAGAATCCAAAGCAGGCTCCAGGCTGTCAGCACAGAGCCCGACACGGGGCTCGAACCCACGAACCGCAAGATCATGACCCGAGCCGAAGTCGGACGCTTAACAGACTGAGCCACCCAGGTGCCCCAGGACAGCCTGTGTACTCTTAATCTTGACATTCAAATGACTCACCCTTGGATCCAAGTGGTAATACCAGTTCTTTCCCTATTTCCCCTCCAAGAACCCTCAGGCACAAGCTTTTATATCCTGTTGTCTGCCTTTGCACATTTCTTCATTCATTTCTGTACTCTAGAATTAGCTTCCTACTCCATCAAGAAGCAAATTACCATTCAAGATATAGAGAGTGATTAATTCTTCTTCAAACTAACCATACAGTTCTTGTCTACATAAGCCATCTGATGGGTAATCACATTTTACGTAATCTCGTATATTTTCATCTTATAACCTAATCATAGTTACCTAATCATTGTATTATTTAACAAATGGGACCGTGTGGTATAGTGGCAAGATCCCATGCTACAACAAAGACCTTGGCTGGAGTTAAAACTCTGCTTATAAACAGGGCCACAGAGCACAGATAAATCTGGGGTACAGTCTTTCATTAATAAAATGTCGCTGTAAAACTGTGATACATCACTGTTGCTTTAAGGATCAAAGGGGATACTGTGTGTGAAAGAACTTTTCCAACTATGACAATATTATACAGCTGACCTCTGAACAACACAGGTTGGAACTAAAGGGGTCCACTTACACACAGATTTTTCCCCCTATAAATACAATACAGTCCTGTCAATGCATTTTCTCTTCCTCATGATTTTTCCCAGTAACATTTTCTTTTCTCTAGCTTACTTTATTATAATGATATAGAAAATAATACACAGAGCATACGAAGTATGTGTTAATTGACTGTGTTATTGGCCAGGCTTCCTGTCAACAGTAGGCTATTAGTAAAGTTTCTGGGGAAGTCAAAAGTTTACATGCCTTTCTGACTGCATGGGGGCCAGTGCTGCAAACCCGCAGACTGTTCGAGGGCAAACCGTATACTATTCCCTGGGTTTTCACTTTTTCCCCATCTAGACTCTCAATGTCTTGAGGGCAGGAACCAGGTCTAACAGTCCTTGGGATTCTCGACTTCATCTATCAAGGCACATCAGGATCTAAATAAATGCATCAGGAATTGAATAAATATGCAACGATGCGCTATTTTGCACTACAAAGTCTACAGCAAAAGGCCCCAGGAACCAAGGCCTGTTGCTTTTGTATCCCCTACGCTCCAGGGTTGCTTGGTCTACACCACACTAACTCATCTTCCACTTGGCTCTCAGGGGGAATCTTTTGACAATGCAAACCTGCCTCTTGTTCCAGTTCCTTTTGATTATCTTCAAACTCTTCAGAATGATCAAAACCTTTTAGGATCTGGTTTGTGGCTAATTCCATAGTCTCTCCATGACCGCTTTGCACACCCCTCAAAGTATGCTCCAGATCGACTGGACGCGGTAGATGGAACTCCTCTTCCGCTGCCCTACAGTGTGAGGCTGCCTCAGCTCCATTCATCTGGTCAAATCCTATTTGACCCTGAAGCACTCTTCAGGGAACTCTTCTCTCTCACTCCAGTCCCGACTCCAGAAAAGGTTAGGGAGCTCTATACTTAGTACCCCAGCACCGGATCTAGGACTTTGGCTTCCTGACAAGCGGGGCATGCCTTCATTTATTCATCCCCAGAGCTCAGCACAATGCCTGGCAAAGGGTGAGTGCTTAAATTTATACTGAATAAATGACCCTATGGATGAATTTTTTTACATTAAGTTAGCAACTCTATTTTTTTAAAAAAATGTTTTTAACATTTATTTATTTTTGAGAGACAGAGCATGAGTGGGGGTGGGACAGAGAGAGGGGGAGACACAGAATCTGGAGCAGGCTCCAGGCTCCAAGCTGTCAGCACAAAGCCCGTTGCGGGGCTCGAACTCATGAACCGCAAGATCACGACCTGAGCCAAAGTCAGTCGCTTAACCGACTGAGCCACCCAGGTGCCCTGCTACTCTATTTTTAATGCAAATAAGTGATGGACATTATTTCAGAAAACTACAATTTAACAAATGTGAAGCTATTACATCTCCAAGCACTAAATTTATGTGATAAACAGAATTCAGTATTCTGTAATTTTTTCAACGTATCAAAACATTTTTTTTTTACGATCAAAAATATGTTCTTATAAAATGAAAGGAGCCTTGTCAAAGCACAGGCAAGCAACGAAGAGAGTTGCCTGAGGCTAAAAGGTAGACCAGGGAAGAATGGAAGATGATTCTGTGTCCACAGTATTTCACAGAAAAGCATGCTACACAGACGGAACAGGCCATTTAAACATCAAGGGATGAAGTCTGAAGTATAATTCCTGTTCTTTTGGGTACCTATGCACAGGGAAGCATAAAAACCTACCAACCAGATTTAAGGCAAGTTAAGTTACTGTTCAGTATTTCTGATTAGCTGATTTAGCAGTAAGGCTGTCGTCTGAGACAGAATGTCGAGTTCACCATCCCCTAAAAACTGGAAGAGTCCACTTTTACCCCTACTTGAAGTGAAATCCCAAGAAACTGTCCCCGGCTTAAACTCCTAGGAAATAACGCAGATGGGAAAGTGAAGGTGGCTTAGTCTAGAGGTGTAACAGTGGTGACGGAGGGAGAGGATCAAGCAGGGAAGGCAGTAAGGAGGATTTATTGAGGCTGGTGTCTGTGCCTTGAGGGAGTATTTGTTGATAAGACATAACTGAAGGATGAGGCCTAATTTAGGATACTGGGTATGGAAAGGGCCAGGCGTACAGAATAGGTATTTGTAGAACTAGGATTTATAGGATAAGGCAAGTAACTAGATGTGGGGGTGGGGGGGAGAGAAAAGGAAAGAGGTAAAGATTTGATAGGTTTTATAACCTAGAAGACTCCAGAGGATTCCTCTTAGCTTTCTGACAATCATGGTACCCCAAAGGAGGGACCAGAATAATAACAGAGAAACGTATGTATTAATCGCACTGAAATGGCGCAAAAATTGTTGATAGTAACTTCTTCCCTGTAGGTTTCGCGTTTTCATAAAAATTACATAATCTGCGTGCAAGTTTCATCTCAAAAAGTAACTGAAATATTTATAAGGAAACAGTAATATGGCCCCTTTTAGCACATAATGCTATTAATATTCATGTCGGGTTTTTTAGTTATTTAAAAACATTCCTCAAAAAAGTAGATCAATGGTTCAAAAATCATCCTGAATTTTAACAGGATTTTTCTCATTCTTTTAAAGCTGTTCTAAACTATATTTTTGCAAAGATAAGCCTTCCTCAAATGTAATTTTTATAATTTAAAAATTTACAGTTACAGCTAAAGTATGAAGATTCATAAAACATAATAAAAGGATTTACAGATACTGGCAAGCTACAAAATTCTAGTAATCTTTCTCCCCATTGTTTAAAATTGTACCGATTTCAATACAAACGCAGCATTTGTTCATTCTGGTTTCTTTACAAGAAATAGTCTCAGAAGCATTGCTGTTTCTGTGGATATTCTCTAGATGGGGTGGTTGTGAAATTCTCAACGTGATGATGGTAATTCATTTTCATGACTTAAGTAATTGAGCCTATCTTTAGAGTTATTAATTATAATTACATTATACTGTATTTCCAAAGGAAAATAGAATAAATAGAATATAATCACTCCAACCATACTGTAAAAAAACAGTAATTACATATTAACTCCCATCAGTTTCGTTACATACCACTGCACTTAATTCCTTCAATACGCTCAAGGCTCAAGTTAACATGATACGCATGGACTTTCCCTCTTTTCCAACCAAGGTCCCATCTTAAATCATACATTGTTTAGGAGGGAGAGAACGTGGCTCTGTTTAACACGCTCAAGAGATGGTTTCCTAATGAACACCTGCCATTCATTTTAGCATCCTAGCTTCCTAAAGGAGAATAAGGCTTGACATACATTCAACCAAAGCGGTTCATCATACCGGCCCAGATCTTTCTACCACAGAAATCCAGCAGCACATATTCAGGCTAATCTCTTCTGTTAGATTATAAATTCTTTGAGGGTTAGCTTCATTTTGGTAACCACCATGGCATTCTGTACCATCCTGCACATTCTATGCTCTTAGAAGTTGTGTCTGTGGAGTGAATGAAGTTTCTAAAGGAAACGACGCAGGACAAGCATGTAAGAGCTGTATTACCTTGAAAAGCATGGGACACTCACGAGTTCCCTGTGAGTCAGCTGAAAGCTGGGCCTGGGTGGTCAAGAGCTGTTGAATGGAGCACAAGTGTCATCCAGCATGGCCCAGTCCCCTCTGGGGCCTTAGGCCTTAGCCTCAGGGCAAAGGTAATTCTATTCTGCATCTCAGTTCTTTTTTTTTTTTTTTTTTTAGAAACATTCTAATATTTATTTATTTATTTATTTATTTTTAAAAAATTTTTTTTCAACGTTTATTTATTTTTGGGACAGAGAGAGACAGAGCATGAACGGGGGAGGGGCAGACAGAGAGGGAGACACAGAATCGGAAGCAGGCTCCAGGCTCCGAGCCATCAGCCCAGAGCCCGATGCGGGGGCTCGAACTCACGGACCGCGAGATCGTGACCTGGCTGAAGTCGGACGCTTAACCGACTGCGCCACCCAGGCGCCCCAGAAACATTCTAATATTTAAAAGGTACACAGCTCCAAACAGCAACAGCTAGCGGGAAGTGAAAATCCCATGATTCCTACTGTCAATATTTCCATGCTTCTTTTATGGGAACTGCCATAGAATTTGCTTCAGTACAGCTTTGCAGTGAGCTAGCTTTGTTCAAATTATCGTTAGCAGCCAAAATGGAGCGTATGTACTGGTTGGTGGATCCACTAGTAAATAATGCATTTGTAAATTCCTATCATCCTTCAGGTATATATTACAATGAGACACATTTGAATTTTCCCAGATTACAAACACATCAAAGAAAATGGATAATTCTATTACAAAAAACTCACCTGCTCGTTGGAATACATGCAGAAATAGTTGTTGAAAAAGGTCGTTATTTTGTAGAACTTAATTTGCCTTACTTTTCTGGGGGAAAGGTGAATAAATAAATATATACTGGGTGCTTCTACCTAATAATAAATAGTGGCAAGGATAATCAGAGCTAATATTAATTGAGAGCTTATTTTATGCCAGGCCTTTGGGTAAGTGTTTAACATCTATTAACTTACTTAATGTATCCTACAGAGCTACTAGGCAGGTATTATTTTGAGGCCGTCTTATACTTGAGAAATACGAACCTAAGAATGAAGTCTAACGGCCACAGAGTGAAGTGAGAGAGCCACGATGTGAACACAGAACTGTCTGACCCTAAAAACAATGCACAGCATCGTACTCACGCACAGCTCTGTACTGAGCTGATGTGGCCTCTAACCTTTGGGATTTATCAGCATCCAACTCCTGAAGAAGGCACCTTACGTTCAGAGTCCTTAAGTCACAGAAAGGCAATCCCCGGAGACCTACCGAGGCACATCACGTAGGACATTTCTAACTCACTCTAATCTACCGACTTCTTTAAAATTCCCAAGAGAGGATGTTCTGGTATCCTTGGCAGCACAAACCTGTAGCAATCTCTAATACCTCAAATGATCAAAAAAAGCTCCTATATCATAACTTTTATTTGAACTGATGTATTCTGGAATCACGTATTTTCCAAACGTGCCTTCGTTCTCCTTGGATTTTTCTTATGTCTGTATAATATGTGTGTACACGTGCGTAACACACACACACATATTCATTCAAACTAGGGAGCATCTAGAGAACCAAAATGCTGATTTTATCTGAATATACCCTTACATAATTAGGTGACTGACCCTTACTTTACGGCTGGATAACACGAAGGCAGCGGAATGATATGCTGTCTGAAGCAGAGATGGCCTCAGTTCCAAAAAATTCCAAATAACCTATAGTGTAATATGGAACATTTTACATGCTACTCAATATTATCCGCTAACTTTTATTAAAAAACTTATCCAGTAGGATGGACTCAGCATGGGGAAAAATCTAGATAAAAGGGAGAAGAGCTAACGTCCCAAATTGTGATGGTTACTTAAGTTAGTACCACTCACAATTAACCATGTACTTGACCGTGGTTTCTTTGTTACGGTATTTAACTATTTGACTACTATTAACTTTCATACACGCTGTTCTCCCAAGCAGACTGTAAAGTTCCTGGAGCCTAGGAACCATGTTATACTCTCTATTAGCTCAAGTGTTTGGCACAGTGCCTTTCTCTGAGCAACAGAATAAACATTGGTTAACTGGCTGATTGGTTCGAAATGTCAGCTCCAGGTTTTCAGGCATCTCTCTGAACCTTACCATCCAAAGCCGAGTCACATTTCTAAACAAGTGCAGAGCCACACATTCAGGCTCCACATCTGCTTCTGGGCATTTCTCTATTCCCAGCATCTAGCGAAGTGCCTGGTACACGTGAGACTGTAATAAATATTTACTCAACGGATGCAACTGTTCTCAAAGGGCCAAAAATCACCTGGAAGCTTAGAAGTCCAAGATCACAGGCCTCACCCCCGAGAGTCTGATTCTGGTGGTCTAGGGAGAGATCCTAGAATCTGCACCAACGTCCCCAGGGATGCTGATATTTACAGAACTCAAACCAGTACCAACCTTATCCATCTGCTACCAGGATTCTGAGAAAGGCGTTTGGTCAGAGCAGCCTATGCTATGTGGTCAAGATGCGCGGGAGAAATGCTGGCCGATTTCATAAAGGGAAGACCAATGAGCAAGGTTGTAAGCGCAGAGCAGCTGAGAGGACCCCTGCTCTGTGATCCTGTTTTGTTATTTCTTGAGAAAGAAGAAAAAAATGTGGACATTTAGAATATTTCTTAGAAAGGCAAGGGTCCTCTTTTAGCTTAAGTCACAGGCACTGACACAATCATTTTCCTTTTCAGAAAGTCTGCTCACTAAATAATGAACTATAGCAGGGACAAGTTGGAAGAAATGTGTCTTTCAAAGACGCCAAGTTCAATTTTTTTTTGAGGAACCAAAAGAGACACAATGTACAAGCCGTGCACTTGGTCTGGGCTCCTGACCTCTGCAATTTCATGTCATGCACCAAAAATAAACAAAAAAAACAAAGAAAAAAACCAAGTTGGGGAAGGGAGAAATTGCTAAAAAGTGGTGTGCAGGTTAATATATGCATATTAACGCATATGCATAAAATGCATAGGAATGATTTTTAAACAGGCACGGAAATATGGATGGCGCCAGGGGCCGGGGGTGGGGGGTGGAACTAGGCAGTATTTTAAGCTAAGACGGCATAAAATGTCACAGTACATTGTAGCAGAACTGGGCGGTGCAGGTCATGTGACTTCTTGGGAGAAAATGTGCATCAGAGCCCGGACCAGGGACCCTGTCTTAGTCTTGGATCACTCAACTCAAAGCATCAGTCAGTACGGACGCTTGCTTTTTACGAACTCTGGAAAGCTGCAGAAATTGCATTTCAGGATCATATGAGAACCTCATGTGATACGGGTTTTAACCACTCAAGCCAGAGTGCATTCACATTCAGTTTTTTTAAAAAGGAAAGGGTTTCAATTCCCATCTGTGGACACACGTCCCTTAGGTTTTCCAGTTCTGCCCATCTCCTCCAACCAGGAGGGGCTCTCTGCGCCCCTGGAAAGCTAGAGCCATTCAGTGTACCCCATTCAGATATGGGTCTCCTGATTCAAATACTCATTCTCCACCAATGAAATGCTGGCCCCTTTATTCACATGTTGACCTTTATCTCCATCAAAATACTGGTTCTTTGATCCAACAGCATCTGCTTTGGTACCCAGAACAGCAATAAAAGTACAAGGTTCTTCACGTTTTACAGTGTAGAGGCTTCTGCGATTATTATGCAATTTACGGTGGTCACAATAACGATGGTTGTGAAGAAGTCTTGTACATACACGTGAAGGCGCAGATTATGCTAACCTCTAGGCATAAGAGCCAACGTCCTGTTTCTTCCTTCCTTGCCCAGGGTGTAGGCAAGGCAAGTTACCCAAGTATTCCCGATTCTCTCCTCTTGCCCTACTTTTCAGATCCCCCCACCAATGGAAGCTACAATTATCATAAAAAGCTTTCGTTGCAAAGGTCTGTGATTCAGAAGGCACGCTCATCAAGGTGCCGGGATGGTGGTGATGTGGAGACACACAGCCGCTGCCCTCACGGAAGAAGCCTAGTGTGGAGGGCCGGCTCACCCATAGGTAAGTACGAGAAAGAGGAGTGCAGAAAGGAAAGGCCCATGATGCCTCGGGAGACCCTAACAAGGATGCCCAAACAAACCCAAGTCCCACGCCTTCGGTCGGGTTGAGAACTGGTTCTAAGGAAAGCCTTCCTATGGCTGTCTCAAATTCCCAAGAGGCACATCTTCTCAGGTGACACCTGACTACTGCCTCTGTCGTCACTGGTGTTTTCGGAGCACCCGAGAGCAAGTCCGTCGTACCTTTTCACTATGAATAAGCAGAACCGTGGGGTCTAAACACCGCTCTTGGAACAGCAACGGGGAACAGCTCACGGGGAAGTGGGAGAGTGCAGTTCTCCTTGTAGTAGAATCCAATGTTTCCTGATGCTGAAATATTTGGCTCTATTGCAACATGTCCTTCATTCAGGCAGGAGACGGGGAGGAGAGTAGTATTCGCCTCTTTAAAGGAGTATAATGACATCCTTAGTAAGACACGTGCAAGTATCATTATGCCCATAACTCTACACCCTACAGAAAATAGCCAATGACATACATATGTAACCAATAAAACCAAAAAAAACCCAAACCCCAAGAACCTACGCGTGTCAGAAAAGGCAACTGTGAAGCCATGACAAGCTTTGCTGCACAAGTGTTTCGTTCTTCAGTCTCTGCCTCGCACTTGCTAACCTGGGACAGGGGCATCTCTAAAGATTTCAAAATTCTTTGCAGGTTCAGTCCTGAGGAACGGCGACTTCTCTTCAGCGAGGCAGCCGTGTCTTTCCCAAGGAAGAGGCTGGGTCAGGGAAGGCTAGGAAGTCAGGCAAGAAGTACAGATGCTCCAGCATGGGCCTGAGGGTGCAGCACAGAGGCTACTCGGCCCTTTTCACGTTCAGATCTCCTCTACAAAGCAGAGACTGCTCCAAGGAGCATCCCAACCAATTTGGATACTTACTGGATCAAATACGGGGATACACATACGAGTGGGAGTGGCCTCATGGACATTATTCCCCTTTTGTTTTGAAGAAACAGGAGGTTGGCTCTTATGCCTAGAGGTTAGCATAATCTGCGCCTTCACGTGTATGTACAAGACTTCTTCACAATCATCGTTATTGTGACCACCGTAAATTGCATAATAATCGCAGAAGCCTCTACACTGTAAAACGTGAAGAACCTTGTACTTTTATTGCTGTTCTGGGTACCAAAGCAGATGCTGTTGGATCAAAGGACCAGTATTTTGATGGAGATAAAGGTCAACATGTGAATAAAGGGGCCAGCATTTCATTGGTGGAGAATGAGTATTTGAATCAGGAGACCCATATCTGAATGGGGTACACTGAATGGCTCTAGCTTTCCAGATGCTACCTGTTTAAAGAATTCTGATGATCAAAGGTAAGAAATCTAGGTTCTTGACACCTGTCGACTCGGGGTTCCAAAACACTGCTATTTTTACCGGCTGCTCTTTTCCTTAATGGCTCCTTACGCACTCAAGGATCTCCTTAGAGAAATAAGATATAGCCATCTGCCTTCCTTCTTTGACTTTTGGGTCTCCTACCGAACGACAGAAAGCTCACGGGAATTCTAGGGTAGAGCGTACATGTAGCCTTGCTGTGTCCATCAAGCTACTTATAGTGTTCCACCTTCAAACGTAACAGCACTAATTAATGGCGTCTTCGACAGTCACATGTGGGCCAACATTTCTGCTGTCCCTTGTAATAACACTGTGGCTTGTATAACCACCAGTACCAGAATCCTTAGGTTGTTCAGGATCTTTATCTGGCCTGTTTTGAGGCTGAAAAACTTCAGCTGGTGCCTGAACAGGGCAAATTTCACTGTACAAATGACCAGTGTTTTGGATGCATGATTAACAGAGGCCCCCGGGTCCACTTGGTGGCCCTGTTCTTCTGTGTTCTAGGACACCCTTTGGACATGGGATTAGTTAACACTCTGTCCATTTTTCTCCTAGGCAGGCATTTAGCATTGCTTTTCATTTAAGTCTTTTGCCGCTGGAGTGATTTTGCTGCCGTCAGACTGTATTATGGATATTAGGTCTTGAATGAGCTGTAACTTTCTGCAATTGAAAATTTATAACACAAAGACAATTTCATTGGGCTGTGTCACTGTTTAACACACAGTCCCTTGAGTACTCAGGATCATGTGGGTTTCTACGACATTACCTCTACTGCCCACGTTTGCTGAATTACAAAGTTGGTTTATTTTCATTCCTTCGCTATGCTCTCGAGCCATTTCGGCTTCGCTGTGATAAGAGTATGTCTGTATTTCCCCCTCCCCTTGAAATTCTACCCTCATGTAAACCAGGCTTTTGCCCGTGTAAAAGTATAACCTGCTTGTAAAAACTGGTGCGAATGGACAAGAAGGTAACAATAATTAAAACTGGCCTAGAAACGTATTTTAGATAAGAGATCTGTGGCCAAAAGCAAATCTTTTACAAGAACATGAATGATTTTTCTCTTCCTTGTAACAGACTACACGCTGGCAGATGTGTGAATGGCAGCGAAATTGTTAAAAACAAAGCAGGAAGGACTGACCCGGGGGACGTGGATAAAGCAGGAAGATCTGAGGGTAACTCAACTGGGCCCACATTTACACACAGACAAACTGTACGTTCTGTTAAAAGAAATGTATAATAATCACATCTTCCACTTTAAAAAAAAATTAGTTGGGGCGCCTGGGTGGCGCTGTCGGTTAAGCGTCCGACTTCAGCCAGGTCACGATCTCGCGGTCCGTGAGTTCGAGCCCCGCGTCGGGCTCTGGGCTGATGGCTCAGAGCCTGGAGCCTGTTTCCGATTCTGTGTCTCCCTCTCTCTCTGCCCCTCCCCCGTTCATGCTCTGTCTCTCTCTGTCCCAAAAATAAAAATAAACGTTGAAAAAAAAAAAATTAAAAAAAATAAAAAAAAAATTAGTTTTATCATTATTGCAAGATTTAAAACTCAATAGCCGTCCAAATTATTACTCAAAACCTGTTATGAATTCTTCTGTGAATTGGCGTTAGAAAACTGGTTGCTGGCTTTTATGTCAAACCAGCTGCGAAACCAAAATCCTGGGCAACCCTTCAAATGATCTCTCTCTTTTGCCATGGAATCCTTTCTTTCCCTGAAGAAATCACCAAGACCAACTTACTACTGAGCTACAACCAGCTACAAAGTATATCATGTGGGGAACATTTTGTTCTCCCCGTTCATTACAAGTCAGCAAGCATGACAGAGCTGAGAATGGGTCATCCTGGTTGACGGATGCATATGAGCAAAGTACGTAGACAATGCTGGGGAGGTAGCTGGAGTCTGAGGAACAGTGGCAGATTCGTTATCCACAAAAATCGTGGTGGTTATTTGTTATCTTTGGATTTCACAAACAGTTACAAAGACTGGTATCTAAGTCAGCTTTCAGATAACTTACCAGCAGCTAACTGGAGCCTTTCTCACCTAGGAGGATGCATCTCAGAGCTTAAAATTTAACAACCCAAGTCCTGCAAAGACAGCAGGGCATTTTTTGCTAAGTGACCAAGCATACGAGGCCCATAATGAACCCCGCAGGGGTTCTCATGCCTCTTGGTACAGCGTATCCCTCCACGAAACCGAACCTGTGAGAACTGGCTTCCTTTAGGACATACTTAAAGGTACTGTGATCTTTGAAACTGTCTTCTTGTCCTTAGGCTTCTACACATTCACTGCAATCCCAATCAAAATTGCACCGGCATTCTTCTCAAAGCTACAACAAACAATCCTAAAATTTGTATGGAACCATGAAAGACCCAAGAAGCCAAAGTTATGTTGAAAAAGAAAACCAAAGTGGGAGGCATCACGATCCAGGACTTTAGCCTCTATTAAGGCATTATGACCCTAACTCACTTACCGTCCTGCCAAGTTTTTGAAAAAGTCACATAGTCAAACTATCAGGCTGTTTTATTGTGAACTGTTGTCAGTGGAACTGAAATTTGATGCAAGTTACTTTGCTTTACAAAACTTTTTCATTAAAAACCGTAACTTAACACATAACAACAGCTGAGCCTGTCTTGGGACATTCAGTGAATATCTCTTTGTGAGTAAGTCAATGCACTAAACCACAGTCTTAGGGGTTTCTCATATTTCTAATGTCGGATCCCCTTTCTCCATGTTTCAACATCTAGTTGTGACTAAACCAGTAGTGAAAAGGTAGAGCACAAAAGAGAAAGGAACTGACATTTAGTACACTAATAACAGACTAGGTTTCATTAATACTTATTCACCCAACAATTACTTGTTTAGTATTTACAAATATAAATATATATGTACAAGCACACATAAAAGTACGCAGGCATAAACAAATACACATATGCAAATGCACACATACAATGCATACACATACAGATAGATGTTAAGAATAAGCTAGTGGCACTTTGAGGAATAAAAAAAACACGCTGTACTCCCCAAAACAGTAATCTTGTTAGAAACATGAAAAAAACATTCTTACTTCAGGACTCAGGGCCATTAATACAAATATATTACATATATATATATACTACATGACTGCAGAGCAAGAATGGTCCATAGGGTCTGTACTAAACTGTAAAGTCAAACACTCAGATTACTACACGGCTGTAGGAAATACAAAATGTTAACCACTAACAACATGTACATCATAAAACTGGCCACAGATATGACTCTTTCTATTCTCTTACTGACACACTGCATTTCATGTCTCCACACTGACTGAGACACAACTCTGTGAGTGTAAATATTAGCTGCAACCAGAGCTAACCAGGGGAAAGGCAATTTTTTTATACACATCGTTCGTGTTTCGATGTGTTTTTTTTTTTTTCTTCCAGAAAACAGTTGAAAAGCTGATACCTGTATTCTGGGATAAGTACAAAGACACACATGGGTATGTGTATCTACTTGTACGTATAACGCTATCTTGCAAATTTCTGGAGCTATGTCAGACTCCTCTCTTACTCCTACTTTGCTTACTACTCGAATCTAATCTGCAGGGGCTATATTGATATTCTCGTAAGTACACTAGTCCCTCGTTGGGATCTTGAAACCTATGAGCAGTCACACGTCGGCAAGCGCTTCACAGGTACAGGGGATGATACGGGGTTCTGGAAGGGTTCAAGACTCCTCGGTTATTACAAAGGAATAATAACCATTAATAATCATATTAATATTAATATAATTATATATAATATATAATATATATATTACATACATACATATATTATATATAATATTAATATAATATAATTAATATAATAATATCATTATACATTATCGTACAGACTACAATAAAAAGGTGATAGAAATTAATACAGGACACAGAACTGGAAACTCAGGTACAGGTATTTCTCTCCTCTAAGACACTGGCCATCGTCAGTGATTTCTTGACACCTGGTCGTGGTTTTCAGGACAGCACATTCTAGTTACTCAAAGGAGGGGAAGACAGCTCTAGCTGCCAGCATCACATGAAAAACAGTTAACTGTTTTTTTTTTTTTTTTTTGGTCAAATGGAGAGAAAGATCTTATTCTGAGTGATGGCAAGAAGATTTGAGGAAATATACTGAAAATTATAAGCGGATGTTGACAGAAGAGTAAGACGAACAGTTTACTCGGGTAGAAGCCACACGAACCCAAAGGCTTCGAGTTTAAAAACAGGAAATTCGAGTGAGCACAGGGCATCACTCTGCTTGAAAAACAGCAGACGTATAAATTAAGTTGCCAAGGAAGACATCAAAAACAAACAGTATAAATGAGTTTTAGGAGACAAGTAGACACTTTAATGGGGGCAGCAGGGATTTAAGGCTATAGTGACAAAGGAAGGAGGTGGGACAGAGACACCGAGAGGTGACAGGCAGTGTGACAAAACGCCACCATCACTATTTTAATAGCATCGACTCTGGACCACTGTGCCATTTTAGAGTAACTGAAAATGAAGAAGCCAGGTTATTGGATAATAGATCATTGGTTTATTAAAAACAGGAGCAAAAGGAGGCACTCAATCCCTCACAGGAGGAGTATTTTCAAAATTTAGTCGAGAAGGGTGAGTTATTTTTTCTGAGTGATGCGGTTGCTTGTGTGAGACTCTCATTTTTTAGCGAATTACCCATCCTACACCTGTCTCTCCGCATCAGTGTATCATACCCGGAGGCCCTTTCCCTGTGGCCACATCACAAAGAACACAAGTCTGAATAATCCCAATTCCTGGCCCACACGAGTGCAGATGGATATCCAAGCAGGTTAATGGTACAGATGGCAAGAGAAAGGACTGTCCTTCCCGAGCCAAGGGTAGGACACTCAGGAGCCCATCTGGGCAAGTTCCGGCCATTTCCACCGCTGATCAGGTCAGTTTGGAGAGAGAGCGAGCCTGTTGAACCTGAAACCATCATCCTTAACGGTCCATCTAAGTGGGTCCCATTAGAAAGCGAGTCACTTAGATGGAAGCTATTTGCCAAACAATGTTCTGCAGTCTGAGGGCAAATTCTGCCCTCAGCCTGTTTGTCATCTACTTGTCGGTCGGGGAGAGAATTTCAGTTAGCGGTTCCCTTCTCCCTCCTGGTCTACAAGAAACCACCTCATGCTTTTCTTTCAAATGAGCACAAGTGAAGCAGAGGAAAATGTTATGTTGTCCACAAGCTACAGAAAGTAATTATTAGAGGAATTTCAGAATATATACATTTTTGAAATACATATCAAAGGGCTTTTGAATCCATTGAGCATCTTTGGAAATTTCACATGCGATGAGAGACTGTAAGCTCCGTGAGAGGAACCAAAAAGACTGAACCAAAAAGAACCGCTACATACCCTGAACTTCTCGCACTGCTGGGCACAAAGCAGGCATCAACGAATAGGTGTTCGACAAATAAATGAATGAGTGACAACGCTGTACTAAGTGCTGCATCAGTTTCTGTTTTGGATACGAAGACACCAAGTGAATTACATGCATTATTTGTATTGCGATTTATTTTCAACTGAGCAACATTTATCCCAACCCATTTTCATCTTTATTAGGTATAAAGGAGCTAAGTGATATTATCCTTCCCTCGAACAGGAACAAAAACAGCTGGAGCCAATCTCATTTCACAGGGAAGTCACCGAGAAGAGAGTAATAACCACGGCCACGTTAGGTGTGTACAGGTACGTATAGAGATCTAAGTCTCATCTTTCAGCATTGAGAGACAGAGACAAGGTGGGGGAGGGAAGGAGGGAGGGGAAGAAGGGGCAACCAAGAGAGAGCGAAGAGAGAGGACACACAGCCTTATGTTCCTGCCTATATTAGTTCCCGCATATATTAGCTTTACAATTGTTTCCATTCTCACGGCTTTGTTAGAGGCTCTCCACCAGAGGTTCAGATCTGGCAGAAGTACATCCAGACTGTGACCTGTCAGCATCCTCCTAACTGCAGAAGGCTGGCCACTGTCCTTCCTGCCAGTCCTTCTCCAGGAAGACCAAGTTTTCTCAATATTGAGCAACTGCCCCAATTCTTTCCCCAGCAGCAGAAGCCTTGCTAACATTACAGAGTGCCATCACCAAATGCTTCTCGCTTCTCCCCGGGCCCCTCTGTCTCAGACACCCCCAGGCAGTTTCTAGAGTCATGGCTGAGTGTTCTCACACCCATGATTCTCACAACCATGATTCACCCACCATGGTTCGTGGGGTCAGGCTCTGTGCTGTTTGGTGCCCGGAGCCTGCTTCAGGTTCTCTGTCTCCCCCCATGCTCTCTCAAAAAATAAACAAACGGAAGGAAGGAAGGAAGGAAGGAAGGAAGGAAGGAAGGAAGGAAGGAAGGAAAAGAAAATTCCTGCAGATAGAAAGCACGGCACACAAGCTTTGACAACGTGCACAGTAGTGTGTGGCTTCAGAAACTGCCTTGTCACGTATCTGAGGGTGGCCTTTCAGAATGTCACAAAGACAAGGGTGCGTTGGAGACCACTGGTCTTCCTGGTTGTGGAAGACACCTCCTCCCTTTACTTCTGTGGTTTTCATTCTACAAATTGGCAACTGAGCAGAGGGACCTGGAGAATGTGGGGAACTCCAAAGGCCAAGTTTATCTGCCCTTATTTTTCTTCTTTTACTTGGCCACTTGAGCAAGACTGACACTCAAAGTTGTACATTTTGGTGCCAGACGTTGCAACTGTAAGACAAATCCTTAGGACAGACAGATGCCTTCCCTCCTCCTCCGGGAAGCTTCCCTCTGTCTCACCCCCAGCCTACGCTGGGATCAGCTGCTCCCAGCAACCATACGCCAGCTATTTATTTCACGACAGCAATTTCAGGCTCTGCAACAGCTTCCTGTATTTGTGTCCAAGACTGTATGTTTCCGGAGGACAAAAATCCTGTTTTGTTAGGCACTGAGCTTGGCCACCATCAGTTCTTGACATGTGTCCATAAAGCTTGAATAGATCTGCAGGAGACCACTTTTTTTCACGACTTCTTGTTTTGAAGAGGCCCGTTCCTCCTGGTTTTAAGTGAGCAAATGTAAGAGAAGGGAGAAAGGGGCCTCCACTCCTTCCAGGATCAAGTTAGGAAGGTTCTGGAATATTATCTATGAAGGGATTACCTTCTGAAGATGTTTCGAATGAGCAGAAATCGGTGACTTTCTGCAGTTACGGTTTGAAGGGTACAGCTGGTTGGAGACGGGCACAGAGAGTCAAATGATTGTATCATCGGGTTTTTTGACTTTGTCTAACAGGCAATTTCTGAACGTCATAAACGTCGTCTTAATTTGGCTCTGTATTGTGTAAAGCAGATGTCCTTGGTTACTAAACTGATCAGTAAGTGGTTTATATTATTCTAATGGTTACCATCTCTAATGCAAAAAAAAAAATAGTTGAGTAAGGCTACAGAGCAAGAATGTTCTGCACAGTATTGGGCTGTCAGGATGTCATATTCAGAAAGAATCCAGGTATAGAGCCCGGGTCTTGTTGCAGAGATCCATTTTCAAAAAAACACTGCTCTCAATGCTGAACAGTGTGATGATGCATTTTAAAAATCAATGTTCCATTCAGTGGCTGCTTAAAAAATACGAAGGGAGGCAGGATAGACACCGAAGATAGTTCCCAGAGATGCCCAAACCACCAGGGGTATCCCAGCTGGATGTGAAGCCCACCAGACCCTTTAACAGAGGATCACATACTGCCATCATTCTAGGCTATATGGTTACGCAGCAAATATAGATAATATCTGTATGACACAAACCTGTAAGAGCCCTTCCTTGAGGAACCAATTTCCTCTGTAAAAGCCCTAATGAGTTCCATGAAAGACGTAAAAATCTCCACTCTCTCCTGTCTTCAGACCACTTGTCTCAGCACACTAGGCTCTAGAACAAGACTGTGTACCTAGAACAAGACCTCCCAAAAGACCGTCTGCAGAAAA
Organism: Lynx rufus; assembly: GCF_022079265.1. Lineage (NCBI taxonomy): Eukaryota > Metazoa > Chordata > Mammalia > Carnivora > Felidae > Lynx > Lynx rufus. The sequence goes on along the minus strand of NW_025814889.1, from coordinate 10,159,409 downwards.
GCCCCGGTGGGGGTGCTCTGCATTCAGACGCAGACCAAGAGCCAAAACCATTGTCTTCTTCAGGTCCAAGGCAGCAAAGACTCTAGCCTTTCAGCAGCAGGCACGGTTTCTCCATTCCCCTAATCAGAGTTTGTAACGTGTGCCTAGTTTTGTGACTGTTGGGCTAACACCTGCCTCCTCGATGTGACCATGAGCTCCACGAGAGCACGACCTGGCTTTGTGTTTGTTGATTACTGTTTCGCCAGCATAACATGGAGTCTGGCACTTAGTAGGGTCTCAATATTTGTGAGGAGGAGGAGGAGAGAGAGGGAGAACAGCAGAGAGGAAGGAGAGAAAGGGGTACTGCAAAAGAGAAAGTGCTGCTTCACGGTTTGGCGTGAGAGAAATTTGCCTACTTCATTCCATGCCAATAGTCCAGACCTACAAATACTCAGATGCCTTCCACGTGCTGTATATTCAAAGCCCGCAGAGGGCGGCTAGCCTCAGAAAACACGAAGATGGGTCTGAAAACTTTATACCAACCATGTAATTGGACCCATCAAGGGAGAAATTGGTTTGCTATGCCTGGAAATTGGTGGGAATTTCATTATTTCTGAATTTGCAAAATAGCATTTGGTTGAAAGGTCCAATTGTGTAGACTTATCAACTTCCAGGGCCACATGCGGTCGAAGTCGGTGACTCCTGTACCTGACAGGAACCCGCCCTGGGGTCTACGTCACGGAAACTGTAGACAGTGAGCTATTTACAGGCTGCACGTCTACCTGCAAGCCCCGGCGCCTCTACAAACGGACACGCTAAAAGCCATTGACTTGAGAGGCACTAGCGGGCCAAGCCATGCACTGTTTGATCCACACCTGCAGTCATTTTGCACTTCAAGGACGGCAGGCTTCAGACAGGAGCACCGGTGAAGTATCTGTAAGAGCCCGAGTGCTATCTCTAGTGCTACCGCAGCTCTTGCTATGGCCCTTTCCCAGGTAGTAATCTAGGAAATCAAGGGCCATACCACCAGAGCAGATGGAGGGGTCAGAAGGACTGGGTGGGGGTGGGGCGTGGGGGTGGAGGGTGAATCAAGAGGCCCCAGAGGCTGGAGGGGGGTAAGCACAGGCTCTTCCAGAGTCTCGCGGCCGAGTCGAGTGCTCCCATTTTCCTTCGCTTTTTTTTTTTTCCTAATTTTTTTTTCAACGTTTATTTATTTTTGGGACAGAGAGAGACAGAGCATGAATGGGGGAGGGGCAGAGAGAGAGGGAGACACAGAATCGGAAACAGGCTCCAGGCTCTGAGCCATCAGCCCAGAGCCCGACGCGGGGCTCGAACTCACGGACCACGAGATCATGACCTGGCTGAAGTCGGACGCCCAACCGACTGCGCCACCCAGGCGCCCCTTCCTTCGCTTTTTTAAAGAGCCAGAGTGCTCCCTGAGTGCAAGCTGGTGTTGGAGGTGGGTCTTTGGAGATGCTTCATATTTACAGGAATTTCAGCTTCAAAGATGGTGGGGGTTAGTATGTCTTTAAATAATATCAAGTAAGCTTGAAGTTTGATTTTCTCTGGGTAAATTTCCTCTTTTTCAATGATGGAAATGAAATCCTGTTAACACATTAAGAACCTATGAATGAAGCCCAACAAAGTTTTTCCTTCTGCTTCTTGAAGGCAGGAGCGCAGGAAATGTGGACAGTTTTGCCATTTAGCAGACTAGTTATTCAAGACATCGTTCTCCCCAGTACTAGAAGCAGACATCCTGTTTTCCTTCAATGTGCAAACGAACAGCTAAATGTGTACACTCTCTATCTGCAACTGCTTGTACTTCCTGGTACGCAAACTCACCGAAGTCAGTATTCCCTGCCCCCGGTGAACGTGCCGGTCACACGGCAGATGCTCCAAGAATGTTTGCTGACTTGGATGAACCTCTGCCTTCACCTGTAGAATTAGCACTGTACCTGCCTCCCATCCAATTCTGTTAGGTCAGGAAAATTAAGTGTTGGGGAACCGAAGGATGAAGGAGGAACAAAATGGACTGTGGTAGTGTTACAGGACTATGGAGGATCGCCAAAATGTATCAGCTGTACAATCAGAGTGAATTCTACTGTATGTAAAAGGCAGGGGGTGCGGTGGGGATCCAACAGCCAAGTACACAGTGCAGCCGGGATCTGAATGGAGATCTAGCCATCCTCTTGACCATGAAGTGTTCCAGTGCCTGTGATCGACTGCAGAGTGAGGCTGAAGGTATTTGCATGTGCCTGTTAGCAATCTGTGTTTCTTCTGTGAAAAGCCTATTTCCATCTCTTGCCCATTTCTTTATTGGGTTTTTGAATTCTAAGATATAATTTATAAAAGATTTTTAAATATTAAAACATTAACTTTGTCAATGAAAAGAAACTGAAGATTTATAGCGCAAACATGACATTTCTGAAGAAGATATTTCTCCTAGAATTGATAGAATAATTAATAGACTATGTTAGAGGGAACCATAAATTTGATTCATGTTGCAATATAATTTTTTTCTCTTAATTATTTTAAATGCTAGGGAAAGGTCCATGAGAGTGCTTGTCACACGCTGTCACGAAAAGTTATGTTTGCTGTCTTGAGTCACAGGAATTTTTCTAGCTTTCTCTGGGGTAGCTGGATGACACTGATCGCTCAAGAAATATGGGGGATGGTAAAGGGAAATCTGAATTTTTAGGGAGCACATCTACTACATTCCACCAACTCAATTTACTGCTCTGTTTTATCAAATCCTCTTAAATTGATCTGTTCCAGTTTACAGAAGAAATCTAAAGTTTCAGGGAAAAAATATATATCTGGACCATCATACCTTCATTGTTAATACAGGGAGGCAGCAGGTGTCAAGGTTACACTGCCTTTCTGGTGCATCTGCTTCTCGAAAGATGATTAGTCCCCATCTAGCTTCAGCTTTGTTTATGCATCTGGTCAAATGGCTGGTGGCTCAGCAAAGTGCCTTCAGCAGCCCCCTCTGCAGAGCGTCTCTGCTCACCTTTCCTTATGAAGTCACCCTCTCAGACAGGCAGGAGACCACAGCACCTCCATCCTCATTTTATAGAGAGTGACAGAGGAGTTAAGTGACTTGAGAAAGGTCAAACCAACAGTCACTGGTCAGGACCAAAATAGAATCGGGGTTTGCTGACCTCCTTGTCTCCTGTTCAAATGCTTCAAGGACAAGAAAAGTGACTCCTGAGCTGTAAAAACAAAACAAACCAAAAACCAAAAAAAACCAAAACAAACAAAAAAATGCTACAGGCTTTTGATTTTCTCATCCTTGAAGAAGATGAACTGGGGCACCTGTTTGGCTTAACGTTTTTCATGGACACCCAAATGTGAGGTGGTTGAAATTTGGGGAACACCAAAGGCCGAGAATCCAAAAATTAGTAACATCAGCTTCTCCACGGACTAGCTATAACCTTAGGCAAAAAAGTGAGGCCACTGTGCCTCAAGTTTTCCATGAAATGGGGATGTTCTGAACCACATACTGAATATACTAACCTTTTAACATAAGTAACGTATCTTTGAGTACCGGTATTCAAAGATGTGGGGAACACAAGGTTTCTGAGCATCCTCCTTATGACGAAAACCAGAATCAAGAGAAGGTGACATTCTGAAATCACTACTCTGCATGTTGACTTAGGATGACGGAGAACAGGGATGGGGAATAAACGCACACTTAACTGGGTGTTCCTTATCATGCAATTGGGCTAGGAGCTCTGAGTTCCGGCACTCTTAAAAAATAGATCACCTTTCTCTGTGCAAATCAGGCCTGACACAGGGTCTTATTTAATTCACAGACATGCTTATACTTCTGCAAAACTGGAAAAAAAAAAGCTTTTAATTACTATTTGTGGAGCATCTAAGACAATTAAATGCTTCTGATTACCCTTTTGTTGTTTAAAAACATAGACGTAGAGAGTAAACATTTCTACACAGCCATTAGAGCAAAATGCCTTTTAAGGGAGAATGCTTTGAATACATTCTGCCTTATAAAAAAAGTGTATAAGAGGACAGCACAGAAAAGGGCTGTGAGGCGTGACATGGCCTATCATGTTGTGCATGCATGAGTTAGCTCTTACAAGATCAGAACGAGAAGTTAAGACGAATTCTATTCAACCTAAGCCTGATGCTTTGGAAGTTCAGTATCACATCATCTGGGGTCAGTGACAGGGCCACTCAAAGGTATCTTCTCTGGAGAGCCAGAGAATTTAAAAATATCTGGGCAAATGTACCGTTTGTCACCTAAAGCGGAGACTCTGTTCTAGGAATCACGTTCATGTTCCGACTCCATCTTACCTGCAATCTTTGTTTCTATCATAAATACTAAACAGTCTAACAAAAACCCCCCATAGGTTGTCTGGCATTGGCTTCAAGTTAGACCCAGGTCTAGAGGTGACCTCCAGAGCACAGAGTAACGGGTAAGCTGGAGCCACAGGAAGAAGGCGAGGCCCTTCAGGGACTTCTCAACGTCAGAAAAACACTGGTCTTTTTGAATGATGCCTCACCCATTTCTACAGTGCTTTACATTTTAAAGAACACTGACTTTTGTGATGGCCACAGGATTTATAGCATTCTACCTGTTTGGCCATGAAAGTGACTCAGAACGGCGACTCTTCCAAAGCCCCACAGGTAGTCAACGTCAGAATTCAAGCAGGTCTTCGAAACTAGCACGCTTCCCACTTAACATCTCTTAATGGTCTTTCTAAAAGATACAAGTGGAGAGAGACAGGATATCAAGGGGTAAAATACATCAGGTGAGAGGAGCTATCACTGGTTGTCAGTATGATTTACAAATCGTGGCTTGAATTAGTAGGAGGAAGCAGAACATAGAGGGTTGAGCATGGAGTCATGAGCCAGACATTCTGCCATTATTAGCTGTGTGATCCTGGACAAATTACTCAACTCTCTGTGGCTAAGTAGTTTTTGTTGTTGTTTTTTTTTTGGCAAACCATAGTGATTTGACGATTCTACACATCACTCAACGCTCGCCACGGTAAGTGTAGCTACCATGTGTCCTCATACTTTATTATAATATTGTTGGCTATATTCTCCATGCTGTACCTTTCATCTCTGTGATTTACTCATTTTATAACTGGAAGTTTCTATCTCTTAATCTCCTTCACTTATTTTACCCATCCCCCTTCTGCAACCATGAGTTTTTTTCTCTGCATTTATGAGTTTATTATTTCGTTTTTTTTTTTCTTCTTGATTCCACATCCCAATGAAATCATATGGTATTCGTCTTTGTCTGACCTACTTCACTTAATAGGATACCCTATAGGTCCACCCACATCGTCACAAATGGCAAAATATCTTATTCTTTTTTATGGCTGAGTAATGTTCCCTGATATATGTATGTGTCTGTATACACATGCCAAATCTTTATCCATTCATTTAACAATGGACACATAGGTTGTTTCTGTAGCTTGGCTATTGGAGGTTTCCGTAGCTTGGAGGTTAACGCTGCAATAAACACAGGGGTGCATACGTACTTCTGAATTAGTTTTTGTTTTCTCCTGACAAATACCGATCAGTGGAATTACAAGATCATATGGCATTTCTATTTTCAATTTTTTTGAGGAGCCTCCATACTGTTTTCCATAATAGTTGCACCAATTTACATTCTTAACAGTGCACGAGGGTTCCCTGTTCTCCACATCCTCAACACCTATTTCTTGTCTTTTTGATACTAGACGTTCTGACTGGTGGGAGGTAATATCTCAGTGGGGTTTAGTGATGTTAAGTATCTTTTCATGTGTCTATTGGCCATCTGTATGTCTTTTTTGGAAAAAGGTCTATTCAGGTCTTCTATTTTTTAATTGGATTATTTGGGGTTTTGGTGTTGAGCTGTATAAATTCTTTATATATTTTGGGTATTAACTCTCCTATCTGACATATCATTTGCCAGTATCTTCTCTCACTTGGTAGGCTGCTTTGTCATTTTGTTGATCATTTCCTTCACTGTGTATAAGCTTTTTATCTTTGTGTAGTTCCAACAGTTTATTTTTGCTTTTGTTTTCCTTGCCTAAGGAGATACACCTAAGGCCGATGTCCAAGAGATTACTGCCTATGTTTTCTTTTAGGAGTTTTATGGTTTCAGGTCTCACATTTAGGTCTTTAATCAATTTTGAATTATTTTTCCATATGGTATAAGAAAGTGGGTGTTTTCCTAGCATCATTTATTGAATAGACGATCTTTTCCCAGTTGTATATTCTTGCCTCCTCTATCACAGATAAATTGACCATATAAGTGTGGGTTTATTTCTGGACTCTCTATTCTGTTCTACTGATCTACATGTCTAATTTTTGTGCCAATACCACGCTGGTTTGATTACTACAGCTTTGTACTATTTCTTGAAATCTGGGATTTGACACCTCCAGCTTTGTTCTTTCTCAAGATTGCTTTGGCTAGTTAGGGTCTTTGTGGTTCCATACAAATTTTAAGATTCGTTGCTCTAGCTCTTTGAAAAATACTATTGGTATTTTGATAGTGATTGCACTGAACGTGTAGATTGCTTTGGGTAGTACAGACATTTTAATAATATTAATTCTTCCAATCCATGAGCATGGTGTATCTTTCCATTTGTTTGTGTCGTCTTCAATCTCTTTCATCAGTGTCTCACAGTTTTCAGAATACACGTCTTTCCCCGCCTTGGTTAAATATATTCCTAGGTATCTACTCTTTATGGTGTAAATGGTGGGATTGTTTTCTTAATTTCTCTTCTGACTACTTCATTTTTAGTGTACAGAAACACAATTTTGTAACCTGTAAGTTTACTGAATTCATGACTAGTTCTAATCGTTTTTGGTGGAATCTTTAGGGTTTTCCATTCACAGCATCATGTCATCCATAAACAGTGACAATTTCACTTCTTCCTTACCACTTTGGATGCCTTTTATTTCTTTTCTTGTCTGACTGCTGCAGCTAGGACCTCCAATATTATGTTGAATAAAAGTGGTGAGTATCAACATCTTTGCCTTGTTCCTGATCTTACAGGAAATATTTCAGTTTTTCACCATGAAGTATGTGTATTTCCTTATATTTAAAATGAAAGCAGTAACAGAATCTCCAGGAACAGAGGGCCTCTTTCCTCATAGACTTTATTTAAAAAAGTTTTTTTATAGGTAGAACTCAATTTTTTAAGAACACTTTTTGTTTTGTTTTTTTACAGTTTTTTTTTTTTTTTTTAATTCCAGTTAATATCCAGTGTAATACGGGTGCCTGGGTGCCTCACCTGGTTAAATGTCTGACTTTGGCTCAGGTCATGATCTCACGGTTTATGAGTTTGAGCCCTCCGTTGGGCTCTGTACTGACAGCTCAGAGCCTGGAGCCTGCTTTGGATCTGTGTCTCCCTCTCTGTTTGCCCCTTCCCCACTCATGCTCAGTTTCTGTCTCTCAAAAATAAACATTAAAAAATTTTTAAAAATATAGTTAGTTTCAGGTATACAACATAGTGATTCAACACTTCCAAATACCACCAGGTGCTCATCACAAGTGCACTTTTTTTTTTTAAAATAAAGTTTATTTACTTTTGAGAGAGAGAGGTGCGCACACAAGTGGGCTAGGAACAGAGAGAGAGAGAGAGAGAGAGAGAGAGAGAGAGACAGAGAGAGAGAATCCCAAGCAGGCTTTGCACTGTCAGTGCAAAGTTCAATGCGGGGCTCAAACTCACGAACCATGAGATCATAACCCTGAGCTGAAGTCAGATGCTTAACCTACTGAGCCACCCAGGCGCCCCACAACAAGCGCACTCCTTCATCTCCACCACTTATTAAAAAAAATTTTTTTTAACATTTATTTATTACTGTGAGACAGAGAGGACACAAAGCATGAGCAGGGGAGGGGCAGAGTGAGGGGAAGACACAGAATCCGAAGCAGGCTCCAGTCTCTGAGCTGTCAGCACAGAGCCTGAAGAGGGGCTCAAACTCACCAGCCATGAGATCATGACCTGAGCTGAAGTCAGACACTTAACCAACCAAGCCACCAAGGCGCCACCCCCCCACCACCACTCATTTAACCCATCCCCCATCTCCCCTCTGGTAACCATCAGTTTGTTCTCACTACTTGACATCCAACCCATTTCCTTAGGCTCATGAGGATCACTCTTCTCTCAATAGCGTGGTAAACCAAGGACTAATTTTACCAAATAGTTACATAGGTTGATCCCAGAAAGAAGCCTGTTCAGTCCAAGTGGTCACCACAGCTCCCTGTAACACTAGTATCTCATGGCTTGAGGCATGCAGCCCTGCCAGTTTGGTTAAGCCCCTGAGACCTCACGTGTACAGCATATCGGGGAATAAAAGACTTCACATGGAACAAGCCTATCAGATTCATCAGAGAAATCTCTGCATCTTAAAAATCAGTCTCAAAAACTATGTCAAAGATAGAGTGCTGAGAATGATCTATTTGGATGAGACCTGGCCATTTACTGCTAGTTAAAAGTGCATATGGCTTGGTCTTTTGATCTTCTGAAGGATTATCTGTAACTTTCTGTAGTCTCGAGGTCTCGCAGAGAAGCAATTCGAATGCATTAATTTATAGTATCGAAAGGATTTTACCTTAGAAATTACTAATACCAGCCCACAGGATTACGGCTATTTAAAAAATCATTCCCTATTTTCCTGCATTTATCATTCAAAAACCAGAATAACCTAGCACCATGCTGACTGCTACAGGGAAAAGGGGTCCTTCATGCTTTGTCTTCACGTAACAGTTGTCAAAGCATAAATGTCAGACGGGTTTCAAAGGAGAGGGGTATACGATGTGAAAAATCAACCAATTTTTCACTCTACGATAGAATGAAGAGACATTCACAAAATCGATTCCTATGAAAATTCTATTTTTCATACCACTGACAACTAGCAGCACCAAACTGGATTAACAGTGGTGATGAGTAACTGGAATCTACGTATATTTTCATCACCCATTTCAGTATTTTGTTTCTTAGGGCTATTGTTTTTCCTCTGCCGCTCAGTCAAGTGTCAGCTGTGACTTTTTGAGTAGCTTTGAGTAATGGGATCAGCTAATGTTCTGTACATGAAGAAATTCCGTATCATTTGCTTCTCTAAAAATACTGCTGCCTGCCACCGGCGCCAATCAACAGTGATAAATAGCCAAAGAGACAAGTAGGTCTCTAAATTTACTTCGTATCTGACAGCCCTTCAGCAGATAGGGATAATGGATCCCTATGACTCACGAATGCAACTCCCTCCTACTACAAGCAAGCCCTTTCTTTCCCAGACGAGAAAGGGCAAGGATTCTTAATGACCCAATACGTTCTCCCCTTCCCCTTTGCAACAACCCAACAAAAATTTGTTAAACGCCTGCGTGTACTATCAGGTTCTATAAAGCTTCTGGGCTGGATCTAAGAAGCTGAAAAAGACACACATCCTTTTCACCATTAAAAGTCTGTTCTTACGCGGCTTAGGAGCCTATCTGAATTAATGTTACCAATCAAAATGAAGCTGACAGATCATGAATTCCTGTGTATACACATCTCAGTGCTCCACCTCAATGCCCTCCAGATACTCAAGTGGCTAATCTGCATATTGGACAATTTGGAATATGCAGATCTCCACACATTTATGTGGAATTACCTTTCTTCTCTAGGTGTGCATTTTGGATTCACCCATTCAAAAACGTTTATTAAGCCCTCAATACGTGCCAGACACCCTACACTACATGCTGGGAACTCACTGGTGATACAAAATGGACAGAATTACATCAACTTATTTACCCACTGAACTGATGACCTTAAAAAAAAATGTAATTTTGATGTGTTGGTTGTATGTTTTGGCCGATCGGAGCTTATAAATACATGCTTCTAGGATTACTGCCGTTTTCTGCCGTGGGTGATTCGACAAGGAATCAGTCTTGCCAGAGTATAAACATTTTTGTGAGGTCCAAGATGATAGGAATACATTTAAGTTTCTCAGGTCAAAAGAATTAAAGGGCCTTTGCCAACCCATGACAACTAGACAATGGCTTAATAAACTTTTCCTCTCAAAACCCAGCCCACCATCCACTTACTCAAGCTCACGCAAAGAGCAGTGTTCAACTGCACGGAAATCCCAACCACGTGTCTTAACCTCACCTACTCCTCTGATTACGACAGAGAGTAGAGCTAAGTGGCCATGTTAGCTACTTTTAAATAGCTGCGACTTATGTCAAATCCAAATTTGGTGTTATCAAAAGATTTGATGTAACATCTGTAACGGTCAAGTTCTCCTCAACATACTATATATTTACTGATACTGTCAGTTTTTTCTCACTAACATTCCTACACATCCATTTTGTCCTGGTATTTTACATAAATATAACTGGTCTCTAATGCTGTGGATATTAAGAAGTTATTATTTTTGCATTCAAAACCTTTTTAGAGGACTTTTTGATCATTATTCCCTCTCATATCTCATTTTTTACTCTCAGTATGTTCTGTGCACCAGGCCCTTTGCTAGGCACCAGGACTAGAAAGACAAATGAGACACGGAGCATCTTTAATTGAGCTATTCTATCACATTAAAAAAAATTAAGGAGAAATAGGAACATAATAATCAAAGCATAGAAGCATTTCCCAGAATTGGATTTGTTATGAGCTGTTTTTGCCCAATTACTACTTTAATTGAACCATCTATAATTCCTTCCACTTATATTTTTAGTCTAGAGGAAGCCAGACGTAAGATGTTACACATGAAACCAGAAGCCAGCACGTTTCTGACAGCAGGAACTCCCTCAAGTCTATTAAAATCACCAAAAGGAAGAGGAAATCAACATGTGATGGTTCTGAAAATGACATCTGACAAATCCAGAACCATGAGTTCGTTTGTGGTCCTGGGCTGGCTACAGGGAGGTGGGGGGACAAGGCAGGACCCCAACTGGGACAATTCTGCACATGGGGACCTAGGTGAAGACAGCCTTCCATGTTTTGTAAGGATTCTCAAGATCCAGGCTTACCAGGACAGCAGAGGCCCTTCCCAAGTCTGATTAACACAACACTTGCTTCTGCTACAGGACATTTATGACATGTAAGCATGGTCTCCCTACTTTAGTATGCTGTGCGTGGGTACAGGTGCACATATGAAGACCCCCTCTCCTGCCATGGCTATCCCCACCACTCTGTCTTTAGCATAATTTTAATTAATGAGAAAAGTCCATCGAATGTTATCATCCCCTTCTTCCACCTTCGGATACATCTCTATATTCCCTTACCAGCCAATTAGTGATAGCGTACAGGAGAGTGAATCCTCTAATATTCAGTGCCCCCCAATTCCCCACGCACCGTCTAGTAGTGATGATAATTGTATTAACGGCAATGATGATGCTGATGATGGTATTCTCAATGAATTTTAAAAACACCTAAAAGGGCCATTTTAACAGTGAGTGGAAAATAATCTTGAATTTTCCTTTTGGAAACATTTCCCAAGAAACGAACTGCTCGTGTTACCTTGAGAAGAATCACCAAGGTCTCTAGGTTAGAATGCAAGGTAAAGCCATCTATATTTTAAAATAAGAAGATATTGATTCACTGAGCAATTGAAAATTGCATTTCCCTGTTCACTGGCTTTCCAAATACTAGTAGTAAGACAATAAGGTGTTTTTGAAGTCGGGGCACAGCCTTCAGCTATGGGCTCCATGTGTGAAAACGCAATGCTCTTACTTATTAAGTTTCAGTTTCAAAACTACCCTCCATCATCATTTCATTTCACTTGCCGTATCTTTGTCTGTAAGTCATTTTTGTTGACCGAACCTTTCTTGCCTTACAGATGCCTGTGTTAGAGCTGATTACTACTAGTGCTTTCCCCTGAGGAAGTCTTGTTGTCGACTTTATTGCCACTTGAATTCCTTCTCCTTAAATAAACATAAAGGCATTTCTCTGGCTATTCACCACATGTACTTCTTCCTTTGCTATTAAAAATATAGAAAGCAACAATAACAAAATGCCAGAAGTATAGTCCGTTTTGAATCTTACACTTCGATTACCAGTTGGAAAATTGAGGAACCAGTAGTACCTTAACCAACAGCTCTAGTTCCTCCAGGTAAGTGTGTGTGTGTGTGTGTGTGTGTGTGTGTGTACACAAAATCAGAGTTAGAGATACACACACACACACACACTTCATTAGAAGTATCAATCTGGCCTCATCTTTCTTCAACTTCTATAGCTTCTTATTCTCTAAAACAGAATAATCCATAACCTCAAATTTTATTTGTATCCCTAGTTACTGATCTCTGGCAAATGCTTTTCATTTCCTGTGTGAGCCTGGGTGGCTCAGTTGGTTAAGCATCTGACTTTGGCTCAAGTCATGCTCTTGTGGTTCGTGGGTTCGAGCCCCACGATGGGCTCTGTGCTGACAGCTCAGCCATGTTCTTTCTGTCTCTCTCTCGCTCTCAAAAGTAAAAAAAAAAAAACATTAAAAAAAAAAAAACAAGACATTAACGTCCAATAAAAATACAGTATGGAGCAGAGCATCAGCTTAGAACCTGTATTGACACAGGACATTTCCAAAATTCTGCTGTTGTATTCCACGTATATTTGAAGGTATAAATATGAAAAGTCCCCTTGAAAGCCAAAAATGCACATAAGAAATAAGTAGGTCTAAAGAAAAAAGCTACCCTGGGGTATCCCCCAAATACTTAGTGTGTTTGCTTTACAAAAACCAGGTCTATCACACAGGTTGCAAGAACTATTGTCAGAGAACTGGTCTCTCCTACCCAAAACATTTGATTATTATAAGTCAACCAAATTCATAAGATGCAGCTTCTGCTTTATATGAGAAGTCTTCTTCTAAAATGTATTACTGTTTGAATTATTGATTTGTTCTCAAATTGCTTGTGGAAACACACTGAGTTTCAACGTATCCACCACAAACTCAGGGCATTTTGCCTGTACTACAGACACAGCAGAGGAAGATTCATTTATATGATTTCAATCAGTTTTCATCTATAACCTCTATGACATAAGGGCAAGTTGCTTAGTGAAAGAGAGAATGCGTTCACATCCAACAGACAAGCACTTACGACGGTCTTCAATCCAGAAACCAAGAACAGTTTCCCATTTAAAGAAAAAGAAAAAGAAATCTTCTTTATAATTGAAAATAGCCTTCCTCTACAACTCTGTTAGGCTTTGCTGGGAAGAGAAACATTTCTTAGTTTATAAGGGAGATTGCACTGAATGTGGATCATAGAAAAACTAAGCTTATTCTTCTTATGAATCAGTCTTAAGTATGCTGACAAACGTTCATCATTTACAAAAGCATCAAGACACTGCATCTAATCTCTGTGGCTGTTTTCTTTCTAGAGATCACTAGAGGACCTACCCAGCAGATAGGTAAGTGGTTCAATAGTTTCTGCTTGGTTAACAGAGAAACTCAAGAGATAACACACCCAACGGCAAGATGGAGATTAACATTAGGAGCCCCAGAGTGGAAAGACGTCCACTAATGCTACAAATTAGTATTTCACCAAAGGATTTCAAATCCCTTGCAGACGTCAGCTCCCACTGCAGGGGCAGACAAGAGAGGAGCAACTGAAGAGCCCGTCCTAAACACATGTTCCATAGCGTGGGTACCTTTTGATCTGCCAGCCCCGTCTCCCGACACGGCTCGCTACACATCCATGGAGCTGTGCAGTGTTGAACCCGTGGATGCGGTAAAACATGTGCTGTGGGGCCTTATGCCTTGTGCCTCCTTCGTCACGGCCACGGTGGCCAAACCCTTAGGCGTTACATGACAGAGTGCTTAAAGTCAGGCTTGCACGCTGGAGGAGACTCTTCCTTTTGGCACACTGTACTCCACTATTCTGGAAGAAGTGGCCCTTTGTTGCTGCGCTGATGAGGCAACCTCTTCAAGATCACCCTGGCTGCTTTCCTGCCTTCCCGCTCAGCAAACAGCAGACAGAAGTGACCAGGCCGCCCGCCTTCGCTCTCGTCTCTGATGCTCTCCCTCAGGAGGCTACCTCCGATGCAAGTTCTTCTGCTTCTACTTCTACTTCATGAATTAGCGTATTTACAAACCTCCCAGTGTCTAGACCGAGCAATGCAATGATGCAGGAGCCCAGCCTTGGGCAAAAGATGGGGCAAAATGCAAGAGGGAGAGTGGTTTAAAACATCATTCTGTTCCACAACATTTTTTCCTGTTCCACTCAGTGAGACAGAGACAGTCTCTTTCTCGCTCGCTCTCACATGGAGAAACAGATCTTTGCAATGTCTCCAAAGACAGTGCATCAGGGAAGGAATAACAGATTAATTTTTCTGAGCCATATATTAAAATACAAAGCATCCAGATGACAATCCTGTCATCTTTTCTTTCCAGCCTGTCTGGGCTCCCATGTGCTTCCTAGACTTGTATCAATAACTCACCTTTGCTAGGAAGGGAGGGAGGGAGAAAAAAAGGACAGAGTAGAAAATTACAGCACGTCGCCACCCAGTAGTTACGAAAAATAATAGGCATAAAGAGCAAAAAAAAAAGCTGATCACTAAACAAAATCACTAGGAACTGATCAAAGTGACAGGACGAAGTAGAAATTGGGGCTGAAAACCAACCTTCTTTGGTCCCGAAGAGGGAGGCAGCCTGGGGTACTTCAGGGAACATGTGTTACTCTGAGGCATACCTGAGTCACAGCCCTGCACCTGCCACATGCCCGCATGTGACTCTAAGTTTCAGACTCTTCATATAAAGACGACAGCATGAAGCAGCTTTAAAGGTGCCTTCACAGCTTTAATAACTCTGGACGGGAACTCCTCGAGTCCATGCATGGGGTTTGTGAGGGTCCAGGAGTCCTGGACCCTCAGAGGCCCAAGTGTGTCTGCTGTTCTAGAAACAGAATCAGGGTCCTACCGGAGATCCATGTGTATGTGGCAACTTGTTTTATGACTGGGCAACAGGAATTAGTGGAAAATAGACGGGTTATTTAGGAGATGGTGTTGTAAAGACTAGCCTTCTACAGAGAGAAAATGTTGGATCGATACCTCACCACCATAAAAGCAAATCCCCCCAAAGCCACCCCCCCCACCCAACCCCCTCCAAATGCCATAAAGGTCTAGATGTGAAGCACAACCATGAACCCACCAGAAATAGCTACCAGAAAGTATTCTTGATAACTGGGGATGAAAAAGGATCTTAAGCATGACTTTTCTCTAAGTCACAAAGGAATATATTGATGCATCTGCCTTCAACAAAACATGCCAGCCAAAATCGACAGAAGATACGGGCCATCTCTAAAAACGGACAAAGGATTGATATCTAGACTATACGGGAGGTCCCCAAGGAAGAAAAAAACCAATGGAAAAATTTACATAAGATGTGGAACAGGCAGTTCAGAGAAGGAAAAGCCCAAATGGCAAAGAATCATATAAAGAGAAGTTCGAGCTCACTCATCATCAGAGAAATGCAAATTTAAATGACCAGGATGCAGCCAGCAGCAGATTTGAACTGGACAGAGAGAGCCACATGGCAGTGTGGGGAAGCAGCCAGGCTCCTTCACAGCTGTGGGAGGACGGGCTGGCTCTGACATTCTGGAGAGCAGTCCTCTGCGCCCGGTGAGACCAAGTGTGCTTTTGCCCCATGATCCTGAGAGTGCAACCCACACAGGCTTTCCCACAAAACCAGAAGAAAACGTGGTCGTGCATCCCGGTGCTGTTCCGCGAGACCCAGGAATTGGAGGCGGCCAAGAGGACACAACTACTGAAGCGAATGAAATGTGGAGGGTTTCTGCAACAGTGTGCCATGCAGTAGCCACCAGGAAGGAGTAAGAGGCACACCCAGCGACATAAGCAGGTCTAAGCTCTAAAAGCAGTGCTGACCAAAAAAAAAAAAAAAAGAACAAGAATCTAGAATATCATTTATATAGACTCTAAAATTCATTCACACAAGGATGTATTTTCCAAGGACACATATGCACCTAACGCAACATTAACTATATGATAGCAGTGACCTCTGAAGGGCATGGGAATGGGGATGGGGGCTGAGGAGGGAGAGAAAGGCACAGCCTGATGAGGGTGATGTGCCGAGAATTCAGGACAATGACTCTATCAACAACCTCTGGACACCTGAACGGGGCGGGGGAAGGTGGGAAACTGGAGGGTGGCTTGCTTGCTTCTCTTGAAAACTGGAGTGTGGACAGAACCAAGGGGTTAAGATGCTAAAACGCTGGCCTGAAGAACTTGAAAAGAGGATTCATCAAAGAAGTGAGGTATCGTAACTTCTAGAAATATGCGTTTGGTCAAAACACAGCATGGCATTTGATGAGTAAGTATCAATCGATTTTTTTTTTTAAGTTTGTTTATTTTTGAGAGAGAGAGAAGGGGAGGGGCAGAAAAGGAGAGAGAATCCCAAGCAGGCTCTGTGCTGTCAGCATAGAGCCCAAAGCAGGGCTTGAACTCGTGAACTGTGATATCATGACCTGAGCCGAAGTCGGGCACTGAGCTGACTGAGCCCCAATCAAATACTGACACGTATTTGCCAAGTACTCGTGACTGTGGTAGGTGTAGATTCAAACTAAGAGCAGGTGGGTTGGGATTCCCACAGTCCTCTGCAGCCTAGCTACCTAAGCTCCCAAATCCACAGGACTCACTGTGCGAGTCGCATGACGACCTGGGATGCTTGCAGTCAGTGTGAAACCGGGGTGAAGGGAAAGGTCTGTTTCCACGAATAAAGGTCACAGGCCGGTGGACCAGGGGTCACATCCAGCTTAGGTGACATCACTGAATCAGCTGCCAATATTGACATTTTGCGTGAAGAACAGTTTCCCGGTCCACGGAGCACTGGAGAAATCCAGGACACTGGGCCGCACGCCTGCTAAAGCCGCCTTCCTATGACCGGAGCGCACCCGCCCAGAGGGCCTCGGGGGGCCCGCACTCCCCTGGGCCCCAAGATGTCTGGGCCAGTGATGCTGTGGCTCCCAGTTACTCACTGCCAGACGTGACAGGCGACTCTGCAGCCTGGAGCCACAGAGGAAGCTGGGCGTTAGAGCGGAGCGGTCACTAATGGAAACGACAGAAGTCTTAGCTTCCAACAAGCATAAGCCCATTTCAAGTGGGACATCTGGAAGGGCTTTACTCCCTCTGGAATGCACCAGAATTAGTGGAGGAAATGGGGCAAGGAAAGCAAAGAGGTCTAGTTCTCCTGCGTTTAGAAGGTATTCGAGCAGATGGGGTTCCCTAATGACCTTTTGGAAGGGACACGAGAGCAAGTCTAGACGGAGAAGACGCCTGCGCTCTGGCTATTCCCATCCCCGAGGGGGCTGGCACCCCCTTTACAGTAAATTTAACTACAGATCCTGTTTCCTAGTCAGGTATTAGCTCCGTGCATCAAGAGGACAGAAACACCAACAATGACTGTTTTGCTCCACACACCAGTCACTGTTTAAATTGTTTTTATTTTCTCATTCTTGTTTAACACATTGCCTTCAAATGCCCTGAGGGTGCTGGAACCTTGCCCCTATTACGAAAGTTGCGTGGAAATGAAAGCATTGCTTGTGTTTTAAGATTAGTATCACACGTGTCAAGATGACCAAATTGAAACACGCTTTTTTTGCTTTGGACTGTCTTTAAAGTGGCTAGTATCTTCTTAAAATGACCAGGCATACGTGATAAGGTGCACGTAAGGGATCGACAAGGACCTGGCATCAGTTCTTTGAAATAGAAAGCCCTGGTACCAGCAGCAATGCTCTATCAAAACAGTAGAGGCACGACTTACATATGCTTTGTTCTGATCTGTGTCCCGTCAGAGACCATTTCTAAGTGCAAAACACGCTACAGTTAGGTAACCGTAAGGGCAATAAAGAAATCTCGACAAGTAGATGCTAGCGTGTCACTGGGGTGTAATATTGTAGTGAGTGGTCTGCAGTCAAGTGAGAGGGCCTCCAACCTGGGTGGCGATCTGGGGAACAGCAGACCCGAGGCTCCAGAGTGGAGGTGTGCAGGGAGGCAGTCGTGAGAAGCGGAATGAGCGGGAGACACGGGGAGCATGAGAAGAAGGGAAGGCTTCCTGTGAGCTGGGGCAAGGAGAGAACGTCACCAGAGAGGTGTCAAACAGCACCCCAAAAGGAAACTAAGACTTGACCTGTAGTGGGTAGATGAACAACACACTGGATGTCAAAATATGGCAGGGGCTGAAGACGCTCCAGTGTTTTGGAGATAAACGAAGTCATGGCTGACTCATCCTGACAGAGGCCAGCAGCAGCTCACTCCAGCCACCACCGCGTTTTACCAACACGGTCTCCTCAACACCCCCTTGAAGGGCCTTCATCATTCCACTTCACGGATGAGGACACGCAACTTCAAGAAGCAAACCTACTGCTTGAAGGTCACAACTAGAAACCTGCAAAGCCAGATACAAACCCAGACAGTCCAGCTACGGGGCCCTGACCCTTCATCACTCACGTAGACTCTCGAAGGATGACTTTTATTTTTCACCCAGTGAAAATGTGGCAACGTCTTGATCAACCTGGGTTGTGGAGAGTTTTTCTTTCCCATCACATAACCCAGCTGAGTGTGCGTTTGGATCACTGCTGCAATTCAGCCAATCACGCAATCACAGGATCGGAAAGAAGAGACGGTGTCTTAGTCGACCAGGGTTTTCATTCTCTGCCTGAGACCTTCAGAGAAGGTGACCATACACCTCAAAGATGCAGTGTGCTGAAGGGTCTCACATCCCACATTATTCACCAAGTCACCTATGCCTGCCATGTGCCACGAGCCAGCCACACACCAACTATACACATTGGAAACGTCCCACGGTTTCCCCTGAAGTCTCCCACACCCACCAACTCCAAAGAGCAGTATTAGAAAATGAACTATAACTTGTTTCTAATGATTTTTTTTTTCTTAGTCCATGTAGAGGACTTTTTTTTTTCTTAGTTCAAGGGTATTTTTCACTACTCCTGGGTAAATACGTTAAGTTCAAAAAGTAAGCCACATCAGAACATTTTATGTTTCCTAGAAGATGAAACCCAGTTTTTTTTTTATATCAAGATTGCAGAACTTGATCATCTGAAAGAAAATTGTAATAGTTTATAGCACACGGCAAAATGCAAGCAAGTAAGTTAGAAACACTAGCATAGGACTCTAAGAATTCCTTTCCTCCAAATGCATGGAATTGTATATGCTGATGTAACTTATGGTCTATTAATCGTGGCATGATATGAAGAGCAGTCCACACCAGTGACAGATCAGTGCTGGAGACGAAAGGCCAAGAGCGAAATTCAGGTGTGAGTCTGTATATCTTTGTCCAAGTACTTCTTGTGCGTGGCTGAACGAAAACAGAAATTATTCAGTTTTGCTCACCTAATTTAAGAATACCCAGTAATCTATCCTTCTGGTCCTAACAACACTATAACTTAGATCTCTGGGACCACAAAACTACACGCACAGGTGAATTCGCCTACTGGTTATCTATTCATTGGGTATTTATTGGACCAATATTGGAACCTGCAATCTTGAAGAGAATGACCATACAAATAAATATGTAGCACGTACAGTGTTTAATGTGCCAAGTGCTTTGCCAAGTTTATAGAGGTAATTAGAATGACCCTGTACAAAAGGTATATGCTGTGATCCCCATTTTACAGATGAGAAGAATGAGGTTCAGAGAAGTCAAATAAATGGAGTGTTATAGTCCATGATAAAATCGGGTTTCAAGTTCAGGTTTGTGTGGTTAAAAAATTGTGTACCTTTAAAAAGGCACTAGGCTATACGGTCTCTTGTAAAATATTAAAATGTACCAAAAAAATGTATTCAGCTATATACTTATCATGAAAACAGATAAAAAGGGAAAATCTAGCCCTGAATGTACAGGAAGTCATCAGGGCAACACTTCATCTGAGTTGAATCTTAAATGATGAATAGAAACTCAAAGATGAAAGCACGCTGTGGGGTTGCTGTGAGAAGGCAGACATTTTTTCAAAAACCGATAAATAGTTTTGTGTAGCTGGGTCAAGAGTGTATACAAGTGGCTAACTAAGAAGTTCAAAAAGAGCAAGTTAGAGCCACACTGTGAGGTGCCTCTGGAAATGCTAAGCAGTTGAAACTTCAGTCACTAGGCCTAGGGAGGTGCTGGAGAAATTCAGATAGGGGAGGACATGCTGGGACCTGAGTTCTAGAAAAATCTGTGACTTCAGTTTAGAGGCAGGGAGGGTGGGCCGAAGAGAGTACTGCAATTTTGCAAGGGAGTGAAGGTCTGTTCATGTGTGATGAGAAGGGGACTGAGATTTAAAATGCATTTATTAAGAAAACACAGGACTGAGAGGTCGGTCAGCTGTGGTCAAGGGAGGGAGGAGGTGTTAAGCAGCATTCTGATGCACTGTATGGGTGACTTTTTTAAGACTCTTGTGGTCAAATAAATTAGAGGGAGAGTTAGGAGTTCCATTTTACGTGGAAGGCTGCAGCCTATGGGACATAGGAAGGTTTCTAACAGAAAATTACTGGAATTCAAGAAAAAAAGTGGGGCTTGAGATACAGATTTGGAAGTCACCGTAGTATGGGTGCTGTTTAAAGCCACAGACATGGCTGAACTTGGCATCTGGGGGGACAGCTGGGCCCAGAGTTTCACGGACAAACAACGCAGCCCCACCAAAGTTACAGGCCACTGTCTGCTTCTTATGCAGAACAGAAGCCCATGTATTTTAAACTCTGAAACCTTTATAAAACAAGCCTCAGTAAGACAGAGTTTAATTTCCCAAAGAATCAATAGCACATACAATTGTTCCATATCCGGCCAGGGCAGAAACTGTTTACACAGGGAGAGTAGGCTTTGTGAACTGAGAATTGCTTAGGTATTTTTTTTCTTACCTCATACCCCCCAAAATAATGTTAATGCCTTTTTCTCTCAATCGATGATTTTAAAACTGGCATGTTAGGGAAAGTAGTTGGCAACCCACTGAAAGTCCATTTTTATCACGGACTGAAAAGCTTAAGTAAACAACAATTGCTATTTTTGTGAATTTATTTCTGCTCATGCAATGGATTCCACTGGGTTATGGTCTAATGGTGAGTGTCAAACTTTGAAACTGTGGAACTTCTGCGTGGTGAACAGAAGGGACAGGAGAGGTTCTCTTCACCACGGTGACTCTACCAGGAGCTCCACTGTTATAATTCGTTCAGTAAAGAGCCCCACTGCTTCCATATGGAAGAAAACATACTTTTAAAAATACATTTATTAAATCTGGACTATAACTTTATTATGGGAGTTTGAGGGGTTCTCCCAGGAAACAGCTTTAAACCTGGATACGTCAGCAATGATGATATTTTCCCGTCATTATCCCAATTGTCAACAAAAGGGAAGATCATTATGACCCCATGTAAGACAGAAAGAGTGGAGCAATAAAATAGATATATTCCCCACAGGATGATGTTAAAGCAGAATTATTCCAGGCAAGGGAGAGACGATGCTGGGGAGGTAGAGGCTAGAAGTTCTTCTGTTGTGTCAGAGAGGTGAAAACATACCCGTCAGCCAGTCAGAAGGGGCAAGTCCTTGCTGCTTAGGAAGCACAGCAGATTTTCTACAAAGAAGTTCAGACTATGCCAGCATTAACAGAGAAAACCACATGTTTCACTGTCTAGGTTGTCAATTTCTCTGACCTTGCAATGCTCTCCTGCCTTACGTTCTAGGATATATTGTGTCCTGGGATTTCCCTTCTACGGGAGCTCCTTCTCTGTCTCCTATACAGGCCCTTCTTCCTCTGACCAGTTGAAGAGTCGTTAAACACCCTCACTCGCACTCAGGACTGAAATCATGCCTGTATATACACCAGGCACAATCTGGAGCTCCACCCTGGCTCGTCCCATGCCTACAGGACACTGCCTACAGTGTCCTATTCCCTGTAGGACATCTTCACTTGGACGTCTCAGAGTAGCACAGCTCGCTCCACACAGGTAACACCTAGCACTCCTGATCATTTTCTTCCAACCTTGGCTCCCTCCCAGCAACCAGCCCTCCACTCCACTACCAAACTCACTCACCTAAGTCCTCAGAAAACCCTGAGCCACCACTTAGGCCTCTCTCCCAATCTCTCCCTCCTAATACAATCCATTACCACGTCCCATTGATTTTCCCCTCTCAGAATCTCTCTAGATTCAGAAACAAAGTACAGTAAAATCTTGGACTGCGAGTAACTTGTTCTGCGAGTATCCTGCAAGAAGAGCAAACATTTCTAATAAGTTTTAACTTGCTAGACGAGTGGTATCAGTAGTAACGCGATGCTGAGCATCACAGGATCACAGCCAAGCCAATGGTTCTTGAAATTCGCTTTGAAATACGAGTGCTTTGGATCACAAGTGTGTTTCTGGAACGAATTATGCTCGCAAACCAAGGTACTTACTGGAAGAAGTAACTTCTCGGCCTGCTGTTTTGACATTGTGTCATCTACATTTTCATGTAGATTTTGTGTCACTGAATTAAATTTTCCATTTCATAGGAGGAAAGCAAGATGGCTGGTATCTGAAACCTCCCAGTATTTCAAACACAGAAGGAGAGGAGCTTTTCCTGTATCTCCTGAGCTATCTGTTCACTGGGTTGGAACATATGTGAATGCTAGCAACTTTTTCTCTACTTCTAACGTTTCTCGGACTATAAAATGCCATGGGCCTTCTTTCTGGACAGGAACATGTGTGTTGTTATATTCACGGACTTAGACTGAACATTCAGCTCATGGTTGGGGGGTGAAGAATGGAAGATGGGGGGCCATTTTTTCTTTCACGTACAAGAATGAATTTCATGGACTTCTAAAAGAGTTCCTTTTCCATTTCCTAGACAGTATAATCCACCTACATTTATTAGGAACTCTAACCTGGCCCTGTATGAAGGCGGCCCTGTGTCACTTGTGAAGAATGTGTTCACTTTCTAGGAGTGGAAAAGGGGAGAGAAGTGTTTCCACAATTAACGTCACCCTCAGCTGACATTCCACGGTACTACCTTGTTGGTCCTGGGCGATTACACGTTATAAATACAAATTGTGTTTTGAAAATTTAGAAACGGGGAGTTTCTGATAACCAAGACTGTTAGGTAATACATAGTAAATCCAGAATTCTATCATTAAAGACAGTAGCCATCTACCACTTTATAATGAAGACTGTAATTTACAAAGCAGTGAAGATACTCCATGAAGAAAAGTCAAATAAATAGGGGTAATAGCATAGGAATGTGTCATGCTGAGAAATCATCTAACTTGATCATGAGTCACAGGGACTATAAAATTTCAGTAACATCTAACTGATTACACTGGTGTTAATTCCATCACTACTAACCAAAAGCAGAAACAGAAGGAAACCTGGAACTTCACGTGCAGGCCCTAGTCATCTTTTTAATCCACCTCTGAAATGTGTTTGTCTTAGGCAGAAACCTAGTAAAACACCAACGGAGAGGGAAAAAAAAAATCGACCCCAAGATAATCTTAAATGAGAAATAAAATCTGGAAGGAAGCCATGCCAGAATTTATTGAAAAACAGATTTTTCTCCTTCAAAAATGTTATTAAAAAATACGAATGTTTTTGTGACTTATTGCCAAGTTTATTTTATAAGCTCTCTGCTACTCAGAGGTACCGTACTGTACGAGGTGATGGATGGGGGCTATTAATCATCTTTACTGAAGAGCAGAATAGCCCATGCTACATGCTGCTATTAAAAAGGTGAGGGTATTCTGAGAGTACATTCGTTTCCTCATAAAGTCACGTGTCACATATCCCCTGGATTTTCAAATAGGTCCTTCCTTGCATTATCTGCCATTCCTGAGTCAAGGGTTGGCTGGTAGGAAAGGGGTGTCAAGTTGCCCCAGGAGCACAGTCCTCATTCTCTGCCCAAATCTCCACGTGAAGGCGTCCCTGTGCTTTGGACGGTACAAACCTATTTGTATTTCTGTTATCAGCCTTTTAAAGCAAACATAGTTTTTGCATATTCTCTTCCAGCACGGCACCCAAATTTTCGACACCCCACGCAAAACTAGGGGGATGTATGAAGCGTGAGTGGGGAGCCCGGCCAGCTGCCCATGCGGTATTATCACCGGCAGGCAGAATCCGGCCTTGGTCCAACCAGCTTCCTGTCAGCCCCCAAACTAACCACACTGATGAAGGACTGGGAAGCCCATCTACAGAGACAAAGATCGGAGAGACTACTAGGTGGGGCCTTTACTACTGTTGCAGAGAAAAACGGTAACGCTCATTATACATGTTTGTATGTATCATGGACTCCTTGTCTTAAATTTTTTAAAAACGAGAGAGAGTCCATGATAACTGTCTTGTCTCTACTGGCACAGACTATGACTTCAGGAGCTACCATTTCTTTTTCCTCCTCCTGCTTACCTGTTTTGTTTTGTTTTCTTCTCCTCCCCCTATGTCCTCCTTCCTCTGAACTTCTCTTTTCCAAGGCGAGCATCTTCACCTCTCTCCAGCACACTCGGGTTTGAGCAGACATGAGGTTCTGCTCCCCCAGGGGCGAACAGTGCAGAGCAGAAGGGAGAATCAGATGTATCCCCCTCTATCTGCTAAAGACTTGTGCACCTGTGTTTATGGCTCTTGGCTGAACCAGAGCCAAGGGCACACTGGATCCTGACCCTTCACAGAAAGAGAAGGCAATGGCTACTGACGGCCCGTCTCTGTCCACAGCAAAGAACCTTCTGTCACCACCTTCTTTATCCCAGTCCTGCTCGGTCTGCTCAATACAACACGTGGGTATAAGAAAAACAGCTCACTGTTCAAAAAGACAAAACTCTAAACCTTCACCAACTCTCTTTCTTCGAATAATAATTTTGAATTTGCTTTCCTGGTTAGTATCTGGGGACAACAGGTCATTTACTGGCAAGGCCTCATCATCTCTGACGAGTGTTCACTGCTTGTCAGACTTTAACAACTAAAGCACAACCACGGAAACGCAACGCCCAGCTTTATATGACTCGCCATGTTTGAATTTCATATGGTTGCTGGCAAGACGGGTCATACTCCAGAAGGCTAGAGCCTAGAGAAGGTCTCAAACTAGGGCCAGTCTGGGCAGGCCTTGATTGCAGGTGACTGTAATGGCAGAGTTTCTCTATGATGAGGGAGATTCCCCAGTTGGGGGTGTAACCCTAGCAGGTTAGCATAGTATTAGAATACCTCAGAGAAATTCAGGTACCCTGCAGGATCCTCAAAGCAGGAATGGAAGAACAGGTCACGCTCGGTACAGGAAGGCATTGGTCACAACTGAGGCTGAAGGTCCAAGATAATAGTAAAGGTGGCCTGAGACCTAACCCCTGAATTGGAACACTGGACTCATTCAAATTTCCTGGTTCCTACCAGGAACCCTGCATTTTTAGGGTAGACTGGAACCCTATTATAGTGGGAGGCAAGTGTTTCTAGGTTGAGGAATAGAGCCAGGCAGGTCATTTTATCGAGCATTTGAATTTTCCCAGGCCAGATTTCTATCTCCCATCCATCTCTTATCCTAAACTTCCCTATGTGTAAATTTACTCTAAAACCTTTTTGATCTTTCTTCACACGGATCAAGAGTAGGCACAGCCCTCTGAAAAGCAAACGGAATGACGTGATGGGTATGTATGTAGCTATGAGCATTTTTAAAGGTTAGTTTCTTATATGAACAGTTCAAGGAAATAATTCTGCCTTCGCTCTCTTGATTTTTATTACAATACCTACAGACCACAGAAATGAGAAGGTCAGCCCAACTTCTGCTGGGATACTAATGGGAAATGTTATAAATCACTAAATTGCATGGAGATAGAAAAATAGGGAAATTGTCAAGATAAAACATGGTCCGGAGAATTCTGTGAGGAACAATAGTATTCCTCAGACCACGTTTTTTGAACCAGTGATTAAAAACTTCATTTCGTTGTTGGCTTTAACATCTAGCAGATTGGCATGCATTTGAAAGCGTAAGGAACTAGTATAAAGAAATGCAAGGAGGAGAAGGAGGATTTGGTTAGTAATAAGCTTATTTCAGACCTCTTCAGATTAAGGTCAAGTATAAAATTCTCATTAGTTTCCAGTTTATTTAAATCAGGGCTGCTATGATTTGAAAGTCACCTCCATCATCCTGAGCTAAGAAGGAAAAGTGTAAGAGGTCCACAGAGCCCAACAGGAAGAGTTAACTGTGGTTTCCTCTTTTACAAAACAGAATTGCTGAGATCTAAGATTTTTTTCTTCTTTTAAATCATTTTGGTCATATTCTTTGAAAAGGGGTTCCATGGAGGAAAGCTTTGCCAAAGCCCCAGGCTGGCCAGCCCTCCAAACCTAGGCTGGCTTCAATCAGGGCGGGAAACAGACTGGAGAGAAGGTGCCATTTTCCCTCCTTGATTGTTAAACTGCTTTCATTTTCCATTTTATTTAAGATACTTAATTTGTTTTTAGTGATTTACTCTTCTTTGTAATTAGATGGAGCGATTAGCAAGCATCTTTTCCTTGGCAAAGCAGTTTCCCTTAAACGGAAACGAGCTTAAGTCAACATTACAGTTACCACTCCTAAGTGTAAGGGTTTATAAAGGGGAAAACAACGAACTAGACTCCCTCTCTTACGATAAAGTAATGCAAATGAGAGGTGAGACAAAGAAAGAAGTAATTAGTAGGAGGGAGGAACAAATGGAGATTTTTAAACGCAGAATCCATTCATAACACAACACTTCTCAAGAGAGCTGTTTTAATAGATTATCTTGCTGAAATGCATTATTTAAGTCTTAGTTGTTTGGCACGAGAGAGGTAAATTCATCTTCTCTGCACTGGGTGCATAATGCCTTTCGAGTAAATGCAGGTCAATGTGAGGCTACGTGTCTCTGCAGAATCAGTTCTGATGTCAGCACAAAGGCAGGAGGAGATAAAAGGGGTTATTAATACCCAAAAATTTGACACAGATGCCCAAGCATATTTCTGTGACGATATAGAATATGTAAGGCAAAATGCTGCATTGTGAAGACAGGGGCTTTTTCTATTTTTTTTTTTTTTTTAAATAGTCTTGCTCTAAAATCAGCTAAAATAAATAGATCCTCTTTCACAAAAGGAGTTTCACAAAGGGCTTCATCCCTTTCCTCCTAAGTGTTAGTCTCCTACTTTGTAAGAATTTCATCTCAAAGTCTCCTGTCATCATGATGAATGCGGGAGCCTGGCTTCTCCTACTGGGGAAGTATCACACGTCTGCCTCTGTCACTCTCGTTTTCTGGTCTCCAAACAAAAATTCCACCACCTCCTTTCTCAAGTTGAAAGGCAAGGAGGCCTTTTCCCAAGCTGAGAGGCTGTTTCCAAGTGACAACTCCTTGTCACAGTTAAAATGTGAGCAGAAGACGTGGGGGTTTACAAGCCTCTGGTGAATCCCAGCTGCCCTGGCCCTCTGTGGGTCACGGATGAAAAGAGCCCTCGGCTGGCTCCCGGCTACAGGTAAACCATCGCCAGCGGATGGAGAAAGTAAGCCAATGCCAAAGAGCTGGCCACGCATGGCCACAGACAGCAACCCCGCGCCGGTGCTCGACATTTCAGTCCAAGTGACATCTTCTGGAATTAGGCAGCAGACAACCAGTTTGCTGCTACCAAAAAAGAAAAAAAAGAAAGAAAGAAAAAAAAGCAAGGATTCTCATTTTAATTAAGTCACAAACTCTGGTGAATAAGCCGGCGTGTGCGTGTGTGTGTGTGTGTGTGTACCTGTGTGTGCACACGTGTGCCTCTTTTACCGTGGAGAATCTCCGAGTATTTTGCTAACAAGCAGGAAGAAACTCTCCGTTTTGTAAATCCCCTGCACAAAGTATCACAGGGCAACATAGCAGGGCCAGTGCTGATGTCGGTGTGTAATTAAAAGTATCAACAGGAAATGAACATAAACACAATTAAAAAGGACGAATGACTGAGAGGAATAATAAATAACCTCCAAGATCAAAAGCAAATCGGATCCAGTTATTACTCTACCAAAAATATCAAAATGCAATTATACTGTTTTCACACATCATTATTTGCCATTTTGGGAAATTGGAACGGACACATTAATTAATGGCCAAAATGCTACTCAATTAAAACACGTTCAAGTCCATCCTTCAGGTTTTGCACTAGGATTCTTACCAACGTCACCCCCACCCCACCCCCTCTTCTAGGAGTTTCTACCAAGAAGTCTTACACATGTTTATTTGATGTTTAGGGTTCATCTGCCAGGGACATATTTTTCCTAGTGAAGATTCAGAAACCAAATGACAGACACTCTGGCACGGACACATTGCAAGCAGCCCTTTCCCACAGTGCCTGAAATACTCTTTTACCTTCAAAAACAAATCAAATGTATTTAACATAGAGGCATGGCGCTGGCTTCCACTTGCTCTTTTCCCCTTCCAGAGAAAATGTTTTCAGGAAAAGGCTGGTTGCTATGGAAGCTTTATTGTCGCCCACTTGAGTAGTAGAAGGTTGGAAAACATTCAACCGTTTCAAGTCACCTGATCTACTAAACATTCCCAAGTTCATTATAATAAGAATGAGGAAGTGGCAGACAAGGTGATTTCAAAAAACAATGGCACTCTTTGCCCATAAATGGACTGCAAAACACAGTCGCTGGGATCTCCATAATCACCGCTGCTTCTGACACACTTTTCTTTCCAAAGCTACTCTCCTAAATGATGGCATTTTAGAAAAATAACACAGATTCTGAGATTTCTCAAACAGCACGCAGTTCCTGTCATTGTTATGTACTTAGTGTGAAGTTAATGCCCTGCAATTCAATTCAGTCAGGCAGCTAGGTCTCCAGCAAGTTAATTTGCCACAAAGACACGTTTTCATAAACATCAGTACAAATAGTACTGGAATCCACAAAAAGTAGTTTTCCAAACTGGCGTGAAAAATGGACTGGCTTCCAACCTACCATTTGGACACCCTGTCTCTGAGAACTCATGTGGGCTGTCACGTGGTCGATAGGATCTCATCCCAATACCATTAGCAGAAATGAACTGTAACCAATTGTAAGTGGCTCCTAATTGTCCCTGACAATGATGGAAAATACTGCATCAACCTCAGAAGAGTTCATTTAGTCTGCGCGGTAGAGGTGCAGTCTGAAGCTATCATAATTATATCACAAGCTGACCTTATTAATTAGCCATTCTGGAATTCTAGCTGTAAAACAGAGATCAAGAAAGGAGTGGTAAGCTGGGATCACGTTGACAATTTGGGCCGAGTTAACGGAACTGCCTGGCTGACTCAGTTGGAAAAAAAAGGCCTGGTTAAATACAAGTGAAAAAGAAGTTATTCCCCAGTGAATTCAAAATTGCTCAATTGTTCTGTGTATGCGGATTATAACAGGCATCAAGTTTGTTCCCAAGTTTGGATGACAGGGGCGCCTGGGTGGCTCAATGCGTTGGGCGTCTGACTTTGGCTCAGGTCATGATCTCACGGTTCGTGAGTTCGAGTCCCGCGTCAGGCTCTGTGCTGACAGCTCGGGGACTGGAGCCTGCTTCGGATTCTGTGTCTCCCTCTCTCTGTTCTTCCCCTGCTTGCACTCTGCCTCTCTCTCTCTCTCTCTCTCTCTCTCTCAAAAATAAATAAAGATTAAAGAAAAATTTTTAAAGTTTGGATCACATACTAATGTCACGGTGATGTCCAGTCTGATGGCATCTCTCATACTCTTCTTCCTCTACCTTCTTAGTTTACATGGAGCGTATTGACTTTAAATACCAAAATAAATTAAAATGGATAACTAGCTGGGATTTCACAGTACCCTTCCAGAGGGCAGAGACACCCCGAGGTGACAACAATGTTGCCTGTCGGGACTTTTAAGGCTCAACTCCAATCCTGGGAACAGTCAGTTGGAATTTGCACATTAACTAATTCCCAAACACCCAACTGTTGCCATACGATAAGCACCCTCTAAAAGGGAAGAGGCCAAGTGTCCCGCATGATGATGGACAGCAGCATTAACCCCTTCTTCTGTCAAGAAAATGAACCGACTACAGAGGCAACAACCACCACAAAAAAAGCTGGAGGAGACCATTCTAAGTGACCACCTCATTTTGCATCTCTTGGCATGTTAATTCCATGACACAATAGGAAATGAAGACTGACGCCAATCTTGAGGAAGGTCTCCTGTCACACACTGCAAGGGAGGGATGGCAACAGGCAGCATCCAAACGCCAGGAAGCACATCTCCCCTGTGACCAAGAAGCGCAAAGGAAAGTGAAGTCGCAAATTCAAACTTGGCTAAAAATAAGCTATCTGGGTCCCGCATGTGGACCGCTGCTCACACACACAGCTGTGAGCTTGAGTGTTCATTTATCAGTCTGAGACGCCATGGCTTGAAATTAAGGAGCGAAGGAATGAACTGGTAGCCACAAGACCCTCTTGCAAGAGCTGGGCTCTGTTTTGGTCACCGTCACTGTTCTAATGAAGGGAGCCGGAGGTTGTGTTAAATGTCTTAAGACCTTTAGAGAAGTAGAGGGAAAAAATAAACCTTGAACGTTGTGTGGTGGTAAGAAAAAATTACCTTAAACTTGCAAAAAAGACAGGTGGGGGTAGTATACCATGTCCTTAATCTTGTCATACATACCAGGGCAACATTTCATGGTTTGGTCCCAGGATTATTTAAATTCTCTAGAATGCACCTGTGTCGGATTTTGCTTTTTAGCCATTCATTAGATGGTACAGGTAAACTTCTAGATATACATTTGATTGAAAAGAGAACCCCAAAGGTGTGCTTTATTACCTTCTAGGACATTAATCAGTTTTCTATACAATCAAGAAATTGTAGGGACACCTGGGTGGTTCAGTAGGTTGAGCGTCTGACTTCGGCTCAGGTCATGATCTCATGGTTCGTGAATTTGAACCCCACGTCGGGCTCTCTGCGGTCAGCACAGAGCCTGCTTCCAATCCTCTGTCCCCCACTCTCTGCCCCACCCCCCTCCTGCTTGCACTCTCTCAAAAATAAATGAAACATTAAAAAAATTTATTCTAATATTCTTTTCCAAATGCCTATAAATACCCAGTTCTTTAAATGCTCTGTAAACCTCAGTGACCACCTTACTGGTTTCCTCAATGAGTTAAATCTTTGACACTTGTTCATTCTCTACTTGACTGAGAGTTACATTTGACAATTTTTGAGACAATTCTGACAGGAAGGTCACTTTTAGTCACTGAAGAGAATTCTGATGCTTACCTGTCTCCATTTTCCTATGGGTTCAATTCTTCTACAGGTTAAATTTTACAAAATGAGTTCAGAAACGATTGGGCTGGTATAAAAAAATAAAAATAAATTAAAAAACCACTTTTTTCGTCCATCTTTGATTTGACTTTTCCTTGTATTACTCCCCTATCAGCAGAGAACATGCTCATTTGACTGCAGGAACCTACATTTTAATATTTCCTCACAAGCATAGTTTAGCTACTTAAAAAAGCCAGGAAAGGAATTAAAAGAAAAGTCAGAGCACATTAATTTTCTCTGAGGGGCTGTCTCACGTGTTCGTGGCCTCTTTTCTTGTAGGTCCTGGGCATGTGGGTCAGTATTCTCTCAAGGCCAAAAGAGGTTGACTCACTTCTACTAAAGGAGGCCATGTTTCTCACAGAAGTCCGTTCCTTGGCCGTGGAGTCCCCAGGGGCAACTGCCTTCCTCCCACCTCCTGAGACACCAGCGATCTCACTTCGTGCCCTCACGTGTGGGGACGCCATAGCAGCTTGTTCAAATGACAGAACCCAGGGGCACCTGGGGGGCTCAGTTGGTTAAGTGTCTGACTTTAGCTTGGGTCATGATATCGCAGTTTGTGAGTCTGAGCCCTGTGTCAGGCTCTGCTAACAGCTCAGAGCCTGGAGCTTGCTCTGGATTCTTTGTCTTCCCCTCTCTCTGTCCCTCCCCCGCTCACACTCTGTCTCTCTTTCTCTCAAAAATAAACATTAAAAAAAATTTTTTTTAAATGATGTGACCTGCATGTGTGGGGTAGGGGAGGCCAGCTTTCCTGGAGCAGGAGCACATTACTTCAGGAATTAGCGGGACAAGAGTTGACTCATACATTTGTGCTGTGGGCTTACTGCTATATACCTTTTTCCTTGAAATCATCCTTTTCAGCAGGAACTTCAGAGAGTAAGGCAGATAACGGATACTTGAAAGTCTACACGTGACCTTACGTTAACTAAAGGTTACAAAAGAAAGACGATGAATATAACAATTCCATCTTTCTAAAAATAAAATATGACCACATATGGGGCGCCTGGGTGGCTCAGTCGGTTGAGCATCCGACTCTTGATTTTGGCTCAGGTCATGATCCCAGGGTCATGGGATCTGGCTCCCCATTGGGCTCTGTGTTGAGCGTGGACTCTGCTGGAGATTCTCTCTCTGCCCTTCTCCCCCACTCACTCTCTCTCTTAAAAAGTAAAAAACAAAATTTAAAAAATATGACATTACAGAAAATTTAGGCAACAGAAGAAAACCCCATTACTGTTTTGATATATTTCCATCCTGTATTTTTAAAAGTTTTTATACACACACACACACACACACACAAATTTTTCACTTAAATCTTGTCAATTTCATCTATAAATCAGTGCACGTATAAGCCTCGCCCCGACTGAGCCATTTGTAAAATTTTACGAGGTCACTTATGTCTTTAGCCAAGTTTTGGCAAATAGAAAATAGTAAATAAAGATCAGCCATTTTTTTCTGATTATTATTCTTAGAATTGGCTTCAAAATATTCCATTAAGCTGGATATGTAGGTTGCTCCCAATTTTTCATAATCATAATGCTATAGCTTCATTACCTACATTTCCAAATCCCAAATCCATCTTTTGGTGTTCTCTCAGGTGAGTCTGTAGAAATGTGTGAACATGTAAACTACACGTTTCTTTTTTAATTATATTTAATAGAAGAAAAATGGAAATTCTTTTAAATTTTAATTGGGAGCGGGAAGAAAACTTTTTCTTATTTAGAAGAGGAATATCCAGGATCAGACATGATTTACTGTGTATTCTCCAATTTAGTCTGGAGGGAAAATGCCATTTATATTCCTTTAAACGTACACATATACAGCAATCTTCTCTTCAACTTGCCCGGTCTCTAAACCACCTTTTTGCTCCTAACTCCCATCAGAGCTAAGATGTACCCAGGCCACTCCTGGTTCCTTCTTCCTTTTCACTAACAACTTATTCTGTCAAGCTTTTGCTGTCTGGCTTCTGCCTCCACCAGCCACTGAAAGGACTCTTCTCATGGTCACGTAGTACAAGTCCTTTCTAAAGCTCATCCTTCATTCAGCGTCCATGACCCTATTTTCCCGGTCTCCTGCCCCCTTCCTCAGGGGCCCCTCAGTCTGCCCTTCCCAATGCAGGGCCTGAAGTTTCTGACTGTCCTTGACCTTCTTCTGGCACATACTCTCTCCTCCTTGAAATGCTGCGCTCTCTCTAGACTGGGATCTATTTCTGATATTTTCAGTTACGATACCCTTTCCACGTCCAAAGTCCCAGAGGCACTTCAAACTTCTCGGTTGCAAAACTGGACCAGTCACCTTTGCTGCTGTCAATGGCCGACCTCAGACTGTCTTCCGATAACCATCCCATCCCATCCCACCTGCTCTTCCTGCTGTGGGCCCTGCCGCCCCCACCCCCCCACCCCCATTGAGAGCAGGAGTCCACTTCTCTCCCCTTGAGTCTGAAGGCCTCGAGGACTCTCCTGTGACCCACATTACATGGCAGAAGTGGTGCTGTTGGACTTGCAAGGCTAGGTCAGAGAAGGCCAGAGCTCTTGCCGGCTCTGGAATGCTCCCCTACAGAAGTGCTTTTGCTAATAACCTAGCAGTCCTGCTGCAAGAAAGACCAAAAAGCACAGAGACCGTGGGTGTGCTTCACCTCCAGCTCTAGCTGAGCCCGGCTTTTCAGTGAACCCATCCGAACACATCACGGGACAAAGGTTCTCTCCTCTGAGCCCTTTCTCTGCTAGGCCTTATCCCCGCCAAGAAAGACTTCAACACAAAGAGTTTTTAACAGCTCCATCCCTAGATGACCCTAGCTCTCCCTTAGCGAATCTGCCTGGGAAAACTCAAAACTGCTGAAAGAATTTACCATTTCTTCCAACGCCTGAAGATAAGGGTTTCTGTCTCCCAGACTCTGGGGAGGGTAGGAGCCTAACTTCCAGAAGCACCAGCTAACAAACCCACAAGGGTGTCACATGGACCAATCCCTCCTCCTTCCAGCTTTTTGTAATTTTTTACTTCCCTGACTCTACTGAGGCCCACCCCCCCCCCGTTCCCTTAATCTCCCTTTATTAAAAAAAAAAAGTTAAATGTTTATCTACTTTTGAGAGAGACAGACAGAGAGAGAGTGCACATGGGAAGAGAGATAGGGAAAGAGCGGGGCATGGAGGAGGGACAGAGAGAGAGGGAGAGAGAGGATCCCAAGCAGGCTCTGTGTTGTCAGCACAAAGCCAGATATGGGGCGGGAACTCACAAACTGGGAGATCATGACCTGAGTCAAAGTCAGACACTCAACTGACTGAGCCACCCGGGTGGACACTGCCCCCCTGACCTCAATCTCCCTTTTCAACTCCAGTCACCTCTGTACAAATCAAAGTTGAGTTCAGTCCATGCCGGACTCTCTTTTCCACTGTAACAGTATACTACCGATTAAAATCTGCCCTGGCCACTGTAACTGATGTGAGGCATTGTTTATCTTTGACACAAACACGCAAGTGAAGAAGCTGCTGATTCCAGTCCTCAGCCCACCGAGACACTGGCAGTCATGTAAACCTTGCCAGCGGAGGTCCCCGCACTGTGGAACAGACACGGCCAGGATCACTTTACCCTGTCCATACTCCTGATCCACAGATTCCATAATGATGGGGTCATTGTTTTATGTCACAAAGTTTGGGATGGTTTGTTATGCAGCACTAGGTAACTGCTACACCCAATTGGCCCACCAACTCTGTCTGGCTCCCCCTGCTGCCTAAGGCATAGGTCTTGGCATATCCATTCCCCCAGCTAAGGCAGATGATCATTTCAAGGGTGCAGTTGAGCAGCGATATGCACATTGGCTCCACTCCTGTGCTCTCCCTCCTCTAATCCACTCTGCATATTGCTGAATTAATCTGTTTAAACCACAGGCCTAACCATGTCATTTCCGTGCTACAGAGCCGTTAATAGACCTCCGAAGTCTACAGAGAAAAGTCCAAACTCTTTACCCCGGCATGCAAAGTCCTCTAAAATCTGGGCCAAATTCACACTCCCCGCCTCATCTCTCATTTTACACTGCCCAGTGCCACCCAACTGGATTAGTCACTCTTCTCCAGAGATGCCCCAAATTCTTCCATGGCTTTGCCTTGCTCTGCCTCAAATGTCTCTTCTCCTCACGGCCACGAGGACACGTGCATGCTTCCATTCATGCACAGCTCTGCCTCACTGAACACCCTCGGCACCTCATCCTGCATCCTGGCGTGCCCACCTTTCATCTTGTACGGATATTTGGTTTTGCATCACTTCTCCTCTGCTGTACCACCAACTTCATTTACAGCACAGATCCTCTCTTGGACACTTCCCTCTCCCCAGTGCCTAATACAGTGTGTTGCACTTGGAGGGCATTTGGTATTTCTGTCATTGCTGAGAATAAATCAGAAATGTAGACTTCGTTAGTAGGAAAAAAAAAATGTAGTCATCTGGTCTGGAAATTCTTTCACCTTACCGTTAATAAACACATATAAAGTTCAAGGCCATCAGAATGATGGCCTCCTGTCCTCCTTTGCAAGTTCTGGGAAGGCAGCACTGTCTCACTTTACATCAAGAAAAAAGTTTCGAGTAGTTTCAACTTTAGGTGCCTGGAGAAGAGGTCTGTAAAGGAACATACTTTTGCTAGCGCTGATAATATAGTTGGTTTAAAATGCGTGCATTATGCGGTGCCTGGGTAGCTCGGTCAGTTGAGCACCTGACTTCGGTTCAGGTCATGCCCTTGCATTCATGGGTTCGAGCCCAGCTTCGGGCTCTGTGCTGACAGCTCAGAGCCCGGAGCTTGCTTCAGATTCTGTGTCTCCCTCTCTCTGCCCCTCCCCTGCTTGTGCTCTGTCTCTGCCTCTCAAAAAGCGTTAAAAATTTTTTCTAAAAATAAAATACAATCCACGCGTCATGAGCCCCTGTTTCTGTGGGTATGTGTTGTTGTGATAGGCCAGTTATTCCTGATCCAATCATAAATGGGACGCATCTCATTCTGGGCCCCACTGGAATGAGCTGGCATTTGATAACGAAATGATGGACAGGTGCGGCCTGTTGGATAATAACAAGGCCATTTCCCACGCCAATCGCGACGCCTTCAGAAAGGCGTCATTTAGGAGCGGAAGCCAGCTGCTAATTTCTTTCACCTGGGAAACTCTGGCTGGCTCTTTCCGGCATTCCATGCCATTCATGTTTCTGCCCCTTGCAAAAGAGCTGGGAGTGTTCAGGTTTGAGATAAAGTGTTTTCTCAACGGGTGACACTACCTATGTTTCTACGTATGTAAGAAGCACACCTCTCCTCACCCGTAAACCCTTTTCTTGTTGTTCATTCTCCCTCGTAGCTGTTATCTGAAGTGACCCACATACCCCATGAAGATAAATGATTTCACTAAACTCAGCAAAAATTTTGAAATCCAAACGATAACTTTCTAGATACAAGACAGCCTTGACATTCCTGTGCTTTCTATTTGTTCTTGGATATTCCGGTTCAATTCCTTTTAGCGACTGGAATTGTACAATTCTGTTGCCTCTTAGGGCCCAAAGTCTCTCAAAACCACTCATGGCAACACAGTGACACACAAGCCAGCCAACGTCTCTCAGAAAATCAGAAACCTAAATTCTTTTAAAAACCCAGTCCTCGAGGATCCATTTCTCTTTTGCTGGTTGCTCCTGCCCCTTTAAGAAGGCAGAAAACACCTTTTCCCTGGAATTTGCAGAAATATATTTTTAAAGGAAATTTTATTTTGGTCTTGCCATGCAGGAAGCTATTACCCGTCCGTTATCTTTATGTGCGTGATTAGGAATAATAGCTGATTTGTGAAGTTATCTATTACGGGAAATAATCAAGATTAATGAGCCCTGTGGCACTTGCTGAATGCCTCGGGAGATTTATTGCTCAGCCTGTGCATTTCTCTTGTTGTGTTGTTGGGCTGTCAGGAGGTTGGTTTTTTTTTTTGTTTTTTTACAAATGCAAATGGAGACATGCATTAATTGTGGAGAGGAAAAGAGCTCTTTCAATGTTATCAAATACTGAGGACTGCTTAGTCCCCTCTCTCCCAATGACAGGGTTTTATTTTATACGATGATGTTGGAGTCCAGTCCCCATCTGGCTCTAGACCCAGGTAGGGAGTGTTTAGCTCACACCCGCCATGGCTCGTGGACTGTCCCTGTTAAGTCCTGTCTCGAAGTTAAGACTTATCTCAGCTGGAGAGAAAAATGTGGTTGACACCACTGACTGGGCCAAAGCAGTTCCAATGGCTTGCTCACCCAGGGAGGTGCCATTTCCTCCTCTGCGGAACTGTCCTTCAGCTCTAGGGCTGCCGTAGATGGCAATGCCATGGCACAGATGTACCTTTGTTCTGAATGTCTGGATTCACTCAGGACAGTTCTGTGCCCGATGCACCTCTGGAGGTGCAAGAGTGAGCCTGGATTCAAATGAAACTTCGGCAGGATTGCCTCCGTACTGTACCAACCGTGTACTTAACCCAAAATTGCAAGGACTATTTCCTGACACGGGGCAGATGGGAGGGAGAAACAAACAGCTCCCAGGGAGCAGATCCCATTTGGGAGAAGCAGAAGAAGGTGCAGAGTAAGGGCAAAGGGGTCTTTGCCACCAGCGTTTGAACTGCCATATGTAAAGTCTTTGAACCTCAACGGCCTGTCTATAAACTGGGAAAAATAACAGTACCGGTATCCTAAGGTTGCTAGGATGGCTCAAATGAATTAATACATGTACTGGCACTCCAGAGAACTTCATAAATGTTGCCTGTTGTTTTTTGTTGTTGTTTTCAATGGACAGAATGAGGGTCTTAAGGGATGCGCCCCAAGTAGGAGCTAAAAGGTCTAGACCCAGGTCAGTCCCTAACTGACATTATGATGTTGGTCAAGGCACTTCCTATCTTGAGGTCTAGTTTTTTAATCTATACCACACAGAATTGGAAAACGATCTCAAATATCTTCAAATGGTGGTGAACATTTTAACACATAAACCTATAGGCTGTACTTGTTCTTTTATTTTTTTAAGTTTATTTATTTATCTTTGAGGAAGACAGAGATAGCGTGAATGGAGGAAGGGCAGAGAGAAAGAGGGAGACAGAGAATCCTAAGGAGGTCAGCCTGATGCAGGGCTCGAACTCATGAAATTGTGAGATCATGACCTGAGTGGAAACCAAGAGTCAGCCACTTAACCGACCGAGACACCCAGGCGCCCCCTACTCTTGAGGGGGAGAAACAGTACCAGGAGTGAAAGTAAATCCAATGCCACACACCTGCAATTTTATATGAATGGAAGAAAATCCTATCAAAGGTGTATTTGAATATTTAGGAGATCACTACCCCTACCAACTAATAAAGCCACAGGGTGTTTATTTGTATATGTTTTAGTAAACCAAAGCCTCTAAAAACTTACTTTGCAAAATACAGGAATAGCAAAGCCTCCCAATAGGGTACTTTTTAATGTGCTCAAGCTTGCATTTCCGTAATGATATTAAAAGGGCCATTGGGTTTATTTAAAAGCACATATAGTGATGACCTTAGCAGTTAGACGATAATGGCCTTTTTGTTGAAGGGGTTTATAATCTAGGCCATAATTTTCACATTCTCTTGGCAGAACTTAGAATATTGGTCTTTTTTTTCTTTTTTCTTCTTCTCAAAGACTGGTTAATTACCAGGTAGAGGCTGCGATTTCAACACCAACAGAAAATTGGCTAGTTTTTTTCAGCAATGTATTTATTTTCAATTTAAAAGCTGAACTCGCTGCTTGTGGATTATGCCAGTTACAAATTCAAGGGTATGATTTCTTCATTTCTGTCCCCCAACCCCACCTTTGATCTGCCTATTAACATACTACCATTCTTTGGGACCCTAATCTAAAACATCACTGACCACCTTTCCAGATGATACCTGCTACCCCTTGACAGAGCCCCCAAGCCTTCACACCATGAGTGCAGCATTCTGCACGGCATACATAACTGTGTCTGCTGCGTTCTGTCCTTTGGCCCAGTGAGACTCGAAGCTTTGGGACCATTTCTGTCCTCAAAGATACAGTCCAAGCACTGGGTGTTGTATGGAAACCAATTTGACAATAAATTTCATATATTGAAAAAAACAAAACAAAAAAACCCCCACAAAGACACAGTCCACCTTGTGTCTTTGTATTTCTCTCTCTGCCCAACTAGATAAAAAAAAAAATACAAGGACTAGGTCTGCATTCACGTTTGTTTCTACCACGGTTCCTGACACATACCGTCCACAAGGCCTCTGCTCAACATGAGTGGTAGAATTCAATAAACTCACTTTCTGGGGTTATCTCCAACTAGAAAACAAGAAAGTGGATTCTTCCAGATTCTTCCCTCTCCTGGAGGGGAATGAATTATCCAAGTGGTAGTTTCTTCCCTTTGCCAGAAAGTTATTTGCTCAGACCACTGACAATCGGCATGGACTGGATCTTCACAGTGAGTTGGTAACTACTCTGAACCCCTTCATCATGGGGTTCAGCCCCCTTGAATGAAAGAATGCAAATAAAGCCTAAAACAGCCCTATTTTGGTTGCTGTGATTGGCAACGGGAAGTATGAAGACATGGTGACTCGACAGGCTCTGTTTCGAAGGCCTCTCCGTCCCTTCTCTAATTTCCTCATCCCTACCACCAAATGGGAAAAGCATTATTCACCCCCTTTTAAAGATAAAGGAACTGAGCCAGGCACAGAGAAGCTAAATGGCTTGCCCAAATAAATGGTGGAACCAAGACTCCAATTCGAGCTGACTGCAGAGTCCTCGCTTTTAACCATTCAATGTTGCTGGAGGGGTCAGGTGACAGATGCATTTCTCACCCACTGCAGGAAAAGAGGAATTGGAAATACGGAAAAGACCACAAAAAAAAAAAAAAAAAAAGAAAAGGCAGAGGGTTGAGCTGAGGTTTTAGAGAGCGTGAACGACAGCACCTCAGTAAGACCCTTCATGTGCAAATCAAGTAATTTTCCAACGTTCACAGGCTGGTTATTGGGCACATCGGTGACAGAATCAAATACATAGCACAGTCCCCAAACTGCCCTGAGCACCAGTCTCCACTGGCTTCTCCACCTCTCTGTTATTTAAATTCAATTACATTTAAGTTCAAGAGCTCCTATAAGCCATTCGCAGAGCGAGCCAAGAAACTGAAGTACACATTTGCTTCCTATTATTAGGAATTTGCCAGTTGGCATGGCCCCCAATAATGGGCATCTGTCAAAATGATAACAGTGCTTTCACTAGCTCGTTTTTATTCTCCCAAGAGAGGTGTCAGCTGTCAACAGATTCTGGGGTATGAACAGAAGGGTCATTATGACCTCTGACCTCACTGCCAGTCAGGATAGAATAAAAAGCACAGCCCAAGGAAATGATGTATATTGGGACAGGACCTGGGGTGAGGATCCATTCTCACAGGTGACAGTTTCTGTGAAAGGAGAAAAGGAACATTTTTTCCCCCCTGGGATAAATGGAATTCTTTATCTGGCATCTATTTGGAGACATTAGTATAAAGTGAGCCTCATCCTGTTCTAAGTATGAAGACACTAGTGAGTTCCTAATACCTAATTCTTACATGCTGTTCAACACATGCTATCTGAAGGTTATCTGGTGGATCTGCCCGGAGGTCTGGCTTCCTTCGTCAGCTGCAATACGCATCTTAGAGGCGGTGGGCACATTCTACCATGGAT
The DNA here is from genome assembly GCF_022079265.1 of Lynx rufus. Taxonomy (NCBI): domain Eukaryota; kingdom Metazoa; phylum Chordata; class Mammalia; order Carnivora; family Felidae; genus Lynx; species Lynx rufus. The sequence continues at coordinate 10,118,618 of NW_025814889.1, read as the reverse complement.
GACACAACCAAGCCATAAACCATAGGATTAACCCAGAGACCACTGCATGCTTCACACCAAGAACAGAAAGAATTTAGTTTTCAACTTATATTTGGAAATGTGAAATACTGGCTGTACAGATTTGGAATCAGGAAATCAGCACATTTGATCTGATTTTATTCTAATTTTTATTTTTTTTAAATGTTTATCCATTTTTGAGAGCGTGCACGAGCAGGTGGGTCACAGAGAGATAAAGACACAGTATCTGAAGCAGGCTCCAGGCTCTGAGCTGTCAGCACAGAGCCCGACGCAGGGCTTGAATTCAAGAACTGGGAGATCGTGACTTGAGCCAAAATCGGACGTTCAACTGACTGAGCCACCCAGGGGCCCCAGGCAATCACCACAGTTTAGCAGTGGAAGGGACCTCAGAGCTCATTTAAATAACCCCTTCCTTTTTACAGATGACAGCATAGAAAGCCAGGCGGGCGAGTGAATTCACACACAGTTCTCAGCTGCTCACAACAAAGTGACCTCTGGAACCCAACTTCTTTGATTCCTAGGCTGCCATGTTTTCCACCCTGCAGGGAAACCGAGCATGCTGCCTTGTACCTATCAGCCACCAATACTCGGCTATTGAATAAACAGCTGGGTGATCTGGAAATCTAGAAAACCTGGAGGGGAGAGAGTTTTGAGAGAGGTATCACCATCTGGGAGGCCAGGTCATGTCTCTCATTATTTCAAAGAAAGACGTGAGCTCACCCATTGGCTCCAAGTGGACAGATCCGCTTCAGGGTCCCCTGCTGGAAAGACCTACAGGCTGGATATCATCCTGGGGTGTGCTTTTTGGGGGAGTAGTTATAGTTTTGAACTCAGAGACCACTTGGGGGTTAACAGCAGGGGTGGAAATGGGGAAGGGAGCAGACAGGGCTGAAGTCCAAAAATTGTTTTACTTTCTTACTCCTCTCCTCCACGGAACCCTGGCTCCAACCGAAAGCAAGGAACCCAGCGCCCTATTCCCAGTCCACTGGAGTATTGACTGTTTTCTGATAAACTGGTCAAAGTTGCAGGAAAATTCAGACGTTCTGGGAAAAAAAAGAAAAGCAGGCCTGGGTAGTGTGATATTGGCATCAGTTAAAAAAAGAAAAAAAAAGAATTCTAAGTGTATGGAAGAAAGCACCAGTATAACGGCGTAATAGGAGTCCAGGGACAATGTATCCGTTAAAGGACCAATATACCCTGCAAGTCTTTCTTTCCTAAGAAAGAAGATCAGTAATGCCCAGATAATAAGCACTAGAAACCCTTTAGCAATACGTATTTACCAGAGCGGGCAAGAGAACATGTCAAGTACTTCAGAGAAAAACAAACCAATCAAAATAACCCTGGTCCCAACTGCCATCGATTTCTACATGGAGAACCTCATGAGAACCTTTACAAAGAAGCTCCAATGTGTCTGTTTAACAAATTCTCTTATTCTTTTTTCCATCTCAACTCTTCCAGGTTCGGGCTGGAATCGGAACTCACGGCGGCAAAACAGTGAAGCAGGGTTCTGACGCAGGTTCCTTCCTGGGAAGAAATTCTATTCAGGAACGTCCATGCTCTTGCCCTAGTATTTGTTAGCCAGTTTTGAAAACTCAGATCATCCTGGGTCTGACTTAGCTTGGTTTAAGTCCAGACAGAGAGCCTGGATGCTGACCACACTTGAATTTTCAAGACGTACTCTTCCAATTTTGATACTGAGATTGCAACATCTACTCTCAAGATTTCTTCTCTCTTTCCCTGTCAGGTCTTTTTGCCAACCTAGTAAATAGGAAACCACTTGGTAAAAGCTAGTTTCTTCAAGCTACCTTACCTTCTAACTGATGCTCTTAATGTGAGACCAAACTCTGCTATATGAAAAAACTTATGTGTAACAAGAAAAGGTAAATTGGTAATTCTTCACTTTACTATACACTTTATTTCAAGGTGGTGGCCCTCTCCTACAAAATAAGCACCTTTTAAAGAACAATTTTTGCATGTTTGATTTCTACGAACTAGATACTCAAGCAACATTTCAGAAATCCAACACCTTTTTTTTTTTTTTCAAATCAACACCACAAACTCATCTAACAAAGCCAACTTAGGAACGGAAAATGGAAGCATCGTGCCTCTAACAACTGGCAGCTGGCTACACTTAATTCTAAGGACAACAGACATGGGTCAAATCACAGTTCATACAATTTCCTTTTCATTAAGTGATTATTAGCACTTTGATTTGAATTAAACACTGTCCCAGCAAAGTCTATCCACCACTGCCTACTACCCCCAGGACAGCACCTTCCTCTCCTTACCACCTAAGGTTATTTTGTTTTTGTTTTTGTAATGTTTATTTTTGAGAGAACAGGGAAGGGGCAGAGACAGAGGGGGATAGAGGATCCCAAGCGGGCTCTGCTCTGACAGCAGCCGGCCTGATGTGGGGCTCGAACTCACAGACTGTGAGATCATGACCTGAGCCCAAGTTGGACATTCAACCGACTGAGCCACCCAGGTGCCCTCTTTCCACCTAAGTTTTAAACTAAGCATTCAGTGAGGTTCTCTTGATAGTACAGTGAAAAGGCTACTCAATATCTGACTCAATGTCACGCACAGATTATATGCTCGCAAGACAAGTGTTTGAGAGGAAGGTAATGATTAACACATACTGAAACTTCCCAATACTGTTTTTGCCTGAACTTCACATGGTCATACACTTCTCTAGATGCCCATGGAGGCCAGGAATCCACCTTCTGGGTAATCTTGGGGAAGCTTCAAACTCTATGTTCCTTGTCTAGTGGAGGAAATAATAACACTCACATCCCAGTAAATATATGTCCTCATCTGTTCATTCAATCAATTACTAAGCAATCAGGATGGGCTAGGAACTGCATGCTTATCAAGAAATACAATTCATTAAAGATGGTAGAAGACTTATACACATTTAAACAAAGACAGAAAAAACAAGGGGCACATTAATGGGGTCTCTACTTGGACCTTTTTATATATTGTCCCACTTAATTCTATCCTAAAGTCTGTATTTTTTTTCTGTTTTTTTAGGTGAAAAAATTGAAGTCTGTGAAAAGTTAACTGACTTGCTTAAGGTTTACAGTAGCACAGCCAGCATCTGAACTACTGCCTGCCCAGGGCAAACCCCTTTGCATTCTACGTTACTGGCTCTCATCCACATGAAGAAAACATTTACAAACCAGGGAGCAAATGACTGTGGCTTATAATCTTGATTATTGGCCAGATTCTTCTTCTTCTTCTTCTTCTTCTTCTTCTTCTTTCTTTTCTTTTTCTTTTAGTATTAGGAGTCATACAAATGGCTAGCAACTAACAGATCCCAAAGTAGTATTTTTATTACTAAACAGTATTACTGTTTGCACTGTACTGTGGTAATTCTGATCATACACAATGATACAGCCGGGTGATAGCAAAAGCCAACACAGGAGATAAGGCTGAGTGACAGCATCTCTTTCTATTTTGAAAAGCTAAATTCCATTGATTTGCATTTTCTCCATACTTCTGTTGAGGTGATGGCTGTCCATCAGCCCAAAAGCTAGGTATGTGCTAAAACCAAGATCTAGTGATAAAACATGAAGAAATTATAGAGTAAGACATCCTTTAGGTGCTGGGGCTTTACTTCAAGTAGATCCTGAAAAACCTAAGGACTTTACCTGTTTTTTGGATGTCCTCCCCTGCCCCCAGTCCCTCTGAACAAATAAAAGAATGTTTTCGTTTTTACTCCTAGGCCAATCAATCAGAGAAGATCCTTAAAATCACAGGGCAGGGAGGTAAAAACCAACCAACCAACCAACCACCAGGAAGGGTAGTTTTTTAACCTTCAGGGCATGAAGGACACACAATCACAACTCAGCTGTGCTCACAGAATACAAATAACAGTTGAAAGCAGGAGACAATCTGCTCAAGTGAATTAATCCATTGTAAAACAAATCTCTTTTGGTCCAGAAGAGTTTGCTTACTTAATTCTTTAATCATGTCACATTTCTACTAAAGATGGAATAGTAGGATTCCCCGCAAGAAGGCAGTGGACACAGCCAAGTGCACCATCACTCCCAGATCATGCCTACCGAGCTTCAGAATCTTCCAAAGCTTCCAGCTTCCAAAGCTTCCGAATCTTCCTCCCGTAGGTCAGGAACGTGGGATTTCTGCCTTGGATTATTTTTATAATTTCTGTAAGCAGGGCATGAAGAGACAGAGCCACCCACACTTTTGTGATCTGGTACAATTACTCGTTCATCAAGCCTTTAATGGGTGTTACATTTCTACCCAGCCTTTCTGAGGATTAACTTTGCAGGGGGTATAGACAGATTACGGAAGATGGGAGGATTTGAGATAAACACAAGTGGCAACTCTAGAACTGGGTCCAGCACTGAAGTGTGTGTGTGGGGGGGGTGTGAAAAACACATTTAGGGAATCTCTCTCTCTTCCAGGACTTGGGACCAGTTTATTCTCTATTTATCTGCACCTTTATTATGGGTGGAACCTGTTCAGCTGTGGAAAAGCAATGAATTCATTCCCACTGTGATCATTTTCTCTGAGCAAAGCATACATTTATGAAAGGTGAAATTTGTGGCACCCACGAGAGAAACGGCGCTGAACTGTTTCCCATTGCATACATTCCCCACAAAGTGCTTTTAGGATAAGACAAGAGAGAGCAGTTGCACAGCAACTGGAAGAGGAAATTAGAAGAAAATTGAGGCTGAACGTCTTCAGGAAACTCTCCATACCTCTATCAGACTGTGGACTGCCCTCTAAGGGAATGCACCCACAACTTACATGGATAAAGCAAAGCCTTGTCAACAATGACCTTGAACGAGTAGAAAATGGTCTGCTCTAGTCCGTCACTCAACACTCACATGTTGGTTTCACTCCCTGTGGGATGTTTAACTCAAGGGTCATTTTGGGCTTTGGTTGCAAAGCTCCTAACAGGTGTTCCTAAGCATTACTTATGTCTACATCCTGATGGAACAGTTTGAAAATCAGACTCCTACAAATGTGGCGTCTACTCACCCAACAGTTTCTAGAACCTCGGGACTGGAGCCCATACGAGTGAAATTAATGTTATGTTTCTGTGTACCGTATGGTTAAGATGATGGGTGAGCCGTTCAGCTGTCAAGAGGCTCACCCTGTACTTCACAGTCTATCTCAGAGGGCATCAGAATGTTTAACACACTCAGCACTAAAGAACTAACTTCGAAAATAAGGAGTCTCCAGTTTCAATGTTAAATTTTATCAACAGATCTAACGACACCTGTTTTTATATGGCTCAGAGGACTTGCATCATTTTCCAGGAGACTGGAGAATACACATTCAAGACTGCTTATTTGGAAGATAGACGTTTCTAACGCCAGCAAGTTGACCTAATTACTTTTGAGATTTTGCTCACATTTATGGTGTTAAGTCTCTAGTTATAAAAGCATTACAGGACACTTTAAAAACTGGACCAAGGAGGACTAATGACACTGGAAGCATATAAGATTTTTTTCCAGTGTAGTGCTCCTTACTTCGTCTGAATGTGCCTTTCAGGAGAAAAAAAAAAAAAAATAGAGCCATTACAGTCATGATAAAAACGTTCATCAGAATAAAACGCGAACGATAAGCCTGCTCTGCTTGTCCTGGTGTTGGCACACTCCTCCCACACTTTTTCACACCCTGCTCCGCGGCCACTCCCTGCACTGAAAACCTGGCATTTGTAACGGTAACCCCAGGCGTGGTTACGGACCACCTTCCCCACGGACGCGTTCCCTTGGCTCAGAATTAAGGGTTTTCGAAACTGCCAAGAACTCAGGACATTATCACCTTACGGGAGAGGAAAGTGAGGCCCAGAAAAATAAAGTCGTTTGCAGAAGGTTACGGCGTGTTCAACGGCAGAGCCAGAACCCCAAGCCAGATCTTCAACACACGTCCGGCAGGGCTCGTGCAGCCTTCCTCCCTTCCTTCACCCCGCCTTCTGCAAAGCCTCTTGCTATCAATAACCAAGTTGCGCTCGCAAGGCAGGCACCCCACCACTCCCCTCCTCCGTAAGCCTGCAATTCGGCTATTGGCCACCGATACCTCCATTTGTGGAGCTCAAACCAGCTCATTTACATTTTCCTCAGGCCTCCGAAGCTGAGAGCAGACAATGCCCACAATCCAAGCAACGCCCGACATCCCATCAAGTCTCACTTAATGAACGTGCATCATGTTAGCATACGCCGCGAGAGGCTCAGGGCACCCTTCTGGCTGGAGCTGGCGCTCTTTCAACCCCATGCTCGGTGCTCGTTACGTTGCCAACTCAAACTTCCCTTGTTATCAGTCACTACTTAACCGAATTCTGGGCTGCAGAACATCCTTATAAGGCTCACTTAAGAAACAACCAAGCAGGGAAAAGCAGCCGCGGATCCAGATCTGTCCATGGGTATTAACACAAGCAGCGCACACTTAAGGCTCTCAGGCCACATTTACCCAACTCTGGCGGGAGAATGTGTCAAGCCCCGCTCCTTGCAAGGCAGACGCATCCTCAGAACTGTCTTTTCTTCACACTGTCTGCAGGACAGGTTCTGTCCCCTTGTGCCTGTTGCTAAATCTGGACTCTCGGACCATCACTTAGGATCTACCGTAAGGGCCCCGTATTGCATTCTCTTTGTTTCTGGGGCCCTTCCTCCAGCAGCAGCCAACTTTGCTTCAGGGAAGTGGGGCATGTGTCCGCCTGGCAATACTGTTAACAAGTTTCCTCCATCGAGAATCATAAATATTCCATCCACTTTTTAAAAAACCTAAAAAACTCATACTTTACGCCTACTGAACTTTAAAAACAACAAATGAAAAAAAGGTTAAAAAAAAAAGGGGTGCCTGGGTGGCTCCGTTAAGTGTCCAAATTTGGCTCAGGCTGTGATCTCACCGTCTGTGAGTTCAAGCCCTGCATCAGGCTCTGTGCTGACAGCTCAGAGCCTGGAGCCTGCTTCGCATTCTGTGTCTCCCCCTCTCTCTGCCTCTTCCCCACTTGTGCTCTGTGTCTCTGTGTCTCTCAAAAATAAATAAATGTAAAAAAAAATTTTTTTTAAACAACAAACCAAGAAATCATGACTTTTATTTCTGAATAACTCAAGATTAAAAAAAAATTGAGATAATCAATATTTTTTCACACTGAAAAAAAAAAAATGACTGGTACATCACTTTTAAGACCTTTTGGCCATAACAGGAGGAAAAGGAAAAGTTTTCTTGATTTGCTCATTCGAAGATTGTTAATGTTAGCGGTAAAATTTTCAGTTAATTGAGTTGCTGTTCTCATACTTGTCTTTTTTTCTTGCCTAAAAAGTTTCTAACCATTATTTCATAGTATCTGCCCACCTGGCTCCTTGATGATCACCACCCTGAAATCCTAAGAATGCTCACAGCTTCTCACTCCCCATTTTCTGCTTGCTGATGGATGCAAGGATACACATATTTTTTTCCCCAAAGACGGGTCTCTAGTAAGTGCTAAACCAGATGGAAACAGAGGAGAGAGAACATACATTCGCTTTTTAGACCCCGAACACGTGAATTAATCTGCTTTATCCACACAGTAACCTTCCTTTGGGCTCCGTGCGGGTCTTTCTAGAGTAAAAGAGCTCCCACAGGCTGGTGCTGAGGCTCACGTGAGTCGCTCACAAACCTTCCTGAAGACATCTGTCAGGCATCCGTATGCTGGGACTCCACCTTCTTACTGCCTCTTTACCCCTTCATGAAGTGTAGTGTCACAGATCACCCTCTTTTGACTGGGCAAGTCCCACACCTTCAATCACTCTTTTTTCTGTTTAAAATCTGTACGTGTACATGTGCGTGTGCGTGATGAATCAACGGGGTCCTGGAAGGTGGAGGCAGAGTGGGTGTTAGGCTTTCTTTCACTCTTTCATAAAATGCAAACACATCCTCCTCAGGTGACTTACAAATATCCCTCCACACAGTGGGGCTCACCACGTCTCTGCCACACAGAAGAAGCGGCAGAGGAAGAAGCGGGCAATTCCGTGGAACTTGGCCAAGTGACTGATCATTCGCTGGCAGGGCCAAAATATTAGGACAGAAGAACATCTTCCCCCCCCCCCCCCCCGTTTTAACAGCGGCACAGTAGAAGAACATCATCGAAAACGTCTTTCGGTTTCCTTCGGAGTCAGGGAGGTTTTGGGGGGAACCTACATACCAACTACTTTTATGAGAAAATAAATTCCAAGGTTCAAATATGTGACAAACTTTCGACTAATCCGTTACATAGTGGCCATCAAATTGCTTTGCTTTGGATACCCAAACCTAAGAATAAGCCACCGTCCCTACGTCTGGGCAAGGTAACCGGTGAGTCTTTCCTAAAGAAGTGGGGGTTCTGCTAGGCGGAGATTCCACTAGAACTTTGCCCATTTGATCATTCAGACTTGTAATGCATGATTTATACCTTTTGTGGCATTCGGAACTGCCACCGCTCTCTCAACTGCATTTGATATATTTTCGTACCCCTGCTTTTTATCTCTGCTTACACAAATGATGCCAATAACACTGGTTCACAGGGTGACCGCAGGGAATGGAAGGCATCTTTTAGTATGTTTCAAAGAATAGCGGGTGATTTATTTCACACTGAATATTAATTAGGGAAACCATGAACAGCTACCAGACATGGGCTGGAAATCTTTCTCCTTAATTCCACCTTGTTTCTAAAGCAGTGCCAAATAGTTTGAAAAACGAAAATTTCCATGATGAAATTTTACTTTAGAATAAGCGGACATACTTTCCAAGAATGGAGACCTAGGCTAAAAGCCAAAATCACTAAATAATTTCCAATCTTTTGGTTGTTGTATTGTTTTTGGTTTTAACTCCCTTGAGCTGTAATACCCACTCTTTTTGAGTCTATTTTGACAAATTTTTAGACCCTTCAGGGGGTAATAGTTGAACTTCCAGTATCTGATGACTGAGAATATACAAAAGGATACAAAGCCATGTTGAATTTAGTGATAACGTTAAAAGTTTGTGTTTTTGTTTTTACTGATCAAAGTAGTAACTAGACTGGACAAATGTTCTAACACAGATATACTCACATATTACACATACTTCATATGAGAGTTTACAACCAAGGCTTGATGTGTTCAAAGATTTTAGAACTTGTGGTATTAACTCTGCAGCCCCCTCGGGGACCTGGGGTAGAGATGCTGGAAATAATTTCTTTAAAAATATCTCTTAAATCCCAAGATTCCAAGTTCTAGGACTCTTAGGAAAATATTCCCACTTTACATTTGGTAATGTTGTGAAAATGCTTTTTAAATTATTTTAAAGTTGCCAAAATAACGAATGTAAAGAAATTCTGAACTAAAGCTTAACTTCGCTTCAGAAAACTACGTAAAATACAAAAGCACGCTTGTGGGTACCCATGACACCACTCTGTGACCATCACCTCTTACCTGCACCCCGGAGAGACCCCCTCCTCTTCTGCAAGGTGGGTGTTAGTCAGATTAGCATGCTGCAAGTCTCAAGGCCATTTTCATGCCATGCCAATCCCCAACCAGTGAACCACAGCTACTCAGATATAAAGGCCCCCCCACCTGAAAGTGCACATTCAGGGTAGCAAGTGTTTACGCACAGTGCCTGCCCTACAGAAGGTGGCAGCAAATTTGGTCGGTCCTGGAACTGTCTCAGGCTAGTAACTCATTAAATTTGGATTGTGTTAAAAACCAGACAAGTCCAAAATGGAGTTGCTTACGCTATGCCCGTAACACCAAACCCAGACTTAACTTAGTTTCAGCTCTCCCAGAAATGGAATCTTAGTCAATCAGGAATTGCCAGCTCAGCCCGTCTTAGGCCATTTGACTTATAGACCCCTGCCCTCCCCTAAGGAAAAGCGACCTTGCAATACCAACCTGCTCTTCTGCCTGGTGTAACTTCCTTGTTCCCGCTCCCTCCTACCTAATAAGTTTTTCACATCGTACAGCTCCATGGAGCCCCTTTCTACCTACTAGATGAGACGCTGCCCGATTCATGAAGAGTTGGATAAAGCCATTAAGATCTTAAAATGCACTCAGTTGAATCTTGCTTTTATCAATATATAAAATGCTAGAAACTTTCTGTAGCTCTTGTATGTTGCAGAGATTCCTAAAAGTTCCTTGCTGCTGCTATCTTTCTATTTTTAAATAAATGGATCATCAATATTCCTGGAAACAGTTACTGGGAAGACAAAATCTTGAGTATGGGGGGAGGGGAAGATCTCCCCCCAAAAAGCCTTCCCAGAGGAAAATGCTGCAATACTTTGAGAACAAGTGGTCAAAGCTTAAGGAATAGTTGCGTCCATAGAGCAATCTTGGAGGCAAATGAGGTCACACTGAGGGTGGGCATTATACTTCTGACTTTCGAGATGTCCCAATATTTATGATTAAGGTATTGTGGCTACAATGTAGTGTATTTTAGTTTAAGTATGCTAATATTAATTATAAAATTAATTACATTATTACATATAACTATATATAATTTGGATATAATTTATAATTTGTTATTATATAATTTATACACTGTATACGTATACATTTTGCATAATACAGAATTTATAACTTATGTTAGTATATATTTATATAATATATTCTCATAGGAGTATTATAATTTGTAAAATACATAATGCAACATAATCATGTTAATGTATGAATTATCATAGCATTTTAATATAGTTATTCAAAATATATTCTTTTCATATTTCCTCCATTTTAAAATGTATTTCAGGGGCGCCTGGGTGGCTCCATCGGTTAAGCATCAGACTTTGGCTCAGGTCACGATCTCACGGTTTGTGGGTTCGAGCCCCGCGTCGGGCTCTGTGCTGACAGCTCCGAGCCTGGAGCCTGCTTCAGATTCTATGTCTCCCTCTCTCTCTCTCTCTCTGCCCCTCCTCTGCTCATGCTTTGTCTCTCTCAAAAATAAACATTAAAATGCATTTTATATTTCAGGGACATTTGCTCCCACCGCCAGTTAATGCACCTCTGATTTATAATGAGAAAAAAGAACTCACCTAAAAGGACATCACCTAAATGGATCTTTCAAAATGACAGTAATACTTGTTCAGATGTGTCTTTTTTTTTTTTTTTTTTTAAGTATAGTCGACAATGTTACATTAGTCTCAGGGACACAACGTCGTGGTTGTGGTTCCCCAAGTTTACACACGGTGCTGTGTTCACTGCAAGTGCACTTCCCAATTGTCCTGACCCACAGCTACTACAGTATCATTGACTGTGCTTCTTATGTGCTGTCTTTTAATTCCTGTGAATTACTCATTCCGTAACTAGAAACCTTATCCCCCAAGGCCCCTTCACACGTTTTGCCTAAGCCCCCACACGCCTTCCCCTCTGGTAACCGCCAATTTTGTTCTCTGTATTTGTAAGTCTGATTCTGCCTTTTGGTTTTTCACTTGTTACTGTTTTAGATTCTACTTATGAATGAAATTATACGGCAATGATCTTTTTCAGCCTGACTTATTTCACTTAGCAGAATTCCCTCTAGGTGCATCCATGTTGTCTCAAGTTGCACAATCTCCTCCCTTTTTTTGGGTCCGTAACATTCCATTTTATACACCTACACCACACATCTTCCTTATCCATTCATCAATTGATGAACACTTGGGTTGCTTCTATATCTTGGCTACTGTAAATAATGCTGCAAACATAGGGGTGCATGTACCTTTTCAAATTAGTGTTTTCCTTTTTCTTTGGGTAAATACTCAGTAGTGCAATTGCTGGATCATATGGTAGTTCTATTTTTAATTTTTTGAGAAGCCTCCATACTGTCTTCCACAGGGGCTGTGCCAACGTGCATTCCCACCAACAGTGCACCAAGGTTCCCTTTTCACACGTCCTCGCCAACGCTCGTTATTTCCTGTCTTTTTTATTTTAGCCATTCTAACCCAAAATGTCTTTCAAACTTAATGATTATAGTTTGCTAACTTTATCTGGGTAGAAAACTACTCTTGTGTATCTATCTGTGGCAAGGGCTGTTTGTTTTAAAATTCAGAGGGAGGAAAGATTTGGCTCAGGAAATAACATCGACATCATTTCCCCACCAGCCCCTAGTCTGAAATGCCACCCAGAGTTAGGATGGTCCGTTCTCAGACCTGTGTGTTCAGATGTGAGGCTGCTGTGGCTTTGCAGAGGCCAATGGTCATCCTCCAGCCTCAGAGATGAGCACAGACGTGAATTTACGTGCAGAAAATAAACACCTAACTCCTTAACACCATTTACTGTGGCTGTGACACCACAATCTCCCCCTCGAGGCAAAGCAACACCTTGTCACATGCACTTCAAAGAGACTGTCTAAGCTTCCCTTAGCTGCAGAAAAGGAACAAAACTCTAGGAAAGCAAAATGGGCACTTCTTTCAAATTAGCACCTTCCACAGGTTGCAAGGGCATATGAAACCGGTATTTTGGTCCTGGGGAAAACCGGCCCACGAACAAATAAGCAATATTGTTCTACTTTGCTCTCACCAACTTTTTCCTCTTTTACTTAGAGGTGCCAAATCCAGCCATACATGCTCGGTCAGCTCGATCCTCTGCGAAAATGGAACCACACCGTGCGCAGGGCCACTGCTAAGCCACGGCAGTCATCAGAAACTCTTCTGTTCCAACGTGGCATCGACCCAGCAGAATGATGCCGGCTAGGACTCCTGTTCACTCCATGGTTGTCCATATATAGAGGTCAAAACAGTTTACTAACATGACCCCATGTACTCAGGGATTTCAGATCAGAGTTTTTCCTGCCCCAGGCTCCTGGACAGAGCGCAGAGATGACACAATCTAGGGCGTGAGGGAGTAGAAGCGAATCTTAAACCTTCCACGTTCCCAGAGCCTCTGGAAGCAAACTCACCTTACCACTGTTGTTCTTCAGAAGGACTGAGTCCAGCGTGGCTAAGAGAAATGTCCCATAATGGCAACAGCAGGAAGGAAGGAGATCTTCCTGGCCTTTGGCCGGTCCCATACTGACAGACCATATGATTATATTACAAAGAATAACAGTAAAAACAACCCCAGGAATCTGGGTTTTGATTTGAAAAATCTCTTGTGAGGGGCGCCTGGGTGGCTCAGTCGGTTGAGCATCCAACTTCGGCTCAGGTCATGATCTTGCAGTTTGTGGGTTCAAGCCCCACGTCGGACTCTGTGCTGACAGCTCAGAGCCTGGAGCCTGCTTTGGATTCTGTGTCTCCCTCTCTCTCTGCCCCTCCCCTGCTCACACTCTCTCTCTCAAAAATAAACAAACATTAAAAAAAAAAATCTTTTGTGAGAAGCAGCCTGTTATTGTAACTGAGATTTTTTTTTAATTGTTTTATCTTTTAGGGGAAAGAGAGAACGCAAGAGCTAGCTGAGCAAGCAGGGGAGGGGCAGAGACAGAGAGGGAGAGAGAGAATATCCCAAGCAGGCTAGGCTCCATGCTGTCAGCAGAGGGCCTGACATGGGCTCGATCTCACCATGGTGAGATCGTGACCTAGGCCGATATCAAGAGCCCGATGCTTAACCAACTGAGCCACCCAGACGCCCCTGTTACTGTAACTCAGATGTTATCATGGGTAGGAGTCCCATCAGTGATCGGCTGGGCCACTCTCCTTCCTCCTAGATGTTGGACTGCACGGGGGCAACCACTGCTGAGCGTGGCTGCGGCATCTGTAAAATGCAGGTGATGAACCAACCTCACAGGGCCCTGCTGAGAAACAAAGCGCAGGGAACAGGCTGGGTGCTGGGTCCAACAGGCCTGTGCACCCTTCACAGCCTGATGACAGGAATCGGCACCTGTCCCATCTGGGGGCTCGATCCCCAACAAAACCCCCCCCAAGCCCAGATGGAATCTGAGAAAACTCCTGACAGCTCAAAAACATCATCAGCATTCAAGTCTCTGATAAAGGGAAAACATTTTGATGGAAATTAAAGCAGAATGAGCCTGGCTAAATAAAAGGTAAATGAGATTCAGTTGGCTGGTGCATTGATCACATGGCCACGTGGTATTTCCGTATCTTCTCCCTATCCCCCTTCCAACGGCCACATTTCTCACAAGTTATCCACACCCTCTCGTCTCACTTCCGGGTTCCACAACGAACCCAAACCTGGCCTGTAACCTCATCGCTCTGCTGAAGCATCACCCACTGAGGTTACCAACAATCTCCATGCTGCTCAGTTCAAAACTAGCTTTTTAAGCATTTTTTTTAAACGTTTATTTATTTTTGAGAGAAAGAGAGAGAAAGAGAGAGACAGAGGGAGGGGCAGAGAGAGAGGGAGACACAGAATCCGAAACAGGCTCCAGGCTCCGAGCTATCAGCACAGAGCCTGATGCGGGGCTCGAACTCACAAACTTTGAGATCATAACCTGAGTCAAAGTCAGAGGCTTAAACCGAATGAGCCACCCAGGTGCCCCCAAAACAGTTTTTTAAAAATTCTCTTTTCTGCCCCCCACAGGCAACAATACTGTAGACACCTCACTCACGTGACATCTGTTCCCTCCATCTTTGTTCACACAACGGCCCCAGGTTTTCTTCAATGACCGGGGTCACCTTTCTCTTCCTCCTTTCCAAGCACCTCTTCCTCTTCAGGGCCAAAATCATTGGTCCTCTCAGGGGCCAAGTACGGATGCTCTCTCACTTTATACTCCCCCCTGGGCTGGTTGCATACTTGCATGAGATTTTAACAACTAAAGATCTTCCACCCAAGTAAATGTGAGTGAATCACACTGTTAAATTTCCAGCCCAGAAATCTCTCTGAGGTTCAGTCTCACACACCTGACTGCCTACTCGACACCTCGTCTTGGAGACTTCAAAAAATCACCTCAAATACAGCAATCTTCCTGTGAAATGTGAGTGTGATAAGGCTGGTCCCTGCTTAAAATGCCGTGTTGGCTTCCCTTGCTCTGAGGATCAAGACAAAAATCGTCCACAGGCCTACCAAGCAGGCATCAGGTGCCCCCGGCTCCAGTCTCCAGCCTCATTTCACAGCCTGCCCTCTGCACTGCGGCCCCACAAGCCTGAGTTAATTCCTGAACTAAAACCCTGCCGCCGACCTCAGGACTTTTGCACATGTGATTCCTCTTAATGCCTCCTCCCTCACCTTTTGCTTCCTGAACCCCCCATATTCCAAGAAAGTGGTCAACACCATTTACCATCTGTATCCAACGAGCCCTTTAATTTTTTGTAAAGCTTTTTTGGAATGAATTTAATGAATAATTTACAAGAGAATAAAGGGAGAGTGGAAACAACTTTGTTAGAGGTGTTAGAAAGGCTTTCAACAGCAAACCCAAATCTGTATCTCCTATTTTCCTGACCCTGAAGGTACAGACCCCCCAACTGGGTGGCATCCTTTGACTGCAACCAACTGCCCATCAATAGTCTTAAAGGAAGTGGACTGTACCCATCTTGCAAATGCCGATTCTACTGTTCAAATATGCATCTCTAGTGAGTTCTAACTTGTCATTACTTCTGCTGCTTCTGACAGTTGCTTCATCAAAACACAGTATCTTCGAACATTTTGACGGTTTATAATTTTGCGACGAGCACAATCATCTTCTTGGCTTAATTGGGCAACATCTTCCTTTTTAGATTTAGTCACACCGATTAGAATGACAATCTGATGATTATATTTTTCATTTCCACACCATCTATTTCTTCCAACTACCTTTGTGTGCACATCACAGTTGTTCACTCATGAAGCATATGAAGAAAATGTTTGGTACAGAAACATCCTCAAAGATGAGAGAATATTGTCACACAACCTTTTTGCCAAATGGGACAGTCTAGGTTTTTGTTGCAAAGTGCATGGGAAAGTACTTCTTGTTGGATGACTGACTGGATAAGAATACCTTATTTCTGGGGCGCCTGGGTGACGCAGTCGGTTGAGCGTCCGACTTCAGCCAGGTCACGATCTCGCGGTCCGTGAGTTCAAGCCCTGCGTCAGGCTCTGGGCTGATGGCTCGGAGCCTGGAGCCTGTTTCTGATTCTGTGTCTCCCTCTCTCTCTGCCCCTCCCCCATTCATGCTCTGTCTCTCTCTGTCCCCAAAATAAATAAACGTTGAAAAAAAAAATTAAAAAAAAGAATACCTTATTTCTTTTGTCCTTTGAAATGTACTGTTGGTGGGGTGCCTGGGTGGCGCAGTCGGTTAAGCGTCCGACTTCAGCCAGGTCACGATCTCGCGGTCCGTGAGTTCGAGCCCCGCGTCGGGCTCTGGGCTGATGGCTCGGAGCCTGGAGCCTGTTTCCGATTCTGTGTCTCCCTCTCTCTCTGCCCCTCCCCCGTTCATGCTCTGTCTCTCTCTGTCCCAAAAATAAATAAAAACGTTGGGGAAAAAAAAAATGTACTGTTGGCTCAGTGATTCCTGAGTTGGGGAAAATTCATGAAGACTATCTACATCTGGAAAATCGGTCTGAGATTTCACAATCAATTTGACCGTGATCACCACCAGAGTCTAGAGTGATTCTACAGATCTTTTTGCACTTATCTTCCGATTCACCAAACAATCATGAGATGACTTCCTCTGTCAATTTTCTTTACTATCATTGGAGAAAATGTAAAATTCTGAAAGCTCAGTTATGTTCAACTGAAGATTTTTTTAGGAAATAGGTATGGGGTGCTTGGGTGGCTCAGTCGGGTAAGCGTCCGACTTCGGTTCAGGTCATGATCTCGCGGTCCATGAGTGACTTCGAGCCCCACATCAGGCTCTGTGCTGACGGCTCAGAGACTGGAGCCCGCTTCAGACTCTGTGTCTCCCTCTCCTTCTGCTCCTCCCCTGCTCACACTCTGTCTCTCTCTCTCTACCCCCCCCCGCCCAAAAAATAAATAAACATTAAAAAATTTTTTAAAAAAGTAGGTACAAAGATAGTGTCTCCAGATTTCTTTTAGGTCTTCTTGAGAGATGATACAAAAGTGCAGGTAGACAACTCAAGGATAATATAATAATTAACATTTATTTCAGTATTGGATCACTTTATAGATTACTCCATTATTCTCTGTGTTTCTTAAATTTTAGTGTTTTCGTTTTATTCTTTTTTAGCATGGTTAGGAATAATTGATAAGTAGAGGTGAACCCATTCTCAGGTGGTTAAACAGCAAAATGTTTCAAGATATAGGAGAGCTAAGGTCACTATGATCCTATAACGTATCTTAGATTTATATGAGTCCAGGGGATCCATACGGTAACGGTAAGATAGAACCATTGTTTTCTGCTTTAGAAGAAGTAAGTACGCTCTTCCCCTGCTCCTTGGCAGACCTCTAGGAGAGCTAAAACTCATGAAATGGAAATCTGTAAAAACAGTTAAGGCCGCTCAAAAAAGGAATCCCAGGGGCACCTGCGTGGCTCAGTTGGTTGAGCACCCAACTCTTGATTTCAGATCAGGTCGTGATCCCCGGGTCATGGGACAGAGCCCCACACAGGGCTCCGCACTGAGTGTGAAGCCTGCTAGAGATTCTCTCTCTCCCTCTGCTCCTCCCTTTCCCTCTCAAAATTAAAATAAATGAAATTCCAAAACCCAAAATGGGACCCAACGGTCCCTGAGGGTACTATGAGGGTTAAGGGCACCTAGCTCCCATTTAAAGTCAGCACTGTTGCTATTCAGGGAAGGTTTTCTCCATCTTCCCGACTATGTCAAACTTCCGTGTTACGGTTTTTCCCTATCATTTTCAGAGCACTACACACAGCTCTGTTTTGACATTTATTGGTCAGATTAGAGTATTTACTCAGTGTCTGCTTTTTCACTAAATTGTCAAGATTGGGAAAGCAGAGAGTATTTGTGATCTTGATCTCTAGGGTAATCTCAGCACCTGGAGTCAGGCACGGCACATGGTAGGTTCTCAACAGGGATCTTAGGGAAAGGAGTTCAAACTCAGTTCTGTTTTTAGCTCCGCACTGTGTGAAATAACTGTAATTACCCATTACTGTTTCAGAGTTTCTCTTTTTATAAGATAATCTTTTTTCATTCACTACCCTGACCCCACCCCCAGCTACGTGATCACTGACCACCGTGAAGGAAATACATGCTAAGTACCTACTGGGGTCAGGTGATTTACTGGTTTTTACAGTCTTGCAAAGTGTATATGACACTATTCTCATTTTATAGATGGGAAACTGGTATCCAGCGGTTAAATAACTTGCACAAGGTCACAGAACCAACAAACAGGAAAAGAGATTCAAATTCATGCCTGATCTGGCTCCAACCTGTATTCTCCCCATTCCATCCAATGACACATACAGCAGGGAAGCAAAGCTTATACTCTCCTTGCCTTTTGTGTGGCGTCTAATTTAAAAGTGGAGTATATGCCACACAAGCACTGAGTGGCATTCTTTTCCTTGGAAAACAGAACGTCAGCTCTGATATATTAGTGATAGCCATGTGCTACGTAGATGTTACAGATCTGTGGAAGTTTTCCTCAGCAAAGTCAGAAGTTCCCCAATGAGGGCTCTGCCTTTTACCAGCACCTCAAAAATCTATTTCCGCTGGCTATCATAATGCTTGTTTCCATAAAACATAATAATTTAAAGCCCGGTGTTTTTAAATCCGTCAGACGTGCACATTTACGCACTCTCATAAGGTTGTAACGGCTCCCTCCTTAGAACCGACTTCGCCTCATTCATTTCTATTAGATGCTTACATCCTTCCTTTCAAAATGAAAAGGCAAATTCATGAGACGACATCCTCACTAGCCATAAAAAGGTTAGAGTGACATTAAGTGACTAATGACTGGATGTAGGAGGGAACTGAGAGTGAAGTCAAGTTGCAAATTCTACTCCCTCGTTATGATGTCTACCTGTAGGCAAGAGTATCGATCACGTCGCACGACGGTTACTGCACACCCCAAGAAGCGTGTCCCCCGACTGTGGTATTTACTACCCGGCAACATGCACACTAGTGGTTTCAATGGGGGGTGGGGGGGTTCTTGGAATCAGCCGGGGTTGTCTCCCCCCACCCCTACTCTTGGGCACATAGGACACTATGTCATAATTGGGGGATAATCTGACATGACCCCAGAGATGATTCTAACAAATGTGTCCCTCCTACCCTCTGGAAGACACACATAGATCCACAAGGTACAACCCATGTACTCCCTCTCCCCAGGCTGGCCTTAGATCTTCCTTTAGTCAACCAGGTCTGGGGACAGGAAGGACCAAGGGTCCTGAGGCTGATGAAAAAGTGGGTTGCTCAACAGGATGTCTGTGGATGATGCAGGGCAGGGAGGGCACGAGTGTTTCACCACTGGGGTCAAGTGCCAGGAGCCTAGAGATACACTGCCAAGGTCCTTGGGTAAGTCCTTTATACCCTCTAGATCTGTTTCTTTACTGATAAAATGGAGATGGTCATATCTACTGTTTAGACCTGTTTAAGGGTCACAGGGCTTCATCCACGTACCGTGACCGGCAGCTTACCCAACAAAACAACTGTTAGCTATTGTTGTTACACTCATCATAGACATGAGAATAAAAATGAAGGATGGAGCCTGTGTTTCCTGAAGAGAAATGAAATTCAAGGAAAGAAAAAGTTGTTCCCAGACATCTGATGAGTGCTGAGACAGTTAAGCGAAGCCAGATCATTGTTCAAACAAGCTCCAAAGGCTTTTGTCACTGAGAGTAAAGCCAAAGTCCTTCCAGGGCCCTCCAGGCCCTATGTGGTCTCCACCTCCTCCACCTCTGTGACCTGATCTGCTTAATCTACTGCCCGCTCCCCACCCCCCCCCCCGCCCCACCCACCTTACTCCCTCAGGCTCTCCCTCCAACCAGCCAAGCACACTCCTGACATTTCCATTCTACTGCCTGCCCTACGTGAACCACCTGGCTAAACCCTCATCTCCTTCCTGTTTTTGTCTCCACACCCTCCCCTTGATGCAGCTCACCCTGACATCTGTTTAAAATCGCAACCCTTCCTCCACCAGATCTGACACTCCCAATTTCCCTTCCTCTGCTTTATTTGTCCCCCATGGCACTTATCGCTTTCTAATGTAAATTACTGGTTATATTTAGTGTCTATCTGCTATCTCCCCCACTGGATTGTAAGCTCCGGAAGGGTCAGGGGATTTGTCTGTTTTGTTCACAGATGCTCCATCCATAAATATTTGCGGAACTTAACGTATTAGGTTGCCTTTAAGTTTTTCCTTACTGCTTTCAAGAAAAAAATCTCATCCTTGCCCTTTTCCCATCCAGCCACGTATCCATCAAAACCCCTTACTATTCAAATGATCCAGGAAATCTCTAACCATCCCAACAGATGGTTGCTGGGTAGGAAATGAACTTAGGGGTTAAATTTATTTTTATCCATCTCTTTCCAAAAGAAATGTGAGGTCATTTCAGCGGCAAGGGATCTCCCTTCAGCAGTATAGGAATTTACCGTCAGATCTACGGCAAGAAACCTGAAGAAACAAAATGATTTTTTTTTTTTTTTTTTTTTGGCAAAAGAAAGCACTGTGATTAAGAAATATACATTTGCAAATACAGCAGAGTACCCGTTTCTTAGACAGGTACAGATGCTGTTAATGCAAATGGCTGTCAAGCCCACGGCTCCCCCAAACCCCAGCACATGCTGGCTGTCTCCAAAGAGAAAACCTTCTCGAACAGAAGGTGCAGTTCTCAAGTTCTAAATAGAAAACCAACCTGAAAATATATAAATTGTTAAACTGCTCCATTTTTTTTTTTTTTTTTTTTTTTTTTTTTTTTTACTACCAAAGCACTTCGTGCTAATAAAGATGAGCTTTAGAGGATTAACAGGGATAGGCCAGGTGACAAATCACACACACATCTCGAGGAAGAAATATTCCTGGAATATGCACCAGGCTTGCAAAGCTTTTGCAGTATTTTCTGCCCGGTCTAAGTTTAGATGATCCTCTGACCACCGGGGAGCCTGCACGGTGCCAGGTTTACCCCAGCTCACGCGACAGATTTTCATCTCTGTGACTTCAGGTCACATTATCGCACGAGTGAACTGCTATTTAGGTCAGCTAAGAGTCTCTGCCTAATTGAATGTGCATTTTATCCTTGGTGTTCATGCTCTATATATCAGGATTTTAGACAGTTATTGGGGAATGGGGAAGACAGACAATATTGGTTTCAAGATGCAGAAGGACTGTGATAATTATACTCAGTTTGACACAGAACAACCCAAAACGTCTGAATAATTTAAAGTCTCTCATTCTTGAACGTTGGGTTTGCTTTTAAACTGAATCACTACCATTTAAGCTGATATCACTTGCTTATATACTACTTGTTCCACAGCGTTAAACTTTTTTTTTTTTTTTTTTAAACTGAGAAGTATTGCTTCATTTTAACTGTGAAGCTTAGGGTTCTGGAAAAAAGAAAGCAGTGTGTTATTTGTTTCTTTGCAACAGGCAAACAAAAATGACTCTTTGGCTAGATGACCACAGAGCGTGATGAGGGGTGAACACTAGAAAGGCACCTGCTAAAATTAGCGAATTAATCCAAATCCTACATGTGGTTGAGGAGAAATGGAATCCCAGGGTCAGAAAAGATGTCCTCGCCCAGACCTCAGGATTAGGTTCAGTGTTATCAATGGAATGAGATGGTGCTGTTGGGGGTACGTTCAGACTTTGAGAAGGCTTGAAGGAGAATCTTTTACCAAAACCAAGAAATATAAACTCCAGGAGGCGGCCATCAAGACTCTCCCCAGCAGGTGCTAGAAGAGTGCCTGATACACGGTGGACCCTTAAAATATTTGTGGAACAGACTCTGGGATGAAGTTTCCTGTAGTTCAGTTGAGTGAGGGCAACCTTACTGGATGAACACTTTTGTTTTTAATGTTTATTTATTTTGAGAGAGGGAGAGAGAGAAAGAGAGAGCGAGCGAGAGAGAGCACGCGCAAGAGCGGGGAGGGGCAGAGAGAGAATCCCAAGCGGCTCCACACCGTCAGCATGGAGCCAGATGTGAGGCTTGAATTCACAAACAGTGACATCATGACCTGAATCGAAATCAAGAGTCGGACACATGACTGACGGCGCCACGTGGGCACCCCCAAACACTGTTCTTTAGGAGCTACGTTAGAGGACCCGCATCGACAGTAAAAGGCACAAATTCCACCCTCCTCCCAAAAAATAAAGATGTTCAGGCTCTACCTTTCAGTAAGTCTGACTTAACGGGTTGGGGCGGGACCCAAGCATCAGTGTTTTTATTTACAGCATCACCCAGGTGATTCTAATGCACAGCGAAAAATAAAAACCACTGATCTATACACAACACTGAATTCTCAAACCTGAACATCTCGATATAATAACGTTTTATCTACGCTGACAAGCAAGAAGCATATTCCAAGGACATTTCCCATCAAGTCAAGAAATAACCCTCATGTCTAGGATGCTTTAACTTCAAATGTGATTCCCAAATTACCCTGAAATAGAAATGCTCGGCACAGTGCCTCACACGCAGTGATGCTTTCAGAGAAAACTTGGGAGATAAAACCCTACAGTTTTCACTCCCGGCGTGTCCATGTTTCTGGGCCGACATTTTACAAATAAACCCCCAAGCGTTGTGGCAGCAGCCTGACCACCTCAAACCAGCGTTTCTTGTTTAACGATTTCAAATCACTTCACCCATCGATCTCCAGCGGGGAGCAGGCATGCACAAGGCAGCCCCTTCCTCCTACGTGCAGTGTGTTCCTACACAGCAGTCGGTCTCAAACACATTAAACAAGGAGGGCGCTCGAACTCGGAGGGGCCGAGGAGAAAGTTAAAGGGGGCAGGTCTGAGGCTATGAAATGCTGAGAACGTTAGGACATCAAGAAACTCTACCATACAAAATACTTCAAGTTATACTTTTCCTGGGGGCTCCTGGGTGGCTCAGTCGGTTAAGCATCTGACTTGGGCTCAGGTCACGATCCCACGGGCTGTGGGTTCGAGCTGTGCGTTGGGCTCTGTGCTGACAGCTGGGAGCCTGGAGCCTGCTTCAGGTTCTGTGTCTCCTCCCTCTATCCGCTCCTCCCCAGCTCATGCTGTCTCTCAAAAATAAACGGTAAAAAAAAAAAAAAAAAAAAAAAAAAATACACCTACAAAAATAAATAGATTAAACTTTTCCTGTACTTATTTTATTTGACTGCAATGACCAAATCTGGCATGGGGACAGGTCACGCCTCAGGAGGTACGAACTGTGTTGGGGACACCGTTCCAAGCCGGCTCTGTCCTGGCACAGCTGTGGTTCAGGGTCACTCACGCAGGATTTAGAAGCTGAATCCAATTACAAGGCGCATCGGAAGAAAGTACCACGCCCTCGGGCACCTCCGAGAGCACAGGGCTGTTCAGTGACTTGAGGAGACAAACTGCAATTTGACTCTTCAAACGCCCTGCTGGCTGGGCCCAGCTGGTCCCCAGCCCCCTCCCGAGCCTGACTTCATCGCTCTGCGCTTCCTCGTCCATTTGGAGCACCAGCTTCTGACTCAGGGCAAAGATAAGTGCTTCCAATAAGCTCTGCAAGGAAGAGAACCCAGGACAGACAGCTATGGCCACGTCGGCTGTTTTCGCGTTTCTACTCTGCGTCCAGCCCCCAGAGCCTGAAACTCTCAGTTCATCACATCAAGTCAAATCACTGAAAGGCAAGGGTTCTAGGCCCTCACGAAAACCATGCATACACTTGAGGGATTTCAGATATTCGACAAGATGGGTTTGGGAGGCCTGGAGTTTCCTCAGGCGGAAGAACCACTCTGATCTCTCCTAGCTTCCCTCCGGCTGAAGGAATTCTTCCCATGCTGTTCTCCAGCCTGACTGCTGTGATCCCGGAGTGTGGGGCTTTTGCTTTACTGCGACTGCACCCATCCTTCCTTCCTCCTTGCCTCTCTCCAAGGTCTCAAGCCTTTGGTGTGCAGAAAGGACAGTGGTGACACAGGTGAAATGGAGACAAGAGATCCCAAGTTGTCCTTCATAACCGGCTCAGCCTCGAGCAGCACTCCCTTCGTGGTGAGGCCAGGGCCCCCTTACCCGAGAACCTGCTTACAAAGGGCTCTTTAATTTGCTTTCCACCTAGTACCTCAATTCCCCCCACAAAGCCCACGAGGCAGGCCAAATTTATTAAGCCCACCGTAAGGACAAACCGAAGCACAGCATCACCACACCAAAACAGATAATAGATTCAAATCAAATTAAAAGGTCAGGGATCGAAGATCTTTGACCACAGATCATTTTGGTGGCTCCTTAAAACTGCATCATCAAGCGGTGAAGCCACAGGCTTCAGTAGAGGAAGACGGGGATCAAAACACCTGTATTCCAGGGGCTGTTCTGCTCACCTGTGTCCACGTGTCCCCCAGCTTCGCTCTCACACCCCAAATACAGTAAGCAGGGCCTCACCCAACTGGCTCACAGGGGTGGCCGAAAAATCATGCTTTATACTTCAATATAACGCGTTAGCTCAGGTCATGATCTCGTGGCTCACGTGTTCGAGCCCCTGTTCGGGGCTCACGTGTTCGGATTCTGTGTCTCCTTCTCTCTCTGCCCCTCCCTCACTCGTACTCTGTCTCTGTCCCTCAAAAATAAACAAAACATTAAAAAAGAAAAAAACCCCAAACAATTAAAGCCACTAGAAGCGAAGTAGAAAGGAAATATGATGTAACCCATTTCAAGGAGTCCTTTAAAATTTTTCATCAAAGAAACGTGGAGAGCCATTGTAGCTGAATACATCCCACCTCCAGGAGGAGGTGCAGAGGGTGCTTACAAGGTCACTGAGTGCCTCAGCTCAGCCAATGGGGCCTGTTCTATTTCTCCTCTTTGGCATGCACGGTATCGAAATACTAAAGTCAAACAGGGCGGGGGCAAACTGAATTCTCCCGGGGCTCCAGGGGAGGGCACTTGAACATTAGACTTAGGTGGGATTTTCCCTTCAAATAATATATTCTCATTTGGTTGGGAATGCAGTTTTTTTCATTTTGTGTTGACTCCTCTTTATTTCTAGGCATTCTGAGAGGTAGGAAGGAGAAGAAAGTTCCATTTAACACATGTCCTGCTAACAGTAAGAATTGGAATTGGTCTTGGGGTTTGGTTGCTTTTTTTTTTTTTTTTGGTCTTGCTTCTTATAATTTGATAACTGTTCTTTGTGATGGACTGCTGGCACGTGTCAGAATCTTGCTGGATGCGGTTTCTTCAAGTGCATCACTCTGACAAGACGGGGGAAAAGATTTGGAGAAGCAGGCTAAGAAGAAATATTTCCTGGCTCTTGTATCCCCAAGTTAATACCCCAACAATCATCATCCCTCGTGAGGTCCTCACACTTAAAAAGCCAGGTTCAAGGACTTCGGGGGGGGGGGTGTGGGGAGGAATAATATTTCAATGGCTTTGAGTGTATAATTAGTGTTTGTATCCATACGGGCCCGACATTCTTGGATGAACACTTATCCTAATGAAATCCTCCCCCACAAGACCCTGTCTGGGGCTTCTTTCTAAGAGCTCCATGGTAAGTAGGTGTTTATCATGCCTCGAACTTGTTTTTCCTTTTCCTCTTGTCTTCTCCATAGATGAACATTTAGCAAAATGAAAATTTCCTCCAGGTAATTACCTGGCTGTATTTCAAGGCATTCATGAAAACTACTGCTCCCTCTGGTGAGGGATTCTGCTCACCGGGCACAAGAATTAGGGCAGTGGGTCTGGGAGCCCGCTCTGTGTCACCACCCTGGGCAGGCAGCCCCCTCCCACTCCCTCCCGGAGGCAGTGAGAGAGGCTCTCAAAGTCCGGGGCTCATTAGCTCCGGTGCCATCTAGCTAAAAGTCGGGTCTGGGACCTCTTGTTCCTTCCGGGGCTCTATCTGCTGCCTCTTGAGATGGATTTCTCATCAGGGCAGATGGCTTCCCTATTATCCAGATGGTTCCAGACTCTACTGGCACAGCTGCCTGGTCTTCCTAGCACAGCCTCCCCTGGGCGAGCTGTTCTGGACTCAGTTGAGAGCAGGTGACTGGATACACTCACTCAGCTGGTCCTGACGCCCTCCTCCTCCTGGGGGTCGGAGGGAGGCCCCCTCCCCAGAGCGCCTTTAGGAGCCTGGCCTTGGCACTGGATTCTCCCCCCAGGACCCTCACCTTTCACTGTATATAAAATTCCCACAGTCCTAGGACATCTAGGTTTGGGCTTTTTTTGGGGGGAGGGGGGGCGTCTAAGGTTCCAGAGTCATTTCTGATGTCTATGCGCTTTCGGAATTCAAAAAATTTTTTTATTCTGAATTCCCTAATTGATCGCAACGATTCTCTTCGAGCCCTGGTTCCTTCCTAGCATCTTCTTCACCTCTGCTGAGAGTCGTGGTCCACTCTTTGAATGAAAAGAAATCCTCCAACTCTGATTCCTCTTACGTGTTCTCTGAGGCTTCTATCAAAAAAACAAACCCACACTCTTGGCAAATACTCCGTTCTTATTCGTAAAATGTATCACCCTTGACTCCCTTCCTTTACAAGGCAGACACTCTCCCTTTCTGTGTAAGGGTTCCTCAGGGATCCAACTCCATCCCATCTCCCGCCCGCCCTCTCTTCCTCTCTCTCATTTTGCATCATGAGTGCATCTTCTTGAATTTATGCTTATAACTGCATTTTACACTTTTACCTGGTACAGAGATGGTCACAGTACTGAGAACCTCGGACAAGTTACTTCAGCGCAAACTACACAGCATGCTATTAGCCATGTATTCCCAGCTACGCATTTTACAAAAGGCAGAAGAGGATCTAACCATTCCTTCCAGCCATTCCTATCCACTAGGAACAACCAGGCCTCATTTATGGAATAACCCTAGAAATACCACCGAGTGTGAAAGGGTATATCCTATATGAAGAATGAATTGCCTGCATGATTTCTGTATGATTATAAACTACATTTTAAATAGTTGTATAGGCTAATGGAACATAAAATACAATGATATGAGTATAGTTCTACCTGCAACAAAAAAATCTCCAGTTTCCTTCAGAGATTTTTATCTACATGGGAGCGCAGTATTCTCCATTTTCAATGGACAAACACACTGAAAGCGGTTCTGTTGAAAACAAACAAAAACTCTTTCTAAATGCATTTCTTGGATTTAGGCCATTGTCACAAAATCACTACTCTTCTGTGTGGCTCCCCTGGCTGCTTTTAAAGCTTTGTTTTCAAATACAAAAGCAGATTTGAGCATTGCTGGTAGTGAGTGCTGT
The DNA here is from genome assembly GCF_022079265.1 of Lynx rufus. Taxonomy (NCBI): domain Eukaryota; kingdom Metazoa; phylum Chordata; class Mammalia; order Carnivora; family Felidae; genus Lynx; species Lynx rufus. Next base: position 10,091,524 of record NW_025814889.1, on the reverse strand, counting down.
CGATGGGATTTAAATAATACAGCAGTTGGGACTGAAAAGGAACCCTTAGAAACGGCTAGACAGGGGACAGACCAGATGGGGACAGTGAAGGCTGAAGAGCCTCGCTCGCAAGATGGTGGCCAGCGTTGGCACTGGGTTTATGGAATGTGCCACGCTTTTCCATTGCTTTCAAGAGTTTGAGTGAGCAATTGGGTTTAAAATCGGGTCATGTTTACCAAAAAGATTGTGTTTTTCTCTTCAGAATCCATTCTACAGAACATGAGGGTTAGATTAGGTCTTAAAAACCACTGAGGACCAGCACATCTATCCTACTCACCCACTCAGGAGCCTCTAAGGCATGAGGGCACCCGGATAAAATAGAAATTTTTGAAAGAAGGAAATACACTTATGTGAACTTATATTATCCGTATCTCTGTTAAAACTATTCCTTAAAAAAATTTTTTTTTAATATTTATTTTTGAGAGAGAGGCAGAGGGCAAGCAGGAGTCGGGGGCAGAGAGAGAGACACACACAGAAACTGAAGCAGGCTCCAGGCTCTGAGCTGTTGGCACAGAGCCTGATGTGGGGCTTGAACCCACAAACCGTGGGATCATGACCTGAGCCAAAGATGGATGTTTAATGGTCTGAGCCACCCAGGCACCCTATTAAAACTATTCCATATGAAATGATTATATTCTGTCAGGCCAACAATTCCCTTTATCGTTCTTTCAGTTATTCCAATTCAGAAACTTGGTAGAATCAGGAATTTACAGTATTTATAACTGGCTGTTATTATGATAAAACTGTAGTACTAACTGTAGAATAAGAATGGCTATCAATTGGACTTTAAAGGCATTCTACAAATGTGTATAGTCGACCTATTGTTTTGTGTGAATGTGAGTATATCCATCACCTATATTCACCCTATGCTAGTAAAGGACACAGAGAGAAAAGACCCGTGAAGCATGAGTTAACACCTTTCCCATCAACATTTTTTTCCCCAGTTTTTCAGACCAACTAGAAATCTGTATGAATGACACATTTGACACATGGAGTAAAGATTATGACCATTATGTTAATATCTACATTTCAATCAATTTTCACCATCTACTATGGCTAGCTCATGGATTTGTGTCCCATAGAATATTCTGGAAAAGGGAGTCTATGGTCTTCCATTACTAGTATCTTAACCCTCTTGCTCAGACCTTCATTTGACCTTCACATTTCACCGAAGCAGGGCCCAGCCACAGAGTCTCCTCTGGTCTGTTGTAAAATAAGATCAGGAAGGACAATGTAGTAGATTTTTCATAAAGCAAAATTATTTAAGTTAAAAGACAGTCCTATTAATATTCACTGAGATGGTCTCCAAAAACTTAAAAATTATGATGAAAGCTGATGCCAGATTTTCTTCAACATCCTTGATTTTCTTAAATCCTGGTCAAAATAAAATCTTAGCACCTTATGCTGATCCCTCCCTCCAGGTGTAAGAGCCACAGCCCTAAGTATCAACCACCTCTTTCTGATGACATGATGAAACAACCCAAAGGAAGATGGAAGATGAAATCACTGGCGCAGGAGATTAACGATGGAGTAAGAGGTGTGGCTGGATCCCATGACCACTGCTATATAAACATGCACCGGCTTCACAGGCATCATCAGAGCTCTGACTGTGCACAACCTGTGCGCAAGCTCTGTACTGAAGAACATAATGCCACTACTCACAATCTGAGGATCTGAGCTCAAGAATCTGCTGCTTTCTAAAGATGTCGGCCATTATACATCAAAATTAAATGTGGCTATGTTTGGACAGGACCAAAATGGAATATTGTTTTTCCGTATGTTCCAAACGATCCAAATGTAGTTCTATTATTTACAATAATATCAGGAATAACTATAAACCAAACTGCCAAAAGTACATTCAAGATGAGCTCATACGGAGAAGAACCGGTGTACGTCGATGAACGCTCAACTAATTGGGTCAGTCTCTTTGCAACGTGCTTCTTGGAAGAAGAATGACAGAAATTTGTTGACAGAAGTTAAAAAGTATCCTTTAACCTACAAATGGCAGGAAGAAAAAGAGAACGCGGGAGGTCTCCTCCTGATCCGGCCACAGCACACAGCTGAAACTGACGGGGAATGTGTCTGAATTGTTTTATCCCCTTGGGAGTCTCTCAGGGGGAAGCGCAGACCGGCGGCCATTTTCAGGGATGAATCGCGCCCTAGGAAGCCCTGAACCAGACCAGCACATGCATCTACTTAATTGAAGAGACTCTGTTGAGGAAACTAATCAACTGTTGATCCGAGGAACAAAAGAATACTCCTGTGTGACATTTTGCTGAGAAACTGGCTGTAATAATAATAATGATAATAATAATAATAATAATAATAATAAGTGTCCAGAGAATGTCACATAATTATAGTGTTTATGGGTGATAATTTATTTATTTTTTTAACGTTTATTTATTTTTGAGACAGAGAGAGACAGAGCATGAGAGGGGGAGGGGCAGAGAGAGAGGGAGACACAGAATCAGAAGCAGGTTCCAGGCTCTGAGCCATTAGCCCAGAGCCCGACGCGGGGCTCGAACTCACGGACCGCAAGATCGTGACCTGAGTTGAAGTCGGACACTTAACCGACTGAGCCACCCAGGCGCCCCTGGGTGATAATTTAAAGGCACAGATGAATTGGATTTGTTCTGAAGGACTCTTCCAACCTGTGAGAATTCAACTTCCTACGTTATGACCTTGGTTTCAAAAATCTTTGAAATAATGAACCCTCTACTACAAAATTATATTGAAGAAGATTTAAAAAAAAATAACTCAGGCTTCAGGCAGGAGGAAAGTTAAATAGAATAACATGGGATCTCACTCTAAGGACAGCAACGGGCTCTGAGGCATTAGTATGGAGCAGTGTGTTAGTGTGAGAAAAACACTAGATTCTGACATCAGAAGACCTCGGCTACCTGACTTGCAGGCTTCACCTTCCTGGGCTACAGTCTCCCTCTGAATCCCACCAGAGTAACAGGACCGCCTAATTCACCAACCTGTTGTTTAGATCAGACAAGACACAGGCTGTTTAAGAGCTTTCTTTTGCAAAGGACCCTGCCCTGTGTGAGAGACATTTATAAGGACCCAGAGAAGTGCCAATTAACGACAAGACCATGACATTATATAAAGAGAATTATGTTTTATCTCTCTGCAGTTTAGTTTTTCACTTTTAAATATGGCACTGCTTGGTTCCGAACAGGGCAAAAGTCCATTTGATGAAGCCACAGGACGGCACCCAAAGCCCCTGCAACAATGATCATCTCCGAAGCAAACACATATCAGCACGTTCCAGTCTGGTGCTTTCTAGGGCCAAACAACATAGGTTGGTAACTGTATAAAGACACGTCTATCTTTGTCTGGATCAAGCCAGGTCGGGTCACAGCAACTACAAACTAGACCATATGAACTAAATTCTGCAATGTCTTTGAACAAGGGTAATGGTCTCCATTGGCTAAAGTCTTCTCCGGGTTCCCCCAAATGGTCCCCAGACCCAAATGAACAAAGCCGAAAGTATGAACAACAAATAGCACACGTGAGAAATGAAATCTTGCAAGTCTAGGAAGCAGTTTGGGTCATTAAATTGCACAGCAATCCTATATAGTAAACAACAGGAAGATAAAAAAAAAAAATTTTTTTTTTTTTTTTTTAAGTTTTTGGGGCACCTGGGTGGCTCAGTCGGTTAAGCGTCTGACTTTGGCTCAGGTCACGATCTCATGGTTTGAGAGTTCGAGCCCCGCTTGAGGCTCTGTGCTGATGTCTCAGAGGCTAGAGTGTGCTTCAGATTCTGTGTCTCCCTCTCTCTCTCTCCAAAATAAGTAAACATAAAAAACTAAGAAAAAAAGTTCTTATTGATTTTGAGATAGGGTAGATCAGGGGAGGTGCAGAGAAAGAGGGGGAGAAAGAATCCCAAGAAAGTTCTGCATTGTCAGTGCACAGCCCGATACAGGGCTCGAAGTCACGAACTGTGAGATCATGACCCGAGCCGAAACCAAGAGTCAGACACTTAACCAGCTGAGCCCCCCAGGCACCCAAACAGGAAGATATTTTATATGAAGCTTCAGCATTTCATCCTCAGCACAGCTCCACCCAGAATTAAATTAAATCCCTTGCTTATACATCAGAAACTAGTTCATAATTATGGATTTGGGTCATTATCTGATGAGCATCCGTCTTCCTCTCCGATGTAAGCACCACGAAGGAGGTCACTTCTGTCCTGAAACCCTACCTAGCCCTCAGCTTGGTGCCTGTCCCCCAGCAGGCATTCCGTCTGCAATGAACCATGATATCAAACGCAGGATCTGACTGGGGGAGGCGCTGAGTTGAGTTTCATAAACAGGCACTGCTTAGCTAGGTTACCACGTTTTATGTCGGCCGGCTGAGCTGGAGAGGCAAGCCCACAGGAATACTGCCTGGGCCCCTGACCTGCTGGGCTTCAATATTCCCCATAAGTAAGAAATGGATAATCCTAAGACAACCGTGTGCGTGTCCGTTGTTTTCAACGTCCAAAATGTAAGTTGGCATTCCACATGGCATGTGGCAGAAAGGATGCTTTCAAGATAGCATCCGCCCCATTGTACAGCCCCTATTCAACCCAATACAAGTTCTCTCTCAAGGAGGATCTAAAAGGCTAACCTTTTTCAAGCAGAGCTACCTTTCTAAGAAAAATTAGAAACAAAAGACAAGGGAGATGTAGCTTGGAGCCCTCTCCCAGACCCGAGCACCCTCCCCCTTTAAGAACATCCCCATGCCTAAAGAAGACAATGCGGGGCCCCCACGGTGGACCCACTAGGCTTCCAGGCTTCCACGTGCTGAAAGCAGGCTCGGTCTTGGGAAGAAGCAGGTGGGTTCCGTCGGGGGTGGGTTCCTTGCACTCCCCTTCCCTCACGAATGGGAGCTTTGCGCAGAGGGAGCCAGGACGCAGGCAAGGGGGTGGGCAAGCGAGGGACACGTCCACCAGGCTAGTGGGTGGCGGGGAGCAACAAGCCGTAAGAGACACCCGACAGTCTGCAGAGCTCTGAGTGCCAGAGGGGGACGTGTGAGCATGGGTATCCAGAGAAGAAGCCTGCCACCTCCAACCCCAATGGCTTTAGCGCGACCGGTCTGGCCACGGGAGCATGGAAGGGACTGGAGAGGGGACAGTCGGGGGACAGAGAGACCACATGGAAGAGACCATGTGGGTCAGGGAGAAGGGTCCCGTGGCAGTGGACCTGGCCCAGCAGAACCAAGTCAGGCCCACATCCTGGCTCAAGAAAGGCCACATTCTGATAATACAAATACCCCCTACCTGCCTCAGTTTCCACCCCTTTGTAGTGTCCAAGCATCTCCTCCATGTCCCAGAAGTCTGTGAAACCCAAATCCATCAAGATTCCCCAACACTGTGCTGTAATGATTTTTACATAGTGCATTTTCTTTTACTGTTCAAAAGGGATCAACACAGGCAGGATGTTTTCATGCCCCTTAAACTGGATTTCTCTCTGGGAACTGCAGGGACAGACTCTGGGACACAGACAACGCTCTGTTCTCAAAGAGCCACATTTTCTGTGGTTCATTAACTCCTCCCAATGCCACTGGGTTCTCTGCCTTTAGCAGGAGGCCAGCTTGTCAGTAAACCCAGAGGGAACCGAGAACTACAGGAGCGCAGCTGGGCTGCAGACCCCAATGTAACCACTGAGGAACCACCCGTCCCTGCGGACCCCCAGCACCCAACCCACAGGTGACACGTGGGACCAGCAACGCCCATCACACCCATGAGGGGGCACGGGGACGGCGCAGACCCAGAGGACCTAACCAGTGCTCCATACTGTCCTCCTCCCACAAGATCTGTTCCAGATACTCTGTTCCCGCCCCCAGCTGTGACAAGACAGTCTGTGAAGGCTGTCCCACAGACCATCTCATCCTCCTCCCCCTAACACCAGGTATGCAAATACAACCTGTTCAAAGAGAAAAACCCAACCACCTGAAGGAGGCAGGCAAGACATTCCAATCAACTACTTCTCTGTGGACCTTTCCATCCTAAGTACACTCTGGGAGCTGCTACCTGGCAGGAGGGGTCACAAACAAAATGACAAAGTAAGCTTGTTTTGGACAGGAAAAAAGAAGCAAGAGATTAGAACTCAAGCAAAGGACAGGAGAGACAAAAAAAAAAACCATCAAGTTGGAAGAAAAAGGGAATGAAAGGCAGTTGTTGAGTGGCTCGGGCTAAGGTAAAATCAAGGTCCAGGCTTGCAGTTTTGCGGGGGGGGGGGGTGGTTATTTTGGGGGTTTTCTGTTTGTTTTTGGGGTCGTCTGTTTGTTTTGGTGGTGGTGTTTTTCAGACTGTGTCCTTAACCCCTCCCCGTCTATTTCTGCCATGAAACGATGAGATACGAGCAGGGTACCCATGCTCATGCAATCCTGCTGACACCAGAAGGCAACAGAGGGGCCATGATGGGATCCAGCCCACTTGAACACATTGTTATCTTCCCCGTAATAAAAACACTGCTAAAAGTCAAGTTGCTGGGACTCTCAGTGCAGGCTCACATCTGCATCGGCAAACCAACACTCAGGAAATTGGGGGGTGGGGGGAACATACACAGAGATGTGCTTTCAAAAAAAAATTAAAAAGGCACACAAACCAGGGTAGCTATCAAAAACAAGGGTGAAATTTGTTACCCCCACCCCCAGCAAGAATAAAGGAAAGACAGAACAGTTTGTTCAAAGTTACATAAGAACGTGCAGAAAACAAGAAATGATGTCCTTCTTGCCAATGTTTCAGGGTAATAGGTTACACCCCAGATCCCACTCAATTCTGTACACATTTTGCAGCTCCTCTAAGCTTCTGATACATAAAGGCAGCGTGCAGGGACAAAGACAGGGCTGTAAAATCCCTAATTTTTGTTTTCACGACAGCTTCAACGATGTCGTGCTCTCTGTCATTCATTTCAATTAAATCTTCTGCGCTCAGAACATTTACATGCAACACATCCATGTGTGTGCGTTTTGGAGTTTTTAACCAACTAATTCAGATACCTACACTGGTAATTAGAGTCATTGAATAAGAACCAGATTGGCTGAAACAAAAAATGACAGTGCTCTGTAACACATCACGTTAAAAAGTTTGGATTGCCCCCTCGAGAAGAGAGAAGAAGACCGTGTTCTTAAATTCTATCTTTCCATGTTTTATGGATGTGTTTTCACAGCTCAGTTGATCTTAACGAGCATACTGTTGCTGTCCAGTGGGGGTGATGTAACTCCTTCCAGATGCCAATATTCCTCACGTTGGGGGTGGAGGTGGGGACAACAGAAAACCAGGGCTGGGGAGCACTGCAACATCCACCATCACAAATGAACACCTTGAAATGTAGTAAAGTTGCACAAGTACCTGATGATGCCCGGAGTACAGAAAGCCAACCATCTCTGTATAAAGGGCATGTGGTTTCATCTTCTGCCACGTTTATATACGTATACGAAACGGCTAAAAATGCATATGCTGCTCATTGCCAATTCTAAAAACGCAGCAATCGCCCCCATGCAAAGGAAAAAAAAAGTCAACTTTGCTATATTTGGTAGTGTTAATAACCTGCAGCTAGAAAACTCTACTCTTTCCTCTGACAGTGCCTCAGAGATTAATAGCCTCCCCAGTTCAAACTAGACTTCCCTGGCATTTTCTAGTGACTGAGAAAAGCAACATGACGGTGTTGCTAACTGGAATATGGCCTTGGCGGGGGGGGGGGGGGGGGGTCACAGGAAAAACCATGAACTTGAAAGAGTACAAACCGGCAAGCAATAATTCTGACATTTGGGTATGTGGCTTCATGGGCTTGTTTAAATTATGAATGACTGACTTCAAATGAATATTAACTTGAGTTTTCCATAAATTTGGAAGTTGACATCCCAGAGGGGGGTAAAAAAAAAAAACCCAAAAAACCAGACTTGTGACCTTTCTGCAGTATTTCACCCTAGAAGTAATTTAGCCACAGAATGCCAAGTGAATTAGGCAGTGAAATTTTGTCTCAATATAAATAATACAGAATGAAATTTTCTATATTCCAGAAAAATTTCACCAGAAGCCAGCATTCAAGACCTTCGGGAGTGACAGAATTACTGACAGAGTAGTTTCTTTCGTATTGTAAATTTTCTAAAAAGCATTAAATGTTTGCCTGCTTTGGAAATGGAACTGAAATTGTGTCTACCACATCTGACTGCACAGGAAAGAGCAGCCGTCCATATCCTTGATCTCTGAGGCTTCTTTAGGAAGCAGAGATGATGATACTACCAAGGGTTTTCACATTGTTTCCCAAGGTATGCTCTGCGGGGGTTCCAGAAGATGCTCCGTCAAAAGTTTCCAGGACCACCAAAGAGTCTAGAAACACTCCTCTTTGATGTCCACATGCCTAAGAGCCATGTTAAACGTTCTGACAGTCCTGAATTAAAGTATTAGAGACGCTTTAAGCCTGCATCTGCAAGCTTGCCTCATTCTTCCTCCAGAAGCCTTTTCATCCAGCCAATGCCTTCCTGGTGTTCCATGGAACCCACTTTGGGAAATGCTAATCTAAAAACCCCTCACGTGTCAGCTGAGAGAGCAAAGAGTGAAAGTCAAACTGAAAGACTCAGCAGAAAACATATTTAAAGGTCTTCAATATCTCTGCACAGAAGGCTTCCTTGCCAGTGGTCACGAGAAACTGAAACTCAGAGGGGTTCCCCCCCCCTCTGTTTTCGTGAAGGAAAATATCACTTTCCTGCATAATCTGATGGTCAAATAGGAAGTTTAAAGGATGTGCAAAACAACCACCACCCCCAAAATTCTTTTCTGGTGAAGATATATCCAAGTGCTCACAGCTCAGAAAAACAGGAGGAAATAAACAATGAGCTTGGGAATACGGTAATTCCAAACAATCCTTCCTCTGCAAGTCCGATTTGTTTTTTATCGACTCTCTATAAATCTTTTTTCTTCTCCCCAGTGACTCAATCAAATGTTAGCTTGGTGGACGCGATTTCAATCAAATTTAAAATTTTAGAAAATGAAGCAACAACAAGCTAAAAGCTTCAGCTTTATGCTAATGGGGAGGAGACACAGGGTGAAATGAGATCAATGACAAGGGACTTTAACAAAACTCTTTGGGAAGTAGGTATAAGGATTCTCACTCACGTATTAGTCCTGAGGGTTCTGTTGGCTATTATTAGTGTTCTCTGTAAAATGAGTCAAGAAAAGAAAGGGTAAATGAGGAGAACCTTGGAGAAAATGAAAATGATAGCACATCAGGGACATACAAGCCATGAAAATTAGCACTGAGCCCACATGCCCAGGACATAAAAGAAATCAGGACACTCTTAATGAGACTCAGGCAGGGCACTTAATGAGAACCTTAATATACTTTATCTTCCCTTTATATTTCATTTTGGTGTCATTAGACGCAGCGAACCAACAAGTATTTATTGAGTGCATACTCGGTGCCCGACCCCAGGGCCCAGCGCTCTGGGGAGGTCTCCAAAGGCGAGCAGCAGTGGTTTGTGACGTCGGATTTCCTGATCGGCAGCAGCAGAACCACCCGGGAGCTCATCAGAAATGCAAATTCTCAGCCCCACTTGGGGCCCACTAAATCAGAAAGTCTGGGCACGGGCCCTGGCATTCAGAGCTTCCCGCATGCCCCGCAGCGGTTCAATGCTGGTGTGCAGTGATGTTCGGGAACCACTGGCCTACAGTGCAGTTGGAAGACAGGAAAACCTTAGACGGTAGCAGGTGACAAAACAGAGCTGAAAAATCCAGACAGCTCAGTGTCATTGAAGGTACAGCTCCTCAGGAGCAAGCCGTTGCCTTTAAGGACAAACCCAGGGCGTCTGAAATTCTATTCTCTTTCTCTCCCCGCCACCCCTAGAAGCTTAGGCAAAAAGAGAGAAGACCGTGGACTCTCATTACAACTAAATGAACACACAAGCTAATGGGTATTCCGAGCATCTCGGCCAGATGCGGCGCTACAGAAAGATCGATTTCTATTCTTTAAATAGGCTATAAACATATATGGTACCTTAAGGGGGTCTCTATCTGTGTTATATTTGTTATTTGCAACGAGTCAAATGAGATACGGTTCTGCGTTCTAGGGGAATACATTTGCACTTTATTGCCCTATTTAAAGTCCTTTTACTACTCTTTACCTGACAGCCATCGTAACATCCCTTTACTCAAGAATATTTCTTCAGACTGTGCAAATGTTGTCAGATAATAATAGTAATAATAAATGCAGTTAACATTTATCGAGCATTTTATTACGTGCTACGTACCTGATATAAATCACCTACTAGAATTCGCCAACTCATGAGGTAGCTGTGATTCATCCCATTGTACAGGTGAGGAAATTGAAGCTGGCAGAGAGAAAATCTCACTGGTACGCAGTGCCCTCAAGAGTGAGGTTAAGGTTCAAACTCGGGTGAACCGGACTCTAGAGAGCAAGTCCTTAACCACTGCATCATATTCTCCTGAATTATTTAGTGTACTGGAAGGCACTGGGACATTAGCTTCACCAAAGTTAGTATCAGCCTCACTTATTTTTGGCAACTGCATGAAACGAAATAAACATACAAGAGGAAGGCTGGAAGGTACCCGAACAATCTGGAATCCTAGGTAGTGATGCACAACACCACAAGCAGAATAAAACCAATGTAAAAAAATACATGGACTTATTTTGTCAATATCCTTTTTGGTATTACGGTATCTCAAGACCACAATTAGGTAAGATTCCCAATAGCAGATTCTTATCCTTGGATATTTATTATAAAACTATTAGAGCTCTATGTGTATATAAGTGAGGTCCTTATTAGTAGAACCACAGTAATAAGATATTAGTACAATATTATATCCTAGGGTATTATAATACAGGGCTATTATCACGTACTTGGCTAATAGGGTCCATACTGTTATAATGTATTAAAGCCAGATTGAGTCATAAAAATGACAATAATATAATCATCATCTTTGGTACTTGGGGGGGAAAACATTTTTCAGATGAGGCCTCCAAAGCACCTGCCTAGCATCAGTGCAAATGCATACGTGGAGAAACCGTGCTGTAGAAAAGGCTTACACGAATTTAGGCGTAAATGCTTGGAAATCTTTTGCAAAATGTAGGAAAGATTAAAAGCCCACCCAATATAGGTTGACAGCAAAAAAGATCCCGAGTGATGTCAGGAAGAATAAAAATAACCTGCTCGCTGCACATTCATCTATCGAACGCCCTGCACGTGCTGAGTACAACTCCAGGCAGGAGCACACGGTAGCGGCCCAGAGACAAGAAGCCTCTGCCGTGTGGCGGGCAGGGCTCACGTCCCAGAAGACGAGGGGGAAAATGAACAAATAAGTAAACAGACAGACACTGTAGGTTCCAACAGCGAGAAACGGCATTCAGGGAGATGGAGGAAGGGAAGAGGATAAAAGGAATGGGGAGGCTGTTTTTGACAGTGGGGGTCAGGGACAGTCTTCCGATGAGGTGACAGTTCAGGCAGACACTTAAAGGAAGTGAGGGTGCAAGCCGGGGCAAAACGTCTGGGGGAAGGGGTGCAGGGCACCTGAGAGGGGGGTGGAGAAGGCAGGACTGAGGCCTCAGGACAGTGTAAGGACAGCGGATTTCTGGGTCGGAGCGAAGGGGAGCTGCTGGGCAGGGGACCGGCGTGACTCACAGCCCCGGGGAAGACCAGGTCCTGGGGGGATGGCTGCGGCTGGCGTGCGGCAGAGAGAGCAGAGAGGCCTGAACGGCAGCGTGATGGGCACGGAGCCCACGGGACGTGCCCAGGAGCTTCACGTGGAGAATGCAAGAAACGGACGAGCTGAGGGCTCTGCCCTGGCTGGCTGGGCACCCAGTATTAGGGAGGCGGGGACAGGAGGCGGGAGGGGATCCAGAGTTTGCTTTGGGGCAAGTCTGAGACGCCGGAGACATACCCGAGCGGGGACAGTTGGCTACTGAAGCTGCGGCTGGGAGAAAGGGCCGAGTGAGAGGCACAACAGAGGTCACCACGGAGAACGAGGGCACAAACCACCTATTCTTAGGATGGGCCAATAAAAACAGGTGATTCCACAACAATTATTCTGTCATGTTTTTTTGCACACACTTTTCCCTGAGGCAGTGCGGCAGAGAGAATGGTGGGTACAACTGGAGACACGCATTCTATCCCTGGCTCTGTCCGGGACGCTCGGGTTTACCTTCCGTATCCTACCCTTCTCATCTGCAAAAACAAACATGAGGAAAGACACGGTGACAGACCGTGACCGGTGTTGGTGATGACACGGAGAACCCGGAGCCTCATTCCATCCTGCTGGTGGGAAAGTCAGATGGCCCGCTCACCGTGGAGAAGAGTCCAGCAGCTCCCCCAAAAGTTAAACGCTGAATTACCGCGGGACTCATCAGTGGCCTTCCTAAGCACAAACCTTACCAGAAACACATCCGCACCAACCCTTGTGTGGGGATATTCGCAGCGGCGTTGGCCTTAACAGCCAAAACCACCTAAACGCCCATCCGCTGGTGGAGATCAGGTGGGGTCCACCCACAGTGGAGTAATACTCAGCCGTCAAGAGGAACACAGCACCGATCCACACTTGCGTAGGCAGCGGTTGCCTAGGGGAATGGCAGGCGGGCTGGAGGGGGGCAACGAAGGGGGTGAGGAAAGTATTCTGCAAGTCCACTTTTGGGGTGATGACGGTTGCAGAGCTTTGTAAATATACTCAAACCCCTGCACACTTTAGAAGGGTGGCTCTTACAGTACGTGAATTATATCTCAAATTAAAAAAAAAAAAACCAAACCCAAACATGCTAGAAAAATATGAGGGGGAAGAAAGATCCCCCCAGTTTCTCAGAGAAAAAGAAAAGCAGGCTGAAATGTGCTGTGGGAGAAACCTCAGCATGACTCTTTCAAGTCGAGAGGATGACGAAGTCACTTGTCAGCTGGTACGTCCATGACACCTGCCAATGCTGTGTTCAGGTCCCCCTCAACCACCACCCTGGCCTCCAAGCAACTTGAACCTTCGAGCACCTGGTGTAAAGTCGTGTGACTTAGAGCAAAGTTGTCAGGCTTTGAAAAGCTCTGAAGTAAATATAGGGTCTACTATGGAATGCTAACAAAAATGAACAGAAAGGGGATAAATATAAAATGTCCTTTCTTCCCCCCCCCCAAAACAGAAAACAAACCTCTTAGTAATTTCCTGATGTATCAACCCAGTGCTAAGCCCCCAGCTTTCCCGTTCGTCCTATGAATAAATTCTAATCAGGCAAATACAATTCATCACAAACATTCCAGATTATCCTGATTCTAACCATTGCTAACCATGTACCCACAACTGTGTCCCAATGATTAGATCATAATGTAATTTTAGTAAAATCCAGATACAGGGTAATGAGACTAATCTCATGAAGCCAGTGCTAGGTATGATCCAAAGATATGAAAATCCAAATAATCCTAACAGAACTCTTTTTACACCTACTAACAGGACTGTGAATGTCTAAACAGATCAGCTTACACACTTTAAAATCTCCAGGATCCATTCAACTCCAGAGGGATTACCGTTATGTCCTGATGGAAGGGTTACAAAGATCCTACTGGGTAAACACTGTGGAAAAGGGCCCAGGGAGATCTTTTTATACAAAGTAATCTTAAAAAAAAAAAAAAAAAAAAAAAAACAGTCTGGAAAACCCAGACAAGATAAGTTTGTGTAACTTAATTGAGCAGAAAAAACTGAACATGTGTTAAACTAAGAAATAGGAGATTTATTAATTATTATTTGAGAGAGCGAGCGTGCATGCAGAAGCGGGGAAGAGGGGCAGAGGGTAAGAGACAGAGTGCCCACAGCAGTCTCCATGTTCACTGCAGAATCCCACACAGGGCTTGAACCCATGACCCTGGAATCATGACCTGAGCCCAAATCAAGAGTCAGACACTCAACCAACAGAGCCACCCAGGTGCTCTAGAGTTATATGTTTAATATGAAATCTTACACTCAATACCATCTACATCTGCAATTTTAATGCTATTTTCTCATGAAATGAGAGGGTTTGGGAACTTTCTCTGGCATGGTTAAGTACTCCTGCTCCAAGCTTTAAAGGGAAATCCCAAAGAATGTATGTTGATACTCATAGCACGTGGGTCTTAATATTACACTATTCACCTTCCCGGCTCTGTCCTACTTAGGAGGACAGGCGACTGTGGTTCCTCTCTCTCTCTTTTGGGGTCTGTTGCTATGTCTTTATAATGTCACTACCTGTTATGGATGGAACATGTGTCTCCCCTCTCCAAATTCCTATGTTGAAGCCCCAGCAGTCAAAATGATGATGGTTGGAGGTAGGCTCTGGTGAGGTCATTAGGTTGAGATGAGGTCATGAGGGTGGGGCTCCTCTGATGGGATTAGTGCCCTTTTAAGAAGAGGAAGAGACCAGAGCCCTCACTCTTCTCTGTCCTGTGGAGACACGCAGCAAGAAGGGGGCCATCTACAAATAAGAGGGGCTTTACCAGACACTAGGTCTGCTGGTACCTTGATGTTGGACTTCCCAGTCTCTACAGCATGAGAAATAAATGTTGCGTAAGCTGCCCGGTCTGTGGGGAATTGTTACAACTCCCCCCGCCCCCAACTGAGTAAGACCCCGTTAGTGGCAGGAGGTCAGAAGACTAGCCACTAACACAACCTATTACAGAGGTGGAGCTCAAGAGCAGGCATACTACAGCTGGATCACAGAAGGGCCCAAAAGGTAGAAGATAAATGGTTGGAAGAGAGATCACGAAAGAGGAGGCTAGTAAAACATGATCTTTTCTGTGAATGGGGATACAACTTTGAGGATGCAGGGTCCCCCCAGCACCTAAAATAGTCCCTGGCAGAGAAGTAAGCATTTAATAAATATTTGCTGAACCAAGAAAAACAATTAAGATCATTAAACAGGGTAAAGGGAGACACCAGCCAGACCAGAATGACAAATAATGGAAACGAAATAAATTACTACATAGGAAATACAGCATAAGACAGAGTTTTCCTGGCAGCTCAGGGTTCTACCGCCCCGTGACTAAAATTCCGTCTAATTACACCTTTAAAGTTTCCATAAACCATTGTTCCTTGCGTTCTATGATGCAATTTATTATACGTGAAAATGTTGTTATAGCAGATTAAGGTCTTATCAAGTACTACACAGAAGTCAGTGTGTTTATATAACAGACAGCCTATTTTAGATCGTCTCCAAAACAGCATCTCAGTCTTGTGAGTGCTTATTCTGTACTATCTCCATGTTGCTGGAGGCAAATCACACAGGCCACACCGTGAAAATGTGGCCAGATACACGAATACTGCCATTTCCTTCTGCCCTGCTCTGGCGTGGGCTTTCACTTCCTCTTGGGCTGGCTTTCTTTGGAATCTCATGGTCCCATCGTCAATGACATGAAAATTATAAAGTTTTTCTAAATCTGCCACTTTCCTAAGAGACCCTGAGCTCTGAAGATGGGAAATCTTCAATTAAAACTGTGTAACAGCCCAAATACATGCCCCCAACACATTCTGTTCTCCATCCCTAGAATGGTTTTGAAATCCTTTCAGAAATGACACAGTAATGGTAGCATGATGGAAGCGTAACAAAGAAAATAATCCTTCTGTCCTCCCCGCCTCGGCCACTCGACATATACCACATGTCCCAAAGTCACCAGGAATTTAAAAAAATGTATCTGCATAGTTGAATTGCCTTGGGCCCAGGGTCTCCTTCAGGAGCACTGGCATAAAAGTGTAAACTGAAAGAGATATATAATTATTCCTCATTTTGTAATGAAACTAGCCTGCAAAACTGATATGTGCAAGTTCTCACTGCAATGATGAACGTTATGAAGCACATTTAACATTTACCTTCCAATGAGTGGCTTTCAAGAAAGCTTCAAAAATAAACCTGGGACTCAAATTTCCTCTTCAATAATGTGCACTGAGGAGCTCACGAAGCTTCCGCGAGGAACAAAACGTGTATGTAGGCAAGCACGGAATATGCAAAGTCGTGTCTCTTGGGGTACATAATTAAGCCTACAGCCTAGGCCCTCAGGTGGTGTCCCGGGGCACCGTCAGCGCTCCTTGTGACCCCAGAGCTCCCTGTCCCCACAGCTGGAATGCAGAGATCTCAGGAAGTGCTGGTGTTTGGTCCCACGACACACTCTTTGTCTTTACGTCCCACATCCTGGCAGGTGGTAGGAGCGCCATGTGCTCAGGTCATTTCAATACTCAGCACTGGAGTTCTCGACTTTTCCCCCGTTTTCTTTTTTTTTTTTTTTTTAATTTTTTTAATGTTTTATTTTTAAGACAGAGAGAGACAGAGCATGAGTGGAGATGGGGCAGAGAGAGAGGGAGACACAGAATCTGAATCTGAAGCAGGCTCCAGGCTCTGAGCTGTCAGCACAGAGCCTGACGTGGGGCTTGAACTCACGAACTGTGAGATCATGACCTGGGCTGAAGTCGGACGCTCAACCGACTGAGCCCCCCCGGGCGCCCCTCCCCCTTCTTCTTTTGATTTGACACGGTTGCACCTTCTCTGTGCCATATGGAGCATTAGGTGCTGTGGTCAGAGAGCTCTCACTTCATCTTGGTTTCTGTGCTCAGGGTCCTGCAGTCTAATGGGAGATCGTGACCAGGACCCAAGATGCTGCATGACCACGGTACATGCCACGGGTGCGCACTGTGGTTTAGTGTCCCTGCACATGCGCAGGCACAGTGGTCACCTTGGGGTGGGGGTGGGGGATGTGGAATGAGGAGGCCATGCAGCTGGTTTCCTACTGAAGGGCCCACGTACCCCTCCTCCAGTTCAAAGATTTTATAAAGGCTTCCATTTTTAATTCCAAAATCATGTTTAATAAGGAAGTTTCATTACTGCCAGAAATGTTTTAATAAAAGTGAACCCAACCAGTGTCATTTAAAATAATTATTGTGATTTCAAGCTCTTATACGGGGTTCCAAATATTAAAATGGTTTTATGTGGGATATTTATACAAAGGTTATAGCACATTTTAAAACCGTAGTCCTTTGGAAAGAGTGTTTCATCCTCCCTCCATTTGTAATTTATGTAGAATACATAAATTTTAGGTGTAATACGTACGAAATCAGTGCTACAATGGATATTGTAAGTTTCACTCCAGAATTCATTTTTCGAGCTGTGTAGTGCATGATATTAGATTGATTACAGAAATCCTGTCCGAATTCCCACTGTCCCTGCACCATAACTACTACTCTTTTGGTGCATTTTGGTCGAAGAGTGATTATTCTCTAATAGGACTGTTCACACCTTGCCTAAGCGGACAACCATCCTGTATCAGTAAGTTAATAAGCACTACAGTTAGAAAGGCTCTTCCATTTCACACACCACACACTCCTGCATGCCCTGGTGATGTAACACAGCGACAACCACCTCTGATGCATTCTAAGAAGAGAGTCATTCTTCTCTTAAGAACGTAGGTCAGAGGGGGGGGTGCCTGGGTGGCTCAGTCGGTTGAGCATCCGACTTTGGCTCAGGTCGTGATCTCTATGTTTGTGAGTTCGAGCCCTGCATCAGGCTCTATGCTGACAGCTCAGAGCCTGAAGCCTGCTTTGGATTCTGTCTCTCTCTCTCTCAAGGATAAATGAATAAAGTTAAAAAAATTAAAAAAAAAAGAATGTGGGTCAGAGGGCATATGCAAGAGGACTCAACTAGAAGCCCGCACACAGGTGGGGAACAGAGACCTCATTTCTCAAATGAGGCTGACGTGTACCCTCTTGCTGGTGTGGCTTGGCCCTCTCATGGGGAGCCACCTCCAGGGACGGAGGGACACAGCATTGCCCACATATGCTGGGGCTCCCCTGCCCATTACTACTGTCAGAGGAGGCAGACTTATAATTCAGCGTGGCTACCTACCTGGAGGTGCCATGGGGCATTTTTACAACATCCAGTAAAAATCACAAACTAAAATTACTTTGGTTTTGCCATAAGCCTAATAACGAGGGATCTAAGGTTTTATACTTATACATACCTCATTAACCCAACCTGTATCTTGATTTTTTTTTTTTGCTCTCTACCTTTATGATTTTTTAAAAAATTAAAAGTTCTAGGGCTATGGACCAGAAGCACATTGTGACATGAAAGCCAAGTATCATGGCAAATCCATTCCAAAATGGAGACTGGAAATGTCAGTAAGAAACAGCCCAAGCTGGGATGGGAGGGAACTTCATCTTGTGAAGTACTGAGTGTAACAAACAGATGAAGAAACAACTCTTGCTATTCTTTCAGTAAATTACAAAACCCTTTGTGGGATTCATAATGCTCTTAATAAATTCTTGGAATGGGACCGTGGCCAACTTAAGAACACTCCGGAAGCAGCCACCGCTGAGCAGACAGGCTCCATCCACCACCTCCCGTGACTGACAGCAAGCCCAGGCTACTGAGGCAGAACACAGCTCACAAAAAGACACCCACATAAAATGGACAGATGAAATGGGGAGACCCAGCTTCCACTGACCCCCATCAGGCTAGGGAGGGTAGTTGAGGATATAAGCTTTCTAAGAAAGAGAAGGTTGAGAATAACAAGCTGAAGCCAAAGAGTGAGTCATGCGAGATGCCCACAGTCAAGAGGGCAAGAAGAATCGGGTGTGGGGAGTTTGGGGGTGAGAGGCCTGAAGAAGCATCAGGAAAGTAAAAAGAACCATATGCCACAGAGGTCAAGTGAGGAATACCAAGGAGACAGGCATTTTGCCAAATACCTAGAAGACATGCAGTGAATACGTAACGGCATAAAAAACACCGAGCCATACTGACGCTTCCCTCAGCCACCAGTGAGGAATGAGGTTCATTTTAAATCCCCAGAGAGGACTTCAGGGTCAAACTAGCCAAGGAACAGACCCAAGGGTACCATGTTCCCATCCGGAATTGGTCTTAGGGGGCTACAAGAGACCAACACACCACCAGATGGCAGCACAGAGCCAAATACGATTCCCATTTATTCTTCTGGGATATAGGACAACACTGGATCACAGGAATGGCCAATGTATCACCAGAACGTCTACTTTTATGTTTAATAAAAGATAAGATTAGAGAAATAAAAATTGGTCCCCAAAGAAAGGTAAATATTGAGGCTGAAGAAGCCTCTTGTCATCGCACAGAACAGACCCTCAATTAGTAACTGTACCTTTGCTGTGCAAATGACAGGGGAGAGTAATTAACAATTAATAGAAGCTGCCCTCAATTTAAAGCCTCGAAGGGAAGTAATTAAATTTAGTAGAAGCTGTAGCCTCTAAACAAAGATACATAACACAAATACAAAAGGAAACACAGATTTGAATAATAAATGCAAATTAGAAACAAGGGTTGACTACAGACTGAAGAGAAGTGATCCTAAAATTATTTTCTCTAAGAAACGCTCAGTTCAAGAGACTAGTTTATGAACCTATTTTAATCTAGGCCAAGGTTTGATGTGAATCCTGGCTGATGTTTCTTAAGTACAACCTTGCTTCCTGAGTGTTTATGCATGCAGATCAGACAGCTTCCCGCGGTTTGAATTAGCTGTACAAGTACCTTTCATATCAATGCAGATATACTTGATATATACAGTGTCAACACTACTACCAGGCATGGAGATCGCAAACACTGCTCTGCTTGTTGGTCATGAAATAAAATTGCCAAGCAGAATTTGTGTAGCTCCAGAGGGTAAATTAATGCAGGCAACACAGTTATCAGCAGTCTTTAGCCTGCCTCTCGAAGCTTCTAACAGAAACATATAGGGAACAGAAGCGTTACATCTGGCTACAGCTGCACATTACATGGTCCATTGAGACTCAGATGCTGATGGCTGAACTGAATAACAAACAGCTGGGTATAAATGTAAAAATCAGGAAATCGATTTTAAACACACCTACTTCACAAATCCTCTGAAATCCCAGCACTGAATGAGAAAGAGCAGTTAGTACTGAAGAATGCAAAAGCATCGCTGAGATTAGAACTCAAAAATATACCTGGGCTCCCCGGTGTCATCATACCTAGGCTGGGCTCTCCTGTTACTCTTTCACAAAGGGCAGTGTGGTCACACACAAAGGCAGGACCATCAGATCATTTTCTCGCTCTGGTCATGCTCCAGTTGAAAGTCAGCAGAAGAAACTGAGCTTCCTACTTGAGCTTTCAGAACGAGGTACTGTTGTTTCATGAGTGTAACTGAATTGAATGGAAAGGTTGCCCTGAAATAGTGGGCCTCAGGGTCCTCCGATGCTGAAACCCTGGGCGGTGGGAAGGGTGTTCAGACAAGGCTGCAGCCAGGCAAGCGCGGTACGTGAGATTCAGGTCAGAAAGACACAGAAGTTACCGAGACAGCATGTCTCGAAGTGGCCGGCAGGGTGCACACACATGAAACGCAGAATAAGCTTTTGTTAAGTTTTGTTACATTTGCTTTTGTGAAATTTCTTCAATTTTCTATCCAGGAGGATTTAAGTATGGGAATGGGTCAGAGAAAGAAAGGCTAGAAATTCCTTTTCCTGAACGCTTAAAAGCAGGAATAACCCTTTTTGTGGGAAGGTTTGGGTTAGTCCTATGTACAGACTTTTAAAAGCCGGCGAATACGTTTGTGCTATATTGAAGGAGGGCTAGTGACACAGGATCAGATGCGAGAAGACCACATATTTTATCATCCAAACTTGGGACACTTTTTAGGCTGAAAGAGGGACGATAATGATGACTGCATGACAACTGGTATGAACTGGGAGCATCCCAGCTAACCAGGACACCTACTCCCTGCAACTTGAGCACCAGGTGCATGGCAAGGAGCTTGAGGTCCGATATGGAATGCCAGTTAAGTGGCTGTTATCCCATCGGCTTATTTTCATTCTCTGTGCCCACTTGTCCTCAAGATTCCAGATCTAGTGTAAATTAAAGAGCACATCTAAAGGAAGCTCAGGGAGCAAAAGGGTAGAGTTATAGGTGAGATCTTGCACAATGCATTCTGTGGATCACACTAGATCCAATCTGACTCATGGAATAGGGCACTGCTATGCTCTGGCAGCTGTTTTAGATGAGAAAGAACTACAAGAGCACAGGTTTTAATAATTAATGCTGATTTCCCCCCATCTCTCACACTACCCGGATTCTACAATCCAAATGGCCAAGATCATGAAAGTGCTAATGTACATGAACACTTCCACCGAGAAACCATATTTTCTCTCCTGGGTTCTTGGTAGTAAGGAACACGTGAAATATGATTGTTGAGAACTCTAGGAAGGATCCAGATAAAGCAAAAAAAAAACAAAAACAAAAAAAAAAACTGGTGAGCAAGTATTACATTACTGATCCAATGTGATCTACAAGATGAAGAATGAAGGTCGTCAGAAAGATAGAACAGTAACATTCTTATTTCCCAATAAGAAAATCCTTTATTTGCCCATAACAACACAATTGTGCAGATCCCTCTTTCTTTAAACCAGTGTTTCCCCAAAGAAAGTCAACAGTGATGAATAAAGCTCAAGTAACCAAATGGAGGAATTGCTGGCAACACTTTATAAA
This sequence comes from Lynx rufus, assembly GCF_022079265.1. NCBI lineage: Eukaryota > Metazoa > Chordata > Mammalia > Carnivora > Felidae > Lynx > Lynx rufus. Next base: position 10,070,021 of record NW_025814889.1, on the reverse strand, counting down.
ATTCTGTTACACGCGGAACAGGCAGCAACCATCCAGTCCATTATGAGACTTCAAATATTTTTGTTGAGAATGATGATTAAGGCAGAACTCTTGTTCAAGGAGATGCAGTTTAGAGAAAAAACAAAAAACCGAAACAGATTTCAGTTCAGAAAATCAGAAAATGTTTAGGTGGTTTCCACATGACAAACAAACTGATCGATTCAGCCAAATAATAGGTCAGCTGTGACTCATAAATCCTAAACTCCTCAGCTGTCCAACTTAATTTTAACTATTCAATCTGTGGTTCAAACCAGAAAACTGCCGTGCTCTTTCTGACTTTCACTGAATTTACCGCACTGCCGTGGAATCAATTCACTATTGTAGGGGCCAACAAGAAACCTCGAGAATCAGATAACTTTAAGAGCTAATTTACTTTGGTTCTGGGCTAATTACATTTCCTAAAGTAAGTTTTGCTGATTGGTTAAGAACCCAAGCTATCAAAAGCCCAGGTATTTAGAGACATAAACACATAACCTGTCAAAAAAGAGCCCTGAACATAAGAGAAGGTTATTTGTAACTCACAGAGGGAATTTATGAAATACACAAATTGAGTTGCCCTCATTTATACCTTGCAACTGGGCAATTATATTATGGAGACTGGCTACACCTCACAGAGGCCTTGCTTCAAAAGCTGCAACAATCCATTTAAAGATAAAATAAAAACCCACAACGCTTGTTGATGTACTGTATTCCACAGAAAGCATTTTACTTGGAAACCAGAGTTGATTTCAACTCTATGAATGTTAAAAATACTGAACACAGTTAGTTACTTTCACGTGATATATAAGGTGGTCTATTCAAAACCCAACACACCTTAAGAGTTTATAATTTATGTTAGGAAGGAACATCCAATTCACCAAGTACACACTAGAGCTCAACAGATTTCAACTATTCACAATTTAATTATGACCTGATAAATACTTCTTCGATGACATTTCTGTCCTGTCAGGGCGGGGCCTGATAGAACCAGGAACAGTCTGGGGCAGCTGGGTGGCTCAGTCGGCTGAGTGTCTGACTTTGGCTCAGTCATGATCATAAGGGTGAGTTCGAGCCCCACGTCAGGCTCTCTGCTGTCAGCTCAGAGCCTGCTTTAGATCCTCTGTCCCCTTCTCTCTGCCCCTCTCCCGCTTGTGCGCTCTCTCTCTCTCAAAAATAAACCAACATTAAAAAGAATCAGGAACAGTCTGTGGGTTTTCTGAGCAACCTCAGTCAAGTGTTGGTTCTGCTTCTACTGTGGATTAAAGCTTCACCATGACTTTTCTTCAGGTTCTTGTCGAATTTGAACTCTACTAGGGTCTGGAGAGGGAGTTGTGACATTCTGAACTATCACATAAATGACAAATGTAATACCTTCAAAACAGTAACGATAAACAGAGCAACGACGTCATCAGAAAACATAATGTGACAGCGATGGAATGGAACTGCTGCGGGAAGGCAACAGTGTCTGTATCTCAACCAACTCTCTCAAAGTGGCCCATTCAAGCGTGGATCGAAATCCAACTGTGGTTCCTCATTTTACATCTGGATATAGAGCGTTCGTGAGAGGAGGTGCCACTGTGACTTAGGTGACAATGGAGCGAACCAAGTGCTCAAAGAGTAGTAGCATTTTCTTCCAATTATGTGATCATCCTTGGGAACCTAGCATTTTGACAAAGTGTTCAAACATCGGAGAACGGAGCTGATATCGCGCAGTTGAGAGCCATGGTATTGGGCCTTATAGTCTGATTTCTGAAAGCCTTATAATGAGGGTGGAGTGGGTATACATTCCATTCTTTGGCTGTATTTTTGTTCAACAAAGCCTGCAATTTTCAGTCACTTGAAAATGTAATTATAGATAATGTTTGCATCAGTAGCAAGAATACAATAAGCACACGGGGTATGAAAACTCCACTCAAATCACATCCTCTTAGGTTACGATGCTTGTCTCCTGCCAAGAGTGAAGGCACGTCGACAAGCTCATACTCGATATGAAATGGTTTGAGGGTTAGACCAGCCCATGCACGAATTCTCCTCGAACCTGTCCGTATCCCTTCCTTTACATTGGGTATGTGGTCATGAAACAGCTATCTACCATTTGCTGAAAATCCAGAGTCCCCTCAAATGTTTAGACACTTGAGCAAAAAGCTACAAAGAGGGCCAAAATTTACAGACACTTGAAATGGATGGGACACCGTGTTCAAGGTGGTCACAACTGTCAGTCCATTTGTTCAGGGACTCCCTTATGCTACTGCCTACTTACTTGGCCCACTTATGGAGGGATAAACCTACATGTAGCATAGAAAGGATTCTGCAAAAAGTCACCAACTGAGGGGGACAGGAGAGATTGAATACCACCTGAGAGCCTTTTCCTAATTCACAAGGCGGCCTGCTCTGGGCTCAAGGCGCCCCTGAGAAAGGCCAAGTGTTCATCTGAATTAGATGTAAAGATTAAGAAGTTGGAAGTACACAGGGGGAAGGCCAGGTGCCTAATGAAGTCCTCACGAGAAACCTCTTCATGAAATATATGGCTATCTCGAATGAAGAACAAGGACCCGCCTTAACATTCAATGTTAACTGCTTCTTTATCTCTGCAGTAAGTGAGAATCTGAGGCATTAAGAGATCTTGACATTGCTATGGTGCCCCTTTCTACTGACATCGCTCACAACACACTTGCCTTCTAGACTCAGAAATCGGTCTCGCTATGAAATAAAATCAAGAACAAGCAATTTATGTGAAAAAGCACATAAAAAGCAGATTATTACTGGGTCACAGCGAAGAAATTGTACTTCATCCTCGGAACCCGCATCATCAGCTGCCAAGTCACCAAAGTAACCAGAAATTCAGCGTACTTATGGTCCTAGAAGTGTCTAAGAATCCCTCAACAGGCAAAGACAGCCTCCTGGACCAAAATGCAAGGTGGCCTGAGAGAAAGACCTCAGGCTTTGTAAACAAGCACTTGGAAACAGAGGAATACCATCCCCCTTCCCCCAAACCTCTTTCTTGTTTGCAAAACAGGAACGATACAGCTTAATCTTGCAAAATTTTTCTGAAGATTATTGATATTTTATATAAATTCCTTAGCCTAATGGCTGGCCTCCAGGGTATCCTCGGCTACTATCATAAAAAATTTCACAAAGTACACTCAGGAAGGAAGGTAGCGTTCTTTAAAGCGTCCGTAATCAGGAGAAAAACATTTAAAAAGGAGTATTTATTTGTCCAAGAATTATAGCTTTGTTGACATGAGAGAACATTTTTTTGGCTTCTGGGCAGACATCATTATTTTATTGAACAGACAACTAGAAATCCCAAACTGAATCAAAAGTATCATGTTCTGACTAGACCTGAAAAAAAAAAAAAAGACACAGGAGCAAGATAAAGGCCACCACGTGGCTTCTGAGGCTGACCATGGTCCAATCTTGGTCACTTTTTATAACTACTGGAACAAAATCTTGGCCCAGCTGAAAGGCTGCCTACAAGTTAATTGGACTTCTTTGATACTGTGATGATAAAATGAGCCGATTGCAGAGTACCGATCAATCTGTCCAGGAATGTTTGCAGTATGTGCATGGCTGGCCCCTTCTCCAAAGGCTTTGCCAGCTTTGGGCCACAGGCCTAGTTTTCCCTTCCCAACAAGCTCAGGACCAGCAGTCATCTCTGATGGGACAGTGCTCCCACTGCATCAGGGTGACGACGTTCACCCTAATGCCAAGCGGTCTGTTCCGCAAGGAAGGGGATGCTTAGCTTTGGCGGTCACGCTAGTGACCTGGAGATCCGCAGTCAACATCATTCTCTCAGCCGGAGCGGGTGCTGAGTGTTCCCCTGGCCCATCACTGACAACACCCTTCAACCCACGCACGCCGGCAGGCTGTATAGGCTTCCCAACTGAACCTGAATACATGTGATCTCAAGCAATCAAGCAACGTACAACATTAGGAGCAAATCTTCACCCTAGCTGAGGCAGCTCTAGTCTCTTAGGACGTCAAGGACTCATTCAGCTATGTTGGGAGAAGTGCCTGTTTATCAACGCACAGACCAGAGTCACTGTGACGCCTCCTGCTGTTGGGCACCACCCGAATACACACCCTATACCCACTGTGCCACCTCATAAAAATCCCTGATTCCCTCTCCAAGTCTTTTCCTCCCTCAGTGACTCTCCTTCTGTGTTCTCTAGGCACTCTGTGGCCTGAACACCTAAAGAGGAATTAGGTACCAGTGTGCACCATAGTCCCTCTCCATATTCACATCACCCAAATTGTTTTCCCAATGGCTGGGTTTTCTGCTAGGGCTAGGAGTCCCATTATCGGGAACCAGCCTGCGTATTGTGCAGTTGATTCTCTCCCCATAAGAAAATCAAAATCTATTTCAGCTGGTGTAGAGATGGGCTTTTTTTTTCCCCCAGAAAGCGCATAAGGGGATATTGGATGAAGATATTGCTTTTTGCTTCAACCCTATCCCAGAATGGAAGGTCGGACCACGAGTTCACAGTTGGAAGACGAACTGCATTTCATTTCTCAATCATCATGCAGAAAAGGGAGAGAAAAAAAAAATCAGTCTTTATAATGTTGTCCTGGGGACTGAGCATTTTCTGGAAGTTTATATGGGAGCAATACTGCTTTATGGGTCTTTGGCTGAGACTTTAAAGCACGAATGTTCTGAGGGAGAAAACATTAACCGGTCAATTGTAATGAGGTTTCACTGTACTTGACTCTCCCAGGAAATGGAGGTGAACTTGTGGTCAGTTTTAAGTACCATGAAGCTAATAAAATATTTAGGTTGTCATTCCTTTCCCAACGTTAGCCTCACAGTAATTCTGTGGGACAGGTAAGGAGCATATCTTATTATCCTTATTTTCTAGATGAGGAATCTTGACAAGTCAGCCAAGACCTTAAGTGGGCATGGAACAAACCAGAAGACAAGCCAGGGGAAGGCTTCAGACTGCTGTTTAGTAAAGGGTCTTTAGTCTTGAAGAGCAACCTCCAACCCTGTAGCAACATCCCTAGTGATCCCGTCCTACTACGCCCAAGCAGGACCCAATGCAGGACCCAAGGCAGGGCAAACGTCCCTGACGAGCAGAAACAATCTAACAGGAAGTTATTTCTAACAAACAATTTAAACCCACACACGCCTCACGGCATTAACATGGTTCCTGTATGAAGAATAAGGTTTCCTGAACTCTTCTCTGGAGAAAAGTGAATTCTGTGGCCAGGCTCCATTCAGGAAAGAGACACAGAGTGCTTTGCTTGGTCTCCACTCCAACAGAGTGCTTCTTAAGGGGACTCGCAGGACCAGGAGTGAAGGAGCACCTGTTCAGGACTGCCCTCGTGAATACAGGACAGGAAGAAAGAAAGCAGATATTGGAGGCGACCCTTTGACATCTAAGAGTAAGAAAAAAGGCAGTAAAAGGAGAGAGAGAGAGAAAGAGGGAAAAGGAGTCGGGAAAACGTGGCTTTTTGTGAAAAGAGAGAATCCTGACAGGTAGCGTCAGCATGTAAAACAGACGTGCCTGGCAGAGGCACCAGTGGTGGTAACCAGCACGCAGGCTTTCTAAGAACTGGCGTGTAGCCTTTAAATCCTGACACCCAAGAGAGATGGCTGCGTGGACAACGGGAGTCACGAGGAAAGAGGTCACCAGCATGGACGGAAGGGAGTAATTGCAGTTGGAAGCCTCCTGGTGACGATTCTGAGCAAGCAGACACAGCTGCCGAGCATCCAAATATAGCCACCGCCCGAGACAATGGCATCAGTAAAGTTAATCGTTCTGAAATACGCTCCCCTTCTGCTCGCCCAGAAAACTCAACACCCCTTCTGTAACGTATGAAGACAAAATACAGCTCCGTGCACAGAAACGCGCAGCTACTCTGGTTGTAGGAGTTGACTACAAGTGACGGCCGAGGGCTTTCCACGCTGCCCTCCCGTCAAGGCTCCCGTTGGGAGAGATGTGTTGTGGACACACGTGGCCCCTTCTCTTCACACGGAGGAGAACTCTTCGGGAAGGGCCTAATTAAATGGGCCTAGAGAAGATTCAAATACAAGAGCCAAGAAGATATCAATCGGGAAAGCCTAAGGAAGGCAGGAAGCAAACTCAGAAACAGCTATCCTGTTTAGGACCAGAGGAAATGAGCGGGCGCAAAGAATCAGGAGTGGAGAGCCAAACAAAGCAGCCTGACTACATGAATATACCTTAGTCTTCTCCCCAAGTCTTCCCTCCTCCTGCCTTTTCACCTTATCTTTGCCTTTATCACTCCCCTAAGGTTTTCAAGGAACAAAGGGGATGTCAGGTTTCCACATTACTTGCTCTACCTACTCGACCCAACGTCTTACTCAGGAGATGCAGAGAGAAACCAAGTGGGTGCAGGAGCGCATGTGTGGGTTTCAGATGGTTTACGTCAGTTTACTCTCCCCCCTCGTAGGTCCCCACATCTGCTCTAAGGTTAACCTTCTGAAGATGTCCTGGTAAGGTGCTGAACTCCCTTTTAGGCACCATGGAAATTTCAAGGGCTCTGTACAACAAGGACAGCAAGGCATGGATAATGACGTGCGTCAATGAAGAGGGGGGGGCAGGGGCCAAGAGGCACGAGGTAAGGGACGTAATGTGGTCTGGCCAGTACCAGCTGGGACCACCCAAGAAAATACCACTTAGGGCCTACTGTCCAGATCGCTCTGCGAGGAGCCTTTCTTCCTACTTCAAACCTAGAAGATCCTGATGGGAGTGACATGTTGATGACAACGGAGCCACAGGAGGGGGCCCCCAGGTCCAGGGACTTTGCAGCAAGGACAGAAAGGACCACTCAACCCTCAGCTTTCTACTCAGTGAGAGGTGACAGCACCATCAGGAGGGGCTTTTTTCCCTTACCTTTAACAGAAACTTGGGGGTTCTGGGCCGAAGAGTCAGAACACTGTCTTGAGACCTGATTTGAATACGTCTTTGGTCAAGATGCTAAACTTTTCTAAATCTTACAGTTTTCAGTTATGAAGATAATAATCTGTAAACACAGGCTGTGTCATAACAATTTCAGAACTGTTACACCCAAAGACCACTAAGGGGCAGATATTTCAAGAAAGTAAAGACTTAATGCCCAATGAGGTAGTTTGTCATGTACATGTACTTTCACACACATACACACGTGCATATATGTACTCATGTGAACACACACACACACACACACATTTTATGCCTACTGACCACAGCCAAGTGAAGAACGCTATTTTGCTCTCTTAACTTATGAAAGGACCAGCTGATTTTATTTTTGGCAGATAAGTGGGGCACAACTTTCTAAGCTATGGGGAGAGACAGGAGAAACGGAGACACAATTCATGGAAAAGGATATAAAAATGCCACCTTAAAATTTAATGAGCTTGTGTGCCTGGGTGGCTCAGTCGGTTAAGCATCCGACTTTGGCTCAGGTCATGATCTTGCGGTTTGTGAGTTTGAGCCCTGCGCCGGGCTCTGTGCTGATAGCTCGGAGCCTGGAGCCTGCTTTGGATTCTGTGTCTCCTTCTCTCTCTGCCCCTCCCTCACTTGTGCTCTGTCTTTATCAAAAATAAATAAAATGTAAAAAAAATAAAAATAAAAAAAAACGAGCCTAGGTCAAACTACGAACTGTCTTTACAAAAAAAGTATAAAAATTAAGCATTTCAGCACAAAATCATAAACTTCAGATCCTACTATGAGAGAACTCGTGACTCTCCCATGGTACCCCTCCCCCCAAAATGCTTTTAAGCTGTCCAAAAGTTATGTCAAAATGTCCAATCAATCAGCTGAAATTAACTGCATTCCCTCTGAGGAGTCACCACCGTCATCTGTGAAAGTGGGCGATCTTGAGACTACTGGAGCCTATAAATGTCAGACAAAGCAGCTAGTGGGTTGGGGGAACTTGATGTCCACAGTTCTAACAAAGGTGTGAGCAGAACCTCCCCTTACCGAGGACACAAACCTCTTTGACTTCTTCAATTATTAAGACTTAAAATCAGGGGCACCTGGGTGGCTCAGTTGGTTAAGCTTCTGACTTCGGCTGAGGTCATGATCTCATGGTTTGTGAATTCAAGCCCGCATGGGGCTCTGTGCTGACAGATCCTCTCTGCCCCCCCCCCTTATGTGTACTGTCTCTCTCTCAAAAATAAATGAACATTAACAAAAAAAAAAAGACTTAATATCTAAACATTCCCCCTAACCCCATTTTAAGGCACTGTTACTATTAAAGGAATCTCATGATCTGGTCATCTGTCTGTAGGACTCCTGCCTTTCGGCTGACCAAAAGGGAGCACTGATCATTTAAACTGAGTCCTCCTCAGGATAGATTTATTTAAAACCTGACCTTAAGTAAAAGGCCATATGAGTCTGGTAGAAAACTTCGTAATAATAAACCCAAATGATATTTTAGTCTAAATACAGGCTAAACTTAATTTACATAAATCTTCAGGAAGAAAAAAAAATGGGTCTAATAATTTGCTGGCAAGTTGGCTCTGAGGCATTCATTCAAATGGAGTAATTAAAATTTAACCAAAAACGGAATTTGTACTCATCTGTCATTTTGAGAGCCGTAGGATTACATATTTATTAGCATTCCATTTTAAAGGATCAGCTGATTTTAAAGTATCACTCTCAGTATCTGAACATAATATACAATCTGCAGTTCATAAAACAGACCGTTCATAAAACTCCGGGTGTAGCTCTGTGAACGTGTAAATCTCAAATATGCTCACCAGGCATTTCGGCCATGTAACTGGAATTGTATTTCTATCAAACCAGTTGGAGTCATCATTTTCTGTCCCGATTCGGAACAAATGGCCAGGGTGAAGTGGTTCAAAATCTCCCTGTCACCCCCTTTCCTTTAAAAGTCCTTTCTAGAAGGAGACTAAAGCTCCCAGTAAATGAAAAAGAAATCCCCGGGAGGAGAGCGAGGTTTCCTTCCCTCCGCATCTAGATTCAGAGCATGAGAATATTGGATGGCACAATTACACAGTGATGATGCTAAAGGGGGATAATTATTTTACAATTACCTGAGAGCATCACATTTACTGCGCTAATTAGTTTTTGTTTCCCACAAAGGTTTTTCCAGGAATGCGCAGCTCCATTTCTCTTCGCTTTAGCAAGAGCTTTCTCTTAAGGAAAAATAAAACTACGTTTTCTGCACTGCCACACAAGTGGCCAGTGACGCTGGCCCCATTATGTTACCGGTCCCTCCCTGACAGTGGAAACAGACACGGGGGCATGGGAACTTCTTGGTGTGAATGAACCGGAAACCGTTAGTGCTTTCCAGACCCTCCCTTCTGCAGTGCTTAGCACACCTATTCCACCAAACAAACAGCTGACTCCTTCTGGTGTCCTAATCTGCAAACAAAAAGCAAAAATGTGAGCCTCTGAAAAAAACCAAACCAAAAAAAAAACAAAACAAAACAAAAAAAAAACACGCAAAAAAACCCCAAAAACAGAACCCCTCTGGTATTAATACTCTAAGTGGGAAATAAAGACTGAAGTTTGGATGAAGTTCGGCCCAGGAAGTATGCCGCGTCAATGGCTTATTAATTTAGCTCCTTGTAACGTGTTGAAAATATCAGGTTTTCCAGTGGAATGCAAATCAGACAGAGGATGCTTACAGTATTGTTCAACAGTCGTGAGGATGACTGAGAATGTGCGACAGTGACGTTCAGGGCTGTGGACAAGTCTACATATATCAGCCTCAACAAATGAGCACTACCCCGAATTTTGGCACAAGAGCTAGATCGTGCCCCGTGCTGGCTACAGAACACTCAAGTTCAGCAGATGGTTCTGCATGCCACAACAGTACCTGTCTTGAATGAGCATTTAGTTTAGAAGCAACAAAACCACAAAGGAGGGTGGTAAGGAGAAATGAAAAGTTTGCAGATTTATGTTAAAAAAAAAAAGGAGGGAGATTGCAGTCTTTTATCAGAGGCCAAATATACTGTTGTTACAGCTGTTGGGGGAGGGGGGAGGGTGAGAACTGCTCTGAGGTGGAAACATCCTAAATGATCCCATGAAATCTTAATTACTAGGTTCATATCGGAAAATCTTATCTCCTTTTTTATCTTGTCTCGCAAGGTTCTTGTTCCCCCCAGTTCACGGTGTCTCATCAACAGATTCCAGAGTAATCTCAATCCAGCAAATTACAATTAAACAGCAATACTTAACAATTAACATAATACCTCTAACCCAGATCAAAGATAACATTAGTGTTCCAAAATGTCAATATGGGAGGAGTTTTTGTTCTCAGGAAGCAGCTGATACTAAAGTATGTATTGCTCACTGAAAAATCCCACTTGAAAGTAGACTTTAAAAATTTTCCTTAAAAATCCATATGCATAACCCTTTTTGCAGAATCTTCTCTAATTCCTTGCATGATGATCAAAGAATCAGGTGCTAAGTCCCAGTTATTGCTGTATTTTATTACTGGTAATGGCATTTTCTGAATATACTTCAAATCCCATCTTTATCTTACTGGTACCTTGTAAACCAGAAAATATTTTTAATTAAAATATATTCTCTTTAATGAATATATGGATAATAGTGTGAATCTGAATCAAATTAGAAAGTCAACTCTGAACGAGTCACACATGTTTCCTATAATGCTCAACCATTCTCATGTGGCATAATTTTGGATTTCTGGTAAAAATCTACGTCATATATTTAATCCACAGTTCTCTCTTCTCTCCCCATCAGCACGTGAACTTGCATTTATGTAACACACGCACAAGCCAACCCCAGCTTTGCTGTTCACTGCCTATGAGGCATGGGCAGCATACAACACCTTTAAACATGACCTGTAAAATGGGTATAACCCGCCCCCAGCAGATCTATTGCTAAGGTTAGAGACAGGTATATAAAGTGCCTTGGTACACAGTAGGTATTCCATTAATGACTCACGTTTTCATCATTTGAGGGAAAGGGAGAAAACAGTAATTACGACGCCTTCCGGAAGTGGTCACGCTGCCCCCTACGATAGTTTCTTCATCTATAAAACGAGGTCTGTCCAGATGGTCTCTAAAGCCCCTTTCAACTTGAGCGGTGAAAGCCCCTAGACCCCCCCCCCCCACTTTCAGTTTAACTGGACACTGACATTTTTCCAGCTATCTTAACTCGGGAGGACCTAATGAACAAAAATGGTGAATTCACCAAACTGATGAATTTACACTCAGGATAACTTTTCTCATTTCCAACAAGGTTACTTACTGAATGTGGGTGGGTGGGGGGAATAAGATTTCATTTTAATTTGTTTCTTGATGTCTTATTCTAACATCACAAATCGGAATAATTTTAAAGCTGCATTTATAGATTTTTTTCCACCTGCAATTTCTCATTTCTAAGACGTGATTTCTTAGATTCTTCTGTTTAAAAATTGAAAAGCATCTAAAACCCCTGAACGCATATGTGATCATTGAAAAGGTTAAACAAAGGAAAACCCTCATCCCCACACCCATCCCAAACCGACTGCCCAAGCTTAAAATAGAATTTTTGAAATCAGTTCCTACTCTACCTTCATTACGCTTTGTTGCAATCGATATTCTACAGTAGCATAAAGACAACAAAACGTCAGTAGTTAAGATTATTTAAAAGGTCTATTTCCATTTACAGTTTGGATACTGAAGGCTTAAAACGCCAAGACTTTGAAGCATATGTCCCAACAATTCAGAGCCACTGCAGAGCCTTAAATGATCTGGGCTCTTTAAACACTGGATGGCTCGTGGGGCCATCAAGCATAATAATTCATCTCAAAAGCTATTTGTTCATCTGCCTTGAGGACTCAAACATATTACATCTTGCAAACTTATGTAATATATTCTTGTGGGAGAATGCCATTGAAAATATGTCCTACTGCTTTAGAAAATCAACACCAGAAAAGCCCCTATGCTTTATTTAGGTCCCTTTTAGGAATAGGCCAATATTCAGCCGCCTGCAATTTAGTCCAAATGGCAATATACCATATGTGACAACCAGTCCCGAAAACAATAAATCTGCACGGCTATCTTCTCAACCGCATGCATATGGCAATAAGACACAGTGCTAGGTGAGCTTCAAGCATTTTCAGCTTGTCACACGCCCTCCCACACACCTCTGTTCCCCAAGGATAGTCTCCAATGTGAGTTAATTACAAACTATTTTGGAAAACATGCTACAGTACTCTTAGGGCTAAGAGGACATAATAGTTATCTTGGAAACAAATTATTTACAAATCCTCTATTTTTATTTTTTTTTAAAAAGTTCAATTAAGCAAGAGTTGGCAAGCACTGAAAACAATGGGGGTCTGATTCCAAAGGATATCATTGGGAAATAACTAGCATCTGGAAGAGAAGTGGGGGTAGTAAGTTATACCAGGGTTTGCATAGGAGACTCCATGGCTGAGATACAAAGGCTCTATTCAGAGCAAACAGTTTGAAAAAGCCACATTCATCCACCAAACGAAAAAGACAAATTAAACTTTCATAATTCATAATTTAACTGACAAGAGACAGCATCTTTCGGAGACCATTAACACATTAAATTCACAGAGCATTCATTAGATGGAGATTTTCTGGTCACCTAAGTAGCAGGTGACTGAAAACTCAATCATGATCAAGCCACTTCTTCCTCCCGACGCTCCTCCTCCGGAGAGCAGAAACCACAAAACTTTCAATAGCAAATGCACAAACAAGTATTATATATCCACACACACGTATATTTTAAGGGGGACAGGACAGAGATCTTGTAAAACAAGTATCACGGGAATGTTACTAATCAAGATTAATTTCCCAGAGAAAATTGCCAAAAGGAAATTCAATATTTTAATTTACGTTATCTGATTGTCTTAGTTGGGACAATGAACCTGATCGTGTGTACAAGCAAGTTAACATTCTTCATATCGACTGGAAGGACAATTCGCACTTAACAGATTCTATCAGCCGCCCTCCCCCCCCCCCCACTTTTGTTTTTTTAATCCTAGGGGCTCAAATAATTGGCCACCGTGGAACTTCTCAAAAATCTCTTCACTCATAACATTTAACATGCTAGCAAATGAATCTAGCACCGTAGGGGAAAGCGAGCTGCCAGAGAGATGGATCAGAAAGCTGTGAATGGTCTAAAAACTGCAAAGGGTACATAAGGTGCCAGAAAGAATATGGATGTGAAGTCGTAGAGCGGGTAGAATAGGAAACATTTTATATGTACTCTTAGCAAGGATAACCGTCGTTTTTTCACTAGATTACTTGTAGCCTAGATTCACTGGCAGAATTCTTGCCCGATCAGAGACAATTTTGTACATTCCAAGTCTAAAATGGACACAGACCTTTCAGACCCGCTTCTGGCAATCCTTTTAGGTTTCTTTTTCGTAACACGCCTGAAATACAAGTGGATGCTATTGACTCGATAGCGCCCGAGCTGATAGAAGAAACTTTCCTATCGAGACTAACGAGCCAGAGAAAAATTAGATATACTTTCCTTTCCTCAGAAATCCCAGCTCCGTACTTCTCCCAATAAACTCTCCACCCTAGTTTGGCGACGTGTAAAACAACCAGAACCACATTAATTATTAAATTATAGACTGCACATCAGACGAACCACCATGATTACGTAAAAATTACCTCTAATTTCTGCAATAGAGTACACCGGGCTATTTTAACGCTTTATAATTACCCCCCCTCTCCCCCACCCCCCCGTTTTTTTTCCTCTTCTCTCCTCTCCTTCCACTTCTCCCACCGCCGGCGAAGAGTCTTTGCAAATGTAAGTCAGAGGAGCGGGCAATATGGTAAGAAGGGATCTTTAAATGGGCCACGAGAGCTCCACCAGACCCGCATTTCAAATGACACGAGCGTGCACGCGCGCACCCCGCCCCGGGACGCCGCGCCCCGCCGACCGGACCCCACGCCCGGACCCCAGGACTCCGCGTCGGGCTCGCCGGTCCCCACCTGGTCCCCCGCTCGCCGGCCGCCGCCTGAAACCCACGCCCCGACCCCGGTCCGGGTCCCGGTCCCCGCCCCGACCCCGCTCCCCGCACCGCCCGGCGCGGCACGTCCGGACACTCGCCCCGCTCCCCGCGTCCAGCGCCGGCTCACAAACCCGGGGGAGGCGGCCGAGCCGCAGCCGCCGGCCGCCCTCGCCCTCCTCGGGGGCTCCGGGAGCGAGACCTGGCGGCAGCCGCCCGGCCGGGGGCGCGGGGAGAGCGGCCGCGCGTGCCCCCCGGGGCTGCACTCACATTCTGTCGGGAACTAGCAGGCGGCCCTCGACCATCATGTCCGGGAGGAAATCCAGCTTGAAGGCAGAAGTCATGTTCTCGGCGCGCGCTCTGCGCTCGGGCGGCGGGGGGCGGCTGTGCGCGCGTCCGAGCGGCCGCGGGCGGCGCGAGATGGGCAGGGACAGGTGCGCGCGGCCTCCCGGCGGCCGCCCGAGCCGGCACTTGTCACATTCTCTCCCCTCCCGCTCTCCGCCAATCCCCTCCGAAATCCAGCGCCCCGGCGACGGTCTGCGGAGCGCCAGGTGCGGCGAGCGGAGGCGGAGCTCCGCGCCCGCCGCGCCGCCGCTTAACCCCTGCGGGCCCGCCCGCCCGGCCCCCGGAGGGAGGGACCCGCCCGAGGCCCGCGGCTGGGGAAGCTGAGCTCACCAGCTTTTAAAAATAGCCAGACTTTCCTGGGGTCCCCAGCCTCCAGCAAGGCAAACTAGTTCACCACGCAGCCTCGGTCCAGTTCCGCTCAGTTCCCCCATTTGCACGGCGCCTGGCACGAGGCCCGAATAACCGCTGTGGTAGATCAGTGCCACTGTGTTGCCAAAGCCTAGTTCCCATGACGGTCCAAACCCAAGTCCCCAGCCGAAGCCGGGAGAAAGGGCACCCTCACGAGTGCTTGCTGAAACGCACCTCGGTGCGATCTGCTAGCCAGTGTATGAACTCCCAACAATAACTGATCTAGCATTCGTGGGTTGGCCAAAGTAACTATCAGATAAACGGCCCAAGTGACATTTAGGGACTTATCTCAATGCTTTAAGGACAAAGAGGACTCAATCTGCACACAATTACATTTCCTTTGTATCATCTTGGAAAAACGCACAAGTTCAGATAAGGGACTGAAAAATGTGAATCACGGTAATCACGTTTTCTTTTAAAAAGGAAACAAATTTGTCCTTTTCTGGTATTTAAGGATGAAAAACCAACGGACTTTATTGAAAGACTGGGAGAGCTGTAACGTAACGGCCATGAGGCCTAAACATCCATTTAAGATGTGTGACTTGACTAATAGGAGTGGTGAAAAATGGCGAAAATCTCAAAGGAACAAAGCAGGGAGTTGAATTTTCCCAAGCGATTTGCAACAATTCTTGAAAGGTAAGTATACAGTGACGTTCTAATTCGCTGTTGTCATTGTTTTGTTTGGTTATTTAGGGGAAAGCAAACTTTTCACAAGGTCACAGGATGCAAGGATGTAAAACTTCTCATATTTCATGTGCTAAAGCAACATCATAAACTGCATACCAGAATTACAGTTTGCCTCTTATGGTAATCGCTCTCATTTTGTAAGGACATAGCACACGCCTGGGGATACAGTCACGGTAGCCAGAGGGTTAAACAACTTAGTCACGTGTAGTTAAATACACCAGGTATAAGCCTGATGTATCAGGCACCATTATTCAGAGAAACGATCTTTTCTCACAACTTCTTGTGCGATCATGAGACCTGATCATCTTTTGAGATTATGAATGAAAACAAATATTTATATACCAATTTTAAATCCACCTATCAATTTTAAATCCAGGCTTGATGGATGGCTTGAGTAATATGAAGTAACAGGCCCGGAGTATTCAATTAAGTCCATACATACTTAATGGACTTGATTTCCTCCTTCAGCTGAACAGTATATCTGGCTTTGACCAAGGCACTTCTAATTCCAAGACAGATGCAGGGCTAGGACTAACCTTCATTTTAAAATATTGCCTTTCTGAGGAATGAGGTCTAAGTTCACAAGGAATTGAAAAACAGAAATTGAAAAACAGATGCAATGAAATGAGTTCTTAGACCCAAAATGCCCAAACTTTTCCTGATAGTATCGAGTTCAGCTTACTCCCTCTCCTCGCTACTATTGACTGCCTTTGAAATGATAAGAATTTTGTTGGTCTTTCAATAACCTTAATAAAGTAATTAACTGGATAAATGAGACCACCCTGGTCAGTTCTTGGTTTTCGTACATTTATATAAATCCCAAATGTATATAATGAGCCAACTGTATAACAAACTCATTTTAAGAATGAGCATAGCCGGCCTCCAGAACAGAAGCAAAACACAGCCGCGTTCGTCGAAAAGAAAAATATTTTCAAATCAGCTGTGGAATAAAGCTCCATACGTATCTCCATTCTATAAGGTATAAGACGCTTCATTAACATGTACACTTCTGAAATATTTATTTTCTCTTTAATTGCATGTGAATTAGTTGGGAGAAGCTGTAGGGAAGCCCTCTTACTGACTTAAGCCTTCTCAGCAGTTTGTTAAATTCTAGTCTCAAATCCCTTGAGGCAATAGTGGATTCAAAGCAGCTTTTAATCACACTATAAGGAGGGTGAAGTAGTATGTAAGTAGGTCATAGAGAAAGAATTACAAGTGCATAGGTTATTGCCTTATTTAACAACTACGGTGTATGTACCAGAGTTTTCAAAGCACATTTGCTTCTGCCATTTAAAGTTAGAAGCAAAACCAGGGTCAAGTATAAAAAGAAAACCCACTCTTACATGGGATACCGTGATGATGTGAACCAAGGAACGCTTATGGAGTGTAGCTGAGTTTAAATCGTTTGGCTGCCAAATACATAAATAATACAGTGATTGCACAGGCACTTGATGCAGGTGCCAAAGAGAAACAAAATACACACATACACACACCCTCCACAGGGTGTTGTTTCCATGATCATAGCACATACACAATAGTCCTTTTAAAAAATACAAATTTCAAAAGCTCTTGAGTCTAGAAACGAAAACAAAACAAAAACACCCAACCAAATACCACCTGATGAAAAGCGTAAATTTCCCGTTTCACTGCTTTGGCAGAAGGAAAAAACAAAATCTAGAAACAACTCAATGGGGCCCCTTTTTTAATTTTCATGCAGTAATGAGCCATCAGGTATCATGTTTGGCAGTTGGTGTTATTTGGCAGACAGCTCCGCTGGGCCGCTGTTCACTCGGGTTCAATGGAGCTATTTTATAGCCAAGGATCTTATCAACAGCAGTGAAAAGGGATGAGGCCATCAGCGGGCCCCTCTCGTGGACACGACCTGGTTGGTGACACCACTGTGTGCTGACATCACTGGGGACGGGTCTGTTGGGAACAATGAAGATTCCTCATAGTTTTAGCTTCATTGTAGAAAAACCTTAAGCTCTTTCCTAGGCCCATCCCCCTACCTTCTCTAATTGTCTATTTTTTTTTTTTTTAATCAACTTGCTATTCATTTCCCAAACAAAAGGCAATTCAAGAATTGGAAGCACTTCAAGGGAAAGTTTCTGAATGACCTCATTTTATATGAGGCCTTCCAAGGCAATCGGGTGCTCTGTGCTGTTTCAGCAAGCTGCTTCCCCCCACCCCATGCCTCATCTCAAACTGAGTTTTCTCCAATGGTCATTGTTTGCGCACTGAATTATCACTGGCATTAAAAAAAAAAATCTCAATAGAAACAGCATGCTAATAAATGCATTTGTACATAGAGTACACACTGTAGGGAAAAATACTATCCCAGTCACCCCACTCAATCAACAAACCAGAATATAGTCCCTTGATCAAAAAGCTTTCAACATTTTTGCAGAAAGTTTATACCGTAAGTTAGAGACTGGTGCTTGCTATATGGTGATTAGCGTTTATAAGCAATTTTTTCCCCCTACAGATAACCTTGTATATTTCATGATAAATTTCCATTTTTTAATTGTTCCTATACACAATGTCCTACATTGCAATCTCTTTAAAAGCAGAACACCATCAGCTATGTTATCATAGATATCATATCATCTTCACAAAAGCGTCTCCCCCTCCCCCCCGCCCCCCCACTTCTGGCTCATCATTACAAACTGGAATCCAAAACATCTTTGCCCTATCACATTTTCGAATTCAAATTTTATTAACATAGCTGTTTCGGTTAAAAAAAAAAAAAAAAGCCTAAAGTGCTCAGGGCCATTTGGAGCAAGACATACAGGCCCTATAAGGGGATTTCCTATCGTTTCTAGCCAATAAATTTGAAATCCACATGAATGTTAACTACCTGAGAGAATATCTGACTTTGTGGCCATGTGTTTGTTCTTGGCTTTCTCCAGTTTCATTAGTAACTTGCAAAAATAAACAATGGTTTTTTTTTATGTGCTTCAAAACACCCAAACAGATCCTTAAGCGATACATTGAAATACATCTTTTCTTCATCCCATAAAGGCATCCCTTAAAAAGACTTTTATCGCCAATTATAAATTTAAAGTGATCACTTTATTATTCACACACGCCCCCCTCCCATTTTCCATTGAAAGCTTCTGGAATGGTGACTTTGTCACATCCCTAAAATGACTTAAGTAAAATTAAATGCCAATAAAGATGAAGTAGTTATTAGAATCTTATTTTACATTTTTACAGGAATTTTAAGTAGTCACTCTCCCTTGAGAACAGCTGCTACTGGCTTTTTGCAATCTTGTGTTTTTCTGAATCTGTTTTTAATAGAGCAAAAATACATAATGGTGAATTTATCTTCCTTCTGAAGAGGCCCTCAAAATGAAGACGGTTCTTTGTATACATACCTTCGTGCTCCGAAATGAGATGCCCCTCTAGAGTTTCCAGAAGCTTCCATTCCAAGGGGATGAAATGCTAACACTGTGGGTCTGTCAGACCCAGAGCCCAACCAGCTCATCACTTCTCTCTCTAACTTGCCTTTCCCCTTGCCCTTCTCCATGATACTGCTGCTGCCTTCTTTTTGTTTCCCCCTCTTAGCTTTCTCTCTCAGATGGAAGCTAAACAATGCCAGAAGCTTCCCTCTACAGCTGCGTGTCTGAGGAGGCAGGTGACTACCCAAGTAAAGAGAGTTGTGGTTGGTTGCTTATCTGCGAGAGAAATCAAGTTTGCCTTGCCCTGACCAAAGCTGGTTTCTGAACTAGGAACAGCTGTCTCTGGAGTGAGCCATGAGATTCCTTTCCAGACATTACCATTGGGTGGGAGGGGGAGGATGCAAAGCTGTGTCCCATGAAGTGAGTACACAGGAGATGAGCATGGGGAATAACGGAGAAATCGGAGGCAGAGGAAAAAGGTCTAGCGTGGTGATTCGCACACGAAGGCACTCGGTTAAAACCTCTGACGGAATGTTCCAGTGGCCTCTTGAAGATCCTGAGATGTGTCAGGCTACACGCGGTACCCTTATCTGGTGCCAGTCTGGCGGCAGGAACAAAATTTATACCTATCAGAATGAGGCATTTAACTCCCTGGCAATCTGCCCTCCGACACCCCCCCCAACCCCCACAAAAGGTCTTCCCCAATTGGCCACAAGTTCTCATCTTACTGTCACGTGTTGTTCAATTAAAAAAGAGAAACTTCTGCTTGACAAAACTCAACAGCTGAGTAGCAACAGCTGGGTGGGTCCAGGAGTGGGGCGGACGTGAGGTCCAGAGAGAGAGAAGCAACAGGTGGGGGTGAAGGAAAAGAAATGGGGGTTTCAAGCCTTGGGGTGGGGCTGTCTGAGATCCTGGCAACCATCAAAACTTCAACTCAACTCGAGAGGCAATCTCAGAAGGCATGACAGCCCCATTTGCCCGAATGTTAACTCTCTCTCTCTCTTTTTTTTTTTTTCTGAACAAATACATCTTGAGGAAGAGTGAAGATTAAGAGCAAAAGCTTGGGTTTCTGTAAAACAAAACACATGAATCCACTTTACCCACAATGATGATGGATCGCCTTCAAAGAGCTTTGGTTACCAGGATCAGAAGTCACCTGATACGGGGCGTGCAGATCAGATTCTTGAAGGCAAACGCTACTTTCAAACTGAATGAAAAAGATTAGAAGATTTAAGAGCCCAACCTGTTTGATTGTGCATTTGATTCTGTCAATGACACCAGGGAACGCGTCATTTAATTTACTGATTCATCAGCTAGACCTTTGTCATATGCGCGGCCATCATTTCCTCATAGGGATGAAGGGCTGAAAACTCAAACTCTACCATGATCTTCCTATAAGAAGTGCAATGTGTTAACCTAATTGTTCCTACAGCAATTATATAACAAAGCTATTAAAATGACATGTAGGTTGAAAATACATTAAGGTTTTGAGTACAGGAAATTTATTTTTTCCCTATAATATGGTTCAAATCTCTAGCTATTTTTAGCTTATGATAGAGGGTTTTGAAAATCCCCAATGACTTTTTATTGAAATTTGCTTTTGATGCTAATTCCCCTGAAGTCCATTAAGGCCAAAAAAAAAAAAAAATGTTTTTCTTCCCCTTATAAGAACTACCCAAAATCTTCGTGGAAAAGTGGCATAGCTATCTACTCACACTAAGTGGCAAGTGTTCTATCTTATCTCCACTGCTGAATGTCAACTTTGACAGTACCCATAGCTCCGTCTCAATACTCTCTGGAGGCTACTAGCTATATTTGCCCTATTTCATAGGAATATGGCAAGGTTAGGGAGCAGGAGAGATGGGAAAGACATCGGGTCCGAGGAAGAAAGGAGAGGAAGCTTAGGATTTTGTTTTGCTTCGTTTTAATAACAAAGATAACTCCAGGGTGTTATCTCCAGGGTGTCTAAGGACACCTGCTCTCTCCTTCTCAGTCACCTGCCCTTCCAGCCAGTTGAACTACCCTTCCTCTGCATCGCACCACTGGTTCCTTTCTACCTGCTGTTCTCTCTCCTTTCATGACCGTCTTGAGTTTCTAGAAGGCTGAGACTACGTCTCATGTCGAGCACAATATATATTTGTGCCTTGACCAGTTATGATTACAATAGGACATCTTTTGGCCCCTCTTGTAGACAAAAAGTTACATTTCAATTTCATAACGCTTTAAAATTCTCTTTTCCCTGCCAATGTCTATTCCCATTGTACATCTTAAAGCCTTAGAAAAGTGAGGCATAAGATGCTTTAGTTCAAAGACCTCATGAACTAAAAGGCAGATGAGTGAGGATATGAGGGAAGTTGTTAGAAGTCAGAAGCAAACACCACTGAGATTTTTCCTTTCTTGTTCGTTATTTTTCTGTTGTTACTGTACAACTTCCTCAGTAGTGAAACTATGGAGCATGTACAAACCAAAGGCCATGGCAGAAACGCAGCACCAGAGGAAGACATGCCTTAAAATGTCAGACATTCAATAGTTATACTCTCCACTTGTCAGGGAAGGAGTCTGGTTGAGTCCTGAGTTTGAATCCCTCCCCTGTGAGCTGTGTGTCTGTAGGCCTATTCCTTTACCTCGGTCTGCCTCAGTTTTCCATCTTTAAAATGGCAATAACACAACTACCACTAAATGTCAGATGTCTGTGAGGATTAAATGATATAAAATAAAAGAAACCACCTAGTGTAGTCCCAGGTATGGGTGGCTAATAAATTTTGGCTTTATTCCTCACTTCCAGTCATAATCCGCCCACAATCTTTGTTTAAACCTGGAACTGACAGGTGGAAAGGAAAAGAGAGAGCCGGTACTAATCCTATTGTTCTTGTAGCATCCAAGTGTCACAGACACTTCTGTTTCTAAGGCCAGCAGCCCAGGTCAGAGGCAAGGGGAAGCCTATAGCTCACGGAAAGCAGGCACTAGACATCCTGGGGCTTGGGGTAAGGTCTCCATCCCTTTTCTTCAGGTCAGTTTCCAAAGAGAAGGTCCAAATGAATCCTAATCACTACAGGAACTTAGGCCTCTTACCATCAACTCCGGGACGTTTCATGTTCAGAGCTGCTTCCTAAATCATCTCTGAATGAACAGGTAAGCCATTTTACAGAGCCCAAGAGAGAGCTGGGGTCCCAGACCAAGACGTGCAAGAAGCAAGACATTTACAGACCAGGACCTCGCAGGGCCTGCAGCCCTGGCGTGGCCGGGACGGACCGCTTTCCAGGAAGGTGAGTGGCACCCGATCCGTCTCTACTGTTCCAGTTAGTTCGCACACGGGCCAGAGGCCAGCAGTACCATCCATAAGCTCAACACAGGCTTTGTACCCTTTTTTACCGCTTGCAGCTGCAACCTTTCTCAAGCCAGGGATGAAAAAAGCCACGATGTTGTAGGTGTATCATTGTTATAACTTTAAACCTCAAGCTCTCTTTGACCAAGACAGCAAAGTTTGTTGAACTGAACGATTGTTCATTCAGAATTGAAAATTCAAGTTTTTATTTTTCTCTGAGGGCATGCTGGCATGCTGGCAAGTTCTGCTTTCTAAACCCCAGTGATTCGTCACGATCCTAAGCAGCCAATCATGGGCGGGTCAACTTGGAATGGAACTGAAGGTGGTGGCTCGAGCTGCCCTGGTAATCGGTGTCACTCTGGGCTAGTGTCATCTTCTCCCCACAGACACCATTTCCCGTTAACCATGATGGGCTTGACATACAAGGAAATGTGCTGACATGAGTCACAGCCCGAAAGAAAAGCTGCAGAGATGATACCTGTGCACAATCATCCCTAACGACATTGCATGAAACATTCGGAGTGTGGGGACAAAGGGTATCTCATCCCAAATCAAGGTTAAAGAGCATATTTCTGAGTGGAGTGGAGGTTCACACACACACACACACACACACACACACACACACACACACACACACACCCTTATGGATCTGTCTAGCTTCCACGTCATTCCCATCTCTGTAGATGGCTGCCACGTGACTGGAAAGGTGTTTCAGCTCCAGCTTCAGTTCTTAATGGGCAACAACATTAAAGCCTCACATATGCCTTCCTTCCTCTGACACCCTCTTCCCAATGTCAATTAACTAAAATGCCATGAATTTCAATCCTTTCCAAAACACTGCTTTGTCTCTCCTACAGAACAAGTCACCGTGAACCAAAAAAACAAAAAACAAAAAATGAAAAGCAAACAAACAAACACCTCCCAAAGCCCATAACCATTAGACGAAGCAATAGTTTTATGAAAGGGGAAGCCTGCCCCTCTCAACACCCATCTGCCAGGAATTACCGGTATGTAGAAATAAATTCAGTGAATGCTGATAGAGATGAACCAAGGCACTACTGCAACTGATTGGACTGTATTTGCTCCTGCTGGAAGAAGTGCAGTGGAGCTGGGCGGGGGTGGGGGGTGGGGTGCTGGGGTGGCTCAGTGGGTTAAACATCCGACTCTTGGTTTCTGCTCAGGTCACGATCTCGCAGTTTGTGAGATCAAGCCCTGCACTGGGCTCTGTAGGACCCAGCTTGGGATTCTCTCTCTCTGCCCCTCCCCTGCTCACGTGAGCCCTGTCTCTCTCTCAAAATAAATAATAATAAATAAACATTTTAAAAGTGCAACAGAGCTGGGGAGATGCCATTGAGCAAACTACACTCTGTTAATGACTTCACAGACATCTCTACAAGAAATGAAGTTGGATATATCTCATTCCCCCACTACCTTCGTCCTACAAGTTCATGATATGGTTTTCACCTGTAAATTCTGACCCCTTACCTTCAGAGCCACCATTCCCACATAACCCTACTCCCTCTGCATTTTACCTGTTTTTCATCAACCTGGGTGTTTCCAGGGCTGTGCACAATGAACTTTCCATCAGCCACATTTTCACCTAATTAACCACCCTGATGACAATAATTAGTATTGAGTCGCTCTTGGAATGACTTCCTAGGTATTCAAGCACAATCTGCACTTGCTATAAAGTTCTACATATAAATATTAATCAAATGCCCTCCTTTGTTTTTCAGCCCCAAAGGGATATTTTGCAATCATACAACTCCTATTTTTAAAAAGAAAAAAAAACACAGTGAGGTGTCGTTTTAACAAATAAAAAAGAGAATTAATACATTGAGGTTACAGATCTCAATCTGTGGTCTGCTGAACACATCCATGCGAGTATTCCCAGGGCTCATGTGTGAAGGGAGTCTGGGTAGAATCTATTGAAAGAAGCCATTTTCCCAGTTTGAGTCTTTTGCTCTTCCTTTTCCTGCAAGTCTCAGCTTAGAATTAAAATTTACTTTGACATGTGTTTAGGTCACTATGGAGGGGGCTCATCACACACGGAGGCTAATGGAAGGATACAGATTACATATCTTCTTACTGCTGTGGAATTAGATGCAGGCAAGTTTGTCAACTTCAGGCAACCTCACACCGTCCCCAGCAGGCTAAAGGAAAAGACACCCATGTGCTGGATACTGGAATGAGGGTCTCTGAATTCTGAAAGCTGATGATGGGTCAAACCACAGGAGAAACAAAGTAAGAAAGGATTTCCCTTGTTCTTGTACCTAATTATGAACACCCAGGAATTAAAGTGAATGGATGACAGGTAAATAATTATAATATAGTCAAAGATTCAACATGGAGGTTTCCAAGTTATTTCTTTATTTCGGTGTGCCACTGACAAGCAGCTAGGGAGCACATAGGACTACTTTTCTCCCAAACCACAAAAAAATTGCTTTGCAGCCTTTGTTTGGAATAAAAATTTCCCATGAAAGCAGAATCTAGGTGTGATGGTAACAGTGGGCTTCAGATATAAAGCTTCGCCAATTACCTTTTATGAGCTCATCCTAAAAGCAATTATTGGCGTGCCCGATGGAATGAGCAGTTCAGATCCCATTGGAAGTAAGAGAACATAATAAGTATGCATTTAAAATCCACTCTATTCACAATGGATAACTTTCGAAATATTATTATACTATACAGACCCTTTTGGGGTCCACCCAGGCTCTAAATATACTGTCAACAGAAAATTTATACTTGAGAAGGCAATTTATTTAGCCTGAAACATTAATCTTACTAGTTTTGAAGTAGATATTTCATGACATTTCAACTTAAGTTAAAAAAAATTAAAATGCATGTCCAAACTCTAAAAAACAGTTACTGTTCCATACTGTGTTTTTATAAGGAATGCATTTTCTTCCTTATTTACTGAGAGTGTCGTTGATTTGAACCACAATACAACCCAAAAGGAAAATTTGTAACTAAATATTTTTTTTTTAATTTGCCCTTTAAAGTGATTTCCCTTCCTTCTGTGTTTAAAAATTAGGTCCTTGATCTTCCTTCGTAAATTTCCTAATATTTTTCAATGTATTGCTCTGGCATGAACAAGTAATTAAACAAAACACTAACGTATTAGATAAGATATATTCTATGTAGAAACCAACATTAGTATGATGATTTTCAATGTAAATCAATGGCCACTGAATATTCTAGGACCAGTTCTCTTACATTACGCGTGAGAATAAAAATGGTTTCAATATTTGAGAAGTTTGAAACAGATTTTCCCCTTTTCTCTTTTTGAACTCTGTTTTCACCTTAGAAACCAATGCTTATGTTATAAAATGAAAGATTTTTGAAGACATGAGAAATGTTTGCCCTGCATAAAAATGCATCTTATGAGCACATAACCATATGTCAAAAATCAGTAGATTCCACAGAGACCTTTAACTTAACAACTTAAATAGGCTATGTAACAATAGTTTATAGGTTTGGTTAATGACCAAAATTCTAAGGGCAAAAGTTCTCACGTGTCCTTAAATTTCTAAACTCTTTATCTACCTGGATGTCAAAAGAGGAGGTAGAAGCTAGAAATGATAATTTCCTTAAACATTAGAAATATTCCCCTTAACTTCTTTTTTATGCTATGTTCCGTGAGTCCACCAAATAGACAAATTTAAAATCCCCCAGCATTAAACACTGTAGAGGCATGTCTGATAACAAGGTATTTGCCAGAATGATAATGGTATTACAAGCAGTCTCAATCAATACATTTCTTTCTGTAGTTAACAGAGAGGTAAGCAATAAATCTCTAACTTAATCCAACCAACATAGCTGCAAAATGCAAAAAGCTTTATGAATGGTAGATATTAATTTTTTTTAAAAGCACAAAACCACAAACAAGCAGTTCTAAAAGCTCTTCATTCTGTAGAGTCTATACAAACAAGATTAAAGCAGATAAAAAGGGTGTTGAGAAAGAAAAAAAAAAAAAAAAAAGCCCCAGACATGCATTAAGCTAGTTTGACAGCTCCATTGTTCAACCGGTCCCATTGTCAGACCCAAAGATGTATTCAGTGCTACAATGTCTGCTAGCAAATAAACAAAAGACTACATTTTTCAAAGCAGGATGCCAATTCTATCATAATTCTTTCTCTGCTTCCCCAAAGGTCAGTGGTGGCTCCTTTCGGTATGTGATCGAACCCTAACACAGATGCAAGAAACAAATATTTGCTTTCAATACATAGGGACCCAGGACGCCATGCATGAACAGAGGTCTTTAAGCAGGTACACATTTTGGCAAACAGGATAAAGTGATCCAAACCTGGTAACACAGAAGGACTATTTAGGTAGGCTAAGTCCAGATTAGAGCGGTATTTGGAACGCAAGTCTAATATGGAGTCTCCTTAGCTCCTTTTTCGGTGATTATTCCATGCAGAGTGCATGATAATGAAAGAGGCTTAGACATTGCAAAGGAAAAGACAAACCAAGAGCCAGATTCAGAGCCTTTAAAATTATCCACTGGCCACTCACAAATAGCAGGGAACAAATACACGATACGCTTTCAAAAGGCAACGGGTGCAAATATAACTCGCACAGGGCAATCCTTTTCCTTTCTCTTGCTGGCTCCCTTTCTCCCAGTCCTTGGTCTCGATTTCGTTTCCCTCTCTCTCTCTCTCTCTCTCTCTCTCTCTCGATTCTTTTTTTCCCCCTCTAAGATAAGGAAGCTACTTGATGCCGAGCATGATTATTGTCTCAGCCAGCTCTAGAAACTAGAAAAGCACACATTAAAAACAAAGGACACAACAACATACCTTAAAAGCAGCTCTTCATTTCTCATAGTAACAGCGGATTTGGGACAGCGCATGCTTTCTACACTGATACACTGATAGTCTCAACAAAAGCCAGTTCAGAAGTGCGCTCAAACATCAATGCCACAGTAGCTGTTCACTAATGCGCTCCCTCTCTCTCTCCCCCTCTCTCTCTCCCTCTCTCTCTTTCCCCACTCTCTTCTCTAGTCAAATTCTGAATGGTGGAGCAAAGGGGCTCCTGCAGATTCACTAAGTAGAAATAATCCTCTCTGACAAGTTATGTTGTCTAGGCATATTTTTACATTAATACACTGTGCTGCCTATAGGGGTCTTGCGTGCATTCACTCAAGCCTGCCTGGTGTTAATTCTCCTAATTACCATCTTAAAAAATTGGAAAGAAAAATAAGTGACTCGTTTACCTTTTTTTTATACATATAATAGCAAAGCCAGTGTCACATTTTCTTTTTGCTCTCCACTATCAGCACACATTGCAGACGACCACCAGAGGATTTGGATAGGTCAGTGTGTGCTAAAAAGGATTTTTTGCTTCTCTTTTCTGGGACACTGAACTCACAGTTGGATTCATCTATTCCTCTCCTCTTGTCCTCAGGAAGAGTGACAAGGTCAAGACCCTTAGCCCCACCCTGGGTCATGGATGCAGAAGACAGAGATTGGGGGACCTGGAGATATTTTAACTCTATGCACACCAGAGCTCTTGCAGACGACAGCATAATTCACCTGAAGCAGGGCACCTAAAGGAGGCAGGCAGTGCAAAGATTGTGTGGTCATGTTGAAGTCCTAGTTGATACTGGTGCATCATCCTCGAAAGACCAATTGGATGTTCTTTTCCAAAATAAGAAAAATCAGCTTCCCTACTTCATTATACTCGATGGACTCAGCATAGACAGTCAGCCGGGGAAATATGCATTATGCTTCTGTTTATTGGAATTAGAAGAATTCCGTGCAGATTAGCCAAGTAAAGCAGCAGGTGAATCGCATAGAGAGAAGACAAGATGCTATGGATAAGACAGTCAGTAGGCCAAAAGTGCAAACGAAGACATCGTTCCTGGGTGCTCACGGGAAGCCAAGAACGCTCTCTGCTTAGACGGTACACTACAGAACGCGGCCCGAAACAGAGCTGGATCACTCAATACTGAATTCCTCACCCCCAGGCTCAAAGTACGCCCCTGTCCTCCATTAACACGGCCAGGCACCTCAGGAAGAATCCGGAGTCACAACATCTATGGGAATAATAGTGAGGTGGGGAAACAATGGCGTGCTCCATTTCCCTCCCCTTTGAGGATCTGGAAAACCACCCAGTATCTTGCTAGATCTCTGATCTCTTGGCACACAGCCAGGAAAGTGGAGATGTTCTGTTAAGAGTTCCTCCACCTACCGCAAAATAATCTCTCTCAGTTTATCAACTTTAGCACTGATGACAAGAAACAGCAGTGGCTGAAAGCAGTGACCCTTCCCATTTCTGAATGACAGTGAGACAACATGATGAATAACTCAGCAAAGATCAAACGATGAAATAATGCTTGTCCCTAAAATAATCACATTTCTACATTTCCTTCCTTCATTATAGCACATGGAAGTTATGGAATGAATATATAAAAATGAATTACTTTGCCAAAGAAAGCGATCACATAAAACCTATGATATTCTTTAGAAGCAAGATAAACATCATATGAACGAGTGTGGAACCAGAGAGACCTTGGAGAGAGAGAGAGAGAGAGAGTTAGTCATTCCCTAGTGGAGTAGAAGGCACTTAACTTCTCCATGGCTCCCTTTGACCCCTGCTCTTAAATGGGGGGCGGGCAACAAATGCTAATTTGTCTTAAAGCATCTGAAGATCCTATAATAAAACGGGGTGTGGTTTTTTGGTGAAAAGATGAATAAAAAGTGGAATGAGTGGCTGGACACTGGTGAGAGTTTTGTCTATTAGAAAAAGGTGGGGCACCTGGGTGGCTCAGTTGCTTAAGCATCCAACTCTTGATTGCAGCTCAGGTCATAACATCATGGTTCATGAGTTTGAGCCCCGCATCAGGCTCTGTGCTGAGGGCCTGGGGCCTACTTGGGATTCTCTCTCTCTGCCCCTCCCTTGCTGCTCCCCTCTTTCTCAAAATAAATGAATAAACTTAAGGAAAAAAAAGGTAAAATTATGCTGCTCAGACACAAAACTCCTTTCTTTTAAAAAACTAAAAAAAATTAATTGGAGCATAATTGACAAATAATATTAGTTTCAAATATACAACACAATGATTTGATATTTGTATATATTGCCAAAGGATCATTACAGTGAGTCTAACACCCATCACCATACATAGTTACAAAATTTTGGTAATGAGAACTTTTGAGACTTATTCTCTTAGCAACTTACAAACATGCAATATAGTATTATTAACTACAGTCACCATGTTATACATGAGATCCACATGATTTGATTTGGTAACTGCCAAGTTTGTACCTGTTGACTCCCTTTACCGATTTTGCCCGCCTTCTCTGTTCTCTGTATTTATGAGTTCAGATTGTTTTGTTTTTGTTTTGTGTTTAGATTCCATATAGAAGTGAAATCATATGGTACTTGTGTTTTTTTTCTGACTTAACTACATTTAGCATAATGTCTTTAAGGTCCAACCCCGTTGTGCCAAATGGCAAAATGTTATTTAAATGCCTGTGTGTGTGTGTGTGTGTGTGTGTGTGTGTGTGTGTGTGTTCTTTATCCGTTCATCCATTGATGGACACTTAGGTTGTTTCCATATCTTGGATATTGTAAATAATGCTGCAACGAACATGGGGATTCATACATCTTTTTGAGTTAGTGTTTTCATTTTCTTTGGATAAATACCCAGAAGTGGAATTGCTGAATCATATGGTAGCTGTCTTTTTAATTTTTTGAGGAACCTCCATAATTTTTTCCTCAGTGGCTGCACTAATTTACATTCCCACCAACAGTGCACAAGGGATCCCTTTTCTCCACATCCTCTCCAATACCTATTAATTATTATCTTCCTGATAATAGCCAATCTGACAGGTACGAAGTGATATTCGTTATGGTTTTGATTTGCATTTCTCTGGTGAACTGTAATGTTGAGCATCTTTTCATGTACCTGCTGGCTTTCGGTACTTCTTCTTTGGAAAAATGTCTATTCAGATCCTTTACATTTTTTTGTTTCTTTTTAGAGAGAGAGAAAACATGAGCAGGAGAGAGGGTCAGAGGAAAGGGGAAAGAATTTTAAGCAGGTTCCACACTCAGCGTGGAGCCTGATGTGGGGTTCGATCCCATGACCAAGGGATCACGAACTGAGCTGAAATCAAGAGTTGGACGTTCAACTGACTGAGCCAACAAGGCATCCACCTTTACCCATTTTTTAATCAGATTGGGTTTTTATTTTGCTATTGAGTTGTATGAATTCTTTTTGTATTTTAAATATTTGACCCCTTATTCAGTGCTTTGCTTTTTCATTTTATTGATGGTTTCCTTTGCTGGACAGAAACTTTCTAGTTTGATGTAGTCCCACTTATTGACTTTTGCTTTTTTTCCCTTTGCTTTTGGTGTTAGATTTAAAAAAAAAAAAAATCATCACCAAGACTGATGTCAAGGAACTTAACGCCTATGTTTTCTTCTAGGAGTTTTATGGTTTCAGGTCTCACATTCACATCTTAATCCATTTTGAGTTAATTTTGGGGCACGGTATAAGATAGGGGTCCAAATTTATTCTTTCGCATGTGGCTGTACAGTTTTCCAGCACCATTTTTTGAAAAGACTGTCTTTCCTCCACTGTATATTCTTGGTTCTTTTGTCATCAATTAATTGACCATATATATGTGGGTTTACTTCTGGGAACTCTATTCTGTTCCATTGATCTATGTGTCTGTTTTTAGGATAACACCATATTGTTTTGATTACTATAGCTTTGTAATATAGTTTGAAATCAGGAAGTGTGATGCCTCCAACTTTGGTCTTCTTTTTCAAAATTGCTATGATTATTTGGTGTCTTCCGTGGTTCCATATACAGTTTAGGACTGTTCTATTTCTGTGAAAAATTCCATTGAACTTTTGATAGGGATTTCATTGAATCTGTAGATTGGGATAGTAAGGACATTTTTATAATACTAATTCTTCGAATCCATGAGCATGGTATATCTTTCTGTTAATTTGTGTCTCCTTCAATTTTTCTCATCATTGTCTTACAGCTTCCAGTACACAATATTCACCTCCTTCATTAAATTTATTCCTTGGTAATTTATTCTTTTTGATGCAATTGTAAATGAAATTGTTTTCTTCATTTCTCTGATACTTCATTATTAGAGTATAAAAACACAACAGATTCCTGCATATTGGTTTTGTATCCCACAATTTTACTGATTTCATCCATTATGTAACAGAATTCTTTGCGGAGTCCCATGTTTTCTTTATATAATATCATGTCATCTGCAAACAGTGACAGTTTACTTCTTCCTTTCCAATTTGGATGCCTTTTATTTCTTTTTCTTGCCTAATTGCTCTAGCTAGGACTTCCCATACTATGTTGCTTGAAAGTGGGGAGAGTGGGCATCCTTGTCTTGTTCCTGATCTTACTGAAAAAGCTTTTAGCTTTTCACTGCTAAGTATGATGTTAGCTGTGGGCTTGTTATATGTGGTCTTTATTATGTTAAAGTACATTCCTTCTATACCCACTTTGTTGAATACTTGTTCACAGTTCTAATGGGGGTTAAATTATGAGGCAAGTACTAATATATGACAAGAATGCATTTGCTTATCCATAAATAGATTCTTGGCATTAGAAGCCAGTGCTGCAGTACATGGAGATATTCCTATAGGGAAATGAATTATGGATCCACAGTAGTAAGGAACGGAAGTGAATCAAACCATTAATATTTTCTCCACTTCCTTTTTTAGTCTAGGGACCTAAATAATGAGAAAGCGATCGAGGTAAGACTTTAATATTCGTCCAAACTCCACTACGATAACAGACTGAGGGGCTTCCACCTGCTAGTTGTATGTGCTGAAGTTGGGGTTATAAAGATGAGTGAATAGAACGATGTGTTATTTCTAACATTTATATATGGTGCAGTAAGGCTTTGGCTCCAAGGCCATGGGGATTAATCTTTGTATTTCTTAATCCACCCAATAGAATAACTTTCCCAAAGCTAATACTTAATATGTATTTGTTAAATAAAGGAATAAATTTATTTTTAACTATTGGAACTTTGGGGAAAGAACCGTTTCATTTTCAAAATTCTTTATGTAGTTTCCTTAACAAATATGTGGCAGAAACAAACCCACCTCACTTTTTATTTTAACTCATGCATTCAGTTGGCATGGCCGACAACACTGAGAATTCCTTACATGTTGCTATGTTTTAAATTACAGGACCTTTTTGGGGCACCTGGATGGCTCAGTCAGTTAAGCATCCGACTTCAGCTCAGGTCATGATCTCGTGGTCCATGAGTTTGAGCCCTGCGTCAGGCTCTGTGCTGACAGCTTAGAGCCTGGAGCTTGCTTCGGATTCTGTATCTCCCTCTCTCTGCCCCTCCCCCCTCCTCTCAAAAATAAATAAACGTTAAAAAAATTTAAATTACAGGACCTTTTCACACCTACCAACTTATTCAATCCCCATAACAATACTGTGGGGCAGGTGGAAATGGTACCATTACCTTCTCAGCTAAAAAAGTTCACATGCAGAAAGACTGAGCAGCATGCCCAGAAGGTGCAGTGATAACTGAGTGTGGGAATCCAGTCTAAACCAAACCCTGGACCCATATTCTTTCCCCTGCTCTACAGTGTGATCCAGTGCTTCTGCTCTGCCCAGGGGTTCACAGCACCCCTAAGCAAGGCATGGCTTTGAAGGAGTGTTGAGTGCAACGAATCTTATTACACTTTTCTAATGCAGTAGTAATAAACGTAGAGGATAGTAAATTAAAGGAAAATTGATTAAAAGATTATGTTTTGGCTACTAGTATTTACTAATTCCCTTCAAAATTCTATTTCCAATGAAGATTGAGTTGCAACTAGACAAACTAAGCACTTTGGGGGATTTTTATTTTTTGAGGTCATCTACAACAAGAGTTGATTTTTAGCAACCCTGATTACTACATTTGGTGTGTAGGGAAATTTTTTTCAAAAAGATTATAGCAGTAATTGGCCAAGGACAGCAACAAAAACTTAGTTTATCTCAATGCCCTCTGTATTCCTCTGTTTTTAATTATATAAATTAAATTTTCAACTAATAATGCAAACTTGCGGGGGCGGGGGGAGGGGAACGGAAAAATTCCTGCAATGTGGGAATACAGGAGGGAACTGAGAATCAGCCAGACGTCTTGACCTTTCTAGATTTGAGCTTCCTAAAAATGTTTTCAAAGGTAAATCCTATGTGCATTTATTTATGTTATAGGGAACTTCTAGAATTAAAAGCTGAATTCCTAAATGCAACATTAACAACTCGCAACTTCTTTCTTCTAAACCGTATCTTTGCACTTTGAAAGTTGCATGAAAATGTTAAGTAGAAAAGAGCGTTTCAATGGAAGTGTACAATATGAAGTTTGCTAGAGAGGAAGGGCCAGGCAGTACAGATTCTCTTTTTATTTTTTAATGGTTATTTATTTATTTTGAGAAAGGGAGAATGAGAGAGAACGAGTGGGAAAGGGGCAGAGACGTCCAAGCCGGCTCCATACTGTCATCGAGGAGCCTGATGTAGGACTTCATCCCATGAACCTCGAGATCATGACCTGAGCCCGAAATCAAGAGTCAGACACTGAACAGCCTGAGCCACCCAGATGCCCCAGGATTCATTCTCTGATGAAGGATGAGACACTACCAAACTCTAATCTGCCTCTTAGGTTCCCATCCAAAAAGAATAATCTTGGAATTTGCAGGAGCCAAGGACATTAAATCTCTTTAGCTGTTAGTTTTAGATATTGTCTTAGTCCATTTGGGCTACTAAAACATTTGGGCTACTAAAACAAAAACATTACAGACTTGGGGATTTATAAATAACAGAATAAATAACAGAAATGTATTTCTCATAGTTCTGGAGGCTGGCAAGTCCAAGATCAAGGTGCCATCATGGTCACGTTCCAGTGAGGGCCCTCTTCCCGTTTCATAGCTGGCCCCTTCTTGCTGTGTCTTCACATGGTGAGAGGAGCAGAGGATCTCTGTGCGGTCTCTTTTATAAGAACCCTAAGCCCATGCCTGAAGGCTCTACCCTCATGACCTCATCACTTTCCAAACACCCCAGCCCCTAATACCAACACATTAGGCTTTAGGATTTCAATATATGAATGTGGGTGGGGGACATAAACATTCAAACCATAGCAGACATGAAGAATTTCCAGATTTAACCAAGAAAGTACATTGCTACGAAAGATGGAAAGATCACACAGAGAACGCATGAAGTAAATATGAAGCAATAACCGAGGTCTCCAAGAAATGGATTTCTAGCATACTCCGTGAATGGCACATAGTATGTGCTCGATAAAGTTGGTACATCTGTGTGTGAATAGATAACTGTCTATCCAGAGCTGGTACCAAGCAGAAGACAGAGTTTCTCTGATCAGCTTCACCAGCCTCAGAGGAAGGGTCTCGGTGGGCAAAAGGGAAGCAAAAGTCAAGTCTGCGCACAGGGGCGACTAGAGACAGGAGATGGAATGAATGCACTATGTAGGAATCCTGTCCCCTCGGGCTCCAGGGCTCTCTCTTGCTTGAGGGGAAAACCCTCCAAAGCCAAAAGGACATAGGTATCACAAATCACTACCTGAAACATAAAACTGACAGTTGGTTTAAAGTAAAGCCTGGCAGAGCTGGTAAATGAAGGGGTTGACGGTAATCCGAGGATCTATGTAACACGAGTTCCTGTCACTGGAGCACTCAAACGTTACCTCCAAGTCAGACTTTAGAAACAGGAGGCCACTATCTCAGTAACAAGCCCAAGGCCCCTAAGTTCTAAAGAGGCATTCCTTCTACAAGCCATGGGACTACTTACGCGTTTCAAACACGGAGATGTTTACCAGGATGAGTGGGGCATGGGGTGAGTAATTAGCAAGAATAATCGTAAAGCCCCTTAAAATTATAAAGTGTGGTATTTATTAATAAGTAGATATAAATAATAAACTATAAATTACTTAGAGCTCCAAGAAGCCACTTGAAAATATGCACTAGATAAGTTTAAGAGGTATTATAAAGAGTAATAATGACTTCTTATTATAAAGGAAAGGGGCTATGGAGACAGACACTGGAAAGTGGGTTTGGAGAACTAATTCTGTCTAGGTAGCAAAAGGTCCATGGAGGACAAGCTGAAGAAAGTAAAGGAATTCCCCTGAAAAACACAGACTACCTACTTGATAAAATAACTAACTTTGGTTCATGAACTCTTATGACTTAGCAAACAACATGTTCACAATTGAGCAGTGATTTTTGACCTAATGTTTTGTCAAGGACCACTCTCGGGCAGATGGGAAATCTTGAGAAGGCCACAGGTGACTAGACATAAGTTAGCCATTAATATTTGCACGGAAAATGGGCGAAGTTTATCATCGCTGTTTTTAAGACAGACCCATGCACACACACCTGCCTTCCTGCCTGCGCAAACTGCCACGTCGGACAGGTTCTGTAACTTGACTCTTGTCCACGAGTCCTCAATGGACATGTAGAATTTGGTGCACTTGAGGATCCCTGTTGCTTAAGTGGTTTTGATCCTAGGGAACTGTAACAAGTTAACAGCACACGTAGAATAAAGGTTGTGGGTGAAGCTGATGAGTCCTCACAGGAAGGTGATTCACACGACCCTATGACAGAGATGGAAGAGAAACCCAGATGGTCCGGGAAAGTGGTTCTGAAAACCTCACAACACATTCACAGCTCTTACAGAATCTGCAGGTGCTTTAAATGTTACATTTCTTTATATATAACTCTGAGATTCAATCATCTGCTTGTTTACGTGTTTATTATCTTTAAATCATCTGAACCTAGGGTGCATGAAAGCAGGAACTTACTCCCTTTTATATCCACTTCAGAACAACGTGTGGCATATGGTAGACACTTAATAAACATTTGTTCAATGGCTGGATTTCTCTGTGAGGCACATTCTTCTTGTTAAGTGACCTAATCTCAGTGGCTTACAGCTATAGGACGCAATTTGTGAGATGCTTTCCAGGCTCAGCTGTGAGTACTCATTAGGTGAGAACCTCAGAGGGACACAAAGATTAGGAAGGTCTGTTCCTGACTTTAAGTACGTTATAGATTCACTGGGACGGGAAGATAAGCTTGCTGTTTTAATACGTTTTTTTGAACTTTAAAGTACCATTTAGGGGCAGCTGGGTGGCTCAGTAGGTTGAGTGTCCAACTCTTGATTTCCACTCAGGTCATGACTTCATGGTTCATGAGCTTGAGCCACACGTCAGGCTCTGCCCTGACAGTGTGGAGCCTGCTTGGCTATCTCTCCCTCTCTCTCTGCCCCTCCTTTGATCATGCTCGCTCTCTTTCTCAAAATAAATAAGCTTTTAATGTATGTGTGTGTGTATATATAAAATTACCATTTTTATGGGTTCATAGAAAATAAAATGATGCCTCCTTATTTTCCATAATGCTGAAGTTTGGGAGTTAGTAAAGTCCAAGCAGGTAGGACTGGGCATTGAAGGTGAGATGCACAGACAAAATTTTCAGCATTAAGAGCAAAGCGAATTGCATTTTTTTTTTTGTGATGTCCTAGAAAAAGCAAGTGTCCTTATGGACAAGGAATAGGAATCAGAGGCCGGTATCATTTTCATATCACTCGGTTTCAGGAGGAGATCTGTGCTGTGCATTTAACTCCATAGTTAACTCTGCCACGGCTCCAGGAGCTGGCAAGTAAAGACATCTGTGCCAGGGATGTCCTGCCTTACTTGCCTGTCACTCACTGGGGTCCCCGAGGTCTATAGCAACTTATCTTCTTATCACTTCCATCCTCTGTTTAGAAACAAAACAAAACACACATTTCCTTAAGTCAGTTCCTCAGGAGATGTGTCCTCACTTTTAAAAGTGCATTAATTTGATTTCGTTTGATGTGGTAGGGCTAGCTGTTAAACATTACTTTGACTTTCTATTCCTGATATAGATAGATGGATATATATATATATATACACACACATATATGTGTATATCACATAGCATATATCATGTTACATATATTAATCATATTCATACTATATATAACATGTATATATATATTATGTACATTGATGTTATATACAACATGTATATATAATAGGTACATTAATGCCACATATATAACATGTATATATAATATGCACAATATATATGTACTTTATATATGTTTATATATGTGTGTATATCATATAGTATATGTTGTTACATATATAATATTATGTATAACATGTATATATAATAATGTGTACATTAATGCTGTTCATCAGGTATCAGGTATCAATCAGGCTCCCAACCTGATGGAAATCAGGCTTTTTCTCTTCTTTATCCCACACTGTCCAGGCAGTAGCTATCTAGAAGATGGAAAGGGGGGTAAAAGATATTTTGGTGATGGAACTGTTACATGGACCACTGAATGGGTAGAAGAGAGAAAACACTAGAGTGGAAGATGATTCTGATGGCGCTAACATGATGGTTTGGCAAATGATATGCTAACTGAGCTGGAGCTAAAAAGGCACAGTGGGGTACACAGGAAAGGTGAGGGGTCCACAGGGAACACGCTGAGCCCGAGAGGCTGGCGGCAGCCCTCCCACGTGGAGGAAACAGGCAGAACTACCTCCGGGCGTGGATGACATCAGCCAGAAGGAGCACTGGGGGCCCAAAACGAGAAGTGATGCGAGGCCAGAACCCCAGGGCAAATCAGAAATGGAGGAGGCACAGAAAGATACCCAGAGAAAGAGAAGGGCAGATACATCACTAAGGGGCTTAGACTCCAGTGGAGAGAGAAAAAATCCGCCCATGAAGTTTGCAGTGACTTTGTTGGCCAGGAGAGCATGAATTATTTGTTTGGATGCTAAATGGAAAAGCAGGGCAGTACAAACACGAGGCAGGAACGTTCTGAAAGTTCCAGGAACCAGTTTCGAACCATGGTGGTAACTCTAGAGGGCAGCCTAGTTTGACAAGGAAGCAGGCTACTCCCGCACCTGCACACGCTGAAAAGGGAGAGGGGGCTGGGCTGCCTGAGAGTCGCAGGTGAAATTGCTGCTTGCTCCAGGCAGGCTCCTGCTGAACCGTCAGACGCTTGCCCTGACTCCTGAGACAGATCGAAAGGTGCCCGGCCATTCTTCACCGCCTCCTTTAATGCAGAACTTTAAAACCAAGGAGGCCAGGGGCCAGGGGGGGCTGCATCCAGCTCACAGAACAGGAGCCCCCGTGCGGAGCAAGTTCATACACTACCGACGGGCCAGCTGGACCCGGCAGTTCAAAAAGGCCCAGAGCAAAAGTCTTTTTGAAGGTGTTTATGAACTTTGCCAGATAAGGATTTCCAAAACTACAAGGAACTATAAAACTCTAGACGTGGATAACATTTCTGGGGCCAATTGCTTTAAACTTTTTAGCGAAGAATCATATACTTAGAAAAAAGTGCCCATAAGCGTTCAGCTCCCTGATATCCACAGAGTGAATCCAGCCATGCAATCAGCACCCAGGTCAATAAAACCTTTTTTTTTTTTCTTAAACCAAAACTTGCTTTTAATTCCATAACCAAAAAAGAATTTGATGAATCTAAATATCTAGGAACTAGAATGCTTGTAAGTAAAAATTGCCTGAGAGACAGCAAGAGTGCGTTGAAGACTTTCTCAACAGCTCACCTACTTTTCACCACCCGCACGAGCCGAATTCAGGCTACCACTGTTCCTAAGGAGCCTCTCTGCCTCCAGTCTCACTGGCTCTGAACCCTGCTATCCATTTCAGCAGTGAGGTCTCTGCTGCTGAAAAATGGTCACAGTTACCACCTGCTCAGCACCCGCTGAGGGTTCCCCCTTCCATCTCCGCTCTGAAACTGAAGCCCAAGCCACATGACATGACTCACAGGACCCACCCACATTTCCAGCCTCATTTCACAGTCTTCTCGGCTGGTACCCTGGTGTCCTGTGCACCGGGAACATCTTTCAGGCCCTCACACACAGGGTCTCCCTCGCCTCTGCACTGGGGTTGGCTGTTTCCCACATGCACAGAACTCTCCAGTGATCCCACCCCCTCACCAGGTTTATTTCTGCGTATCCTTCAGGACTTGGCTTAAACATCAAGTGCTGAGCACAAAAATAGGCACTCAAAAATACTTGCTGGCTGGCTGGCTGGCTAAATACAGGAGTAAGTCAAGGACACCATCCCAGCAGCAAAGGAAACACAAAGATGTCATAATACGGTCCCAGCTTAAAAAGGAAACAAAACTATGATGTAATAAACCAACTACGCTTTTTGTAGCTGAGGGACTACAATGTTATTTACCTACAATTGAATTCAATAGAGGTTCTAGAGATGCCTGGGTGGCTCAGTAGGTGAAGCCGCCGGCCGATTCTTGATCTCAGGGTCCTGAGTTCAAGCCCTGTGCTGGGCTCCACGCCCCAGCCTTTAAAAAAAAAAAAAAAAAAAAGGTTCTAGAAAGGCCCCTGCCCTCAGAGAGTGAATATTCCTGTTAGAAACACAGAACTTATCCAAAGGGACAAAGAACAAGAGTGTCTACTGCTGTGATGTTTTATGAGCCATAGGAGTTCCAAGGAAGGAGACACGGTAAGGCTTGGCTAGAGTAATGTGAGAGCCCTTCGTGGAGAATCTCAAAAGGTATGCCTTCTTTGGAGGAGGATGTGGAAGGAAAGTGTGAGGACACCCCCAGCAGGAGAGACCAGTCTGAGGACAGTTCACACGTGGGTGACAGTGAAAAGAAAGTCTGAGTAGAACAGCACAAGTACTGGAGAATGTGGGGGAAGAAGAGAAATGAGGAAGAGCAAGGCCAGGCGGCGAATCTGGTAAATCGAGCAGTGGCATCTGTAGTCAACAAAATAAGCATTGGAGACTCAGTGTAATTTCTGGATCAGTGAGTGAGACCGCTCTCCGCAGATGCCAACGAGAAGGCGAAAAACAGCTTCGGCAGCTGGTAGCTGACAGGTAGGCCATGATGTTCCCAACTAAACACAAACAACTCTCGCAGAATATAAAAATAACCAGACTTTGAGACCATGTGCAACAGGAGAGAGACAAAGGCACTGCAAACACAAAAATAATGACACATCCCCTTCTCCCAACTGCTTCTTTGCCAGTGGTGACTCTAGCTCTGCTTTAGTTCTCCTGCTTTCTAGACAAAAGCTACCAGGATACCTGTATGAGTCTGCGGGAGCTGCTGTAACAAAAGAACACAGACTGGGCGGGGGGCTTAAGCAACAGATCTGGAAGCTGGAAGTCCAAGATCAAGGTGTTGGAAGGTTTGGTTTCTCCAGACAACTCTCTCCTCAGCTTGTAGCTCTGTGTCCTCACATGGCCTCTCCTCTGTGCACATACATCCCTGGGGTCTCTTCCTCTCCTTAGAATGACACCAGTTCTATTGGATCTGACCCTTAGGGTCTTGTTAACCTTCGTTAGCTACTTAAAAGCCCTACCTTCAAATACAGGCACATTCTGACATTCTGGGGGTTAGGACTTCAGTATATGGATTTGGGGAGTGGAGAATGGTTCAGTCCATCACAGTAG
Organism: Lynx rufus; assembly: GCF_022079265.1. Taxonomy (NCBI): domain Eukaryota; kingdom Metazoa; phylum Chordata; class Mammalia; order Carnivora; family Felidae; genus Lynx; species Lynx rufus. The sequence goes on along the minus strand of NW_025814889.1, from coordinate 10,029,458 downwards.
CCCAATACTTCTTAAAAACAGCTAATGGGAACTGACTCTCACATCTTTAAACTTCTTCAGCATGTGCACAAGCCCTGTTTTCTATAGTAAGCCTCTTCCAACTCTTTCCCTAAGATGCCCCGTCATACTCCTGGTGTGCATTCTCCTTTGCTGTAATAAGTTAAACCCAACTTTGACTATGATGTGTTCTTGGTGGCTTTGGTTATGCTGCTTCCCACACCAGGACTTCCATATTCTTGAGCCTACCTTTCTCATGCTTTGTACCTGCCTAAACGGACATTCCTCCTTCCTGGTTAACTGCCGCTCATCCTTAAAGATTTAGTTCAAATATCACCTTCACTGAAAGTACTTTCTAATTTACTCTTTCTGATAGTTGGATTAGGTTTCCCTTGTGGTGGCCCTGTCATGTGTCCACTGGGCTATGCTGAACTACATTTCCCCAGTTTTCAATTTCCTTCCTCCTCCTCTTCCTTCTCCTCCTTTTCCTTCTCCTTCTCCTTCTTCTACTTTTAATGTTTCTGGTTAGGGTGAGCTACAGGAAGATTCTTGGGAGATGTGAAGGACAGAAGGGAAGAAATAGTCATTCTGTAGCTTGCACACATTATTGCTGATGTACTGACTTGCCTCCTTGGTGTGAAGCAGCAGCCAAGCCCACTCTGCCTTCCCCAGATCCTCCCTGGGCTTCTCTGACTTCCGGGTCAGGTGCGTGTTTACCTCTATCATCCAGGTCCTCAAGGCAGAGGCAACAAGAACAGACGCATGTCTCAGTCCATCCTTGCATGCAAACATTCAGTGTTTGGGGGTTCCAGTCTGTCCTTGATCTCCCCTACTCTGCATCCATTTCCCCTTTTTGACTGTTTGGCTGTGAATGTCAAGTTCCATCATCAGATGCAGAAAAACCTTATAGACACTGCTTTCCCATGCTGTGTAGAGTTAAAGCCCTGTAACAACTATGTATGTATGTATGTATGTATGTATGTATGTATCTCTCTCTCTGTATCTTCCATTCATCTATTCATCCATCTATACATCACCTATCTATCTATCCTACTGCCTTTGCTTTCCTGGTTCAACTGTGATTGACATGCCCCTCCTCTATGGTATTTCTCTGTACCTCCTCAAAACCTTGACTATACTTCTCTTGTACTGTGTATCATACCTGATTGTCATCATTTGTGTGGTAGATTCTTATCTTGCCAATTATTCATGCCCTTCCTCTACCATGTTGCCTGTAATGCACGAGAGTGGGTGGAACAGATTTCCCTACTCCATTGACACTGGGCTTAACAATGTAACTTGCTTCAGCTGTTAAAATGTTAGCAGGTGTTATATCAAATGTGCTCGCGTGGCTTAGTTTGGGTCTTTACTCTGTGACCTGCCTGAGAAAAGCACGCCCCGGAGAATCTACTGTCCCTTCCACCTGGGCCTCAGAATAAACACACATGAAGAAGATCTGAGCCCAACCCACAGTCTGGAGCCAAACACAGCTGACTTAAAGCTGAAAAGACAGCTCCCAACCTAGATCTGCCAAACTACAGTTGACCTGCAGATTCTTTAGTGTAAGAGTAAATGTGTATTGTTGCAATCCACTGTACTGTGTAATCATTTATAGGCAGCTTTATTGCAGCAATTGCCTAGTGAATTAGTTTCCTTTCCTGTGCCCCAATTAGAGTGTTGGCTCCTTGAGATTAGGGACCATGATGATAATTTCCTGATCTCTGATGCTAAGATGCCTGATACATGGTTGGTGCCCAATAAATGCCTGTTGCATACTCAAATAAATAAACAAATGACCAAATGATCAAAGGACCATAATGGAGAGAGGCATGGACAGGGGCGTTAGGAAGTAGAAACTAATAGAGGTGTGTAAAATGGAAATGAGGGAGCTGAGTCTAGAAGCCAATGTAAGCATAATATGGTCCATGCACAATTATGTGATCAAAAGTTATCTGCCTTTTATTTTGAGATGATCAAAGGTTCAAAAGGCCACAGAGGTTCCATGTGACTTGAGTCATCTTCGAAGAGCTTTTTTTTTTTTTCTGCTGTAAACTTTCATAAATCTTTGGGGTCAGCACTCAATCAAAGCTGCAGTGCCCGTCTATAGCCACTTATGTACTATTAGGGAAGTTGACAAAAGAAACAAAAAACCTGAACCTTTTCCAAAAACATCAAGAAAACAAAATTACCAGAAGGTAAAGCTTTCCTACTCTTCCTTCAGGTAACCTCGTCTCTGTGTAATGATATAATCTGATGTGGGCGGTTTATGGCCACCTTGACCCACGGATCATTTTTGTCATTGTTGAAAGGCCTGTGTGATGCCATATCTGAGGCTCTCAGCCTGGTTACCAGAGGGCTATACATCCTGCTCTCCCCAGGACAGAGTTTGGGAGCTGAAAGCAGGTCTCTGCAACAGCAGGCCTCCCAACTGGGACTGTTGTCACATTCCCTTAGAGCATGTGTCATGGGCCTGTCATTAGAGTTGCTCCTTATGAGACACATCTTGAAGGATGCCAAATTCATTAGTGTCTACAGTTGAACTTTTCAAACCTTTTCCTTACATTAAACAACACACACACACACACACACACACACACACACACACAGAACAAAGAGAGTCTGCATTTTGCTTGATGTCAATCATAACTTGAGATTAAAGTTGCTGTTTTAAGCATTTGAAAGTTATACCCACCAAACTCATGCTTTCTCTGCCTAAGCTCTGAACTTCAAAAGGAATACTTCATTGGAAAACACACGCACACACACCACACCAAAACCACACGCACGCACACATACACGCACACACACACACCTCAAAAAGATGCTATAAGTACCTGAATGCATTTTCTCCCATTTCTATAAATGTAGTCTTTTTGTCAGACTATCTGCGAAGCCGTTAAGATTTTACAAAGCTATGGGGAACACAAACTGCCCTCCATGATACCCAAACTGTGTTGACATACCTAGAAAAGTGTGCCAGTTGATGTGATTATAAGCACTCTACTGAATCCTGCTGCCAGGTTGTTTTAGGCTGAAACACAACCTGTTTTGCAACAATTACTTACCCTGAAATCTCTGGAAAATAATTTCCTTTTTAAGCCTATATTTAGCATCTTGCTATAAATGAAACTTATCAATATAATATACTGAATTCCCACTGTGCATATAATACTATACTATTCAAGCTTTACTATTAAAATGTTCTTAATTTAGATGTCATTAACTCAGATTTAGTGATAATTTGGACATACAAGGTGATTCTTTCAAAAATAACATTTACTATTTTTAATGATTATAAAAGCAATTCACGTTCACAGTGTTGCTCAGAGATACATATAAGTATAACGGATAAAAATTATCGTCACCTAAATCTGACTAGAAAAAATAATTTGTTTATCTTTTGGTATATTTCCTTTCAGTCATTTTCAATTTTAGTCTTTCCACCTAAAATTGGGGTTATATCGATCATACTAATTTTATTCCTGTTGTTTTCACAATATGAACAAGTAATGATTTTTAAAAATGTGGCCCAAGGATGCACGTTATTTCATTTTACTGATGTCACATAATCCAACTACTTCCCTAAGGCTAGATATTTATGGCACTTCTCCGTTTTTACTTTCATTTATAACACTGAAATGAGAACTCTTTTTTTTTTTTAATTTAGAGAGCGTACACGTGTGTGGGGGTGGGGGGGGCAGAGGAAGAGGGAGGAACAGAATCTGAAGCAGGCTCTGCACTGTCCAGCGTGGAGCCCTACACGGAGCTGGATTCTACAACCCTGGGATCATGACCTGAGCCAAAATCAGAGTCGGACTCTCAATGGACTGAGTCACCTAGCACCCCTGAAATGAGAATTCTTAAATGTGAATGTTTGTGAGCATTTCTGATTTTCTTCTGAGAGAAGACAACTGTGTTAAGTCAACTGTGTTAAGTCTTCACATCTATCAACAAATTGCTCTGCGAATTTGCAACAGGACAAGGGCACTCGGACTCGGCATTCTCTCAAACACACTACTATTTAATCTTAAATTTGCAAACACGAAGAGGGAGATGCGTTATGTCACTGTTTCATTTAATATAAATATAAATATAAATATTTTATTTATTTGAAGATAAATATTTACCCTGATATTTATGGTCATTTGTCTTCTTTTATGATTGGTCAGTTCATGTGCCTTCGTCATCAACTGGTGATTTTTTTAATTAAGTTGCACCGGTTCTACAAAATTTCTCTATTTTAATTCTTTTTTAAAAAGGATTGGGGTGCCTGGATAGCTAAGTTGGCTGAGGGTCTGACTCTTGATTTTGGCTCAGGGTCATGGTCCCAGGGTTGTGGGATCGAGCCCCACAGACGGCTTGGCAGACTGAGGGGGAGCCTGCTTAAGATTCTTTCCCTCTGCCCCTCTCCCCCATTCGTGCATGCACTCTCTCTCTTTCAAATTAAAAAAAAAAAGATTTGTAAATTTATAAACTTTCCCCAGATGATTATTTTACTTAATTTTTTTTTCTGGTACCAAATTTAATATTTTAGACAGCTAAATATTCCATAACTTCCCTTAATTTTTTATAGCAAAGGTCTTGTCCATCCTAAAAGATTAATCTGTGACTTTGTGTTTTGTTGATTTTTATTCTTACTATCTGGTTCATCTAGAATTATTTTGGAAAGTAAGCTTCAACCTGAATTTTCTGTCTTTCACATACAGGTGGTTTTGCCGGTATCCCTGATCACGTGATCCATTTTTTTCCCAGCATTTTTAGGGTATGATGAGTATGTTGATGTATTAGAGTCAGTGCTACTGAATTTCTCTGTCATTTCTTTTGTTGGTACCTCACTGATTTAAGTAGTAAAACTTGGGAGCTGTGTTTTATATCATCTAGGATGGCAAGTACCCTAATTAGTACTCTTTCTGTACAAAGGGAACTTCAAGTTGAAGTTGAGAACATTGCCCATTCAAAAATTTTCCACTGAGATTTTGATTGGTATTTGAATAGAAAACTTAGATATATTTGGGGAAATTTAACATCTTTATAATACTTGCTCTTTCCACCTAGGAATATGGATGAACTCTAAATTTACTAAAATCTTCATTTATTTTCTCTCTCAGGGAGCACTTAATGTTTTCTTCAAATAGTTTACCTAACCATTACTACTGACTTTTAGTACAGCTGTGGATTTAAAACATTTTTTATTATACTATCCTTAAACTATTAGAGGTTTTCATGTTTATATTCATGTCATGTGCAAATGATAAATTTTTCATCTTTGTTTCTAATTAGCATATCCGTATTTCAGTTCCGTGTGTTATTCTCTGACCAGGGTTTCTAGAACCTCATTTAATGAATGAAGATAATTTGCAATCTTGCTTATTTCTCATCCAATGATTGCTTTAAAACACCTATCTTTGGGGCGCCTGGGTGGCTCAGTCAGTTGAGCGTCCAACTTCGGCTCAGGTCATGATCTCACGGTCTCATGATCTCATGATCTCACGGTCGAGCCCCGAGTCGGGCTCTGTGCTGACAGCTCAGGGCGTGGAGCCTGCTTCCGATCCTGTGTCTTCCTCTCTCTCTGCCCCTCCCCCACTCTCACTTTGTCTCACTCTGTCTCTCAAAAATAAATAAATGTAAAAAAAAAGTTTTTTTAAACACCTGTCTTTTATTAAGTTTTAAAAGTTCCTTTGCATTCCTGGTTTTCTAAGAGTTTTTTCCCCCTTAGGAATTAGGGTTTAATTTTATTGTGTGTCTTTCAAGATCATTTTTTTTTCTCATTTATCTACAAAGGTGATGTATTATATATTAACAGATTTTCTAAAACAAAAACATCTTTTTATTCTTGGCACAAACCATAATTGGTTGTAGAGGATTATTCTTTTAAAGTATTCTACCTTTGAATTATGTCAGGGGCCAGAAGTCAAAACACCATTCTAACCAGAGATCCCCCAAAATATGTAATTGATTTTGAGCAAAATTTTAAAAAGTAAATGGTGCAACTTGCTGTTTTAAAGTTTAGAGAAAACATTGGATTTGCCCTGTTGTGACATTATTTTTCATTTAACATACTTTATTCAACTAAGTAGTGTAAGTATGCCTTAGTTAATATTTACAAATATAGTTTACATTTGGGAAATTCTCCAATTTTAGGAAAGACTGTTTTGAATTAGCGAGGTTTTGGTGCATTACCAGGAATAAAAAACAAAATCTTCAAAGATGGGTTATCATTTTTCAGTGCCGACTGACCAGATACGTTAAAGTTTCTAGCCACCTTGCTGCCTGGTTTTTGCAATCAAGTCTCGATAACCTTGCCAATCTTAATTTCTTTAGTTAACACCATGAAGCCTGTTTCAAGTCGTAGAATCAAATTGAGATGGCGGGATTAAAATATTAAAGATCATCACTGCCAAGAAGTCTGTCCATGGCTGACCTTCAGAAAATCAGCGACTTTTTGCTTCTTCCCATAAACACAATTTATACACTTCTACAGCATTCTCTTGTCATTTTCACCAGTTACCCCTCGGATTTGTGCCTTCCTACTGCTGCCGAAAGTCCTCAGGGCAGGGGACCTTCTGTGGGTGCAGTGCCCCTCTTTAATAAGCTCAGATGTACCCATTATATATAGCATTAGGGATGCATGAGACTGAGTTCTGACTGCTAACTCATCACACACGTTCCAGCCAGTCTGGCCACATTGCAGTGCGGTAGGCTTGGAGCCATCAGCTGAATCACCCATCACAACTGTGCCCTGGTCATGTTAAGTGTGGTGTAAATGCCTTGAATTCGTTCATTCAATTTAATTTTTAAAAAATCATGTGCACGGGACCATACTACAGCATAAAGAAACACAGTCTGTTTATACAAGACCCCTTTCTCCTTCCTAGGTCAATTAAAAATTTAATTTCCACTAATCGGGTATCAATATCTAAGTAATCTCAATATTTTTATAACTACTTAAAAATTGCCCATCATGCTTTTTCTACTTAAAAAAATTTTTTTTTAATGTTTATTTATTTTTGATAGAGAGAGAGAGAGGGAGAGACAGAGCATGAGCGGGGGAGGGACAGAGAGAGGGGGAGACACAGAATCTAAAGCAGGCTCCAGGTTCCGAGCTGCCAACACAGAGCCCGGTGCGGGGCTTGAATTCACAAACCTCGAGATCATGACCTGAGCCGAAGTCGGACGCTCAACCGACTGAGCCACTCAGGTGCCCCATGCTTTTTCTACTTTTAAAGTGATACATTTTTCTCACCTAAAACCCCATAAAAATCATAAATTAAATAAGAGTAGGAAGATGCAGTAAAGCAGAGAAATCTTTACGAGATTAATCATACTCACATTAAACTTGACTATGTTCAGACTATAAAATATCTTTGTAAGATTTTAGAGGGTAAAAATACTCTATTGATACTTTGACCTATCTCAGAGTCTAGCAAATTAGATGGAAATTAATCTTTTTAATTTCTTCATTTCCTTTTTCATAGTTTGAAATACAGCAAATATATTCTTCATTTTTTTTTAAGATTTACACTAAATAAATTCCTTTGTTATTACAGGTACAGGGAAATGAAGAAAAGTGGGGATTAATCAATGATCTTTGAAATTTTTAGAAGTTCCATCTGGGGCAAAAAAAAATATATGAATGACAAAAACCCCCTCTCCAATGCTGGTATGCTTCTATATTTTGACTTCAATGTAGAAACTATGTTAACCAGAATTTCTAGATGGTAAGTCCACACATTTCCTCAGGCCGGGGGTGGGGGAGGGTGTTGGGGGATTCCAGATTGCCCAAACAAACACAGCCTGCATGCTTCCTCTATGGTTTGAGCAGATCAGGTCAATGCCCGTTGGCTGCCCAGGTACAGGGGCTCGCATCACCGGTGTGCCATCGTTCAGGCAGCACGGAGACCCGGCCTCATGACTACACATTCATGTCTTTGGAGAGGTGAAGGAAAGGAGAGGGACCGAGAGAATGGTGACTCTGGGCTTTCAGACTGGAAAGAAAGCTCCAACTATTTTCTATATTGTGATAATAGCCAGGAGTAAGGGTTAAAGGTGGCTGCTAATTCCAACTCTCACCCAAAACACTGTTTCTAGCATGAACCAAACTCCCACACACTGCATCAAAATCCTCACAAAAGGAAACTTGTAAAAGATGATTACCAAGCACATACATGAAGACAATGTATTCTTTGTGATCAATTAAAGTACAAGAATAGTCTGTAGCGGGGTGTCTTACAAAGGCCCTTTCTTCTCAGTACTTTAGAAAAGGCAGATCTATCAAACTTAGGATAATGCATTGCCATGCTGATTTAATTGTCAATTACATATTACTTAAGTGTACTTTAATGATCTATATAAAGCCTTATATATATATTTTTTTACCGCTAATAGCTATTAATGGTTGTTAAAGAAAATGAAACCACTTTACTGAAATGTAATGTGGGGGTCTATTAAGAATAAGTTTTCAAAATGATAAAACACTATCACAAGAGTGTGAACCCCTGTACGTTTTAATATTCCTGAGTAGGTCAATCTTCACTCCGTTGGAAGAACATTTCCTTCAAATTGCACACAATTACAGTTTAAACAGCTTCATATGTATTACATAGAGAATAAATTTTACCTAATTCCCAGTCAAATCCTTCTTCAGAAGATGGGGAAGGAGTTGGGGCAACATATTATATTACATCTCTTTCCTAAATTTCCCGAGGTTTGTAGTGTCGGTCGTTAGAATAAACGGGTGAACACACTCACACACGTTTTCCTTCATCTCTGCGTTGGTTCCTGTTTGCTTCCAAAATCATTCCAAGAATGAATGAGATCACACGGGAGAAGTGTTCTGTGCTCTTCGTGAGGGCAAACACTTGATCAATTCTAGGTACAGATGAGCCCCACTTAACACAAAATTTAACAGAAATATTTCTTAAAAGGAGGGTCGTTCACATTCACGTATTAAAATACTATTTTAAATATACTAGAGGGTCTTACTGATTAAGCAAACTTTGTGGTGAACCCCTTTAAGAGAGAAGAATTGTTTTGTAAGCGAATCACTCCCTAGTGTATCTGTAAGCCTGACTTGTCTGAACGAAGTGCCTTTAAAGGGGGACACGCTGTCCTGCTCTTAAGAATTACTGAACATACACTACTGAAAAACATGCTGAAAACGTACCTTTCCTTATCCTTCAGGACACCCACTAGACAAGGAGCTATTAGGAATATGAAATTAAATATAATTAGAGTCAGAATAAAACAGCATCAGGCTTATGTCCACATAACGTAAGTAATTTAGAGACTTTACAATTATCCCTTTAACGTACAAGTGTGAGACAGTTAAATAAGCCATATTAGTCAAAGCGAAATACCTCTTTCAGATTCTTAGTTTATTTTATTTGGCCGCCTACATTGATCACATTAAGCAGCTATCAAAACTTTATTTCATTTTACATTGATGGCCAGATGTCAAGTGTGCTGGAAAGAAGATGGGTTTTAAAGTGAGACAGAACTTAGAATACAATTCTGACTCAATAACCTGTGGTTCCTTGAGCAAGCTTCTTATCTGAGCTGATTCCCCCATCGGTAAAGCAGGGATGATGCATACCTTCCCTGCACTTTGCAAAGATAAAATAATTGAATAGGTGTCAAGGACCTGTCGGGTAATTGGCTCTTCAAAAGTGTTATTGTTCCTTATCGTGATCTTCCCAACTCTGAGGTCTTAAAGAAAATCAGCAAACTCACATAGATGAGGCCTCCAGACAGAGCACAGTAACTGAACTCAGAAGCTACATGCAAATTGAGAGCCTGGTTTTGAAATCATTGAGGGCACGATGCAAACCCTGCATTCAAAAATATGGATCTTCAAGAGTACCTAGCAGGGCACTGGGTCTTTATAGACAATAAAAATTGCAGACTGAATTTCCTTGTGCGGTGGAAGGACCATGCTATATAGGCCAACCAAGTAAGCTGTTGGGTTAGGGAGGATGTGTCAACTCAGGTACAGGCTACTCACGAAGACCATGCCCCAAACACCCTTAGTTAATTTCACCGTGTGTATATAACGCTACGTGGGAAGGTGTGGTGGTATTTCAGTAAAAGTGTTAAAAGTACAACATTCAAATGGATCACTCATTTTATTTAATATTTTCATCATGTACAAGCCCGTGTGTCTGCATTTACCTTCTGAAAAGCTGGAGAAAACTAGTTCCTCCATGAACCTGCTGGGCTAAGAAGCAGCCGTCAGGTCGGTGAAGGGTTAATAACCCCATTCATACAGCACAACTGCTGGGGCCAGGGACATGTCTTCAGCATATAATCCTGACAAGGTACTTTTTGACAATTTAATTGCATCAATACAGAAGCAGCATATTCCCATAAAATTTTCAACAAGAAAAAAGTTAGCGAAAGCTCTAGGAAGCCCTAAGAAGTGAAAGTAACTTCAAAAACAAAATCATTTTAGAAATGGAAGATTTGGGGTAGTCATGAACAAGAATGGGAAAACTGGAAAGTGCTTGATACGTTAATTAGCTTGAAAATAGCTGCAGGGAAAATGTAATACCCCAGTTGCCTGAATGAATATGCCTCAGGTCATAAAATGAATCTAGTCTGCAGACGGAACCAACTTCTTTCCTTTAGATCAAAGCTGCGAGTACAAGGTAATAAGAAGGTGTTAGATATACTTTCTTAACATCCTCTGATGCAATGAGGCCCTCTTTCCTGGATCTCACTGCTACTTGCTCTGGCCGCCCCTCCTTTCTCTTAGGGTTCTGGTCTGGGGCGGTGGGGGGGGGGTAGGCTCTATCCTGACATTTCTTCAAGTGACCCAGATGTTGCTAGATTAACCTCAAGTCTGCTCCCAGTAAAGCCAGGGTCCTAAATTTCTGTAGCACGTAATGATTCATTTTGCAAGTTAGTTTGGAAGCTGGTTTTCTTTTCTTTTTAAATGTTTATTTTATTTATTTTGAGAGAGACAGAGAGGGGAGAGAGAGAGAGAGTGCACAAGCAGGGGAGGGCAGAGAAAGAGAGGGGGGGGGGAGAGAGAGAGAGAGAGAGAGAGAGAAAGAATCCAAAGCAAGCTCCGTGCTGTCAGTGCAGAGCCCAAGGTGGAGCTCGATCCCCCACGAACTGGGAGATCGTGACCTGAGTCGAGATCAAGAGTTGGACGCTTAACGGACTGAGCCACCCAGGCGCCCCTGGGAAGTTGGTTTTCTTTAGTCACTTGAGAAACAGAACATTAGGGGCATGCATCTGGAGGGTTCTGGGCCATCCGAAGACCTCCTACCCCTCTACCTATGATTTCTGTGTGATCCAGGTGCCCCCAAATTTGGAGGGTCAGGGTACCAGGAAGTAGAGGAGGTAGTCTATAAGGCAGTTAGGAGCAGAGGCTTAGAAACGTGACAGGCCAAGGTTTAAATCCTCAGTAACTGCATGGCTGCTCGTTAGTCTCAGCTCTCTTATTCCTAAAATGAGAATAAGATAATTTTACCTGCTTAATAGAGTAGAGAGGATTAAATGAGGAAATGCACGAAAAGGTCTTGGCACAATGCCTACCACGTAGAAAGTGCACAAAAACATTAGCTATTCATATTATATCTATAATATCCCGGCAGGAAAAGGTGAGGGCAAAACGTAATAAAATCAGTGAGGCCCTAGAAAGGGGACTAGCCATGACCAGCACTGTTCAAAATGCGTCCTTCTTCTAAGAGTCTCAGTGAAAATAATGCACTGTGGACAACACACTACTATGTCTATATTTTTGTTAGTTATAAAGCAGGTATAGAGACTCAGTCTTTTAAAAATATAGATGTCAACCTGTAAGGTATTTATTAACTTGTGCAAATTACTGTGGGTGCAGATTCTGTAACCCTAGATATATCAGGCTATATGCATCCTTTTTCCAGCTATTACTTTTTAGTGCTCTCAAAATGCAGGAATGGGGTATTGCTAAGTGAGTGGTAAAAAGCCAATAAATGCTTTGACAGTTTAGCGGGCTCATTTCCCATTCAGCCTTTTGACAAATCACATCGTTCTAACATTTGCATGGACTAAAGAGAAAAAGATCTTTGATTACAGGTATTTTATAGAAGTCTATATAATAAAGTGGAATCCAAATGAGAGCAAAGGACTGAAATAAGTGGGAAACATTCATTCATTTAACAATGAATGCTCATTTATTGAGCAGCTAATATATACCAGCTCTGGGAATTCAGTTGATATGTCATGATGGCATGAGGCCCCCATGTGCCACGAACCCATAGCCCTCGTGTGCTAGCAGTTCAGGATTTTGTGAAAATGTTTGTTATAAAAACCTATGTGTAGATATGCACAAATTAATATGTGATCCCAGGGCAGGTAGTGAATAGTGAAATTAAAGTGATTTAAAAAGTAAAGGAAGGGCACCTGGGAAGCTCAGTCGGTTAAGCGTTCTACTTTGGCTCCGGTTATAATCCAAGGTTCGTGAGTTGGAGCCCTGCATTGGGCTCTCTGCCGTCAGTGTAAAGCCTGCTTTGGGTCCTCTGTCTCCCTCTCTCTCTGCCCCTACCGTGCTTGTGCATTTTCTCTCTCTTTCAAAAATAATAAACAACAATTAAAAAAAAGGAAAGGAGGGCAAAGGTGATGAGAGGGGGTAGGGTGAGTTAAGGGATATTTTATAGATGCTGAGAAAGACGGCCTTTCTGCTCTTTGCCACATCTATCGTGAGAGGGAAGACCATTCTCAGCAAACTGTCGACGTTCCAGAAAATGTCGATATCACTCTGAAGGGATGCACCGTTATTGCGAAGGGCCCCAGAGGAATCCTGTGGAGGTACTTCAATCACACGAATGGAGAATTCAGTCTCCTTGGAAAGAAGGGGCTCTGAGTTGACAAGTAGTGGAGAAACAGAAGGAACCGGCTATTGTTTGTTTGTAGTCATATATAGAACATGGTCAAGGGCGTCACACTGGGCTTCCATTACAAGATGAGGTCCATGTATGCTCACTTCCCCATCAACGTTGTTACTCAGGAGAGTGGTTCTCTTGTTGAAATCTGAAATTTCTTGGGTGAAAAACACATCCATAAGGTTCAGATAAGGCCAGGTGTTGCTTGTTTAAGCAAGCCCAGAAAGATGAATTAATTATTTTTTTTAATGTTTTTTATTTATTTTTGAGAGAGAGAGACAGAGCATGAGCAGGAGTGGGTGTTGCAGAGAGAATCCAAAGCAGGCTTCGGGCTCCAAGCTGTCAGCACAGAGCCTGATGTGGGGCTCGAACCCACGAACTGTGAGATCATGACCTGAGCTGAAGTCAGACACTTAACCCACTGAGCCACCCAGGCACCCCACAGATGAGTTAATTCTTAAAGGAAATGACATTGAACTTGTATCAAACTCAGCTGCTTGGATTCAGCAAGCCACCAAGTTAACACCAAGGCTATCAAAAAATTTGGGGGTGGTGTCTAGGTTTCTGAAAAAGGAACAGTTCAGCAAGCTGATGAATAAGATCTACGTTGTCCAGCTAAGGAAACAGCAAGATGCCAGATGACTTTTCAGACTTATTTGTCATGTCTTAAAGATAAAGTAAAAGCTGTATTGATTTGGGGGAAGAAAAAAAAAAAGGTCTTTCTGAGGGGGTGATATCAGACCAGACTTGAATAAGGTGTGTGTGTGTGTGTGTGTGTGTGTGTGTGTGAGGGAGAGAGAGAGAGAGAGAGAGAGAGAGAGAGAGAGAGAGAGAGGAGAGCATATGAGCCATCGGGAAAGTATTCCAGTCAAGGAAAGAGCAAGTGCAGGCTCTGAGGCAGGACCCAGTGGCGTTTTTGAGGACCAACAAGGCGGCCCACACAGCTGAGCAGATTTTCCGAGTACAGTGTGGTAAACGAGAGGGCTAGGCTGCAGAGAATGTGGGCTTTGGGCTTTGTAGGACACAGCAAAAACAGAGCCTCAGATATACCAGATATATATATATATATACCAGAGCCTCAGATCCAACAAGGCCTTTGAAGATAATATTCTCTATAAAACAAGATGGATACCATCTTGGGAGGGAGGAGAGAAAAAGACACAGCTTCTCTTATTTTATTATTATTATTATTTTTTAATGTTTTATTTTAGGTTTGAGACAGAGAGAGACAGAGCATGAGCGGGGGAGGGTTAGAGAGAGAGGGAGACACAGAATCCGAAGCAGGCTCCAGGCTCTGAGCTGTCAGCACAGAGCCCGACGCGGGGCTCGAACTCACAGACGGTGAGATCGTGACCTGAGCCGAAGTCGGAAGCTCAACCGACTGAGCCACCCAGGCGCCCAACACAGCTTCTTTTATTTATTTATTTATTTAAAAAAATTTTTTTTTTTCAACGTTTATTTATTTTTGGGACAGAGAGAGACAGAGCATGAACGGGGGAGGGGCAGAGAGAGAGGGAGACACAGAATCAGAAACAGGCTCCAGGCTCTGAGCCATCAGCCCAGAGCCCGACGCGGGGCTCGAACTCACGGGCCGCGAGATCGTGACCTGGCTGAAGTCGGACGCTCAACCGACTGCGCCACCCAGGCGCCCCCCAACACAGCTTCTTTTAAATAAACAGGCCCATCTGTAAAGATAGAACTCTATGATTTGGGAAGACAAACCCTAATGCTCAACAAAATAGAACACCAGCACAGCCATTGTAAAGGCTAGAAAATAAAACTGGACCAAGGCTTTTACATCATCCCATGTGTCTATTGTTGCCTGTGCGTTTGGTGTCATAGCCATGAAATCATAGCTAAGGCTGATGTCACAAAGTGTCCCCCACCCCATATTTTCTTCTAGAAGTTTTACCATTTAAGGTCCTACATTTATGTCTTTGATCCATTTTGAATTATTGACTTTTGTGTGTTGTGCAAGACATGGAAACCACAGAGTGAAAAAGCAACCTACAGAATGGGAGAAAATATTTGGAAATCATGTATCTGATAAAGAGCTAATTTCCAAAATACATTAACAACTCCTAAAGCTCAACAGCAAAACAAGACAAAACAAACAAACCAAAACCAAACAAACCAAATAAAACCAAAACAACAACAACAACAACAACAAATCAACTAACAACTAGATTTAAAAATGGGCCAACAACGTGAACAGGCATTTCTCCAAAGATGACATACAGATGGCCAAGAGGTGCAGAAAAAGATGCTCAATGACACCAATCATCTGAGAGATGCAAATCAAAACCACAATGCGATATCACCTCACACTTTTTAAGGTGGCTATTATTAAAAAAAAAAAGACAGGATGTAATGGTAAAGATGTGGAGAAACTGGAACCCTGTACACAACAGGTGAGAAGACAAAAAGGCACAGCTGCTATGGAAAATAGTAAGTGGTGTCCTCAAAAATGAAAAATAAAACTACCATAGGATACAGAAATCCCCCTTCTGTGTACATATTCCAAAAGAATTGAAATCAAGATGTTAAAAAGACATGTGCTCTCTCCTCACTTTCATAGCAGCAATATTCACAACAGCCAAGAAGTGGAAACAATGTAAGTGTCCACTGATAGATGAGGGAATAAAGAAAACGTGCACACACACACACATATGCATACACACACTCACGGTGGAATATTATTCACCCTTAAAGGAAGAATCCTTCAATATTCAGCAATATGGATGAACTTTGAGGACATTATGCTAAGTGAAATAAGCCAGTCACAGGAGGACAAACACTGCTTACATGAGTCCCACTTACATGAGGTCTCTAAAATAGTCAAACACATAGAAGAGAGTAGAATGGTATTTGCCAGGGACCTGGGGGGGGGGAGGAGGAAATGGCTAATTGCTAATTGAAGGGCATAAAGTTTAAGTTCTGCAAGATGAGTACTTCTAGAGCTCTGCTGTACTGTGCCTACAGTCCACAATACTGCATTGTACTCTTAAAAATCGGTCGAGTGTAATCTGTAATTGCTCCTCTGTTATTGTTCTCTGACATCTGAAGCTATTGCAATTTGTCTTTCTCTCTCTCCTTGCATTTTTCTCTTTTCTCTGTTTTTAGCAATTTATCACAGGAAAAAAAGTCAGATGTCTTTTAACTGAATTATGGGGCCTAGAGTCCTGGTTTGCCTAGTGTTACTTAACACTCACTACCTTCTTTATTATCTTGCACTTTGCCTCTACAAGCGCTATCAACATTCTCTCTAAAAACAATGCCCTTTAGCTTTCTTTTTTTCTTTTTTTCCCAATGTTTTATTTGTTTTTGAGATGGAGCATGTGAGTGGGGAAGGTGCAGGGCAGGGGTGTTGGGTGCGGAGCTAAGGCAGGCTCCATGCTGACAGCAAAGAGCCCGATGCGGAATTCGAACTCAGGAACCGCGAGATCACCACCTGAGCCAAAGTTGGACGTTCAACCAACTGAGACACCCAAGACCCTCTTTGGGTTTCTTAAAACCACCATGATAACCTATATATATATATTATATATATATATATATATATATATATATATATATATATATCTTTTTATCAAAAAGGGACTGGAGACATAGTTAGTAAAACATTTTGCAATTATAGAATTTTCCTCCTTCAGTGTATTACTGTTAAAAGTTCATTTCCTTCCACCCCCATTTCACAAGTTTTGCCAAACATGGCCCCCTGCTCTTACAAGCATCATAAAGTTTGACTTCCTCTTTAGCAGAAGCACTCTGCAAATTGTAAAGTTATAATCCAATGGGATTTTTATTATAATTGTCACTATCATTACTGATTCTTTAAGCAATTCCCACAATGCTCTGCCATTATGCCTTCTTGGATTTACAATTTGAAGTTTGCTGATCGGTGACTTTCTGGACCTCATCTTAATCTGGACAGTTGGAAGGCACGTACCTGGAGTCGAGAGCATAGAAATGATAACCACTCACTGTCTGCAAAATGAGGGTGTGCTGGAGGGACCCCAAATACACTCCATCTCAGTCTTTCTTCGCTCTCAAGCTTCCATGTTTCAATCACTTTTTCTCCCAGAAAATGCTGGCCAAACCTGGGGCCAGAGAGTGAACAGAAGAATCTCAAGAGAACTGACTGGACCTTGAAAGTTGGAATATAGTTTCCAGGGTTTTGGACTCAAGCAGCCTGGAATCTTAGAAATGGGCTAAGAGGTAGGCGCCAGCTGATTCCTGTGAAGGACCCCAAACTGTCTGGTTACCGACTTCTCAAAAGGCAAGAAATATGCTTACATAAGATACTCCTTGCTCATGAATATTTTTGTTAATTTCCCTCATACACATCAGTAACACTGATATCGTTTGGACACTGGTATTTACAGCTGTCCCCTTCTGTTTTCGTAACTTGTTCTCCTTTGTCCATATTCAGTTTCCAGGCTCAGGGTAATAGCCCACAACATAATCAGTAGCTGTTGAGTCTGGCCAATTTCTTCCTGCCCCCTGCTTCCTAGACAATTGGTAGATACGGTTCTGGTACCCCATTCATAAGCTATGATGATATTCCAAATTGTTTTTATTGCAATCTTGGCATGTATGGCACAATTTTGAGTTCTAATTTGGTCAATTACTCTGGACGCTGGTCAACCTGTAGTTGCCATTCCCCTATGCCTTTATGTCTTGAAAATACACAAACCACATCAGAGACCTATGTGCCAGAAGGAATGCTTCTGGGCTTGCCTTCTTAATTTGCAACCAATCAAGGTCATCAACGAAGACTGAAACCAAAAATCTTGAGCTTTTTAAAAAAAGAAGCAAATCATGTCTGATTAACATTTAATTGTCCCCACTGCCCTCCCCCCAACCCCAGCCCTGACACTTAAATGATCAGAACTGCAAGAAGGCAGTGAAATGGTTAAGCTATCACAGAGATGGGTTTTGCCAAGCATTAGGCTAAAATTAGCCATTCAGTTTCTGAATAACTGAACAATGGTACAAAACCAGTGTCTTGGTAAGTCTGGCAATGTTTGGAGAGCAGTTGTTTTATTTTGATGTTTGAATCATGTAATTTCAATATGAGTCAAGCATGAAGATTTCACAGAAACATTTTTGTAAATCTATGATCACCTTCAGAAAAGAATCACCTGATGTCCTACCTTTCTCTGAAAGAAAAAAAAAACCACCTTATACTTTGCTTAGTACATTCACTTCCATGTAATAGCAAAATAGCTGCTAACATTTCTTGAGCATTCACTGCACCATGCACTGATTTTAACTCTCTGTGGGTAAGACATTTATTCCTCACAATAATCCTAGGAGATGGGGAGGACCGCTGACATTCCCATTTTAGGGAGGAAGAATCTGAGCCCTGACAAGTCAGACTTCGTGTTCACGGCCACACAGCTATGAGACGGTGGAGGCAGAATTTGAGCTGAATCCAATTCCAGGGCACACAGCAGTGAACTGCCAAGGAGACAATGATGAACCTGAATAAGCCCAGTGAAGACAATGTACAGAATTCTTCCATTTCCCTTTTAAAAACTTGCAAAGTTTCCCCTCCTAATTTTGGAAGGGGATGACATTCAGAAAAATGCTTTCTTTCCATTTCTGTGCTTCAGAGTATCTAAATCGACTGACTCCTAATCTTTAAAATTTTTACATTTCACACCAGGAAAGACAGAGAAGGGAACATTTTATTCCCAAGTGACATTCTGGGTTTAACTATCCTTTGCAACAGTTTTGTTTTGAAAGATCTCCGTGGCTGCATATGAACCAGCCAGATGTCAACGATGAGTCTACCATGTACAATATTCCCCAGAGACTAAAAATACTCCTTGCTGATATAGTATCTGGAAATACCACACAAACGCTTCGGACCTGATGCATCACTAAGTGTCTGTACAAACGCCTCTGAAACAACAGATGTTCTGGGCTCCTGCTGTTCCCTTAGAATAACAAAATGACTTGTGGGGGAGCTGAAGTTCCCCCTCACTTTTCCACAACAGTTTCAGGAAGAACCAATGAGTTTTCATCCTCATTTCAACTTCCGAGAGGAGCGTTAGACACTGTGCGGGTCCCGGGATCCACCTGTGGCTACCGGCAGGTTTCTGCAGGTGTTTGCCCGTGGGAAGCTGTCAAGAGTTGGTCCAAATCAGGGCAATGCTCCTGACAGAAGAAAATTAAGCAGTGGGAACTTTTTAGGTGCCAGAACGTCTTTCCGGGACACAGATATGTAGGTGGAATCTGCACTCAAAAATAACTCAGGGACAGGAACGGCAGAAAAGGCTACGGCTGAGCAGTGCAGGTGGGAGAAGAGTCACCTGGGAAATGCGCGGTGAATGACGAGGACTGACATACATGATGGGGCCCAGAGAGGGACCCAGGGTTGCAAATGAGCAGTATTTTGATTTCCCTCAAGGGAAGATAGGGGAAACTTCTAAAATTCAGACCCTAAAAGGCGAGGGAAAATGACATTCTGCATAAATAGACATGCAACTATGGTTTGCATTGCAAGGTTAGCCGTAATGCCAACGGTCATCAGGACCTTGTACCCACAAGTGTTCTGCAATCTCCAGAGCCCTGTTAGGTGCTTGTGTCATTTGATCAATTAGGAACCTGGGACGAGAAAGTGGAACCAGGTCCTGAACCCAGAAAAGGGAACAGAAATAAAAGGGAACAAAGACAAAGGTGATTTCAAGTTCTACTCCCTGAAACTGACGACATGAGAAAAGATCAGGAAAATAGCTGAAAGTAAGAAGAATCATCAGCCTGACTTGAGACAAGACACGTTCATTTCACAAAGATAAATGCAGCTACAAACTGTGTCTGAGGCACAGGCTTGTGACGCTCGGAAGAAGTGCTAGATCTCAGTCAGAAGACACACGTTCTAGACTTGGCTCAGTAAATTACCAACTGTGTCACCTTGGGCGTGTCATTTACCATACCCAGCCCACTCTTCTTCATCTGCAAAACAACAGTAGAAAGATCTGCCTTCCGTTGTCTATGCAAACGCATTTATGGTATTGCTTGCTATTTAGGAAGCATGCAAAAATGTCAGCTTAAAATGATAATCAGATTCCTCTCAGTCGATCACTTATAAATGTTTTTCAGGATGACAAATTCAAGTCTCAGAGCTCCATGAGTCAGATGTTGTTCCCATCCTACAAGTGAGGAAAACTGAACCTGGGTGGTCAGTTTGTGGACCTGGCATTAGAAATGAGGTCTTCCAATTTCTCATCCCTGCATCTTTTCACTGGGGGAAATACACCATTTAAATAACGTATCCCAAGTCACACATGTAGAAAAGAGGACAGTCTCAGCCTTATGCTACATGTTTTACTAGCTGTGAACACTAAAAATGGCTGGCTTTCTTCTCCACCCTCTACCTACTGTTGATTACAAGTGACTGACACTCATTTTCCGGTAAATATCTGAATAGTGTTCTGACAATATGGGAAGATAGGTTTTTGAGAAGGAACACTGCAAAAATCACTGTGTGCTTTCCTTTATGGTGAAAAAAAGAAGTTCAACTCTACACCACGAACTGAAAATTAATTTCAGTCTTGGTCCAGGAGAACTTGACGAAGAAGGACCCAATGTTTCTTTAAGATGGTCTATTCAATTTACTTACTGTAGTTGAGAGGTGGGACTAGGGAAAAGAGCAACACAGCAAGCATTTCTTCTCCTCTCACTCCTAGTAAATGGCTGCGTATAATCCCATAGCCAGAGGGCATAGCTTAATGCACTAAGCTTCAGGTTTGCGATGCCTGGGCTGCTTAAAACCCTAAGTTCAAATCCCAGAAGAGTCTGTATGGCTCCTTATCTCCTTGAGTTTGATCAATTACATTTCATAGATTTTTATTATGTGAGAGATTCAAATAAGGCTTTATAACTCAAATCCGGTTTATCTTATGGAGACTCTAAATACCTTGTACTTTTTATTTATCTAAATATTGAGTTTCAGGCTCACTGTCTCTTAACACCTTCCTAGCACTTAGAGAGGAAATTGTGTGAAACCTTTTAATTAGGATGAGACTATCTGGGTGGAATCATGAGCTATTTAATTTATATATGCAATCTTCCAGTATTGGTAAGGGAGTGGGTGTAGGAGATCCAGCCCACGAAGCAGAGACAAATCCAACATAGCACATGACAGTAACTGCCATTTGCTGAATGGCTACCGTGTACTTGGCACTTCATGTGAATTCTCTCATTCAATCCTCATGGCCCCCCTATAAGGTAGATATTTTAACACCCAGTTTACAGAGAACGCCACATGTTCTGTCCAAAACCATATGAGCCGAAATAGGAGAACAGGATTTAAACCCAGGTGTATCTGATCACACGTCCGTGATATTCCATGTACATACACCGCCCTACAATCACTGCACATCTACGTAAAAAATAACAACAAAGTATGTGGAAGGCACCAAAAATGGAGTTGTAAAGTGAAAGCCCAAACCAGGAAGGCAGCAGGACCCAGGGACTCAAAAAGGAAACCTGGGTCAAACTGTCATCGATTTATATCAAGACTGTCTTGAAGGAGCTGGTGACCGATCTTCCCACTCATGCCATGCCTCACCCACATGGTGAGCAGGCAGGCTTACGGGCATGGTCTCTAGAAGAGGCCGGCGTGGGTGGGTGCCAGGGCGTAATGCCCTTTAAAAATGTCACAGGCAAAGTTCTCACACTCTGTGGAATGCACACTCTGCCGACACGGCATGGTACAGAGAGCTGGGGCCCCAGAAGTCATACCCCATCTAGGAGTATGTTCTGTTGTCTTCTGCTCTGTCTAGTCCTGTCCCTAGGTTTCTGTATTCTTTGCTATTAAAAAAATTCATCATCCTCCATTCATAGTCTCCCATCACATGACCATCCTGTTGTGACAACCTTACAGGGCTGACTGAATCAGGAGTGAAGCCACAGGCAAAATCGATCGTGCCCCATGTTTTCTGGTGAGAGTGATCCAATGGGTGCCACTAGTTTCCTACCAGACAGTCAAGAACAGGAACACGTCAGAAATGAGGGGTGGGAGTGGCAATAATCCTATCGAGTTGCAACATGTTAGATCTGAATTGCCTGAGGACCATCCAGGGGAGACGGAGGGGAGAAAACTGGATACATGAGTCTCAAGTACATGGGAAGCTCGGAAGTGGAGATCTAGACTGGAAATCATTGATACCCAGGAGATCCTTCAAACCACAGAGGATGAACTCACCCAAGGTGGGAATATATGAAAGGAAGAGTAATGGGTCAAAGCAGAACACTGGGAAATACAAGAGAGAGAGAGACAGAGAGACATGGGCAGAAAGAGAGGAACATTAGGAGGGCAGCCATAGAAATCAGAGAACCAGGAGAGAACAGTGATGGGGAATCAGGTTTAAAGAGCAGCATTTCTCAAAGGGTATTCCTAGTTTTAGAGTAAGATAAGCTTTACAGATTAAAATAAAACCGCCTTGCTAATTTGTATTGTGAATCTCTAAAGAGGATTATATAGGGAGAGCTTTCTAAAAATATCTGACCACAGAACTCTTCATTTTTACATAAAACCTATTCACATCCCTCAAAAGTAAGGCTCCCTAGAGCACACTTTGGGAAAACCAAGAGTGAGTTTCCCTAAACAACAAATTGTGACATCAGTGCACAGCAAGAGCCAACATATGAGTATTCGATAAGGGTTACATTTTGACAATTAGCAAGCCATTGATTACCTTTATCAGAGCAGCTTCAGTGGAGCAGTAAAGACAGAGGCAAGGCAGCAAAGGACTAATAAGTAAGAAGTGAGGATGTGCAAACAGTGCATGTTGATTACTCTTTCAAGAGACTTGGGTTTGAAAGGCAAGACACACAGGGACAGGAATTAGAGAACCTGTAGCTTCAACAAGACATTTCAGGCTGCAAGAGCTTTGTGCAAATTTATAGGCTGGAAGGAAAAACGAGGGATGGAGAAAAGCCAAGAATACGTGGGGTGAGTCGAAAGGGTAGGTGTGGGGACAAGGCACCGAAGACGCGGGGCGGGAACTGGATGGAGGAGGGAGGGAGGGGGTGCATACAAATAAAGTAGCCCATGATGAGAATACAGAGGAGGAGGAGCTCAGGACTGATGGAAAGGACTGGGCACGGCTCCTTGCAAGAGGCAGTCTTTGACCTGGGCTTGGAAGGAGCAGGAGAGAAGCGGAGGAGAGAGGCATGCCGGAAATGCAAGCCATTCCACAGGGACAGGAGCCAGAAGAAGAGGTGTGGAGGTGCTAAAGGACAGAGTGTGCCTGGGGTGCCTGGCCGGCTCAGTTGGTTAAGCATCCGACTTTGGCTCAGGTCATGATCTCACGGCTCATGAGTTCAAGCCCCGGTCGGGCTCTGGGCTGACAGCTCAGAGCCTGGAGCCTGCCTTAGATTCTGTGTCTCCCTCTCTCTCTCTGCCCCTTCTTTGTCTGTGCTCTCTCTCTCATTCTCTCCAAAATAAATAAATAAACATTAAAAAAGTGTGCCCAAGAAAGGACATTCTGGGAATTTCAGGCCTCTTCATTCTTAGCTATTTCCCTTTTCATTTGATGTCATTGATTCTGTGGAAGAATTCTGTTGATTTGAAGTTTGGGGTCCTATTTTATTATTTGATACTGATATCCAAAGTTACACAACCCAAAGTTTCTATTAAAACTATTAAAAAGAAAAGGAGAATAAAGAAACACAGTTTAGGGTGCCCGGGTGGCTCAGTTGGTTAAGCGTCCGACTTTAGCTCAGGTCATCATCTCATGGTTCGTGAGTTCAGGCCCTGCATTGGCCTCTGTACTGACAGCTCAGAGCCTGGAGCCTGCTTCGGATTCTGTGTCTCCCTCTCTGTCTGCCCCTCCCCTGCTTGTGCTGTCTCTGTCTCTCAAAAAATGAATAAATGTTAAAAATTAAAAAAAAAAAAGAAACAGTTTACTTTTGGTGGGATTGAAGAGTGTAAATAGACAAACTAAGTCAAAACAAACCACAATCTTGTGAGTAAAAAAATTACATGTTCATTCTGCTAATCTGGAACTAACAGTTCAGTCAAGCGATTTATGCAAGACCAGTATCTGGAAAGAGAAATGTGTAATAGATCTGAACAAGATTATATTTTCCACCTTGTTGGAACTACATCTTTTTCTAGACAAGAAAATGGGAGTTGTTCTTGGTGATTACTGTTTACCACTTACAGGCATGAAATAATCAGTATTTTTGGTAATCGTTTTAAAAACAATGATTTTAAAAGGTTTTCTTGCCTGTGCAATTCAAAGCAAGAACTCACTAAGTTATCTCTTGTTTTGGAAAAAGTGTGAATACTGGGGTTTGGACATATTCAGAAGACAATTCTGCAAAACCTTTTTGTTCTATGCAGCCTGCATGAACAGAAGCTTCTCAGCTGTTTTCTTCTGTAACATTTCAACTCTTCAGCTAAAGTCATGTTAAAAAATAATAACAGGAATGGAAATTATTCCGTTCTAAACATGTAGTTTTAATCAGAAGCCGGCCCCACTCAGATGCTGGATAAAGCCTCATTGTTAGTCTATGTAGCAGCTGGGGGAAGCTGTCCCCCATCCCAAGCAAGTATTTAAACAACAATTATTAAGTGGCAAATTGGTAACCTAAGACACCAGTACCACCAGCATCCTATTGAAAACAGGACCGTAAAATGTACATATCTTTAATTGCCACAGACAATTAAGCTTATCTGAGGATAAACATCTCCATTTCTGTGGGGAAGCTTATATAAATAGACCTCAAGTAACTGCACATTACCTCAGATGTATAACTAGGGAATGCATTTATATTTGATATGTATTCTGAGGCAAAGGACTATAGAGACTATTCTTTTTTGTACAGTGGGTTAGTGAATATATGACTGTGTGTGTGTGTGTGTGTGTGTGTGTGTGTGCGTGTGTGTGTGTGTGTGCGCACGCAGGAGACAGGCAGACACAAAGCCCATGCAATACTGTGTTTTTGTATGTGTAGCAAAATAGGAATGCTTGTAGTTTGCTCATTATTATGTAAACTAAGGGGACAGACTGGTTGGTCTACAAGCAATTAATTGCTCCACTTAATGGCTAAATCTCCATATCGCATAAGAAAATGCACCTTCTTCAAATCCTGGAAGCCCCTGTGAGTCACAGTTCTTAGAGCCACCTCACTGTTCTGTTTCCCCCTAATGCCCACCCTAGCCTGCGACTTACTAGAATTCAGCCCATGTCTTTTGGGGTTTGCCCAAGTCCCACATTTTGAAAAAATTTTATTTTTATTTTTATTTATTTTTGAAAGAGAGACAGAGCATGAGCAGGGGAGGGGGAGAGAGAGAGGGAGACAGAATCCGAAGCAGGCTCCAGGCTCTGAGCTGTCAGCAACACGGGACAATGCGGGACTTGAACCCACAAACCTCAAGATCACGACCTGAGCCGAAGTCAGTTTCTTAACCCACTAAGCCATCCAGGTGCCCATAGTCCCACATTTTGAAACTGTCCCTGGATACTTTTGTCATGATCATACCTGCAACTTCAACTGTCTTGTCTCTCAGAAAAACCAAGGTCTTTGTTAAACCCTGTAGTATTTTCTGTAGTATTAGGGTTAAAGTATTTCCATTCCAAACAAGAAAAAAAAAAGTCTTTTAGACCTTACAGTCTTTACCACATTATTAATTTTAACTCTAATCATTAGAAGTGTATCTCTTTAAACATCACAAAGAGAAATTTTATCACTAATCATAATGGTTATCTGACTTTTAGATTGGATTCTTTACCAAGATATTATTGAACATTAAGCAAATGTCTCACTCTGATGACTGTCTTTTACCACTTTTTTTAAATTATTTTTTTTAATTTTAGAGAGATAGAAAGAGCACATGAATGGGGGAGAGGGACAGAGAGAGAGAGACAGAGACAGAGACAGACAGAGAGAGACAGAGAGAGAATCCCAAGCAGATTCCACACTCATGTGGAGCCCAACACGGGGCTTGATTTCATGACCCTGGGATCATGATCTGAGCTGAAATCAAGAGTTGGACCCTCAACCAACTGAGCCAACCACGCACCCTGTTGTACCACTTTTTAAGCAAAATACATTCATTTGGTGACATTTTTGTGCCACGGTATTTTCAGCCTAAGAGAGTGGAGTGTGATACAATTAGAACATACGCATGCGACAGCAAGGTATCTAAGACAATCCTGCTCCCTGGGCACCCCCACCTCTTACAAACAGCATGAAATATACAGTACTCATTGGGTTTTGGAAATCATAACTCCTCATTTCTCCATTTCAACATCAGAAGGGACACAAAGTAAATTATTTACACAGTTTAAAATACAGCATGATATATGTATATATGTATATTTAACTTTGGGAACATCGCTAGGTGGCAGCTGGTATTCCAAACATCATTATGCATTCTACCCCGTGCAACGGAATACAGATTATTTATAAAATGAAAAATTAGGTGCTCCACATTTAAAGGCCAAGATTTTTTTTCTAGGTCAAAAGAATGAAAGTTTTAGCAATCTTTAAAAAAAAAAAAAGATGTATTGCCAATTCTTGCTTATTCAGCAGCAATGATTAAGTTGGTGCTTTCCCCAGAACCTCCCATCCCTCCCCCCAGCCCCCGCCTCTGGCTGACACCACTACCGCATTTCGTTGCCCCTTCATTGAGCACCAGGAGAAAAGTGAGGCCAAGGCAGTTCATTTTTGCTCCTCTTAACAGCTCTTAACACCAGTCCGGAGGGACACAGAGGCTGGAACTGGAAGCTTAAAGTAGAATTTTCAGATCATAGTGGATTTTAATGACCTATGCTCTCTACTGTCTAAGTACTAAAGATAATGAAGCATTTTTCTCCTCTTGACTTTAATAACCAATA
Source organism: Lynx rufus (assembly GCF_022079265.1). NCBI lineage: Eukaryota > Metazoa > Chordata > Mammalia > Carnivora > Felidae > Lynx > Lynx rufus. The sequence goes on along the minus strand of NW_025814889.1, from coordinate 10,002,733 downwards.
TCAGACCAAAGTACAACTGTCACATTTACCCAAGACACATTGGCTATTGGTCTATGCGGGCGACACCCACCTCCCGGAATACTCCAGCTACGGGAGGCATAATTGCCCAGGGGTCCCAGCTGCTGTGTTCTGAATCCATGAGCTCACTTGCTTCAGGTCACACTTGCCACGGGCTGCTCCCAGCCACAAGTGGGCACAGAAGGGGACACAGAAGGGGACAGCTCTCACTCACGAACTCTGCGAGGTCTGGTGGAATCTTAGGCTGCACTTGGGTTTGGGAGCTTCTATCCAGCCTTCCCCTCCCTCCAGGTCAGACGTGCACTGCAGTCTGGCCACTCTCCCAGCCTCTTCCAGGTCTTTCCCCGTCTTCTCTCACAGACATTTCCCCTAATAAAATCCTTGCACATTTATTCCCCTCTTGGTGCCTACTTCTCAAAGTACCCAAACTCGTACAGACTATAATTCTCTGTGAAATCAGGTGTAGGAAAGAATGAATCAGTAATCAATGAAATTCATTCAGGCATTACACTGTGTGTGTGTGTGTGTGTGTGTGTGTGTTTACTCAGGAATTCCACGGTTCACAAATGGCCAATGGCCAACTCAGAATAGCTGTCTGGCTCACCCCAAGCAATACCCATCAGGTGGCTAGAGGAATTCCTTTTTCTTTCGGATCTGTCAATGATTACTTCCTTCTTTCTATTCCTTCCTATTCCGTAGCCTTCAATGATAGAGAATATGCTGTTACCTGGGATCCGGTGGGGATTCTGAGGCAGTCCACACAGTGACACAGGGCGACAGGGCTGATGCTAACTCCAAGCTGCATCGCAGCTATCCTGGTCCTGTGTCAGGTTACCTGGAGTTGTCTACCCGTTTCCTCAAGTCCCTATTCCCAGACCCGCTTCCCTTTCTCGATGTAGAACACCTGCTCAGCTCCAGGTACTTTGGGATTTCCCCTAAAAAGCAGGTGAATGGCTGTCCCCCCCAAAATCTCCATCTGCTGTGAGTCCTTTCTAAACCTGAACAAGAAAAGGAAAGGGGAGGATTGGGGGTAGAGTAGGAAGCCTGCAGGAGAAGGTGAGAGATGGAGCAGAGCAAAAGGGATTGTGGCCGAAATATCTAAATAGGCCTGTCCATTGCTGGACCTTCAGAAGAAAGACAGGAGTTATGAAAAAGAAGACCAGAAGTATCCTCAGTGGTTTATACCACGTGGCATGCAGGCAGCTCTCCCTGAACCCTTCAGCCTCACTGTGCTCTGCCGTGACCAGCCATGGGAGAAAGACACATCAGTCTCATCCATCGCCGTCTGGCTGACAAAAAGGGAAGTGCAAATGGAATCTCAGTGAGCTGCTGCGGAGGTGGGGGTAGCCCCATAATACTGCACGGTGGACAGCATCCCAATGTGCCAACGAAAGCTCAGTACGTCCGAAACAGGACTTCCATCTCCTCCCTCCCCGGTCTTCTGTCCGGGGACCCTATTCAGTTGGTGGTGATTTGTATCCCTGTAAATCCCAAGGGTTTCCCCTTAGAAACCCAGTATTGGGCTATGGTACTATTAGAACTAACTTCGGGTGAATCATGAGTGAGAGAGACATTTGCTACCGTTGCTTACCACAATTCTTCTATGGCAAAACACATTTTGAGTTCCAAACAACAGATAATAAATACACCAGAATCTGATCCATTCATATGTTGGGTAGTAGCTGTGCTAACGATGCGGGATACATCCTCACTTATAAAATTATTATCATTAATCAGAGCTATTCATTCATGGCCTGTCTGATATACTTGGAGCTCAGCTTGATTTCTTTTAAGTCTTTTAACTTCTGCATTCAGCAGTTAGTTCCTTGACAACATTTGTTTCTACGAGTAATGTTGCTTTGTGCTTTTAAGCTCTAATTAAAAATTGGTAGAGATCTTAAATATCAGCAAATAAAATTTGAAAGAGACTTTAAACATTAATGGGATGCAAAGGTTCTCAGGGTGTGGCCTCAGGACCAGTAACATCAGCAGAACCTGGAAATGATTAGAAATGCACATCATCAACCCCACTCCACACCTCCTGAATCAGAATCTCAGGGGGGTGGGGCCCAGAGCTGTGTTTTAACAAGCTCTCCAGGTGATTCTGATCCATGTTCAAGTTTGGGAACCACCAGTGTCATGTACTGGATGATCTCAATCATGGGTCACGTAAGCTGTTTTAAGTGTGCTGTACTTAATAATCTCTGTGGAGAGCACACAAATAGCTCCAAGGAGTCCTGTCTTTTCTTTTTTTTAATGTTTATTTATTTACTTTGAGACAGAGAGCACACATGAGCAGGAGAGGGGCAGAGAGAGAGGGAGAGAATCTCAAGCAGGCTCCACGCTGCCAGCACAGAGCCTGATGCGGGGCTTGAACTCATGAACCATGAGATCATAACCTGAGCCAAAATCAAGAGTCGGATGCTTATCCCACTGCGCCACTGAGGCGCCCTGAGTCTTGTCTTTTAAAAGAGTTTTCAATCAAGTTGGAGAAACTCACACACATGAGATTAACAGCTGATATGACAATAAATAATTAGATGTGTGAAAATCAAATGGTACTACAGGATATTCAAGAGAGGGGACCATACTATTTGACTATATCTATTTGGATACGATTCAACATTTGCCTTACAAATATATAATTACTATTGATGGAAAGGCAAGATGTTCTCCTAGTAAATGAGAAAAAAGAGGCTACAACCTTTTCTCCTGGACCCGAAGAATTGGGCTAGGGTTAAAGTGAATCTTGTCTCTAAATGTGTTTTGTTTTCATCCTCAAAGACAGCGACTCTACAGCCTTCCCAGCAAATCATGGCGGTATTTTACCACTGTGAGAGCTAAGAGACATTTTCATGCCCAGCTGAAAGCTTTTCTTATTGACCAGAGAAAAAGCTCTTCATAGCTAATTCATAATTGCCACTGTGACACAGTGGGATGTGAAAGCATCCTACAAAGTTTAAAAAGTTATACAGAAGTCAGATATTCACTATCATTATTATTACTACTGTTTGATTTAAACAGCTGCACTGTTTCTGCATGAGACAGCTCAATGATTTTGTTGATTCTAAAATGACAACACGTGAAGGGAAGGTTCACATTTAGTTTAAAATTAAAAAAAAAAATCTATTTCCTTATTCTTTCTGTGGATGTGTCTGAAAATGTACAACAGACAAATCAAAAGCCCCAGGCTTTCTGCTGCTCTCAAGATATTTTTTTAAGTTGCTGAAATGACATAAAATCAAATCCCTTTGAATGGTGGATGGCCTCACATCTAATTCTATAGATCTGATCCTAAAACTAAAAAAAAAAAAAAAAAAAAAAAGGAATAATTTGCTCACTTTTGGTGGTCATTAATTCTTTTAGGTTACAAAAGTACCATTTAGTAAATTACCTTTTCCAAGGCACTAAAGGAAATCTTAAAGGTCTGAAAGTTTTGAATCACCTTCCAAAAGTGGTCAGTCTACCAATAACTGATAATCTCCGATAACATTCACCCAAGTAGCTTCAATGTCTTTAGTGCTAGATTCTGATTAAAAAAAGTACTTTTATAGCCATTACAAAATTCATCCTTAACACCAAAGTTAGGTTGGGGGAAGGGGAGCCCCCAAAAATGCTTTCAGAATTTCCCTGGTAAAGGAATACCATGCCCTTCAAAGATTTTAATCATAAATTTGTCCAATAGTTGCAAAATAATACCCAAATGTTATGCTTTCTTCTTTTATAGGTCATGCTTTATGCTTTATTTACACCAAGGAAGACATCTTGTCTAATATCTTCTTGATTCTCATTTATGCTTTCAGGCTGAATGGGAGCATAGGGAATTAGAATTTAGATTGTGGCCTAGGAGAAAATCTTCCTGAATTTTTTTTGACACTTGTGACTACGGTGGGAACTCGGCAGCCTTGTTCATGAGGCATCTCCAGGGGTAAGTAGGCATTTCCAGGCTGGTATGGGAATGGTTAAGGATTCCTTAGTGCACTTAGGTTGGGATCCACATGGTCAGGTGACAACTTCAGGAGGATGGGCCTGAAGATGGGCACTGAGGTGGGCACCTTTACCTATCCACGTGACTTTCACCTTGACCTCAGTTTGGCGCCCTTCCCCAGAAGTCACGAATTCAGTCTAGTTTATGAGCTACCTTATCATTTTCCAACAAACCAAATGACTAAAAGCTTCCTCTGAAGGAAATATTCGTTATTACAAATGCATGTGGGATACAGTGGACCTATGACTACATGTGAGTACATCTCTATGTACTATGGAGAGATTTCACTCCATCCAATGAAAGGTAGCCAGTGTGGGCGCCTGGGTGGCTCTGTTGGTCGAGCGTCCGGCTCTTGCTTTCAGCTCAGATCATGATCCCACAGGTTCGGGAGTTCGAGCCCCACATCAGGCTCGGCACTGGCAGTGCAGAGCCTGCTTGGGATTCTCTCTTCCTCTCTCTCAGCCTCTCCCCCACTGATACAACCTCTCTCAAAATAAGTAAATAAACTTAAAAAAAAAAAGGTGTGCGTTCTTGTCTCATTCTTCACCTAAGTCTCTCCAGGTTTTAGCTTCAAAGGTTACCTGTAGATGCACTTCTGACAAATTCCGAGGGAAAGCTCTAACCCTCGATGCTGAGGAATGTTAAAGAACCTATGAAGTGGCCAAGGTTAAAGATGACAACCTTAAGTATGGAAGAGAAGGGAAATACTTTTTCAGTGTTGACTAAAAGAGAATTTACTTAGAAGGTTACTCCATGTGACTTACCAAGATGGTATTTCACGTTCGATTCAAGCACGATCCTTGTAATGCCGGGATCACAAAGTCATGCAGGAGAATGGAACCCACTTCAGCATTAGCCAAGGCTTTGGATGACCTTTGCAGGTCTCTGAAGAAATATTAAAATTTCCCCCTACTTTCCTCCTATCATCTCCCCTCCTCCATTTCCTCACTCCAGTTTTTGATAAGAGACTTTTTGTTAGACTATATTTTCTATGTTACTTCAAGCACAGAACTCTCTTATGGCAGAATTACAGCCTTATCCTGGGACAAGTGGGCCCTTCAAAGTCTGTGTGTCGCTGTAGAAAAGCAAAAGGAGATGGGGTAGGGCTGCAGAACTGGTACCTACAGCCCCCACCTTCTGTTTCTTCTGAGGCCTCCACCACGTGTGCCCGTGGGGCTTGTGGGTTAAAAGTGGGAGGGGGGCGCCTGGGTGGCGCAGTCGGTTAAGCGTCCGACTTCAGCCAGGTCATGATCTCGCGGTCCGTGAGTTCAAGCCCCGCGTCGGGCTCTGGGCTGATGGCTCAGAGCCTGGAGCCTATTTCCGATTCTGTGTCTCCCTCTCTCTCTGCCCCTCCCCTGTTCATGCTCTGTCTCTCTCTGTCCCAAAAATAAATAAAAAACGTTGAAAAAAATTAAAAAAAAAAAGTGGGAGGGAAGAAACAGCCTTTCCCAACTTGTGATTTGATTTTCACTTTTCACTGTACTTGGATTGGGAAAAAAAAAAATCTGAGGAGGAAAAAAAAAGAGGGAAAAGTATACCCAGGAAGACAGTGAAAGATTAACGTCAAAAGCCCAAATTAAATAATGTGGAAAAAATTTCCAACTTTTTTTTTTTAATGAAATCTTCAGTGTCACTGGCACCACTCATGGTTTAGTTAGTCAAATGAAGAAATTTACCTACATGAAATTTACACTCCTTCTTTAACAAAGTAATATTTTGCCATATATTTTTGGTTTTCTTCTTCAGGAAGTGAATATCCCAAACTGTAAATACACAGTGTAATCTGCCAATAAATTGAGGTCAGCCTTCCTTTGGGTCTCCTTTAAAACTGGAGATCCCCTACTCCAAGTCCCCTTACCTACTTAAAGAACTTACCTCTTCTTTTTTTTTTTTTTGGAAAAAGAACAGAAGCCTTTAATTCCAAATTAACTCTTTGGCCTTCCTCAGGCCTCAAAAAAAAAAAAAAAGGCTTATAAAAGGATTATATTGGAATTCAAAGTCCACTGAGCAGCTGGGGGCTACGCGGAAGACATAGGTAGAGATATCAGAGCAATGAAAGAGATTCCCATCCTTGTTATGTTCTCTTTAATCCCATTAGCCAAAGAGAATGCTGTACTTTAAGAAATTTAGGAGCGGTGAGTTGTCTGGCTGGGGGCACAACTAGTTACAATACCTCCCTCTAAAATGTGCCTAGCGTGTTTAAATCTATAAAGCTAATGCCCAATTAAGAAGAAAAAGGAGGCAGATTCTCATACCTATTAGGTTCGCTATAAAAAATAAGAATGACCTAACTCTGCCTTTAGCAGAACAACCAGCCATATATGCTACCCTGCTCTGTTAGGAAATGGGATGTTGTGTCCAATCAAACAGTGTTTAATAGACTACTATCAAAAAATACCTGGTATGCATTACCAATTTGCAAGATATGGAATATAATAAAATACTTAACACTAAAATACACAGAGCGTATTTTAGTCTTTCTCTGATGATTCAAGACATTTCAGAATATTTCACTGCCTCTAGGTCACCATTACCAACCTCAATTTTCACTATGCCCAGTGAAGCATGGTTATATCAATTAATAGAGGTTTCCGTTCGACAGAATGTTCTAACAACTAGCTTTAACCGTATATTGTTTCTACTGGGTGGGTACTAGACACAACATGAATACCAATCAGTTGGATTTTTTTGCATGGGAAGACAGTCCATTGGGTCGGGGCCTCAGACAGTACTCGCTTCATGTGGTCTGGATGGCAAAGATTTGGGGGCCAGACTCCCCGCCGTGAGCAATGGGTAGGAACGAAGAGAGAAGTACAAGTCCCTTCGATTTCTCCACCATTTTTCTTGCTTGACTATGTGACAGAAAGCTTTCCAGTCGTGAAATCTCAGGCTTCTAGAGCTCTAGACTCCTCAAGGAGGAATATGCCACAGGCTGGAAAATGTTCTGGCAAGTTTACTATCTGGCTATATAATCCAAACTGCTGTTTAAAGCCTTCCTGAGTGGTTGGAGAGTTTTAGAGCCTGAAGCAGGGATCCTGACAGCTTCCTGTGTATGCTGATAACCACTGTGTTGGAATAAAAGTGTGTTGGTGCTAATCTTTTTTCAGTTTGGGTCACACAGGGTGACAGCTACTGGTGCTAATTGAAAAGGAAAACGATAATTCGATGCTATAACACTTTTCACCTACCTCATGCTTTTTCATCCAGAAGACTAAAAAATGTCTTTTTTACAAAGGAAAATAAGGTAGCTTCCCCTGGGGTATGGGTCATTCTCTGTCTTTGAAAAGGCCAGGCAATACCTATGTGATGACAGCGCCTTCTGCAGATGGGCCAAAAAGACCCAAGGTGGAAAAATGTAATATTCAGTCTCAGAACTGCACTGAATAACCCAGGCCGGAAATTCAAGAACATTCTTGCAATCTCACCTCCGTCAAATCATCCAGTTAGAGCCTTATCGGTCTCCTTTGTAAAGTGTATGTAACCATTTTCCTTTTAAACATTTGTTTGTTCTGAACAGAACTCAAAGTATCTTAAATGCTGAGCAAATATTTATGGATGATGGTCACAGTCTCCCATCTCCCATTAGAAGTAAAATGCCACATAGAAACTAGGAAGGACTATAATGAAAGTGTACCCACACTAATGACTGATATGCGGAAGATCATAGTTGTAAAGTGCAACAAAAGGTATTTGTCTTAGTCTGGGCTGCTATAACAAAACTACCACGGACTGGGTGGCTTAAATGACATTTATTTCTCAAGGTTCTGGAGGCTGAAAAGTCTGAGATGAAGTTTCCAGGAGGTTTAGGTTCTTTGTGAGGGCCCTCTTCCTGGTTTGCAGATGGCCGCCTTCTTGCTCCATCCTTACATGGCTGAGAGAGATTAGCTCTCTCATATCTCTTCGTATAAGGACACAAATTCTATTCATGGGGGCTTTACTCTCATGACCTAATCATGTCTAAAAGGCCCCAACTCCTTTTTATATAAAAAAAAAATTTAATGTTTATTCATTTTTTGAGAGAAAGACACAGAGCATGAGTGGGGGAGGGGCAGAGAGAGAGAGAGATGGAATCCAAAGCAGGCTCAGGCTCTGAGCTGTCAGCACAGAGCCCGACCAGGGCTCGAACTCATGAACCGTGAGATCATGACCTGAGCTGAAGTCGGACGCTTAACTAAGACATCCAGGTGCCCTAAAGGCTCCAGCTCATAATACCATCACACTGGGGATGAGGCCTTCGACATGTGAATTTGGGGAGACACATCCATGCAGTCCATGGCAGTATTACACTGGATCTGGAACTTGTTGGGACTGCAAAAATGTGTTGGCCTAGTTTGTGACATGCCAACCAAGCATGGTACATACATACACAGTGGCAATGATGTGGCCCTAGTCTTTGTGTGTTTTCTACCATATCTGAAAGGCAGAGCAATGAGAACCCACTTCAAAATGGAGGGCAGGACAGTCGGCTTTCCCAAGCAGAGGCCCTCAGTCACAGCTTTTCCAGGACATTCTGCGTTCCAGGCACATGCCCTGCAGAATCTCAGGCAGATGGCTGGGCTTCTCACTTGCATCTCCCTGGCTCCACAGTTTGTTCTATCTTTCCCTTTTAAAATGCGGTTCATTCTAGAAACAGATGAATTGGTACACATAGTACTTCTGAGGATAGATCCACGAGAAGTCAGCCGCAAAGCCCAGGAGAAGCGCAATCTCTGGGAAGAAGCCAAGCACAGATTTCAGTGGAACATCTCCCTCATGCTTGAACAAGTTTTTCTTTCTTGTTGAAACCTGTTCAATTCCCTCTATACACCCTACTCTCCAGACAGATGGACAGACAAGGAGACAGATACATGCTTATTTTGGTCTAAACACTTCTTTGCTGAAGTATAGCTTTCCGCCAGGCTCAGTTACGTGCTGTTAAGGAATCATTCACATTCAATCTGTCTACTTCACCCCAGCCTGTGGAACACTTCACATACATTCCCAAGTCCCAACACTCCTCAGAAACTGACAACGAAAACAGCAACACTAACAGGACTTCACAGAATGATTTTCCCCGAACAACCGGAAGCGGCTCTAACATTGTCTCGTAGAACATCGTCGTGGCCTGGCGTGAAGATAGGGTCGGTGATACGATCCCAATTAGGAAGATGAGGACACTAAAGAAACCTTAGTCAGTTTGTGAGTAAAGCAGTGTGGTTCTGTTCTGGCCTCCAAACCAGTTCCTATCCACCAGCTACAAACTCTTTTGAAGAGTCAGAATGTTGAGACCAGTGAAAAGCTGAAGAGCTGTGTCAGTTATCAGCCACTTGCCTATGAGGCAGGGAGAGAGGAAGTTTTCATGTAACGTCTTCCCACTAACCTTAACCTGTCTGCTTCCTTTCTAAGAGAGAGAGAGAGAGAGAGAGAGAGAGAGACAGAAGAGAGAGAGAGAGAGACAGAGACAGAGAGAGGGAGAGAGACAGAGAGAGGGAAGGAAGGAGGAGGGACTATTCAACAATCCATCAGGCAAATGCCTGTACAGTTGTTTAAAGTAGAACCTGGTTGATTCCAGTGGTTTCTTACAGCCTTAGCTCACATTGCCTCACAGGTGAATCAATTCATCCTTTTACATTCAAACAAAAGGCATTCTGGGATAATCTTTCAGAGACGGAATGACTCCCTTAGGATACATACACACAAGAAGAACGCTAATTCTATCACAGTGCTAATGTACCATTACTAGTAATACGCTTCCTCCAATAAATTAACCAGTACCTTAGGTCACAGCTAAATACATAAACCAGTTTGAGTGAATTAGTGGGAACACTGGTTAAATGATAAAGAGACTACGAATTATCACACGTGGAAAAGTCAAGAACTCCAGAGTGCCGAAGCAAAGAGAGGATTCAGGAGAGAAGATGGCCGCTTTTACATAGTTTGAGGGTTGTCCTGTGGACGATTCTACATGTGCTCCTGAGTGCCCAGAAAACAGGCCTGGGATGGCCCACTGATGATACAGGGAGGCAGAGTCTGTTATATTATAAAAGGATCTAAGATTTAAGGGGCATCTATGATGCGTGAGCCACTCTGGAGGGTGCTTTTACAAATGATAGCTCAGTGAACCACCTGCCCCCACCCTGCACAGTAGCTATCAGTTAACATGGTGGTAGAGAAGTTAACAACGGAGGTTCAGAGGAACTGAGACACTTGCTCCAGATCACAGTGCTTCCAAAAGGCAGAAAGAGGATTCGATCCAACTCTAGGCCACTCCCAAGGCTGTGCCCATTTGACAGCTGGCCCCTATGGGAAAAGAGCTGCTAAAAAGGGACAGGAATATACAAGTAAATACAGCACCTGGAATAGCTTCCATTCTTGACGGAAAGCCGTTTGTCTAAAAAGAATCTTAAAATCCTAAAACGTTGATTATGGGCTTCTCTTGAAGAAACAGAGTGGAGAGACCGTAAGCTTTCATTTGTCTTTCCTTCACTTCTTATTAAGGGCAGTTTTGTGGCAGCAATAAAGTAAAATAACTCAGTATCGATGTTCGGTAAGCTCCCCATCAAACACAGAGGAAAAAGGGAAGAAGGATGTTGCTATAAAAATACCTGTAAACTGATCCATCCACATAAGAGCACTTTAAAAGCCAGGGCAGATGGATTCTCAGTTGCCCTTTCTTTTCCCATTTCTGTCTAACAAGCGCAATCTTTCCTAACTTCCGTCTGAACAATTCCAAATGACGACTTGATTTGCAGTGATGGGCCTACCAGGAAGCCCGGAGCTCTGGTGAGCATTTAAAGTCTCGCCCTCCTCTGCCTCTCCGAGCTTCTGGTTCCTCCTGAGTAGCATGAGGGGACCCTGGTGGTCTCTTTCACCTCTGCCTCCATGAACGCCAGCACATCCCTACGACAACATCCCCACGTGTTGTCCTGTGACTGATATTACTGTGTATAAGCACAATACGTGGCTAAGAATATCGCATAATGGATGACAGCCCAGGACCAGACCACTCGGTCTTAAATCTCAGCCAGCACCCCAGGACCAGCTGTGAGACCTGGCAAAGCATTTAACCTCCCTCTGTCTCTGAGCCCGAGTTTCCGCATCCACGAATCGGGGCTATGGATGGTACCTGTGTCACGTGCTCGTCTCACCATTAAGTGAGGGAATGAGTGTGTGCCATCATTACTATTATGGGGTGACAGTGGTTCTCTGCGTATCAGGCTCATCCAGGGGGCTTTGAAACACCCATAGGTAAAGGCTCTATTCCAGAGGGGTCGGATCAGTAGATCTGGGAGGGGGCTTCGGAAGCTGCCAAGTCCGTGTAGGGGGGACCCTGATGCAAGGCTGGAGACAAAGATTATAGCAGGCCATCATCAGTTCATCATCAGTTCATACATCAGTTCACAGCAGGCCCCCAGAGACAGGTAAGGCAAACTTTGGGGGAATGAGAAGCACACACCTTAGACCCAGACAGGCTTGGGTTCAAACACCGGTTTTGCAATTTCTCAGCCACGTGGCCTGGAGCTAATCACTTATCTCCTGTGAGTCTCTGTTTTCTCATCTGTAAATGGAGATAGCACCAACTTACTGAGTGTTGCCGTGAGGTTTAGAGAGATCTGTGAAGGCTCCAGCAGGCAATCGGCACAGGATGCTTTAAAAAATGTATACTTATCCTTACGTAGATTGCTCAAAACAGAAGGAAAGGAAACAGAAGAGCTGGCTATCTGGGGCCTTTGGAACAGGCAGTTAATCTTCTAAGAACTACGAATTATAATTTGTCTTTTTTAGATAACAAATACATCTGTATGTTACAAGTTCTCCCTTTTGAACAAAACAAATTTATGTACTCTTTGCTACACACTGTTTTTTTTTCTTTTCTTTTCTTTTCTTTTTACTTAACAATATATCTTGGGGATTTTTTCGAAATCCGTACATACGGAAGATCCTCATTTTTATTCTACAGAAACATGGTATTCCGCTGAAATGATGTCTCATAATTTAACCAGTCGCCCCATCGAGGGGCATTTAGGGGGTTTTCTAGCATTTTCTCATACAAACAATGCAGCAATGACTAACTTTTAAATAAATCTTTTCACACAAATGTATCTGTAGGATAAATTCCTAGAAGTGAAATCGCTAGATCAGAAGGTTTGTACATTCTTTATTCTGTTAAAAAATCCCCCACCCACCCTCCGTAGATTTTGCACCAGTCTGTAACTCCCATCAGGAATGAGAGGGAGCCTGCTCCCCACACCCCCATGAACACACGCTCTTGTCAAGCTCTCTGGTCTTTGGCCATCCAATGGTCAGGAAGTGGTATCCCATGGTTTAATTTGCCCTCTAAGTACAATTGTGCCTATTTTCATGTTTTAGGACACTCTGAATACTCTTTCCTGGGCAGTGATTATTCCTATCCTTTGCCTGTTTCTCCATTGGTTTGTTGGACTATGTCATTTTGATTTATAGCAGCTCTTTACATATTTGACTTGGCAGGCCTTGGTCTGTGATATGAATTGCAAATATTTTTTTGCAGCTTGTCATTTGTTTTTTGACTTTGCTTATTGCTAATTCGTCCTCCTGTATTTGTTCGTTTGCCCACGTAGAAATTTTTTATGGAGTTAAATTTACCAACTATTTCTCTTATGGCTTTTGGGTTTTGTATCACGGTTTTAAAGAGGCTTCCCTGTGCTGATGTCACCAGAGAATTCTCTTCCGGTTTCCTCCGATAAATGTATTGTTTTACATTCTGCATTGAAATCTTTGATCCATTTGAAATGTATGCTGGTGTAAGGTACGTATCTGTTGTTTACTTGACTGAATTCAAGTCATTTATATGGTTTTCATACTTCTAATATAAGTTCTAATATAGTTCTCATATTTAGAGAAGAGCAATTTATAAGAAATTATCTGTACGGTAAGAAAACAAAAAACAAAAAACAACCTTGAAAATTCCAAGCAAAGAGAAAATGAACAGTTATTCTTTCTTGTTAGAAAACTTCAACAGCTGACTTTCTTTCCATTTTCCTGGTGTGAAAACACATTTGATATTCTTCTCCTCCTTTTCAACAGTTGTCACTCATTTACTAAAAATATTAATCTTCACAGTGAATTGAATTAAAAATTACAGATGGGAACAGTAAGTGAAAATTTCTGAAGATGGCATTATTGTCCCCCTTTGAATGATTCTTTTTTGTGTGTGGGCAATCCTATCTCCTTTATCTGCAATGCTTTAAATGCCTCAGTGCAATAACAATATAATCATAAAAGCTAATTAGTAAAGATTTTGTGTCTTGTTAATGATGCACAATTGATTATGGCTTGAGGACAGAATGAGCCTAACCATTCAACCGTGAGGAGCATTGCATTTTATCTTCCTACAATATGTAGGTGATGGCATTTTTATTACTGTTTTTCTATTATGTAGACATCTGACCCAACTTGCCAGTCTGCTCTTCTGTGGTATCATCCTTCACTACCACCCAACCTGAGCCCTTTAAAGATGTAGAGATCATTCTGGATGCCTGATTCCAGGAAGGATGAGGAGAATTAATGACACATGGACCAAACGGTGAACAGCAATCAGGGTGTTACCTCCCCATTCCATCTTTGCTTGATTTTTTTTAAACTATACTTCTTCCCATAAAGCCATAGGCCGTAATTATGTCATAAAAGCACCTGAATAAAAATCACTTTAAAGTAGCCACTTAAATAACTGTAATCTTTTTTTCTGGACCTTCTCACAGTCACTACTTCTTTATCAGTAAATAGACGTAGCTAGACACAGATATAGGTAAATGTAAGAATATTTATGTAGAGAAAGGAACATCACACAGAGACTCTGGAACACCCCAGCAAATGTCTCTTCCCCTGGGCTTATGTCCTGCCAGATTTGTCCCCTGAGTCTAATTTCTGTCTTCCTTCCTCTCTCACTGTCTTCCTTCTCTGTTAATGGTTTCCTTCTCCATCTCCAGAGTCTCCAACTCCAAAGCTGTGTGCAACTGTAGCTGCTTTCTTTGGGGTTTGGTCCAGTACCCAGTTTTTCAAGGAGATGGGAGTTTGGCTCTTTTCTAAGTTGGTGTGGATCGCACAGCCATGATGAGAAAAGTACATGATAGGTGCGAATTTCAACGTGTAAGGATTAAGAGTCTGTTATGACATGGATCTGCCTTCAGAACGTACAACTAAGACAGTAATTCTGGCATAGTTATTCCCTGTTGCAATTTCCCGACACTTGAAAATGTCCAAAGATATTCTTCTTGGAGGCCTGCACAGAAGCTCTGGGGCCTTCACTCCCATGACGCAGGGCAGCCCCACCCCCTCTTGACCCTGAGCATTGCCCTGGCTCGATGCCATCCTGTCCCTATTTGCCCCTCCACTCTCCTCCTCACTGTGGACGGTGGGGCGAGAGCTGCCCTGTGGCTGGTGGGGCAGCTCCAGAAGCTCACAGTGTGGAAGAATGAGAGGGAATCTGTCATCAGAAGGAGTGTTTGGCTATCTGGAGAGGGGACTTACACATCTCTTCGCGTAGAGGGCCTTTCCTCTCTCGTGTCAGCCTGTTGCAGGGCCGTGACTTCATTATATCTGGGCTCCCGGGCCAAAAAGGCAAGACTCAGTGTCACGTGGGGGACCAGAGTGTGATTTAAATGGAAAAGTGTGACCTGCCTTCTTTCCTCTTTGCCCAATGGTAAAGGGGCTGGCTTTAGGGGAGAGACACTGGTTGAACTGGAAAGCCTGAACAGAAGGCATGGAATTGAGGAATGTTCCAGTTCTCAGCTTCAAAAACCAGCGTCCTCGGAGGAGTTGAACAGCATGGAGCCATGCCTACCCACCCAGTCACCCTTCTCCTGGCCGGTGCCTACTCACTGAACAGAAACTTACCAAAATCAGGGTTTCACTGTTTGGAGGGTAAACAAGAAGGAGGTGCTGCAGACGAGTTCCTGGTAGGCTTGAAGAATGTGTCCTGATGGCTTTGGGAACTGGCTTTTATAGACACTCAAGGTCTAGCTAAATAGTAGGTCACAAAATAGAGAGGGTCACCAATGGCACAAGAGCTATTTGCACAAGTTACCACAATGCTATCTCTAGAAAATTACTGTTGCCGTGTACCATACGACAAAGTTCAAGTCTGACCATCCTGAAACGTGACTTACGAGGTGTTTTCCATGGAAGTTCTACTTCCGTTTGGTGTAGGCTTTAGCTTGTCGGACGCCATGCGTGACCTACCTTCGGAACAGGCCTTGAACAGGTGATCTCTTAACACGTGCTGATGGCTGAGGCCATTCTGTCTCAAGGACTTTAACTGAACTTGTATGTTTTATACTTGTGGCCCGAGGCAACTTAATCACAACAGTTGCAATTTTATATGCAAACAACTGATAAATAAGTAAATGGTATTCAGTTTCCAAAAGAGGGTGGTAGCCGTGGGAAATCCTAGAAATAGTCACTGTTCCCAGGTCCCTGGTGAAATCCTGGCAATTCCTCCACACTTCCCTGTGAAGGGCGGTCCCCGGGTAGCATGCCGTGATTAAAGCATGCCCCGTACCCTACCCCCAGAATAAAATCAACAGAATACTAAGGACCATATCCATCTCCCCCTGTGGTTGCTACTATTTACAAGAACATCGCGCAGTTTTCCTTTGCCCTTTGTCTGGACCCCGCCCCTCCCCCCCCCATCTGAGATCCTGAGTGCTTTAAGCCTCTGGCCCCACTGGCTCAGACCCAATGTTTGCGGCAGGGGGGTGGGGGGGCATGGACAGAAACCGACCATCTTAAAGGGCTGTGTGGGCCACGTGCTCTCAACTGCAACCACTTTCCTCCGTGTTCCCTCAGAGTGATTTTCTCTGGGGCTCCAGCAACCCAAAGCTACAGAACACTCTCAGAAATACCCTTCGGATCACGGTCCTTCCCCAGCTCAAGCTTCCTGCTCCGTTCAAGGGCACGCAGTAAAGATGGAGGCACAGGCCTATAGAAACTGCAAACCAATTAAGATATACCAGTGTGGCCAGACACCCACCCAGCCCTACCCCAGGGGATAAACTCAGAATGGAGGAGGGAGGCCTGGTGAGGGATGGTGGCTCCTCCTTTGTAATCAGAAAAGCCCCTCAAGCAACCCAGAATCAGAAAGGGGACGAATACTCTTTTAACATAAAAAAAAGTCAAAGTTCTGTCAACCTGAAGAATGTGAATCTCTTAGTAGACAAAGTAAGGGGTTTTAGCCAGAAACAGTGTGTTTCTGAATTTCCAGGTGGGATTGAGAAAACAACCATCTGCAACCCTAAGCACCCCTCCTGCCACCCCCATCCATGCCATCCTGTCTCCCACTCTGCACTTAGCATCCACTTAGCATCCCCTCTCTCTTGTCCGTGGCAGTGAAATCAGGCTTGGGAGAGACCTCTTGGAGACACAGCCCACTTGGGAAGCAGACACGAGGACACAGCAAGGTTTAGGGACTGATAGGATAGTCCAGAAAATGCAGGGGCTTTGGGAGTAGGACAGAGATGAATGGAGAGAGAAAGACTATGGGAAGGGAAGGAGTGGGAGGGGCTGGATGAGAGGAGGGAACATCCATATGGGGCATCCTCAAGTTCTGGGAGGGGAGACCTCACATGCTGTCTTAACTCTGTTCCAGGGGCTATAATACAACATCACAGACTCGATGGCACTTAAACAAAAGAAGTTTAGTTCTGGAGACTGGAAGTCCAAGATCAAGGCGCCCGCAAGGTCAGGTTCTCATAAAGGCCTTCTTATTGGCTCATAGCTGGTACCTCATCACATGGTGGAAGAGGCTGGGAGTCTCTCTGGAGCCTCTTTTTTTTTTTTTTTTTTATGTTTATGTATTTTGAGAGAGAGGGAGAGAGGGAGAGAGAGGGAGAGACAGCATGAGCGAGCATGAGCAGAAGAGGGGCAGAAAGAGTGAAGGAGAGAGAGAATCCCAAGCAGGCTGCCAGCACAGAGCCCGACGCAGGGCTCCAACTCACGAGCTGTGAGATCATGACCTGAGCCGAATCCAGAGTCCATCGCTTAATGGACTGGGCCACCCAGGCGCCCCAATTGCTAACTTTTACAGAGAAGTTCTATTTGTCAGGCGGTGTTCTAAGCACTTTACATATGTGAGCCCATTCTGTCTTCACTACGACCTATCATTGTTGTATCTCCATTTTATGGATGAGAGAAGTGAGACCTCGAGAGGGTGACGTAACCACCCAACGTCCCGCAACTGGGAAACCAAATAGCCAAGAAACCTCTCACTCGGGGGAGGGGGGCAGTGTGGCCCCACAGTCCACACTCTCGGTCATCTCTATACTGCAAGGGGGAAGGGGGGACACAAAGGAAGGGATGCTGGGGCAGGGTCAGGGTGAGAATAGTGATTTGAAATAGGGACATCATGGAAAACCTCAAGGGAAAGGTCATAACTGAGCAAAACCATGCACAGAGGTGAGGAGGAGACAGGAGTCTATCCGAGGGAAGATCGTTCACTCGCAAAGCCCTCAAGGCCAGAGGGAGAGAGGCCTACCCTGAGCAGTGTGACCAAGGCGGGGACCAGCAGCGACCAGGCTGAGCGTCCTGGCCAGGCTGCAGAGGGCGGCTCAGAAACGTAGACGAGGCCTGCGGCTTTCAGTCTGGAGAGTCTGAGGGGACACGTGGCACGGTCTGACATTCACATTAAAGTTCTTGCTGCTGGGCTGGGAATACACTAAGGATTTCTGGGGTAGAAGCTGGGAAACCAGTCAGAGGCTTGTTGACCTCCAACAACACAACACTGCCGGGGGGGGGGGGCGGTGGTCAAGGGACAGAAGGGGTCAGCAGGCCTTGAGGGTCCCCCTAAGCTCACGGTGAAGCCCCATGTCCCCGGGCTGTGCAGGGCCAGTCGGCTGCACTGTTCACAAAGACCCGCCGACCTGCGGGCAAGGTTGGGAGATTCTGGACACCGGAGGAAACACGAGCTTCTGTTCTTGGCTGCCTTGTGCTCACCAGATATCACTGACTGACACTCTTATTGACTTGGGTACAAGCTGTTCTCACTCACCTCACCTCACTTTCCCCTCAGGGCTCTGATTCCTTCTTTCTTCAACTGTTACTTCTGCGGAGGAGAGCCCTGAACTCCACACCCCGGCCCACACACTTCTAACTTCCACGAGCACATCTACGATTCCCTATTTCCTACCCCACAGCCTCCGGATGCCCCTACTTCCTGACCACCAGACCAGGAGGCCAGATTTGTAGTTGGACCTCAATCCACCTTGGTTTTAGGTTCTCGTCCAAATGATGGTGATTCCTATAAACTATCCTCTGAGACTTCTTCTCTTTCCATTCCGACTGCCATGCCAACGTCCTTCCCTTGGATGACATTTCCCTCCCTCTGGATGATTTCCAGAGCTGCCCAACTGGTTGCTCTCCTCCCAGACCCATCCCTCACTACAAACTCCTGTGAGCTCAACCTTGCCAAAGGCAAGCTGTGACCCTTGCTGCAAAATCCCCAGCTGTTCCTCACTTCCCGGTGCGGGTGTGCCCCAGTGTGGCGGTCCACAATCCCCAGATACGTCCAAGTCTGTCTCCAGCTTCATTATTCCCTCGACGAAACTGACCCTGCACGGCACGTGACTTGTGAGTCTTCTGTCGTATCCTGCACATTCCTGCCTCATGTTCTTGGAGCCACACCTGCCTTCTTCCAGCTTTCCCTCATTCCCTCTTCATGAAGACCTTCTTATTCTCCCAAATTGGAAGCATTTTCTCCCCCTTCTAAAATGACATAGTTGTCTTATGCATTTGTGGTACAGATGAGGACTTTTGTCCTATTACACTCTTCATGACCTTGGAAGCAGAAAGTTGAAGGCATTATTGAATGTCTGCGAGTGTCTATCAGGGAGTACTCTAGATACCTAGGTGCTAGGTACCGGAGTATCGATCCCAGGCACCTAGGTGCTCACTTATTCATTAACTTCTTTACTCCACAAACATTGAAAGCCAGGCATTGAGGACACCAAGGTAATAAGATACCATTCCCCTCTTCAATATGCTCGTTAGGTATTTAACACAACATGAAATAATTTACACATTACGGGAGTGGTAATCCGACCATCCTCAGTTAACAATTATGTTTCACGCTCCCGTCTACTCCTGCCCTCATAAATCAAGGTAATTACTTGGCAATCTGGCTGGGCCTTGTAAGGCAAAAGAGCTGTTCATGTCTTGTGTCAAATGGTGAAGAGGGAGGAGAGGAAAAGGGTAAATTACCCTGCTTCCCATCTGTGCCCAATCAGCTCTAAATCTCCAGGAAAAATGTGCTCAGGATCTCCAAAGACAGATCCTTCCCACAGTGCATCCAAAAGTAGGGTTTTGTGCAGTAGGAAAGGGGCTGGCTATAGTAGGTGTGTAAGCATATCTGAAACTTTGTGCTGATCTTTTATGTTTGAGAGAGAGCGTGTGCACTTCTAATGGATTTAAAAGGTTACCTTACCTCCCCCGACTGTATACACAGCTAGCAGAACAGGGCTCTGAAGGTCTGACTGGGACATGTGCCGCACATTTTAAAGAACGCCCTGTGAAATGGACAACACAACTGTCCGCTCAAGCTCAGGTATGATTCTGATAAGTTACTGATCTTTGATACAACGTCCAACAGGCTGAGATTTAGAAATGTGTTCTCGGGGAGCCTGGGTGGTCCAGGCGGTTGAGCGTCAGAATTCGGCTCAGGTCATGATCTCATGGTCTGTGAGTTCAAGGCCCTCATCAGGCTCTGTGCTGACAGCTCAGAGCCTGGAGCCTGCTTCGGATTCTGTGTCTCCCTCTCTCTCTGCCCCTTCCTGTCTCTCTCTCTCTCTCTCTCAAAAATAATAAATATTAAAAAAAAAAAAAGAAATGTGTTCTCATCATACAGGAGATGCCTAAGATGGGGCAAACAAGTAGTTTAAATGCCCCCTAAAAGTGAAAATAAGAACAGCGTGTGAAGTGTAGTCAGTATATCATAGTAGTTAGGAGCTTTCGGAGCTAGTCTGCTTCGGCCGGAACGCTAACTCCACAGCTTACAAGTTGTGTGACTTTACATGAGTCACTTAACCTCTATATGCTTCATCTCTAAATGGAGATAATATAACAATCCTCAGAAGTGTTGTTATGAGTATTAATGAATTAATATGTATAAGATGCTTCGAACGGCGCCTGGCAATCATTAGCACCATGTCAGTGTTTACTAAATACAGACAATGTTTTTTAGACTTTGTCTTTTTTTTAAACTTCATCTTTTATGTTTTTTGGTGGGGAGAGAGATAGAGAGCAAGCGGCAGAGGGGCAGAGAGAGAGGGAGGGACAGAATCCCAAGCAGGCTCCGCACTGTCAGCACAGAGCCCGATGTGGGGCTCGAACTCATGAACTGTAAGATCGTGACCTGAGCCGAAATCAAGAGTTGGATGCTTACCCGACTGAGCCACCCAGGTGCCCCTGAGACTTAATCTTTTTAAGAAAAGAAGCATAGGGCGCCTGTGCCCATCAGTCACCCCACACGGCATGGGAATGTCTTCATGACCTCATCATTATTTGTAGACAACTCTCCGTTCCCGATGGTCTACGGGGCAGCCAACGTTATTTGTAAGAAAAGGAGAGGAGTAAGTTCTGCCACGCACAGTACATTTTTGTGCTTAATGCTCTCTTAAACAGAAGAAAAACATCCAAAGAGGAAAAAATCTTCCCCAAATGATACCTGAATCAACCCGAATGAAAGATGAAAGTGGGGTAGGTAACATAACCCTCTCATAGGGGACACATGCCACAGCATTACCGAGCACCGCGTGCGGTCCTGTGGGGAGAGAAGACCCCCCAGTTGGCCCTCTTTATGCCTTGTTTCCTCCTTGATGTGCAATTTCATCTTTCTGGGGTCTACATAAATCTCTCGCAGCCGGTATTATCTTCCCATCATGAGTGAGCGGCCATAACGACAGCCACCTGTTTTAGTGACTGAGCCAGGATGTCAACACTTGCAGCGGAGTGTTGTTAATCTAAGTAACCTTTCCCTTCAGGGACGCCACCCCCGCCCTCATGCAGTTACAAGCCATTTCCAGAGCACCTGTTCCCCCTCTCGTTCTAAAAGGTAAATTCCTCCCAGAGGGGGCCCCCTGCTCCTACCCCCAACCCCCACCACGCCATTTGTATAAATCCTGCACTTTCGGTCGCTATGGTTTTCTCCATCGCACCAGCAGGGGGAAAGAGCGCAAGATGGAGACGTATTGTTTGAGCAAGCACATTAACATGCTGAAACGGCCCCGTCAGAAATTTGTCAACATTGTTAAGGGCCACCTTCCCGGGCTTCCGTCCGAGAACAGCTGCCGATACCGGCCGCGGGCCCTTGCGCCACATCTTCCTGGACGTCAGGGGCAGAAATAGCCCTGGGGGGTTCGGTGCCAGGGGCTGCCATGCTCCCCACTTGCCACTCATCCGCACGGGGCGCCCCCCCCCCCCGGCTCTCAGCACCTCCCATGAACCCGAACGCGGTTCCCGGGCTCCCCGACCCCGTTTCGGCAGCTGGCACAGAGACTGCCAACGTCAGAACCGTCCTGGCGAGCCCAGCTACTGCGAGCCCGCGTGGCAAGAGGCCGAGGTAAGACTGGGGAACACGTGCCAGGGTCTGGCAGGGAGCAGGTTCTGAGCGTCCGTGACCCGCTTTGCTCCCTCCCCTGAGTACCTAAGTCTTGACCATCCTTCCCAGGCCCCGGGCTGCATCTCACCTCCTCCACGGAGCCCTCCCAGCCTCTCAGCTTGCACCACTCCCTTCCTGGCCACGTTGGAAACTCTTCTCCGTCCTCTTATCTGTACTGCTGCACACACCTCCTCGTCCCGCGGCCCAAGTGCAGGTGGCCAAGGCAGGAAGGAGGGGAAATGGAGTGAGCTGTCTCCACCCACTACCTCTAACCTTGTCCTTCCTGCCCTGCGTCCCTGTGTCATGCTCATCAACAGCATCCCCTGCTCCTGGGCCACTGGCTTGGTACTGTTCCAGTCTACTCTTGGATGGAATGTCTGGGGGAACCACTGATGCCACTAGTCCCACAGATTGATCTGAAGCCACAAGTACCTTTTCTTTCTTCCATCCTGTTTAGATTTTTTTTTTTTTTGAGAGGGAGGGAGAGAATGCGATCGGGGGAGGGGGAGGGGGGGGACAGAGGATCTGAAGTGGGCTCCACTGACAGCAGGGAGCCCATGTGGGGCTTGAACTCATGAACCATGAGATCATGACCTAGGCCAAAGTTGGACGCTCAACCAACTGGGCCATCCAGGTGCCCCCATCCTGTTTAAATGGAAGGGTTGGCTCTCTTCTCTTTGGCTAATCCTTGCCATACCCTCTTGCCATACAGTCTTCTCAAGGACTGCACCCCCTTCTCCCCATCCTCTCTTTTTCCTTCCACGCATTTAGACATGTGCACATCTCTCCTGTCTTTGAGAGACATCCTACCTCAAAGTCCATCATTTCCCACCAGCGACCACTGCGTCTCGCCTGTCCCCCTTGATGCTGAGCTTCTTAAATGAATTTTCCAGACTTGCTCATTTCCAACTCCCTTCTAAATCCACTCCAATATGGCTGCCTTCTTACCTCTGAAGTCAATACCTGTGCTAGATACCCCTATCCCCCTGTTCCTTAGTCCATGTAATTACTGAGGTGCTAGTCTATGCTCTCTGCCCTTCATACGCAAGATACCTTCCCCAGGCCAAATACGCTCCCGAGATTCAAAGGTCATCTATTTGCTAATGACACCTGAAATTATATATACACCCACACTGAGGGAAGAAGTGTTTCAAGAAGAAGGAAATGGCCAATGGTATCAAATACTTCCAAGAAGCTAAACAACATGTGCACTGCAGTGTCTATACATGGGATTGGATTTAGCTGCACCTGAGCCACTGGCAAACTCTGTAAGGTTCTGTTGGTGACAGTAGGGACAAAGCGCTCATTTTGCAGATCAACTCCCTAAACCCAATGACCTAAAGAGGCTCAAGGTCACACACCTAGGCAGATCCAGTACTCGAACAGGATTCCAGGGTGATATGTGCCCAAGACATACTGACTCCATCCCTTCATAGTGAGTACAGTCTGGGCTTTCTCACTCTTGCGTACACAGAGCACTCCCTTTTGGGCCATCGCTAGCCTGCCCCTAGCTGGTCAAGTTACAGAGTCAACCCATTCAGGAGTCATCTGGGGTAAGTGACGGAACTAGATTTTTGAGAACAGTGTTTTGCCTAGGGCTCTAGCCAAGCATCCTGATCTTTCCAAATCCAGTCTTATAGCAGATACCCTGTTTTTCCCTATCAGAATCTGTTCATTCTAGTAAGAGGTACACACTTAAGTTTCTGCTCCTGCCATCTATCTAGATCCCTGATCCTAGATCCTGCTCCTTTCAGGGCTCAACCAACTCTTTCTTCAGTGCCAAGTGGGGGTTCTGCCCCTCACAGGGGATCCCTTGACAGGGATACCTGTCTCATCAAACCCTAGAGCAGACAGAGTCCCACTCCGAGTCTACTCTCAGCTTCAACTCTGGTTCCTTCTTAGCCATGGTGAGATGGTTTTCAATTACCAAAGAAATAATGATCACGTTTTTCTTGGCCCTATGATTTCTTTCTTCTTCACCATCAAGGTATTAATCCACATCACCACAAACAATTGAGTTGGTCTTAGAACACAACATTTCAACTCCAGCAAAAAATAACTCTCCATCAGATTGCGATTTGGAATCATATTTGTGTAAGCAACCTCTATAATGGCCCCCAGTGATCCTCACCATCTGGTATTTGTGCCCTTGGATAATCCCTCTTTTGAGTATGGGTTGGATCTTGTGACTCTTTTATAATGAAGGGAACACAGTAACAGTGATAGGATGTCTCTGATGAGATTAGGTTATAAAAAAGACTGTGACTTCCATCTCATTGGCCATACCTCATATCTCACTACCTTGGAAGCCACATTACCTATGGAGAGGCCCACATAGCAGGAAAGTGGGGGAGGTTCCAGTCAACAGAAAACCAGGAAGTGGAGCCTCATTCTAATAGCCTACAAGGAACTGGATCCTTCCAACAACCATGTAAATGAGCTTAAAAGTGGGTCTTTCCCCAGCTGAGTTTTCCTATGAGATCATACCCCTGCCAAAAAAACTCTCCCTTGCAGCTCTGTGAGAGATCTTGAAACACAAGCCCTCAGGTAAGCCATGCCCAGATTCCTGACCCACAGAAACTGAGATACACATGTCTGTTGCTTAAAGCTGCTAAGCTTTGGGGGTAATTTGTTACACATAAACAGGATTCAGAGTAGGGAAGAAATACATCCAAGATTTTTTTTTTTCTGAACCCTAAGTCAAAAGGAAGATAGAGAAATACATTTGCTGAAATTCAAACAGGGTGACAAATGCGGTGCTAGTGAAGGTCATTTGACTTTTGATTTCCAAGGTTAACTATTAAGAAGAGTATAACATTGAATTCCCATCATCCCAACAGAATAAATGGAGGAGATAATTAGTTGTCACTTGCTTGGTGTCACTTGCTTGTTTTATGTAGCTGTTTGGGCGGATGGAAAGTGAGTCTAGCATCCACATTCAGCGTTAGCATTAATGAATTCCCAAAATATTCTTTTTTTTTCTGGGGTAAATTTACTTTACAACTACCACCATTGCCAACCAAAAATTAAATCAATAAATCAGTATAAGGAAATTGTCAGGAGCTAGGAGTCCTGGAGAAGAAAGCAAGTGTTTATGGGCTGAATTCCCACAGCACTCTGTAACTGGCTTGCCACCCAATTCCAGGGCCTTGGGAGGCCCAGAGAGAGAGAGAGAGTGCAGCAGGCCTCAGGGCATGAAAGCACTTCAGTACTCTGGGTCCATGTGGGCCCCAGTGTCTCCGTGGCACATTTCTCCACTACTCAGGAAAAAAAAAAAAAAAGAAGCAATCATTGCTCAACTCTTTTTGCTCGTGTTTCTGTTTCTGGCAAGGACTACATATTTCTAACTTATTAACCCTTTGCTAGTACTGTCAAAGTCTGCATGTTTGATGTTGCTTTCTCAACGTGTGCCTTTTTCCTCTGCTGTGATTTGTCTGCAACAACATCACTCATCGCCCCAGAAAAAGGGACAAAAGAGCACATGTGGACTATAAGTTATGAAGTTAATTCAGCTGTCATAGTGAGAGAAGGTTGTATGCTAGAGAAATGGCCCTCTGAATGTTTTCACACATTCACTGAATCAAGGTACAATCATGAGGGCTTCAAAAGCTACACATGATGGGGTGCCGGGGTGGCTCAGTCGGTTGAGCATCCGACTTCGGCTTAGGTCATGATCTCACAGTTTGTGGGTTCAAGCCCCAGGTCAGGCTCTGTCCTGACAGCTCAGAGCCTGGAGCCTACTTTGGATTCTGTGTCTCCCTCTCTCTCTGCCCCTCCCTGACAGCTGTGTGTGTGTGTGTGTGTGTGTGTGTGTGTGTGTGTCTCAAAAATTAATAAACATTGAAAAAAAAAACCCACACACTTATTTTTGGAAGGAACCCCTCCCTCAAATCTTCCTCCCAACGTACCTGCACACCACACACACATATAAACACACTCATATTCATGTCTGGTTAAGGAGAAACACTCTCCGGTGGTAATTACCTACTCACATAATGAGAGCTCTTAGAATAAGAAATGCAAGCATTATACGCTGTTTCTAGATATTCTTACGCTTGGTGCCATGTATTTGAAACATCTGTGTGATTTACTGAGTGTTGGACTCTTCATTCAAAAATGTCAGTAGAATGTAAAGAAACCCACTTGTGTTGTACTGAACGTGCTCTCTGCAAACTTCCGGTAACCAAAGTGATTTTTTCATTTTTGTCTGGATGCTGGTCATGTGCCATCCCAACGCTTCTCCCTACAACCAAGAAGCTAGTCTCTTCCCTGTTTTCTGATCTGGGACTTAGCACGGATAATCCACACAGCTAGCTCTTTGAAGATTCGCTAATAACTAGAAACTGAGTGGAATGTTGGAAATTCATATATACTAAATAATCTGAGGTGACCATCTCTTTAAAAATTAAGTGGATACAGGGTAACTGTGGATGTCCAAAGAGTAAGTCCCCTAGTGCGGGTCCCTTAGAGTTGAGGTGGTTGATACCCAGAGCTCTCTGCTCTCATGCTTACCCTATCTTTCCTTTGCCCGTTTCCACATGCATAATAAATCTGACAGGCATAAAATTTAGATATTAGCTTGGGGACCTAAGTCAGAAGTAAAGTACCATTTAAAAAAGCGCTAAACTGAGGGTTGATGGGGGGTGGGAGGGAGGGGAAAGTGGGTGATGGGCATTGAGGAGGGCACCTGTTGGGATGAGCACTGGGTGTTGTATGGAAACCAATTTGACAATAAATTTCACATTAATAAATAAAAAAAAGGCGCTCTCTAGTCTTCCATGTATCCATATTGTTGGCTAACGTGTGGTCAATGCCAGTTTTTCCAATTCTACCTGTCATGCATTTTTTTCCCTCTCCTCCTCCCCTTCCTTATTTCCTTCACTCACTGAATAAATATTTACTAAGGACCTGCCAGGTTCCAGGCACTAGGACAAGTGCTGGGAACGGAATGGTGACACGCTGATGAGACAGGTACTGTCCAAACCTGCTTTAATGCTCCTCGTTTGCCCTGAGGGTGTCCTGCAGATCCTTCCCTAGAAGCCTGTGAATTCCTGCCTCTTTTGGTTTGAGGGAGTGAAAGAGCCTTTTTTTCTGGCCTTTGGAGTGCTTGGCCTGAGCCTGGGGAAGGTGAAGTGCCCAAGAATGAATGCTCCCAGGGTGCCATCAACCACTGACGGACAAGCCATTGTGGAAAATACCCCATCTGGCTTACCCCTCAGTGGGACAGTGTCCCACAGGTGTCCCCTGTGCTTGGGGCCCTGTGGTCCAAGAAGTAACCCTCATGAGCATCTGTTCATGGGCTGTCCTCTCTTCCTCCATCACTTCCGCACTCCCTCATGTCCTTTGACTCCAGTCTTTGATTCAGGATTAGCTTTGGGGGAAACCCACTGAACTTACAAACTTACTGGGGAGACACAGAAAAGTAACTGAATTGTTGCAAAACTCCATTTTTTTTTCCGAGTAGGAAAACAGCAGAATGCTAAAAAAAAAATTTCAAATTGAGAATCTTCTAAACCTAAGCTGCCTGGTATGTTTGCGATGGTATTTTTAACATATCCCGAAGTGTCAGGCAAACCCATAAAGTATTCATTCAAATGAAATTTGAAGGACATAGAAAACACAGGCATATTCTCTGAAAGAATTATCATGCGATGCCTTAAATAGAAGACACTTGCATTTTCCATTCTTCACATTTAAAGATGATCCTTTGGCATTTGGGTCTTTGGACTGGCTGTACTGCTTAGCTTTTTGTTAAAGCTAAATAACATTTCCTATTCTGCAAAATAGTATAAGACCCTGAATCAAACCGATTCTTCTTGGTAAACTTTACTCGAATGCTGTTTTTCATCAACATCACATGCCTATTAGAAAATGAAAAACAGCTGGCTTTCCACTAACATGATTATTTTCCATTATTGAATTCTGAATATTCAGTGTTACCTGTCTCCCTCTCTATCCCTCTTGAGTCATTCCAAATGAGATTGCTATCCGAGACACCTCAGTTTACTTCAGTAACAGGGACAGGATGAATAGGAATAGAGGTAGAAAGAGAGAAGCAATACTGCTCCTATAATACTTTGCAGCTTCATATGGAATAAATAAAACAAAGACGATTTTAACATCTGCACAGTCAATAAATGTCAGTTTCCAGAAATCAGCTCCACAGCCCGTGAATTGACGACGGTGTTGAAGCTGATTCCTGAATGTGAATATGAATATATCTATTCACACTGTCATACTACCTAGACTTATATGGTCTACAGTCACTGTACAGAATGAGAATAATATCTTGGGAACTCAATTACTTGACATAAATAAGACTTCGTATTTGCAAAATAAAAACTTTCTCATGGCCAAACTTCTGGTCTCTCCTGCAATGATAGCTACTTGTCATAAACTCAGAATTGAAAGTCAGATCTTGATTGATATTGTATCTTAAACTCATACGGGCTTGATAATAGAACACTGCCTTTATTTAGTTCTTTTCAATCCACAGGCTTCTACAGTGGTTTTATAGTTACTCGGAGTCTGGAAAGAAATTCCTCCTGCAGTGCTAGTTTCCGAAGTGCTTTGTACTATTTACCATGATATGGTACTTGTAGTACTGTTGTACTGTTTGCTTCTTAAAAAGTAAATAGTGACAAGCCAACCACAGATAAGGTAGAATAATATGAATAAGAGCATCAAGTCCTGAAGGCATGGATCAGAAGTTGGTAAGTGACCACTCACCAAGTGGTCCAAGGACTGGAATCCTTAGAGCTTTGGAAATGCAGAAGGTCACGTCTCACTATGGACCAACTGCATCAGAATATGCATTTAAGCAAAACCCTCTGGTGATTTACAGGCACAGGACAATTGGAGAGGCACTGTTGTACAACATGATATAACATGGTATAAACAGATACTGAAAATGAAGCTTTTGTCCCCAGGGCCAGGGATCTGGAAGTTACCAGAGAAGTGTTGGGGGGTGGGGTGAGGTAGAGACAGCCAGAAAGTAGTAGAAGGGGTTTCTAGGTCTGTGGCCCCCCAAACAAGCTTGAAATGATTGCTGGACTCCATCCATAGCAAGCAAGTACTGGCTTGTCCAGTGACCCCAAATTGTGTTGTCATGAGGACGTCCTTTTGACTCTCTGACACTCAGTCTGGTCACTTGTAAAAACAAGGAGATGACACAAAATAAGCTCCATTTAGTTCTAAAGTTCTATCATTCAACATACAAAAAAGTAACAGGCTGGGGTGTATAGTGGGGGCAGAACATTCACATAACACAAGGATATTTTCACAATTCTTGTACAGATTACTTTGTGATTTCGGGCGATTTTTGTATTAGAATAGGACTATTGTTTCACAGAGAGTAACTTTTTAAGGGAAAACATTTATTTTTGGAGAATTTTTGTATTGAGTGAGAGTAACCATTTCCTTATCCTTGGTCCTTCTAAAGCTCTTTTTTTTTTTTAATTTTTTTTTTCTTTTCCAACGTTTTATTTATTCTTGGGACAGAGAGAGACAGAGCATGAACGGGGGAGGGGCAGAGAAAGAGGGAGACACAGAATCGGAAACAGGCTCCAGGCTCTGAGCCATCAGCCCAGAGCCTGACGCGGGGCTCGAACTCCCGGACCGCGAGATCGTGACCTGGCTGAAGTTGGACGCTTAACCGACTGCGCCACCCAGGCGCCCCTTCTAAAGCTCTTTTTGCTTCCTTCTACTTTCTGAAAGTCAACTACACTACACACGTATATCAGAGAAGGGACAGAAGCCAGCCAGAGGCAGAGAGGAAGAGAGAACAGAGAAATATGTAAGGGCCCTTTGTAGTCACTGGGCTGAGAAATCATGGTGACCTCTCTGACTTCTTCTTGTGCTCCAGACCATGGTTCTTTGGTGCGGCCTCACTTCCCAATTCTAACGTAATGCAGCTGTCTCCCCTTACCCACGGGAGACACATTACAAGACCCTCAGTGGATGCCTGAAGCCTTGAACCTTGAACAGTACTGAACCCTACAGATGCTGTGTTTTTTTCTACGATAAAGTTTAATTCATAAATCAGGCATCAGAGATGAACAACAATAGCTAACAATAAAATAGAACAATTATAACAAGATACCATAATGAAAGGTAAATGAATGACTTCTGCGCTGTACTCACCCTTACTTGTTTGTGATGATGCGAGATGATAAAATACCTATATGATGAGATGAGGTGACGCGAATGATGTAGGCGTTGTGACAGCGTGGGGCTACTAGTGACCTTCTGACCCTATGTCAAAAGGAAGATCATCTGCTTCTGGATGTGACTGGCTGTGAGTACCTGAAACCATGGAAAGTGAAACCACGGATAAGGGGGGACCACCTCCTAGCTACAACAGGAGCACAGTGTTTTCACCTGCACAAGCATCCCTGTACAATGTCTGAATGGACACGCATTGAATCTACAAGGTTCAACAACCACTGGGCTGTAAGCTACCAGGGGGCCTCTTTTGTGATCGATTTCCCTTAACTATATACCTAAAGTTCGCCCAAAGCATTCCCAAACTAATCTCTGCTCTTCTATAGGAAAGCTTAATTTACAATATTTAGGCAATACTATAGTTAGGTTACAAAAGAAACAGCTAAAATGTTGCACTCCTTTTGGGTTTCAATTCACCGTGATATTAAGGAGAGAAACTCTTGCATCGTGAAAGTTGAACTTGGATCGAACTTTCTCAACTGAACGCTGTCAGCTGCCAGAGCTTCAGGCAAGAACCCAGAAAAGATAAAACTCCAGTCATGACGGAATTAGCCAAGCAGCACCAGGCCAAGGCCAAATGAGAGCAG
Organism: Lynx rufus; assembly: GCF_022079265.1. Taxonomy (NCBI): domain Eukaryota; kingdom Metazoa; phylum Chordata; class Mammalia; order Carnivora; family Felidae; genus Lynx; species Lynx rufus. The sequence continues at coordinate 9,972,312 of NW_025814889.1, read as the reverse complement.
GCTGCATACGTGACTCTGTGGCCAACAGAACCCTCTGAACAGCGTTAAGCACCAAAGTTTCATAGTGAATGTCAGGAACAAGATGGCAATTGAGGTGGGTGTTTAAAAGGAAAGCACAGTCGAATGTGTAAGTCACCCCAGAGAATGCTTTGCTTTATTCCCCTGAGAAATTGCCAGAATGAATTAGAAACCAGTTATGTATTACACTTATCTCTGCTTCAACACTGTTTGTCCTTGAGGACTTCCTATCAAACTTGCATCTCACCAACTTGGCAAAGGATGCTACTATGCAGCCACAGAATCCGTGTGCGTGTTCGAAATGACTACAAGACTTCTGTGCAAAGAACCCTCAAGACCACAGGGAACGTCCATCTAGATATCTGGCTTGATCCCAAACTCAGTATCAAACAACCCTCTTTGTAGCACCACATTCTCCAGCAAACCCTTCCTCCAGACCTCCCTGGTTTTTGTGGGACAAAAACATTGTGGGACATGACATTCCCAAACTGGAAACTTGACAGTCGTTTGCTCTCTCTCCTTTGTCGCTCAGGTCTAAGAAAGTACTATTGACTCGTTCTTCCCAGTATTTTCTGCAATCAACCACTGCTTTTTTCTTCCTACAGAGCCCAGTCTAGTTCATGCATTTATTATCCTCATGTGAGCTATTTAGAAACTTCATCTTCCATTTACTCATTAATTCCTTTGGTGCATATTTCAGCACCTACTATGTGCTGTAGGCACTGTGCTAGTGCTGGAGGATAAAAAGGGGAGCAAGCTAGTGCTCAGGTAGTTTGTGGGCTGGTGGAGCTCTTCCCATTGGGGTTCATTTTGCAGGACACATTCAGGTTACCTTCCTAACACACTCTCTGAATCATACATTCATCCCGCTCAAATGCCTCCAACAGCTTACTAAAAGCAAAGCAAACCAAAGGAAAACTCTTTCTACCATTTTAAAGCTTGCAGGCTAGCTTCTACCTACTTTTCTAATCCCCTATTTTACTATTTTCTCGACAAACCATCTGGTTGAAACCAGCTGGCTGAATCTCCATTTCAGAACATTCCCTATTTCTTGCTCTTTGCTTTGTGACTGCTGTTGCTTTTCCCAAAAGATCCACATCCTCCATCGTGATGCTTTTCTAATTGTCATATAAAATATGTTCTTTCTCTCTTCTGAACATATATATTTGGTCAATTTACATAATACTCAATGCATTCCATAAACATATTCCCAACTTCTCATGTGATAGACTCTGTGCGAGGCGCTGGGAACTAAGGAAGAGCATGCCTTCTCCTATTATAATTCTTGTTTTCACCTTTACGGTCTTTTGGTTCTCAAAGGCAGGGATCATGGTACCTTGTAACCTCTGTAGAGCTTTATATATTTACTTGCTCATATGGGTAGTCAATGACGCAGCTAGTCGTAATGATATTGTTAATACCAATGGAGTCATTTAAAAATTACACTATTTGTTATGTCCATAATCATCTTCCTTACTCATCACATATTTTTTTAACTGTGAACTAACCACAGAAACCTGTTTCTCTGAAAGCTTCATTTGGGAATGATGTTACTTTAGAAGGGGAACTCAGTGACTATAATGAATTATGAACCACCAGACATCACTCTTGTAAATACTAGTTCCATTGGTCTGAATCTGGATGAAGAAGGGTCTCAAATATCATATTATAATGGTAGTTTCCACTTATTCACTGGATACTCATGGTTCCAATATAGATTTCTCTTTAGAATCTTTTATGTAGCTCAGCATGACTCCCTAAAGTTACATCCTCTCTCCCCCCAGAAAAGCATGACAAGCAGAGGTTTAAGGATGAATAGTCAGGCTAAAGGGTGAATTTATTTTCTCTGTTGGCTTGTGTCACTGCCTCAGTTTGGTTTTATATAGTGTTATGTGAGTTTAATATTGCTTATTTGAAAAATGAAAACAACATAGGATGCTTGAGTGGTTTGGGCCCAAAAGGAAATCTGTATTTTTGCCAGAAAGAAGGAAAAAGGGAAATACATAACAGAAACATTCAAAAACCGAATCTGAAAAGAAAGGTTTATGAGGTTTAAAACTATGTGTATGAATAAAAATGAATTTTATTGATTTATAGAATATCGGTAGCTTGAAAATTCCAAACATCAGTGGAGGTAAATGTTTGAGAAGGTATAAAAACCAAACCATCCCTGAACAGGGATAGAAATTCTCCCACCTGGTATTTTGTCAAAGCTCAGTGGACAGCAAAATCTGAAACCCTTCAGGGAAGTGAGAGCAGTTTTTTCTCCCAGTGTGTATGCTTTCTACAACAAAGTGGTTTTAAGTAAATATGAGAAAAATTGTATTTAACACATAATTTTATCTTGTCAGCTTCCCTCTGAATACAAAAGAAAATGAACAGTGGAAGATTATGAAACAAAACTATTTACCCAAGAGGCCAAAATGGCCCTTTGGATGCTGGAGCACTAGGTTTGCTTCCTGCAGGCTGTGCCTATGTGTGTGCGCGCCTGTGTGTATGTGCCTGTATGTGTGTGTGTGTGCGTGTGTGTGTGTGTGAGGGTGTGCGTGTTCCCTTCAATCTTCCCAAGAAGAGCAACTCTGACATAGCAAATAAGGAATTCTAATTGCAAAATTATACCTTCAATGGAAACCATTTTCCTACCCTTTTGCTCTAGAAGCTCTGAAGGTATGAATGCTTCCACAAACAGAATGAATGAAGCCCCAATTCTCTATGGTGACAAATTCAGGAAATGGCAGGTTGTATCTTAAAAGAGTTCAACTACTACTCAAAAGCTCTCATGCGCAAATAATGGAATTCTCAAATTGGGATAAATGCGCTTTAAAGAATTTTTATTTTGATCATTTATTTCAGGGAACACATGGATAATATCACATAGCTTTGAATTACAGAGCAGATAAGGAAAATCTAAAAGGAAAAAAATTAGGGCAGTTCTTTATTAAATTTTAAAGTATGCCTCTGCTATACTCTTATAAAGAGCCAAATAGGGTATCAAAATCTCTGGAGATCACCAGTATAATTTCTTTATCATGTTCCATTTAAAATTTAATTACGCAGTCTACAACAAGAAGAATCTGAGCTGTTTAAATAGGTCATGCAGTGAGTAACTTAACAATATTCTAAAGTTTTCCTTGTAAAGATCGTTCCTTTGATAGTCTGTTACACATCAGAACACTATATTATAAAACAAGTGTAATTTAATTCAGTCACCACAGACCCTTATATACATCTATAAAGAATGAAATGTTTTGATTTAGGTAATCTAGAGAATTAATGAAAATCATGTTTCTGAGTGAGTTGCCTGTGTTAGATGGCCAGTATCTGCATACTGGCTTACTTTGGGTAATCACTATTTTCGTGCATGCTAGCAAGGTTAAGAGAATTTTTTATTTACTGTTTGGGGTATTTTGCTGTAAATCAATAATCATTCATCACCAGGTAAAAAAAAATCTTGCCACTGAATAATTAATGTTTGAATTAGAGGTCTGTATGGCCTCTGGCTTGCTACTCCTTCATTCCCTACCTCAAATTTCAACTAGCACGTAACTCGAATTTCTCTACAATAAAATAATAAAGTAAATGCTGTGTTGAGCACTTTACACATATCACTTCATTTTATTCTCAGAACAATTGCTCCTATTAGTACCCCTATTTTACAGATAGAAAACATGAGGCACACAGAGGTGAAGACATTTATCTAAGGTCACAGAACTAGTAAGTGGCTGAACTGGGATTTGAACATATGCTGGAGTATATGTGCCGAACCATTTCACTAGGCTGCTTCTTAACAAAACTAAAGGTGCCTTGTCTCACAGACGGACAGTGTCCAAGTGTTGGTAAAAATAATTAGCATAAATCCATCTTTGAATGGACTGCTATAAGAGCTACCGTGTATTGATTATTCACTGTGTGCCAGAAACTGAGCCAAACACGTTATATGGTTTATCTTCTCCCACCAGCAATTTGCAACAGGTATCGTAATTTCCCCAAAATGACAAATGAAAACCTGAGACAGATATTAACTGACTTGCTCATGGTCACACAATTAAGAAACAGCAGATACAAGATTCAAGCATGTCTGAGCCCAAAGCCCAATCTCCTAACCTCTATGCTAACACATACTCAAGAGCAACGACTCCAGACAGCCTAGAAACAGTCAAATTTAGGTTAATAACTCGCCAGCCATTAAGATGAATGGTTCTCGGTGCCAAGTGTACAAAACAGTGAGCAGTGTGGGAAGTGAGAGGAGGCAGAAATCATAACATCTGGTCTACCGCTAGTTCTCCGGGAGTAGGCTTCAGCAGTGCTTCCTCCCTCCTTTCCTCCTAGGGACTGAAAATTTGTGCCCCCACATCCCCAAATCCATGTACTGAAGCCCTGACCCCTAATGTGATGGAATTAGGAGGTGAGGCCTTTGGGAGGTGATTACATTTAGATGAGATCATGAGGGTGGGGTCTGCGTGATGGGATTATAGCCCTTAGAAGAGACACCAGAGAGCTTTCTACCTCCCCCAACTCCCAGCCATAAGAGGATATGGCAAAAAGGCAAGTGTTTGCCTACGAGAAATCAGGTCCTCACCCAGGCACTAAGTACTGGACCGGCCAGCACCTTGATCTTGGACCTCCCAGCTGCCAGAGCTTTGAAAAATAAATGTTGTTCGAGCCATGGTATGGAGTTCTGCTATAGCAGCCAGAGCTGACTAAAACACTTTCCAATTCAAAGTTTTATGCATTCATTCAAACATCCATTCACTCAGATGGTCAAAGAGTGATGTAAACATTTATTCTGGGCCTACCAAGGTGCAGGCACTGTTAGGCATTGAAGATAAATGATGAATAATAATGGGATCTCAGTGTGTTTTCTACTTGGTGAGAAGGTGTAGAAGTCCTCCATTAAACTGCAGTATCAGGTAACACAAATGCTAGGATAAGACTTAGCACCCAGGGTGTTGGGAATTAACAGAAGGAGCATAAAACCTTTCAGGGCAAAGAAGCTTTCATAGAAGAAATGGCATCTAAGATGTGTGGCTTGTTATTTTTAAAAAAAAATTTTTACTGTTTATTTTTGTGAGAGAGAGAGCACAGCAGGGGAGGGACAGAGAGACAGAGGGAGACACAGAACCCAAAGCAGGCGCCAGGCTCTCAGCTGTCAGCACAGAGCCTGATGCAGGGCTTGAATTCACGAACTGTGAGATCATGACCTGAGCCAAAGTTGGACACCCAACCAACTGAGCCACCCAGGTGTCCCAAAGATGTGTGGCTTGTTTTTTATTGTTAGCTAGGTAGTGAATCTGAAAGGGAGGGTTCTGGGGATTGTAAGGTCTAAGGGTATAAAGGAGTTCTATGTAGAGAACTTTAACTCCTTTTCTTTCCCCAAATCCATTCTATTAATTTGCCCAGATGCTCTTTTTTAAAAAAAAAATTAATGTTCTGAGAGAGAGACAGAGTGTGAGTAGGGGAGGGGCAGAGGGAGAGGGAGATTCAGAATCCGAAGCAGGCTCCAGGCTCTGAGCTGTCAGCACAAAGCCTGACGCAGAGCTTGAACCCATGAACAGTGAGATCATGACTTGATCCAAAGTCGGACACTCAACTGACTGAGCCAACCAGGCGCCCCCAAGATTGCCCTAAAAACAGAACAGAACATTCTCTGGATGAACAGTATCAAAGAGAATAACAGCTCCTCAGACTGGTTTCTAAACCCTCCACATCAACCAGTCATCCCCAGAACTCCCTTTCCTACCTCTGTACAATATCTGACAAGATGGCACCACTTCCTGTTCCCTGCATACCATCCCTGGGCCTCCATGATGACTTTTCCTCTGTGTGGGGTGCACAGCCCTCTCCATTGACACATACTCCATCCTGAACCATCTTCTCAAGTCATGCTCAGACGTTGATTCATGATGTTGTCCTTGCTTCCTCTAATCAGCAGCGGCCCGTCTTGTTGCTGAAATCCCTTAGTGCCTTTTGTTTGTTTAGATGTCTTTCTGGCTTATGGCATTAAACACTTTCCACCCAGCACTGTGATGATCTGTGCCTGCTAAACCAGACTAAGCTACTCAGGGAAAGAGAAAATGTTCTGCCTGTTTTCCATCACAGAGCCTACAACTTTCCTCGGTATATAGTACTTGGTATGTCTTTGTTGAATTCATAAACAGATGATAGCTTTATGTAAATATTGAACTGCACAAGACTTGGGTCCCAGGAAAGTTGGGAGGCAGGAAATGTTCACCGTTCTAGACTACTTAGTAAGAGTTTGGCCTGAAAATACCAACATTTTTTTTTCCTATTTCCCTTACTACCTAGCCCCTGGAAAATAATTTTCTACTCTCTGTTTCTATGAATTTGACTTTTTTTTTAGAGTCCACGTATCAGGGACTCTTTTTCTGTCTGGCTTATTTGTCTTTTTCTGTCTGGCCTATTTCATTTAACCTGATGCCCTCCATATCCATTCATGTTGTAGATGGCAAACTGCTTCTTTCTCATGACTGAATAATATTCTAGTGTGTGTGTGTGTGTGTGTACATACACATATTCTTTATCCATTCATCTATTGACATTTAGGTTGTTTCCATATCTTGCCTATTTTGAATAAAGCCACACTGAACATAGGGGTGCAGATATCTCTTTGAGATCCTTTCTTCATTTCCTTTAGATATATAACCAGAAATAAGATTGCTGAATCACATGGTAGTTCTATTTTTAATTTTCAGGGGAAACTCCATACCATTTTCCATAATGGCTACATCAATTTACATCCCTACCAGCAGTACGGCTCTCTTTTCTCCACATGCTTACCAACATTTGTTATCCCTGGTCTTTATGATGATAGCCATTCAAACAGGTGTGAGATGATAGCTCACTGTGGGTTTTTTTTAATGTTTATTTATTTATTTTGAGAGAGGGTGACAGAGAGAAAGCATGCATGAGTGGGGGAAGGGGAGGCAGAGAGAGAGAGAGAGAGAGAGAGAGAGAGAGAGAGCGAGCGCATCCCAAGCAGGCTCCATGCTGTCAGCACAGAGCCCGACGTGAGGCTTGATCTCACAAACTGTGAGATCATGACCTGAGCCAAGATCAAGAGTTAGACGCTTAACTGACTGAGCCACCCAGATGCCCCTCACTGTGGTTTTGATTTGCATTTCTCTGATGATTAGTGATGTTGAGCACCTTTTCATGTACATGTTGGCCATCTGTATGTCTACTTTGGAAGAGTGCTTATTCGGGTCCTCCGCCCATATTTTAATTGGATTGTGTTTTTGTTATTGGTTTTTGTGAGTTCTTTATATATGTTAGATATTAAGCCCTTATTAGATATATGGCTTGCAAATATTTGCTCTGTTCCATGAAAAGGCTGCCTTTTCATTTTGTTGATAGTTCCCTTTGCTGTGCAGAAGCTTCTGCATTTGATATATGATCCCACTTGCTGTTGTTGCCTTTGCTTTTGATGTCACCAACATTTTTACTTCCTAATTTCTAAAGGAGATAGCATTTCATAATGAAGACACAAGGAATATGAGATTCTTTTATGTACCAAAGCCCTCCACAATGCACCAGACATCTATCTCATTTAAAACCCAACGCCCATGACTGAGAAATATGGCCAATCAGAAAGTTTGGTCTTGCTCTTCCACCACATGGAATCCATTCAGTTCAAATTCCAAATAACAAACATCAATAACTGAAGACCAAAATTCCATCTGTGAATGACTTTTATCTCTGACAGTCACATAAACAAGCAGTTCTATCTTCCTGGTACAGGATCTCAAATAATAATCCTACAGGGTATGCTGGTGTTCTAGGAATCAGGGGCTCTGGTACAATATATTTAATACTTACGTTCCCTAATCCCTTCAAAGAAGGCATAGAAAAAAGAGCAAGTTGTTGGATTAAAAGACAAGAAAAAAGTCCAAGTTTTTCTTTCATTACATGAACCTTTGGCCCCTGTCTCCAATGGCTAAAATCTTGTAAAACATGGCATCTGAGATATATGCTTAATTATCTTAAGCTTCATTTACCCATACTTCATGTTCCTCAAAGAGCATCCTGACCTCTGGGTGCTGTGCCTTAAGAACCAGCTCGTGAATCTCTACTGTGGCACTTCTGCTACTTCTACTAAGGTCTATTAAATCCCTTTATTTTCCATACTATTTAGTTTACATTAGGAAAGGGAACTCTGTTAGCAAAGAATGAAAATGCTCTCACTTATTCAAAAATAGGCACTAATAGTACATGATTATGCTGAAACCTCTGTTAATATAAACCTTGTTTATACCTTTACTCCGCTATACAAAATAAAGTGCTATCTCTGTATAAGCATCATTTAGATTAAAACCCCAGCTTACCGTAACTAATTGAGTGCCTCCTTTCCATCTGAAGAGTTGTGGTTTTACCACAATTTAATTAAAACACATCTACCTAAACTAAACACCCTTCACCATTAAAAATATATCTTGAAAGACGGGCTTGTAACGGAAAAAAAAAGAACACCAATTGTTCAGATTGCTACGTCGTCCATTGCTACCGCAAAATACAAGCAGGGAGTCACCTGTGATATTGAAAATGATCATTTTCACAGTTCAAGAGATAGAACCATACATTCCATTTCCAGGACACTTCAAGACAAAGAGGGCAACATAAGGAGTACGTGTAGCCAGTTTAAATATTTGTTTTAATCCCAACAAGATCATTGGTTTTAATATTTACAATATAATTACAATGCTTCGTGCATGTTGCTCATATAATCTAATTTTTTCTTGTGACAGATTATTACCAGGCTTTAATTTCAGCAATGGCAAGAATTCAAAAACACATTTAGGTTATCATTAGTAACGAAAAACAAACCTGGTGTCTGCTCAATGGCCTTGCGCACGTATCTTATTTCAACTTCAAAGCATTTTTAACCTACCAAGACACAGACCACTGCTGCATGAGTTGCACGTTTTCACAGAATATTATCACCCAGTGGCTAGCCACTTTATTATTTTTTTTTAATTTTTTTTGACGTTTATTTATTTTTGAAACAGAGAGAGACACAGCATGAACGGGGGAGGGGCAGAGAGAGAGGGAAACACAGAATCGGAAGCAGGATCCAGGCTCTGAGCCATCAGCACAGAGCCCGACGCGGGGCTCGAACTCGCGGACCGCGAGATCGTGACCTGAGCTGAAGTCGGACACTTCACCAACTGAGCCACCCAGGCGCCCCATAGCCACTTTAAATTAATGCGATTTAAGACAATTAAAGTTGAAATACTCCACCCCTGTGTAATATTTGTAAATGGCCTTTCAGAAAATTTCAAGACCGTCAAAAGCCAGTGAAAACCAAACCATAAAACTGCTTTCAAATGCCACTGTCTTCCTTCCCAGCCACATATCACTACTTAGCAGTTGCCTGAATTTTCCATTTTTCTTTGATGTCACAGCATAAGCATATTTTTATGACTAACCGGATTAAAAAAAAACCCACAAAGTGTCACGTTCCACTAATCATTAGCCGACAAACAAACAAAATAACTACAGGTGCCTTGTTCTAAATAGCACCAAGGTTTTCCGGGGCTCATTTGCACTTTGCTGGTGACAGGCTGAAGAAATCCGTAAAAGGGCTGAACGCTGTTCAACTGATGGAATTCTACGAGACTGTACAAACAAACAAATGCTAGCAAAAGAAAGGGTCTGCCACCAAGAGAAGGATTCGTCACCAACATTATTAGCATTATTTCATAGTAATGTGAGGAAGAGAGATAATTGTCAGTGGGTATGTCCCAAACCGCCCCGGAGAAAGTAAAAAAAAATACCTGAGACTACATTAGAAGAAGCATAATTGAGAAAGGACTGACGTATTATTTCTCACGCCCTAATTGTCGTGCATTACAGTGGCTGTAAATTGCAGTCAGGATGAGATTGTTGTCATGTTTATTTTCAACAGGATGCGCCATTAGGATAGCAAACATTCATGAAAAAAAAATAATAAGTAGGCTCATTACCAAAATACTCCTACCAAACTCCCGAAAAGACCAGATTCTCCCTTGAGTAATAAACCAGCTACAACAGAACAAGAGAAGATCATTCGCAGGGAACATGGGCATTGCCTCTTAGTACTCACAACATAACGCTACTGAACAGAATTCAAGGTGCGCACCACATCTCTCAGACATCGGAGTAATTTTTATCTGCGTGATTATAGCTCCGTGTGGGTTTCGTCTGACAATACGAGGGTGGTCTGCTCCTTAGCCGTTCTAGAAAAGTTTGGAAGTCATTCTGCATTCCATTATTTTGGGATTAACTTCCTCACCACAAACATGGGCAGATACACAACTCTCTCCCTCGCTCTCTGAAAATGACGAATGCTTAGGTCTTCATAGCAGACTTTCCCCAGAGCGAAAGCACAATGACAGACAAACTCAGTGGGGACACACACCAGCACACATGTCCGCGTTTAACCCAGTCAACCGGCATGGAGTTGAAAAGTTTCTTTGGGACGATATCCAAAGAATTAAGACATATAGTAATTTAAATATTTGGATCACAGTAAACAGTTTTTTTTTTTTTGGCAATATTAATCATGATCCCATAAGCAAAGATTTACTTTACATAAAAAAAGCAACCAAATGTGCTTATCTCCTGTGACAGATGGTGACGATATGTACTTTTTCCCTATTCCCTGGTGCTGTTCATTATCACATTCTGCTGGCTCTTCTCTTCCTTGTTCTTGAGATTCTCATGTTTGCATTTCCAATAGTTCCCAAGCAATACCCTATGCCCTATTCACTCATTCACAAGTGGTTTTTGAGCACCTTCAAAGACTAAGGCGAGATGCTATGTGCTGCATACAATACCCAGTAAAAGATCTCTTAAAATACTGTCACTCCTGTTTTGTTCTGCTAATAAATAGCGTTAATCATTTTTGATAGCTAGTTGTCTATAACATGCATCCTGTTAATCATATCTTATTTCGTATAGTAACATACGATATAAAAAAATATATAATACACATCGATCAACTTACATACCGATTTCTTTTCCTAGTGAGATAATATTACTAAGTACTTGTTTCAATGACAATAAGAAATATAAAAGTATTTATATAATCATCAAAACTATGATGTAAGTTCTTGAATGAAGGCTCAGAATTCTTTTATAAATCTATAAATCCTTGAATGTAAGGATGATAGGAGGTATAGTGGAGAAAACCACAACTCATTGCACTAATGCCCACAAATATAATAAAAGAAACAACATGTTTATGATTTCTGCAGAGAATATATCTCATAAATACATCTCCAAATGCATGATGTAACTTTAAAACAATGAGAATGATTTCTCTAAGTCATATATGGACATTTCTCTCATTACTTCTTGGTTACACCTCTTCTATGTGACTCATGCACAATTTCTGGCATTTACATCGTGAAATATGAGGTCTTAAAATCTGCTGCAAGGAAGAGAAAATTACAAAGGCCTCTCCAAGAAGATCCAGCACTTCTTGTGAGGGGCATCAGAAATCATGCACAGAATAAGCAAAGCTAGCCTGCTCACCTTGGTAGATTTCCCGCTAACTCTGTGGTTGTCTCTCTGGAGGAGAAAAAGAAGATACGCATAATTAGCTTCTTTTGGTAAATCATAAAAAATGTGTTTAATAAAACCACAACATAATGCACCAAGGCATTATAAGATCATACACGTGAAGAAGATACAGTATATGCAGTATACAGTAGAAGCACTAATGACATTTCTGATTAATTCCCATAAACATTTCAATGGTTACTTTCAAAGTGATTTTACACACATGCAAAAATATACCGCTACTTTCTGTTTAAAACATTACAATTTGAAAATATACAACATACAGAAAGAAAATGGGAAGGAAAAAAAAAATCCCAAACCACCTTTTAGATATTTTCCAGCTAAGTAAAGCACTTGCATTCTTTTTCCAAGAATCATTTAGGAACAAATTCCTGTGAGAATGTGTCTTTGTGTTGATGATCTCTGTCACCTGAGGTTTATGAAAGAACACGTACAGCACAAAATCCAATTCTTTTAGTAGCAAATTGCCGTTTCTTATTTCTTCATTATACTGTCCTACCAGGTGGGATTTTTGAAGGCACATGCTATGATAATTCAAGGGGCACAAAAGACGAGTCACTAATTGAAGGGTTTATAGTACATTAATAAGACCAATGAGACACAAATTTCACAACTAACTTTTTCCGAGTCACAATATCCTATCTTTCAATCTGAGATGTGTTCTTGGAAATTATGGGGGGCAAGGAGTAAGAGGTAGAAATGGAGGCTTAATGCTGAGATATTTTAAAAGTGAAGGCAGGTTCAACTTTGCGTTGGGGGATTAAAGGTGTAATTCTTAGGAAGAGTGGTACATAATCTTCTTGAGGTCATATATTTCCTTTAGGAATCTCATCAAAGATACAAACACCTTACATAGGGGAAAATAACAATACACCCATACATATGTATGTAAAATACGGAGCACAATTATAGATGGTTCGTGGACCTCCTACAACTAATACATCAACTCTGAGTTAGGAATCTCAGGACTTCTTCCTCCAGGAATCTTCTCTGGCCCTCCCAGCCTCTAGAACTCTTTCCTACCTACTGTCTGCGACAATACCCGGGCACCATAGGGACTCGCTGATTCCCTTAGAACCATACCACCTTAAATTAATGAATGATTTATAAATGAGTGATATAAGTTGAGCTCCCATAGAAATATTCTTTCCTAAATAACTAGATAATATTAAATCTCCAGCTCTTACTGCTTCAGAAACTAGTTTTTGAGAGAAAGCTTTCATCCCCTTAGCAAAAACCACAGTTGAAAGCTTGGTCCGCGACACCACCGAATGTTTTACGTGAACTTGTCTCTTCCAAGAATTCCATGCCTGCATAAGAAATTTTTCTTCCCAGATAGAATCAGAGCTGTGGGTACCCCAGCCAAGAAGCACCCCTCCCTTTAGTTTTCCTTTATGACAACGATCACAACAGAAATATCTTTTACATTCTATTTTAGTATTTATTATTTTGTAACTTGAGGCCAACATATATGATTACTCAATTAGTATTTGTTAAATTTTCAAGGAAGGAATTAATGAACTTTTCTGATCTTCTTGTTGCCCCGCAGGGTTAGATCTATGTTTAGAGCTTGATCATAATAATAGCAGCATCCCAAGGTTAAGGTACATTACCTTCCCTTCTTTCTAATCTTTTAACTCTTTATATTTACTTTCCAGACTATATGTATTTTAATATTATGAGGCCCCCTGGTATCTTTCAAAACAACGTACAACAGGGGGCGCCTGGGTGGCTCAGTTGGTTAAATGCCTGACTTCAGCTCAGGTCATGATCTCGCAGTCTGTGAGTTTGAGCCTCTTGTCGGGCTCTGTGCTGACAGCTCGGAGCCTGGAGCCTGCTTTGGATTCTGTGTGTGTCTCTCTCTCTAACTCTCTCTGCCCCTCACCCACTCATGCTCTGTCTCTCTCTGTCTCTCAAAAATGAATGAATGCTAAAAAAATTTAAAACAATGTTGAACATACATTATAACAAATCCACTGAACTTGCAGTAGAGTAGCATTTCTCAGCCTCATACTATAATGACATTTGGGGCCAGATCTTCCTTTGTCACAAAGGCTGTTTGGTGTATTGTACATTATAAGATATTTAGCAGCAGGCTTGGCCTCTACCCACTGGATGCCAGTAGTATGCGCTCCCCCCACTTTGTGACAATTCAAATGTCTCTAAACATTGCAAAATGTCCCCTGGGGCAAAACTTCCCTCGGTGGAGAACCTGTGCAATAGAAAAATAGAATGGAAGCACCCATGATTGACTTCTCTGTCCAAACCTTAGTGGATTGAGCAACATTCTCCACTCCTAGGGAAAAACATGGTGACTCAACCCTGTCAAGAATGCCCATCTCGCTCTGGCTCCTGCCACCTACTGAGAGTACGTTGTGTTTGTTCCCCAACCAATTTATGTTGGCGATACTCATTCTTATTTTCAAATTTAATTAAACAAGATATAAACCCAATGAAAAATGACTGTGGAGAAGTTCTGTTTTTTGAAAAATAAGTTGCATTCTTTGGAAGGGATAAAATGACAAGTAGCTTAAGAAAAGCTGACCTTGAATTAGATCTAGGGGCTTGGGGGAAGAAAGACATGATTTTCACAGGTGACTTTCAGTTCTCGTTCCTCTTAAAAAGTAAACTAGAAATAGGGGGTGAATTCTATGTGTGACATATGCATGAAAGACAATGCAGAACTCCACCCAGTGGATCCACACACCCAGAGCGTTAGCCTTACCTTCAGAGCAAAAAAATGCCGGGAAAGAAAGTTAGGCTCTCCACGTAGGAAGTACCAGCACGGGAAATTGATCTTTTTTTTTTTACAGGTTTTTTTTTTTTTTTTTTTTTTTTACAAAAAATTTACATTAGAATTATAGACTTTTCATAGGAAAAGGAATTTTTGGTGAACGTGCATGAATGGATGAACACAGCTTAAATTGTAAGATGTTACCTAAAAACCTGGCGATTCCATTGGAACATGTGGCTCCATGATTTCAAGAAAGAATACAAAGCAAGAAAGAGCCACCATACCTGACTGCAATAACACAGCTAAGACTCACCAATCAGTTGTCATTTTCAAGATCGGCAAAACATTATGGCTTTGAAAATGCTAACTTGCTCATTTTAACCCATTTACTATTGCTAATAAAAAAATGTGAATCATTCGTGTTTTCATGAATGTAGACCTTTTGTAAAGAAATCCTTGAAGAAAATAAATTCAGCATGATAAGCTGTGCTTCATTTAGATAATGCTCCATCAAGACCCACTTGACAGAACTCCAAAAAGTATCACACAGAAAATTTTTAGGGCAGTGAAACTACTCTGTATGATACCATCAAAGGTGGATACATGTCGTCACCCATTTGTCCAAGTTCACAGAACAGACAACACCAAGAGTGAGCCCCAATGCAAACTGTGGACTCTGGGTGAGAATAACGTGTCAATGTAGGTTCATCGAGGATAACACATGTACCATCCTGGTGGAGGTGTTGATAATGGGAGAGGCTGTGCATGTGTGGGGGAGAGGGGAATGTGGGAAATCTCTGTACCTTCCTGTCAATTTTGCTGGGAATCCAGGACTGCTCTAAAAAATAAAGTCTATGTCTATAAAAAAGAAGGTACTATAAAGACAAGGCATTTTTCAGTGAACTTGTATGAGTTACGATGTCCACTACTAACGTGACTTTCTAAGTATAATTCATCTTCATTACTAATATTTATTTATCCAACATATTCACTGAACACTTAGCATATGTTCAGCACACACCCATGCTGGGTGCTTTCAGAGGCACCAAGATGAATTAGATCCTGATCCTCCTTTCCAAGTGTTTATACTCCAATAAAGGATATTATATATAAGGTAGACAGTGGTGGAGACTTTTGAATTTTATACAACTGACAGCTCCCTGAAGTCAAAGATCATGACTTATTTATTTTGAATACTCAGCTCCTGGCACACGCCAAGCACTCAATAAATATGAGTGGAACAGCCCAGGACACATTTTCTACCTGCAGGTAATTCCCGTCTCCTCAATTCGTTTCTTAAAATGCTTGTTGGAATAATATCAATATTTGGGGTTGCATTCATTTCCTTTCTTTAGTTACCATTACTAAGATAATCTGACTTCACGAAGAGAGCAGGATGTTGAAAACTAAGTGAAACCACAAGGAAAAAAACAACAAAGCAGAATTCCGTGTTCCAAGAAACGGAGCTGTCCTAGGGGTTCCGAAGTAGACCAATATGATGGAAGGCATGCGACAGGGTGCATATCCTTGGGCAATTTCTTCTGCCTGGTGGCTCTCTAAATCCCAGAACGTAATAACAATGCTGCCCTTTGATCTCGAGTTGTTGGATCAATCACCAATGTGAACAAACAAGAACGCTCTCTGCAAATCTGAAGTTGTGCTATAAATTCAATTTTATCAAAGAAAAAAACCAGAAGAGACAAGCATCTTTCAAAAGCAGATAAGTATCCCGTGGGTATTATACAGTTTTTTTTTGTAGATTATTTAGCATCCCTTAAAAAAAAAAACTTTAATTTTAAATGTGTGGAACATTTGCTGGAGCACAGAGTGATGCAAGCTTTTATCATCTGTCTGAAATAGCGTTCTTCCTCATCATGTCCTATCCCTTCCCATTCCTGAACGATGCAAACCGTTCTTTTTTTAGGAAGTGTTGAAGCAAGAGCATACCGTCTATTTCTGTGCAGCCTGCCAGTTTCCAAAATTAGCCGACAACTATAAAACAGAGGACATGAGCCCCCATGCTAATTGTGTGGCGGCATGATAAATATTTTTAAGACCTGGAAGGTTTCTCTCCAATGGTAGATACTTTTGATTCTTCCAAAAGTACAAAGACTTTTTAAAAACTTTAAAATATATTTTATTTTTCTTGCTTGTCTTGCAAATGATTTAATATTTCAGTCATAGAAGGGAAGTTTTCTTTAAGAGTGAAAGTATTATAGTTAAGTAGATTTTTTCTTCCTTCCTTCCTTCCACTCTCCCTTCCTTCCTTCCTTCCTTCCTTCCACTCTCCCTTCCTTCCTTCCTTCCTTCCTTCCTTCCTTCCTTCCTTCCTTCCTTCCTTCCTCCCTCCCTCCCTTCTCTCTCTTTCTCCCTCCCTCCCTCCCTTCCTCTTCCTTCCTTCCTTCCTTCCTTTCTTCCTTCCTTCCTTCCTTCCTTCCTCACCTGGCTTGGGGCAAAGTGTGGGCCTTTCAAGTTGAATCTATTAGGGTGCCTGGGTGGCCCAGTCGGTTAAGTGTCTGACTTTGGTCCAGGTCATGATCTTGTAGTTTGTGAGTTCAAGCCCCACATCGGATTCTGTGCTGACAGCTCAGAGCCTGGAGCCTGCTTCAGCTTCTGTGTCTCCCCCTCTCTCTGCCTCTCCCCCAGTTCCACTCTGGTCTCTTTCTCTCTCTCTCAAAAATAAACATTAAAAAATTTTTAAAAATAAAGTTGGATCTATTTCCAAATATTACATAGACAAGAAGATTGGCTTAAAAGGCATCATTACAAATGCATATATTAATTTAGGGCCGTTAACTTTTGTCTTACCTGGTGAGCCTTAGCTCCAGAAAATCTAAAACAGTGTAGAGATTAAAATTTCTCCTCTGATGAAGAAAGCCCAAAGATACTGCTCATTCCTCTTAACCCTTTATATTTTTGTTATTTTGTCCCTTCTATATCTTTTCCCTCCTGCTCTACCTTCTTCAATTTCCACTCACATGAGTAAAATATGAGTGTGTGTGTGTGGCCACGCACAAGTGCATGTCTGTATGTCGACACAAGCATTATTCCCACATGGTGAAAACTACACACACACACACAAGCTCACATTTATCAGACCCTCATTTAACACCAGCCATTGCTTTAGGCCACTGACATGAGTTTACTCACTTAACTCTTACTGAAGATTCATGCAGTCATTGCTATGATTAAAACACAATAGAGATGAGAAAAATGAGACACAAAAATGTAAGTAGCTTCTGAAGGCCACATGGCTGGTGACAGGGCCAGGATCTGAACCAAGGCATTCTGGCCTCAGAGCCCATTCTTCTGATTAGGAAGTCATATTGCTACTCAGTATGTACAAGCTACAAATTATATACACATACATATACATCTATACGTGTATATGTATACTTTCTCACTCTCTTTTCTTAAAAAAATTTTTTAATGTTTATTTTAAACAGAGAGACAGCACACAAGCCGGGAAGGGGCAGAGTCTAGAGAGGGAGACAGAATCCGAAGCAGGCTCCAGGCTCTGAGCTGTCAGCACACAGCCTGATGCAGGGCTCAAACCCATGAACCGTGAGCTCACGACCTGAGCCGAAGTCGGATGTTTAACCAACTGAGCCACCCAGGCGCCTCTCTCTCTCTCTCTCTCTCTCTCTCTTTGCAGGACGGGACCTTAGTACATGGACTGGGGCGGAGGCAAATCTGCAGGATCCGTCCGAAGGGCGGTGGCAGGGTCCGAGGGGAGCGGGGTAGGAAAGGAAGCCACAGCCGAGGTGGCCCAGAGACAGGTCACATTGAACCCACCACGACAGCAGAATGAAGGGGAGGAGAGTGGGGTCTCAGTGGCTGAAAGGGGTCAGGTTCACAGCAGGGGGAGAGTGGGGTCCAGTCTCCTCTGAGACCTACAGGCTGCCCAGGCCTGTCCTGCAACACAACGCAGGCCGAGGGCTCAAGCAAAGCCCCTTGTGGGCAGCGCAGGAGGGAGGGGCCCAGAAGCACAGGCCGGTAAATGGGGTGGACCATGGGTAGTGTTCTCAGTGTTCTCTTGCTGCCTGGGAAGGTCACCAGAGGTAATAAAATGGGGGCACATAGACACGCACACACATATATATCGAATACATCTCTTTATTTGGTTTGGGTTGTGTGCTACAGCAGGCAACAACAAAAAAATGGCCCCACTACCAGGAAGGCTGCAGTGTAGAAGGGGGAGATGGACAAAAAACAAACGAGCGAATGGATACTTACTACTGCCTCCCGTAGTATATGTGATGAAGAAGAAAGGAACAGGGTAGGCTCAGAGAGTGCAGGCGGGGCTGTTATTGTCTAGAGGGCCGTCAAGAAGGGCTCTCCGGAAGGGCACTGAGCAAAAGTGTCAATGCGTGAAACACCACCACTCCCTCCGCCTTAACTTCTCGGCCTGTTTCTTTCCTTGGTGCCACTGCATTTCACACTCCTTTTCAGCAAATACTCACCGAGGACCCACTGCCTGAAGCAGACAATTCTAGGTGTTGCTTTGTGTAAAAATAACAAAAAACAAAAAACGATAGGCCGTCTGGATCCGTGCACTCAAAATGCTGGCAGCCTCAATGGGGGGACGGGCCCCCAGATACACTCACACAGTCACTTAGGAAACCGCAGATTCTGGGGAGAGAGACTTCACGTCGCTGCAGAGGCCGGCCTCCCGGACCCGCTCGGGCGTGGGAACGCCGGGGGGTCAGCCGGCGACGCTCGCAGAAGCAGGCCGGCCGGCGGGGCCCCGTCCACAAGAGCCCCCCTCCAGGGTCTCCGCCTTGCCCGCGTCCGCGGAGAGGACCTCTTCTGCGCCCTCGGCACACAGAATTAAGTGGACGAGGTGGTGTTTCCCTTTAAATGACGTTTGGTGTTTGGCTCGGGCTGAGGGTTATCACCGTGGGGAGACGGGACGCCCGTCCACCGAGTCCCGCAGGAAAACACAGGGACCCGCTGGAGGGCTGTGTGGAAGAAGGGATTTGCGTCGGGCAGCAGGGCGCCGGCACAATGTGAGTGGTCAAGCAGACTGGCTACGTTAAGATGAATTTAATCTCATCCCTGACCTATCCAGCCTCCTGAACAGGCAGGTCATATTTGGAGTCCTCGCTGGGAATTTTTTTTGGCTCAAAACGTCTTCAGACCATTTTAGCATTCCTCACGTAAAACAGCCACCACGGTGTGCCTCTGTGTGTGTGCTTGTGCTCCAGCGCCTCGAAAATAAAAGCCAAAAGCTTCTCCGGTTCAACTGTGCAACACGGCCGGCCAGGCCCCGACGGTCACCTGTGAGGGGCCTCGGTTCGAATGGCCCTGCTTGCCCCTCCGGTCATTTCCAGATGGCGTCGAGGGCTTTTGTTTTCTTTTCTTTCAAAAATGTCATCTTGACACTTAGCTCAGGAATGCACTTGAGATGGGGAAGCCTGTCCTCGAGACTGCTGGTAGCCGTGGGACTGAACGTCCACACGCACTTGGGTTCACCTGTTCATCATCATCCTCTGTGCTGGTGACTCCACCACAGTTAAATAATATATCCAGGAAGAACCCGAATCTGCCATGAGTAACAATTCCTGCTCATTAAAGCTCACTCATTTAGACTGTGGCAATGGCAAATATAACCAGTCCTGGAGGGCAGTCCCAGAGCCTAACGAAGGCACATTACTTTCTTTTTTTTTTTTTTATGTTTTTATTTTATTTTTTGAGAGACACAGAGAGACAGAGTGCGAGCAGGGGAGGGGCAGAGAGAGAGAGGGAGACAAAGAATCCGAAGCAGGCTCCAGGCTCTGAGTTGTCAGCACAGAGCCCGATGCGGGGCTGGAACCCAGGAACTAAGAGATCATGACCTGAGCCGAAGTCAGACACTCAATCGACTGAGCCACCCAGGTGCCCCATGGAAGGCACATTACATTTCATTGGGCACCTTGTACTCTTAGAGCCAGAAAGCAAAACAAAAACAAAACCAAACAAGAAAAACGGAAAATGCACATGCAAAAGGCTGCAGGTATGTGTGCTTTTTAAAAGCTTCCTTAACAAAATGACATCTCTCCAAACAAACAAAAAAACAAACGAAAACAAGACAACAAACCAACAACAACAAAAAAGAAAAGGTGTATCCTCTTCAAATACTATGCTTTTGCCAGAGGGCAGGGGTATCAGATTACTAAAAGATCTCTGCACTTAATACTACTGGATAATTGTGCTCCAAAATTTACTGCAATTCATAAATGGGCTTAAGGGAAAATATACCAAAAATTATTAATCAAAAATAATTTTTTTCTTTGATAAAGCAGTCTGAAAGGCAGCCCGTTTTGCAAGAATGCCTAATTTTTCTCTATTAGCTCCTAGGGATGTAATATCACCAATAAGTCCTCTTAATGAGAGAAAATCATCCCCACTCCTGATAATTTCTGGATCAAAGAGGGATTTGCAAAAAGCAGCCTGCATTGTAATGTTTGACTAATGGCCTAATCCATCAACCGACAAGTATTGGTACTGAGTTCATTATCATTTAATATTAGCATGTATTCATTAATTTGTTCAACAAATGCTTTCTAAAGCTCCTACTATGTGCCAGTTTCCAGCTGCTAGGGATTGAGAAGGGAATACATAAACATAGACCCTTCCCCCACAAGGTTGACCATGTAGTGTGGAAGCCATCACAGCAAACTTATACAAAGGAATAGGCGTTCCTAGGCTTTAAGTAGCAGGATGAGGTTTTATCTGCCCCCATCCCCCGAGAATCCCCTTCAAGGAGGTTTCTGGGAAAACAGATTCAGAGAGACTTCATCAGCATAACAATGTAAAGTCTTGACTGATGAAACAGACTTCAGGGAAAGGAAGGATAATTCTGTCTCACAGATGTTGCCCTTTCCAAGAACCTAAAATATAAAAACCACTGTCCAATCGAGATGGATGTGAGAACTTGCTGGACACTGTGCACCTTCCCAAGATGGGCTCTAGCCTGGGAAAAGGCGGCGGAGGGCCCAAGGCGATGGGAGATGTGGGGCAGGAGAGAGGAGAGAGAAGGTGGTGGCTTCTGACAGCCACAGTCAAACCCTATGTGGGATGAAAGTACAAAATGGAAAAATGGAGAGATGGTTATACCAGTTCCTGGACTCCTGGTCTGTTCAAGAGTCTGATCAATGACTTCCTGCCCCCTCACAGATGCAACCTTCAGGCCCTGCCAGGCACTGGGCACTGGAGGACTCTGAGGAGCACAAGCTGGAACTCTGGACTCACGGCCTTGTTGGCTTCTGCTCAATATCCCGAAGTAAGAGACGGATATGCTCCTATCTGGCGTGTGATGTAACCATGACCTCTGCCAAAAGAACGGCCCTTCCAAGAGCTTCCACCTCCGTGGACCTGGCCTCCACCTGCAGTCCGGAATGGGGCTCAGGCCAAGGTATTGAGCCCCACCCTCTTCCTTTTTTAATTAAAAAAAAAAAACAAAACATCAAAACCAGAAATGCTTTCAAAGCTGACTCTGGCTCTAGGGGTAAAAGCTTGAAATAGCCATCCATGAAAAATGAAAAGTAACAAATATTGTGCTGATGTGATCTGGGGAATCTTATTGTTTTTGTTTGTTTGAAGCTAAAGACCTTACTTCTCTCCAACAGTGTATTTCTTTCTTTCTTTCTAATCAACCCATTTGTATGGCCCTCAGTGAAGAACAGGATGGCGTGGTTACCCCTCATTTCACAGATGAGTCAAGCGGGGATCCAAGAGAGTCCAGAGTTCGTGATCAAACGGCCCCCTCGGGGAGCCCAGCCTTTCTGCCTATAAAGGCTGGCACCGACCTCAGAGGTCTGGGCAGAAACACGGAATTCAATCTGAGTTCTGGGCACAGAGAGAGGGGCGAGACGAAATTTCTCCCATTCACGGGACCCTTTCACCTTCTTTAATTTAGCCATTCAAAATAGCACAACTCTAGTGCTATCCACAGAGGAGTACTTAATGCTTCCTATTTTCCTGGTCGCTTCTTAGACTCTGCTGGGCAAGTTAAATGGGGTATTCATCACTACCTCTGAAAATTCAAATCTGTGTATTCAACCACGATGGGTCATGGCCAAATCTCTCATTTAACAATCGCCAATGTGCCTTTTTTGTGTGTGTGGCAATAGCAGTTTTGAACGAGTCCCAGACGAAATCTCCAACCTTCAACACATTCACAGATGACAATTATGTCTCTACAATCACTAAAAAAAAAATAAAATAAAACCAACAGAAATGGAATCAACAGTAAAAGAGCTAAATTATAGATAACAGAATATTCATAAAACTATACCTCATCTCATGAATGTGGGGGCACTGTCTGTATGCCAGGATTTCTTTAGCCATTGGTGATATTCAGCATATTGCAATTGAGTGCAATTACAGTTAGCTATAATTAAGAACAATTACAGCTTTTATTTCTACTTGTTCTTTAAAAGCACATTTGTAATAAAACTTTTTTTTTAAAAGGTGAAGAATATAATTATACATCCTTATAACGTCTCAAATAATTAGTTTGACTAAAGTTTCTTCTGGAACAATTTTCATTTTAACTGTCAGATCTGCCATTTATAGTCAATGGAACATACTTTTAAAAAAATTCCATCATTAACCTTTTTCACCCCATATAGCTGTATATGAATTATTGGTACAAATTGGAGGTTTCAGGACTTAAATCTCTAGGGCCTGCTGCAAGCCATGAAAGCATTTTCCTTTCAGTTGTCTATGTGCATGGATGTTCAAGCACACACACAGGCATACACACATGTGTGTGTCCTTTAAGAAAACAAAAGATATGCGACATTTTTAGAGTACGCTTTCTTGCTCAAGATTTTCGGGGGAAAGAAAATTGCTTGTGTTAGAAAAAGGCGTTCTCTGGTTCTACATTACAGAACACTGTCTCTTTGTTTATTGAGTACATATTCATGCAGTACCCAAACCATACGTGCCAAAATGAAGTCTCTGCATTGTGACAAATCTGTCCCTTGGTTTAGTTATTCATGGAGCACGTGGTGAGTATCAGCTGAATGGGATCAGGGCCTCATCAGGATCAGTGAAATGCTACCTCCTCATGAATAGAGACTCTGACTCAACACTACCCGATCACTATCTCCCCTGCTAGACTGGAAGGTCTGTGAGGGCAGGGATGATCTCTTTTGTCCATCTCTGTCACCAGCACCCAGGTCAGAGAGTGGCCGTCAGAAAGTGCTAAGTTAAATATGCTGAATCAATGAAGCAGGCTTTTTTTCAGGTCTTTCCCATTTATGTTGGGAATAATTGAAAATTAATCACCCGAATGACTTGAAGATAGAAGAAAACTAGGTAATTCAACTCTGGAAATTAAGGATGTTTTCACTGCTTATCTGGTTGGATTAGCTGTCCTAGGAGAGACATTGTTAGACAAAGTCTGTGCACCTGAAAATGGGGAGTTGGACCAGATCATCCTTTCCACTGAATTATCTAATACCCAACACAGACCAAAGTTTAAAGGCCATTAACATAAGCCTAAAATAGGCACGTGTACTAGTGTGTGGGGCAAATACATACAATCATATCCATAAGACAGACCACTAGTATCAAAGATGCTAAAACACTGAGAAATAGCTATTGTTAAAAATACTCTCGATATCCAAAATACGGAAATGGATCTGAATGTGATTTATAAAGTTTATCACTTATTTCGTAACAGCCATCAAGGACTACAAACTTACTATGTTTCAGTTGCTTTGCTTAGCATTTCACGTAAACTCTCATTCTCCACAACTTCTTGTTATTATTATGCCCATTTTTCAGATAAGTAAACTGAGTCTCAGAGAAGTCAAGTCAGTTTGAACCCAGGCCTGTCCAATTCTCAAATAAAGAGCTAAAACAAGAAAACAATACATGGCTAATCCCGGTCAAAAGACATCAAAATTAGGATGATAACCTGGAGGGGACAGATCTCTACATATAGCAATCCAATGGCGCAAATGAGAGAAACAGGAATCTAAGAAAAAAGTTTCAATCTGAACTTTACTTATAGATCTATAAGCTTTTATCTTACTGGTTCTCAGACGTACTTTCTATGAGAAAGGTCCACATGTATTAGAGGTATGAGAGGGTTGTCAAATGGGTCAGCTCTAGGGTTAAAGGTTAGCTTAAACTACTCCCGGGTATCCGCCTTTGCCCAAATGCCCAAGAAGGCATCGCCATGGCCATTCGTCATAGCTCTGTCTGTAACTGAAACTAAATGCCCACAAGTAAGGTAATGGCTAAACTGTGTGATACCCACACTGCAGAATACCTACGGAACAATCACAAAGAATGTTCTAAAACAGAATTCCAAGGCACGTTGAATTAGAGAAAGACTAAGTTTCAGAATAATAGGTTGGGTTTTATGTTGTTGATGTTAAAAACAAACCCAGAACAAGAAGTTCCATGAGTACATTTGAGTATGGAAATACATAGAAACAGGCCTGGAGAAGAACAGCAGACTGATACGTGCTGGCCTCTGCAGAAAGGACAGCAGTGGGCATAGTTCAGTCTTACACACAAAACTTTTTTCTAAAGGACTGCCCAGCCAACCTGAGGGCCCAGCGGGCAAGGTGTCATTTCCAGAGCAGCAGCATGGCTTCCAGCTCTCCGGGGTAGAAGGCGTCAGGGCCCTACAGAGCTCATAAGCTGACTTCAGCATCTGCTGAAAGGTGGCAGGAGCTGGGCACAGGCCCTCCGCCCCTGCCTCCTGGGGAAGGCCATAGGCCGGGGTCCGAGAAGGGACAAGTGGTGCACACCATTGTCTGTGCATGCCACCTGCCGGCTGGGCTGTGGAAGGGACACTTCCATTCCCACTGCTGGGCCAGGTGCAGCCGGCAGGTTGCTCATGGTGTCCAGATGGGCATGGGCCTGGGGATTAGCCTGCAGATCTATGCACCAGGCCTCCCATCCTCTAGGGGCACTAAAGATCCCTAGAGGCCCCTCTGCAAGAAGGCTAAGCAGCACATGTGACACAGTCCTGTGCCCACATTCCACCAGGGGCTGCCAGGAGTCGGTAGGGGGCATACAGGGTGGATATTTATGTCCAGAAACATCAACCCAAAGAAAGAGAAGCTTATTAAAAAGCTCATTCACTTGGTCAGCTTGGCTTAAGAGTATGTATATAGATTCCTGAAATGTGTGCAAAAACCAATTTTTAATGTACTGAATGAATTTTCGATGCCCCCAAGAAACTCTGCTATTTCAAGGGGCCCTCGGGGGAACCTATTTTGGTAAGGAATGTGATCAATCTCTCACTTGTTTTAAAATTAGTATTTTCTTAAATCAGTTTTGCTTATTGGAAAGTTTTGTAATTAACAGAATTCTCTGAAGTAAAGGTTAAGTAGAAAGTAAGGAGGTATTTATACTAATAAAAAAATAAGACTTAGATAACCACTATGCCTAGGTTCTATATGTAGTCATTCACTTTTTCATCTAACATCCTGGGAGTAGAAAGGTTGGATTTTTAGGAGATGGTGGATGGGTAGGAACCCTGGCATTCTAAAAATATCACAGAGAAGCTGTAAAAAGTAAATGTGAATAGAACCACCTGAGCAAACATTCCAGTGGAAAATGTCACTTGGCTTACATGCATGGTCAGGGCCAGTCTCATTCAGATTAGGAAATGATATTGGGGAGCCTTCACCTTCCTTTCACTAACATGGCCTCCTACCACTTCTCTGAAAGTTGAAATTTCCTCCCTCCCTCCCTCCCTCCCTCCCTTCCTTCCTTCCTCCCTCCTTTCCTTCCAGAAGAGTTCCTCTTTGCTTTCCTAAGGTATAGTTGATATAACTGCATATACTTACAGTGTAGGATTTGGTAAAATTCAACATACATATACACTCATGAAATTATTCCCACCTCAAGTTGGTGAACATATTCATCAACCCCAAGAGTTCCCTTCTGCCCCACTGTAACCCCTTCCTCCCATTCCCCATTCCCAAATCACCACTGATCTACTTTCTGTCACCCTACATAGAATTTTATATAAATAGAATCATACAGCAATCCTTTTTTTTTGTCTGCTTTCTTTTATGCAGCATAATCCTTTTGAGATTCATACATGTTGTAGACTGTATCAATAGTAAGGTCTTTTGATTGCTAAGTACCATTCCATTGTATGATTATGCCATGGTTTATTTATCCATTCTTGGTGGACATGTGGGTTGTTTCCATTTATGACTGTTACAAATAAAGCTGCTATAAACATTCATGTACACATCTTTGTATAGACATTTTATGATTGCCTTTTTCTTAGGTAAACATCTAGAAGTGGAATGGCTACATCATATGATAGGTATGTACTTAACTTTTAAGGAAACTGCCAAACGTCTTCTGAAGTGATTGGAGCATTTTACATTCCCACTTTTAGTGTGCAAGAGCATATAACAGTCCCAGTATGTCTCCCTTCACCATGATTTGGTACAATCTTTTTAAATATACTTATTAGAAAAGGTGTATAGTGGTAATTCATTGTAGATTTAATTTAGATTTCCATTATTAGGGAACTACTAATTAGGGAACAACTAATTATTAGGGAACTACTAATGATGTTGGCAATCTTTTCATATGCTTATTTGACATCTACATAACTTCTTTGGAGAAGTGCCTATTCAAATCATTTACCCAGTATTTAAAATATTGGGTTTTCCTCTTATTGTTGAATTTTCAGGTTCTTTATTGGACCTATAATTTACAAATTTTTCTCATCTGCGACTTGTCTTTTCATTCTCTTAAGGGTTACTCTCAGAAAGATTTTTTTTTTTAAATGAAGTCCAATTTACCAACTTTTGGATTATTCCTTTTAGAGTTGTATCTAGGAATCTTTGCCTACCAAAAGTCACAAAGAGTTTCTCCAATGTTTCCTCCTAGAAGTTTTATAGTTTTAAGTTTTGTATTTAGTCCCGTGATATTTTGGGTTAATTCTTTTTATCTGGGACAAAGATCAAAGTTTGATTATTGCATGTGGATGTCTAGTTGGTACAGCACCATATGTCGAAAAATGTATCATTTCCCCATTGCATTCTTGTTATCAATCAGGTGTCCATACATGTGTAGGTCCCTTTCTGGGTTCTCTATTCTGTTCTCTTTATTTGTCTAATTTTGTATCAATATCACAGTTGTCATTACTGCAGATTGATAGTAAGTCTTGGAATCTTGTAGGGTTAGCCTTCCATCTTTGTTCTTCCTTTTCAAAGTTATTTTGGTTACTTTAGGCCCTTTGCATTTCTCCATGAATTTCAGTCAATTTCTACAAGAAAAGTGTGCTGAGATATTGATTGATATTGCATTATATCTATAGATCCACTCAGAGAAAATTGACGTTTTAACAATATTGAAACTTCTGAACCATGAATCAGTGCATCTCTCTGTTTATTTAGGTCTTCTCTAATTTCCTGCAATGTTTTGTGGTTTTCAGCACATCTCTTTTGTCAGATTTATTCCCAAGCACTGAATATTTTCAATGGTGTCATAAAAGGTAGTAAACAGAAATACAATTTGCTATTATATATAGATCTTATATCCTGCTAACTTGCTAAGCTTGTTTATTAGTGCTAAAAAGCTTTTTTGTAAATTCTGTAGAATTTTCTAAAAAGGCAATCGTGTTGGTTTTGACTAGACATTGCACTTCTTCTTCATCCACGTCTTTCACGTCGCACCTTCCTACCACAGTCTTGCTGATTACACTGGCTAGAATCCATATGATGTTGAATAAAAGTGGAAAGGCAGACATTGGCTTGTCCCTGATCTCAGATGCAAATCATTAAGCACTTCGCTATTAAGTATGACAATAGCAGTGAATTTTTCATATCAGATTGAGGAAGTTTCTGTCTGTTCCCAGTTTGCTGAGACTTTTTTTTCAGGAATAGATGTTGCATTCTGTCAAATCCTTTTCGGCATTTATTAGATGATCGTATAGTTATTCTCTTTCAGTTCGTTAATACAGTGAGCTACGGTAATTGATTTTTAAATGTTGCATGCCTGCCATAAAACGTATATGGCCATCATGAATTTTGCTTTTTTACATTTGTGGATTCAATGTGCTAAAATTTTGTTTAGAATTTTTGCATCTATGCTCACACGAATGTTGATCTGCAGTTTTCTTAGAGTATCTTTGTCTGGTTTTGGTAACAAGGTCACACTGGTCGCATAGATTGAATTGGAAGTATTCCCTCCTTTTTGATTTTCTGGAAGAGTTTGTGTAGAATTGTATTATTTCTTCCTGAAATGTTTGGTAGAATTTACAAATAAACCCCTCTGGGTCTGGAGTTCTCTTTGTGAGAAAGTATATAACTCCCAATTAAATTTCTTATTAGATATACGGCTATTCAGGTATTTTATTTATTCTTGAGTAATATGGCTTTCAAGGAATGTATTCACTTTACCTAAGTCAGCAGTCAGTCCATAGCCTACAACCTAAGAATGTTTAAAAAAAATTTTTTTTTAATTGAAAAAAAAGTATGTGACATAGACCATATGTGGTCTTCAAAGCTTAATTTTTTTACTATCTGGCCCTTTACCCAAAAAAAAAGCCTGTTTTGACCTCTAAGTTTTCAATTTGCTGGCATAAAGTTGTTCATATTACCCCCTTATTATCCTCTAAAATAGCTATGGAATCTCTAGTGATGTACATCATTTATTTTTTATATTAGGAAGTGAGGGTTTTTTTCCTCCCCCCAATCAGTCTAGTTAGAGGCTTAGTCATTCCTTTTATTAATCTCAGAGAACTGGCATTTGGTTTCATTCATTTTCTGTGTTGTTTTTCTGTCTTCTATTCCACTCTCAACTTTATTGTTTCCTTTCTTCTACATATTTCGTGCTTAAGTAGGTCTTCTTTTTGTAGTTTCTTAACGTGGAAATTGAAGTCACTGATTTGAGACTTATCTTTGTTTCTAATATAGGGGGTTAAAAGTCCCCATAAAACTGTTTAGTGACATTGCACAAATACCGATATGCTATGTTTTCGTGTTTATTCAGTTCAAACTATTTACTAATTTTCCACTTGATGTGACACATGGATTCTCCAGAAGTATGTTGTTTTAGCTGCAAATATTTGCAGATTTTGTTATCGATTTCTAATTCAATTCTGTTTTGTCCAAGCGTGTGCTCTGTGTCATCTGAATACTCTTAAACTCATTGAGACTTGTTTTATGGGCCAGAATGTGGTCTATTTTGTTAAATGTTCCATATGCGCTTGAAAAGAATATGAATTCTGTTGCTGCATGTAATGTTCTAGAAATGTCGATTAGGTCAATTTAGTTCAAGTGTTGTTCAAATCTTTTATGCTCTTACTGATTGCTTGCCTACGTGTTCCATCAATGATTGAGAGAGGAGTGTTAAAGTCTCTCACCATGGTGGAATTGTCTATTCTTCTATCGGTTTGTGCTTCATGTATTTTGAATCTCCACTGTTAGATACATAAAAGTTTAGGACTCTCGGTACATTGATGAATTGACCCCTTTATCATTACCAGATGACCCTCTGTATCTCTAGTAACATTCTTTGCTCTGAAATGTACTCTGTCCCTATTAATAGAGTCATTCCAACTTCTGGAGGATAAATGTCCAAAGTCAAGGTATCAGCAGGGCCATGCTTCCTCTGAAAACTCCAGAAAAGAAACTTCTTTGCCTCTTCCAGCTTTTGTTACCTGCCAGCACCTCTGTCTCTACTGTCACATGTCCATCTTTCCCGTGTGTGTCTAAGTCTCTGCATCTCCTCTCTTCTTTTTATAGAACAACTGTCATATTGGATTTAGAGCTCAAACTAATCCAGAATGTCCTCCTCTTACCTAGTTACATCTGCAAAGACCCTATTTCTACAAAAGGTCACATTCTGAGACTCTGAATAGACATGATTTTGGGGGGATACTATTGAATCCAGAAGAGTCTGCCTTCTGGACCCCCAAAATTCACATTCATACCATATGCAAAATACATTCACTTCATCTCAACATCCCCCAAAGGTTTAACCCATTCCAGCATTAACTTTAAATTCAAAATCTCATCTAAGTATCATCACTTCAAAAAAGTTCCAGGATGCCTGGGTGGCTATTTGTTAAGCATCTCACATGTCTGACTCTTGATTTCGGCTCAGGTCATGACATCACGACCGTGAGATCGAGCCCCACATTGGGCTCAGTGCTGGCATGGAGCCTGCTTAAGATTCTCTCCTTCCTCCCCCCCATCCTCTCTCTTTCTCTCTCTAAAAAAAAAGCTCCAAATATCATTATATAAAGTATCTAAATTAGGCATGGGTGAGATTGTGGGCACGATATATCCTGGGAGAATTCCTGTCCATGTGTGGACCTGTGTTACTCAAAAATAAGTTATCTGCTTCCAAAGTACAATTGTGGGCAGACATAAGATAGATACTCTCATTCTAGAGTAGAGGGAGGCAGGGAAGAGGAGCAGAGGAGGAGGGGAGGAGGGAGAGAAGGGGAGGGAGGGAGAGAGAGAGAGAGAGAGAGAGGAGGAGAGGAGGCAGGGGGAGGTGGAGAGAGAGAGAGAGAGAGAGAGAGAGAGAGAGAGAGAGAGAGACTGAAAAAAGGAGCCATTGGTCTAAACAGATTTGCAACCCAGCAGAGAAAGTACCATTAGCTTCAGAGCCTGAGAATAATTCTTGGATGCTTGGTCCATCTTGCGGGCCCACAAGGGCTGAGCCAGCTCTGGCCTCTGGGCTGGCAGAATTCCCATCAACCCCTGCCTCTGAGCCCACAGGAGGCCCGAGAGCCCCTCCCCAGGGTCTGTCTCTCTGACCTCTCCATCTGTAGCTCCAGTCCTCAGAGCCATTCTTCCATTTTATTGAAAAGTGAAGCCTGTTTGTAGCTGAGTCGTTCCCTCAGCCCCTTCCTGCTGGTAGAATCCCAGAAGTCAGACAGCCTCCTGCCATTTCACCCTGCCTCTGTCCCCTTCTGTTCAAACTGTAAGTGTTTTTGCTGATATGATGCTTTCCAAAATCTTGTCGGTCTTCCGTGTGTATCTTGGGGATCCACACCATTACACAGGGGGGTTCTCTACAGATTCTTCTTGGACAAGCCATCTCTGTTCCCGGCTTCTGCTGGGATGACTGATTGGATCTGAGAGTCACACGCCTGATCTCTTCAGCACAGGTCCCTGCTGCCACACCCTTGGCTTTGTTTCTAGGGCACCCTCTGGAGAGGCTGAGAATTTCCCCAGTCATCAAGTTCTGATTCTACTGCTTACCAGTTCCTTCCCCGATTTATTTTTTCCTCTTCTCTCATTTTACTATAAGCAACTAGGAGAAATCAAGCCACAGTTTCCACACTCCACTTGAAGTCTCCTCAGCTAAAGATCCAAGTTCGTGGCTTCTAAGCTCTACTTTCTCCCAATCACTGGAATGCAATTCAACCAAGTTTTCTGCCATTTCGTGACAAGAACTGCTTTTCCTCTGGTGTCCAACCACACGTCTGTCCTGAGGCCTCTCACCAGAAACACCTGAAGGTTCACAAGTCTACCAACATTCTGTTCATGGTGGTACCAGTGTCCCCTATGTCAGGAGCTTTCTCCACCAAGACCTTCATTCACTTCCTTCTGAGTCTCCACCCAAATCACCTTTAATGTCTACATATCACCAACAATCTTTCCAAGGCAATCTAAACTTTTTTTTAGCAGGTACCCAAAATTCTTCCAGCTTCTACTCATTATATGATCCCAAAGCCACGTCCACATCATCGGTGACAGCGGTACTCCACTTCCAGTACTGAGATCTCCATTCATTTCTTAGGACTGCTCTACCTCATTGCTAGAAACTGGGTGGATTAAAACAATAGAAATGTATTTCCTCACAGTTCTGGAGGCAAGAAGTCTGAGGTCAAGGTGTTGGCAGGGTCATGCTCCCTCTGAAGTCTCTAGGGAAGAACCTCTTGCCTCTTCCTAGCTTCTGGTTGTTGTTGACAATCTTTAACATTCCTTGGCTTGTAGCAATATTATTCCTTTTTTTTTTTTAAGTTTATTTATTTATTGTGGGGGGGGGGTTGGGGCAGAGAGAGAGAGAGAGAGAGAGAGAGAGAGAGAATCCCAAGCAGGCTCTGCACTATCAGCACAGAGCCCAACACAGGGCTTGAACCCACAAACCATGAAACCATGACCTGAGCCAAAACCAAGAGCTGGATGCTTACCTGACTTGAGCCACCCAAGTGCCCCATAGCAATATCATTCCAGTCTCTGTCTGCATTCACATGTCCTTCTTCCCCGTGGCTCTGTGTCTGTGTTTCCTCCCCTCTTCTTTTTTTAAATTTATTTTTTTAAGGGCTTATTTATTTCTGAGAGAGAGAGAATGTGAGCTGGGAGGGGCAGAGAGAGGGAGGGAGATACAGAATCTGAAGCAGGCCCCAGGCTCTGAGCTGTCAGCCCAGAGCCCGACGTGGGGCTCGAACCCACAAACCATGAGATCATGACCTGAGCCGAAGTCAGACACTTAACTGACTGAGCCTCCCACGCACCCCTCCTCCCCTCTTCTTATTAGGACACCAGCCATGTTGGATTTAAGAGCCACCCTCCCCCAGCATGCTCTTGTCTTCACCAATTACATTCTCAAAGACTCTATTTTCACATAAGATACATAAGATTCTAGGTGGATGTGAATTTGGGGGAGGCAGGCACTGTTCAACCCAGTATATAGGGTGTGCCTTTCTCATCCTTTTACTTTTAACCTATTTATATTTTTACATTGGCAGTGCCTTTCTTACAGGCAGCAGTTAGTCAGGGTCTTGCTCGATTTATAGCTTATTATTCCCTATCGTTAAGACAAGACCCTTCCATGTACGGTACCCACGGCTCTGTGAATCTTGAGGTCGTCCTCTGTGGCTGATGGAAACAGGCAGTATTTGTAGCCCTGTGTGAGTGCCAGTCACTAATACTTCTAATCCTTTCTGATGGCTCTTCCCCTCCCCGCCCCCGCCTCTAGTAGTTTCTTAATATTGATAAGCTGACCAGTAGTCAGTTGAGTACTCCAGAGGAACCTTCCAGAGATGTCTGGGTTTTTCTCTTTGTGGCTCTCTGCTCTCCAGTACTCATGTGAATCCTAGCCATGTTGGTCTTCCAAGGCTCCCAGCTTTGTGTCCTCAACCCAGAGGGGTCCGCCCCACCTACCTGGCTCCTCCCACCCCATGCTCTGGCCTGGAAGTCCTCTCGACCCTGTGAGCTGGGGGCAACTCAGAGCTCACCTCACTTGTCTCTCATTTCTTAAGGATCACTATCCTTCATCATCTGGTGACCAGTGCCTTGAAAACTGTTGTGTTTTTCTTTAAAAATCTATTTAATGTTTTACTCTACTTGTACAGTATATCTTGTCCCTTTTTCTCACTGTTTCATCAGACAGGAAGGCAAATCTAGTGCCCATTACTCTACATTGGTCAGAGGAGAAATCCCCCAGCTGACTTGTCATGAATTAGAAAATAAGCTTCCAATTTCGTTATTATAGTTAAGATTAAAATGTGCCAGGTGGGTAATACTGTCAAATTCACATCAAGATGACTGATATCTCTTTGCTAGAAAAAAACAGCTTTACGGGGGGACTTCACAAAGGACATTAGGAAGTGGCACAATAACGTGGGTCACAAGTCTGAACGCCTGGGTTCAAATCTCGGTTCTGTCCCCTGTTGTGCATGTGACCTTGAGCAAGTTTCCCACCCCTTGGCACCTCAGTGTCCTTGACTGTAAAATGTGGCTAAATCTGGACTCCCGTGAGGATGTAAGGTCCTATCAGATACCCATACACTCAGCACAGTGCCAGGCATGTAGCAACTGGCATTCAATTCTCAATAAATGTTAGCGATCATTATTCCTTCTACTTC
The DNA here is from genome assembly GCF_022079265.1 of Lynx rufus. Lineage (NCBI taxonomy): Eukaryota > Metazoa > Chordata > Mammalia > Carnivora > Felidae > Lynx > Lynx rufus. The sequence goes on along the minus strand of NW_025814889.1, from coordinate 9,938,170 downwards.
GCAATCCTGCCTAGAGACCACAGGTGTGAGCAAACGTAGAAGAAATTTTTTAAAAATAAAGCTTTAGGTTCCTCAATGAACCGACATTTTCCAGTTTATAAAGAGAGTGTGAAATCATGTTAGATTTCCAGGGGATCCAACATCAGAGTGGATTCACCATAGGGTAGGAGAAGGGGATTCGCCACAGGGTAGCAGGTAGAGTAGGTTTGGGAATTGACTTAGTGCCATTTAAAAACATTGTGCCTGACAGGCTGTCTGTTTTTAACATCAATGTATTTTCAGGTGGCATATTGTACAGTTAATCACAGTAAATTTCTCTTTCTAGTTAACCATCCTTTCCCTAAGTTCAGACAAGCTTTTATAACTAACTGCCTATAAACCAGACCTATTGGTAAGATTGATTGTCGATGATACAAACCAGTAGCTGTGAGGTCTCTATGCTAGAGGAATTTTCACATTATCTTTTAAACTGCCCCATGTAGCTGTGGCTTTGATAAAGAGGATCCGCTTTAGAACAATACCAGCAAAATCAAATTACGCTTAGAATCTCACTGTGTGGTCAGGCTACTTACAATATCAAAGCTTAGCAATTTTACACATTACATTAAAGCCATCATGTTGGTGCTACTGAACTGGTCAAATGATTCATCTCAGGAAATCCAGTAATATGTTACCAACTCTTATACTCAGACTCCAATTTTATTCTATTTGGCTCTTTATAATCTATTTTAAAACTCACATTATACCTCCTCTCTAAGCTGCAAATTTTGGCCTCTGGCCCAGAGAGGTAAACCTCTGAGATTATTTCCAATTCTTCTTGGGCCCCAAAGGAAAAATCTATCACTTGCACTCTCTTTGCCCTGTGAGGATCAGGTCAAAAACATTTTTTGTTAAAATTATCTTTAAGGTTCGGACTCACATTTATTACTGCCACCATTATTAACACGGTCATTCCAGTCCAAGAACTTTGATTCTAGAACGCATAAAGACCATCCATCCGTTGCTTACCTTCCGAGACTCAGTTTGCTCTGGGAACCCTGTGTGGGAGAGCCAGGCCACGGTTTAGGTCCTGCAGCCACGTACAAGAACGTAGTGGCAGCTTTCTACCCTTATAAATCTCGCGTTCCGCCCCTGCCTGACTCTGGGGTTTAAGCTGTTTGCTCCCGACCTCATGGCAGTTGATATGGCAACCATGTGGACTGCAGAGTAACTGCTGGATGCCTCAGATATCCTGACACTTCTATCATCTTAGGGCTCAAATAATTAAGATCTTTCTATATGTGTAATTGCTTCCGCGCCATTCAGTAACTTGCTGTGTGGCCTTGAGCGAGTAATTTACCCTCTCTTGTGTCTCTGTGTGAAATGCCCTGCATCTGTGAAAGACGAAGAATTTTCCTGACCTCTCTCATCGGGATTTGGGCTGGATTAATTTGTTGCTATATTTAAAGGGCAGTTAATTCTAATCCTTGCTTCAAAGCAAAATGTGAGAATGTTCTGATCTCATGCTATCCAGGATGCCCCCAAGGAGCCAGTGTTAGAAGCAAAACAATCAAGAGGAAATAATCGTAAGAGAAGGAGGGCCATAGGAAGTAATTTCACATTTGGCTTTTTGGCCCTTCCTCTCTCCTTCTCTCAAGCACTATTATCTCCACCTGAATGTAAGTAATGACTAGACCTGGCCCTTGTTCACAAACACATCTTCCAGTGCTTGCCTTGGACGATAACAATCCAAATCATCTTCATGTGTTTTGTATCTTCTCCGGTGCTGCAGGATGCCCTCCCCTATGATGGAAAACAAAACTTGGGAGTGACATTGGCAGTTTTCCAGTGAACTGGGGCAACACGAAGAGGCTGACAGTGGGTCAGAGGAATGACTAGCTCAAGTTCCATATGTGCCCCAGATAGTTCAAGTCACTATGCAGACTGATTTTGCCATTACTATATAAGGCAAATAACAATAAAAAAAAAACCTATTAATGAGACCGTTCATGAGATGGATATGCTAATAACTTGCAAGTTCTACATCCAGCCTTTGTGGCTGAAAGTCTTTTTAAAAGGAATTATTTTAGGACGCCTGGGTGGCTCAGTCAGTGAAAAGTCCAACTCTCCATCTCGGCTCAGGTCACGATCTCACGGTTCATGGGTCTGAGCCCCACACTAGGCTCTGTGCTGACAGATCAGAGCCTGGAACCTGCTTCAGATTCTGTGTCTCCCTCTCTCTCTGCCCCTCCCCCGTTCTCTCTACTCCCCCCCCCACCTCAAACAAACAAACAAACAAAAATAAAACAAAAACAAAAACAACCAACTTTAAAAAGGAATCATTTCATTGAGAGCAAACACAGCTTACAAGAACACATAGGTGTGCCATTCCATGTGAATGGAGAAGATCAGAAGAGCTCACACTCTGAAAGAGAGTGTGCACAACATCAGGCCAAGGAGTGAGGAGGTACAGAGAGAAATTAGGGGGAGATGAGACAGAAAGAGCACCAGGAACCTGGGCTGCAGAGGCTTCTAGTTGCAGAAGTGACTTTGGACAAGTGATGTGATGTCTGTGGTCCCTAGAGAAACTTTCTGCTCTAACAGTCTCTGATTGTGATCCTAGAAAAATCTTAGAAGTTGGGGCGCCTAGATGGCTCAGTTGGCTGAACATCCAACTCTTGATTTCAGCTCAGGTCACGATCCCAGGGTTGAGGGATTGAGCCCTGCGTCAGGCTCTGTGCCGAGTGTGTGGGGCCTGCCTGAGATTCTCTCTCTCCGTCTCTCTGCTCTTGCCCAGTGTGCTCTCTAAACAAGTAAATAAATAGCATTGGAATCTCAGTCTCTTAAAAAAAACACATAAGCTCTCCAGATTTTTACCAAATCCATGCTTTTCACTTATTCTCTTATTGTTTCTTGCTCTCAAAAGCAGGGTTCAAGAAAACAACAAAAAACAATGTCGCTAATTAGGAGTCTCTGTTTGGGCTCTAATTAAAGATTTTATTGCATATCATTGCTTGTACTACTTGATAAATGTCTGTGTCTTTACGAAACCTTCAAGACAAATGTGTTTTTAAGAATAAGGCTTGCGGGGCGCCTGGGTGGCGCAGTCGGTTAAGCGTCCGACTTCAGCCAGGTCACGATCTCGCGGTCCGGGAGTTCGAGCCCCGCGTCAGGCTCTGGGCTGATGGCTCAGAGCCTGGAGCCTGTTTCCGATTCTGTGTCTCCCTCTCTCTCTGCCCCTCCCCCGTTCATGCTCTGTCTCTCTCTGTCCCAAAAATAAATAAACGTTGAAAAAAAAAAAATTAAAAAAAAAAAAGAATAAGGCTTGCAAATAATACCAAGAAGGAAGGGTCATCAGGAGACCTTGCATCCGTCTAACACTCAGTATGCATCATGTCATTTGGTTCTCCCAGCGATCCTGTGAGGATTGAAGGCCCAATATTAACAACCCTTTACAGAGGAAACAACAGGCTTAGAGTGATTAACAGACTCTCCAAGACCACAGAGGTAATAAGTGACAGAATTGAGACGCGAAGACAGAGGTTATTTGACCTTAAGGCCCGGAGCCCTGTAAATCCATCCATCCGGCTCATCTAGCTAATAAACATCGAAGGAACAACTAAGAGGAGTGAAGTGAGGCCTGGAGCCGGAGATGTGTGCTGAAGTCCCCGCCCTGCCTCTTCAAAGCTGTCCAAGTTACGTCAAGGATCTGAGCTGCTGTTTGCTCATTTGAAAAATGGGAGGTATGACCCATACCTCCCAGGGTTGTTATAAGAATGAAATTACATGCGCTGATGGATTTAAGTACCTGGTACTACCTCTGGCACCTAGAAAGAATTCAGTAAAATCTGCCTATTATTATGATTACCATTATAGACGATGAACGGTAACACTTTTGGATTTTGTCATTTCCAGCTTTCAATTCCCGGCGCTAACAACTACCCTTTCAAACCTCTTTTAGAAGAAGGAATAGCAAATCTTTCACTGAGTTTGACTGCGAACGTTATTAGGGGAGTACTGCTTGCTTCCCACCCAAATGGCCTGCTTTGGCTAAAGATTTACATCAGAGAGGGTTGACAATACCCAGAAAGGGTGGTCAATTCCCAGTCGTTCACACTAACATATAGGAAAATCAGTATGCATGCTCCTGAACAACCAATCCAAAAGTTATTTACATTTGATCTGACCTAAAGTATGTATGTCTAATCTTCCGGAAGTAATCTTAAACAAAAGAGAAAATCACTCTGAACACTGAGATGCCTCACTCTCTCTCTTCTTTAATCACTGTCCTCTCTCTTTTCTGCTGTGGAGAGCAACCAAAACCAGATTTTACCTCTCCCAGGAAACATCCTCCCTTCCAGGGCAGAAAGGAACATAATGTTCCAGAAGGCACTGTCTTATGACAAATGGACAAGCAGTAAATGACATTACATTCATCTTAATCAGACTGGATTGAAAAATTCAGTGAAACAATAAAGCAGCATTTGCAAGGATTTGTTGTAATACTGAACAACTGAATGCTGCATTATGCTTTTTAGTTTCCAAAGCAGTCTTTCCATGACTGCGTACAGAGCTCAGCCAGTCTGATAAGCTTGCCTCAAATAATGCAGCTGGTGAGGGGCAGACGGATGTGTGGTTCTGTGTCCTCCAAATTTGTGGTCCTTCCTCCATAGCTCACACTCCATGATAGGGACAATTCAACCCAGAGCAGCCCCAATCTAAAGATCTATGGAAATACCACTAATTTCCAGAAGTCTGGACAATGATTGATGGGATACTCTTCCATCTTGGGTATGTCATTATCTCATTCCCTTGGGCTATTAATTTTACTCTCATTCTGAAATGGGAGAGAAGACAGTCATGAGAATTAACCACATCTATAAGTCACTAAAATTCGCCTTGTTGGGATTTGGGAAAAAATAAACACTCCTCTTCATTACTTTGACCCCACACTTTACATCTCAGGAGTCTGCAAACTTTTGATTTTAGGCTAGAAGATGAAGTTCAAAGTTGATCGACAATTGTGTAGGACTCTCCTAGCCGTAACTTCTCCAAATTTCTCGTGCACAAGAAAGACTCTACGCTCAACAAGGAATTGCTGTGGAGTCCATATGGGCTATTTACTTTTCTCCGAATCAGGCCCAGGGTTTGAATCGTACTACTCTGGGGGAGCTCTCTCCATTATACTGTCCAGCTGCAAATCCCGGCTTGAGGGGTGTTCTGCGCTTTCTTGGCCAGCAGGTGTGTGGTTAGCGATGACACAACCACGTTCTTCCTATCAGTGCTCAAATGCAGGCTAGATTGGACATTGCCCATTACTTCTATGAGAAAGCAAAGGTGTGACTGACATGGGCCAGAGCCCACAGGAGGTCTTTTGAAATAAAACTTATCAACCCCTAGATCTTGCATATCTCTGGTTCTCCAGTTCTGCTGACCTATATGCAAAGAAAACCACTGATCTTAATGAAGAAACTACTCCCAATAATACACACTTGGCTTTGGGGATACAAAAAAAAAAAAAAAAAAAAGTACTGCCTACAGTGATAAACATCAGCGTATTTATCACTGTTTCGTACCATGCTGTCTGAAAAAGAAAAACCCCGGGCCCCTGTGAGTAGAGTACAGTATATGATTTCTTTGAAACTTCATTACGTGTAGATTAACCCCTACAAAATGCCTCTATCACATGGAATTACTGGAAAGAGGTGAAAACAACAAGAAAGCAAATCCGTGGATTTCAGAGTGAAAATCCCCCAGGCTTACTTTCTTCTCTGTTGGATCTGCCCACATGAAGATTTTATATTAGAGGATTTTAAATTCTACAACCTTTTTCTGCTTTCTTCATCAGAGAAGGTTTTACATTAAGAGTTTTACATTCTTGGGCCAGGTAAGAAATACAAAAGAGGGTGATGGGATGCCCCTTTGACTACCTGGTATTTCTTCTCTCTGGGCACAGATTGATTCAATCATTGGATAGCACTCACTGAGAGTTCATGATTTTGCTTGAGCAGGGCAGGAATACTGGGGTGAGAGTCACCAGAGGCTCATGGCCCCAAGAAGCTCACAATCTATGGAGGAGGAAGAGGGACAGATCATGTGTAGATAAGTGACAATGAATTGGTTATAGAAGAGTCAGTACTACATGTTAGTGGATTTCAGAAAAGAGATACTCATTAGCTTTGATGAGAGGTGGCATCTGGACCTCACAGAAGACGTGGAAGGTCACCAGAAGAAAAGCAGTATTTCAGGCACAGGAGAATAGCTCAAGCCAAGTCAGGGAGGCATGAAAAAGTTCAAGTTTGGGGAAGGCAGGCTTGTCAGTGTGGCTCGAGTCATATGTTCACGGGACCCACATGAGAGCTGCTGGACAAGGCTTTTAAAATAGAAGACCCCACTCTCCATGTGTTACATGCATAAATACCATCGCATGCTGCTCTATAACCAAGTGGTAAGTTTTAGCTGTGCTTAAAAGTTACGCTTTGACATGAAACTGCTCCCCCAACTTCTCTCCCAACAGACTTCAAGTCACAGGAAAGCCTCCTCCATGCCCCTTAATACCCTGTGTGCACAATTAAATTTCCTTCGGAATGTTTCCAGTAAGCCAGTCATGCCTTGAAGGAATGTTCTTTATGTTCCCCTCAAACCCGAGGTGGTTTTTTCCCCCCACCATTTAAATCTCTTGTCATTTAGAAATGTAGTAACCCAAATAATGTGCCATTTCATCCATAAATCGTGGGCACATATACAAGTTGACGGGCTAAGCAGTCCCTGTACACCCAGCTAGAGCATCACAAGTACTTCCGACTTTACTCCAAGGACTTGCCGAGACGATTTTTAATTTTTCAACTTCATGTTCTACCTGGAGCTATGATATATGAATTTCTAAGACACAGAATAAAAGAACACCCATTTAAAAAAAAAAACTTTTCCAAGTGTACATGGTGCCCTGAAAGTGGTCCGAAAAAATGCACACAAGCATCCACACAGTCTAATCTCTATTATGTGTACATGGGTTTCTGTACTTTAAGTACTTGTTATTCTCACTCTACAGAAGCCTAGAAAATCAATGGAACAAGAGGCCTCGTCGATTCCATTGAACTTTGCAAACTACCACACTGTCATAATAATATGTACCGAAATGCCTGCCCAGACTGCTTACATAACACGGCTCTTATCACATGAGATTTATCAGCAGCCACATTTTTCTTAGTAGGCTGGAGCCCAGTGAAGTCAATGGTGAGAGAGACCTATTAATCACAGTTGAACTTAGTGTGCTATCTGTGATACCTTGTAAAAAGGAGGGTGATAAAAAAGATGCATAGTGACACTCACTGTCAGAAATGCTTACGGGATGATGTGCTCATATCAGATGGCTTTGCAAGTTGGATTGGCATTAAATATTCCACAAGTGGAGTTTAGAAAAAAAACATAACAATGCTACAAATCTGGGAAGGACTAGCTCTAGGCTTCTGCCAGTCCCCAGTTATTTTAGACCTGGCGACAGGGAGTTTAGGGCTTACGAGAGGCTGCCGAGGCACCTGTTCTCAACTGCAAATTCAGGAAGTTGTGACACCCAGACAAAAATCTGTACCCCCCAACCCACCCCGAATCCCACCCTGTCTAGAAATGCAAATCCTATGACAGCTCCTTGCTTGGCAGGCTGCAAACGGCTTATAAATAACGTCAACATGTTACTCATTTACTTTTTTACTGCACAGAAATGTTTGGAACTTGTTCCTTCCGTTGTCAGACTGTTCCTTGTGTATCCTTTTGCAATAGTCTCATCTGTCAAGAAGTGTAAGTATCAGGAGGGCAGGCCCTCTGTCAGCACTTGGCCAGCATTCTGGATTCTGAAACGTTCAATAAGTGTTCTAACATAATAACGCTCAAACTTGTGTATGGAAGGCTCATGGAAGAATACCAGGTTGAGGCAGCCGAATCCCAATAGCTTTGCCCTGAAGGAACAGTCAAAAACAGTCTCCCTGAAGGAGATAGATGGGGGTGCCTGGGTGGCTCAGTCGGTTGAGTGTCCGACTTCGGCTCAGGTCATGATCTCCCGGCAAGTGAGTTCGAGCCCCGCGTCGGGCTCTGTGCTGATGGCTCAGAGCCTGGAGCCTGCTTCGGATTCTGTGTCTCCCTCTCTCTGTCCCTCTCCTGCTTGCGCTCTGTCTCTCTCTAAAATAAATAAACATTGAAATTTTTTTTTCAAAAAGGGAGATGGATGGTCAAGTGATTCCTGCTGGTACCACTCAGCTGTGCTGAAGCCAGTGCCTGACACTCGGCAGGGACTCAGTAAATACCTACGGAAAGAGGGGAAGGAAGGAAAACAACCCTGGACAGAACACTGATGTAAAAACATAAAAGAGTCTCTGTCTGGACCATTGGAATATTTGAGAAGACAGCTCTTTCTGGTCCCAGGAGATAGGGTAGGCAGAACAATGATGCTCCAAAGATAACCATGTCCTGAGCTCTGGACCCTATGAATATGTTACCTTACATGGCAAAAGGGACTTTGCAGATGTGATTAAGTTAAGGGTTTTGAGGTGAGAGAATTCCCTGGATGATCTAGATGGGCCCAGTCTCATCACAACGGTCCTTATTAGGAACAGAGGGAGCAGGAGATTCGGAGGGAGAGAAGGAGAGGTGATCACAGAAGCAGAGGTCAGAGAGAAGGAAGTTGAAGCCCTTCTGGCTTTGAAGATGGAGGAGGGGCCACAAGCCAAAGGGTGAAGGTGGCCCCTGGACGCTGGGAAATGCAATGGGGCAAATCTCCCCTAGAGCCTCCGGAAGATCCTCTGAGCCCAGGAACTGTAAGGTAATGCATCCCTGTTACTTCTGCCACAAAGCTCATGATTATTTGTTACAGCAACAATAGAAATTAGATTTCTATCTTGCCTGCCAGGAGCCGATGGAGCCATTTTTGTGATTTTACAACATTGTTCTTTGACTTAGTTTTCTTCTATGTAATTATTTTTGTAAACTTCAGAAGGTTAGTTGAGGTTCATCATACAGCTCATCACAATAAAATTCCCATCTTCTGCTTGTTTCCTGCCCATCCAAAGCCTAGATTCTAGATTCAGACTGAAACTGTACTTTTGACATTTCTTATATAATAATAACTGACAGCTGTCTATCATGGACAGCTTTGTTTTGACTTCATTTTTTAGCACCCCTAGAAAGCATTTTTCCTTTTCTACCAGTGTGTGAGGAGATACCTACATATCCTCTGTAAAGACCTATTATTTAATGTTAAAAATCACCCACTTAGCACTAACCATGTGCCAAACACGGTTTCATAGGCAGAAAATGCAGCAATTAATAAACTACAGATACGTGCATTTACACAGATAAGCACTGGACACAAAAAAGACCAAGGGGTCCAAAGAAATACACAGTGGTACCTGTAAAAGTGCAAAGACATTGGAAGGCTGGTCTTTGCCGGGAAGGCTTTCACAAAGAAGATAAAACTTCATGCGGGCCCTCATTTATTCAGATTTTTCTCAAGTTCAGGAAAACATTATAAGTAAGGAGTTGTGGTCATTTAGGTACAAGGCATATTTTAGAAATGACATGGGGTCATGAGATGGTTAAAACACCATCACACACACCACCAGCACTCCCAAAGCCAGCCGCTGGAAAAGACTTCTGCTCCCAGTGCAATCCCATTTAGTTCTGGTGATCCTTCCTGGAGTCACCGTGAGAGAGGTGTCAGACTGGAAGGGGATCCTTGAGATGACTGTTTACTCAGCCTGGGCTGTTTTTTCAAGGTATGCTTTGCTTTGTTTTCAAATAGAACGGAAAGAAAAAGGAGAAGTTCCTTGGGGTTCCTTGGGACTCCTTCCTAAATCCTATTCCTAAATTCCTGAATCCTATTCCAAAACAGCTTCTGATGAGGAACGGAGGAGGAGGAGAAGAAAGGGAAGGGAATACACAGGGAGAGCATCTAACTTTTCACGTCACCTCTTTAACACCAGCGGCAGGAGGGGACTGTGTCAGGTTAACCACATGAAATAGTCATTTTGTAAGTAAAAATGGTCAAATATCAGCAATTTAATGTGGTTAAACCTATCCTTCTCCTCTACTCTCCTGTTCCCCCTTGAGACGAGCTTCCCCTGGATGCCTCTGGCCCGACGTCATCTCAGGTGCAACACAGCCTCGAGGGACAGCACCTCAGCGGAGGCAGCATTAGGCGGTGTGGTCCCTGCACACACCCGCCAGGGGCCCTCGTGGCTGCAGCCTGAGGGGCACACAGTCTGCGTCAGTCGCGGCTGAAATGCTATTCCCGGCAGCAGCATCCACGAGGACTAGTGGCAGCATGTGGGGAAGTACAAAGAGTGCCAGTTGCTCTACAGAACCTGTGTTTCAAGGAAGAACCCCCTCAGAGATGCTATGGAATCTCAGCACTGCCGTGTGAATAAAACATTCTTCTGTCCTTATGATGCGGGAAAGGAAATTTTGGAACATGAAAAATGCTGTACTTCTCAAATCTTATTTCTTTTATTTTAATGTTTATTTATATAGTTTTGAGACAGAGAGAGAGAGAGAGAGAGAGAGAGAGAGAGAGAAAGTGGGGGAGGGGGAGAGACAGAGGGAGACAGAGGATCTGAAGCAGGCTCTGAGCGGTCAGCGCAGAGCCCAGCGTGGGGCTCGAACCCATGAGCCATGAGATCCTGACCTGAGCTGAAGTCAGATGCTTAACCAACTGAGCCACCCAGGTGCCCCTCAAATTTTATTTCTTAAATGCCCAATTTGTACGGGGAAATTTAAAGCTAGGGATAAACATAGTAAAGCACAGTTAACATACAGTCTCATTTATTGTTCTGCAGTTTTGTTTACATACATGTGTCTCTGTGTGTATACACACACATATATACAACATACACATATATACATATATATATCTGCTCCTCTAGTCAGTATTTACATTTGCAAAGCTTTCCAAAGGCAATCCTCTTGAAAACTGGTATAGATGTGCATGCTATCCACAGAAGAGTCAACGTGCCTGTTACTAAGTTAGCAAACTGACAAGAGTATTGGTGGGCATCTCATGATGGCCTGTTAAAATACAATAAAAATGAAAGTAAACTATTTTTTTTACTCCCAGTGCTAGCTTATCTTTTGTAAACAATTTTTTTAATGTTTATTTATTTTTGAGAGAGAGAGAGAGAGAGCACGCAAGCGAGGGAGGGGCAGAGAGAGAGAGGGAGACCCAGAATCCAAAGCAGGCTCCAGGCTCTGAGCTGTCAGCACAGAGCGGACACGGGGCTCGAACTCATGAACCGTGAGATCACGACCTGAGCCCAAGTCGGACGCTTAACCGACTGAGCCACCCAGGCGCCCGTAAGTGCTATCTTATCTTAATTAAAAAGTTTGGGACTAACATTTCGAGAGACAGGCAGAATGACAATAAGCACTTCTGTCATCCTCCAAAGTGCAGAGCTTATAAACTAGGGGAGGACAAATTCTGCTGTACAGTCATGACAAGATCACATATCAGAGCACACTTAGCCTAAGGTGGCCGCTGAGGGGACAGGCAAATGGTCCAACGCTTACTGTTGTACCCAGACCACGATGGTTTGTACTTAATGGTTCAAGATTTGGAATAACAGAATCATAAAACAATAAGAGTAGAATAATGAAAGGCATTTTATTTATTTACCAAGGGCCCAAATCGCAAGAAAACCTTCGGGGAGGAAATTCACATGGGGCATATTGTTGTCATTAAGTATAATACTTTTCCTCCTTAGTATATTACAGAGTTGCTCTCATCGATGAAGGAATTGCTTTTTAGAGCAATAAAACCCAATGGAATAATTCAATTTGTTCACGTTAGCGGTGGGATTTTCCAATAATGAATTGCATTTCCTAAGGAAAAAAAGAGGGTCCATTTTCATAGCTGTGAATGGGGATTAAACCAATATAAACTTCCTTCCCTGTTCAGGCAAGTAATTTAGTGACAACAGAGCACTTTCCCTTTGTGGTCAAGTAATGAGAATGGAGAGGGATTTAAGAAACTCCGAGAGAAACCACATTTCAACTCTGCTCTCGCAGGGTGGTTAGTATAAGCAGCACTGGGGCCATTCCAGGGAGTCTGGAGTCAGGAGTCTTTTTTTCTGCTTCTTTTCTCACTTGCCTTCCTCACTGAGTTTTTCAAATTCCCCTTTCTCGCTAATGGCTTTATTTAAAGAGACAACATTAAAACTGAGTACTAAGATGCCAGCCAATAGCAGTCTAAAAGATGCTGGTGATCGCCTTGGAAGAAATGGGAAATGCAGCCAAATAAACGGAGATGGTAACGGTTGTGTTCTTCAGAATTACAATGGTGATCTGATAGCTGTTCCAGGGACACTTGCTATAGTTCTCGTCTGCAGTGTCCTTTAAAATACATTAAAAGATGCAAAAGTGCAGTAGCACTAGCGGAGAAAATTACCGACTGAAAACATCACTGGTCTTTGTCAGAAATTGCCCCACCTGCCAAACAGGGCAATTGAAGAAGGGGTAATTGAAGATGGGGTAATAATACCCAGCATGCCTAGGCTTCTGACGCTCAACACGGCAGAGGCATACTGGATACCGGACAGCTGGGCAGCAGAAATGCCCTCTGGCACACACCCAACAACTTGCTCTCAAGCTTCAGGTCTGAGCAAAAGGGGTTTTGAGGGCACCAGGTAGAATCTCAGAGGAGATGAATCTTCGACGGACAAACATCAGGTATAGAAAAATCCTTCTTTGTTAAACAGTCAGTTAAAACAGTAACAACAGGGGTGTCTGGGTGGCTCAGTCGGTTAAGTGGCCAGTTGTTGGTTTCGGCTCAGGTCATGATCTCACAGTCTGTGAGTTCGAGCCCCATGCAGGACTCTGTGCTGATAGCTTGGGATTCTCCGTCTCCTTCTCCCTCTGCCCCTCCCCCACTCTTGCTCTCCCTCTCTCCCTCAAAATAAGTAAATAACCTTTCAAACAACAACAAATATGTAACGTGGGGGGTCTATGAGAAGAAGTGCTAGCATAAAAGCATCTGCTGTCCTGCAGATGCAACGGAAGTATGCCTTACAAAGGAGGACCCAGAGTACTACACCCCCTGGTGTAATTTCATCATTAAGGGGGAGGGGGTTTGGAAGCCAAATTTCTGCCCTAAAATCCTAAGTTTTCCATCTACTGGTTATGGAGCCTATTGGGACTCCGATTCCTCATCCGTGAAATGAAGAGGGTAACGGCACCATGTGGTGCGAATATTAAATAAATTAAGACACATAATTTCCTTGACAAACTCAGGGTACACCGTTTGCTGTCACTGTCATCAGCAGCAGTAGCAGCATCACCATGATCATCGCCACTACATGAAACTACAGACTACGGAACTCTGGGTTCTCTTAAAATGTCAAGAAAGGAAGCATGGATTTTTATAAAATACGAGATTTAAAAAAATTGCAGGGGAGGGGATCTGGCCAAGGTGTTGAAAGGCAACTGGCAGAGAAGCAATTCATGCAAGAAAATAAACACGATTGCCTGAGTAAATGAAAATGTGCGTTTAAGGCAAGGAAAACACAGAATGGACAGTGTGCAGAGAGGTACCCTGAGGCCGAGGAAAAGTTACAGATAATTGGTAGGAGAACAACTAAGTAACGAAGATCAAATTTAAAAACTGGCAATCTTATCTACGACAAATCCACTAGTCCCAGGAAAGCAGACAGGAAAACAAAACAAAGCAGAACAGATCCGTAATACTACATCTCTATGATGCCAGAATGGTTTCCCCTCTCCTGTATAGACTTTTTAACAGTTGAGCAAGCAGGAGACTATCTTCTTGTTGATGTATGTATACACACACATATACACACACATACACACACATCCATGTACCATATGTATATATACATCCAGAATTAAATCAATATTGTATTATAATTGTATATTATAATTGGTGGGATCTTAAAATAGAAAAAAGAAAAGTTCAGTAAACACTTTCTTGAACTGAGGCACCTGGGTGGCTCAGTTGGTTAAGGACCCAACTTCGGCTCAGGTCATGATCTCGCAGTATGGGACTCTGAGCCCCACGTAGGACTCTGTGCTGACAGCTCAGAGCCTGAACCCTGCTTCGGATTCTGTGTCTCCCTCTCTCTCTGCCCCTCCCCCATTCATGCTGTCTCCTTTTCTCTCTCAAAAATAAAATAAACTTTAAAAATATTTAAAAAAACAAACAGAAAACCCCACTTTCTTGAACTAAGAAAAATCAGTCAACAGGAAAAGATTCATCTGTGTTCCAGAAAACAATATTAAGTGTAAAGAGACACATAACTATCTATGCACATACCAAGATTTTAAAATGTCAAGACTAAAGCAAAATATTCTCATCAAAAGTGAGACTGGGAATGTTGCTAACACTTTACGTCTGTAAAAAAGGAAAGTGATCTGAGGTACAGGTGAAAAAAAACATTTCATTATGTTAAGTCTGGATGACGGGTCTCCCTTTGTCTAATTATACTAATCTTTGGACAGTGGCATCGATTTGAAATATCTTACAGTTAATAAAAGCAGACCTTTCTTGCTCAAACTCTTCTTTCTCAACTTGTAAACTCCAGAAAAAAATTTGGTCAAACTTGTTTCTGAAAGAAATAATGGTTGCTTTCTCATGAATTCTGTACACAGCCAGATGGCTTTCAGATTTAAGGCAACAGTAAGTCTTGCTTGGATATGCAAGGTCTCTGAAAATATATCACCCATGTACTAGTTCTAAAAATTTATGCAAATCTATTCCCAGTTCTAAGCTAGGGGAATCAGAGGCAAAATCTAAAGCATGGGAATGTCAAAGTGTAAATGGACCGGGGTAAGCAATTAAACAAGCTACACCCATAAAATTACATTCAAATCACAGCTGTAAATAAAGTTGCAAAGCCAAACGTGAATGTGAAAAATAATTTTTGAAAGAAAAATCTTTCCATAACAAGGAACAACTTCGTGATAAACATTATGAAGTAGTCATAACCAGGGTCTAAACTCTCTACCACACAAGGGTTAGCCAGGAGGTGGGTAGGGAGAAGTAAAAACATTCTAAATCTCTCATCATACAGTAAAGAGGAAAGAAAACCATGGTTCTTCAGTTGTGTCATTAGAGCGAATAAAGCTTTTCTACCTTCCAGAAATGTACCCTTCTCATCACTGGAAAGAATAAAAGCAAAAAAAAAAAAGATTAGGCAAACAGTAAGGCACATAAAACATGAAATGTATAAAATAATATGACAGAAGTCAGTCCAAACATTTTGGCTGAGAAAGAAAATCGATGTGGGAACAAGGTTTAAAATCCCCTTTAAAAATGAAGACTTGAGGAATTTGTTTCAAAAGTCCAACTGTAAACTGTTTTACAGGGAAACAAGAGGACAGATAAACAGTAAGAAGGAAAAAATATAAAAGCTAATATTTACCAGGCAACCACAGATAAAAAAGAAAACAGAGGTGGCAAAAATAACTGAAAGCAAATTTGAACTAAAGACAAAGGAGAAAGAATATAATTTTCATTATTAAAAGTTAAAATCCTTAAATTAATCAACACATAGGTGACAATTCTGGTAGTATTTCAATAAATCAAAAATTTAGAAATTAAAAAAATGGACAATATCAAAATTCTGTGAGAATTACATCTTGCTCAGTTTTTGACAGATGAAGAATTTTCAAAAAGCAAAGAGACAAAAGATTTGAATATTATAAATTGGGTAGAATTGAATAAATACATATTTAACTTCGTATTGCACAAAGCAGCCATCATAGAATTGTTATAAACCTTGATCCAATAATAAGCTATCAAAAGCATTTCTTTAATCCTTAAAAAAGGAAGGAAATGTGAATGCCATCGATTCTGACCAACCATAATGCAATAAAACCAGAAATTAATAATGAAAATATAAGCAAACATACTCAGTCACTTGGAAATCTAAACAAAATAAACAAGGCAAAACAAAAAATAAATTTCTGCTAAAGAGCCCTCAGATAGAAAATTTAAAATTTACACACTATTAGAAAAATTTTTAGAACTTTTTTCCCTTAAAGGAACAAAATATTAAAATACAACCTGTAACAGTTTATAAATGGGTAGACTTATTAAGCAATGAATAAAAATGACAGTATATATGACAGTAAATTTTTGACATATTTATGACAATAAACAAGACAAGAAAACAGGAAGATCTAAGAGAGAATAGAAATTATAGAAAAAGGAAACAAAAATAAACTCAGAAATTAAGTAATGAACAATTTGGGGGCTAGAAAACTAAATCAAATCAAGACAATGAAAACCACAAAGGCAACACAAGCAAAAACAAACAAGTGGGACGACATCAAACTTAAAAGTAAATTTGAGCTAAATTTCTTCATACAGCAAAGAAAACCTTCAGCAAAATGAAAAGGCATCCTACCAAATGGGAGAAAATGTTTGCAAACCATATATCCACTAAGGGGTTAATATCTAAAATAGAGAAGGAACACATACAACTCAGCAGCAAAAAGACAATTAAAAATTGGGCAAAGGACTTAAATAGACATTTTTCACACACACACACGGCCAACAGGTATATGCAAAGATGCTCAACATCATTAATTACGACGAGATGCAAACCAAAACCACAATGAGACATCATCATACACCTGTTAGAACGACTATTCTCCACAAGACCAGAAATAACAAGGATTGACAAGGTTGTGCAGAAAAGGAATCCTGGTGCGCTGCCGGTGGGAATGCAAACTGGCACAGCCACGATGGTAAACAGTATGGAGGTTCCTTAAGACATTTAAAATAGAACTACTAAAATAGAACTGGTAATCCCACTTCTGGGTATGTATTCAAAGAAAACAAAATCACTCTCTCAAGGAGATGTGTGCACTGCCATGTTCACTAATGATGCCTGCACTGCATTATTCACAGTGGACACATTATTCACAAGGTGGACACAACCTAAGTGTTCATGGACGAATGAATGCATAAAGAAGATGTGCAGTGAGAATACAATGGAATATTATTCAGCCTTTAAAAAGAAGGAAATCCTGTTGAGACAGCACTGACGAACCTGGGGGGTATTATGAAAATAATAAGTGAAATAAGCTAGAGAAATACAGAAGTGGCTTCCAGGGGCTGGTGGGTAGGTGAAACAGGGAGGTTGGTAAAAGGGTACAAAATTTCAGCTACAAGATGAATAAGGTCTGAGGGTCGAATGTATAACACGATGACTGCTGCTGATAACACCATATTGTATAACTGAAATTTGCTGAGAGTAGAATTGAAATGTTCTCACCAAAAAAAAAAAAAAAAAAAAGCGCAACTATGTGAGATGATAGGATAGGATAATTAACTAGATGGGGGATCCCTTCACAATGTACATATATCAAATCATCACCTTGTGCGCTTTCCCTTACAATCTTTTCAATTATACCTCAGTAGGTCTGAAAACAGTGAAAACAAACTAAAAAGTAGTAGGAAAGATGACTTTCTTAATAGGCTTCTATGTAAGTTGTACTGGTTTTTCTTTTTTCCTTATACCCTCCACACTTGAAAAAAAAAAACAAAAAACTTATAGGTACTGATCAGTCCGTAGTATATAATTTGTTCCTGAGCACAGGAAAATGCAAAGTTAATCAGTATATTTGGTGAAAGGGACAAAACTCTAGTATCAAAATCTGAACGAGAAGGAAAAAAATCAAAGACAAGTTTCCTCATGGCAATCGATGTGAAAACGTTTTAAGCAAAATCTCAAGAAATTACATTTAACTTACATTAAAAGAATCACAAGCCAAGAATTCACAGGGTTTGCTACCAAGAAGTAAGGCTGTTTATACATTTGGTCATCTATGAATTAGATTACTTAAATAGACGTAAAAAAAAAAACTTTAGGTGAAATAGCATCAGTAGTAATCTTCCTTAAACAGGATGAAAAACATCTCTCTATATACCTTAAGCCAACGATCATTGTTCAGTTTATGGAGTAACATCAGAAGCACTGCGATTAAAATCAGTATTGTGAAAGAATCCTTAGTCCTGTGCCTACACAGCTCTCTCAGGCCCCAAGAATCAGCTGCTCTTCCCACAGCCCTTCCCTGACACTCACCCTTGGGACAGTAGGTGTTGCTCAGATCTGTGTTTCGGGGGGTAGAGAGGGTTATTTCCTTGTCTTCCAAAGCAACTGTGTTCCCGTCCCTTTGTGGAACCCAGACACTTATTCCACTTCCCATGGCTTTGGTCTTATTGTGCCTCCTCTGAAGAGTGGTCACGTCAGAGGACACGTAATATCATAGGCCCCTCTTCGTTTTTCCCCTAGCCTGCCCTCATGCTGCGGAGACGGGGCCTTCCTCTGCAATCCATATGTCCCGCATATTTCAGCAGCAGAGTGTGTATGGCCCATGTCTCTATAGCCCAAATCTCATTTGAAGAACCCTTCCGGTTACAGTCGTAGTTTCCTAAAAAGGTTTGGGTAAAGGGATGTGCTTTTTCACATCCTTCTTTATCAGACAGTACTAAGAAATGAGGTCCAAGAATTTCCAGAGTATGTTTATCATCCCTATGGTCTCTCTGCCCTGAATATTCAGGCCTAACATGTAAGTACACATATTTTTCCAACCACCTGTAAATTAAAATACGGCAGAAACTACAATATATGCCCACTAACAGTAGGTATGGAAGAATTCTTCCCAAACCCCAATCCCATGCGTATCCTCCCTGGTAAAGCTCGACCGCTTCCAGTCTCCACAGAATGTGTAGGAATCGATCCTTCCTCAGTGAACAAGGAACTGCTTTCCCCTGACTCACTGCTATGTTCTTTTATGTAGCTATTCACAGACTTAAGATTTACAGCCCTTGAAGATAGGAACCTTATCTTACCCTTCCTGACTCCTGTTAGATTGAGCACATTTTCTTCTACTTAGCAGGCTGAATAAATATTTGCTAAATGGATTTAAAAATGAAAATTGAGCTGCACGAGTTCACCCCATGTCAGATTTCTCAGCAGGTTAGATGTCAGGCTTTCTAATTAGAAAGATGGTCATCTCTGTGCTGTCGGACTAGACGAGAGAGTCCGCAAAATGTGTGTGTGGTGAGGCGGTGGGTGGGTGGGGGCAGCATGACCGTCTGAAAACACCGGGATTATTCAACTTGGTAAAGAGAAGGCTTAGGAACAGGATTTCAGCTTATGAAGAAGAGATATAGAGAGACAGCATTTATTTCCATGTAGAAGGCCCAGTGGACATGAGCTAATGGGATTACGTTCGACTGGGAAGAATCTAGATCAGGCAGAACATAGAGTCCTCCACTCGGTGTCAAAGGATTTAGACAGCCGCCCTGTAGATTTTTCCTCGAAAGCTTTTTAAATAGAATTGCCATCTCTCCATTCAGAAGGGTTTCAGTGCAGGCCTTCCTGGGAGAGTACTGGTCAGTCGAGCACCACATTGTATTTACAGTTCTGAGAATCTAGGATATAGACGACGTCAAGGATGAGTTTTGCAACAACTTGGCTCTAGACAATCTAATTTTCTTTTTAAACGCAGAGCCAAAGTGAAGCTGTTAGTCAAGTTTCTAGTCTGGGTTTACCTATGTTGCATTTAAAAGTATTAGCCAGAGTGTGGCACTGCCTCTTCTACACATCTGAGAAGTGTTGAGGGGTGGGTGACTGGAGAGAGACAGCAGCAGCCAGCATTGTTTTCCATCCTTGCGTGGAACTGGATTCTCCAAGCCTCTTCCTTAAATGTTCAGCCGTTTTAGAAGAGTGACAGTGTTTACTTTCCATTAGGAGGAAGTACAGGGCTATGCAGACTTGGAATTGACTGTTTTCCTTGGATTACCTACAGGATAATTACCCACAGGTACAATCAGCCCCGTTATTCCCTGGACATGAAGAGACAAGGACTTCATGGTCCCCTGTGCATCTTCACAAAGCCAAAAGGATCTGGAATAGCCCTGGGAGTTGGGAAAAGTACGCGATAAAATCTTCATTTGTTTCTTCAGACAATGCATTTGAGGGCAGTGGGAGGGACTCCACGGTAAACCAGTCAGAGTTCTTCATTTTCCCTGACCCTGACCTTCCCCCAGAACACGACAGAGACAAGGTGGTGCTGGGACAAAGCCAGAATGTCAGGTACAGCTCTCTCATCGGTGCATTTGAGGGAAAGAAAGTCATGTGTTCTATCATAAACAATGATGTGACCTCAGTTCTAATTAGAAACAAACACTCTCCTCCACAAGTAGATATGTACTGTTCTTCAGAAAACCTTCCACTCACCCAAGATGAGGAGAGTCTGGTCAGCACCCACCATACCTTGCGAGAGCTCTGGCCAAAGGCGACGTACTTCACAACCGTGGAAGGTGCTTACCAGGTCAGAGTCGTTGGTCTTGGCCTGCCCGTTTGGTCATTTGTATACAAGACCTTTATGTACCATCCTACCCACAGAGGAGACAGAAGCCCCAAACCGCAGGCTCGCCAAGGTGAACGGACAAGAAGAGCAGAAGGTAGCACAGAAGCGCAGGCTAGACTCGAGGTTTTGTTAAAGGGAACTGGTTCACACACATAGGAGGTATTTATTTGCTTGGTGTCTTCCTCTGCCTTCAGGAGAGTAACTCTTAGTCCTCAGAGACTCACAGAAAGGTCTGTGGTTTATATCCCAAACCCTCAATGTACCAGAGGACAAGGCAACTCTTGGGCGCATGGTGATTGACATTGACATTGCAATCAATATTCTTCCCTCTAATTTAGGGATAAAGGATCCCAATATAGTCACACTGTGTGAGTGTGGAGGGGGAGCTTCTGGGCTCCTTACACTGGACGGTGTAGGGGTGGTAATCATTCTGTGTACAGTTGGGAGCTCCCTTTTGGCATGCCACCAATCTCAATATTTTGGATTGCCTGAGCTTCTTGTGAAGGCAGGGAGGCCCAGTGACCCATTGTTGGTCTTTCCTCTATCAGACATTCCCCTTGGTCTGTGAATCTTCTACCTTGAAAAGGCGCATCTTTAGTGGCATACTCTGGTTCAGGCTGCTGAAAACCAGGTCTTTCCTTGTTGAATGACTAAAAGAGACACATGCAATCAATTAAGGAAGCCAGGGGCTGGACCAGGCCTGTTGAATATAATAGGCATAAAGTAAAATTGGTGGGTGGATGGATGGGTGGAAGGATGAAGAAGCGAGTGCACGCAGGGCGTACCCAACTGGCCCTACGATGGGAGTGAACTGGCTCCCTCCAGATTCTTCCATCTATTCAAAATATTTTTAGTCACACTGCCTTGAAGGTTGGGAAGAAGAAAGGTTGAATTACTGCTTGCCTACGTCACTGAAGTACCGCCATTTTGCCTATTCATGGTCTCTATCAGTTGCTCACCTACATGGAGCCGTACCTGGGAGTTTTTAGCCATACAGTGGATTAGGACTCTTCTGAAAGGGATGTGTAAAACTGCTCACAGAGAAGAGTGGCGTAAATAAACTTTCCAGATGCCATTCTGCTGAGCATGCAAATTTAGGACTGTCAAGGAAGGATCAATCTGCACACACACAAATACACATACATACATAGACGTATAAATGCTGACTGAACACAGCTACGCTTTAGGAAAAGCATCTCTTAATTTATACCTGAAATTTCACCTTCATATAAAGGAATGTATGATGATGATTCTCTCTTGGCAGCATTTTAGTAGGAGGAAGGAAGCAGAGGAAAACATGGGAGAATTAATCCTTTAAGTGGAGGTTCATTCCATGGAGCAGGAAACCTGGTATATGTAGGGAGGGCAGTGGTCAGTGAAGAGCCATTTCCATGTTTTATGAGTTTGTCTTGAAGCCATCAGAAAACCTAAGTGGTCAAACTGCATTAAAACTGATCGGCTTTATAAAATGCAGTACTTTTTACCACATCTCACTTGTGGTAGGATATGATCGTTCACGTGTGTGAATCTTCACCCCGTGAGAGGACAGTGAGAAAAGGCACCTATGGTGCAACTACTTTCTTGTCAGTGGCGGGCCTCTTTGGGCCAAGCTGGGGACTCTGGGTCTGAAATAGTAACTGTAGAGTTAAATGAAATCTCACCAGACTGGCCCCATTGTGGGAGCTTCCTCCAAAGCATCACCCTGCTTCTCACCAGTTGGCATTTCCCCCGCCATATTATGGAAGAAGGCATCTCTCCTGTTGGTATTCAAATGGAAACTGATGTTGGGTTCACTTCTAAGACACTGATGTAAGTGAGGCTTTTTTTATATGGCCCTTTGCTCCAACCCAGAGATTAAAATGAGCCTCAACATAAACCATCAGGAAGAGGCATAAAAATGATTCTAAACCTCACCTATGCTCAGCTGACACCCGTAAAGCACAATTGTGTTTTAATGATAACACTTTGGAATGGCTCAGGTAAATATAGTGCCATATGCAAAGCTTTCAGATCCCCACAAATGCCACCAGTACTTATGATCCCTGTGGGTAGGTTTTCTCTCGCTGTGCTCAAGTCTGAATGGAATATAAATGCACCATTAAATCTGTCCTAGAAGTACAGAGAGCGGCCGTTGCATAGTTAAGTGAAAAAGGCAGCATTTTATGTCTGATAGAGCAGTCATCTTGTAAAGAACAAATTGGTAGAGAGAGACAGGGGAAAGCGATGTATGGAGAGTGGCCTCAACAGGATAGGCAGATGGAAGTCTAAATTCTTTTATAAATTCCTTTTAAATAACATATTTTATTGAGCTGTTAGAAGAAAAATGCAGATTCTTTCTGAAGCTTGGAAATAAGGTGCCTATCCCCAGTCTCCTACTCCTACACACACTCACATCAAAGCCACTATGATCACCACCACCATTGTTAGTAAGAGGGGGGAAAGAATAGAAACAAGAATAAAAGTCATCTTTCACTACAGCAAACAAAGCAAGTTTAGCTTGTCACAGTGAATGATGAATGGCTAGCGATCACTTTCCCAGAAAGAGAGAAACCAAAGATTGTGTATCAATTTTTATAATTTTAAAGCTGAAAGATGGTAACTCTGCAGAAATGGAGCAGACTATATAAAAATCCTCTCTGAAAATGTGATTACACATAAAAATCCATGAAAACGTACAAAGTGATAGATGAACCAAAACAAAACAAATGCGGTTTTTTATCCTTTTGGAACAGAGCAGAAATGGCACATGTAGAGAGAATGGCTTTATTTTGTATTTTTAAAAGAAATATTTGGGGCTTAATTGAATTATACTTGTGGTGGGAATTGAAATATTCAGACAGAATATTGGGTTTTATTTTAAACTGAGTTCTATACTGAAGAGATGGAGAAAGAACCACTGTGAAATATTAGCAGTGAAGTTGACCCATTTCACTAAACTAAAAAAGCCGCGCGCATAAGAAGGAAGTACCCTTTCTTCCTGTGCTCTCCTAACCCCCAAAGGGTCTATAGTCAGTATTCTTGGTTAATTCTGACAAGGAAATCCTCTTGGATCTTTTCTAATTTAATCCAGTTTACATCTGATATTTATTTCTTGAGATTAACCAAAATGAACGCTTTTTTGTGTGGCCACCCTGCTAAATCTGTGTTCTTCCCACAGACACCTTCGATGTCACAACATCAATGAATCTGGAAAGTATTTCGGGATGTGTGTTTCATTTTGCTTATTCCTTAGAAGTTATCAAGTTAATACCAAATTCTATACACCACACCTTACCAGTATATATATTTTATTCATTTTAAGTTATTTTGTTTGCATTGGGTCTTCAGGGATTTCATGATGTCCCCCACAGGTAAGTTTAACCAATGGTACTTCATAATAAAATGTACTTAATCTTTTTACATTTAGAAATTACACCAATAATTTATATTTCTTTAATGATTATGGGTGATGGGGAAAAAAATGCCTTTTTCTCTTGAAAACCTCAAAAAGCTTGTGTCAGAAGTCGTTAGAGGTCTGCTTATACTGTTCAACTCAATAATATGGACACTGTTGTATAACATAGTGAGGTGTTTTCTTTATTCTGCAGTCTGGGTAAAGTAACCTGAAAGAGAGTGGTATGGCTTTTAATATACAATTTCAATGTATAATTTATATCAACTAGGTTTAGGGAATATACAGAGGCTAGGTTAACATCATGCCAATCAAACTTGTATTTTAAATGGCCATAAGGAAAAAGAAAACACCCCACAGGTCAACTTTGCTTCTAGCACACCATTTCCTCCACACCCTCAGAAAGGTGGCTGGACATGAGAGAGGTTCTGAAAATCAACCATCAGGACTCAGGAAAAACAGAAGTGGACAGAGACTATGAGGGCGGGAAGATGAATTCCAGAGTGAGGTTGAGGTGGAGATTAATAAGCCTTTGGCTCACTGCTAACTTCTTTAATGTACGACAACTCTAAACCTTGCCGAAAACCCTACACATGCTGTATAAACTTACAGCCCTCAGCGGCCCCAAGTTGTATTGAAGAGACCTGGTGAGACCAACAATATGCTAGGAGCATGGGGGTACCTGTTATAAACAGTCTGAACTGCAATTCATCTTACTAAACACCTTGGACAACATCCAGCTCGAGAATCATAAAACACCTCGGAATACAAGATGCTGTCACTGAAGAAAGCCTGTTTGCTTATCAAAGAAAAGGCAACCAATTAATAGTTTTATTACTAATACCATTACCCCAAGGGCTAAAATTAGGTTTATTTATTTATTTTAAGTTCAGCCCACTAAATTCCGTGCTAACACACAACAAGGTACAGCTCGTATTACAAATGAATAACTTAATTAAAAAACATTGATTTTGCTCATTGACTGCTGCAAATTTTATTAAATATTAATGATAACATTTTGTATTTTTTATACTAGTCATGAAAGTTTTATGTGCTCTCTCCCCTACAGCAGCCTTAGATTTTATGACAAACTCTTAGGCAGCTCAAAGTACAAACATAAATATTGCATTGGCCAGCTTGGTACAATATATGTGTATACATAAGCCAATGAGTGCATGTGTGTGCATTTACCCGAATATGCACCGAGTTAGGAGCGCTGACTCGACGAAGTGAGGGAGAAACTTGAACAGTTGAAGTTTGCGTTTTATTTTAATTGCCAAGATGGGTCACCCAGAAGCTACTGGAAGAAGCACCCTGTGAAGTGGGACCTCAGAACCCTAAAGCCAAGTGTGTTTTCTCCCCAGAGTCTATGTGTCACACAAAGCACATACATCACTCCGGAAACAATGTGATTTTACAAGAGGTTTCAACAAAAGGACAACATTCTACTCTTTCCTCACCCAAAGGGGCCCAAAAAACCAAAAAGCTCACCAGCCTACAAAAGAGCCTTTACAATTTCAGTAGAATTTTTTGTTAATGTTTCCATCGATTTATTTTACATGTGTAGAGTCCGCAGAACTTTGGACTTTTATCAGTAGTCTAGATTGACCAGAAATAACCCTTATCTTGCTCCCCCAAGTTCTCAATGGAAACCGTAAATGTTTGGAGTCAGCTGACAGCAGTGTGAAGTGAATCAGATGACATGTTATTTGGGATGTGTTTTCCATTATTTGGAACTTTCTACTTACAATTTTGTGCAGTGTTAGCCAAACATCACTACTTGGAACTTCTGCAGCGCATTTCTTCCCTCTGTATCTTTCTCAAAGTCATTTAAACAATCAGGAATGTAAGTCACTTCCTCAAAACACCTCAGAGGTCAGAGGGTCAGGTCAGGCCTCGGAGTTATCCAAGTCTTTCCAAAACTTAACAAACTTCCTTAGGAATACAATCATAGCAACCCAGATTTGAAAACAAAGTTTGAGTGTTATTAAGTACGTGTTAAAAAAAAAATCCAGCCATATTATATCTATGTAGTTTGCAAATGCCCTCCTAGAAAAAGGTGAGGGAGGGAGACAGGGTAGGAGGAACACTTCCCAAAGGGAAAGACCTCACATGAAAAACATTAAGCATTTTTTAAAAGCGAGGAATTAAAAGGCAGACCAGAAGATCTTTAAAACATATGCTTTTCTTGAAATGCAAAATATGTTTTTGTAAAACATCGATGGAAGGTAATATGTGGAAGGGAATTTATTCAGTTTTGTGGTTACTGGTGACCTAAATACGCTTGGGTGCTTCAGCGGTGGGTCCATTATTCACTGTGTAGCCCCTCTCTCGTGCGCCTCTTCCCCAGGCCCAACTGCCCCTCTGGGCTCTGGAAAGTTGAGCCCTAAGACTGCATTTCCCAGCCCTTGACAGCTGGCCCCTGTTGGGCTGGGCCGATGACAGCAGCTGGAGATAAAAAATAAGGGCAGAAAGAGAGAGAGATGGGACTATTTCTTCCCTGCTGCCCCTTACTTTGGGCTGAGTTATTGAGTTTCTGGCACGTTTGCCTCTTTGGGAGAAACCGTGCCCCGTGCTCACTCCTGGGGCCTCCTTCTGCCTGAGGTCTCTGGGCGCCTCCACAACCCCCCCGCGGGCCACACACCCACAGCCCTTCATCAGAGCCTTGTAAATCTGAATTTCTTTCTTTCTTTCCTTTCCTTCTAGGACCTGCCTAACAAGACAGGAGTAGCTGTAGCTCCTACTAGGTGTCCCTTCCCGGGTGTGTGATGCAAAACAACAACTCCAGATATCAGGTCACAGGTGGGTTTTGAGAAAGGAGCCTTCTATAGAAAGTCAGGAGATGCAAGGAGGTGAAACAGTCACCCATCGACATTAGATCCGCTGCATACATTTTCCTGTGAACTTGGAGATACACAAAATGCCACGCCGCTCCGTCAGGATTATTTCCCTTTCTGTTGTGGAGCAGTTTCCTTCCCTGGTGACGGTGACAAGGACTCAGGAAAAACAAAACAAAAACCCCCAACCATTCCTTGTAATGGCATTTGGTGCCAGGCCCCAGGGCATGTGCTGTGTTAAGTCTGACACATTTTGAAAGGAACTAGTGTCCCCAACTCAGCTTGACTGTGAACCGGGTCTATATAGCCACCTTTAGTCCTCCCAGGGAATAAATTAAATCTGCATCTTGACTGTGTTGCCTGGAAGAGATTTTTAAATTATTTATGGTGCAATAGCAGGGAGTTGCTCTTCTCTGCGAGCTGGGGGTGGGGTGGAGTGCATTCTGCCTCTTGTCTACTCCAGGCCACTGCGTTCCCGAGTCCAGCAATGTCTAGAGAAAAATAACAAGGCTGGAGGCAACCGAGATATATTAACACAAAAGAGGCAGTAAATCACTTTTCACTGTTTGGAGACAGCTCTTGGGCTGTCAGGGCTGCCTCTTTGCTCCGGTCTGCCTGGGATAGTGTGGATGTTTGCTGATGTCCGGCTGGGGAGGGCTGTGCAGGGGACGGGCTAGAAGGACCACATGGATTCAAGGGAGAAGTTTTAAAAATGGGAATAAGAAGCAACTCAAGCATTTGGAGAAGGGATTTTGCAAATTTGGAGACTCCTCCTTCCAAGTTTTGACCTTAGTTCGTATCATACGGAGTGTCAAAACAGCTTTACGTTGAGCATCAGAAGACCTGACTGTTTACACAGGGCTGGTTCAAGGGTGGATTTCTTTTTCTTTCCTTTTTTTTTTTTTTTTTTAATGTTTATTTATTTTTGACAGAGAGAGAGAGAGCACAAGCGGGAGAGGGGCAGAGAGAGAGAGAGAGAGAGAGAGAGAGAGACAGAATCCGAAGCAGGCTCCAGGTTCTAAGCTGTCAGCACAGAGCCCGATGCGGGGCTCGAACCCACAAACTGTGAGATCATGACC
The DNA here is from genome assembly GCF_022079265.1 of Lynx rufus. Classification (NCBI taxonomy): domain Eukaryota; kingdom Metazoa; phylum Chordata; class Mammalia; order Carnivora; family Felidae; genus Lynx; species Lynx rufus. The sequence continues at coordinate 9,910,499 of NW_025814889.1, read as the reverse complement.
AGAGCCGAAGTCGGATGCTCAGCTGACTGAGCCACCCAGGTGCCCCACAAGGATGGATTTCTTAAAGCTTTTCAGAGATTTGCTGGTATTTTGGAAATCCCTGAAGTAGAGAGTCACATGGAGAGCCTCAACGGTGCTTCCATTAGGGTGGACCTTTCCTGTGGACATTTATCCCTTGTGCCCTGATCCCCAAATGGCTTTCACATGAAAAGAAAGCCCAAACTGCTGTATAAATATAGAGAAGATTTAAATGCACATTCCCTGTGGTAACACATTTACACATCCGGGTAAAATTATCTCAGTGACTAATTGCTGATTTTTTTCAGAGATCCATTACCTCATGAGGCAGAATGAAAGCACACGATACGGAGGAGATGTGCAGAAAAAGTGGACACAGCACAGGAGGAAAGAGAGAAGATACCGAAGACTGGCTAGTTCATAAGTTTTCCCAACACCAGAGCTTAGGAAATGTTTTGTCCTACTTGCTTAGAGAGAAATTCTATCCTCAAATGTATACACAAGACCATCTTTATTTCAACTTGTAAGGGATATTGTTTTACCTAACTTAATAGAAATATAGTATACTAGAACCATAATAGAACTATAACAGAAATAAAAATATGCTATATTGACATGAACTTACTCTCGTCGTAGACCTCAAAACTTTTGTCACATCATATCAGATCCCTCCATATCCAAGTTAAGAGGTCAGTTTATTACCTCATTTTGCTAAGAAAGACAATAAGGCATGGAAAAATCGACAATTTTTGCTTTCTTAAATAAGTATAAAGATAGGTAGATGGATAGTTCAGTGACAGAGATATAGAAATAGAGGTCTATGTAGTAGTTTTATTTATCTTGACATAGTATGACTATAACATTCTGACTTTTACATGTGTGGTAAAAATTAATTAGTTCCCTAGTCTAAGAAGAAAGATGCTGAGTTTGGGGTAATATCTAGCATTGCAGTTAGTATGAAAAATGCTTATTATGAAGATCCACATGTTTGTTTAATTTCTCCCCTTTTCTACTATGTTCAAACTTTTTATTGAAGTATAATACACAGAGAAAAGCATACACAATGATGAATTCATTATCTCTATACATTTTTTTTAACAACACAGAGATAAGAGCTTGCTTATAGGCTAAGGCAGGAGATGAGCCTATAGGAAGAAAGCAGATGGAAATAGAGTTTCAGTACTGTGGCAGATCGTACGTCCCAAAGGTGGCCATAATAATACCTCCCATCCCACATGTCTTACAGCCATGCTACCTAGCTAGTCCTTCATCAAGAGGTAGAGTTGATTTCTCCACTCGTACCTGGGTGGGCTCTGTGACCTCTTTGACTAACAGAATACAGTAGACAGGGCATTGTTGTTTCTGGGCACAACTTTTGACTGTTTTGGTAGCTTCAACTTCTGCCACTTGGAAAATCTACTCTTGGCATGCTCCCTCTCAGATCCCAGCATTGGGCTGTAAGTCGCCCAAACCACACGGAGGAGCCATGTATAGGTGCTTCCATCATACTCCAGCCGAACTCCCAGCCAACAGCCTGCATCAGATGCCAGCCACCTGAGCGTGCCATCTAGGGTATCTTGCTCCGTCAAGACCTCAAATGACTGTGGCTCCAGCTAACATCTGACTTCAATAGCATGAGAGAGCCCAGAAAGCAATGCCCAGCTGAGCCAAATCAACCCCCAGACCCATGAGAGATAACAATAAATGGTTTTAAACCCACCAATTGTGGGGGTAGTATGTCAACAAGACACAGATAACTGGAAGAAGCACCGAAATACAGACACAGAAATTTGACTTTCACAGGACGGAAGAGAGACAAGAGCAGAGACAAGAATAAGCAAGATTATAGGTACACTCACAGATCGAATGCGTAAGAGATGAGGTGAGAATCTGGAAGGGACAGCATTTGGTAAGAAAGCAAAAGATGGGCTATCAGGCTTCAGAAAGAGGTAGAGACTTGGAATATCATATGCATGCATCCGGAGACATTCCAGCAAAAGTTACTGACACTTTGAAGACCGTGCTGATGTTGTAAACTATCTATATGAAGAACAACATCTGTGTGGGGCTGGGATTTTCTCCATCTATGTCTGGCTGTTCAGGTTAGAAGAGAATTCATATGACTGGATTGATCTCGGATTGCAGTTTTAAAGAGCAGGTGAGGAAGGAAGGGAGAACACCACAGCTGTGGGTTCTGGTACTTATTGGTTAAAACGATGGATCATGGATTTTAACCTGTGTAGGGAAAGGAAATGAAATTGGGGGGATTATAGAAGTGAAAGAAAAGAAGATATAGAAAATGGAGGTATAAAGCATTAGCTATATGAGAGCAAGGAATGAGAAAGCTGGAGAGAGAAGTTTTGATCCAAAACTAGACCAGTATTGAATTCTTTGATGTACTTGTAATTTTTATGACCTTGGTAATAATTAAGAGTTTTACTTATAAAATATTTAAAGACTAATAGACTAAAAACCCCAGAGGCACCTGGGTAAGCATCTCTTGGTTTCAGCTCAGGTCATGATCTCATGGGTTTTGTGAGATCAAGCCCCATGTTGGGCTTTGAGCTAATGGTGCAGAGTCTGCTTGGAATTCTCCGTCTTCCTCTCTCTCTCTCTGCTCCCCCCCCCACTTGTACTCTCTCTCCAAATAAATAAATACACTTTAAAAACTACAAACCAGTTAATATTTCCACCTGTCATTAATTTGTAAACATCCCCGGATGGGAAGATGATTCACAATGAAGGGTTAGACCGTGGCTTTATTTGCCAATATCCAGTGGTGTGCTGGAGCTGGCCCATACCCAACACTCTGCACACCTTCCTAGATTTGTGCTCAGTGACATCATGTTGTAGCTGGAAACTGACCGTGGCAGAATATTTACATTACAGAAATTTGCAGACACTACAGTTCGGGGCTTTTGTCTCCCAGAGAGCGGGCTGTTAAACATTTATCAGTACACCACTATCCATTCCCTCCATATACTCTATTTACCACAAGAAAGAGAGAATTTAATTTTGTACATTTCTTACAAATGTGTATCTCCCAACCTATGCCTTATTCTTCAAAGGATGTGACGGGAACATTACTTCTCTGTATTTTATTAGCTGCATGAAGCACAAATGTTGAACTCAAGATATGTGATTTATTACACACGAAGAGACACTTCCCCCTCTTTCCTATGCCAGAACATTCCAAGACGGAAGGAAAAAGTCAACAGAACAAGCTGAAGTAAGCAAAGTTCAGCCATGTGAAGCTGTAGGTCCTGTAACAGCTATGGAATTGAAAAAAGGATTAACTCTAAAAAGATTATTTTAAGAGGGGGAAAACTAGTGTACTTCATTCTCTCTTCTTGGTGACCTTGTGGCAAAGAGCAAGGGAAGTCAGGAGAAGCGTTCTTCTTGATCTGTGCAAACATACCCACCCATGCTGCTTGAAAATCACGGGACCAGAAAGCCACCCCAAAATGTCTGTGTTCCTTCCACGTTTCGTCTGCAAACTCTATTAATACTGGCAATGAAAAGAATGGCAATCAACCAATCACTCAAACAAACATTTAACCTCTCTAACTTGCCCCATAGTGTAGCTGGTGTATTACAAGCTATAGCAAAACAGACTCATTCTCTCGCTTCATCTTGTTTCAGTTTTTTTTTTCCAGTTAAGTTTTCAAATACCGTCTGCACTTTCCTTTCCCCCTCATTTTGCTTTAGGATAGTAGCAAAAATTAATGAATTAGCACAATAGAAAGGAAAGGTGACTGAGAATATGAATGAAAGCATAATCCTCAGGGGATCTCAGCCTGATAAATGTGAAGGAAGACACAAAAATGTTATCTGCTAGGCAAAGCAAACCTGGGAATTTTGAGCTGTCCCTTAGTATACTAAACCATATTAATATTTTTTTTCATTCATGCAATAAAAACGTATTGAGAATGACTTAGATGTGATATAAGGGTAATAAAGCTCTTTGTGACTCACTCTCAGAGTTGCCAAGTTGGAAGACTTGAAATCTTCCATTAAAATTAGAAGCATTTTAGATTGTTCTGTTTCTATCAAATGGGAACACATTAATGTATTTCATTTGGGGGGGAGGATTAGAAGAGATGAATATGTAACAATGGGTGTTGAAATGCAAGGTGATGTTTTCGAGACAGAGGAAAAGCACTAACAAAACTTCCATACTTGAACTCTGTCTTGTGACATTCTCTATCCAGGTGGCTTCAACGATGATCCCATTAGCATCTGCAGGTGTTACGTTAGTCACTGGAAAGCTTCCTTCCATATTTTCCCTTGAATACACTAGGAAACAGACCATGTTTCCTACTGAGAACAGATGAAAAGTAAGGCACATGGTGAATTCTGTTTAATGGTTACTCTGTTTCATGAATGAAAATTATCTAACAGGGAAAAATAATTTTCCTCATTTTTCCTTCCAAGGGCACTTATTAAAATGGATTTCTTAAATGAATATGCAATGATACAGCAAATTAAACTTGCTATATCAAAACAACAACACACTGTGAGATTTTGAAAATACCCAAGTTTCTTTTATTATATAAGGGGGGAAACTACTATATCATGGATATATATTTTTCATTACTGTACTTCAAGACGATAGAATATGCACAAAAGAAGGGCCTTTAACATTTCAACCATCTTTTCCCGAGGGAAAAATGACATGTGAAGTTAGCGGACATGGAGAGTAAAGCTAGTCCGTGATGACCTGTGTGTTTGTTTCCTCCCCAAATCCTTATGTTGACGTTCCAACCCCGACATGGTGGTATCTGGAGGTGAAGCCTTGGGAGGTGATTGGGGTTGGAAGAGGTCGTGAGGATGGGGTCCTCATGATGGGATTAGTGCCTTCATGAGAAGGAACAATGGAGAGCTTGTTCAGCTCCCCTCCTGTCCAGCACGTGAGATGCAGCGAGAAGAGGCAGCCTGCAGGCCCGCAAGAGGGAAGAGAGCCCTCGCCAGGAACCGACACCTTGACCCAGGACCTCCCAGCCTCTAGGACAGTGAGAAAGTAAGTATGTCTAGTTTAAGCCATCCCGGTCTATAGTTCCTTATGGCAGCCTGAGCTAATTCGTTCACAGTCTCCCTGCCTTCGCACAGCTCAATCCAGAGGGGGAAGGTAGACACATGAGTTCAGTAAGTGCCGTGGCAGTATCTCATGAGGTGCTAGTGCAAGGCACTGATACTTGACCTGCTTCTCTGAGATCTAATATGTGATGAGGTGAAGGAACCGTGCCTACATATGACAGTGATTTGCTCGGGTCAAAAATGGTTGGTGGCAGGGCCAGACTACTGTCCGAGGTATCCCGCGTGTGTGCTTATATAAATGTCTTTTTTCACTCATTCACTCCACTTTTACTAAGCCCTTACCCTGTGCTAACTATTATCATAAGCATTGATAGGAATATCTAATTATATCCTCACAACCACCCTGGCCCCATTTGACAGATGAGAAAACTGAGATTCACAGAGATTTACTAACCGGCCCCAAGTCACACAGCTTAGTACAATAGGAGCTGGGCTTTGAACCCAGATACTCGAACATCAATGTTTTAGGAAGGTAAGACATGTGAAATGACTTGAAGGAAATTAAATTGTAAACAAACGCTGATCAGTAGATCCCTAGCATCTCTGCATACACGCTGTTCACACATATGAAAATACATCAACTGTATTATTTTCTCATCAGTAAAACTGGGGTAATGCCTCCCTCAGAGGGTTAACGTGAGGGTGAATGCCATGCTAGTGAGAACGTTTCTCTGTCTCAGCCCACATGACCCTAGCAGGGAGGAGGGATGAGGGTCCTCCCCATCGATCCATATTCTTTCTAGACCTTCGCAAAACTTCTGCTACTTGAGGCTCACAGCAACTGCCTGCACAAGCCTCTCACCACAACTGCTGCCAGCATCCCTAAGTACCCTTAATGCTGCCAACATTTTAAGGAACTCTAAAATCTATGCAGATGACACATGAGACAGTCTGGCTCTCAGGTCCTGTGTGATCACTTGCTTTGCTGCCCCACCCCAACCCAGCGGCAGGCCCTTGCCTTTGCCATCACATCTGCAACCACAAGTTCATGCGCCTCCCTATCACAGCCTCCTCTCCTTCCAGCTCGCTTGCTTAAACGGCCCCACTGAAACGGCCCTCCAAGTGGATGGAGAACTGCTTCCCAACATGAAGATGCGTTTGCTTGGAGCCTCTTATCATTACATTCTGGTTGACTCAGTTCAGATTCCGTGGTTCTCCATCCTCCCACCACACCAGCGTCATTCTGTCTTTCCCTCCTTCCCTCTCCTCCACATGGCATGAAGGGAACATTTCCTACTTACTAAAGCCCTTGACTAGGTATCAAAATGGAATATTGTGTTCTAGCACAACTGGTTCTAACAGCGGAAGCTGATAACAAACTCTGAGTGATCTAGGACACCAGACTTTACTGGACCTGCTAGAAATCTCTTTCCTGACTAATAAGCAATGAAATGTTTACAAATTAATCTTGTATATGGAAAACAATTTGACAACAAATTATATTAAAAAAATTAACCTTGTACAGGGGCACCTGGGTGGCTCAGTTGGTTAAGCGTCCAACTCTTGATTTCAGCTCAGGTCATGATCTCACGGTTCTTGAGACGGAGCTCCGAGTCAGGCTCTGCACTGATAGCATGGAACCTGCTTGAGTTTCTCTCTCTCTTTCTCTCTCTCTTTGCCCACCCCCCCCTCAAAATAAATGAATAAAGATTTAAAAAATAATTAACCCTGTACAGACCTATGGACTCATTCCGTTCTATTTACAGTTCTAGGTTTTAATCCTTAATTAGCATGATCACCATGGACCTCCCAATACTTACGGATGTCTGACTTTTTCTTCATTGGCATAGGTTTTCTTGCCTGGAAGGTTAATAAAATTGGCTTTGTATTTTTTTTTAAGCCCTATTTTCATTTGTTTTGTTCTTTAACAATGTAAAATCCCAACTCTAGATCAGTCTCTCTCCTTAGTTGAGTCTTGATCTCAACAGTTGAAAACTGATGAGGAAAAATAACATGAACTCACTTATCGTTATCATTATAATATGTATACCACCACACCAACTGGGTGGTTTCAGCAGATGGCTCTACTGAAATTGTTGTCTCAAACTCCGTGGATATAACTTTCCAGTTGCTCAATTACCAAGTCAAATGAGTCTTTCCAAGTTAAGCACAGAAAAAGTAGTCATGGTTGCCAGTTATTACTACCTCAGAGAATTTTACATTTCTTTGGCTGCCATGTTTCTCTCTTCATTTCTTCTGAACTCTCCTTTTATTATTTATTTTTTTTCTATTTACCCCTCTAAACTAGAGCTCCTTTAAGTTTCATCCTTACATTTTCTTCTAACGATGCCCTCTCTCCACGGATCTCTACTTGCATGAAGGCAAGTCTCACAACTTTTGACTCTAGATCTCCACACAGGAATGTTCCTTTGATTTCTAGACCTAACTTCTCATCTGTAGGTTAAACAAACCCACGGTGGCATTCTAGGAAAGAAGGGGAAAAAAAAGAATGAGTTTGTGGCGGGAAGGGAGTGAGAAGGTGAGTGAATAGGTCAAGGAGGCAAGTGGTCGGAGTAGATCATATTGAATCTCATAGATCATGGTAAGGCCTTTGCTTTTCACCTGGAAAATTCTGACACTGACATTAGGCATTGAAAAAATAATTTTGTCAAGGGAAAAAGCATGGAGTGTAGTTAGGAGGTAATAGCAATAATCCAGGCAAAAGGTAAAGGGGGACTTTTATCTAAAATTCATATGGGGTTTTGTTTTCAAGCTTTTTCTTATGACTTACCATAAAATTTCTGCATCTAAAATAAAAGTATCATTTGTCTCCATAAGTTACTACAAATTTCAACTTAATTTAACTTTGTTCTCATTCTCAGTCCTAAATTAGAATGTTTCATTTTAATGTACCCTAAATTCTGCCTTGGTGGTTAATCTGTCCCGGATCTGATTCGGCTCTTAGACGTTAGGCAAACCCAGAGTCCAAAGCCCTTACAATTTCTTTCAGCTTATAGGTGGTAGATATTTTTAGCTTTGGGAGTCAGGCTTATTGCTTCCTTCACTTATTGCCCACTGATGAAGTGTTTATAATTCTGCAGAGGAATTTCTTTCTTTTTTTAAAAAGATGTATTTATTATTTATTTTTAAATAATCTCTACACCCAACATGGGGCTCGAACTAAGGACCCTGAGATCAAGAGTCACACACTCTTCTGACTGAGCCATCTAGGCACCCCAACAGAGGGATTTCTTTTTAGTTTCTTCTCTGTCCATTTTTATTTCTATACAGAAAATGAGGTTGTATCAGTCAACCCTTTGTTGAGAATATACAAAACTTCCCTTTATGTTCATGTTTTCACCAATCAGAAGAAAAATGAAACAATTCCTCTCTCAATAGTTCTCTAAGTCAGAGTTTACCTGAACAATTTTTAATACAGTACTACTTACTTTAACAGCAACTCTACCAATGGCTTAGCAACCTGCAGCTTTTAACAAATTAACTTTAGAATAAAAGAATTCTTTAGAATTTGTTTTCTGAAAAAGGTTGCTCCCTTTACACAGACTACAACACTTTTGACAGAGTCAAAATGAGAATTCTGAACATAAACTGTTTCTATGTGATCATGAAGGTTTTTAATTACAATGAAGAGACAAGGAATTTTACTGATATTACATTGTCTCCATGGCACATATTTGAAAATATTAAAGCAGGCACTCTCAAACTTGCATGGCATGTCGATTTTAAAGCATGTCTGCAAACTACTGAACACTCCTCCCATTGAAAGGTAGGGTCCATGTGCCCTCTCTCTTGAATCTGGGCTGACCCTAATAACTTTCTTGTAACCAATAGAATACAATGGAAATGATGCCAAGTGAGTTCTGAAGCTGGATCAGAAAAGGCTGAGGAGTTTCTGCCTAGTACTTGTAAGATGTTTGTTCTGAAGTAAAACAGCCCGGTGCTACATAAGAAGTTTGAAATTGTCACACTGGCAAGTCCACATACAAGCATTCTGATTGACAGTCCAGCTGAATTCCAATTAACCACCTGAATCAAACAGCCAGGCAGATGAGTGAGCCAAATTGGATGTACATGTCCCAGTTGAACCTTCAGATCATGTCGCAGCCTTGCCAACATGAGAGACCCTAGGGAAAAACTGCACAGGCACATCCTTCACGAATTCCTGACCTACAACACTGAGCCGGGCACGTGAGTGGCTCAGGCAGATGAGCGTCCGATTCTTGATTTTGGCTCAGGTCATCATCTCGTGGTTTGTGGGATTGAACCCTGCACTGGGCTCTGTGCTGGACATAAAACCTGCTTGGGATTCATTCTCTCCTCTCTCTCTGCTCTGCCCCCCATTCACATGCTCTCTTTCTCTCTCTCTCAAGATAAATAAACTTTTTTAAAAATTAAAAAAAAAATGATTGTTTTAAGCTGCTAAACTCAGTGACAATTTATTCATAGCTAGTAACGAGAACACAAGGATAGTAGAGCCATTATATGCTTAAATATCCTCTATTCGTTGCCATCTGGTCTAACTTACAGCCTTGCAAACTATACATTAATATTTCTAAAGAAGTATACCTCTACAGATAGAAGGTCTATGTTAATATGAAGAGCTAGCTTTATTTTCATTAAAATGTCCCAAGAACCTTGACTGTAAGCATTTTGGAGAGCTGGACACAATGAGAATTTTTAAAAACTGTCTCACTCTGCCAACTCTTTTTATTAGACCTGTTGTGTTTTAAAGATTATTTCTAATTACATAATTATTAGGTAGTCGAGGGCCTTTGTCTACCTTTGAGCATATTAATTATCTCATCTTAGCTTCACAAAGTCAAGTATATAATTTTTATCTGCCTTGATCATGTCTTCTAGGAAAATTAGAATTTTTAACAGAAAAATGTGACTATTTTTCACTTTAAAACAAAACATTTTTAAAATAATTGTTAAAGTAGAAATTTCCAATTCTTGCAAGATATTTGGGATTTATAGATAAGAAGGAAGATTGGGAAAGCACAGAGTTGCTGATTGGTTGATAAGTGGCTGGAGGCTAATAATTTTGATCAACTTACCTACTGCACCCTTCAAAGCTGAGAAACATTCTAGGAATCATCAACTTTTACAAGACCAGGCAAATGTATTTTTCTTTTATAAAAATGTACCAAAACGTATCAGCTGAATTAAAATGGAGTTTTGCCATGGAATCAAAAGGAATAAAATTTACTTTTTTTCTCTTATATTTTTGATAACTTGTCATTCCTTTTTTATGAGTCATACAATTGCCATCAGGAGACTCTGGTCAGAGAGAGAAGTTCTTTGAACTGATTAGGACAGACATTCTCAAAGTGTGGCCTGGGGACACCTGTGGGTCCCAGAAACTATTTCAGGAGGTCTGTGAAGTCAAATTATTTTCCTAATAATGTTAAGACTATTTGCTGTTTTGATCTCATTCTTTGTAGTGCACTGTGGCATTTTCTAGAGACTGTGAGGTGTGATATTGAAACAGACGGAATGCAGAACTATACATGAGAATCCGATCGTCTTATTATGTAAGATACTAAAAAAATTTGCAAAAATGTAAAATAATGCCACTTGTATCACCAATTAATTTTGGTAAAATATAACTATTTTAGATTATGAATACCTTTGCTTAAACAACTAGTAATAGGTAATGGATTTATTATTATATTAAATGAATTAATAAATACTTTAAAATTTTCCAGTTTTAATTTCCAAGGTTAAATATTGACAGATGTTTGAGACACTCTTTGAAAATCCTTAAAATTGTTCCAAAATGTAAAAAAGGACTGAGATCAAAACATTTGATAACTAGGAATTTAGGAATGTATCTGAAGAAATAAACATTATTTTACTGATAATAAATAATAACATCTATACTTCTGGGTAAATTAAAACTTCTAAATCTGTGTTATGCTGCAAATCTCAAAAATTCTAGTAAGAATGAGAAATATCATTGTATAATATATGGCCTAATTGATAGACCTAGGTTAGGCCAGACAGTCACTTGAAGCTCTCTGAACCAAAGATGCCAGCTAGTAAAAAATGTGTGTTTGTGTGTGTGTGATTATTTGATAATATGGCAGAAAATAAAAAAAATCAAAAACACTAAAAACAAACAAACAAACAAACGAACATGTTCTGTGTGAAATACTATTGATTGAAGGATTATGTTACCTTCTCTCTAAAACTCTCTCCTCTTCTCTTTTCAGACTAGATAAAAGTCATGCTATTGTGACTATTCATCATTTCCTTGTTTGCTTAGCAAAGTAGGTAATATGAAAAATATGCAAAATGGTCAGATAATCCTATTCCAAAGTGCTAATACTCACTCCATTTAGGCTGTTGCCTCTTAACCAGTAAAAAGAAAATACCGAATTGCTTTTGATTAAGAAATTATGAAATTATATTCTAATTAGGATAATAAAAATTAACCACCCTGACGACCTGAGCCTTCAACCAAGCCTTGATCTGATTATTAAGTTTTCAGGAAATGTGTGATTTGGTTTTTTGTTTTTATGTTTTCTTTTTTTTTTTTTTTAATTTTGATGACTTGCTTTCAGGTCTTTAAAACCACATTTTTATTTAAAATCAAGTGAAAAGTTACTAAGTGTGGCAAAAAAAAAAAGGTGGAGGGAGAAAAAACTCACACAATTTCTGTAAGACTTCTTAAAAAGTCTAGTTCTTACAGGGCCTACTCATAATTTTGAATTTGCTCTCTGAAAGTCAGTTCTTTGAAGAAATTAAATATTTACTTATTACCTGTTAGTTACTGAGTACCTTGTGGGAATATAACAATTGTACAAAAGGCAAAGAGACCACATTGTCCTAACTTAATATTAAAGTGTACATGTATGCATAGCGCTTTATCGAGAGTTACGAGACAAAACTACATTCTACTTAGTTTATAAACTCTTTTAGCTTTCTGAATCTTTTGAGTTAAAGGGATAACATTATTTAATATCCTACTGAAAAGTTAAAACTATATATCGTATGTGCTTTTCAGAAAAGGTATCTACTTCTGCACTTTTCAGTTCATTCAACTATTTATTGATCAACTACTACATGCCTTTGCTGGAAACAAGGCACTGGGAAAGAATGAATGTCATGGAGTTTATATTCTAATGGGGTAGATAAACTAATATTTAATATAATTTTGATTACTTACAGGCAGAGGAAGAAAACAAGAATATAGAGTGTGATAGGATGTGGAAGGGAATATATTTAGATAGGATCCTCAGAAAGGCTTCTCTGATGGAGTGACTGAGTAGATTGCAAATGGCCACACATTCTATCTCAATGTGCCTGTCTCTTTGAAATGTGACTTTGCTGTTTCTCTCATCAAAAGACAGTTTATTTCTCTAGCCTTTATCTCTAGTCCAGGTCACATGACTTGCTGTGCCAACTGGATGGAAGAAAATGGGACATAAGCAGAGTCTTGAAAAGTAGTTGCACGATGGGATCTTCCCTCTCTTGCTACTCCTTCTACTATATAAATAAGCCAGGGCTAGACTACTGAATGGCAACATCCCTGCTTGGTATCCGTGAAATTCTCAAATTTGGGGGCTTGTAGTTTTCATCATGTTTTTTTAAACATTTCAGTCATTATTTCACCAATTATTCATTCTGCTCTCACTCCCTTCAGTGACTCCAAATTACATTTAAGGTCACTTAAAATTGGATCATGGCTCAGTGAAGCACTGTCCATTTTTTTTCCAGCATTTATTCTGAGTTTTTTTTTTTTTTTAACTTTGGATGATTTCTATTGCTATGTCCTTAAGTTCGATATTTTCTTCTACACTTTCTAATCTGTCATTAAGCCCACTTAGTGACTTCTAAAATTTTTTAGGAACCGTATTTTCTAATTCTAGAAATTATCTTTGTTGTATTTTATATATTCAATGTATTGACTCATTACATTCATGTTTTCCTTTAAATCACTCAGCATATTTACAGCAGCTGTATTAAAGTCCTCTCCTGCTAATTTTATTATCACAGTCATTCCTGAGTCTTCTTCTATTAACTGATTTCTCTTTGGCTATGCATTACATTTTATTGCCTCTTTGTACATCTAATAATTTTTGATAGGATGTTGGACATTTTCAATATTACACTGTTGTCTTCCTTTAAAGTATGTTTTAGTAGGCAGTTAAGTGACTTATGGGGTAGCTGGATCCTTCTGAGATTTGTGTTTTAGCTTTATTAGGGTGAGTCTACAGTAGCCTTTACTCCAGAGCTAATTTAGTTCTACTACTAAGAAGTAATACTGTTGGGGTCTTCTCTGAATGATTCGAGTGTTCAACAACATCTTCCCATGCTATCTCATTGGAATTCAAACATCTCCAGCTCTCTGTTAAGTTTGTAGTTTACAGGATCCTTGGTACTTCCTTACCCAACCTTGTGGAGATTCACTCAGTGCATGAAGAGCTTAGAATTCAGCTGAAGACTTAAGGTGATTTTGTAGATTTTTAAACCATTTTCTCTGCAAAGCTTCTTTTCTGGTTCTCTTCCCTGAAAATTCCATCTGCCTAAGACCCTCTGAACTCAAATCTTTGTGTCCTCAATTCATTGAGACTGCTGTTCCCTCCTTGGGTTCCCCCCTCCTGTGCTACAGTCCAGAAAGTGGCCTCAGGCAAAAATCTGGGGTGATCACGGGGTTTACCTCACTTCTCTAAAGGATTTTAGGTTTCACTTCTCTAAAGGATTAGAATCCTATGGTGCCTGCTGTCCAATATCCAAACAAATTTGATTAATATATTTTAGTCAATTTTCTAATTGTTTATGATGAGAGGGCAAGTCCAATACTAATTTTCCCAACAAGTATGGAAGTGCAAGTTCAGAAGACTATTATTTTTGTGAAGAGGGAAGATATAGCAATGTTACAGGCCAGTGGGAACGATCCAATTAAGAAGAGAAATCTGGTGATGTTTGAGAGAAGTATTTCAGAAGCAATTCCTTTAAGAAAGTGAGAATGGATGTAAACCAGTGCATGAGTGGAAGGGTTGATTTTAATAAGGAAGTGGGAATTTTATTTATTAACTCAGAGTTAAAGTAAGATGCTAACAAAGTCAAAATAATAAAATAAAACTTTTGCAATAGAAATACTATATCCATTATGTATATTTTGATAAGATGATTTGAGTGAGCAGAACAGCAAATATAATAAAATATTTGCTCTTTATCTTTGGTCAAAATGGAGTTATTTTTTCCTTCCAAACTATAAACCTTTAAATACTTAGTCCCTCTGTTCCACTATGCATCCGCTGTCTTTTTTTTTTTTTTTTTTTTTTTTTTTGCATCCACTGTCTTTTGAGGATCTCTATATCCCAAAGGATCAAATAAAAGATTTAACAAATTCTACATGTACACAAATTATTGTAGATAAATTCTGGGTTCTGGTGCTGGTCAATTGGTTTGTTTTAAAAAAACAACACTCTATTGTTTTCTAATTAGGAAAACGAATGTAATTTTGTGTTGGGATTACTAACCGCATAATAGGGTTACTGTTTGGATTAAAATAAAATATAATTAATGTGCCAATCGTAGTTGTCACTGAAATATCAATTTCCTTTTCTTCTCCATAGGTAGAGGAAATTCTGGCTCACATAGTTCTGTGTTCCATTTGGAAACGTTAAGTTCTCTGGAAAGATTAGCTAGGAAGACAATATTGGATACCATCCACCAAAGAAGTCTACTGAATTTAGTTCTTTTTCCTCCAAACACTCTTACTAGTATTATTCTTAGATCCAGTTTCTCCAGACTGTGATCCCCTTACTACCTGTCCTGATTTTTGTCTCTTTTGCTCACTGATGGATCTCTGGGTCCTAGAATCATGCCTAGCACACAGTAGGAAGTCAGTAAACATTAAGTTGGAATTAATGCTGAATATCAGTACCTGCTAATACCTCCAGGGACCTTAGTATTCCATGGAACAAATTGGAAACTGCGGTCATGGAGAATAATTCAGTTAACCACCCTGATTCTTTTTCTCTGTGTTGAGACCTTCTGTTGCACAATGAATGGGAAGCTTTCTTTCTTTGTGTATGTCAGTGAGAGGCTATATCCTAAGTCTGGTAGCTAAACCTTTTAAAGTCACAATCTGTGTAGGATTTATGTGCCAGGGATATTGAAAGGATTAAATCTTTCTATGCTCTGCTGGTCTTTGGTGACAGGGCACTATATTTCCTGTTATCGGAGCCCCTGTCCTTGGCTCTCACCCTGGTGCCAATGGATTTAGATGAGCAGGCTGTGCATTGCTGTTGTGTGTACATGTGTCAGCTGCAGGAAGTCCATCCTAGGTGACAGCAGTGTCACTTTGGTATCACATCCTCTTTTACACCTGATCACACTTGCAGATGGGGATGCCAAAAGCACCCGAGTTACAAGGCTGGAGGAAGTGACTGGGAGAATAGATGCCAAATGGACATCTTGCCATGCAGAGGGGGTCTGAAGACCCTCAATGTGAGTGCTGTGGAAATACAGAAGGCTTGTGCATCACGCACAGATTCTCACTGTGCCTGGGATCCACTATTCCGGAACCTGAGAGAGGTAGGTAAACCTACATTTGTGATCCGAACATGAAGTTTCCTAGCAGGTAAAGGCAGCTTTGATGGACTTCTCTCTGCTTGGCATAGTTATCTCTCTTCTCGTGGTGTTGGTGATGTGAACTTAATCATCGATGCTTGACAGGGGGACTCTGTCCTTAATTTTCCTCACCTGAAATCCATTTCTGCCCATTCACATATGACTAAATCCTGTGTAACAAGATTCAACGTTATTATGACTGAAAAGCGTCTTTATTCTTCTTGTCCCCCAAGTGCTCTATGTCCCTAAACAGATCAAGGCAATCAGCTAGGGGCTGGGGTGGAGACAGGAGAACAGTGAGGATATGTGATTTGCATTCAGATGTTTTAATATTTATATATGAAAGGGGAAGTATCAGCTGACAGAAAGATGAGGGGTCAGGATGGGTTTGGATTGAGAGTTGAAGGTTAGGAGGGCACAGTCGTCCGGTTTGCTGTATAGTGAGGCAGAGAGTAGACAAATAAAGAAAGAGCTTCTGTTGGGGAAACGGGGGATAGAAATTGGACACAATTCATTTAAACTTGTTGGGAGAAATGCAGATAAAAATGTGATCACTTTTGCAAGTAATTATTTTTGGTTCCTGGGCGGTGTTCCTTGGAATGAGTTACTGTGCCAGGAATAAGCCTCACAGATCCTGGGGTTTACTTGGGTTATGTCTGAATAGAATCAATTTCTTTCCTGTGGCCTTCTTGCTGACTGGTACCTGTGTTCTCATTTCTAGAGTAAACGGCCATTCGGAAAGGGCCATTTGCAGGTTTGGCCCAACATCTTGTGGGCAGTCACAACACATACATAACTTGACTCCTGGTTCTACCTTGCACTGCAGTTTTTCATAGCCTTGGACTGACAACATCTGAAATAGGTACACTGTCCCTAAATCATTCCTCAGGCTGGGCCAGCTCCAGACAAACTAGAGCAGGCACAGCCTCGTTCTTAACTTCCACAGTCCGGGTTCTGTTCCCATGTTGACACAGAGCCCTCCTAATGTCCCCTCCCCACCCCCAGACAAATCTGATGTGAATATTTATGTATTCCTGACTTGGTAATTTGCTGGTATCTGGAGAATGCCTCTTTTAAACGAACTATCAAATGAGGGTTAATTCTTAACAGGAAAAAATTCCCCAAAGAATGGAATTTTAGAAACTGTACAAAGAAGGAATTTGGGGGGTAGAAAAGCTGGCTTCTCAGTACTCTTTAAACATCACACTCCTTGACTTTGGTATATGTCTAAGTCTTTTTCTCCCTTTGACATCCTTGTTGAGGCAGACATTCATCATTCATTCCTCCTTTCCAATGGCTTCCCGATTTTCTCCAGGGGAACCACGACTTCTACATTGTGGAAAATGTAGTGCAATGTTAAATTCGGGTGTCTGGCCCTCACTGAGGAAACCAAGAAGGCCAGATCCTTGCTCTCATTGTCTCTATATGGGCAGGATGGGAGGCATATGATGTAATTCTTGCAATGGGAGGACTTTTTTTGCTAGACTTTGGACCATGAGCAAGTGATGTTATGACTGAAGAATGCTGGAACGCATTCTTCCCAGCCACCATGCCTCCCCAGCCACCTGTCCCTACCACAAGGCCACTCTATTTATACGGTTCTGTTTCCTAGACGTTCAGAGCTGCTTCGGACTCTGTTCATTTCAGAAACTGGTTCTGTAGCCTTCCAGTGGATTCTCTGAGCTCCCCAGATCCTTTTACTAAATATCTTTTTGTTTTTTGTTGTTCACAGCAGCCTGATAATTAAGCCTGTTCTTATCACTGCAGCCAAGAATCTAGGACTGATAAACTTGAAAAATACAAAGTTAAAAATAATGATTAATAGTTGTATCATAGATGCACAAACCATCCTGTGCCCAAGTAAAATTAAAATGTTAATTCTGTGTTCTAAAAAAGGATACACAAAAATAAATTATATGTTTCTTGTCCTGCCTCCAATGTCAGCTTTTAAAAATTAAAGACACAAATAAGGGTATTTCATCCTGTGCTATTGTTTTGATATGTATGCACATACATATACTTTTAAACTTTCCATTTTGAAATAACTGTAGATTCATATGCATTTATAAGAAGAAAGACAGAAATACTTTACTGTTTAGCCAAATGTTAACATCTTGTAAAACTTGTAAGTATAATATCACAAGCAGGATATTGATATCCGTACAATCCTTGGATCTTATTCGGATTTCCCCAGTGTTTTATGAAATTGTTTATGTGTGTATGTTTCCTTTCACGCAATTTTATCACATGTGTCGGACTGTGTATCCATCACCACAGTCAAGATACAGAACAATTCATCACCGTGAAGATTCACCATGCTGTCCTTCTTTATAACCACGTGCCTCTCCTGGGCCCCCTTCCGCCTCTAACTCTGGCAACCACTAATCTGTTCTCCATTGCTATAATTCTGTCATCTCAAGAATTTTATATTAATGGAATCATACAAGCACGTAACCTTTTGGAATTCGTTTTTTCACTCAGCATAATTCTCATGGATCCATCCAATTTATGATGTAAATCAGTAGTTCGTTTCTTTTTGTTGCTAAGTAGTATTCCTGGCATGGATGTACCATAGTTAATTTAAACATTCACGTGTTGAAAGACATCCAGGTTGTTTCCAGTTTGGGCTATTACAGATACAGCCGTACTGAGCGTTTGGGGTAGAATAGCTCCATCAGATGGTAGCTGTATATTTAACTTAAAAAAAAAAAAACTATCAAACAGTTTTCTTAAAAAAAATTTTTAAGTGTTCATTCACTTATTTTGGGAAAGAGTGAGAGTGAGTGGGGGAGGGGCAGAGAGAGACGGAGACAGAGAATCCCAAGCAGGCTCGGCACCATCAGTACAGAGTTCGACGTGGGGCTTGAACTCACAAACCATGAAATCATGACCTGAGCCGAAATCAAGAGTCAGATGCTTAACCAACTGAGTCACCCAGCGCCCCAAAACTACCAAACTGTTTTTCTGAAGTAATTGTGTCATTTTGCATTCCTACCAGCCTGTATAAGAGCATTCCGTTTCCTTCCCATCCTAGCACTTGACAGAGTCACCTGTTTAATTGTAGCCATTCTAATGGATGTGCAGGGGTAGCTCATTACAGTTTTTTTTAACTAATTTTTAAAATTTTGTTTTAGAGAGAGAGAGCGTGAGTGGGGGAGAGAAGCAGAGGGGAGAGAGAGAGAAAGAAGGAGTGGAAGGAGGAAGACAGAGAGAATCCCAAGCAGGCCCCATGCTCATCACAGAGCCTAACATGGGGCTTGATCTTACGACCGTGAGGTCGTGACATGAGCCAAAATCAAGAGTTGGACACTTAACTGACTGAGCCACCCAGGTGCACTGCTCATTATACTTTTAATTTGCGTTTCTTTAATGACTAATGATGTTGGGAATCTTTTCTGTGCTCGTTGGTCATCAACATATCTTCCTGGGGGATGTGCCTGTTCAAAGCTGTTGTCTCTTTTAAAAATTGAGCTATTTGTTGAGTTTTGTGAGTCCTATATATATTCTGGATAGAATTCATTTATCAGAGATATGATTTGTAAATATTTTCTCCCAGTCTGTGGCTTGTCTTTTTATTCTCTTAAGGATATCTTTCAAAATGAAGGCTTTGTTCTGTTACGTCTTGTTTCAGCGAAGTCCCATTTGCCAACTTTTGCGTCACAGTGTTAGAGTCCCATCTAAGAAATTCTTGCCTACACGAAGCCATGGAGATTTTCTCCAGGGCCTTGTCTAGAAGTTTTATAGTTTTAAGCTTTACATTTAGGTCTGTGGTGATTTTGAGTTAATTTTTTTGAATGTGCTGTGAGGATCCAAATTTATTCTTTGCACATGGAGGTCTAATTGTCCCATCATCATCTGTCATTTGTGGTGGGAGGGTAGGTCTGGTACCAAAAAGCTGCCATAAACATTTGTTGTGTGAATTTAAATTTTTATTTCTCTGAAATAGATGCCCAAAAATGCAATTGCTGAATTTCATTAAGAACAGCCGAACGATTTTTTTAGTATGTGTTTGGAAAAAGGAGACATAAGGGTTAAAAACTATCAATTTGGCTTTTGCTTCTTCCTTCTTAGGAATTTTGGACCATTTATTAAATATCTTTGTGCCTTAGTTTCCTTATTTGTAAAGAAGAGAATAATAATACCCACCTCACTGGGTTGCTTTGAGGACTTAATGCATTGAAAATAAAGGTATTTATTTATTTTTATTATTTTTTTAATATATGAAATTTATTGTCAAATTGGTTTCCATACAACACCCAGTGCTCATCCCAAAAGGTGTCCTCCTCAATACCCATCACCCACCCTCCCCTCCCTCCCACCCCCCATCAGCCCTCAGTTTGTTCTCAGTTTTTAACAGTCTCTTATGCTTTGGCTCTCTCCCACTCTTAACCTCTTTTTTTTTTTTTCCTTCCCCTCCCCCATGGGTTCCTGTTAAGTTTCTCAGGATCCACATAAGAGTGAAACCATATGGTATCTGTCTTTCTCTGTATGGCTGAAAATAAAGGTATTTAAAAGAATGTGTGGTATGTAAGGCAAGGTCAGTAATGCTGGCTGGTATTATTTGCAATTGGTATTGCTGCCATTATTATCTTTTCTGGCTGTTTATCACCTTTGAACACCCTGTCTATATATTGAAAATTTCCTGCATTATGAGATCCTAGGAAGAAACCAGAAAACTTGCATGTCTGTGTTTCCTAGCAGCTGGGGCAAAGGCATGCGACTTGGTTTTACCAATCAGGCATAGCCATAAAGAACTCGGATTCAGGAGTGGGCAATAAAAGCAGATAGTCGTGTACAATGACATCGGTCCTGTTTTTTTTAAGTTTATTTATTTATGTTGAGGGAAGGGGGGAAGAGAGAGGTGGAGAGAGCCAGGAAGCAGCACAGAGAGGGGGAGAGAGACTCCCAAGCAGGCTCTGCACTGTCAACGTGTGGAGCCCAATGCGGGGCTTGAACCACGAGATCATGACCTGAGCCGAAACCAAGAGTTGGAAACTCAACTGACTGAGCCACCCAGGCACCCCAGCAATTCACTCTTTCAAAGAACTTCCAGGGGCAGCCACAGCAGTGTTCTAGAATTCAGTCCCAAATGACATGGGTGTGAGCAGAGAAGGACTGGTTTTTCTTCCTGGAGAGCCCAACCTTTTGTCTGGCCCTTTTTTCCCCTGGTTGTGTAGCTTCAGAGTGTGGTTGTATGGCCTTTTTGGAGATTATCAACCTACCTAATACTAGTTAATAATTTCCCTGGCCATTTAAATTAGCCAATTTTAAAAGGTTGTATGTAGAGATGCCTGAGTGGTTTAGTCAGTTAAGCCTCCGACTTCGGCTCAGGTCATGATCTCATAGCTTGTGAGTTTGAGCCCCATGTCAGGCTCTGTGCTGACAGCTCGGAGCCTGGAGCCTGCTTCGGATTTGGTCTCCGTCTTTCTCTGCCTGTGCCCCGCTCACACTCTGTTTCTCTCTCTTTCAAAAATAAATAAACATTTAAAAAAATTTTTTTAAAAGGTTGCATGTATGGTTTAAATAAAAATTTTTTAGACACATACATATATACACAATACAGAAAATATTTTTACCCATATATAGATAAAATATATATATATATTTATATATATATAAATATAGATTATATATATTTATATATATATGACATTTTGGGGACAATTAAAGAACTTTGAATGAGGTGGATTGTATCACTACTATCTCACACTAATTTCCTGATTTTGATAATTTTACTATGATTATATAACAGAATTTTCTTGATTTTAGGAAATATACACTGAAGAACTTATAAGTAAAGGGCATCATCTGTAACTTATTCTCAAATGATTCAGATAAAAATATGTACGAAAGGATGCTAAAGCAAATGAGACAAAATGTTAAGACACAAAAAATGTGGGAGGAGGGTATATGGTATCCTTTGTTCAATTCTTGCAATTTTTCTGCAAGTTTAAAGTTATTACAGAAATTAAACAAAATTAAATACAAACACTAAAGGGTAAAAAAAATAGTCAAAGTGGATTTTATTGTTTGTAATTAAGAACTCTATTAATACATGAGAGTAATGGGGAGTCAAGGATTGAGACTGTCTTTGTCAGCTCAGGCTGCAAAAACAGACTGGGTAGCTTATAAACAACAGACATTTACTCCTCACAGTTCTGGAGGCTGGGAATTCAAGATCAAGGCCCTGGCAGTGTCCTGTCTGTGAAAACCACTTCTTCTCACAGCTCCCTTTTTGCTGTGTCCTCACATTGCAGGGAGAGAGAGACAGAGAGAGTGAGCAAACTCAGCCCTTTTCCTTTTCTTATAAAGACGCTAATCCCATCATGAGGGCTCTGCCATCGTGACCTCATTGAAACCTAATCACATCCCAAAGGCACCACCTCCAAGTACCATCACATTGGAGATTAGGGCTTCAACGTGAGAATTTGGTGGGGGCTTGGGGGAGGACACAAACATCCAGTCTACAGCAGACAGGGAGGCTGTCCTCATGATTTTCCCCCTTCACCCACCATAGCTGGGACAACCTCTCCTTGAGCCCATGTGAGGGCAGTCGACAGACATGGACTGGAGAAGAGAGGGACTCCTTAAACAGATGTTGCCTAAAACATCATGGTGCCTCCTCCTATCAGACCCCCACCCCCTCCTTGTGGCCCTGTGCTATAATCTCCATTCTCTAGATGGTCAAAGAAACCCAGTAGAAACAAATGAAATGGCATTTACAACTTACATGGTTGACAGAGCTAGGAATAGAAACCTGCTTTCCTGGTGCCCCTTCTCTGTCTCCCCCACCGGCCTGGGAGGATGATGGAGGCCACAGGAAGGCCAACACAAACACTCTCCCTCCTACTCTAAAAGGAAGACATCAGAAATTCCTACACTACCATGGGAGCCTTCCAGAGAGGGAGACAAAATAGAACTCTTGCCTCAGGGAGCCTTCTGTTTTGTGTGGCTCTGAACTGCTTTAATTAAAGACTGCTGTCTTAATCCCATTCATAAACTTAAAGCAAACTTGAATTTCCCATGAAGCGTCTTCTGGTGAAAAGCAACATTCCTAATCTTCAGCAGTTTTTAAGGCTCACACGCCATGCTTCTAGAGTACAGTACATAGAATGATCCCACCTTGATATTCAAGGTACCGCTGTTAATTTTAAAGCTTGCAGGGCACCAAGGGGAAGGTGTCGGCATGAACATGAGCTACACAAAGTAGTTTCACTCCCTAAGTCAAGACCATTCAAACTTATTCAGATCCATACTATTTCTATTGCAACAAAGAGGTACTGAACATATCAAATAGAAAAGCTTTTAGCTAAAATGTGCTTGTTTAAAAGGGCAATTTCCTATAGGAATAGGAAATGAAATTTCATCTAAAGGATTTAATCTGAACTGATATGCACAATATAGCAGGAAATTGTAATCTCCAGTTATCTGATAGACTTGTATACCTGGAGGGTAAGAGAAAAGAGAGAGAGAAAGCAGGGGAGGGGGGAGGAGATCATTCTATACAGGTGCTGTGATGGTCTCCTGGTTCAACCTCAATGCTTACAATATTTACTTAAATGTAGTCATTGTACTACAGTCATTCTACCTGGATGTGTATGAAATACTGTATTTTCAAATTCAGAGAACGCTATAAAATCTGGCTGCCCATTACCATCCCGGAGGAACTTAAAACTATAGCATGTCTGAGTCCCTCTGAGACCCTGTGAATGAGAATGTCTGGGGGTGGGGCCCAGGTGATTCTGTTGAACAATGAGGGCTGGGAACCACTGCTTTAAAATATGCATTCTGCTTTCTAAAATAAACATGCTCCCGCACATGGAAACCTTTTTACAATGCACCACAAGTTGATATTGAAAGTCCTTCTATAATGATATTGTTTCAACAGGAAAGCCATCCTCCCTTTTAGAAATGTTGAATCTCATTTTTTTTTTTTACATTGTATTTGCTGCAAATCCTGCGAGTGTTTACAGAGAGAGATGTCTGTAGCAGAATGAATGTGCATTTCTTTACACACGTGCATCCCGGGGAAACCACCTGGACTCCAGGTTTCCCTAGAACATTTTCTCAATTGAGCCTATATTACAAGTAGGGTCAAAGAGTGTTACAGATTAATGAGGAATCAGAAAGAAATGAAATGACATTTTTGAATTATCTTTGTGACAGAACTAGCAACTTTCTTTACGCCTAATGCAGTGTTCCCCCCATGTACATAAATTGTTATATATGAGTTACTTTTGTATAATATATACTTCTCCATAATAACATACCATCGTATTTATATATAACATTATTGCATAATACTATATCTTTCACTTTTGTTTATACATATATTTGTTTATATATCTAATATATACACATCTCCTATAAATAAAAATATTAAGGTACTGCTTAGTTTTTTTTAACTGCCTTCTTCAAAGTTAATAACAGACTTGGCTCTCAAAATTGCACATCACATATATAAGTAATAAGAGAAATCACATCAGATCTATCTCTCTTAACCTTAGGCAAGCAGGTATGGGGAAATTGCAAGAGGGAATTACAAACAGAAAACCAAAGCCTGCAATCACTTGAAAGTGCTCAAATCTTATTTAAACAGCATGTGCAAAATCTGATGCCTGAACTCAATTTTTATTTTAGGAAAACATAACTTTTCCTTGGATTGTTTTCAAGCCTCATTTCAGCAAAAGGGAGCTTTATCTCAAGATCCGCATGTACCTCCCTCCGCTTACAGGCATACCTACAAGGGTGTCTTTCTGCTTTGTGTTAAATGCAAACTCAGGGTATAAAGCATCCTTTGCAGACCTGGACCAGTCAGGGATTCAGACCGGCTCTGCATGTAGCACTCCACTCAGAAGGCAACTACTAGTTTCTCCCACAATTTATGGATCCCTTCTAAATCTTTAGCCCCGGTGATAAAAACATCAAAATGAAGACAAGTTCCCGAAAAGAAAGTGACAGGGAAACTATCACATACATAGATTCTCCTGGGAGTTTGGGAAAGTTGTTTGCTTCTCCGAACGATATTTGCCAAGATGAAGAGGCCCCAGCAGATTCCGTTAAGACTCTCACTGACCAGGCAGCGGCTGCTGGGCTGTTGATATGGGGAACATCTGTGAGAGATTCTGGGCAGTGAGTGGAGAGATTTCATCGTCAGCAAAAAAGCTCTAGGAACCACCAGGTCCTGGAAAGCACAAAGACACTGGGAAACAACACTGAAAGCTGGAGATACAAGAGAGCCATAAAAGCAAGCATGGAAATGCTGGGTGTGAGCAGAAGAGGAGGGAACAGATTTGTTGCTGTAAATAGTCCCAAAGGCTGTAGAAGGAAATGTCTGCTCCTATTTGAACTCTGTGAGCATGGAAGGATCTGTTCAAATCACAAACTCCTAAAATAAAAGGGGCCTCACGGGTCAATGAACCATTTTACAGATGGAAAAACTGAGACATGTAGATACACTTACATGTTGACTTACCCTACTGAATTAAAGATCTCCTTATCACTGAACCGAATGGTTACATAATATCCAGTTTCATCTTTTGCTTTTAGAATCAATCTTTGACACCTTTTCCTAAGGCACCGTCTCTTGGAAGAAATAGCTTAGAGGCAGATGGCAGGATTTACTTTAACTCTATGTGTGTGTGGTGGGGGCGGGGGGTGTTTTATTATTTTGTTTTGTTTTAAAGTTTTAGGGAGTTTCCATAGATATCATCACAACACCAGAGGGCTATTTACAAAAACAACTCCCATTTTCTTTGGAGCAAAGGCTAATAATGGATAGAAAACTGGGACTATTCTCTTCTTTTTTTTTCCCCCTTTAAGAAAGCTACTCTGCATTTGGAAACATGTTTAAAACAAATTTCTCATTGGAGGCCCTCGAAGAATAAGCCTACCCTCTCAGAGACTCCAGTTATTCAAGCAAGAAAAGTCGCCAAACCTATGTCCCATCAGTGATGGCAAAAGCCACTCATCATTAAATAAAACATTTAAGCAGCCGGTTACCATAATACAGGCGACAAAACTGCTCAAACAGTGAACAGGGACCCAACTGAGAACATCAGTCCTGTCCTTGAGCAAATAATTAAAATCTCACTGCTTCTCGCCCTCGTCTATGGAAATGGAATGAAAATTCTGGTCATTCATCCGTCTATCATGAAGCTCTGAGAACTAATGACCAGTTACAAGGCTCTTTCTCAAAAGAAAGTCCTTGTGGGAGAGGATAGCAATAAATGGCTGTACTTTCCCTAGTTTGTAAGACAAATTTGGTTGCAAATTTTCTCTCCCTTTGTCAGGTCATATGTCAGGCTCTGTGCCAGACTTTTCTCCTAACCTTAATCGAACTCCCCTTCCTCATGGACCTAAAACATAGCTACAATTTCCTAAAGGAAGAGATTCCCAAGAAAAGTCAACAAAGAGTACCTAGAGGAGAACGGCTCAGGAAGCCTCCTTAGGGTTGGGCATCAGACACACACTGATTCGCACGATGGATTTACAGACATCATAAAAGAGCTGTTTGCCAGTGTTGCCGTAGGCTCCTCGTTTTTCTGGGGATAAAAGTACAGAGCAATGGAGCAAGTCCTGTGTGGACTGTTTCCACTTAGCAGAATCTCCTGTGCTATCCAAGTTCAGATGTCTTACATGCAGAGTTCTTTCTCTTTCTCGGCCTCTCTCTTTACATCTGTCTCTCTCTCTCTCTCTCTTGTACAATTTTATTCTGGGGGAAGGCAGCAAGGGAGCCACTGTTTTGACCAGAAGTATTGATAAAGACTCCTTATTTTCTCCGACTCTTTCAGACTCTCTCCTTTGGCTCACAGTGGGGTATGGATTGCTTTCCTCTGGGTTTGAATGTTTTAAGACCAGCACTTTATATTAGAGGATGATCTAAGGAAAAGCCTGGAAGATATCTGACCCCCTAGGTCTCCCAATAAGTATACTCCTGTATATTGGTCAGAGGTCACAGATTAGGTTTCCTAACAGATAACCTCTATTGCTGAGGACAAAATTAGCAGGACTGTGAGGCGGAAAACAGAGTGGGAGCAAAGAGGGAGAAAAGTTGAGTAAAAAATATCACTGGGATGCGTGGGTGGCTCAGTCGGTTGAATGTCCGACTTCTGACTTCAGCTCAGGTCATGATCCCAGGGTCATGGGATCAAGTCCCACATTGGGCTCCATGCTGAGCATGGAGACTGCTTGGGATTCTCTCTCTCTCTCTACCTCTGTCCCTCTCCCTGACTCATGCTTTCTCTCTTTCTCCCTCTCTCTAAAAAAAATAAAAATAAAAACAAAAATTAAAAATTAAAAAAAAGTATCATTAAGAGCACCCAAGACTCCAGAGTTGGAAGGCCCTTAGAAATCATCAAATTTAGGGGCGCCTGGGTGGCGCAGTCGGTTAAGCGTCCGACTTCAGCCAGGTCACGATCTCGCGGTCCATGAGTTCGAGCCCCGCGTCGGGCTCTGGGCTGATGGCTCGGAGCCTGGAGCCTGTTTCCGATTCTGTGTCTCCCTCTCTCTCTGCCCCTCCCCCGTTCATGCTCTGTCTCTCTCTGTCCCAAAAATAAATAAACGTTGAAAAAAAAAAATTAAAAAAAAAAAAAAAGAAATCATCAAATTTAATTTTGTCCTGATTCATGATTCTTTCCCAAAATATCCTTCACATGTGATCGCTAAGCCTATTTTTTTCATCCCTTTAACACCAAGGAATTCACGATCATCGCTTTTCAAGGATACTCATTTTCATTGTTCATGGAAAGACAACTGGGTGGGCTGACTGAGAAGCAGATCGGCAGTGATAGAAGGTGATTCCGTCTCAAAGATCAAGATGTGGTCAATGCTTCACACTGTTTTTCAGTAATTGATAGATCAAGCAGGCAGAAAGTCAGTAAGGATATAGGTGATTTGAACAGCACTAGCAATTGATTTGATCTAACTGACATTTATAGAATACTTCATCCAGTGACAGCAGAATACATTTTCTTCTCAAGCTCTCATGGACATTCACCAAGATAGGATGGTTTCTGGGTCATAAAACATATCTTAACAAATTTAAATGAATAGAAGTCATGCAAAGTATGTTCTCAACCTACAATATAGAATTAAACTAAATCAATAACTGAAAGATGGCCATAAAAACCCCAACTATTTGAAAACCAAACAATTCCCTCTAAATAAGCCACGTGTTGAATAAGAGCTTCAAGAGTACTTTAATTTGACCTAAACAAAAATAAAAATACAACCTAAAAAAATCTGTAGTACACAGCAAAAAAAGCAGTGCTTACATGGAGATTTATGGCATTAAATGCATATATTAGAAAAGAAGAATGATCTAAAATCAATAGCTGCTTTCTACTTCATTAAACTAATGAAGGAAGAGCAATTTAAGCTGAAAGCCAAGAGAAGAAAAGAAATAATTAAAAAAATTAGAAAAAATTGTTGAAAATAGGAAAACAAGAAAATCAATGAAACCAAAAGCTGTTTTTGTGATACGATCAGTAAAATTTATTAACTTCTAGCCAAGTAAAAATAAAAGAAAGGACACAAATCACCAATATCAAAAATAAGATGGGTCATCATCGCTGATCCCATGGACATTAAAAGGATGATAAAGGAATATTACAAACAATTGTATGGCTACAAATCAGATTGCTTAGCTGAAATGGACCAATTCCCTGAAAGACACAAGCTTGTAAAGCTCATGTAAGAAACAGACAATCTAAAGAGCCCTATATCTATTAAAGAAGTTTAATCAATAATTAATAATATTCAAAAGAATCAGGTCCAGGTGGCTCCACAGGTGAATTCTACCAAGCATTTTTGAAATAAATACCAATTCTCTACATTATCTTCTGGAAGCAGAGGGTGCATTTCCTAACTCATTCTAGGAGATCAGCATTATCCTAATGTCAAAGCCAGATATACACACATTGTAAGAAAGAAAACTGAAGATCAATATCTCTCATGAATATAAATACAAAAATTCTCAACAATATATTAGCAAATCACACCTAACAATCTGTAAAAAAAAGCATACATCATGACCAAGTGGATTTATTCCAGGTATATAAGTCTAGTTCAACATTAAGCAGTCAATCAATGTATTCTGCCATATCAACAGGCTAATGCAGAAAACCCTTATGGTCATATCAATGCAGAAAAAACATTTTAAAATTATAACACCCATTCATGATTTTAAAAAAAAACTAAAAATAAAGGAATGTAGAGAAACTTAATTTGATAAAGAAAATGCACACACCCACACAAAAAACAAAAAACAAAACAAAAAAAACCCTACAGTTAACATCATTCTTAATAGTGAAATCCTGGACATCCTTCCACTAAGATCAGGAACAAGGCATAGTTCCAATTCAACATCATACTAGAAGTCATAGCTAATGGAAAAAGGCAGTGAAAAGAAATGAAAAGGTATACAGATTGTGAAGGAAAAAATAAAACTGTATTTAATTTCATATGACATGACTGTCTATGTAGAAAATTATAAATCATCTACAAAAACCTCCTGGAACTATTTGAGAAGTAAAGCAAGATTGCAGGATACAATGTCAATATACAAAAGTCAATTTTTCCCATATACCAGCAATGAACAGTTGAAATTTAAAATAAAAAAAAACACCCTGTTTAACAGACCAAAGAAAAAGAAATACTAAGTATAAATCTGACAAAGCACATGCAGGACCTGAATACTGAAAACTACAAGAATGTTGATGAGAAAAATCAAAAGTTTAAGTAAATGTAGAAACAGTCTGTGTTTTGAAAATCTCAGTATTATTAAGATATGAAATGTTCTAAACCAGATCTATAGATTTAATGGGATCAGAATCTTAGCAAGTTATTTTGAGAACACTAACAAACTGATTCTAAAATTTATATGGAAAGGCAAAGGATCCAGAATAGTCAAAACAATACTGAAGAAGAAAAACAAAGCTCGAGGATTCACACTATCCAATTTTAAGACTTATAATTAAGCTATAGTAATCAAGACAGCATGGTATTGGGGAAAGAAGAGACATAAAGATCAAAGAAACAGAATAGAAAACCCAGACACAGATTCACACAAATATAGTCAACAGATTTTGTTTTTTAAAGTACAAGGTTCAATTAAGAATGGATAGTTTTCTCAACAAATGGTGCTGGAACATGATGTGGATATCTACATATACAAAAGTAAACCTAGACACAAATCTGTGCCTCCCACAAAAGTTAACTAAAACATAAGACTATGAAACTCCTAGAAGAAAATATAGGAGAAAATCCATATGACTTTGGGTTTGGTGATGAGGATTTCATTTTTTTGACACTGCATGAAAATCACAATTTGTGAAAGAAACAAATGATAATTTGGACTTTGTCAGAATGAAATCTAGTTTGAGGAAGATACTGTGAAGAGAACGAAAAGACAAGTCACAGATTGGCAAAAATATTTGTAAAACATATCTGATAAAAGACTTAAATGTAAAATATACAAAGAACCCTGACAATAAAATAAGCAATCTGATTAAAAAACAGGCAAAAGGTATGAATAGATACCTCATCAAATAATATATACAAATAAGTACATAAGTATATGAAAAGATGCCCAGTATAATTTGTCATTTGGGAAATGCCTATTAAAATAACATGAGATAGCACTACACATGTTTTAGAATGACCCAAATCCAAAGAACTGAAAATTCCAATTGCTGGGGAGGATGTGATGTAACAGAACTCTCGTTCATTGCTGGTGGGAATGCAAAATGGCATAGCCATGTTGGAAGACAGTTTGGCAGTTTCTTACAAAGCTACACACAATCTTAGCTTATAATCCAGCAACCATCTTCCCAAGTATTTACTCAACTGATCCAAAAACTTATGCCCACACAAAATCAATGTACAGAAATCAGTTGCATTTTTATACACTAATAATGAAGCAACAGAAAGACAAAGAAACTGATCCCATTCACAACTGCACCAAGAATCATAAAATACCTAGGAATAAACCTAACCAAAGATACAAAAGATCTATATGCTGAAAACTATAGAAAGCTTATGAAGGAAATTGAAGAAGACACAAAGAAATGGAAAAACATTTCATGCTCATGGATTGGAAGAATAAATATTGTTAAAATGTCAATACTACCCAAAGCAATCTACACTATTCAATGCATCCCCAATCAAAATTGCACCAGCATTCTTCTCAAAGCTAGAACAAACAATCCTAAAATTTGGATGGAACCACAAAAGACCCTGAATAGCCAAAGTAATATTGAAGAAGAAAACCAAAGTGGGAGGCATCACAATCCCAGACTTTAGCCTCTACTACAAAGCTGTAATCATCAAGAAAATATGGTACTGGCACAAAAACAGACACATAGACCAATGGAATAGAGAACCCAGAATTGGACCCACAAATGTATAGCCAACTGATCTTTGACTAAGCAGGAAAGAATATCTAATGGAAAAAAGACAGTCTCTTTAACAAATGGTGTTGGGAGAACTGGACAGCAACATACAGAAGAATGAAACTAGACCACTTTCTTATACCATACACAAAAATAAACTCAAAATGGATAAAGGACCTGAATGTGAGACAGGAAACCATCAAAACCCTAGAGGAGAAAGCAGGAAAAAAACCTCTTTGACCTCAGCCACAGTAATTACTTACTCGATCTCCAAAGGCAAGGGAATTAAAAGCAAAAATGAACTATTGGGACCTCATCAAAATAAAAAGCTTCTGCAATGCAAAGGTAACAATCAACCAAACTAAAAGGCAACTGATGGAATGGAAAAAGATATTTACACATGACATATCAGATAAAGGGCTAATATCCAAAATCTATATATAGAGAATTCACCAAACTCCACACCCAAAAAACAAATAATCCAGTGAAGAAATGGGCAGAAGACATGAATAGACACTTTTCCAAAGAAGACATCCAAATGGCCAAAAGACACATGAAAAGATGCTCAACGTCGCTCCTCATCAGGGAAATACAAATCAAAACCACACTGAGATACCACCTCACACAGGTCAGAGTGGATACAATGAACAAATCAGGAGTCTATAGATGCTGGTGAGGATGTGGAGAAACAGGAAACCTCTTGCACTGTTGGTAGGAATGCAAACTGGTGCAGTTGCTCTGGAAAATAGTGTGGAGGTTTCTCAAAAAATTAAAAATAGAACTACCCTATGACCCAGCAATAGCACTGCTAGGAATTTACCCAAGGGATAAAGGAGTGCTGATGCATAGGGGCACATGTACCCCAATGTTTATAACAGCACTTTCAACAATAGCCAAATTATGGAAAGAGCCTAAATGTCCATCAACTGACGAACGGATAAAGAAGATGTGGTTTATATATACAATGGAATGCTACTTGGCAATGAGAAAGAATGAAATCTGGCCATTTGCAGCAACGTGAATGGAACTGGAGGGTATTATGCTAAGTGAGGTAAGTCAGTCAGAGAAAGACAGATACCATATGTTTTTACTCATATGTGGATCTTGAGAAACTTAACAGAAGACTGTGGGGGAAGGGAAGGGGAAAAAAAGTTAGAGAGAGGGAGGGAGGCAAACTGTAAGAGACACTTAAATACTGAGAACAAACTGAGGGTTTATGGGGGGTGGGGGGGAGGGGAACATGGGTGATGGGCATTGAGGAGGGCACTTGTTGGGATGAGCACTGGGTGTTGTATGGAAACCAATTTGACAATAAATTATATTTAAAAAAAAACATGCCCACATATAAACATGCACATGAATTGCAAAAAAAAAGGGAAGCAACCAAGATGTCCTTTAATAGGTGAATGGATAAATAAACTGTGGTCCATCTGTATACCGGAATACTACTCAGTGAGAGAAAGAAATGAGCTACCAAGTCGCCATGCAAAAACGTGGACATATCTCAAATGCATATTGGAAAGTTAAAGAAGCCAGGCTAAAAAGTCTACATACTGTATGAGTATATGTATATGAAATTCTGGAAAAGCCAAAACTAAAGAGATAATAAACATCTGGGTAGTTGTCCAGGGATTGGGGTGGGAGCTTGAATAGGTGTAGCACAGGGGAAAGTCTAGGGTGGTGAAACTATTCTCTTTGATAGTCTAATGGTAGATACATGACATTGTTATTTGCTAAAACCTTTAGAATCTTATAGCATAAAGAGTGAACTTTAATTTCTATACATTTAAAAAAATCATTTAGGAGTTCAGGGGATCCCAGCATGCAATTCAGAATGGGACAAAAAGAATCTAACAGTATTCACACATATGAAACAACCTCACAAAAAGGAAAAAATTCTGACCTAAGTAACTTTGGAAATGAGTGGAATCTAAAGACAAAAGGAACTACACATGAGCACTGTACTCCGCTGATACAGTTGTTTCCCAATGGAGTAGAAGCCTGGGTTAACATTCTGAAACCATTACACAAGTGAAATTGAACACTTCAGTAAATGAATGACATAGTTGAGAACGAGGTGTCTCAGTGTGAGAGTGCATTTGGAAGATTAAAGGGGGGAAGGTACTGGATTAGAGGTGGAGACATTAGTATGAACTTATCTTTAGCTTAATATTGATACGGAATGTTATACACACAAATATTTGGAGATACGTGTATATGTATGCAGTATTATACATGCCTGCATTTCATAGCCCTCTCAGGGGCAAGGGGCCACATGCAATGACAACCCAGTAGCAATGAGCATGCCTACTCTACCCCGATCTTGGTTCTAATGCCATCCTTCAATAAATGGAACCAGGGCCCCATAGAAAAATGGCTGATATTAAGACTAAGGTAGGAAAAATTCAAGACGCACATGCAGCATCTTGTCTTTGAGCAAAGAAGTACCCAAAATAAACAAAAATCCCACAAGGACAGGGTCATGTCAAAGCAACTAAAGAGAGAACTGAAAGAGCTCCCAATGGCCAAAGCTGGAACAATTTTGAGCAACAAAATGAATAAAGTAGTGTTGGATTATAACCCCAAATATATAACAAATATCCGCCCACTCATCCTGATATAAATAAATGGTCCAATAATTAATTAAATGGAGAGCAAGAGACAAATCTCCCATGCAGAAGAATTCCAAATAATTTTTGTAGATACTCCATCTTCAAGTAGGTAGAGCACAACTTCCTACTCCTTAGGCACGGGCTTCACGTTATGACTTTCTCCCAAAGAGTACCGCATGGAAAGTAGGGGAAAAAGACCAACTTTATAATGGAGACACGTGACAGACCCCAGGTGATCAAATCAGCATCAACAGTGACTAGCCATGACAGAATGTACCTTTATGAAGGGAACAATGGCACTTAGCTAACTCTGTGGCCTTCCTCTAAAAACCCATCACCCCATGTAATCATGAGACAAACATCAGACAGATCCAAAATTGAGAAACATTCTACAAAATACCTGGCCAGCACATCTCAAAACTGCCAAGGTCATCAAAAACAAGGAAATCTAAGAAACCTTCACAGTCAAGAGGAGACTAAGGGCATATGATGACTGAATGTAATGTGATACCCCTATATGGGGTCTCAGAAGAGAAAAAGGACATTAAGGAAAAACTAAGGAATCTGAACAAAGTATGGACATCAAGTAATAATAGTAATTATGTATCAATACTGGATAACTAATTATGACCTATGTGCCATACTACTATAAGATGTTAATAACCATGGGGATGCCTGGGTGGCTCAGTTGGTTAGGCATCCGGCTCTTGGTTTCGGCTCAGGTCATGATCTCATCATTTGTGAGATTGAGCCCTGAGTTGGGGGCTCCATGCTGAGAGCTCAGAGCCTGCTTGGGATTCTCTCTCTCCCCCTCTCTCTGCCCCTCCTTTGCTCTCTCTCTCAAAATAAATAAATAAACTTAAAAAAAATTTAATGTTAATAATCATGGAAATTGAATGTGGGGTATATTGAAACTGTACTATCTTTTTAGTTTCTCTGTTAAACTAAAACTATTCATAATCTTTTTAAAAAGGTATTAAAAGCAAAATAAAATATGGTTAATGGATCAGGATCTTGCCATTTCTGCTAGAATTTCTCCCTCAACCAGGGGGGTGTATGAGCCGGTCTCTTCTCCTTGACACTGACCCCAAAACTAGGAATAAATGAGTGGAGAATGTCACCACCAGTCAGGCAATTAATCCCATCTATTAATATGTGTAAGATTACATGCTGGGAAAATACTAAATGTAACACCCATTTCAGTCTCTAACCTTTGGTAAGATAAAACATAAGAGATAATAATGTGAGGGGCACCTGGGTGGCTCAGTCTGTCAAGCATCCGACTCTTGATTTCAGCTCCGGTCATGATCCCACAGTTCCTGAGCTCAAGCCCCGCATCGGGCTCCATGCTGACAGTGTGGAGCCTGCTTGGGATTCTCTCTCTCTCTCTCTCTCTCTCTCTCTCTCTCTCTCTCTCTCCCCCTTCCATGCTTTCTCTCTCTCTGCTCTGTCTCTGTCTCTCTCTCTCTCAAAATAAATAAATTAACTTAAAAAAGAGATAACATGAATAAAAACAATAGACAAATGCCACAACAGGGGATATCAGATAGAATGTGCTATAAAAATTCAAAGGATGTTAAATTCAGGCTAATCATCTGGGAGCTGGGACACAAAGAAGTAAACAAGGAATTGTAAAATGACAGGAGCAGTGCAGTACGTAGGGAGCCATCTATAGTCTCCCACTAAAGAAGTAATGGAATCGGATAAGGACTTTAGCTACACGCATTGTCTCCCCTTCCTTCTCTCCCACTTCAGTCCACTCCAGATGGCTTCTTTCCACCCACTGCTCCACTGGTCATCATCCATCTCGGTGTTAGTGATTTCTCCCCCTTGAAAGGAGCTTCTACAACACCACCCCTTCTGATGGTCTCCTTATGTCCCTGGCTCCTGTTCTTTGCTGGTTTTTCTTTCTCTACCCAACCTCCAAGTGATGGTGTTCTTCCAGTCCACCTGCTCCCTCTTCTTCTTTCTCTATATTGTCTCCCTGATTGACTTCATTTATGCTCATGGCTTGGTTCATTTCCATCTGTTTGATTTTCTAATCCACAGTTTGTAGCTCAGAATTCTTCTCTGAGCTCCACTCCTACAGACACAGCTGTCTGTGACACCTTTTATATCACAGCTATATCAGAGCTGGGTCAAATTTAATATATCCATAATTGTTCTCTTGATCTCCCCTTCCTCCTTCTTAAATTGTGTCCCAATATTTCACATTTCCTAAATAGTATTACCCTCCTCCTAGTTCTACACAGAAACATGGGAGATGT
Organism: Lynx rufus; assembly: GCF_022079265.1. NCBI lineage: Eukaryota > Metazoa > Chordata > Mammalia > Carnivora > Felidae > Lynx > Lynx rufus. The sequence continues at coordinate 9,874,565 of NW_025814889.1, read as the reverse complement.
TGATTCTGACCTTTGCTTCACTGCCCCCCACCCATCCAACCCATCAGCCAATCCTGTCAGTTTGGCACTTAAAAATTATGTGGTCTATACATGCAATGGAGAATTATTCGGCCTTAAAAAGAATACTGCCATTTGTGACAATGTGGATGGATCTAAATGGCATTATGCTAAATGAAATAAGCCAGTCACAGAAAGACACATACTGCATGATCCTCTTACAAGAGCAATCTAAAACAGTCAAACTCAGAATCAGAGAGGAGAATGGTGGTCAGCGGGGAGCTGCAGGTAGGGGAAGGGGGAGCTGTCATTCAAAAGGCACAAAGATTCACTTACGCAAGATGAATCATTTTTGGATATCTCCTGTACAACACAGGACCTATACTTAAACTATACTGTGTTATACACTTAAAAATTTGCTAAGAGGGTAGATATTATCCTAAGTGTTATTACAAAGGTAAAAACGTTAAAAACAAGTCAATAATAATTTCTAATTACCTTAAATGTGTCCATTTTCTCCATTCCTTAGTCCAACCCATTGTGTGGTCTTTTAAGTTTTTTATTTTTTTATTTTTTTGAGAGAGAGAGAGAGTGGTCAGAGAGAGAGAGAATTCCAAGCAGGCTCTGCACTGTCAGCGCAGAACACAATGTGGGGCTCGAACTCACAAACTATGAGATCATGATCTGAGCAGAAATCAAGAGTGGACACTTAACCAACTGAGCCACCCCCAAGCCATTGTTCTCTCTTGCAGGAGGCCCTGAAGCAGCCTCTTAACTGGTCTTCCTACTTCCTCTCTTGTTTACTTCAATCCTTTATCTCTGCCATAACAAAGGCCATCCAGTCGCCCTCTATTTCAAATACTTCTGTGGCTTCCTGAGGCTCTTAGGATAAAAGTCAAAACATTTGACGCACCCTGCTTGGTCTTGTCCGTCTCCACCACCGGCCTCGCCTTGCTCCACATTTCCCTTGCTCCACCACACCAGCTTTCTGTCAGAATGTAAATACACACCTCGTCACACAAAACCCTTACAGTCAATGAACCCCCATCTCACGGGGAACAAAACACAAACTCTTTGACGTGAACCACAAGGCTCTGTGGGATCAGCTCGATTCTTCTCTCGCGTCAGGATACCCCTCTCCTCACCCGTCATTACCCAGCCAGACAAACTCACTTGTGCCCTGGTGCTTTGCACATGCAGTTGCCTGTTTGCCTGGCAATCTCACGCTTGACTATTCACAAAATGAGTTCCATATCAGCATAAATATCACCTCTTAAATAAGGAGGCCTTCCCTGGCCACCTTATTTAAGCAGGGTCCTCACCGTCCTATTTACACCCTTTAGAGCTCCGCGGTCTTATAATTTGCTCACGTCTTGGTCTATTTCCTCCACTAGATCGGAAGGTCCCAAAAGATAGGAAGACACCTGTTTTGCCTGCCATGTCATGCAAAGTTAGGGTCTGATGCACTGTAAGGATGCAAACATTTAAAAATTAATCTGATCACAAGGCATAGGTGGTTTCATGATTCAAAGCAAAGTCAAGAAGAAATGCAACAGTCCAGGCTTTGCATCCCTGAATGATACCCCAGCCTCCTCTATAAGAGAAAACAGGTAGAAGAGGGAGGCACAAACGGGAGAGAGAGACATTAAGAACGTTAAGACGGTCAGCACGGTGTTACGTATTTGACAAGGCTGGAAAGGAGAGAAGAAAGGAACAGAGATGATCCTAAGATGTGGAGCCTGGGCAGATACACCGGCTAATCACAGACACACGTCCTCTGGAGAGGAAGTAGGATAAAAGCACCTTGAACTGCCTGCCTATTAGGACTCTGCACCTTAAATAAATCAGGTTTCCTTCTGTGCTGTTAATGAATTCTATAATTTTACTACATATCACATGAAACCAAATTTCCGTCTTAAGCATGATATTTAAGATACCTAGTGAGCTTTCCAGCTCTTCTGCAGAGACGAAAGGCTTGGAGATCAAGTAAAAAATTGAGTATTACTCCCAGTCTGCCACTCCCTGGTGTGTGTCCTTGGCATGTTAATTAACCTCTCCGATTCTTGGAATCTTCAGTACAATGAGAATCGCAACTTCCTGTTGTCCAGACAATTAATATTGGGTAACACCCATGGTCTGAAATGGGCACAGCACCTGCCAGGTGGTCTTGTATGTCCCAACCCATCCTTCATCCGTCCTAATTTCCGTCCATTCCCATCTTCTTGATCTTCACAATGCAAAATCCCTGATTATATTCCTACCTAGTTTCCAGGGACACTGTGAGAATAAATGAGTTAATACGGTTTGCTCCTCATTATCCACTTTGTAGCTTATTTACAGCAAGTTCTTACTCTTGGTTTAGCCTCATCCTTGCCTTAGGAGATATTCTGGCAGCTTCTTTATACCATCAGTTGCCGCATGCTATGGAAAAGGAGCTCAAATTGAATATCAGTCTAATAAACACAAATACCACGTACATTCCAAAATCAAGCATAAATGTCTTTTAGGATTATTTGTGGTTTTGAATTATGTCTGGAATTGCTTCATTTACATTAGCCAGGTTGATTAGAATGGGCTACATGCCATATTTCTGAAAAGACTTAATGCTTTTTGGAGAGAAGACAAACCATAAACATACAGCATTATCACAAAAGTTTTATGCATGAGAGACGATCCTCAAAAATACGAAGGGTAAAAAGTGGCTACGCTCTTTCTCTTTACTAAAATTTTTGCATCCCAGAACTCACATTTTAAAAATGCCCCTGACACCTTCTGTGTGTGTATTCGTCTCAGAAACCTCCAACATTGCCAGCTGATGCACCCAGCACCAGAACTCTGAAATGGTGTCCTAGGGACATTCCTAGACGCTTGAGGAAGGTAGATTTCTAAGGGAGGCATCTCATTCATGACTGTTCTTAATAACTGGTTGAATTTGCATTTGATTTGTCTCTCCCCTCCAATTCTAGTGCAATGAATGCATGTTCCCAGAGGTTGGTTTCTGTTTGTTTTTTCCACTTTAAAAAACAAGGCACTGGGGGTGGGGAAGGAAGTTTGAGACTATTCTCAAGGAACCTAGGGAGAAGATCTTGCAGTCAGGATGGGTCCTTCACTCTGAATCGTGGACTGTGTCGACAACGGATTCCTCATCTGTGTTTCTTGTAACTCATTCACCTGCACACTCACCACAGAACATTAATTGCTCCTAGACAGGAATCCTCTTCCCTTCGTTTTACTGTTAGAACGCAGCTGTCAAGAAGTCGAGTTCCAAGGTGAAACTCCCAAAGAAGAACCTGCTTGTACCATGGGTGATTCCATTTATTCCCACATCTGGGGTCTTATAAGAGGCCTCAAGCACATTCGACTGTATCTGTGGCTCCAGAATTCCTGTGCCGAACCCATCTCACAAAGTTCTCTACAGTGTCGTTCACTCAGCAAATATTTATTAAATGCCTGCCACGCGCCAGGCACTGTACTGGCCTTTACCTGAGGGGACGCCAACACGGGACAGGTTACCTAGGTGGAGGGCAGGCTTCAAGGACATCATCAGGGGGTCCCAAAAGTGCCTTTGAGAGTCAGGGATCCCTTGTATATGGTGGAATAAAGAGTTGTCTTGGACCCCTCCCTACCTTGTGGACAGGGTAAGTCCAAGAAAACTGAGCTCGCTTCCACACTGTCACGCTTCCTTTAGCACCTTCCTTTAGGACTTACTGAATCACCTCTTTGGGCTGAGGGCCTTGTAGGCAGGGGGCACACACCAGCATGTGCCAACGGTGTGGCACAGAGGAGGCAAAAGTGCCTCAGTGAGCCCTGTTCCAGAAGAGCCTTTGCTACCCTTTGTATCAGCCATGACCCTCCGTCAACCCTGAGGAGGTAAACACCAGGGAATCTGGGATCCTATTCAAGTACCTCAGAATACGCATTACACCATAAGAAGTCAACACTGGAGCAACTTGTTCTAGAATAATGCTAACATACTTGAGATTCGCAATTAGGAATTTAATTCATCCCAGCATATAAGAACATTTCTTTCTTTGTTCTGCTGGCTTCAGAAAAAGAGAAAAAAAAAATTCCAGGATACCACCACTACCCATTTCCAGCACTGTGGATTTATTTTAGGCAATTCTCTCTCATGCCGCCTCAGACAGCCCGACGCTTAAGCTAGATTAGGGATCGAACATAGAGTTAAGTGAGGTTGGAGTAATCAGACATTTGGAATTTGAGATGGTGACGTCTTTTGTTTTTCACACATTACAAAACAAGTTAGGAGAGCAGACTCATTGACAGATGTGTACAATTGTGATGAAAAAAATAGTTTTGCAATATATTTGTGTTTTGCAGCTAGGCAACGAAAAATGACTAACACACAGGAAGTATGTACTTGTGTCCTTCTTCCAGCCAAATTATGGGAATTACAAATCTCTTGTGTTCCTTACGTGAATATTCTCTATGTAAAAATAAAGAAAGAAATCAATAAATGAAAGAAAGAAAGCCCCTTAGGGTTTAGAGGGCTTGTTTTGGACTGAATTCTCTCCCACAGTCCTTTTATTTTCTTTCCTTAGTGAGTCTTTCCCACAGGGTATCAGGGGTGGGGAGTTCGGTAAAAAGAAAAGAAGGTAGTGTATCATAAGCTATTAATTTCAGGGTATCAGGAGTGGGGAGTTCTGTAAAAAGAAAAGAAGGTAGTGTACCATAAGCTATTAATTTTTTTTTTTAATTTTTTTTTCAACGTTTATTTATTTTTGGGACAGAGAGAGACAGAGCATGAACGGGGGAGGAGCAGAGAGAGAGGGAGACACAGAATCGGAAACAGGCTCCAGGCTCCGAGCCATCAGCCCAGAGCCTGACGCGGGGCTCGAACTCACGGACCGCGAGATCGTGACCTGGCTGAAGTCGGACGCTTAACCGACTGCGCCACCCAGGCGCAAGCTATTAATTTTTTAAAGAAAAATATCCTTTAAGGACCCAAGGAAGAATATCATCAAATGAGGAGTCAATCTTGGCTTCATTATGGAGTTACATATTATACGAACTATGTTATATTTTTTTAAGCTTTCAGGAAATAGATTGGTGTGGAAGTAAAAACTATTGCTATAAAATAGCTCTGATTACATTGTAATTCAGACTGCAAGAATCTGCCATAAATACTGTTGGTATTATTACTGTAACTCTACAATATCTTCCTCCTCATCCTTTTTTTTTTTAATCCGTGGTATTTAATAGCTCACAATTTGTACTTCCCTATGGAAATCTTTTCATAGCCTAGGCTACATAATTCCTTTTATGTATCAAAGTGAAGGGACTTCGTTCCGGGATATCACCCATGCATTTTAAAGAAAGGAGTCTTATAAACCTCTTCAATGGAAATTGCTGTATCTTGACCCTCAACCGGCTGCTTAGTGCAATAGCCTCTCCATAATGGTTCCAGACAGGCAAAAAAGTAAATTCAATAGAATACCAAATAAATAGTGGTGAGAGAAACAAACAGAACCGACCAATGGGTCATAAGTTGGTTCTGTGGATTCTAGAAAACGCAGCTGTACGATGAAAATATTACGTAAGTTCCAGAGATTAACTAGTGACCCGGAATGTTGAGGGACTCCATTAGAACATATGTCATGTTCACAGAACTAAGTCTCTGCAGGGTTGGCAGTCCACCATGTCACTTCCGGCAGGGTACCCATGTGTCCCAAGCACCTCAGTCTCCCCTGTTTGCTTTTTATCCCTCTGGAGGTTGGCTGTCCAAAGACCTCGAGGCAGGAGTATAGTTTAAAAGCTTTTAATAGAAAGGTACCCAGAAAATATCCATACACCGTACATCCCAAAGCCTGCTGTACTACAAATCTAACAGAGCAATTCCCCTAGATTAACTAACTGCCTGTGAGAAATGAAGATGTTTAAATCCAAATTACATGAAATTATTAAAAATTAAAAAAAACTATATATTGTAGACAAATTGATTAGAATGAATCAAAATTTCAAATTCATAAATTCAAGGAAAGTCATCTCTTGGGGCGCCTGGGTGGCTCAGTCAGTTAAGCATCTGACTTCGGCTCAGGTCATGATCTCACGGTTCATGAGTTCGAGCCCTACATCAGGCTCTGTGCCAACAGCTGAGAGCCTGAAGCCTTGCTTCAGGTTCCGTGTCTCCCTCTCTCTCTACCCCTTATCCACTCACACTCTGTTTCTCTTTCAAAAATAAATAAACATTTAAAAACATTTTTTAAAGAAAGTTATCTCTGGAAAGAACCTTGTCCTGAAGTCTAGACATGTTACAGATCTTACAGTGAGTCTCAAAGAGAATGTGATCTATCCAATCAAGGTCTACAGTTTAATGATTAGATAGGGACAAGGATACAGGTTTCCTCACTCCTGGATTAGGGATTGATTCCCAATTAAAAATATTTTTAAACAATTCTGTGTTTAATAAGCAAGTAATTGTGATTATTGTTGTATAATGTATCATTCTTTGCTTGCTTACTTAGCTTTCATCAAAAAAATGAATCAAAAGTGGACAGCATGGGTAAGTTTGAAAGTCAATATTCAAGATAAATATTAGTCCATATTACACTGATAAAACAGCACATGTAGAAGATGAGACAGATTATAATTAACCATCCCTCAACACAGGAGATCATTTTTGTGGGCTTATTTTGTGTACTGTAACCTGTAATTTCACATTAGAATTTTTTTCTTTCCATGTTTACTCCCTTTCTAGACTCTGAGTTTCTTAAAGAGATATGGTGTCTCTCACTCTGTGACTCAGCGGATGGTGATGGAAGGGAGGTAAGTGGTAAGTGCCGTTACTCTTCCACCTCCCCGCCTCCTCGCACCCACGATACATATGACTGAGCATTATTTCCAATGAGTCTAGTCTAAAGTACCTCAGAATATCAGTTTTAGCCCTGGATGTTCTTGGTCTAGCATATTGTTTGGAATACAACAGACGTTCAAAAAATATTGCTTTAATAAATGGGAAAATGGCCAAATTAGTTTTATGTATTTACTTACTTATTTTTAGTTATGGTAAAATATACATAACATAAAATTTACCATCCTAACCGCTTTTTAAATTTTAAAAAAATATTTGAGAGAGAGCGAGAGCGAGCACGAGCAGGGGAGGGACAGAGAGAAAGAGAGAGAAAACCAATCCCAAACAGGCTCCACACCATCAGCATGGAACCCGATGCAGGGCTCAAACCCGTGAACCATGAGATCATGACCTGAGCCAAAATCAAGAGTCGGGCACTTAACGGACTGAGCCACCCAGGTGCCCCCTATTTTAACCACTTTGAAGTGTACAGTTCAGCATCATTAAATGCACTCATACTGCTGTGCAACCAATCTCCAGAACTCTTCTAGGTTGCAAAGCTGAAACTCTATGCCCATTAAACTACAACTCCCCATTCTCCTTTCCCAACAGCTCCTGGAAACCACCACTCTACCTTCTGTCTGCATGAATTTGACTACCATAAATCCTTCACATAAGTGGAATCAAACTGTATTTGTCTTTTTGTGACTGGCTTACTTCACTTAGCCTAGCTCCTTCAATGTTTGTCCATGTGGTAGCCCGTGTCAGAATTTCCTTCCTTTTTAAGGCTGAGTAATATTCTGATGTGTAGAACTCCACAACACTGTATTTCGTTTATCCATTCAGCTGCCAATGGACACTTGGGTTGCTTTCAACCCTTGGTTATTGTGAACAGTGCTGCTGTGAACATATATAGAAATACAGCTTTCTTACCCTGCTCTCCATTCTTTTGGTTATAGAACCAGAAGTGAAATTGCCGGATCATATGGTATGGTATTCTATTTTTAATTTCTTGCAGAACCACCATGCTGGTTTCCATAATGGCTGAACCTTTTCACATCCCCACGAACAGTGCACCAGGTTCCAATTTGTCCGTGTCCTTGCCAACACTTGTTACGTACTTTCCTTTGATGGTGTCATCCTACGGAGGTGATGTGTTATCTTGTGATTTTGTGTTCCTAATCCAAATTCATTTCATATTTTTAAAGTGGGAAAAATGAGATCTGTAACACACACTTCTCTACTCGTGATCTGCACTGTTTTCATCTTTGTAATAAATACAAACACACGCCCTCACGCACACGTATGAGTGCATGCGCACACATATACCCTTTTGTGCATTTTCTGCATACAGGAATACAAAATCAATGCCAAATATGACACAAGTACTTTTCAGAAGTATTTTAAGGAGTAACTAGGATTCCCAAGCCCAATCCAGTTCCACTGTGAGAGTCAAGGGAACGTGAATAATTTCTGTGTCTGGAGGAAGGGTAACTGAATCCATGGTCTACCCCCATCACCCTTAGCAACCAGGGTCAAGGACATGATGAATCAGTAAAATCTATGGATGAACCCTATTTAGCTATTTCTTCAAATGTGTTTCTTCACTAAGGCTTTTCCAGAGTGGTTTGTTGCAAAGATAAATGATTTGTATTTTGTTATTCTTTTTCTGTTGTACATCTTCAGGAGACATTATTGAGAGAGTAGAGTGAGTGTTAATTACAAAATAATTCTTAGCCAGTTAGTAAAATGAAGGAAGGGGAAAAATCCTTATATAACCTATTGTTTACATATTTAGCTTTGAACACTTGTGAGTGAACAGTGGCATCTGTTCATGAGAACATAAAATATTTGTAAAATGAAGAACATGTCCCTTGGTGGCACCAGGGATATGGGTCAGGACAGAATTCCCTACATAACTACCTACAAAAACAGTCTGATTACAATAAAATTTCCTGGAAGCCAGAGGATGATTTAGTCCTATCTGATTAGTGTGCTATACCACTTAGAACATCCTTCACCACCCACCCTCTTTCCCTGAAAGTTCCTTGAGAAAGGCAGTTAAGTCACTGTATTTTAGATCCAAGTAGCTTTGACTCTGCACATAGTTTGTATCCTTATCTATAAAACAAGGGATCTGAATCTATGGATTCTAAAGGTCATCTACTTCCCAACACTGAAATTCTGTAATTCTACCCCTCTTGATTACCTTGCATAAACTATCAAGGTGCCTATAGCACCTACATATCCAGGTACAAATTCTGGGCCCCAAAGGCAAAAATCCAAATCAGGGCTCCTTAAGCAAAACAAGTGTTCCTGATTTTCTCAGGGTATTCAGGTGCTCTTGAGGATGCTTCCTTTTTCTATTTAGTGTTTCAGTTTCGTCCTCTGGATTTCAAAGTTCTCAGAGATAGGGCCTCCTGATTATCCTCAATATATCCACCAAAGCACAGAGATCCAGATTCTATCACAGAACACTCTTGTGGATAGGGCTGCCTGATAAAAATACAAGATGCCCAGTTAAATCTGAACTTCAGATGAACGATACTTTTTTTTAGTATAAGTATGTCCAGCACAATGTTTGAGACACGCTTATACTAACAAAAGCTGTTGGTTGCTTGTCTGAAATTCAAATGTAATGGGAGAACCTCTATTTTTCTTTGCTGAAATCTTGCAACCTTCAGAGCGTGGGTCCCGTAGGGCGTGAAGCCCATTTTGGCCACATGTGGATGAATTAACTGAATGGGTTACACAACCTCCATGCTTCTTGGTTTCCTAACCAATTGAATGTAAATAAATAATCATCATCTTCCTCAAGGGAAGGCCAATTCAAGACAAAGGGAACCCTGGAAAGACTAATTTTTTTTCCCCTCTACCTGATTACTATTCATCAAATACTTGCATGGAATTTATTTAGTAAGAGTAAGAACAAGCTGTTTTATTTTAATAATAAACTAATGCTCACATGAGAGCTTTAAATTTATCAGAAACTAAGCACCTGATGGCTTGATCACTCTGGCATCTCTTTGGTTACATGGCTCCCTCATCTGCATCTGTAAGGATGGATAGTGGAGACTACACTTTAAGCTCCTAGTAGAGCTCCTGGCACAGAGTCTACGCCCATTCGAGGTCCACAATATTACTAGTCTTCAAACATCTCTGCAGGAATAACCTACCCGGTAACCTAGAGATGGCTTTATAAGCATCCTACAATGAGAGCTTCAGATCTGAGAGATGATCTGGTGTAAACTTGTCATTTTACAGACAAGGAAACTGAGGCCTTAGGGAGATTAAGTGATTTACTCAGTCTCCTGGCCAGGAAGGTGCACAGCCTAACGTCCTTCGTGTTCTTCCCTTGTTCCATCATAAGACTTTGTGGAGATGAACAGTGATGCTCTACGTATCTGGGTAGTAGGTAGCTGAAATCATTCTACCCCTACAATGCAAAAATAAGAGGCATATTCAAACACATGCGCAAATATTAGCTGTACTGTTACAAAAGTTTATAGGAACACAGAGATTTCACTATCACCGCTGGAAGCTTAAACCTTTGGCATCCTTCCCAACAAAGACCCACTGAAATCATACCAGGGAACACCAGGGAGGTTGAGGCTAATGATCCGAGTAGAGCCATCTCCAAACAAATGCCAATTTCCAATTGTGAAACAGCTCAGATGAGTATCCAAGTCTCTTTGGAAACGATTAAGATGCTTGTGCAGATTACAATTACAAATGCTTATTAAAACAGCATGCCCAAGAAAGCAGAGAGGACAAACAATGACACATAGAAAGGTCACTGCCTGATGAAGTATTTCCATTAGGCAGCCCCACACCATACTCTTCCCCTGGTTTTCCCTCTTAATCAGAGGCTAAAGAAGTGTGAGTGAGTGCTGGACTTGACTTTCCATGAGAACTGAAGCCTTCAACTTACAATCCGTTGTTGTAAACATTTTCTTATGTTATTTGGCAGCTTGAACGTGCAGGCACATATCTGAGCTGACCTTCATTGGCTGAGGTTCCCTCGCAGAATGCTCGGCAACAGAGACTAAATATTTCTGACGTTGCTTAAGAAAGTAGTCGTGTTAAGTGGGTTTACACTTGGCATTTTTATCGAAAGCACGGTTTAACAGGAATAGTGTTAAATGTTCCAGTTAGAGACCATGTGTAATTACTATCCCAAAGTCATGTGGAGGAGGAAACAGGGATGCCTGACACGTGTGCTGAAGGCTGGTCGGACTGGGGGGTGGGGGGGGTGGGGTCTCACCTACCCTCAAGTTCAGCTCCCTTTTATTCTTTTCAGAGTTTTGGTGGAACTCTTCAGGTTCCAGATATGCATTTGAACTTTCGGGGTTTGGTGGAGAAAACTGGGAGGTGAGAAATATTGTCAGATGAAACCAATGGAAAATTCTAGGAAACTGTCTCCACTGGCCAGATAAATAGCGCTCACACTTAATAGCATTCCTTAGTGCAGCTGACCCATATAGCACAGTTCATTATTTAGATGATAAAACAAAGGGTTTTCACAAAGTTCTTCCATAGATTTTAATAGGCTAGGCTTTCTACTTTTAAGCTTTCATAACTAAGATTATTTGTATAATAGGAACAAATTCTAAATGGTATTTAAAGGGAAAATGAACTTTGATCTCTCCGTTGTGGTGAGCTTCAATTCTATCACCCATAAAACTCTCCTCCTCTCTGTCCATATAGGTATAAAATGTATGCATATATATATATATTATAAATTATATACCTTTTATAAAACATAAAATAAAATTTACATGTAAAATAAATATGCACCTATATTTTGTGGTTTAACGTAGTTATTGTTCATTTGTTAAAGGATCTGAAAGAAGTAAATAAGCTAATAGCATGAGTTTGGGAAAATTCTGTGCCTTGTTTCTCTCATCTATAAACACGGATGATAATGTAATAATGGTACCTGCTTCATGGGGTTGTTGCAAGGATGAAATGAGATAATATATGTAAATGCTTAGGATAGGGCTTGGCATATGATTGTTATTCAGATAGCAGCTGATACTATACTTACAAGGGATTTGTTATGGATACTATGATCTCCCCACATTTAGCTTAGTATTTTTGAATGACTAAAATTGTTTTGATGGTTTTTACACACATTTGACACAACTCGGTTACTCTACTTTCTCATCTGTAGGAAAACACACACATGCACACCCACACAAACATTTGGTTTTTCAAATCAAAAAGCATATCTACACACCTGTACGTGCACACACACATGGCTCAGGTCGCAATGTCCCTGACTTTATGTCTCCTGCCTACAGTTTGAAAGCATTAAGTGCAGGGAAGAGGGAGACCTACATCTGACAGGTTATAGCCTGAGATGAATCTGGACTCCCCCATCCCCAAACCAGATGGGGTGATAGTCCTAGAACCAGTTTCCATCCCTCCAAGTGCTCCGGTCCCCACACCTCCCCTTTCGTCCTCTCAGACTGTGCCGGAAAGGTCTGTAAATGCAGAATCCGTGCAACTAAAACACTTTGGGACACTGCTCAGATATCGAATTGTGAGTTAACAGTATGGAATTTCAACTACAGGCTCATTATACATTTATTTTTAACTAGAACTCAAGAGAGTACAGACCATACCTATATATATTTTTCTGTTTCTATGTACCAAAAACATGCTTGAAAAAGTGCTCCTGATTGTGATTTTTCCCCCCAAGGAAACAACAGAAGAATAGAATTGTTAAGAATAATAGAATTATGCTCCATCGCAAGAAGATGTTCCGTTTTCAAGAGTCCATAAACATGCAGGCTTTTATCCATATAAGTAAATGATTTCTAAAATTTCCATTTTGGATTTACCTGCACCTATCATAGCTTCACAAGTCAAAATCCTAGAAACGTACAGAAATTTTCTTATCAGAGGATTCTTTGAAATGCACCAATTTTAGGCACCCTGTTTGGGCCAGCCAGCTGCTTTCTGATCAAGATGAAAAATAAAAATTGGTAATAAATAGTCTAATTTTCTTTACTTCAAATGATTAGGGTTCAAAACTCATTTAAATACATGTTCTCCTTCTCTCCCTCCCTGTCCCTCTTCCATGTGAAAAGACAGTAAGCAAAAAATGGGTAGAGAAAAATAGTAAGTCAGGTCTATATGCAAGAAGTACAGACAGTTAATTGCTTAAAAAGACACCTTTTCCCCTGAGGTTCTTCCAATTGAAGTCTGAACTTTTTCTCACTGAGCACATATAATTAATCTGTGGAACTTAATCCAATGGGGTTTTGAGGGCATTTTATTTTGAGTAAAAATAATGTCATGCCTAAACCAGTAAAGCAGCTTTGACTATCAACTTAAACATACACGATCGCATATGTGTTACTATTATTTCTTGTAAGCATTATTTATATAATTCCTCTCCTTTAGGCAGGGAGACTCCCCACACTGGCAGCCGAAGTGCCTCTGAGGTCAGTAAGAGGCACAGAGTTGTACCCACGTTTGTACAGAGGGAAATGAAGGTCCGCTGACAGCAGGGTTCACATCAGGTGCGTTTGGAGATGCCAAACGTTGCTCCGCGCACCGTGCAGATGCATAGGTGGGCGAGGTCTAGCGCCCCCTATCCGAGCGCTTGTTGCATTCCAGCCAGGGAGGAAACGGACTCTTGAACCAGTAGCCACGGCACAAAGTGACTCTTGCTAGGCAGATAGATAAACAGGGTGCTGCAAGAGAACAGGAAGCCCCACGGCCTCTCAAGTAGGAGAGAAACGAGCACACTCATCTTTTAAGATGATAATGACGGCAGCACAGTGGGAAGCTCTGGAGTCGTAAATGAGAGTGGCAGGAAGGCTTGTCAGAATCTAAGAGCGTCTGAAAGAAACAATGGGGATCTCCATCATGGCTGAAGCAGGAAGGAAGATGAGAAGGACCTTAACTCAGGAGGTGCTTCCAAGGAGACAAAGAAGTGTTTAATGACAACTAAAAATGTGTGGGAGGGACAGGAGCCAAGTCACTGGCATTTTTCAAGCTTCCACCCTAGGTCTTGTGCCCTGTCCGTGCCAATGTCACATAGAGGCATTCAACAGCTACATACACAATCACTTCTCTCCCCTGCACAAATGAATCTCAGATTTCTCCAGCTATTTTCATGGAATTCCAGATGCACGGGGTCAACGCATGGCTTGCGAGGTCTTCTTAAGCTGTACTGGAGGCACCCTGGACTCAAGATGTCCAAAATCTACCCCAGATCTGGTGCTCCCGGAGGATTCCATCTTGGCAAATGACATCTCCATTATGCCAGAAAGTCACAAGTCATCCTTGAGACTTTCTCTTCCCTTGGCCCCGCATCCACTGTCACTCCAGATCCTTAGATTTTACTTCCTGAATGACACTGGAACCTGCGCCTTTACCTCCAGGAACAATGCCACCACCCCACCCAACTACAATCTCTGGCCTGGACATCCCCCATGGCCCCCAAAATGCTCTCCCTACTGTCCTCCCTGCTATTGTCTGGCTTAACTTTCAACAATGTTCATCTCTTCATGGTGGTACTCTTTCTGTTGAAAAATGTGAGTGGTTTCCATTGCTCTGAGGATGAATGAACAAAATCCTCAATGTGGCCTAGACTGTGCCTTAACATCGTTTCCTGCTCTTTTTGCTATGTAAGCCCTACGTACGTTCCGATGTCAGCCTAACTATCCCACGGGAGTGCCTTTCTGGACATCCTTCAGTAGGTCAGAAACCCATAGATAATTCTCATGGCACACCATATCTCTCTATTTGCCTCTTAGTCCAGGTTCTATTTTGTATTTATTTTTGTATTATCTCCTCAATGTGTTTCTCTCTGACTGGATAGTAAACCCCATGTGGCAGGGGCTAGGTCTCTTTATGCTCACCGCTTGATTCTCGTCCTCTGGCACAAAGCTGGCACGCATTAGGTACACAATAACATCTGCATGAAAATAGACTAAGTGAAAAAGTCCACGGTTTCTAACGAAGGAAGAACAGGGAGATGGATGAAGTCATTGCTCAGAGTTGAGAACAGAGTTGGGCAGTGGGGAGTCTGGCAGAGGAATTCAGTCTGGGACAAGTTATAGACCTCCATGGGATACCCAGGCAGGTGGCGGAATATACAAAATACTTTTGAGAGAAGTTTCGAGAGAAACTGAGGAATCGTCATGCGTCAGTACTTGAAACTTGGCGGTGCTAAGGGTGCAGATACAGAGAAGAACTACAAGCTCAAATTCCTCCAGGGACCCCCTAGAAAAGGCATGTGTGTGCAACGGTAGAGCAGGAGACAGGTGGCAGTGTGCATGAACTGGAGGGTGTAAGGCATGCACAATCAGATCAAAACAAAACCTCTTTGCAGCAAGACAAAACACTTCTGCAAATTCCACCCAGCCCTTTTGGAGGGCTGTTGGGTATCCTGGAGAATAGAGGGAAAAAAGACCTAGGTACACAGAGAAGCCAGCAGAGGAGAGGAAGAAATAAGTATCCCAGTGGACAGAACCAGTAGAGTATGGTCTCTTGGAAGCCAAGAAAGGAAACTTCTCAAAGAGAAAGGGTGAGCCAACACTATTAACACTTCCGAGAGCTCAAGTACAATGAGGATGACAAGTAGGCCACTGGATTTGGCATCAGTAACCTTAGCAGGGGCAGTTTCACGAGAAACAGGCTAGAATTCATGGTTTCCAGCTCTGGAGCCAGGTCGATTTCAGCACTCTTTCTATAAGTAGGGATTACCACAGAACACGGCTTCTGCCCTTAGTTAATTCGGGCTCCCTTTCACTAAACCTAAATACCTCACGTTCTCCTTCAGTGTTATTTTGAAATTCCAAATAAAATTTAAACTGTAACTGAAACAAAATCAAAGCAAGAGTAATTGTGAAAATGGTTCATATTCTTATAATGTGAATACTCTACAACCTGGAGAAGTATATGGGACAGGAATTATCCCCATTTTCTAGATAAGAATACAGAAGCTCAGGGTAACCTAGGACTTCTCAGGGGTCATACAACCAGTTGTATGTGCCAGTCACAGTGGGCCCGAATCTGGGCTCCTCCCATGTCACCACACTGGATGTTTCCCGGTTGGTCCACTTGGTGACAGGCTACTAACAGTATCAGCCAACCACACCCCTACCACAGGAAACACACACACACACACACACACACACACACACACACACACAGAGGAAGCCAAGCTGACCATGCTTCAGAGGTTCAACCTTCCACATGGAAGAAGCCATGTTGCCGTGCTAGAGCTGTGGAGGCTAGAACCTTCTTCAGACTCCAGGACATAGGCTGCCTGCTTTTCTCTCATCTGCCCTATAAGTAGGTAGCCTCTGTGATCATGCTTTCGATGTAAGTTAAACCTCATCTCTAGAGAGAAACCATTTCTCCTGGATGTACAATGTAAGTGGCTGGGAGGCTGGATTCCGCTTAAGTCCTCTGCTCTTGGCACCTGTACGTATCATCGATGTGCCAGTGACAGGGACATCTTGTGCTGGCTGAACAGATGTGAAGGTCACCGAAGGTGCTCCTCGAGGTCTCGAGAATGCTTATTAACCCCAAACTAATGGCATATGATTACCTTGTAAAATTCTGCTGGAAAGCCTCAATCAAAATGTAGTTTCTGAATAGATACTGCCAAAACAATTTTATTTACCTCAAAGTAAATGTCAGTAACATCAGAAATGTTTGGCTTCATGGACAAGAGGTATTAGTAGCAACAGTAGCTTGTTGAGTGAGTAAACTATGGAACAAGAAATTCTGAGGAAGGCAACAGGTTCACTAACATTGTTTGACTACATAATAGTATTATTGCCCAAAATTCAGAAGAAAGAGTTTAATATAGACGGATGTACTCATTCCCTGTCTTCTACCTCTGACTCACGTGAAACGTGAATTCTCTTCATACAGTCTTTCTCCCTCCATTGCCGGTCACGTTCTCTGTATACCATCCAGAATCTTCTGGAACCAGTTTCCAAGTCACCTGTCTGAACTGCTGACACCACGTAACTCTAAGCTACAGATTTCCAGTTTCCTTTTTCAGCTCCCAATTTTCATTCTTAAGGAAGAGTCAGAATAGTGCACATGAACATATTTTATCTTTCCTGTACTAGAGGTTTTCATGTTGAAAACTCTAGTTACAGCCTCTGGTTACATGCTGTCTTTTTAAAAGAATATCTGCTTAACTTTAATCCATTACCTGGATCTAGAATATACTAAGCCCAGTTGTTATATGGCACCACCTGCGGAGAGTTTAATGGAAAAGGAAGGCAGCAAATTAGTGCCATATGATCAGCTTGAGTAATACTAAGTTTGTTTACCCAAGGCTCCTCAAAAGAATGGACTGTATTTTTAAGATAGGACTCGTTGTCCATATCTGCATAGAGGCCTGTCGCTACGTAGCTGGACATTTAATTTTCCACAGATTCATTTTCCTCCTCACAGACAGCTCTTTGGCTATTCAGCATGTGCATAATGCAGAGAAAAATAATTATAGGAAAAGGGACACAGAGAAATGTCATAATTAAACCGTGCATTTGCAAAATACATTCAGTATACCTGAAACATCTTGATTGCTATAATCAGGTAGATTAGGTTTTCAGCAAATACTTTTTTAAACAGAGGTTTATCTAAAGTCAGAAGCAAGAGGCAGCTCTCAGAATCACCTTATAACACAACATTAACTACATTTGCCTCCAATTACTTTCTCAAAATCAGATATAAAGAGAAATCAAAATGTAAACCAATGGATCTGTGAAGCATTAGGGCATGTTTCATGACCTTCTAGAACAGGTTTATTTTTCCCTCAGCTGAACTCACATCCACAAAAGTCTCTGTGTGTAGCAATGGCAAATGCAGAAACTTATGGCCTCAAGATGTGACTTAAACTTTTATTTCTCAGTTTGGAGATAAAAGTTCAGAGCAAATACAGTCGCGGGGGTCAAGGAAAGCAAAAGATCTATGTGAGCGAATGGTGTTACCACAAGTTTAAAAACATTCACTGTTTTTATAAAGAAAAAACATTGTCTGCCAAAAAAAAATGTGAAATGATGATCAAAAGGGATTTAAGCCAATTACTGGGGCGAAAAACCCAAGCTATGAAATAGAGTCAAGGGCTGCAAATCCTCTTAGTCTCTCTTTTTCTACGCTATGGCTTATATGCAAAATATTTCTCTCCGATCCCCATCTAACTAATGGGCTCGTAGAGAGTGCGGGTCATTCTGCTGATTTGCTGAACGGTGACCTACAGAGAATAAGTAAAAGACAAGGGAACCAATTTTATGGAAAGAAAAGAATATATATATTAACCAGAGAATTAAAGCTTAATATAGCTTTATCCTCTAGAGAGCTCTGCCTGATTGCAGACAGAGCTTAAAACCAGGATTCAGAAGCACAACACATTAGTTCCCTTACGAGAGCTCGGCCCAAGATACGTTCAATACATGGAAAACCCCTTTGCCGCCTGCCTTCTGTAATGAGAGAAGACAGGAAGCCAGATACCAGTCTGGGAGCCAGGGAACTGGGTTTTACTCTCCCACTCGGCTACTGGTTGAAAATGAAACAACATCCAAGCTCTCAGGAGCTGCTTGCCTCAAACACACTCACCCCTCTTTCAAAGATGAAAACAATGACCCTTTCCTTCCTTTCCTACAGAAATCCGAGTTGAGCAAATTATGCTGTTCCTTCCTGCCACTTTCTGTCCTTCATCAGCAATGCCAGGTGCCCAGAGATGAAATCTGCCTCTTGCTCCAAGGGGACAGCAGGGGAAGGAGGAGGACAAAGGCGGCCAGCCTGGAGGGGACCTGATTAGAATCCAGGGTGGGGCGGGTGCCCACAGGGAAGAAGTTATAAATGAAATTAAAGTCTTTAAGAAATTCTGCCTCAAACCACTTTCCTCTCCAGTGGTCTTCTCTAAGCCCTGTTTTTGTGTAATTCTAGCTCTTTGACAAGGGAAACTGACACTTTTGATCTGGTAATTTAACGGCAATTTATTGTGAAGTGGTAATTTATTAAGTAACAGTTAAGAGGGGAGAGAGCTCTCCTAGCCAAGGAGTGTTCCTGACTCAGATCTTTCCAGACAGAACCTATGTGGCTTGATTTCAGCTATACAGAAAGCCTCACTAAACTTCTTCTAATTCCTGAATTCTTCTGTCCCCACACCCCACTTCATGCAGCATAACTGGAAGTCTTAAAATGTAAATTCCCTAAGATCATATTATGTTGATTCACCTTCATAGTAAGCTATAACTGATTGATTTCTCTGAAGAGCTGTATAACACAAGAGGAGGCTGGGAAAGCCCTATTACTTTATTTGGCCCCAGGGCCAGGTCTGAATCCTAAATGTCTTCAGAGATACTCTTTCTATACCGCAGTGACTGCAATGAAAGGCCCATCATGGTGGGGGCAGTTACCTGTTGTGAGCCGGAAATGGACTCCCATGAAATGCTACACCTCTGTGCTTGCAATGATCATGCACATATTGGATCTAGCATCCGTTCCACAAACGAGCTTTATTTTTGTTTAATACTAAAATGTATAACCACATCCTGAAGAATAGGCCAGTTTTGTGGTGATGAAGACAGCAACAGTGGGTACAGACCAAAGGCACCAAGAATCAAGTTCTGTTTCTTCAAAAGTCACTTTCTATCTCTCTTGGGCATAGGACAATAAATTATCCCATCTGCCTTCTGTCCACAGTTTCCTATAATCCTTGTAGGGCAGGTTTTGCAAAAATCCACTTTTCTTCCCTTCCTTGGTCTCATTTCATGACCTGTCCCCCTTCCCCAAAGGCATGAGCTCCTATTATGGACTGATGAGATCCCAGGTCACTATAAAGGACAGGTGGGTAGAAGTGTTGGGTCTTCCTTAAAAGGTAAAGTGTGTCCTGTTTCTTGCCTCAATATGGCCAAAGTGAAAGGTAATCCTGAGTCTGAGAAAGTCCAACTACCCCTCTCTCATTCCGTATATATTCTCTCTTTTCTTTCCAATATAGCTCAAGCCAGCTCAGCATATAATATCTGGAGAAACATATTCTCTCTTGCTGCTTTCTCTGGTCAAGTTCCCTACTGCCATCCAGGCTGCCTTGGCTTTGAAAGGTCTAAAACTCAGTGGAACTATATATACAGTCCATTGGCTAACGTACGAGTCGGCAAACTATGGCCTGTGTACCGAATCCAGCCCACTGCCGGTTTTTGCAGACTTTTACTGGAATGGTGCCATGCCCATTCATTTATATATTGTCTCTGGCTGCTGCTACAATGGCAGAGTTGAGTAGTTGTGACAGATGCCACATGGGTCGTCAGCAAAGCCAAAAATATTTATTGACTGGCCCTTTATGGAAAAAGTTTGCCAACCGTTGGGTTTAGACCACTGTCAAATGGAGTCGAAATACTCAGTATTTGGTTACTTGCAGTTGAAACAATCTTAACTAACAGACTGAGGTTTTTGCAATGTGACACAGGCTGGAAGTTATTTGGGACCATCTAGATTAGACTTGGGGGTTAAAATGAATACATAGTTTAGCCTAACTCCTCAGCTTTATACATATTGGGGTTTTGAGGCAATGCTACATTTAATCATAAACTATTACTCTGCTTCAACTTGTTATTGTTTCTTTCAGGCCATGAGGGTCTGGGTTTGGCAGAACTGGTGGTACAGGAGGCTAAGTATCATAGAATGTTCCAGCCTCCCCCCGACAAAGAGATTCCTAAACAGTTTTCAGAATCCTCAGTTGAGAAACTGATGGGCCCCATCTTGTTGCCTGTATCTTTGGTCCCTCTGGAAACTTGTACAAGACGGGTAGCCGTGGTCTAGATCAGGGCCCAAATATTCCTGGGTTCCCTGAGCATACTGCCATTGAATAGCACCCAATCCTCCTTTCCATCTGCATGTTAAATAACTCCATTTGTTGTGACACTCAAATGTGCACATTTCATAAACACCCAATACAGTGGGCCTTGTGATAGAGACAGGATTTCTGCTTTCATGGAAGTTACTCGGTAACCCAAAGGAACAGATAAGTAAATAAAAAAACACCTTCCATGCTGCACAGGAAAGGAAACCATTGACAGAATGAAAAGTCAACCTACCAAATGGGAGACAATATTTGCAGATAATATATATGACAATGGGTTAACATCCGAAATATGCAAAGAACTCTTATAACTCAACAGCAAAAAAACCACAAAAACCCACAAATAACCCAATTTAAAAATGGGCAGAGTATCTGAATAGATATATTTTCCAAAGATGACACACAGATGGCCAACAAGTACATGCAGAGGTGTTTAACACCACGAGCCATCAGGGAAATGTCGATCAAAACCCTAATGAGATATCACCTCATGCCTGCCAGACGGCTATTATCAAAAGGACAAGAAATACTAAGTGTTGGCGAGGATGTGGAGAAAAGGGGAGCCTTGTGCACGGTTGGTGGAAATGTAAATTGATGCAACCATAGTGGGAAAGAGTATGGAGAGTCCTTAAAAACTTAGAAACAAAACTGAAAATAGATATAGGAAAATAAAAAAAAATATGACCCAGCAATTCCACTTCTGGGTATTTATCCCAAGGAAACGACGACACTAATTTGAAAAGATATCTACACCCCCGTTTTCACCGCAGCCTTATTTATCATAGCTCAAATGTGGAAACAACCCAAGTGTCCACCAATAGATAAACGGACAAAGAAGATGTGTCGTGTATACACATATGCCATACAAATACAGAACAGAATACTCCTCAGCCATAAAAAAAAAAACAATGAAATCTTGCCATTTGTGACAATATGGATGGACCCCGAGGGCGTTATGCTAAGTGAAACAAAGAAAGAAAAATACCATATGACCTGGCTTATATGCAGATTTTAAAAAAAAGAAAGAAAAAAAACACCAAAACCAAACTCATAATACAGAGAACAGACTGGTGGTTGCCAGACGTGGAGGAGGGGGAGGGGAGTTGGTGAAATGCGTGAAGGGGTCAAAAGGTGCAAACTTCCAGTTATAAAACAAGTCAGTCCTGGGATGCCACATACAGCATGGCGACTGCAGTTAATAAAACTGTATTGCACATTTGAAAGCTGCTAAGAGAGGTCTTCGAAGTTCTCATCACAAGAAAAAATGACCCTGTAACTATGTGCGCTGATGGATAGATGTGAACTAGACTTACCGTGATCATTTCACACGGTACGCAAACATCGAAATGTGTTGTACAACTGAAGCTAAGACGATGATCTGTATGAATTACACCTGGAAAAACCCCCACCTTCCAAGTAGTCCTTTAAACTACATCTCTGTGGGCACCTGGGTGGCTCAGTCGGTTGAGTGTCCGACTTCCCCCTCTGATCACGATCTCGTCTTTCATGGGTTTGAGCCCCGAGAGGGGCTCTGGTGCTGACAGCTCGGAGCCTGCAGCCTGCTTCGGATTCTGTGTCTCCCTCTCTCTCTGCCCCTCCCCCACTCATGCTCTGTCTCTGTCTCTCAAAAAATGAATAAGCATTAAAAAAAAAAAGTAAATCAATTGCATCTCTGTAGAGTTATCACTACATGTTGAGGAAGCTCTCATGAGGCAAGTGGCTGATTTGAATAGGATTATCAGGCAAAGTTACATTCAGGAGCTCAGGTTAAAATACACCTTTTAAACACCTGTGTTTCATGGAGAAGAAGGCAAGCTCATTCCAGCTTTTGGACCCCGGACAGTGGTTGTTATGGTCCATAATGATGCTAATGACGGTGGGAAAGAAATGTCATGTGCCAAGTCCCAGAAGAAGCATTAAGCATTAAGAGGGAAGGTGACACAGGAGCATGAGGACAGACAGGAAACCTGTACCCCGAGCCCTCTCCTTAAGCACCCTTTACAACATGGGATTCTAGTATTCTGACACTTTGAGCCTGAACACATGCGTGGGAGTGTAGACAGGTACCAAACTGAAACACGGGCAACATTTTTCCAGTTTGCAAAATCCTTCCACTTCCCCACCAGGAAACCTGATAAAATACATAAACTGCCGTTTCCACAGGCCTCTGACAATTCTTTCTGGCTTGGACATTTGTGTCTCTATAAGAATGAAAAACTGACGCAATGAAAAACAAAATGGAGTTCCAAAGCCCCGGTTCACTGAAACACCTGCAACCTGGATGGATTGCAATCTTCAGCCCCACAGGACCAGTCATATGATTGCTAATGTCAGTACGTGTCAGCAAAACTCATCCCTGGAACAGCTGATTTACATTATAGCCCCGGTTCAGAGACAGAACATCTGAAAACAGGTTTGTAGTTTAGTCCATCAGCTCTACAGAAGGATTGGGAATAAAAGAGCCTTGAAAGAAATGAGGATCAATATAAAGAGAATTGCTTTGCTGCGAGAAAAACTTGACAGTGTACGAGAAGGATACATGGCATGCCTCGGAGGTGGGTCCTGTGGGAGGGTGCCTCTTTGTTCCACCTCCCATTGATCAGATAATTTTATAGATGGGGATCCTTAGATATAATCTGGTTCAGTCTCTCATTTTACAAATGAGGTATGCATGGGTGTCTGTGCAGATACCGACTCGACCAAATGCACCGTCTGGTGATAGAAAGGATGCAAGTATGTGCCAAGATGAATCGGACAAGGACCTTCCCCATCTTCAGAGAGTTCTCAGCCTGCTGATAAAACTAAGATGTCACAGAGTAGTAAATAGTGCACTTGCACTTGGGGATCTAAGGTTTCGATTTGGTGCTGTGATCACTGAGGGGAAGAGAACCTTCCTTCCTGTAGAGAGGAGGGTGGGGTGGCATGGGAAGGCATGGAGGAGGCTTTAGTGAGAATTCTCAGCCCAAATTAAGTATCAAACGGGGGTCAGGACGAGGCTCTGCTGGAGACACAGTGGTAAACAAGACACACAGCCCCCTTCTGGGAATAATAGGGTGTGGGGGGGCAGTTAACAGACTTGAAGAAAGGAGAGTGATTAGTTGATCACTCGAGGGGCCCTCTCTCGTTGCACTAACGTGGAGAGGGCAGGTGACACAGGAGCATGAGAACAGAGAGGAAACCCGTACCCCAAGCCCTCTCCTTAAGCATCCTTCACAACATGTGATTCTAGTATTCCCACACTTTGAGTGTGAACACATGTGTGGGAGGACAGGCATGTATGTGGCACATTCTGCTTTCTGTTCCCAACTGCTGGGATAAAAGGGACAGAGGATTCTTCTCCACTTTGGGAAAATAGCTTCACTGTGGTCTCTGACCTTTGGGAGATGTTATCTGATCATATGGGGAGTTTCCTCCTGTGTTTCTCCTAACAGGGGATTCCAAAGATCTGGATTTGTTGGTTTCGATCTACTTAATGCTGCCAGTTCAGCCCACGAGAGAAAAAGGCCAATCTGGGGGGAGGGAGGGGGGGCAGGGAACACGCTTGTCAACTCAATATTTCTCTATAGATTATTTGGGTCAACGGAGCGGAAACAACTCATGAGGGTTTTTTGGTTTTGTTTCAACACTGGCATTGGACGAAAACACAACGGCAGTGGCATCTAACCAACAGGTAACGGGATTTCTCTACATTTTTATGTGACTTTTAGAATAACCTTTGTCGTTATTAGTTATGTCACAGGCTACATTAGTCACGCTTTGCGAAAAATCCTAGATTATTCTCCAATATAATACGTTATTTAAAAGGCCCAGGTCTTGTGTTCGCTTTTCATAAACCCATAATTCATTCTACCTAGAGAATTCTGACTGGATGTTCTATTTTCACAGCCTACATCCCCCTCTGCTCTGCAAACGTTTTTTGTTTTTTGTTTTTTGTTTTTTTTTGAAAGTACCCAGCAGTAACTGGGTCACAATTCTTCAAACTTCCCTAAGGGAATAGGAAGAATGATGTGGTGCACACTTTTCCCATCTGAGACACAGTTAAGTTAAGGCAACACGCTTCATCAAGCTACCAATGTACCGAGGAAAGGTGCTGTGTCAGGACAGTATATGACATCATCTTTTAAGTGCTCTGCCTCTTCGAAGTTGAGACAGCAAAACCCAAGCCCCCTTTGTGGCAAATGAGAACAATAACACCACCACCCACTTCGCAGGGCTGTTGTAAAGGTTAAATGAGATACTAAATATAAAGCACTTAGCAACATACCTAGCACAGAGAAAGCATGAATAGTTCTTAGGTCCCCCTCTAAGAAGCTAATCCCTGATCTGCAGATGGCCAGCCTACCCTCGGTGGACACCCAGAGAGCTTCCACACAATCTCTCCCCACTCCATGCGTCTCCAAGATGTCACGTAATGGGAGCTAAAGAGCATCTACACATGGCATCCATTCAAAATTACAAAGCATGTTTTCCTCTGTGGATTTGGAATTCATCTTGGGAGACTTATCAGGCATGTGAAAGGGAAATGTCTCCTAAATGAGCTAGAGAAAGCAACGAGGAAAAAAAAAAAAAAAACGAGGCCAAGCAGTTACTTAAAACATGTCAGGATCTGGTCTATTTTTTCCATCAACATGTGCTGTTCTCATTAATGGGAGTTTCTCACACACTCTGTAAGGGAACAGGCAAAAGTGTATCTTGTTATAGCATTACGACTCATCCAAACATTTAAGGGATACAGTAACCCGTAAATTTTCTCCAGACTATAATCGCATCTTTGTGAGGTCACATGCTCATGACCTATAACATCTCTGACCTTTGAAATACCCATAAGTCTCCTTTAATGTATCCCCCCCAATAATGAGGCAAGTTTATAATATGCACTTTGTCATAGGAGATTTGAAAACATCTGTGGGCCAAAACCACTTCTATTTTCTTGTTCGTCAAATCATTAGCCTCACTACTGGATGAAAGGTAGGCTATGTGGCCAAGGGGCCACATCCAGCCCACTTCCTGTTTTTGTATATACAGTTTTATTGCATCACGCCCAAGCTCAATCAGTTACATATTGCCTGTGGCTACATTCATGTTACAATGGCAATTGTAGTTATGACAGAGGCTGTGTGGCCAGCAAAACCTGAAGTATTTACTATCTTTGCCAACCCCTGCTCTAGATCATTCTCTTGTGTAGAAAGAATAAATTCTCCTTAATTAAGAGGCCTCTATCAAATTCTCAGAGAATTGAAACATGTTCCCTGTTATCAAATCCGGACATGTTGCTGATTAGAACAGGAATGAGAACCTGAATATGGGATTACTCAACTGTCAGGAGTCATTCATTCATTCCACCTAACACGCCACCTCCCCTGGGATAAATACTGGCATTTGAGCGTGAACAAAATACATAAAGCCTTTGGTCTCACAGAGTGTAGAGTCGATGAGGGGGACACACTGACCATTTCATTAATTCATTCATTAATTCATTCAATATCTGTTATGTACCAGGAAATATCTTAGGTACTGTATTTATACCAATTATCACACAAACCATATATTCCAATGGGGAAAAGAGAGAATAAATACATATGAAAATAGTAGGTATTGGTAAGTGCTACCATGAGAATATCAGTGAATTATATGAAATTAAGATTTTTATGAGCAAAAAATGGCTAGATACTGGCAATTTTATGTGGTTCAGCCTATTAGGGAGATATGCTAGACTTTTGGGCGACTTTCATTTTTTGTTACGTGTATTTCTAGAGAGAAAGAGAGCACGAGCGGGGGAGAGGGAGAGAGAGAAGGAGACACAGAATCTGAAGCAGATTCCAGGCTCTGAGCCATCAGCACAGAGCCTGACACGGGGCTTGAACTCACGCATACCATAAGAGCATGACTGGAGCTGAAGTCAGATGCTTAACCTACTGAGCCACCCTGGCGCCCCTGGGTGGCTTAAAATTAGGGGGGTCAGGGACGGCTTCACTTAGCAGATGAAATTTGAGCTGAGACTAATGACAAGCAGCATCGTGCCTGCAAAGAGCAAAGGAGAAGATTTCCAGGCTGGGAGAGTGATTAGTTTACGCAAATATCCTAAGGCCAAATTAAGCTTGGCTTGGTTGAGGAAGAGAAAGCAGACCAGAGCTGGAGGAACAGGAGCTGTAGGAAAGAAGGAGGTAGGCTGGAGAGGTAGTTGAGGGCTAGGTCAGGTGCCATCTTGTAGGTCAGGACGAGGATACTGGCTTTTACTTGAAGAGTAAAGTCACATGATCCGACTCATGGCTTTCAAAGTGTTCTCATTCCTCTTGTGTGGAAAACAGACTATAAGAGCAAGAATGGAAGCAGAGAAATGTGTTAGGAAGCAGTGCAGAGCTCCGAGCAATACAGAAGCATAGCAAGGAAAGTGGAGACAAGTGGAGAGTCCTGAGTGTTTGGGAGCTGAAATCAACAAGAGCCGGAGATGGTGGGGGATGGAATCAGGAGGGGAAGTGAGGGACAAGGGGGGCTGCAAGGCTTTCCGACTGGAGTACCCGGCTGGATGGCCATGTGATTCCTAAGCCTGTGAGCAACAGAACAGAGCCAGTCTTGGGGGAGATATTATATGCACAGTCTGCGACCTCGAGTCATTTGGGGGACATAGGATCGGCTATACCGAGGAGATGCTGGGGAGCTCTAATGCCAGGTCTGGGCTGAGCATCTTAAACCAGGGGAGAAGAGATGGAAATAGAAGCAAAGGTGGTGAATAAGCTGCTCAGCACAGAAGATGGGGGAGTGGAGACAGCTTGTCCCGATGATCATTTAGCACTTCATCTTCTGGGCTCAACTCCCTCGCCTCTAAAGTTTATTTATTTATTGTGGGGTGGGGAGAGGGGGAGAGAGAATCCCAAGTAGGCTCTGCACTGTCAGCAAAGAGCCCGACATGGGGCTCGATCCCATGAACCATGAGATCGTGACCTGAGCCGAAATCAAGAGTCAGACACTCAACCAACTGAACGACCACCCAGGCGGCCCTCAACCTCCTCATCTCTAAATGGGAGACTTAAACTAGATTTAAGGTTTTCCAGACTCTTCCACAGAAGTGATACAGGGACTGGGCAGGGGTGCAGGAGAGGCCAGGTATTCAGAGCCCCACCCTGTTAAGTTCCCCCAACTGTCAACTTTTTTCCCCTCAAGAAGTATCAATGAATATTGACTCTCATATCAATCCCATTGCCAGGCTGGTTCCTTTCATGGTCACTTCATTTCTCCTCCTCTATGTGCTCAGAGTATTTCTTCCTGATTTAGATGACTTTGAGTCGTCTTTGAGTGAAGCTTTCGTGTTTGCGCTTTCTCAATGGTAGAGAGGGGAGTCTTCCTGTTGAAAATAGTTGGTGTGCGTGTTTGAGGAAGTCATGCCCCCTGAAGTAGCCAATAATTAGAACAGCCAACAGCACCATCCCCAGCCTTGACTTTTCCATTTGACAAAATGGACCTAGGATGGAATGACATCAAATATGAAGTTCCCGAGAAAGGTTGAGGACCTGAACTTGGGTCCCACCACCAGACCTTATCTTAAAACACTGAACTGGGAGGTAAACAGATTTAGAAATGGTATCTTGCGATCACTTCAGGAGCAAGAGGTCTGGCAGAACTCCAGGCCACAGACCTGGGGCAAACACCCGACGATACGCCAAGCTATGCAGGTTTAAAAGCCTTTCTACCCTTGAATACCAAGCACTCTGCTCATTTGTTAATCACAGGCAGAAATGATGCTCCTTCTCTTTACTGGAACTGAGTCTCTCACCTCTGAACTTGCAAAGCTTTTTACTGACATAACTCCTGTCACCACCACCCTGGAGGGCATTAGCATACACGTCTTCATCTGCTGGTTCATCCCACTTACAAGGTCACGTTGTATCTTTGCTCCTCCCACATATGGTAGGCAGACAGTGTTGGTGAGTGAATGGCTCAATGAATGGGAATTAGCTAAAGAGATGCCTCACTGTACACAATTAAGGATTTAAAATGCAATTCCCAAACACCACCCCCTTTCTAATTCCTAATACCCCAGGAAAGGATCAAACACAGTTAAAAGCTGATGGAACAATGCTTGCCAAGAAGAGGTGTGGACAGAATGAACTTGGTGTTCACCCAAAGTGGTCAGTGTAAAAATGTTTCTCTTTCTCA
This sequence comes from Lynx rufus, assembly GCF_022079265.1. Lineage (NCBI taxonomy): Eukaryota > Metazoa > Chordata > Mammalia > Carnivora > Felidae > Lynx > Lynx rufus. The sequence goes on along the minus strand of NW_025814889.1, from coordinate 9,845,760 downwards.
GGACTTGCCAGTCCAAGCTTGTGAAGCCTTACTTATTCTAGGCATAAAATCAACTTTGGTTATGTTAGGCACACATTCAGGGGAAAGACAACACTATCGCCGAGTTTTAAATGGGTTAAGACTTGGATCATTATCTAAAAAGGCCTTTGGAGGGCTGCATTGCCAAAATTTGTAACACACACATTCCTAAAGCTGGGCCCCACCTTATCCACTTGTGCAATAATGTTAATAAGTTAACCACCCAAAACAATTTTTTTAAGAGCACTCTTAAGAAATATTTCAATTTTAAGAGTCGGTGACTAATCCAGTTAAAGAAAAAGGAGAATAAACTTTATTCTAATAGCTGCATCAGAGAACATTTACAGAAGTACTTTACCATCTCTTGATTAAAAATAAAATTTAAACCTACAAACAGAAGAAAATATCACGGACAGACCCATAAAAATGTTCGTGCCCTTTCGTCTAGAAATCCTGGGAATTATTTGATGAAAGCAAAAAGCTATATGCACAGATCCTTCAGTAACCTTTCTCAAAATGTCACTCACTTCAGGAATCCTTTCCTGATGCCCCAAGTGGAAACACCACCTTCCTCTGGAACCCCAGTAATTGCCTGTACCCTTCCCACAGCACTCGGTCTGTTTCACCTAGTCTCGTCTGCTCTGAACAACCAACTCCTTGCAGCCACCGTCTGCATCACCAGAACCTTTCTGATTTTCTAAGCACCCAGGACGGTGCATCACTATGGCGGTGGGCGGGGGTTGCTTGGTATGCCATCAAAAGTTCTTCATGGAGTGGAACACCTTAGAATTCTTGCAAACAAATAAAGAATCTAAATACCAGCACAGGTACATGGACAATAAAGACTACATCCTGTTACGTTGTCCTTCAGTAGGAAAATAAACACACTTTCTCCCTTTTTCTTACCCCTCAAAAAAAGTAAATGCTACCAACACATCATTAGTAGCTGAAGTGCACTATTTCCCAATAAATGAGTTGTAAAGAAACGCATATACATAGGTATATTTTAAAGCTACAAGCACAAAGATGTTCATTGTGTTGTTGTTCACACAAGGGAAGGACTGAAAACGATCTAAATTTTCAACAAACAGGGTAATTTAGTAAAATATGGTACATCAACATCACCATGCTTTATCTAAACGTTGAAATTATGGTTATGAAGGGTAGGCAGAAGCATGGAAAGAAGTTTGATATTTAACTTGAGAAAGGGCAAATTATAGAACAGCACATACTCCATGATGTACAGCACGTAGCACACGAAGTTCTAGAAAACAAGAGGTAAGAATTTTGAAGAAGAAAAGAAAATGAAGATTGGCCATTTTTTCTTTTATTTGCTCTTTTCTATTATGTTGTTGCTTTTAAAAATAATAAAACTACACAAAAACGAAGGGAGAACTCGTACGAAGGAAATAAGTAACAGCTAATTAATACAAGATAAATGTCAGGAAACAGAGGTCCCAGTAAGGTACACACTTCTATTCCTTATTTGGGTCCAATGGGGTTAGGTATTTGGGACAACATGGCATCGTGGAGAACGACGTTTAATAAAAATCCCTCAATTTAACACTTTTAGATCTTAAAAACTGCCCGAAGTGGTTTCATTTGCTGGAAAATAGCACGTGGTGTCAAGTTAAATCTAAAATTCATTGTGAACTCTACCAAAGGGGTCAGTTTAGACCCAAGTAGGGGGGTGGAGGGATGCAGGAACTCTGCCACTCTGCGCTCCATGGGTTCCGATTTCTCTGAGCCTCTGAGAGATGAAGAGGAGCAGAGACCTCAGCTCATAAACTGTTCTCATTTAGTTTTAGGGTCAGTTGAGCTTTTAATACTGGCTTTTCCAAGTTAGACTTGAGGAGGAGGAGGGAGAGGAGGAGGGGGAGCAGGAGGGAGAGGAGGAGGGGGAGGAGGGGAGAGGAGGAGGGGAGGAGGAGGGAAGGGGAGGAGGAGGGAAGGGGAGGAGGAGGGAAGGGGAGGAGGAGGGAAGAGGAGGAGGAGGATGAGGAGGAGGAGGAAGACGGGAGGGGAGGAGGGAGAGAAGAGGGGGAGGAGGAGGGGGAGGAGGAGGAGGGGGAGGAGGAGGGGAGGGGAGGAGGGGGGAGAAGGGAGGAAGAGGAGGGGGAGGAGGGGGAGAAGGAGGGGAGAGAAGAGGGGGAGGGGGAGGAAGGGGGAGGAGGAGGGGGAGGAGGAAGGGGGAGGAGAAGAGGGGGGAGGAGAGGAGAAGGGGGGAGGAGAAAAGAGGGGGAGGAGAAAAGGAGGGGAGGGGGAGGAGAAGGGGGAGGAGGAGGGAGGAGGGGAGAAGGGAAGAGGAGGAGGTCAGGGGAGGAACACACTGTCTCCCCAGCCTGTCTCGCCAGAGGAGCAGGGATACCGTTTTCCGGAAGAAGTTCGCTTCCCTTCGAACAAAGTCCCAGAGAGTCAGACACAGCCAGGCTCACCGCACCACCCCCCCCCCCCGCCCGGAGCGCCCCGAGCGCCCCGGGGCCGCAGGCGCGGGGTGCGCTGGGGAGCCGGCCGGCGCCTCGGGAGCGCGGGCCCCTCGCGGACCCGCGCCCCCCCTCCTGCGGACGCGGCCTCCCCGCGCGGCGTGTGCGGCGGGGCGGGCGGCGGGTCCCCGCCCGTCCCTCCGCCGGACCCGCGCGGGCGGCCCCGACGGCACCGGCTCGCCCGCGGGCCGCGAGGAACTTGGCCGAGAGCGGGGGCAGCCGGGGGAGAGAAAGAAAAGCAGGCCTACCTTAAAACTTTCCAGTCTTTGAGTGGCTCCGAGTCGGAGATTAGGGACACCATGGTCTAAGGGCGGGAGGCGCGCGCAGGCCGGGGGTGGGGGGAGCGGGGCGAGGGGGAGCCGGCCGCGCGGCGGGCCGGGCGGCGGGGCGCCGGCTCTGCCCACTTCCCCGGCCGAGCGGCGCTCGCGCGCCCCGGCCGCTCTCCACCCCCACCGCGATCCCGCGCTATATTACTTCCCGGGCCCGGCTCATTTCTCCACACCACCTTTGAAAGCCCCTGTAATCTGCTCCAACTGATCAAATTTGACCTTTTTGTAGCCCACTTTATTCCAAGCACAGCTCTCGGTTAAATCTCTCTTTATTAACACCGTCCTCCTCGGCTTTCTTTTGGAACAAACACAGATCAAGCCTGAAGCCTCCAGACTTTACCAGCAATCATTTACAGATTACGGCAAGCTGCCTGCAGCCTCCTCCTCTGGGGCACTCCTCCTGTCTCTCGCAGATTTTGTGCTTTCATATTCCTAGTCAGAAGACTGGTTAGCTTTCTTTCTCTCCCCCCCCCCCTTTTTTTTGTGGCTTGGGTCCTGGGACACTAAGCATCTGGCTTAGAGCTTCCCTCAGAGGCTGTAACTACATGACTGTTAGGATTTGTTTTTTAAAAATAATTTGGAAACGGGCTGCTTAACAAGCTAGAATTTACTGTGTGTTTTCTGGCAGTGATTTTGCTACACCACTTTTTTTTTCTCCCTTCTTCGTCTTGTCTTCTTTCTTTCTTGTGTTTGTAAATAACATGAAGGGGGGCAGGTGTAGGATCTCTCTGAACGTTAAGGGGGAAAGGGTGTGGGCTTTTCTCCCTCAAGTTGTGTACCTTTTGTCCTTTATTTAAAGCTGAACATCCTTTCAATAATCATCTGAAACCGTGCATAGCAGATGTTAAAAACAAAAACAAAACCAAAAAAACGTGTATCAGGAACAGGATTATTTTCCTCTGGCATCTCCAGCCCTCCTCTCTGTGCTGATGTAGATTCTTTGTGAGCCTACGGATTCCTTATTTTTCTAAGCACTGCCTCTTAAGCATGATTTTCTGCTTTCCCCGGGGTTCTAGCCTAAGCTCTTTCTGCCGTCGTCGTCACACAGGTGTCTGGAGTTTGAAGACCTTCAGATCATCCGGTACAGGGGGCTCCAGACCAGTGTCTCTCGGGTCACCAAGATTTTCCTCCTAGCTGCATGCCACATGAGCTTTACTTGATTCTCTCTCTTTATGTCAAATTTCTCTTTTTTCTTACACTTATTTTAAAGGGAATTTTCAAGATCATTACCGTAAATGGAAAATCAGCTTCACTGTTCTAATGAAAGAATTTCCCCCAGACACGTAAAACTAAAGGCCCTTATCTGGGTCTTTTTTCTCTTGGTTGAAAAGGGAGTTTAACCAGTGTGAGTGGGGTAAGGATACACTTGCACCAACTGGGGACTTGCCCCACCAGGAAGAGTAAAGATTCACGGTACAATTCAATGTTGTTTGTGATGACCTGACTACCAAAAATCGTCAGCCAAGAGGAAGGTTCCATTCCAGTCTCTTGCCTTGAGGCAGAACCTATCAAGAAAGAGAAGATCTCTATTCTTCCCTGAGTCTCCATAAGGAAAGATGACGGGACAGCTCTTGGAAACATCCTGCTATTATAGTCAGGAAGTTCTTCTAGTCAACTCCAGATGCTCCTCACAGCACTTTAAATCCGCTCCCCATCCCTCTTTTCTCCACAGACCCCATCCTTAAAATATTCAGCAGACGCTCAGCTGACATATGTTTGTTCTTCTATAGTTACATATACTTTCCTTAGTGGCTGTAAATGACTCGCTTCAGAAGTACAACCATCTTTATGCTAAAATTAAAAATTAGTTCATATCTTTTACCAAAATCATTGCCTCTTTGGGGCTTCATGCTTCTTCCTGGGCCGTATCTTTATACATAACATTATATGTATTATACTCATCATTATTACGTAGCGTAATAATGGGTAAACGTATACATAATGCTTCTAATCCCCAACCTTCACCAAATAGCATGTGTGCAGTGTACCTCCAAAGGGTTTCTAATGCTTAATTAATAAAATGTTTCTCCGTTTAGAAAGTTAGCAAGAGAAAAACAAAAGATTAGAATGAGATTGTTACTGTGACTATAATGACATTGTCTTTGTATCATTAACCCGCCAGACCCCTGAATTCAGATCTGGGAAAAGAAGAGAAAGGCATCCTTAACTCTGGGAGTTCAGGGTTAATGGGTGAAAGGGGGAGGGACTTGGCTTCCAATCAAACAACAAAAGGACCAAAGCATGCTCATAAATTATGAAATAATGTTTTTAAGCTTAGTCCTTCCAGAAACTTTTTAAAGGCAGTAGAATCTTTCCTTGGCATTAAATCTGGCACCAAGTTCAAGTACAGAAAGAGATAAGAGTGAAAGTTTATTACAAGGTAGAAGGAACTGTTCTAATTTCTTTAGGGTTATTAACTCATTCAATCCTCATAACTAATTTGCTAATGAGGTAAATTAGCAGTAGCACCCCCATTTTGTTAATGCCAAGGAGGACATCTGGGCATGCGTGAAGTGAGCCAATGGTCTGAGCTCACAGGGCTGGTCACCGGTAGGGGGAGGTGTGGGATCTAGAAGGCGTGCCTTTGGACCAACTACTGCAGGCGTGCCCTCCTTTTGGAGAGGAATATCCAAGCAGAGAACACCTGCAGGGGGGTAGGACTGGGGCTGGCTGGCGTCAGGTTAGGGATGGGTAAGAGGGGGTTGTTTGAATTTCATGCTTTCACTCCCGGGGCTCCCCAGACAGACCCTAGCTTTCAGGGACACACTTTAAAATCCACATCCTGGCACTATTTGGTGGTGAGGGAAGTGAATAATCTTTTAAAGGTTGCATTGAGTCCAAAACAGGCTGAATATTTTGCTCTTCTCTTTCCTAATGTTGAGGATCACATGTTTTCTTACATGCCCCCTAGAGTAATGGCAGATTCCTCCCCCCGCCGCCCCACTCCCAGTCCTCCAGGTACTATGTTCCTGATTCTGAACAGCTGCCCATTTTATGGATCCTTCCTACTAAGAAAAAGCCCATTAGCTTCACCTGTGGGGTGCTCACTAAAAACAAACAAACCGACAAAAATACTGCCCTATTCGAAACTGGGCCAACTATTCACCTATAACTCAGGAAAAGCAATAATAAAATTTCTATACATAAAACATAAAAGGTTACGCTTCGCCTTGAGAAGACATGGGCCAAAAAATATAATCTTCCTCTCTGTCACCGTATGAACTACGAGATTTAATTTTACTTGCGTTCTTTTTCTCATATTTTGACACAATTACGCCTTTAAAAAATCAGATTATTTTGTCGTTGGTTATAATGGCTCATCAATAGTTGGCTGTTTGGAATGGTCCCTGTGTGTTAAAGACAGATTCAATCCACATAAAGCAGTGTTCATTAATTGTCCTACAATTACCAGCAAAAGACTCATCATTCTCCCATTCATAGAACTAATTTTCTCCCATTCATAGAACTAATTTCCTCTTTCCAGGTACAGAAACCAAAACCCAAATCCAAACAAAAAGCAACCCAGTTTTACCCAGGCCATAGTGCATCTCACATGGTTATGGTCAAAGCTGAGGATCTGTGGAAGCTCATCTTACATGTTAGAGGAGCAGGATGCACCTGGGGCTGTGAGTTAGCTCAAGGAAAACAGAAAGCAGTCTTCTCCATCAGCTGGATATTCGACTGGCTATTGAACAGAGGTTTGGAAAACAGGTGTGAGGTCGCAGGAAATTTCCCTCCCACAAAATGTGTAGCTTCCTGAGGGTCCAGAACTTAAAAAGTACCAAAAATAATAATAAAAGCAGTTTTGCTAAGGGGTAAAGTATACATTTTTATGTCCTCTTTTTCATTCTGTGTGTCCCCTGATTCCTAGGAATATAATTATACTAATGTTTTCTTTTTCTTTTAGAAAGTCTTGCTTCGCACTTATTTGTTCCTAATTCTGTTACTTCCTGATAAAAAGAGTCTTTCCCCTTCTGCTTGTCCCAAATTTTTCTTTTAATTATTTGCCAGCTCTTAACTTCTCCTCAAGCGGATAAGGTTCCTCTCTCCCTTTAAGAAACTGAAACGACTAATTGGAGATACACTCTATTTCTGTAAAAGAACCTTTCCTGGTCTTGCTGATGTGCCAGAGTTTTAAAGTTGGCAGGTGGAAGGAGTTCAACTCCAAGCACTTGCTCTTGACCCTGAAAATAGGATCCAGCTTTGCGTGCTTTTCATAGCAACCCTCAGTGTGGCGAAGATGGCAGTCAGGGGTTGCCAGATAAAATATAGCACATTCTGTTAAAATTGGATTTCAGAGAAACAACGAGTACATTTTTAGTGGAAGTATACCCCCCTCCCCAATACTGCATGGGACATACTTGTAATAAAAAAATGATTTGCTTCTTTCCCCCTGAATGCCAACTTTAGCTATGCGTCCTGTGTTTTTATTTCTTGCATCTGGCAACCCTACGCTAGACTGACTTTTAAATAAAAATAGCGAGATCACTGTGATTATTATTTTTCATTTATGGCTGTCTGTAAAGGCACCCTGATATTCGGTAAGGCATCGACATGCATGTATGTAAGTGTTCTTAAAGCTTTTCTATTGTGTTAGTTGTTATAAGCCAAACATAAAAAGCCACATTGGAGATTGCTTTTTCCACAAAGCCGGGATATGACTGAAGTATGCTTGTATCTTATTAGATATTGGGTATCAATATTGGGAATTAGGAAATGCCACGCAGACTTCTTGCCTTAAGACAGGCTAGTGGAATGCATTTTTAACTGTTGGTAACATCGATATGCTCAGATGGACGGAAGCTGACGTTTTGTAAATTGGGCAGCGTGTCTCTATCGTATTTACTTTATACGGAGTGACCTGGCGGTGAACACAGCTGCTGTGTTTTGTTTTGCACCGCGCACCAGCTCCCGCCGTACGAAATCTGTACCTGAATAGTTAACCATTAATCTTCAGTTACATAAAATGTGTATTCCACATATCCTCACATTAATGATGCCCATGGAGACAAACTTCCAAAGATGGTCGGTTTTTCTTCTTCTTCTTTTAAATAAATGAATCTAACTTGAATGGAATTTCAAGCACTGCCGTACTTGCTTCCCGACACCTGATGCAGTGAAGGGACTGTGAACGGAGATGTGGGTATTGGTGCTACATCCATGACTTGAGAATTGCTACTATGGGACACTAGGAAAAAAATGCTATTGTTTATTATTTTAATTCTAAAGGGTCTCTGAAGAGACAGCTACAAAACCTGCTCAGGGTAGGGTAAGGCCAAATGTGTTACTCAGGGTCTACGCGCGTACTGAATATTTTCTGCTGATGCAAAGGCCCTTCTAACAATTGGGAAGGCATGCTTTTTGCATTTGGAGTGGTAGTCAGCTGAACGGGAGAGCAAAATGGATTGGGGGGGGGTGGGTAGAGAGTGGGGTCTTTGCCAGGCATATTTTACAAGTGAGAAAGGAAGAGAGAGGAGACTCACACCCAGCCGGCTGCTTTTCATGCCGTGCAAAGGAATCACAGGCCAAATTTGATACATACGGTGGGAAAAAAGAAAATTCAAGCTTTAACTCCTGTACGGCCATGGAAGATGAGATTTTCAAAGCTGCGTGATGTCCTTCTTTGAATTTCCCGTCTGCTTTTGTTAGGATTCACCGCTTCCACCAACAGGGACAAACGAATGCCCAGAAGAAGGACGTGTTGTTCAGACAGTCCCTGGATTCCAGGCCAGGGAATAAAACCTGTAACATGGATCTTATGATCTTGTTTTGTTTTTCTTTAAATGGCAGTTTCAGATTGCTCCGGTGTTTGTGTGCTTAAAGACAGGCCTCCTCAGTGGTTTTTAAAAGGGAAATCTGAGTTTTAGAGAAAAGCCATGCACAATTGCCAAGTTTTTCCAGTCAATGAGACAATGTCAGCATCTGCTCCTGGAGAAGGATGCCTAACCGGGAATATTGACCTTGCATCACTAAGAGGAAAAGATCAGCCTTTCACTATTATCCCTGAATCAAAACCAGCAGACCTAGGTGGAATTAGGTGTGCGCAAATTCACTTGAAGACACACATTAAAATACTTCATAACTTGTTAATTTAATTCAAAGTGGTTACCGCTACGACGAAAACATATTGAATGATGATTGATTGTGCAAAGTGTTTATTTGGCAATCAGAGGATTCATTAGCCTGCCAAAGCAGGCTCCTGTTTCCTAGGCAAGGCAGGAACTCTCTCCAACGGTGAAGAACCATGTTTCTTTCTCTTTTTCTTTCTTTCTTTCTTTCATTTTTTTTTTGTTAGTTTCCAGTGCATCGTAGGCCAATACTTTTGTAAAGTGTGATAAGATTGAATTACTAGAAAAAATTAAACACAGGGGCGCCTGGGTGGCGCAGTCGGTTAAGCGTCCGACTTCAGCCAGGTCACGATCTCGCGGTCCGTGAGTTCGAGCCCCGCGTCGGGCTCTGGGCTGATGGCTCAGAGCCTGGAGCCTGTTTCCGATTCTGTGTCTCCCTCTCTCTCTGCCCCTCCCCCGTTCATGCTCTGTCTCTCTCTGTCCCAAAAATAAATAAACGTTGAAAAAAAAAATTAAAAAAAAAAAAATTAAACACAGCAGAGTCACGCAAAAGTATAAACCCCATTTTTAAATTACTGAATTAGTAGACATAAAATTATTCTTTAAAAACGCTATGTGTATTTAAACTCTTCCTCTCAATTACTACAATTTTTTTTTAATGTTTATTTATTTTTGAGAGAGAAAGAGGGAGAGAGAATCTGAAGCAGGCTCCAGGCTCTAAGCTGTCAGCACAGATCCTGACACGGGGCTCCAACCCACAAGCTGTGAGATCGTGACCTGAACCAGAGTTGGATGCTTCACTGACTGAGCCACCCAGGCGCCCCATTACTCTTAATTATTATAAACTTTGTTTACACTTTGTTATGATCTACAACCTGCATTGCTCTGTTTTTCACACTCTGAGGAGTACTGATGAAAAGTATTCTACAACAATTATTTAAAAAAAGATTTTTAGATACTTTCAAACAAGACTTTTAGGGTCTGTATTGAATAAAGCCTTGTATGATCTGATGTGAGTAGAAACTACATCCATTTATATTGTTGATGAAATGAAAAAAATACACCAAACTCTTCTAGTAAAAAATTAGAAATGAAAATCAATTAACTTAGTACCCAATTGATGCCAAAGTTTCTTAAAGTCACCATTTTCTGAGAAATTTTCAAATCACTTATAATTACATTAATGCTTTAAGAACTGGGACTCGAGTTCACTGAAAATAATTCTTTGTTGACTGGCAAGTTTGGAAATTACTAACTGCCTGTGACACAGCTCCAAGTGGTTCCTCTAATTCCTATTTTATTCTTCATTAGAGAGAGGAAAACAAAACACAGCTGCCAGTTTGTCACAATTTAAGATATCTCAATATATGAAAATCCAAATGTACTTCCCCAAAGATCATTTAGATTACAACATATTCGGAGGGCTTCCTTAATATATTTAATTTCCTCTGGTGTACCTAAGCATTTTTTTTTTAGATCACTAAACAACTGAGACAGAGTTATAAAGTAGAAAGGCCTGGAAGTGAAAATTCGAGGAACACTGTATTGATTTCACAAACCCACAGCACTTCCTGTGTACCAGACGCTGTTCTTAAGTCTTTACAAAAATTAACTCACAAAGTCCTCTTAACAACCTATGGGGCAGACTCTCTTTTCATCTTCATTTTACAGGTGAGGAAACTAAGGCGCAGAGGGGTAACTGATCCCAATAGTGAGTGAGGGGAGAGAGGGTAATCGATTGCAGTAGTCAGTGGGTGGCAGAGGTAAGATATGACACTCACTGGTCCAGCTTTGGAGTCACTCTCTTTCCATACACAGCAGGTGTCTTGTAACTGACAATCAGAAAGAGGGGTAAAGCAGTTTGAAGTCATGAATATAATTTAACTGGACAATTTAACGAGCATGGCGATTTCAGTAAGGCTTTCCCATGGACATACCTGATTCATAAATCAAGGCAGAAAGCAGAAACCACAGGGTTATTCTCAGATCTCTGAAGATTCACTGAATGCTCATTCACCTCCCTTTAAAAACCACTTGTCTCTATGTCCTTTCTGAGTAAGATGACTATAGTAATATAATGACCACTCGGTCGCCTTCATACTTTCCTTGGTCAACATCCATCTCTAACTGGTCCTATACAGGAGAAAATAACCCCTGCTTCCACCCTCATATGTGTCATTTATATATACTCTACCAAAGCAAAAATGTACATATAAAATCTCTTTAAGAATCCAGAAATAGAAGTTAAAATACAATGAGATACAGTGTTTTACTCATCAAATTGGTAAACATCTTTAAATGATTATATGTGATGGCAGAATGAGGTACAATTAAATGGGCCCATTCATATATGGCTGCTGAATGTTTAAGCCACTGTCAAGAAAGCCATTTGATTAAGAAGTGACAAAAATTAAAAAAAATATTCTTACTACTTGACCCAGAAATTTCACTTCTAAAAGTTTTTATTTTTAATATTCATGTAGAGGAATATTGACTGCAATACTAATGATATTAATGAACTATTAGAGGCAACCAAAATGTCCAACAATTTAAGGTACATTAAAACTATATGTGGGGCGCCTGGATGGCTCAGTCGGTTAAGCAGCCAACTTCGGCTCAGGTCATGATCTCATGGTCCGTGAGTTCGAGCCCCGCATCGGGCTCTGTGCTGACAGCTCAGAGCCTGGAGCCTGTTTCAGATTCTGTGTCTCCCTCTCTCTGACCCTCCCCCATTCATGCTCTGTCTCTCTCTGTCTCAAAAATAAATAAACGTTAAAAAAATTAAAAAAAAAATAAAACTATATGTGCATTTAATGTTAGAACTATAAGATGGGATATTATGAAGCCATTAAAACCATGCTTTGGTGGATGACAGGCTTTCAAAATAAGTGAAAAATGCAGGGCATAGCATGTTATATAGAACATATGATCGATACTTTGTCAACTCAATTGCCAACAGTCCACAGAGATATCACAGTGAGTAGAGGCATCAGGGAAGATGACCCGTGAAAATGCAGCAATCTTGTTTTCTCCAGTGTTTCTGGAATACTGTCTTCTTGATCTAGCTTTCTCTTTTACAATTATGTAATCTCCTCCTACTACCCATTTCTCTTTTCCCCACTCTTATTGAAGACCAGACACAAAAATCTACCAACACTGTAAAAATGAGTAATTACTGGCAATGGAAATTCAGCAATATTGAGAAACAGCGTGCAGAAGAGGGGTGTTTGGCCGGCTAGAGAGAGGAGCCTCTGAGGACAGAAGTCCTGTCCAATCTCTTCTTGCACTTTCTTCAAGGATAATAGAAATCTTATTTTTTTAGGTGAATTCTGACTTTAGTTGTGGACTTAATATTTTACACACATACACACACACACACACACACACACACACACACACACCCTGCGACTGCAAGAACCCAACAAAACACACTGAGAGACTTCCCAATTTGTGACTTCCAACATCCACACTTATGTGCACGAATGTAAAAACAACTGGAAAGAAACCTACAAAAATATTACTGGCGCAGTTTCCAATAACACTGGGTATATTCAGGGTGGTATGGCTGTGGACAACTAGCATAATTTCAGTTTATTTTTTTACACCTTTTCTGTTTTCTAAGTTCTCTCCATGTGTTTCTTTTTATAATCAGAGAACCATGACCTCTCATATTATTTTATCTATTTAGAAATTCCTTTTAGGGGATCTAGAGTAGTTCTTTTTTAAAAAAAAATGCACAGTCCTATTTTGAAGTTTGTCTCTGATCTTATATTTCTAGATACGTCCACACATCTACATGGTTATAGGTCATGTTCTTATTTATGAAATCATTACTTCTAAGCCATCAGAAGCTTCTTTGAAAGACAGGGGTCTAAAACCTTGTCTCATTTTTTGCTCCTTGGTGGCTTACTCTCATCATTTTCTGCCTAAAATCAGCTGCATTTTTCTTTTCTCCTTTAAATCACATCTAACCTTTTCAATTACAGCTAGGTGATGTTAAGCAATTTTCTAATCCAGTGGTAGAGACCACTGATGGTAGGATTTGGGCAGTTCACTGGCCAAAGTGCCTTTTGTGATTTAAATTATTAGGGCATTCCATAGCTGTTTGGACAGGCATGGCTTTTGGAACAGAAAAGAAAGCTTTAAGGTTTATGTGAGCACAGCCACCTCCCTCACACATGCTTCTCTGGATAGTCAGTCACCTTAACAAAAGGGGATTAAAAAAGGAAAAAGGAATGTAGCTAGCAAGTACTCACTCTAGGAAAAAAGAATGTAACAGGCTCAGCTGATTGAGGGTTATGATAAAATAACTGGCGAAAACTACAAAGTCCTCTCTTTATGTAGGGACAAAGCATGCTTTTCATAAAGCTCAAAACAAATTAATTACAGAATTACGGCTGCACACATACAGTAATCCGTATTCACCACCCCCTCCGGGGGTCTTATGCTTAAAGGGTGAGGCTTCTTGGAAACAAGCTTGTTTGACCATTTCTCTTGTTTACAGAGCTTGTAGCTTATGAAAATTGGGAAAACAGAGAGAAAAAATCTGGATTTCATTTTTAACCAGCCATTGTTTTTCTAATTCCCCTATTTTACTGAAAGCATATTGTGTTTTTAGAAAGTATTAAATGAAAAGAGAAAATGAAAATTGTTCACCTCATTATAGAATAAAAACAAGTGTATCTTAGCCATTAGGCTGACATTATTGGATCAGGAAATAGAGTAATTCATTTTCAAAGAAAGGCTTGATAGAACCTTGTGTGTGTGTGTGTGTGTGTGGGGGGGGGGGGTGATATCAAACCTTAAGGGCTTTCTTTCCACTGAAGCATTAAAAAGTGAGAATTCTGATTTCTTCTTGACAACGTTTAAATGAATGTGTCAGTTGGCAATTACAAATGCAAGGGGAAACTTTTGGTAAGTGAATATTTAACATATTTTAAAGTTACAACATAAACCACATAACGTGGTTCTTGCCTCATTTTGTCCATGGTCTTTCTCTACAAAGTAGGCATCCCAAATCACTCACCTTAAAACTTGAAAAGTTTTCTGAGATGAGTTCTCTATGAAAATGAGGGTAGATTACTCTATGGCCTTTCCTTTAATGTGTGTGTGTGTGTGTGTGTGTGTGTGTGTGTGTGTGTGTGTGTGGATTTAATAACATAATCCATACAGGCAAATAGAGGTCAAAAGGAGTAGCAGGTTAGTATTTTCTATAGGGGCAGAGGGTCCAGAGGGGTTAAATTCACTATGTCTATGATTTTCACTTTGCTTAATAGGAAAATGCTTCTTGTTCCTACCGCACCTTTGACCTCCTGTGACCTCCTGAAAATAAGGTTAGGCCATTTATTTCCTGTTAATTTGATTTCCATTCTTTGAGTTGAATCACAGAGTACAGAAAACTTGTCAGAGCAGATTGAGAAATATGGAAGTACTTCAAGGGTATCTGCTCTGTAACGTCCTTTTAAAAGAATTAACCTTTCATAAAAAGTGGTTTTTTTGTTCTTTTTCCAGATAAATCACAAGCTGTGACTGAGGACTTCTCATCATCCAGATCTCAGTTTTATGATTGGCCAACATGCTTTTGTGATGTGGTAGCTTAGGGTCATTTATGTCACCTTTTCTAAACACCCAACATGACCAGAAATCTGTAAGTTGACAGTCAAAGGAAATGTTTACTCCTGAGAACACCTAATATGGGCCAAGCACTTTATATGCATTATCTCTTTTAATTGCTCACATAAATACTATGAGATATGTATTCTTATCACCCATTTCACAAAGAGAAGTGGAGGCAAGTCCAAGGTAGCATGGCCATTAGAGGGCAGAGCACAATTCTGGCTCACTTGTGGCTGAGTCCAGAGCCTATGCTTGACCAGTGGTTCTCAATCTTGGCTTGGAGTTTTAAAATCTCAATGTGCAGGACACCCACCAGATGAGGGGTGAAATAGAATCTCTGGTGGCAGCATTACCCAGGCATCAGTGTTTCTAAAAACTTGCAGCTGATGCGAATGTGCAGGGCGGGCTGATACCCCTGTACTACAGGGACGACTTTATCAGTCACCCCAGCTAGTCAAGACAAGGATTGGCTGCAATTCAAACTTAAGCCAAGTGCATAGGGAGGTTTTAGGAATCGTCATTTTACATTTGAGAATAACCCTTCATAATGGTTTAGACATGCAAATACAGTGGAATTTGACTTGAAAAAGTTAAAATTATATAATTAAGTGCTTTCAATTTTTGCTATAAGCATTCACAGATCTTAGCCTGCCCCTATGGAATCAGGCAGGAGAGGCGAGGGCATGTGGAGGAGGGGTACCCACACATAAGCCTCCCATACAGGTGATGTGGGTCCAAGTGTGTCTGGCTAAATATCTCAGGTCATCTAAACCCCAGAAACATTCCCAAAGGCAGCAAGTTTGAGGTCATGACCTCCCGTTCTTATTTTGCTTGAGAACAGCCCCTGCTGGAGACTGAATAGATTCTTGCTTAGAACTTCAGCTACAGGGCATTTCAGGTCTTCCAGAAATAATAATGTATTAGTTTCCTGGGGTGGCCATAACAAAACACCACAAACTGAGTAGCTGAAACAATAGACACGTATCGTCTCACAGTTCTGGAGGCTAGAGTCTGAGATCAAAGTGTCCTCAAGGTTGGCTCCTTCTGAGTGCTGTGAGGGAGAATCTGTTCCAGGCCTTTCCCCAACTTCTGGTAGCCTCAGGCGTTTCTTGGCTTATAGATGGCTGTCTTTCTTTATGTGTCTCTGCCTCTGTGTTCAAATTCCCTCTTTTCATAAGGACATAGTTCTATTGGATTAGGGGCCCACCCTAATGACCTCATTGTAACTCGATCACCTACAGAGACCTTATTTCCACAGGTACTGAGTGTTGGGACATATCCAGGGGGTGTGTCTTTCACGGGGACACAATTCAGCCTGCAACACATACTGTCTGCCAACTGAAAGAAATTATCACTCACTAGAAATTGTGAAAATCCCCAATGAGAGAAAATTTCTTAATTTTCTGAAAGAAGATAAGAAGTATACCGTGAATGTGTAAACCATCAAAAAAAATTTTTTTTTAACATTTATTTATTTTGAGACAGAGAGAGACAGAGCATGAGCAGGGGAGGGTCAGAGAGAGAGGGAGACACAGAATCCGAAACAGGCTCCAGGCTCTGAGCTGTCAGCCCAGAGCCCGATGCAGGGCTCGAGCTCACGGACTGAGAGATCACGACCTGAGCCGAAGTCGGACGTCCAACCGACTGAGCCACCCAGGCACCCCTATGTAAAGCATTTTAAAGCTTAGGAAACATCCTCTTAGACACTCTAACTCATGGCCCTCACAGAAGCCCTTCACATTTACTAAATAAATGTAAAATCAAAGAGTTCAAGGAACACTTCGGGGCCACAGAACTAATAAAGCCAGTGGGGCGGGGGGAGTCCATGTTTGAAGCTCAGTCATCCAACCCCAAAATCTACTGCTCTCCTCAAATAAATTAGGATGGCTGGGAAACCTCAGATTGACAGAGCTGATGTCACAAAGAACCTGAATGGAACCTGACTGCAAAAAGGCAAAGGAAGCCGAACATATCTCCCCTCCGGGAACAGAGTATTCAAGATGAGACACTGAGGGGAAAAAAAGGAAACTCAACGCCACTAGTTTATGGGCCTTCCCATAAATACTGGTCACTGGCAAGAGGACAAGGACACTGAAGACTCCCCCTTTTGCTAAGTGGGTTCATTTTCACAAAATGCTTTCTTTGATGGAATTGCTTGATTTCTTAGTGTTTCTGTCATGACTCAAGAAGAGCGGAATGTTTGATCAACAAGGCATATTGCACCTTGAAGCATGCGGTGCCCTCAGTGGAATAGTTACTCAGAGTCTTTAACAACCCCAACTTAATACCTATTGACAAATTGAACTAATCAGAGTCGTGTTGATGTGTAAGATTCTAGATAACGGTGTCACTCACAGAAACCCTTTCATATGCTGGAGGCCACAGATGTTTGAGATCCTTGGCTTTTGAAGTGTTCCCTCTGTTAGCAAACCACTACTTAAATTAGGAAGGGGAGAGACTTATAGAGTAACGGATCTGTACTGCCCATGTGGCAACATGGAGAAGCACTGGGTGTCTCTCCTCTTAATAAGAATACCCACAGTAATTGCCTTCAGGAATATTTTATTCTTATTCTTGACAGATGTTTGTATGTATGGAATTTGGGTGGGGCTGGGGAGCTCCACAAAATGGCTATTTGGCTGTTGATTCTGTATTAAAACAAAACAAAATAAACAACAAACAAAAGAGCCAGAGGATCTCAATCGTATCAGTATATGTCCAAAGATATGACTTACAAGTCACTTTCCCCAAAAAAGTATGCTTATCCCTGTTGAGAAAAACAGAAGAGAGCAAAACAAAACAAAAACACAAAACCCTCTACTATCAGAAATATCAGGACTAACCGGGCACAGAATGTCAGAACTCACCTCTCTCTACCTCTCTTCCCATCTTATCTGTAACCAGCTTCACTCTCTCATCCTCTGGACCTCCCAATAATGACCACACTTTTCCCCAGGGATCCACCAATATAGGCTGTTGAGTGGGACATCACAGACTGGAAAATTGTCAGTTTTCTTAACTATCATTCAGGCCAATGACCATTTTACAGGGAAAAAAAAATTCTAATAAGGAGGCAGAGTTTAGATCAGTGATTCTCAACATGCCTGCACTTTAGAATATCTTGGGGAAACATTTAGAAATACGAGTGCCTGGACCTTACCCCAGATTATTTAAATTCAAAGATCTTGAAATGAGGCCATGCGCGCTTGCTTGGAAAATCTCAGATGAATCTGACGACGATGGAAGTATGGGAACGACTGGGCTAGACGGGCCCGATTGTTCAATTTGTAGCAACAGATCTGTGACCAGTGCTTGCTAACAGAAAGCTTCACACTGCCGTGCTCCAAGCTGGAGCAAGGGGTCAGAGAAGAGAGAAAGGACAGGAGGAGGAGGAAGAAAAGAGCAAATCAGAAGAAGAAGGAAGGGGAGACTGGGAGTTTCATAAAGGTGGAACGGAAGGGGCCTGCTGTTCCTCTGGTCAGCCCCTGGCTCGAGTGAGGCTTTTATGTTTGCCAAGCCTGTGGCACCATGTTCTCCTTCCGATGGGCCAGAGATTGCAGTTACTTAAGTGACTATGTTGGAAAAGACTATGGCAGAGAAAATAGGGCTAAACCAGCCTAAACATTTCTAGCTCCTAAGTATCAAGCCTACTTTTTAACTACAAACCTTAGCACTATTCTACGACACAGGAGAGTCAACACACAGAACACAGTTTGTGAACCCACAAAACGAATATTAGTTGCAGAGCTGACACAGCGTGGGTAGGTGAAAAAAAAGGTGAAGGAAGAAACAGTGACTTGCTCTTGGTCAAATGCACACTATCCTGCTCTTTCCAGACGCCTCTTCCCAGGGTCTGCACTCAGTGTCCTCCTTGATTCCTCTTTGCACTTTTTGTGTTGACCCTCAGTGAAAGTAGTATATATCCAAGTTATAAGTTGGTGAAATCATCAGCCAGGCCTGATGAAGGAACCAACTGGTTATCAAGATCTGTTGTCTACCTTCACATCTAAGCACAAATGTCATCTCCATGGAGCCTTTCTGGACTCCCAGCAAGGAGTTTAGTTGCTCCCTCCAGTGTTCTCCTTGCCCCATAAATGTATCTCTACTAGAATCCACTCCACCATAGTTACTTGTCTCCTGTTCCGCTCCCCAGCAGACTGAGATTTTTGGAGTTCTTAACTGTGGCTCATTTTTGGTACTAAAACATGTCTTCACTCATTTATTCTTCTCACATTTATTTACTGATCACCATTATTAGCCAGACTCTGTGTTCTGGGCAAAGCATGTTATGGTCTAGTTAGAGAGATCAACAAATAAATAGGTGATTACTAATCAGAATAGTAAGTGGACCAATACAAATCTGAGTTCATAACTCAGATGTGGAAGAAATAAGTTTTTATTTTTTCTTTAACTCAGCTTTATTTTTTTGAGTTCCTATATCACCAGGGCAGCTCAGCTCTCAGTTAATTTATAAAGTCTCCTCCCTTTCCTAGCTTTGGCCTAAGTTCTGGGAGCTTACAATTTACTAAGGTTTTGGAAGCAGGAGGGTCACCTGATACTTAAGCATCTGTGCAGGCATGTGTTTATTTGGACATCCATGCAGAAAGGCAACAAGTCATCTCACATTCTTACCCACCTGAGATGGCTTCCTCTCTCAGGTCATTGTATTTGCATAATATTCCTGTTGAATCTTCCCTGGGAACTTAAACTCACTGGTGAGGTTATCCTACCATGCTCAAGAAGGTAGGATAGACCCTCCATGCTCCAACACCCTTGTCCCCTCTCTAGTCTCATAAAATCAATCATAGTTTTGCTGCTACTATGCTGGGCTCTTTCAAAAAAAAAAAAAAAAAAAAGGAATACAGGGTTCCTTTCTCCTGGACCCAGCTGTGCCAATATCTACTGTAACCAGGAAGATTTGTTTGATGGTGGTCTAAATAGAGAGGGGGATGCTTGCTTTTCTACATCACTCAAAAACATGGTGGATGGTGCTATGATTGGAGCATATGAGAGGGGAAGACTGGGGTTGGAGGTGGGGGTTGAGTTTGATGAATTCTTGTAGGAGGTAATTCCAGGCTGAGAGCTGAAGTTGACAAAGAGAAAAGAAGTGTAACCCAAAGACTCGTGTACAGGAAGAGAGAAGAGCATTGTAGGAAGTGAGAGTACAGGTAGCCTAGGGACTGCCAATAGTTTGTTAGGGTCAGAGCATGGACTTTGAGGCAAGGAGTGATAATCAGTTTGGAGCAGGGTAGGCAGCAACCAGATAATGAAGGGTTATGAAGTCATGCTTAGGTGTTTTGGTTCATCCTCAAGGAAAAGGGGTTTGGGGTAGAGGGTCACTCACAGAAGATAGTGTGATTGGGTTGTACTTTAGAAATAACACCCTGAGTGCAGTTGAGAGAAGCAATACCTGAGGGAGTGAGACTGGTTATGAAGCATGGCATTGACACAGGCAGGAGATGAGAGAGGGTCAAATCAGGGCACTTATGGTGGGCATAGAGGAGAGTGGGCATAATAGAAAGATGCTATGAAGGAGGATCAGATTGAACTGAGCCAATCATCAGATATTGAGGGTGATGGAGAGAGAGGATTCAGATGTGACGGCTCTGACTCTAGCTTGAGCAACTTGTTAGAGGGGGTGGTATTCTTTAAGATAAAGAAGTGTAGAAGAAGGCACTGCTTTGGAGAAATGCTTATGAATTCAGTTTGGGGTACAGTGAACTTGTACCTGGACACATCCATGTGAGAATGCAAAAGGGCCAACTAGACACATGGGACCAGAGCCTGGGAAAGAGGTCTGGGCTAGAGCTAAAACTTGGGTATCATTATCATAGAGATGTATTTGAAGTTTGTGCAGTGGAAGATATTTTCTTGGTTGACTGTGTGAAGCAAGGAGGAATTAGGGCCTGGAACACATTACGAGTAAATGGAAAAGAGAATCCCACAAAAGACACTGAGAAGTCAGGAAGAGACTAGGAATAAAATTCCAGAGAGAGGATGCCATGGAACTTAAGGGAAGAGAGGATTTTAAGAAAGAGACAGGGTGATTGGGCCAAATGCCATGGGGAGAAGGGAAGAGAATGGGATGACCTTTGCCAGATCATTGTCAGAAGAACAATGGAAACAGAGCCAGAGGTCAAGGAGTCAATGGGATAAAAAGAAGTCATCATTAGATCTGTGGAGCACCTACTTAAAACCCCTCATTGGTCTCCCATCAAATTTAGGATAAAACCTGAAATCCTCTACAGGATCTAAAAGGCCCCCAGGATCTATTCCTTGCCCATCTCTATGACTGCATTGTCCCTACTTTCTCCCTTGACCACTCCTAGAGCTACAGGACCTCCTTTCTGCCTTTCACACACACCTAGCTCATTCCTGTTCCAGGGCCTTTGCATTTACTCCCTCTTTGTTCAAATGCTCTCCCCCAGATATTTTCAGGCTTGTCTCCTTGTATTTCAGGTCTTAACTCAAAAGTCCCCCCATGCCCAGAGCCCTATCCTAAGCAATCTAGACAGCACATCACCACTACCCATTCACTGCCCCCTTTTACCAAGCAATCCTATTTGAGCTTCTTCATGATGTGTATCAGTTCTCCATATTTTCATATTCATTTATTTCTCTATATTTACTTTATGTTTCCTTCCATGAAATGTACATTCCTTGAAGTCAGGGACTCCATCTACTGTGTTGGAAATTATACTTCCAATGCTAAAACAGTGCTAACTAAGTGTCCATAGATTATGTCTTGGTTGACTGGAAGTGTTAGCAACACAGAAAGAAAATTCTTTTAAAAAGTTAAGAGGCAGGAGCTTGGGAAGAAGACAGAGTAGGAGGATGCTGAGCTCACCCTGTCCCATGTTTACAACTAGATAGCATCCACATCCCAAGTCAATAAACTGGTGAGTGATCCGAAGACTGGCAAAACAAACTCCACAACCACATATAGAGAAGAAGCTGCATCTGGAAGGTTAGGAAGGTCAGAAAGGTGGAGGGAGGTTGCCTACAGGAGGTAGGGAGCTCTGTGCATGGAGAAGGCAGAGAAATGGGCCTTCTCACCAGGAATCTCACATGGGAAAGACTAATCCCCATAATGTTTGGCTTCAAAAACCAGAGGGGCTGAATTTTATAAGTTTATACAATGTGGGGGGGGGGGACTTGGAGCCTGGAACTTTCAAAGTCAGCTGACTCAGCACTAGGTGAACCTGGAAGGCAAATGATAGCTGGGTTGTGGCCCTTAAAGAGACAGCAGCCTGCGCAGAGAGGGAACATAAAAAGGGGAGTTTACACAATGTTGGGAACAAATGGGAGACAGAATTGGTCATACTGATTTAGGAGCATGTTGGGGGACTTTTCTGAAAATGAGGGAGCTGGTGGGTGCCATTTTCCTCCCCTGACTCCCAGCATTAACACAGAGCCACCTGAGGGGGGCAGGGCTGCACAGACACTTGCTACCTAACCTATTAGCAGTGCACCCAACATACAACTTCTCCTGAGGACTTGCCCTCTCCAAGCCTGCTAGCCTCAGCCCTGGGCTTGGAAAATTTTGTTAAAGCCATCCATGCACCCCACTCAACCACCAGGTGCACAGCTGCAGCCGCACACTGTGCCCAGCCTCATGCCCCCTGCAGCACTGGCATGTGGCCCCCAGCTGCCACAGTGCCTCCAGGGATCTATCATAGGACTAGTGGCCCAGCGTAAATTTTGCTAACACCATCATCATGCTCCCAAGTTTCCCAGTGGGCACGCCCCCACAGAGTTGGCCCATTTGGGTCTCACTAGCACCACAGAGAGCAAGCACAGCCCACAATAGGTAGAGTCAGTGCAGATGATTTCACTGAAAGGAAAAGTGACTCAGACACAACGGCAGGGAATATACAACACACATAGGATGCGCTCCTGAAGTGCCAGGTTCTGGTGAACAGGGGACACTGCACTGCAGGGCACCTCTTCTTCATAAAGTCCCTACTTTCTTTTTTTTTTTTTTTTTTTTTCAACGTTTATTTATTTTTTGGGACAGAGAGAGACAGAGCATGAACGGGGGAGGGGCAGAGAGAGAGGGAGACACAGAATCGGAAACATGCTCCAGGCTCTGAGCCATCAGCCCAGAGCCCGACGCGGGGCTCGAACTCACGGACCGCGAGATCGTGACCTGGCTGAAGTCGGACGCTTAACCGACTGCGCCACCCAGGCGCCCCTAAAGTCCCTACTTTCAAGAGCAGAAGACACAGCTGACTTTCTTAACATGGAGAAATAGACACAGAGAGGTAGACAAAATGAGGAGACGGAAAAATTTATCCCAAATCAAAGAACAGGACAAGGCCACAGCCAGAGATCTAAGTGAAACAGATAAAGTAACATGCCTGAAACAGAATTTAAACAAATGTAAGTAACATGCCTGATAGAGATTTTAAACAATGATCCTAAAGATACTCACCTGACTTGAGAAAACAGTGGAAGGCATGAGTGAGACCCTTAACACAGAGATGAAGAAAAACTTAGTGGAGATAAAAGGCACAATAAATGAAATGAAAAACACACTTCATGGGATGAATAGCACGATGTAGGAAGCACGGGAACAAATTAGTGATCTAGAAGACAGAGCAATGGAAAGTAAGCTGAACAAAAGAGACAGGAAAGATTTATACAAAGAGAGAACAGACTTAGAAAACTCAGTGATCCAATTAACATAATAACATTCATATTATAGGGATCCCAGAAGAAAAAGAGAGAAAAAGTGGGTGGGGGCACACTTTTATTTGAAGAAATACTAGCTGAAAAATTCCCTAATCTGGAGAAGGAAACAGATAGCCATATCCAGGAGGCACAGGGAACTCCCCCCCAAAAAACCAACAATAGGAGACCAACACCAAGACATATTCTAATTAAATTTGCAAAATTTCATGATAAGGAAAAACATTTTAAAACAAGAAGAAAAAAAAAAACAGCTATTAACTTACAAGGGAAAACCCATAAGGATAGCAGGAGACTTTTCAACAGAAACATCCCAAGCCAGAAGGGAGTGGCATGATATATTCAAAGTACTGAATGAGAAAAATCTAAAGCCAAGAATACTTATCCAGCAAAGTTATCACTCAGAATAGGAGAGATAAAGAGTTTCCCAGGCAAAAAAAAAAAAAAAAAAAAAAAAAAAACAAACAAAAAAACAAAAACAAAAACAAAAAAAACCTAGAGAAATTTATGACCACTAAACCAGCCCTGTAAGAAATATTAAAAGGAACTCTTGGAGTGGAAAGGAGAGACCAAAACTGACACTATAGAGGTAGGAAACAAAAGCAGTACAAATGAATATTTCTGTAAAAAAAATAGTCAAGGAACTCACAAAAAATGACATAAAACATAAAAACATCTATCTAAAACATGGGGAGTAGAGAAGAATGGGTTCAACCTTAAATGACCATCAACTTAATATATAATAGACTGATATATATAGGAGAGGTTATATATAAATATACTGGTAACCATACATCAAAAATCACTAATAAATATGCAAAGAATAAAGAGAAAGAAATCCATATATATCACTAAATAATAAATAAATAAATAAAGTCTAAATAAATAAAGTCTAAAGACTAAATAAATAAAGTCAAAACATGAAAGAAAGATGAGATTGACTGCTGAATGGATAAAGAAGATATGCTGAATGGATAAAGAAGATTCCACACAATGGAATATTAGTCAGCAATCAAAAAGAATGAAATCTTGCCATTTGCAACAATGTTGATGGAACTAGAGTATATTATACTAAGTGAAATAAATCAGAGAAAAACAAATATCACATGATTTCACTCATATCTGGAATTTAAAAAACAAAACACATGAATGTAGGGGAAGGGAAGGAAAAATAAAATAAAAACAGAGAGGAAGATAAACCATAAGAGACTCTTGAATACAGAGAACAAATTGAGGGTTGCTGGAGGGGTGTTGGGTAGGGGGATGGCCTCAATGGGCATTGGGCATTAAGGAGGGCACTTGTTGGGATGAGCACTGGGTGTTATATGTAAGTGATGAATTACTAAATTCTATTCCTGAAATCATTATTATACTATATGTTAACTAACTTGGATGTAAATTTAAAAAAATATTTAACATAAACAAAGAAAGATGAATGAGAAAGAATCAGAGAAAATCATTGGAAACAACCACAACACAAGTAATAAAATGGCAATAAATACATATCTACCAATAATTACATTGAATGTAAATGGACTAAACACTCCAATTAAAGACAGAAGGTGACAGAATGGATTAAAAACAAGACTCATCTATATGCTGACTGCCAGAAACCCATTTTAGACCTAAAGACATCGGCAGATTGAATGTGAGGGTATGGAGAAACATCTACCATGCAAATGGATGTCAAAAGAAAGTGGGAGTAGCAATACTTATGTTGGACAAAATAGACTTTAAAACAAAGACTGTAACAAGAGACAAAGATGGACACTATATAATAATAAAGGGGACAGTCCAACAAGAAGATATAATAATTATAAATATTTATTCACCCATGATAAGAACACCCCAAAACATCAAGCAGTTAATAGCAAATATAAATGAACTACAATAATAATAGATTTCAACATCCCGCTTACATCAATGGACAGATCATATAAACAGAAAATCAATAAGGAAACAATGGCTTTGAATGGCACACTGGGCCAGAGGGACATAACAGATACATTCAGAACATTCTATCTTAAAACAGCAGAATACACATTCTTTCCAAGTGCACATGGAACATTATCCAGAAAAGATCACATATTAACTCACACAACAAACCTCAACAAATCAAAGATAGAAATCATACAATGCATATTTTCTGACTATAAACTATGAAACTAGAAGTCAACCTGAAGGCAAAGTCTGGAAATACCACAGATACATGGAGGTCAAATAACATGTTACTAAACAATTAATGGGTCAACCGGGAAATAA
This sequence comes from Lynx rufus, assembly GCF_022079265.1. Classification (NCBI taxonomy): domain Eukaryota; kingdom Metazoa; phylum Chordata; class Mammalia; order Carnivora; family Felidae; genus Lynx; species Lynx rufus. The sequence continues at coordinate 9,820,293 of NW_025814889.1, read as the reverse complement.
AAGAAGAAATTTAAAAAGTACATGAAAACAAATAAGATGAAAACAGATCCAAACCCTCTGGGATGCAGCAAAAGCAGTTCTAAGAGGGAAATTTATAGCAATACAAGCTTATATCAAGAAGCAAGAAAAATCTCAAATAAACGACCTACCTAGCATGTAAAGGAGCTAGAAAAAGAACAACAAACAAAACCCAAAACCAGCAGAAGGAAGGAAATAATAAAGACTAGAGCAGAAATACATGATATAGAAACTAAAACAATAATAGAACAGATCAATGAAACCAGGAGGTTGTTCTATTAAAAAAAGCAATAAAATTGGTAAACTTCTAGTCATACTTATCAAGAAAAAAAGAGAAAGGGCTCAAATAAATACAATCACAAATGATACAGGAGAAATAAAAACCAACCCCACAGAGATTCAAACAATCATAAGAGAATATTATAAAAAAAATATATGCCAACAAATTGGACAACCTAGAAGAAATGGATAAATTCCTAGAAACATATGAACTGCCAAATCTGATTTAGTAAAAAATAGAAAATTTGAACAGACTGATAATCAGCAAAGAAATTGAATCAGTAATCAAAGAACTCCCAACAAACAAAAGCCCAGGATTAGGGGGCTTCCCAGGTGAATTCTACCAAACATTTCAAGAAGAGTTAATGCTGGGGTGCCTAGGTGGCTCAGTTGGTTAAGGGTCCAACTTTGGCTCAGGTCATGATCTCATTGTCCGTGAGTTCAAGTCCTGTGTCAGGCTCTGTGCTGGCAACTCAGAGCCTGGAGCCTGCTTTGGATTCTGTGTCTCCCATTCTCTCTGCCCCTCCCCTGCTCATACTCTAAATAAACATTAAAAAAATTGAAAAGAAGAGTTAATGCCTATTCTTCTCAAATGTTTCCAAAAAATAGAAAAAGAAGAAAAACTTCCAAATTCATTCTATGAGGACAGCATTACCCTGATACCAAAACCAGATAAAGACACTCGGCCAAAATCACTGACGAACATAGGTCCAAAAATTCTAAATAAAATACTAGCAAACTGAATGTAATAATACATTTAAAAAATCACTTATTACAATCAAGTGGGATTTAGTACTTCATTTTGAGGGTGGCTCAGTATTCACAAATGAATCAATGTGATACATCACATCAATAAGAGAAAGGATAAGTACAATACGATCCTCTTATTAGATGCATAAAAAGCATTTGATAAGTACAACATGAATTTATGATAAAAACCCTCAACAAAGGTTTAGAGGGAACATACCTCAACATAATAATGTACATCTATGAAAACCTCACAGTGAACATCATCCTTAATAGGGAAAAACTGAGAGCTTTCCCCTTAACGTTAGGAAAAAGACAAGGATGTCCACTCTCACTACTTTTACTCAACATAGTACTGGAAGTCCTAGCCACAGCTATAAGACAGGAAAAAGAAATAAAAGGCATCCAAATTGTAAGGAAGACATAAAACTTTCAGTATTTGCAGATGACATGATACTATATACAGAAATCTGGAAAGACTCCACCAAAAAACTGCTAGAACTGATAAACGAATTCAGTAAAATCATAGGACACAAAATAAACATACAGAAATCTATTGAATTTCTATACACCAATAATGAAGCAGCAGAAAGAGAAATTAAGAAAACAATCCTATTTACAACTGCACCAAAAATAATAAGATACCTTAGGAATAAACCTAACCAAAGAGGGGAAAGACCTATACTCTGAAAACTATAAAACACTGATGAAAGAAATTGAAGATGACACAAAGAAATGGAAAGATATTCATGGATTAGAAGAACAAATATTGTTAAAATGTCTACACTACCCAAGGCACTCTGCATATTTAATGCAATCCTTATCAAAATACCAACAGCATTTTTCACCAAGCTAGAAAAAACAATCCTAAAATTTGTACAGAACCCAAATAGCCAAAGCAACCTTGGTGGGGGGGGGGGGGGAGGACAGCAAAGCTGGAGGCATGACAATTCTGGACTGTAAGTCATATAACAAAGCTGTAGTAATAAAAACAGTAAGGTACTGGCACAACAATAAACACACAGATCAATAGAACAGAACAAAAAATCTGGGAATAAACCCATAATTATATGGTCAATTAATCTTAGACAAAGGAGGCAAGAATATCCAATGGGAAAAAGACAGTCTCTTCAACAATGGTGTTGGGAAAACTGGACAGCAACATGCAAAAGAATGAAATTGGACCACTTTCTTACACCATAACACAAAAATAAATCAAAATGGATTGAAGACCTAAATGTGAGACCTGAAGCCATAAAAATCCTAGAAGAGAACCCAACCAGTAATTTCTCTGACATCTGCTACAGTAACATCTTTCTAGATATGTTTCCTGAAGCATGGGGGAAAAAAGCAAAAATAAACAACTGGGATCACATCAAATTAAAATGCTTCTGCTCAGTGAAGAAAACAATCAACAAAAGTAAAAGGCAACCTATGGAATGGGAGAAGACATTTGCAAATGACATGTCCAATAAAAATATATAAAGAACTTATACAACTCAACGCCCCCAAAATAATTAAAATCCAATTAAAAAATGGGCAGAAGACATGATCAGATATTTCTCCAAAGGAAAGATACAGATGGCCAACAGACATATGAAAAGATGCTCACAATAACTTATCATCAGGGAAAGCAAATTAAAACTACAATGAACTATCACTTTGCACCTGTCAGAATAGCTAAAATCAACAATACAAGAAACAACAGGTGTTGGCCAGGATGTAGAGAAAAAGGAACGCTCATGTACTGTTGGTGGGAATGTAAACAGGTATAGCCAATGTGGAAAACAGTATGGATGTTCCTAAAAAAGCTGAAAATACAATTACTGTATGATCCAGCAATAGCACTACTGGGTATTTACCCAAAGAATACCAAAACACTAATTCCAAGGGATACATGCACCCTTATGTTTATAGCAGCATTATTTACAATAGCCAAGATATAGAAGGAGCCCAAGTGTCCATTGATTGATGAATGGAGAAAGAAGAGGTGGTAAATAAATAAATAAATGTTATTCAGCCATAAAAAAGAATGTAATCTTGCCATTTGGAACAACATGGATGGAGCTACAGAGTATAATGCTAGGCAAAATAATGCAAAGAAAGACAAATGCCATATGATTTCACTCGGTGCAATTTAAGAGACCAAAGAAATAAGCAAAGGGAAAAAATGAGAGCGAGACAGAGATAAAGCAAGAAACAGATTCTTAACAATGGAGAATGAACTGAGCTGATGGTTACCAGAGGGGAGGTGGGGAGGGGGGGGGACGGATGAAATGGGTGATGGGGATTAAGGAGTACACTTGTCGTGATGAGCACCAGGTGATGTATGGAAGGGTTGAATCATTATATCATACACTCGAAACTAATATAACGCCGGGATTAAAATAAAAACTTAAAAAGAAAATTTATCAGTCAGTACTGAAGTCCTGGCTTAGAGTTGGGACTTTGAATCTCTAGTAGCACCGATCTTGGCTAATTCTCTCCATGAGAGTAGAAAATGTTGAGCGAGGCTCTAAACTGCAGTCATCATCGTTTTACTGTGAATCTTGGGAGGAATGTGATAGAATAGATGGGTAGTGTGGTCTGGGCCACGTAGGGAAGGAAGGGAAGAGAGAAGGGCACTACCCAACAGGGGAAAGGTCAAAGTCAAAAGTGAAGAATCACAGAATGGTGGGAAGTGGGCTAGACTTTAAAACACATAGTGATGTCTGTGCCCTACTCAATTTTAATATACAGCCAGGGTTGAAAATCACTGAAGCCAGAGAACAAATGTATCATATTGACCAAGTTAAGAGTCAGCATGCTGCTCAAATAGTGAGGCTTAGGTTGTTCCAAAGATTTATTTTCCTGAGGCAACATGCTAAGATTTAAATCAGGGGAATAAGCTCATATATGTATAAATGCCTATAGGAGTCTTCAAGTGTCATAATTAAACCAAAGCACCAAATGTAATGTTGGAGCCTGCAATACAAAATGAGGCAAAAGGCTTTCAGTTGAAGTATTTCAGTTTCAAAGGTTACAGGAAAATTTCTCTTTTTTCAGTTTTTATACCTTTATTTGTGTTTGTATTAATGCCCATAGTGATGGGGTCCTAGACATACTTGTTCAGGTGCATATAACACAAGCCCCTTGTCTGAAAACAGTCTTAAAAAGTGGGTGGATATAAAAGGTGGGGGTTATTTTTTCCTTCTTTCTTCCATAGTCCTTTGAAATCCACACCATATTTGGGTTGAAAGAGATGTTCTATATATTTTTCAGCAAGTGGTAGATCCTGTTTACTGAATAAATGCTAAATCAGCATGTGTCAGTTTAAACTACCTTATGCTGTCCCCTCAATTCAAATTGGATAATACAGATCTTTAAAAGTATACCTTTTAATGAAGTGTTATCATGCTGCTAAATTTTCTTCTACTGTATAGAAATTAAAAGCAACATTTCTCTGGCCTAGAGCTAACTTTTATGACTCCCTTGGTACTTTCTTTTTTATCTTGATTTTTTAAGATGTTCAAATAAGTGAGTTTTCTTTTTACTTGACACATTTTCACATATGTTGCCTTGATCTTCCACATCTTTTACCCATATGGGAGACTGCCTAAGAAATAAAGGATCTGTGTTTAATTATCTCATGGGGACAATTTAAAGGGAAATCCAGAGCTGCTTCTCTCTAGCTCTGCCTTAAAGAGGAATAAGAAGCAATGGTGAGTTTATAGCTTTTGGCTGTTGATAGAGATTTCTCAGAGTTCCCTCTGTGATAGTACTAATCCCACCTGTTCACTTGGGTACATCCCAAGCTCATTGATTCAGACCCTAATTTGTGAACATTCAGAGAGCGACTGGGCTGAAGTGGATGGTGTGTGTTTCACGAAGGTCACAGAGGTTTATTTAGAAAATTCGTAAAATATAAAGGAGGTAAAAAGTACAGCATTTGAATTGAGACAAACTAATTTTATGCAACTTTACACATTTAAAAATTATTTAATGTTTATATAATTTATGTTTAATAATCATAAAACTTATTTTAAAAAATCTAGAATCATACAGTTGATACTTTATAGTTGCAACTGGATTGAGAGAACTCAAGAGAGTTACCTAAGATCATCTGTCCGGATGGTGGCAAAACCAAGGTTAGAAGGCAGGTTTGCAGACTCATGAATGCACCACCCTGCCTTCACATTTATTTACCAAAAACAGGTTCTCAGGAAAGTCCAGTTGTTTTGTTCTTGAATGCAATAATACTTCTCATAAAACACATTCTACAATCTAGAACTTTCCCCCAATTTCCCTTCCTGCTGTTCAGTCACATTAATAGGGTTTACTCTATTCTGCTGCAGTATCAGACATATAATTGTAAGAGGCTTTCCTATCCATGCAGGTAAATGAATCCCAAGAAATGAATAACAGGTTGATGTTCTCAGGAAAAATCTGTCTTCCATGTAGGCATTAATCAGGCCTTTTTCTGTTGTAAGTGACTGAAATTGATGTTTTTGGCTCCCATAACTGGAAAGGATACTGGGGCAGCACACAGGATTGAAGGAAAAATTCCAGAAACTAGGGACAGATATAGGTCCTCATATGTCATTTCTGCTTACGTTTGCTTGGCTTCATTGTGTAGATTGACTCCTACCAATATCTGGGAAGATGGCCACCAGTGGCTTCAGATTAACACTGAATTAGCAATACCACTGTATACAGTGGCTTCCAAATTTATTGCTGAATCTCAAAAAAAAAGTCTCTGATGAGTTCTTCTTAGGCCATAAATCTCATTGTGTCCAAAATGACACCAGAGTTGTCTAAGATATTGCAAGTTGGATCAGGAGTGAATACAAAAATGAAAGATGGGGCATGGAAAAACGTCATAGAGAGACAGTAACAACAACAACCAAAGTCAACTGTATATAGTAGGAGCTATTGATTTGTGGAGCTGGAAGAAGGTTCATCTATTCCCCAGTCATTATTCCATTGACCTCCCTCTTTAATGGAGATATTTGCAAAAATTCAGATGGTCCGTTCCCATTCCAGAGTGACTGAATCAGAATTTCTTAGGATAAAGCCCAGGAAGAGCTTATTATTGAAATAGCACCGCAGGGGACTCTGCTACACCCCTAGTTAAGAACTACTGTTTTAAGTCATTATCATCAGGAGTCTATTTTCTGGGGTGGATAACATATTAAGCATTCATCAGCCATTAATATCTTATCATGATTAGTTCAACACATTAGCCTAATTCATTTAGCTGGATTTCAAAAGCATGAGATGCAGGATGAATACAATTTGATGAAGAAAAGAGGAATTTGGGCTGGCACTAATGGGGCCTGGTCAGCGGGGGGTGGTGGTGTAGAGAGGTGGGATGTGGCATTACAGGGGGGCCCTGTGTAGTTATGAATGATCTTAAGCTCATATTCCATTTTCTGACCACATTCTATTATTCCAACTCTCTCACATCCTCATTCTTTACAACTTGTCTTCAGTCTTAAACTTCCAGTTCATGATTTCTCTCTGTCTCTTTCTCCCTTTCTTTCTCTTTTCCCCTAAATTCATAGTGGCCTCAATCTCTCCCCTACCAGCCTGGAGTATAGAGCTGTTTCACCTATTTTGTAACCTCATCCTTCTCGGGCTCACAGCCCACCAGACCTCAGCCCTAGTTAGGTGCCATATTTTGCTCTATTCCCTCGTTGTTTTGCCACCTGTTGAGGAAACTGTACAGTGACACTCCAAAATTTTGATTTATTATGCTACCTCGTTATCCTGTTTTCATAAGGGACTAGGTAGGCCATACCTGTCCTGTCCTCATCCAGCCACCCACTCAACATTCAGGCCCATCATATCACTCCCTCCCTATTTTGCTGAGAAAATTGGGGCCATCCAGCCCACTGACTGAAACATCAAATTTCTCTGAATCCAGACTTGGACACTTACTTATCTCTTTCTCTTCATTCTCAGAGAATGACACATTCTTCTTCTAGTTCATAGTAGCATCTCTACGTGCTCCTGTCCAACAGAACTCTTCCGTGGGCCCTGTTTTCTGTCTCCACATTCCTTCTCTTTCTCTTTGTGGGGTACTTGCTGTGTGCTTACTGCTTACACATTGGACCTAGTTAAGAATATATTCATGGTGTACTCATCTCTTCCTTTCAGATAATTATCTTGGATGATCATATATTTTTAAATTTTTAGCCCACCAATTTCAGACTGATGATTCCAAAATATTTCCAGCCTTAGCTCCCTTCTAGACAGTCTCTTGGATGTTCCATAGGCATGTCTATCTTAACATATCCAGAACTGACTGTATCATCTTTTCTACCAAAGCTGTATCTCTTTTTATATTCTCAACCCCAGCTAATTATACCACATCCTCTCAGGAATTCAAGTTCTTAGGAAACTTCAAGCTACCCAGTGTACCTCTGCTCACCTCAATCTCTATATCTAATTGATTATGAAGTCTCACTGATATTAACACTTAAATATATCTCTAACTTCTTTCTTTCTCTCTGACTTGCTGTAACAACGTTACTGGTTCAGACCTTCATCATTCTTTGCTTGGACAACTGCAGTAACACTACAGTTATTCTCTCTGCTGCTATAAATTGATCCTCTATTTTTCAGCCAGAGTAGTGTACCTAAGAGATAATTCTGCTTTTGATGCTTTCTGTTTAAAATTTTATTCTATTTTTATTTTTTTAATTTTTTTTAATGTTTTTATTTATTTTTGAGACAGAGAGAGACAAAGTATGAGCAGGGGAGGGGCAGAGAGAGAGGGAGACACAGAATCTGAAGCAGGCTCCAGGCTCTGAGCTGTCTGCATAGAGCCCGACGCAGGGCTCAAACCCACGGACCGTGAGATCATGACCTGAGCCAAAGTCGGACGCTTAACTGACTGAGCCACCCAGGTGCCCCTCTGTTTAAAATTTTACAGTGATTGACATCACCCACCGAATCATCATCTTGTTCCTTATTATGACATAAAAGATCTCCCATGATCTACTAGTCACTAGCCAGACATGTATCACGTTTTATATGTAAGTAACATAGAATTGATAGCAGTTCTCTCTGTACCCTGGTTAGCCTCTGTGCCTTGATCAGGTGATTCTCTTTTCCTGGAATTCCTTTCCCCTTATTTGCTGGACCAATTGCTACTCATCCTTTAAGACTTGGCAGGAATCATCTTTTCCAGAAAAACTTGGTTAGCCCTCCAGGTTAGGAGAAGTGCCCCGCTTTTGTAGTATCTCTCCTGTTAGATTGTAAGCTTATCAGGACGAGGATCACTTCTTTAATCTCTATTCACATTCTTATTCAGTAGCACAGATGACAAGCTTATAATAAATATCTATGGTACTGATCTGAGGATAACTTGGTGAGACAATCCCAATAGGAAGTAGTAAGAAGAAAGAAGTCAAAAACCCCCTTTGCTTATTTTACAATTTTGTTTATAGTAGAGCATATATTTCATGGGTGGAAGGAAGGATGGAGGGGAGAGGGCATTATTATCACTGTAGATGACAGTTGTGGGTAAAGATACAGACTTTAGTAGAGAGCAAAAATCAGAAAAGAAAAATCAGGATCTGGAGAAGGGGGATGACAGAGGTAGAAAGAACTTATATCATACAGTCCCCTTCTTCTAATCCTCTTGACTTTACTGGTTTTCAAGGCTTTTGGCCACTTGTTCCTGCCCAGTAGTTTCTTCAGCAAACTCTTAAGAGCTCCAACCAAATTTCTGGAGCTTCAACCTGACAGCACTTTGCATCATGTTCCTACCACTTCTTCTTTTCCTTATCCTTCTCCCTCTCCTTCTCCTTCTTCTTCTTCTCCCTCTTCCTTTCCATCTCCTTCTCCTTCTCCTTTCTCCCTCTCCCTCTTTCCTTCCTTCTACCTCTCCCTCTCCTTCTTCTTTTTAAAGTAGCCTTCATGACCAGCACAGAGCTCAATGTGGGGCTTGAACTCATGACCCTGAGGTCAAGACCTGAGCTGAGATCAAGCTGAGATCAACTGACTGAGCCACCCAGTTGTCCCAGTATGTACCATATTACTTCTTGTCCCCCACCCTCAAGCTTTGCTTTTGATGCTGAGATGTGAGATGCCCCCATGCATCAAAGATTCATGATTGCCCCATGGGTAAAGGACCCACACATGTGCAGCCCTGGAAGATTGGGAGCAATTGTTGCATGGAGCAAGTCTTTGACCAACTGGTTATGGGAGCTGGAAGAAAAATTTTTACCCCCTACTTCCTACAGATGAATTGTTTGAAAATGAAACTATTCATGCAGCCCTTTCAAGGACACCCCCAGGAGACTGAATAATCAATCATGCTAAATACCAAGTGGCGGTCTGCTTACTAACACTCTCTGCATAGGCTCTCTTTTTCTCTGCTTTTCTCCCTCTTTCCCTCATCTTGTTTCCCTTGCATTGTACTCCTTAACACAGTAATATGTAATTTTTTACTTATTTTATTATTATTGTTTTAATCCTAGCCTCTGCTCTCTGGGGGACCCAGGATAAGCCAGTTGGTACCCTGTGTGGCCCTTGAAAATACACCCTAAGGATACCATTTTGGAAACTCTTAGTTTGGAATCAGCCCTAAGAGATCCAGAGGATACGAATAAATTACATGAAGAGGTGGCTCAATCTACCTTGGCATCCACTTCTAAAGGGCTAATACGTGTCCTTCAACTCACACATATAGCATCATGGTGGGAGTAGTAGGGTTTCTTACAATCAGTTGAATGTGTTGGGGTTGGCTTACAGCTCATTGATAGGTCAGTATAATATATTGATACTAGTATAAATTGGACTAGTGCTACATTTTAGACCCATTCAAACATAGCCCCAAAAGACAGTGATGAAGTTATATATGATCACTGTGCAAAACTTCTGGCAGTATATTTAGCTATTCCCATTCTAGTGATAAAGAAGTGGTCTAAGATATGTGTGTGTATATATATATGTATATATATATATGGACACTTGCGAATGGTGAATAAAGTGATTGGTTGTTCAGGGACTTAGAAGAAAAACATTGGAAGATCAGGGACAAAGTAGTGTGGGGAAGATATATGTGGGTGGGCATCTGTCAGGTGGCACAAAGCGTGCAGGTCTTTGTGTCTCATGGTAATGCTCAAGGGAGAACATCGACTGAATTAGAGGATTTTAAAAACTAGGGGGTAGGATGACTCATTCTGTGCTTGTCACCCAGCCTTTCCATCTTTGGCAGCCCTAGTGCAGGTGTAGTGGCCCCATGAACAGTGTGGTCATTGTGCCAAGGATGGAGGTTAAACATAAGTCCAACAGAATGGTCACCTCCTGTCACTTTATTGAGCATAAGTGAAATCCAGAATGGGAGGTGGGGAATGATCAGTCATGGCTTCAAGACCAAGTGCAAGAATGGGGTTGTAGTTCCTTCACCCACCTTCTAGCTTCTCGTTCTTCTTAGAGACTAGGACTTGCTGCCACCTTGAAGGAGACTCTGAGACTGGTTGTATGTCCCCTCTCGGGGCATCTTGTTCTTACAGCAATGAAGCCCAAATTATAACAGGGGAGCCAATACAAGGCAAGGGGATGCATAAGTCTGATAGACTCATCTATCTCTGGGGCCTTAGGCCACTGGCTCTGGCCTGGCCACTGCTGTATAACCAGCCAGATATCTGCTTGGATTCTGGTCAGTTTCCTACAGATTGCACCCAAGAACAGCTTTTGTCATTGAACCAAGCATTCCTGCCATCATGCCCTGGGCCTTCTATTTTTATAAGAACTGAAGCAAGAGAGGCCTTGAAACTTGCTCACTGCCACCCTTGTGCAACTCAGATGTATGGGGCAGTTATCCCATGAAGTGAAACTTGACCAGCGAGAGACAGGAGCTGGCAGATAACATCTTCCTTTCTCTTTCCGCAGACACATGGTCTGAAGTTAGACGTGTTCACATGGCTCCTTGGACATCAGTCCTACAAGATCAAGCAACCAGTGACACTCAATACCAAAGTGGCCAGCTTGGTAACGATAACCTACCCTATACTGGGTCTCACATCTCCCTCTTATTCCCCTTTTCCCCTTAATCCCACTTTCCTGGGGATTTGTACTCTCTAACAAAATACTACACATAAGCTTTTGCCTCAGGCTTTGCTTTCTGGGAAGCCTAGCCAAGGCCGAACTGAAATAAAAATGCAGAGATTTGAAGTAGAGTGAGTTTGTACAAAGGATCTAGAAGCAGATGCATGGCAGGGCAGTGCGGGAGGGGGAGATGTGCCTGGAAAGTGGGAGAGGGACCTTTTTTCTTCTTGACTGTTTTCCAATTCAAGACGTTTTGAAATATTGGCATGAGGATTTACAATATTATTAAAAAGACATTAGGGAGAGTGGAAAGTGAGATTGTGAGACATGTAAAGAAGGGGATTATTTCCTTTGGGCTTTTTTCTGACATTAACACCTGGCCTGGCACCTACCCCTCCAGAGACACTCATCTGCAGGCTTGTTCCACTTCTTGGAAAACTTGGCCTTGACTGTTCTCAGAAGACACTTTATGCAGTGCACTGTAGTGCCCCTCTCCTGTGTGATTAGGTTTTAATGCGCGATTGTGTTGGAGCCTCAAAGTGGCCTGTCATAACCCTCTTTGTTTACCCCTGTTATGTATATGGAAGCCCAGGATAGGTGGGTGGAGATGGCTAAGTATGGGATGCTATGGGACCTGTGCCAATTTGCCAAATGGAATTTTTGGGGGAGGTATGCCTTTTAAAAACTCCTCTTTGAAAGCAGGTGTGGTATGTAATTTTTAAAGGGCATATGATGCCCCTTTCAAATATGAACTATTGGGGTTTTATTGTCAATGTATACAATAAAATGTATCATAAACAGCCTCACAGCAAAACATGTTAATCTTCCCGAAGTGTCCCACTGACATCTACTTTCCTTTTCTTCCCTTTTGAATTTTTACATGACCCTAGAGTGGCTCTGTTACTAATAGGAACGAATGGCTGAATGCACACTAAAAGCATGGGGCGATGCCAGGCTGTGGGTTACCATTTAACACTCTTTCAGATAGTAGCACAGCGTGAAATACTAATTCATTACATCTACAATACCATATCCATTAGTGCTTTCTCATCCTGGAATTTAAATAGTCCAAAGCTCAGAGAGTCACTAAAGAGAGTAATTAATACAATAGCACAATTCTCCATGGTTCAGGTGATATGATGGACTGACTTACCTGTCACAAATAAATATTATAGGAGACAGTCTCCTTCCGTTTTACATTTTTAATCATCCTCCTCCTTCCCCAGGGTCTACCATTCTTTTTCCAGCTGGATTTTATATTTTTGCCTGGTGAAGATACACTGACCCTCCGTTCCCGTGCTCATGCCTCATTCTATTTAAAATAGCTCCATGGTTTGAATAGCCGCACCATTGCAACAAGTACGTACAAAAGGGACATGGTTTATATACTTCAGTTTCACCTGCCATCATCTACCTGAAGGGGAGCAGAATTGGTCACCCCAAAACATGCCTCTTTGGCATAAGGATTATTTTGAGTTGATTGTTTTTAAGAAACAGCACACACGGGGAAAGCTCTAAAAACCAAGTATATGTTACAGTAACCAAGCATACGCCCTTTCGTAAAAGCATTTAGATTTACAAGGGAAATCTCCATTTGGAAGACTGTCTCCCTCTGTGTACTAGGAAGGGAAGGATGGCTAAGTCTCTAGAAACTTCTCAATTGACAAGGCAATGATTTAGATCTCTATATTACTCTCGTTACTAGTTACTTCCTGGTAACCTCCTGGTGAGCGGCCTGGCCACTGCAACATCTGTCTTTTGTTTCTAGCTAAAAATGGAGTTTAAGGTGACGGCTTGGACCATTTTGAAGAGCTCCTCAGTTTTCCCGGGTCTCTCCCATGTATACAGGAGGTATGCACGTTATTAAACCTCTGTTTGTTTTTCTCCTGTTCATCAGTCTTTTTATTACAGAGGAGTCTCAGCCGAGGACCTAGAAGGGTAGAGGGAAAATTATTTTTCCTCCCCTACGATCCTCTTCATCTTCTTTCGTATTCAGGGTACAGACTCCTTATAAAAGAGCTATTCAGTTCTAAGACCCTTTGGAGATAGTTTTCTTGACCTAGGAAGCCTGCCAGTTCGTGTGAGCTGAGGGGCCTCCTTCTCATAATCACAAACTCAGACTCTTTGAGATCTAATTTCTATGCCCATTACCAAATACATCTCATAAGCAACTTCACAAGGCTCACTACAAGGGATATGGCTGCTTTTGTGCAGAGTAAGTGGGGGGTTAAGAAGCTTTTGCAAACGCTTGGAACTGCTCAAATGATTTATTTGCACAGGAAAGAAGCAGGTGCCCCATTAATACAAGTTTGGCCAGCATTTTTAAATGTACCAACACACCTTCCCATGCATTATCTCATTAGATTCCCACAGCTACTCTCTGAGTTCAACAGGGTATCATCAGGTATATTTTTTTAAAGAGTGAAGCTCAGAGACATTAAGAAGAGATTTCTTATAAAAAATCTTGGATTAAATCTAGGACTTCCAACATGAAGTTCTAATTTGTAATCTGAAGTTCTAATACTAACTAGAAATGATGTCTCTAAAAACATGGCTGTTTTTCAAATCTTTCTTTGCTTTATCGTTATGGAATTGTTTGTTTGAGAGGGTAAGTGGTTGTACTCATGTAAAAGCCCACCGGGGTAGGGTGTGTATCTTATATAGGCTGTGAACCCTTATGAGATATTCCCCCTCCAAAGCTAGAGTTTAAGCTTTCCCAGAACATTCCAGAATGTTGTCTCCGTTCCCAAGCACTTGTTTGAATGCTACTGACATGCAAACATCTAGCTTGGGTGACTCTTCTTCCAGGACTCCGAGGGTCTCTGTAGGTACAATCTGTTCTCTCTTTTTTTTCTCTTATACCAATTCTCAGTTGAACTTCCTAATCAATATCTATATCTCCTCACTTCTAGGTCATGCTTCATATTACTTCCATCTGACTTCTGCCAGCATGATTCACAATTAGATGCCGTTACAAGCACTGACTTTTGTATTGCTCAACTCAACAAACACTGCCCAGTCACTCCTTAAATGCACCACAGGGTAGACCCATCTGCCTCTTGAAGCATTCTCCTTCTACTTCCATGGTGCCTCACTCTCCCACTTTGCCTCCCACCTCCTTGGTCATTCCTTTGTCCTTGTTGGATCATCCTTCTCTACCCAACCTCTAATGTTGAAATGCCTCAAGGCTCAGTTTTAGAATTTCTCCCTTGTTCCCAATTTCAGGCTGTCTCATCAGTTCCAATGGCTCCATTTAACATCTATATGCTCAGAATTTTCAACTTATATCACCATTCAGATACCTTTTGTATTAGAGTTCTCCAGAGGCACAGAACTGAAAGGATATATGTGTATGCACGTGTGTGTGTGTGCGCACACACACACACACACACACACACAGGAAGAAATGTATTATAAGTAATTGGCTCATGTGATTATGGAGGGTGAGAAGGCCACATCTGCCATTGGGAAGCTGGAACCCAAGAGAAGCAATGTTCAAGTGTTCCAGTTCAAGTGTGAAGCCTAAAAACCAGGAGAGTCAATGGTGTACATTCTAGTCTGAAAGCCAACAGGCCCCAGAGCCAAGAAGATTTGATGTTTTGGTTCTACAGTCCAAAGTCAGGAAAAAGACTGAGATCCAGTTCAAACCATCAGGCAGGAGGAATTCCTCTTCCGCATGGGAGGGTCAGCCTATTTGTTCTAATCAGACCTTCCATAAACTAGATGAGTCCTGTTCAGATTGGAGAAGGCAATCTGCTTGACTCAATTTACTGATTCACATGTTAATCTCAACCACAAGACGTCCCTACTGACACGCTCAGAGTAACGTTTGAGCAACTATCTGGGTGACCCAAGGCCCAGTCAGTTCAACACATAAAATTAACCATCACAACTTTTCTGACTACCTAATTACCAGGTCTACTTTGATTTCACATAGGTACCTGTAATTTAACCTGTCAAAAAATTAACACATAGGCTTTTTCTTCAAATTTATTCCTTCAAATATTCCTAAAAACTATCAAGTGACACCTTCATCCATTCAACCACTTATGTCAAAACCCAGGAGCCACATTCCATACCCTTTCCCCCACATTCCCCCAAAAGCATCAATTTTAGTTCTCAGATATTTGTTGCAGCTTTCTAGTTTTTCCATTTCTATTGTTACTTAATTCAGGTGTCATAATATGTTGTAAGAATTATCGGCCAAAATGATGATCAGCAGGCTTCTAAACTCCCACCGCCCAAATCCATACTCCATAAAGCACCAAGTGATCATTTAAAATGCCCATTAAATCATGTTACCACCCAGCTTAAAATTCTTCTATGGCTTCCCAGTGCCCGTATGATAAATCCAAACTCCTTAACAAGCCCTACAAAGCCTTGCATGATGTGACCTTTGCCAACATCATTAGCCTTATCTTGTCGATCTTTTTCATTCACTGTGCCCTGCTGAGAGGTTTTTTTTTTTTTCAGTTCCTCCCACACAGAGCGTTCTTTTCCTCCTCGACAATATTACAGATACTGTTCTTTCTGCCAGAAACACTCTTGGCCTTTTACTGCCTTTGCCTGGACAAGTTCTGTACAGCCTTCGGGACTCAGCTTGCATGTCACTTCCCCTGGGAAATCTTCCTGAGGCCCCTGATTAGGTGTACATGTGCTTAAAGCACCTTGTGCTTCTCCATTATGGCTCTAATCAGAGGTACCCTTAATTCTACTGCTTTTGTAATTACCTTTAATGCCCATCTCCCATACCAGACTGTAAGTTTTATCCATCTGAATTATTTGCATCTTGTGACTTATGCAGGGCTCACACAAGGTATGAGTCATTTAATGAATAAATGAATAATGATTTCGTGAGTAAATGAATGGATGAACCAATGAAATGATGGGCTCTCCTAATACAATCAGATACCAAACCAAGTGACAGTAGCACAATCTCTCCCCATTCAAGCGTCAGTCTGGATCATGTGGAGAATCCAAAGGGCAAAAGCAGATATCTCCCAGCATCCCCCATCCTCAGAGATAAAGAGGAGGACAGTGGGAGGAGGTAAAGAGGTCTGGATGGATGTACCAGGGCAGAAAGAGTAAGAGTAGGAACAGTCTTATTACTGTGATAAAATGATAAAAACCTGGCTATTTTAGCTACTACTTCTACTCGGAAAAGCACTCTCTTTTCAAGAATATAATTTATCTTCTCTGTGGTTTTCCAAAGGCATATACAGCCAGGAAAAACCTGGCATCCTATACTGATACTAATTTTTGGTGAGAAGGGGAAGATAAACATTCAGATTTCTAAAGCCACTGGAAGGACTTTCCGTGACAATGGTGATTCTCCTGTGCAGGGCTGGGGCCACGTGGCTCACCTTGGGGGTGAGGCCCTGTGTGAGTCGTGGTTGGCTGCTAACTGAGGTCACTGAGTTCAGCTAATATTCACCCACTTTACGTGGCATGGGTGTGTGAGGCTTGGCTTCTCCATCTATGTGGCCCTATTTCATCTTGACTTCATGCCGTATTATTCTTTGAGATTCAGCTTCGATGATGAAATCTGTATGTTGTGCTCAGGCTCAGAGACGGCTGGCAAGAACAGTGTTAGGAAGCAGTCAAGGATTGGATGTCTCACATCACCATGAAGCAAGGATCCACGTCAACTAAGGAGAACCCCAGCTTTTGACAAGGTTAAAAACATTCAGAGGACTGTGTGACAGGAGATAGAAAAAGCTCTCCGAGAAGCTTTGCTCAAAGAGGCAGCTTTAATCAAAAGACAAATGAATTTACAGGACACGTGGCATTGATCTTAGGGAAACTGAGTGACACATATGTTGGGGGAATAAGAAATGCATAAAATAGGGCGCCTGGGTGGCTCAGTCAGTTGAGCATCTGACTTCGGCTCAGGTCATGATCTCACAGCTCTGTAAGTTTGAGCTCCGCATCAGGCTCCGTGCCGACGGCTCGGAGCCTGGAGCCTGCTTCGGATTCTGGGTCTCCCTCTCTCTCTGCCCCTAACCCACTCACATTCTGTCTCTGTCTCTCTCAAAAATAAATAAACGTTAAAAAAAATTAAAAAAAGAGAAATGCATAAAATAAAGGAAAACAAAAAGAGAGGCACTCATTTTGGACCAGGTGGCTGATTTCCTTCCACATTATCAAGACACTCAAGTCTGTCAATATGCAATGGATGCTCGCACTATAATTTTTTGTTTACCACCATGCAACGTCTGAACTATCTTTTCCCATTAAGGCACCGAGGTCAATGATACAGATAATTAACCAACTGATTTAGTGCATTAATTTTCCTGGAAGTTCTAGCAAGAGTCTCACTCTCCAGCCTTGAGCTTCCTACTCCACACAGACACAGGGACAAGGGCTGGCTCCATATGGAACACTGAGGTGATCCACGGCTGAAGTGCTGTCCAGCAGCATCGTCTGTCTACTTAAATGATGATGAATGCTATCTTTGTTCCAGGCAGGAAGATGTCATTACGCCAGCTCATACTGCTGACCTCCCAGGGCTTCCCACTAAGTGTTGCCAAAGGGTTGTGGTGCTGATAATTCCTTACAGCGCTCAGAAGAGAATAAAGCAGAGAGGTAAACCTGATGAAAATTGGATAAAGAACCTAAGGTGAATTGAAGCTTAATATACCAAACAGCACAGAGCATGGCTGGTTTCTTTTCCTACCTCTTGTTTTCCCTTTCACAATCATAGGCAGTGCTCCAGCTGTCATTTCTGCCCTCTCAAAGCATTCTTCAGTCACTCATATCCAGTCTTGCACTTCACCTATCAATAAAAGGAACTTGAAATCTTTCAACACAGAGATATTATTTCTGCTTCAACTGATTTCAGGATGCCACAGTTCACAATGAAAATCTGCAGATTGCTGATAGCTCTGTCAATATCATTCAGCGGCTAACAACACTTTATTTGTGGTACCTGTAGATAGAGTGCAGGCATCTGAACCCATCAATAAATGGAAAGAAAGTCCTGGGGCTCAGAACAATTTGGTTTTACAAGGGGCCTAGTTTACAAACTTCGCTTCTTCATTACTGAAGAATTCCTTACAAGTTTTAAAGGATGGAAAATGTAACCATCTTTTAACAACTTCAATGGTAAGATAATAAGGGCGAGAACTCTACCTTCTAGTTCTCTCTACACTCCTTTCACTCTATGCAGAGAGGAGTATTTACTATAACGTATTATGGTTTTGTATCATAGGTGTATATTCAATTCCTTCGAACTATGTATTTAACAACAAGCTTATTCTTATGTTTTTTTTATTCTTATGTTTTTTAGAAGATAGTTCATAGTCAATTTCATTGGTATTTTTAGTATTTGGCTGTTGAATGTCTTTTCATGCTTCTTAATCATTTCTTTTCCTTTTTCATCCACTTGCCTATTTGGTTTTATGGCCTTTCAAATACACAGGTACCCACATACATATCTGCATGTGTATTTGTTGTCATTGTTGAATTTAATGAATTCATAGTTTTTTTTATTACAGATGCTGACCTTTTGTCTAGTGACTAGCAGAACTATTGATCTTTTTAAAATGTTATTATTTATCTTTGAGAGAGAGAGAGAGAGAGAGCATGCACACAAGTGGGGGAGGTACAGAGAGAGAGAGGGAGATAGAGGGTCCAGAGTGGGCTGTGTGTTGACAGAAGAGAGCCCAATGTGGGGCTCGAACCCGTGAACCACAAGATCATGACCTGAGTTGAAGTCTGACACTTAACTGACTGAACCACCTAGGCACCCCAGCAAAACTATTGATTCTTTAAGTCAATCTGATTTATAGGTTCTTGATATTCACGCTGTTCTAGGATGATGATTCTTAGAAAATTACCAATCATGAATGAATCTTAGGAAAGTGGTAGTTCAAGAAAAGAAAAAAATGAAAGGATCAATAAAGGTATCATTATTACCACCGGTTAATGTAATTGAATCAATACCACTGAGCCATTGAAAGTTAACAAATCATAGAGAGATATTCAATAGAAATCTACTTCCTTTGAGATTGGTACCTTTTTCACTGATGTTCAGTGAAAAATGACTCAACAATTATAAAACAAGCCTATGTGATATTATATGGATTTTATAAATCAAGATTTAATATAATATTACTTTAGGAGAAGTCAAAATAAATTGTCTAGCTGAAAACTATGAGGGCACTATTATTTTCAGAAGGAAAAAAAACCCTCTACCCCGAATACAATGACTCCATCCCAAATATCTCATAATGGGTCTATTAGATATTAGCTTATGAGCAGAGGTATTTTCTTATTGTATTCCTTATGAGTGAAACGATGAAAACAAAATTTCCTTACTACCAAACTCTATCATGGCAATAGTGAGATAACTACCATCATCAGTAATCAGTGAGCTAAATTTTCTTAAATGAGCCAAATTTTCTTAAATACTTTTGAATATAGACTGAGCACCTTCGAAAGACCTTCTGCATCAGAATATTAAATGACCTGAGAAGTATAGCTTTCTTTTCCAAAAGAAACTACATAAAAGTGGAAAGAAACAGCATCAGTATTTTTTGGTGAATGACCAGGTTTCTGGCACTATTTTAGGAATGCAGGATACAGAGAAAAAAATTATTCTTGATGTTATATGAAAGGGACTCTTCCTAAGTAAATATTTACCAGCTTTCCCCAATAATATATCTGTAAAATTATTGTGGGAAATAGACTCTTTGTCCAGGGAGCATTTTATATTTAACTGAGCCAACACTCATTGATACTGAACAACAGAGAGATGAGCATTACAGCCTTTGGTTCTACTGGGGAAGAAAGGTTTCTTTGAAAAGTTGTCGTAGTGGTTGTTGTCGGTTGCCTACCTAGCATCATTTCTCTCATTTCTTTTTCCCCAAAGAACCCCAGATTTGTTGGAGTACCTTCTTCCTTTCCAGACTCAGGTGTCTGAGGTGAGTCGAAACCCACCCACGGCTCCAAGAGTGAGTCTGACTGGTCTGGTTAAGTTTGTAGGAGGGGCCATGTGATGGAATTTGGCACAATGGCTCATGGACATCACATGCAGGACCATCTTAGGAGAGCTCTTTCCTGCTGTCCTGGGAAAGGTTCCAAAAACGTCTCCTTTTCTTTTCCCTTCAGCCACTTTGTCCTGTGCATTGGGTGTAGAACTATTGCTCTATCTCAAGACCAGTCAGAGGAGAAAGCTAGCAGACACAAGAAGGTAGAACCCAATGAATTGCAGGAAAATGAAGCAGTGCCAGGAGATTAAGGCAAATCATGAAGCCTATCCTACCTCCGTATTTCCAGTGATTTAAGCCAATTAATTCCCTTATCGTCGAAGCCAATTTGAATTGTGTTTTCTGTTACTTTCACCCAGAGTCATCTTAAATAATACCTATTATTACCTGAATAATTGGACAATTAGTAACTAGGAAGAGGGCGCAATAGAAGATGAACATGAATACGGACGAAATCCATGCTCCAAGTTCACATATCTGCTGAAAATGATCAGTAGTTGTATTAATTACCTGCTAATTGCCTCCTAATTCTTCATATGTCCTAATATGAAGATTTTTATGACATTTTGAGATTTTATACCTCTATTTTATCGCTTCTGATTTTTTTTTCATTTCTCTTGTAAGTTTTCATCCTAGTATTGGTATTTTGTATACATGACCTTGAAATAAATTTAAAGTGACTGGTTAATGTCATTTCTGAACCCAGAGAAGATGGTCTGTGTTCACAGGAAGCAAATAATCTATTTAGGGAAAGAAATCATCTAAGTTTTAAAACACCGTAGTAACTAACGCGACACATGAAGTAAAGTCTTATTGGGAACTGATTGAAGCAGATGGTTTGTGGTTCAGAAACTCAGGACGGCATAATTTAAGGCTTTGGGAACCAGCAGAGGCTTGGGAATGACAGAGACACTCGTGGGGGGCTTCAAAGACAAGTGGAATTCGAATCTGCAAACAGGGCTTGTGCTGGAATGTGGCAGGAGACTATGTTTGGCAAGATGGTTGAAGGGTAAGAAAAGAAGCCACAGAATCTGGACTTAAACCCATGAGCAACAAAAATAGACCTGAGACCAGGCGCTCCTATATCGTCAAATTCTGAGACGGCAGAGTTCTCTGTGAAGCCACTGCCTTGTGATTATGCGTACTCGTGTTTCTCTCTTGAAGCGGGTCTGGTGTCTTCAGTTTTCCTCTAGGACCTTAAAGAAACATGAGTAAGAGTACTGCCTCATCACTGAAATGGTTAATTTAAAATCTTTTTCAAGTTAAATGTTAAAAAGAAAGCACAAATCTCCAAACAACCTTTATTTATATTTACTTCTAATAAGAGCTATAAAACATGTCTCAACAGGCAGCAATTTAATTACATCCATGCATTTGATCCGGAGAACATCCTGTTTACAATAAACCCTTACCTATAAATGTACATTGAAAACACAAATTAAGCAACCACGTTAAGCAGTGTGGTCTGTTTCCTAGATGCCGTAAGTTTTGCTCTGGAATTGTTTCTATGACCTCAGGGAGGTACAGTCCATTACGTTAACTTTACTTTAAATTTGGGAAGTCAGAGGCATGGGACCATGTCCCCAAGGTAGGGATATCACAAAGAATTTATAATTTCAAAAGTCAACCGCTCATCCTAGGAGTCTTTCCAAAAGACTTGTGAGTTTCTTTACATAAGAAAGAAAAAAGCTATTCTTGTTCAGCTGCCCAGGAATAAAAGCTATAATCAGTCACGTGGTGTGCTTTCCAATCGTTGGCCACATTTCATTTTGGGGAGTGGGCTCGCTTTTCAGAAGGCGCTGTTTGTTAGCAAATTCCCATAACATTACCAGGGTGTTTTACTACCTCTAAGTGGATAGGATTGGAAGAAATGGTGGAGACATTTGGAACTCTGTGGTAAAATGTTTATTTTTGTGTGAATTACTCTTTCTGTTGTAGAATCACATAGCACCCACCTACCCTAACCGCCCCCCGCCCCCCCCCCCCCCCCCGCACCACGGATAGGTAAAAACCCACCCACTCTCCTGGCCTTTGCTTATGTGTGCAAACGTACACACACAGAGCTTTGGAAATTAGAATCCTTTTTTTAGTAAAGAATTTTAAAAAGTGTGACCCTTTATTAATAAAAGAACATAAACCTCCTACGATATTGGCTTTAAATTTTATTTCACGTTGTGACACAATATATAAACCCACTAAATACACACTAACTGAAACAAACATTTCACTAAGCCATACTTGCCTTTTTAATATGAGATGCACTCAGAATTTTTTTATCATAATAGTATCTTTCGTTGAAAAATAAACAAGGGAAGGTTATAACCCATAACACTGATTTCATGTCACATCAGTTGAAAATCACTGGCTTTAGGTACATGATGTAATGTTTGTGGACAATTCTAACATATGTAAACATATTCACATATTGGTTTGTGAATATGTGAACTCAGGGATTACCACTAGAATAATTCTGAGACTCGGTATTTCATTTTTTCCCCTCATTTTTTAAGGTTTATTTATTTATTTTGAGAGAGACAGAAACAGCACACCAGCAGGGGAGGGGCAGAGAGAGAGAGAGACAGAGACAGAGACAGAGACAGAGACAGAGACAGACAGACAGAGAGACAGAATCCCAAGCAGGCTCTGTGCTGTTAGCACAAAGCCCAATGTGGGGGCTCGGACCCATGAAGTGTGAGATCATGACTTGAGCCAAAATCAAGAGCCAGATACTTAATAGTGATACTGACTGAGCCACCCAGGAGCCCCTCAGTATTTCATTTTTAATGCCATCATGGTAGAAATATTTGTGCTGCCAACACTTTTTCCCCTTGGGTAATATCAGTAAATTATATAGCCTGAATTCTTTTAGGTGTCCAGAAATCTCTTGAAACATAAAGAAATACCAAAGCAGCTCACTCCTGCCACGTCATATTTCTAGAACCAACTTTATTTAAGACCTCTTGCTGTGCACATGTTCCTTGTGACACGTTCGAGTGCAAAGAACATTCCACAATGTGATGAATAGATTAGCAATTGTTGATAGTGTCAGAAAACCTTCGGAGAGTATCCGTGGGCTGGATTACAGGACAGACTCTCTCCCACGAGGAGTACAAGCCAAGTGGGACCAGGATTTGGACTTGATGCGTGCCCTGTTGTAAATGCCGGAAAACACTTCTCTGCACCCTCTTGTGTGTTTTTAGGTAGCACATCAGTAGGTTAGGTAAAACCTCATCAATTCAGTGACCTAAGCAGGTCATAATTTGTTGTTACACGCACATCGTTTTGCAGAAAGGTTATTGGCCTATTCGGCTCAAACAACAGGGGGTCAGACGTGTTTGGCAACAAATGAATACATTAGTGTTGGAAACCACACCGGAGCATTTAACTTCTCACTCGATTTTTTAAAAATTTCCACTCACAAACTGGAAATATGATATATTTCACAAACACACTTAAGTCAAACTCATTAAAGCAGAATAGTAACCTTATTGTTTCCAAAACCAATACAAGATTTGTGCTAATTCATCTCTGTTTTCACCTTACTCCTCTGGGAGCAGGGGGTAATAACTAATAAAGCTTAGTCATGAAATCTACAGCCCCAAGGCGAGGTGATCTGACTGATCAATGTTAAGATGGAGTACAGCTCTCTCTATTCAAAGGAACCTTGGAAGAAAAAAAGGCAAAAGGCACCATCTGGACGGAATTACAAAGTGGCTGATGTGTATAATGGCTTTGTTGACGGTGGTCCATTTTGCCCTGAAGGAGTTACGTTATAATTCTGTTCCTCTCGGAGGCAAACTTAATTCTGCCTCAGAAGTGGATCAATAGCTGACTTGGGATCTTGTTCTTGTACTTTTCAGAACGTTGACTCCCCTCTACCTCCAGACAAGAGTGCGCTAACCTTGCTTTCTAAAGCAAACGCCCTCATGAACACAGCAGACAGTCACTGCATTTGATGCAGTTGTTTGTAAGGCGGTGGTGATACTTAGTTTTAAACAAAAGGATAGGGGGAGGGGCTACCCGAAGATCTGATTTATAAACAGACCCCCAAACCAAGATTACGGAAAGATTTGCCACAAGACCGACCCTCCGGTATTTCTCAGAGAAGGAGATATTGTTAGCACAATGGGATCTTAAGCCTACTGGGTTCTATTTAAGAGCATAAGGAATATTCAGGGATTTCTAGACATCTCTAAAACATTTTGAAATCCTGAAACAATTATTTTGAGAAGTGACGTTTGTTATTTTTGTAGGTCTTTATATCTGCTTTAACAAAGGGATTTGGATTTTACAGATGCTAGTATCTAAATTGGAATAAGAATGGAACAGATTTGGTGACTCTGGGGACCTCACTATCCGCACCCATGGCAACTACATCTGAACGGTGTCTCCCACTTCAGTTCAAGGACGACTTTACCAGCTGAGCTTTAATTAATGATAAATCAACAGACAGGTGACAACCATTATATTCTTTCACCTTATCACTGGGGCTAGAGTTAGTGACAAAGTTTTAATTAAATTTTAACTTTATCTTACTTAATTAACATTATATGAAGACGGAACACACATACATGGGCACATACATATTTGCATGGATGTATTTGTTTAGTAATTAAAGTTTCCCAATTTCTGATTTTATACCAGAGGGTCGAAAGGGAAAGAAATAGTATTTAACCCAAATTAATCCAGTATAAATTTAACATTCTGCAATTGTCATTCTCAAACGTAAAATACTTGAGTGTCTGATAAACGTGCAATAAATGTTAGTTAACGATAACAATTTTCCTGGTCTTGTTTGCCCGCCTTTGTTCGGAGTATCTCTCCACACTCTTGCACATTTTCCCCACAAGCCTGTCCATGTGATACACTGGCTATAAAGAATAAACATACTGATCTTTTCAGTGACTTAAGAGAAAGTAATGGCCCTGGTTTTCATGGATCCATTTTATACATTTAACTTGGGGGCAGGGGCCATGTCTACATGTCCTTCCTAATTCCCCAACACTCCTATCAGGCCGCCTTTTCTTGTAGGGAATTGCCCCCATCTTTAATTTAGAAGTGTAGGGGAGGCTCATTATAAGACATTTACAAATACTTAAAAGCAGAGAGAAAATATGAAAGTCACTTTAAATCATGTCACCTATTGATAGCCATAATTTATATTATTTACTAATTTCCTTTGTCTTTTTTTTAAAATGCATATATTACTTTCATTCTAAAGAAAACTAGGATCATCCTATCAATATGCCCTAGTGGCCTATTTTTCACTTAGACATTTTAAATATTATGTCACGTCATTAAATATTCCTCAAAACTATTATTTGCAATGACCGCTTAACATTCCTTTAGGTGAATATATCCTATTTAACCTTTTCTTCTGTGTTAGACATGTAGATCGTATCAATATCTTGCGATTATAAATAAATGGTAATAATCTTTGCACACTAATTAAAAATTTTTTAAAATGTTTGTTTGTTTTTGAGAAAGACAGAGAGAGGGAGAGAGGGCGTGGGTGGGGAGGGGCAGAGAGAAGCAGGCTCCAGGCTCCGAGCTGTCAGCACAGAGCCCGTCGTGGGGCTCAAGCCCACAAACCCCGAGGTCATGACCTGAGCCAAAGTCAGACGCCTAACCGACTGAGTCACCCAGGTGCCCCTGCACACCGACTATTAGTAAACGTTGTTGACTGATTCTGGTCCTTTGGGGGCCATTTAATCCACAATTTGATGGATAGTACATGAAGCTGTAATGCATTTCCTTCTTTGGGAGCACTGAGTAACTGTCAGCTTGTCATGATGTGTCTCACGTCTCATGGCAGCGGAAGGCAACGTGCCCTCTGTAAGGAAGCCAGCCCTCAGAGCAGCTGCAAGCTGATTTTATATCCAGCCCAAACTTCCCAAAAGATCCAGAATCACTTACCTTCTTTCATAATGGAACAGTGCATGGTACAGAGTAGATAGGCACCAAATCCTTGTAAACAGAATATCCAAGAATCTGTTGGACATTTCGCTTGCTTATCTTACAGGTGCTTCAAACTTAACAATGTCCATATGCTGAACTCTTAATAACTGCCATGAATCTCTCATAAACCAAACATTAACACCCTTTGTGTCTCTCTCTCCCTCTTCCCCATCTCAGCAAACTGGGCCATGATTCACACATTTTGTCCAACCAGAAAGCTGGGAATCATCCCCGACATGCTTGTCTCCCTCACCCCATGCAGGAAGTGCTGTCACCTTCTCTACGGAATCGTCACTTCCAACCCATCTTCTGTCCGTTGCTGCAGCCACTAAGTACCCTGGCCCAACCTACCACCAGCTCACGGTGAGCCCTTCTCTCCGGTCGTCCCACCTCCACCACTGACCTCTTTCATACTGACATTTTTTAAAAATTCATTTGCAGCCTTTTGCACTGAGCATTTTATTTTATTTTTATATTCTTAAAATAAATATTTATCCGCTTTTGAGAGAGAGGGCATGAGCAGGGGAGGGACAGAGAGAGAGAGAGAGAGAGAGAGACAGAGGATCCAAAGCGGGCTCTGTGCTGACAGCAAGTGATAGCCCAGTGTGGGGCTTGAACTCACGAACCAGGAGATCATGACCTGAGCTGAAGTCAGACACTCAACTGACTGAGCCACTGAGGCACCCCTGCACTGAGCATTTTAATAAAATACAAACTCAGAGTCCTTTTAAGGGTTAACAAGTCACTGCCTGATTTGTCCCCTGACACAGGTCCTCTTGTAGGCTCTGTGACGATTCCGATGTTTGTCGTCCTCAGGGAATCCACGTACACTGTCCCTTTCTGTTCTGGATCTGTCTCCCCCTTCTCTGGGGCCCTTCACAAAGCTGTATTCTTCTTATACTTCAGGTCTGAACATATCCCACCTTCTACAACACCCATCACTCTCTATCAATGTGCCTTTCTTATTTTCCTCACTGCACTGACCATGATTTATAAATACACTTATTTTTGGTTTTCCTTTGTCTCTCTCACTAGATGAAAGCCACAGAAAAGCAAGGGCCATACCATCTATTTTGTTTATAGGGTTTGATTCAATGCCTAGCACAGTGCGTGGCACATAGTGGACCCTTCAGGGGTAGTTGCAGGGATAGACATGACTACAGGATCCATCACTCCGGTGTGGTTTGGGGATAATGTAGAACAGTCTCCATCTATAGGTCCACCAGGCTCCCAAAGGATGGATCTTCTCCTAGTTGGGCAACACCAGCAACTACTTTAGCTTATTTTTGCAAAGCTCCCTGAAAGAATTCTATCCTTGAAAAAAAATCTAGATCACCGTTTTGTAAGTTCAACAAATGGTTTCTAAGCTCTTTCTGCAAGGTGCATTGTATTCTCTGGCGGTGTGGCACTCCGATGCCATCCAGCTATCCCTTACACAGGAACGTAACTTGTCTCCTACTTTTTGTCTCATACTTGTCTTACGTTTCTCACTGTGCACCTGGCCCTACTGCGGAGCCAAGGTTAGGCTCACAATCCTACTAAGGGACATGGCTAGGTGGTGACAGGGCAGTTATCCACTTTGCTGCGCTTGAGATATTGAAATCATTATTGTAATCATTTAGTAATATAATTATTTTATTCATGTTTATTAAGAACAGCAACTCTAAAACCAACATCATATGATCCAAATCACCAGTTTTGAGGCCTAAGAGATTTAGTAGCAGGTTTAAGAAAATCAAGGAACCACCTCACAGAGATTGCTGGTCTCTGTTCAGTGTTCAGCACAGAGACGGTGGAAGGAGAGTGAGGATTCTCTCTTACAACATGCATCGGAGGGGCGCCTGGGTGGCTCAGTTACTTAAGCGTCCTACTGTGGCTCAGCTCATGATCACAAGGTTCGTGAGTTCGAGCCCCGCGTCTGGGCTCTGTGCTGACAGCTCAGAGCCTGGAGCCTGCTTCGGATTCTGTGTCTCGCTCTCTCTCTGCCCCTCCCAACTCGTGCTCTGCCTCTCTCTGTGTCTCAAAAATAAATAAACACCAAAAAACAAAAACAAAAAACAATACACATTGGAATTTATTTATGGGGTCTAGTCTCATTCAGAAGCTAAAGTTAAAATAATTCACCTCAAAAAGTTTTGATTTAGAACTCTATCAGATGGCTAATCAATCCCAAATCTAGGTCTCTTTTTTGGCTGAGCCTCATTTGACACAGCCTCTTTCCAAGAGGCTGCCAGCACTAGTGAAATTCTTAAATTCTCCATACGCAAAGAGAGCGACGATAGCACATTTCGCCAAATAAATGCATAATTGAACATTAAACATCTGGTTTTTAAAGACTGTGTCAATATTGTCCACGTTCTCTGTTATCCTGGTTTTCTGCAGATTTACTTGTTGCCCTCAAAGAATACAGACTATTCGGTTTTCATAATAAGAAATCCTGCTGCAAGATTTAAAAATAAGACAGTGAATGAAAGCCGTGAAAGGCAAGGCAGCTGATTTGCCTTAGATGAATGGTGAAGATTTAGGCGACTCAAGGATTCACGCCCTGGACTGGCCATCTAATTAAAATGAGAAATGAGACAGACAGCAGCCAAGCAGTTTGGGGAATTACTAATCAGGCAAAAATGCAAAATAGGGACACTATCTTTTAGAATGTTCGTTTGCGTGTCTTATGTCACCCAGTCCAAATGACAGGCGGGAAAGAATATCAACATGATGCAGACCACATTAAAAAATGGCTGACCCTCCTAATAGCACAGGATAGATGGGAAGAACAGATGATCAGCCTTGTTCAAGTACAGAAGCATTGAGAAATTACCAGGAAGTATGAAACTTACCCAAAGATAGCTACATCAAGCTCAGAGATAGGGAGTACTGATGATGGGCTAGTTCCATGGTCTTTTTAGAGAGGTCATCTTCCATCGGAGGGACACCCGCAGAAAAAAATATCCACAAGTAGTGAAGCAGAATGAAGGTAGGTGGTCTATGTGGGGATAGATGGATCCGCTGGAGGAAAATGGAACTGGTTTAAGATTATACTAACTATTGGCAAGCAGGCCAGTTAGGAGGAGGTTAAACACAACACACATCTCAAACCCCCAGGATGAAGCCTGCTGCTTTTCAGAGAAAGGATCTGCCAAGTTCTCCACTTCAAAGAGAGCTCCGTAGGGGTGCGGACGAAGGGAAGAATTTTGGAGGGACACGTGAAAATGTTTACACGGATCCAGGAGAAGAGACTGAACAAATTCACATGGAAATTGTCTTGAAAACTATAAAATGAGATAGGAGCCAAGAAAGGAAAATAATTCAGTGAGAAATCCAGGCGATGAAGCAGCAGTTTTGACCAATAGAACGTTATTGTACACACATGACTTCCATCTCTAGTTCTCTAACTTCTTGCTTGCTGAGTGTTGACGGGAAAAAGAACCACAAGTAGGCCATGTCCGTGAAACAGGCCTCTTTGCAAATGTCTCTTCAGTTTTTATCAGAGGTGTTTTCTCCCCCTATACCTTTACGTGGCATAGTTTTGACGGATTTGACAACAAGCACCTTCTGCGTATCTTTTAGGGAAGGAGCTTTTCCCACAGGAATAAACTAATATTCATGTCTGTGAGTTGCCTTTTCTGAGCCTTGATGTTCTGGTGATGTCCAGGAAGGCTGGCCATGCGTGGGCTCTTTTGAAAACCTCGTGTGTGAACCCCATGTGCCAGGAAAGGTTGGCAAGATGGAAACAGGGAAGGTTGCTCACTGGCTTTCAATTTAGGTAGAGAGTGGATGTAGGCAGGAAAAGATTCCTCTTCTTCACACAGAGCCTCTCTGTGACTTAAAAAATCTTGATCCTGCAGTCATAACATGAGGGGGAAAAATTAATGGCAGTATTGGCCAATTTAATGTCAGATTGGAAAGGGCCCAACTCATGTTAGATACTCAATAAGTGCTTGCTGAAAAAAGAGAACAATTTTTCTAGTGTAATAGGCAAAGATATAAATACATATTTTGAAGTAAGAATATGCAATGTCTTTTCATCGCACAGGTTTTTGGTAATTGACATGGAGGGTGGGGCATGCTTGGTTGGATGGGATGTGAGGTGTATGTGACACCCACAGTGGTGGGTCACACAATTGCTAGAGATGTCTGCAATGGCATAGGATCAATACAAGCACTGGTGTCAACTTTTCCTTAATTGGGAACCAGTAGATACCATAGGGAATTTCTCTGTAAAAGTACTCTTTAGACATTTTGGAACTGCACTAATACAAATAAGTACTAAACTGCATGTACTATTACTGCTAATTTATGACCAAAAGATTTCTCCTTGTTTTTGCAAATGTGAATAATTCTGCCTAACATCTCCAGGCACTGAAATTATATGCATCTGAATGATTTAAGACGCAAAATAACACTGATCTTTTCAAAACTCAATAGGAGAGAAAATAGGTGTTTAGAAGTGATCGTGACTTCGAATGCTTTTCTCGTGATACAGGTGGCAGAGTGAGTTAGTAACATTCGTACTTCTTTATATGGACTTGAGATTTTAGAGTTTCTTTGAGCAGTTTTGGATCATTTTCACTGCTTCAGATATTTGTAAAACTGTCTTACCAACTTATTTGGAAAACATTTGCTTATGAACAAATGGATTTTTAAAAACTGCGTGTATAACACATTGGTGTGAAGAAGGAAAAGGATACTGAGAAAAACTTTGCCTCTATCTTTCACATCTTGGAACTATCAAAGATGGTGAAGGATGCTGAACTGGAGTCATTTCACTTACGGTGGGCCCCCTGAGCCCCATTTTGCTTTCCAGGGTTTTGGTTATCCCTGGTCAACGGTGGTCTTAAAGCAGATGACCCTCCTTCTGACATATGGTCAGAAGGTCACTGGTAGCCTAATGCTGTATCACAATGCCTACATCATTCGCCTTGCTTCATCTCATCACGTGGGCATTTTATCATTATGCACTTCATGAGACAGGTGAATACAGTACAATTAGGTATTTTGAGTGAGGGAGACACCACATAGCTTGTATTACAGTATATTGTTTAAATTGTTCTTATTATTAGTTACTGTTTCGATCTCTTACTGTGCCTGGTTTATAAATTAAACTTTATCATAGGTATGTATGCGCATGAGAAAACATAGTATATACGGGGTTTGGTATTTTTCATCATTTCAGGCATCCACTGGGAGTCTCAGAATATATCCTCCATGGATAAAGGGGGGACTAGTCTCTATCTCTATCTCTATCTCTATCTCTATCTCTATCTCTATCTCTATCTCTCATTGGAACATTTGCCTTAAATAGTGTCTTTAAGAGTTTATAGGGGGGGCACCTGGGTGGCTCAGTCAGTTGAGCATCTGACTCTTGATTTTAGCTCAGGTCATGATCCCAGGGTCATAAGATCGAGCCCTGTTTTGGGGTCTTTGCTGAGCGTGGAGCCTGCTTAAGATTCTCTCTCCCTCTATCATTCTGCCCCCCCACCCCCACCTCTTAAAAAAATAAATAAAGAGCTTATATGATCTGGATGGTACCCAACCAAAGGTAATTATCCTTTCTGTGTGATAGTCTAATTGTTTCCATAGCAACCACTATGGGTTAAGATGTCACAAAGAGGATTAAGATTTCATTTTAGAATAAACAACAGGAATGAAACATCACTAAGACAAAGATGTTGTTTTTGCATTAAATAAATGAGTGGGAAATAGACAAAATGGAACAGCAGTATTTTCCAATTAAAAAATTTCTTGCACTTAGAAGTTGCCTGTCAGTGAGGGAATCCTCAAATGTGAGTTTGGACAGATGGTGTCTTCTCATCAGGGGTGAGAAAGACCCAACTATACGTAGCCATTTAGAGATTAGAGCTATTCTCAGTTTCTCTAAGCACAGTCCTTTATCTAGCTGCATGGCATGAAACACTCTGCAGAAAGAGCGTATTATTGTGTGTAACCTGTAACTTGTCATTTTAGTTTTTCATCAAAAACGCTCCAATTTCTCCTAGTCTAAAGAAGCTTGCTTTGCTTCTAAAGACCACCCCTTATTCCAGTGGAGACAGCCAGCTGCTTTCACACGCTGTATCAAGGAACGTCTTTGGGTACCTTCCAAGTCGGAGGAACTTTTTTTTTGGAAAGATGAAGGCTATTATGGGCTCAGAGGGATCTATGGACTGTGGAAATATTTTCTAAACCAGGAGATGAACCCCATAAGAACCAAGGCTATTGTCTTCCCCATTTACCCAGAAATGGAAACAGTCCTGGGCACATAGTAGATACTGACAA
This sequence comes from Lynx rufus, assembly GCF_022079265.1. Taxonomy (NCBI): domain Eukaryota; kingdom Metazoa; phylum Chordata; class Mammalia; order Carnivora; family Felidae; genus Lynx; species Lynx rufus. Next base: position 9,787,987 of record NW_025814889.1, on the reverse strand, counting down.
AGTATGAAGGAGCAAATGCAAGTGGTCCTAGCGTACATTCCCAGTGAGGTGGAAGACCCTAGCCAGGGCAGGGAGCACTGCCCTAGCCATGCAGAGACAAAGCTACACTGGCAGGTAGACACCAAGCCATTCTGGAAGCCATGACACACACTGATGGTTCCTCTTGCCATTTCAATGGAAGCTTCTCTCTCTCTCCATGGGATGACTTAATGCTACATCTTTTGGCTAACCTGATTTACTCCAAGTTGACTCTACCTGAGTGACAATGTTCTTGTAAAGAGATGGTGGAGAAAGGGGTGTGTGGCCATACACAGAAATAAATGTTAGTTGATTACGGATCTAAGTGGAAGATTCAGGGGTGCCCGGGTGGCTCAGTCAGTTAAGCGTCTGACTCTTGATTTCAGCTCAGGTCATGATCTAACGGTTCATGAGATCAAGTCCTGCACCGGGCTCTGTGCTGATGGCAGGAAGCCTGCTTGAGATTCTCTCTCTCTCTCTGTCTCTCTCTCTCTGTCTCTCTGTCTCTGTCTCTGTCTCTCTCTCTCTCTCTCTCTCTCTCTCTCTCTCTGCTGCTCCCAGGCTTGTGCACTCTCTGTCTCTCTCAAAATAAATAAAGAAACATTAAAAAAAGGTTCTAAGTGTAAGACTGAAACCATACAAGCACAGAGAGAAGTGAATTTCTCCTTATCCTTGAGAAAGACTTGTCAAAGACGTCTTAAAATCAAGAGGTAATAGAAGATTGATACATATGACTACATAACAATGAGAATATTTTACATGATAAAAACCTCATATAAATAATGTCAAAAGACAACTGATAAACAGGGAGACAATATTTGCAACATATATCATAGACAAAGGGCTAAGGTCCCTAATACATAAAGAACTTTTATTTTATTTTATCTTTTTTTCATAAAGAACTTTTAAACACTTGAGAGACAAAGGATCAAAAACACAGTAGAAAAATGCGAAAAGATTCAAACAGATAATTCATGAAACGCATATGAAAATGTCCTTACACATATGGAAAAACAGTATGGTTAGAGTGTAATCTTAAATTTTGAATCAAATTTTAATGAAAAACAAGTCTGATGTGTTTCTCACCTATCAAATTAGCAGACTAAAAAATATAATAACATAGCCTGTTGTCACACATTCCAACTAGGAATGCAGACTGATAAAAAAAAAGTCTAAGAGATATTTGGCAATATCTATCAAAGCTACATATGCACTTATTTTTTGACACAGGGGTTTCACTTTCTAGGAAGATACACCTAAAACAATATGCAAATACATATGCATGTGATTATTCCTTATAGCATTGCTTGTAATTGCAAAACATTGGAAAAAACCTAAATACGCACAAATAGGAGAATCACTGAATTAACTAGTGTATAGCCACACAATAGCATACCATACGACTGTAGAAAATAAATTTCCAGAATATATTGTTAAGTGAAAAAAACAAAATGCAAACTAGAATCTATAGTATGCCACCTTCATGTAAGAAAACGCACAAGTATTTGCTTATTCGTGCAAAGGAACTATAGGAAAGATAAACAGAAACTGAAGAGACTGGTTTCCCAACAGAGGGTGGGTGGGAAAGGGTGAGGAGAATGGGGATACAGGGGGTTTGATAAGGAGGGATTGACACTTTTCTGAGTATACCCATTTGGATAGCTCTAACTCTTAGAACCACAGTTTTGTTTTACCTAGTCAAGAAAATCAAGAATAAGAAAACAAGACATGTGGAAACCTCACAATGAAATATTAACAATACCAAGTTAACTTAAAATGTATTACGAATTGGTGACAGAACCACACTGAAGGGGGAGTGGAGAGAAAAACTAACCAAAATAACTTTAGGAAATAATATTATGATTAAATGGTGTAAATCCAAAGACAACACACACACACATCTGTATACAAATCCAATTATTAAATTTGTTTCAGGGTATGGGCTATACATTCTGAGACTACTTTATATGTATATTAGGGTTGAATAAATAAGTAAATGCATTGTACATAATGAGAACTAGGTTCTTCACTGTTACAGAAAGAAGCTATAAACAAGGAAGGTGAAAAAGAACCTGTGGGGTGTGGATTGGAGTCTGCCTATCTATCTATCTATCTATCTATCTATCTATGCAAGCAGATGGCAATAGAAAAATAGCTGTTTGTGGGATGGTGGTTTGGTATACATACATATATTTTCACTAGCTCTATCTGCTCAGAGGTCCTATAAGCAGTGGTTTTTCAGTAGTAATTGCATACATTGGGTCAAGATTTTGGTTTCTAAACACTATTTTCCAATAAAGGGAGCAGGGGTTCCTTGGCGACATGGTTGGTCCCAGAGTTGGAGCAGAGAAATATAAGAGCCTGAAACATCTTGTGGTTCTATAAAGTAGCAATTGCTCCAAATGGTTGGAGGACAAATGAGTCAACCCCAAGAGGTTCCTCATGGCAAAGTCTGGAACTATTTGAGATATTTATACTTTTTATATGTTTCATTTAAAAATAAATGAGTATTGGGTAATAGAATGGCATAATTTCATACTGATATAAATAGATAAATAAGGGAGAAGGAATGTCTTTTTAAGAATTCCAACTAATAAATATAGAAAGAATGACATAGAAAAATCACCACTGGGCAAATAACATGGCAATAAGTGTTGCAGACAAGAGCCACAAAGTGGATGCTAAAATTAGGGTGCAAAGGCTTGAGGAGGAATCAGGATACCTGCATAGTCTCAAAGTCTTGAAGATAAGGAATTTCAAGAGAAAAATAGCAACTTCAGAAGTGGAAATATCTAGTAGATACACCTTAACCAAGTGATCAAAGTCAGCTTCCCCAGTAATAAGGCACATCAGCCTCATGAAGGCCCAAGTATGATGCCCCGAGAAGGGCAACATCATTTCTGCAGTGTTCTTGCCAAAATGAGTAACCTCTTCTGATCAGGAAACATCAGACAAACCCCAAAAGAGGGATATGCTACAAAATAACTGACGAGAGCTCTTCAAAAATGTCAAATTCACACATGATGAGGGAAGAATAAGCAAACTTCACAAATGGGAGGAAACTAAGGGGTAAAGGGCAGCAGTGGAAAACCTGGTGAAATTCGAATATGGTCCATAGTTTTGTTGAGTCTTGTATCAATTTAATTTACCAGTTATGCTCATTTTACGGTGATGATGTCAACATTAGGAGAAGCTGGATGATGAGTATTTAGGAACTCTTCTATTTCTATAACGTTTCTGCAAGTCTAAGATTATCTCAAAATAAAAAAGTAAAAAAAAAAAAAAGAATGCAAGGTGCAATAAAATTTGTTCTCACATGGTACAGTTTTCAGGAGGTTGCATTGATCATTGGTCAGCATTGGTGTATCTAAACATTTGAAGATTTGAATAAAATTCACAATTTTTTCGATACTTAAATAATCATTGTGAAAAAATAGAAAATAAGGCAAAAGAAAAAAAATCTGTCATTCCACTGTTAATCCGTTAATGTACATTTGCCCAAATTTTCCAATGGATGTAAATATGCATGTATTAAAATGTGAATATACGTGCACATACATAATTTTTTGTTAGAATCCGATTCCATCTGATAATTTGCTTTTTTCACTTAAAGTTAAGCTAGTATATATTTTGTATACACCTAAAATCTCACTTTTTCCCCTTTTATATAGATTTTAATTTTTATAAGGATTTTAGATTTACAGAAAAATTGAGAATATAATATAGAGAATTCCCATATACTTCACATTAATTTTTTCTACTATTAACATCTTATATTAGTATGGTACATGTGTTAATGAGCCAATACTGACACATGATTATTAAGTAAAGTCCATATTTTATTCAGGTTTTTTTTTTTTTTTTTTTTTACCTAATTTCCTTTTTCTATTCTAAGATCCCATTCAGGAGGCCAAAAATTGCATTTACTTGTCATGTCTCCTTAGGCTTCTCTAGACTGTGACAGTTTCTCAGATTTTGCTTATTTTTGATGACCTTGACAATTTTGAGAAGTACCAGTCAGGTATTTTGTAGGATGCACTTCTATTGGAATTTGATATTTTTTTCAAGATCAGATTGGGGTAATGGGGTTTTGGGAGGAAGACCACAGAGCCAAAGTGCTATTCTTATAACATATCAAGTGTCTATACCATCAAGATGATTTATTTATTTTTATTTTTTTATTTTTTTTGTCAAAATGATTTATATTAACATGTTGATATCAGTGTTGATCACCTGGCTGAGGATTGTTTTTCAGCCTTCTCCACTATAAAGTTCCTCTCTAGAGACCCCATTTTCCATACTGTACTCTTTAAAAAGAAGTCACTATATATACTCCACATTTATTTATTTTTTAGACTGTTATTTAATGTCTTATTGTTTATAAAGAGATAAGAGAATTTTATCTAGTAATAATTGTATATATATATGTATATGCACATATACAATTTCAATAAGACTTTTAAAAAAGCATTGACAAAAGTTATACAACTTTGGATGGAGACAGAAATGATCTTTGAAGTTGTCTCATCTTCAGTTTCCTTCTTTCTGCTTCATGAAACATGAAAGAGATGCCTCCCATTGAGAAATATATTTTCTTCTATCTAAAACTTTCAGTTTTAAGTTTAAATATTTAATCTACTAAATCCTGGTTTACTCTATATTCTGTCTGAAACCTAAATCCATGTAAAACTTGAAAAGATAAAATATTCAAATGTTATACATTGAAAGAACTCCTTAATTAACTTCATAATATCAACAATTTTGAAAATATTTGTTTTAACAATTTTCACCCTAGTTGTCTAAAGATCCAAAGATTTCAAACTTTTGTAATGAACATAGTTTCATGATTTTTACCCTTAAAGCTTAACTTTAAAAAAGTTTGCATTTATAATACATAATGAAAAAAATATTTATTTATTTATTTATTTAATATGAAATTTATTGTCAAATTGGTTTCCATACAACACCCAGTGCTCTTCGCAACAGGTGCCCTCTTCAATGCCCATCACCCACTTGCCCCTCCCTCCCACCCCCCATCAAACCTCAGTTTATTCTCACTTTTTAAGAGTCTCTTATGGTTTGCCTCCTTCCCTCTCTGTAACTTTTTTTTCGCACTTCCTTTTCCCCTCCCCCATGGTCTTCGGTTAAGTTTCTAAGGATCCACATTAAGAGTGAAAACATATGGTATGTGTCCCCCTCTGCCTGACTTACTTCACTTAGCATAACACTCTCCAGTTCCATCCATGTTGCTACAAAAGGCCGTATTTCATTCTTTCTCACTGCCAAGTAGTATTCCATTGGATATATAAACCACAACTTCTTTATCCATTCATCAGTTGATGGACAGTCAGGCTCTTTCCATAATTTGGCTATTGTTGAAAGTGCTGCTAGAAACATTGGGGTACAAGTGCCCCTAGGCATCAGCACTCCTGTATCCCTTGGGTAAATTCCTATATTCCACATTTAAAGATAGAGTCTAATTTTAATGGCTTCAGAAATATGAATGTCTTGTAGTATACCTAACCTATCTATTTTTTTTTTTTTTGGTGGACACAGAGATGGTTTTCAACTTTTAATTCCTATAAAGAACCTTGCATTGTGTCTAACAAGGAACATTTATCTGTTTATGTATTGCTGATTATCTCTTTAGAATAAAAACTAAGAAGTGGAATTGCTGGGTCAAAGGATATGTACAGCAAGGCATCTGACACATAGTGCAAAGTAGATTCCAGAATATCTGCGGCAATAGTCCCACCAGCATGCGTCACCGGGAGCACGCCATTTCTTTACACCACCTATGTATAGCTGGTGTGGGTAAGCGTGATATAAGAAGACGTTGGAGGCGTGGAGAGATGGCCTAACTGAGCAGGGTATACAAAGAGTTTGCCTTTTATTCTCAGTGTAATGGGGGGGCATCAGAGGCTTGTTAGCAGGGGAGGGATCTGATCTGCTTAATGTGTTGTAAGCCATGACTTCGTTTCTTAAAATGGTCAATTAGATTATGGCTGGGTATTTCCCTTTGCCCTTGGCTCGAGGTCATAAAAACAAGGCAATGTGACAGATGACCTCCTCTTCTTTCCTACGCCAATCTAACTTGCCATCAAGTGGGGAAGCACACAAGATAGGGCCAGAAAGAGAGGAGAGAGTGCTGACATGATTTATTCAGAGGGAGAGAGTTGGGTGGTGGGGTGGGATGGGGTAGAGAATGGGCAGAGCCTCCCCACTGCTGAAGGCCTTCCAAACGGCTGCTAATGAACTCCACCTTGTCTGCCGTGTCTCATGTACTTCATTAGAACAAAGAGCAATGGGGACATGAGAGGAACAACTCACAGACAGCTGACAGTTTTCTGCTAATTTTGAACCCTGGCAGCAACACATTACCCAGGATGAGAACATAAGGTAGCATCAGAAAGAGCTGTTCAGGGATAATTCCGCGTGAGACACTGGATCTATCCTTTGGTGCTACTGAATAATTCCTCATGCAAAGATGTTTATCACACTCGGGATGACAGAGGGCTGATAGAAAGCACTACAATCTCCTAAATCTTCATAGCTTTTCAAAAATGAGGATTAAAGAGAATGATAGGAACAGTGCATGAGCCATTAAAAAGACCCTTCAGAAAACTTTTTAAACATGTAGGGAATAGTTAGACGGGGCCATTAAATATATTAAAGAACAAAATGTTAAAATTTCTCACGCGTTTTCTCTCTAAAAGGTCTTGCCATTGATTGGGACATATAAGTACCAAGGTTCTTTAAACATCTCAGGAACAACCAGATGGCACATCCATCATAGGGCCTACTGAGATTTAGAATTAATCTTTAATTACTTATTTATAATTTATAATTACCCAGATAGGGGCAGCTCATCCTACTTGAGTAATTTTCTCTGCGGGATTAAGTTGTGCCATTTGGAAGGCATGTTGACTCTTTCAATCCCTAGAGTTTTAGAAACATGTATGTCAGGGCACCACATCATCACGAGCGAGATTATCAGTCAATACTCGTACGAAACTACTGAGCAGATTGGTCTTCGTGGTTTACTTTTGAAAAAATGATGAAATCATCTTACTCACTGAATCCTGAAAAATTGATGGTCAGCACATATAGGCCAGTAAGAAGGCTGAAAAGATTGAGCTTGAAGGTTTTCTTTTTCTTTCCTCCCTCTAACTCAATGGTCTCACCCTATGGGTACGGCTTTGTGAGCCAAAACAAGCGAGCAAGCAAGCAAAAATAAAAACCTAATCTACTGCCCTTAAGTTTCAAAATTTTAACCTAAAGAGTACTTTATCAAGAATTGATCTACAGATATTCACATTTTGCCAGTTTGGTACGCTTGATACATTTCGGTAACTGGGCAGGAAAAAACAACTAGGAGATGGGAAAAAAATGAAGAGAGATGATCTTAGCAGCAAGAAATTCTGAGCTAGAGAGTGGGCTACATTCCTAGCACCTTTATTTTAAAAGCAAGCAGGCTATCATGAGGATTTATAGGAAAACAACAAAAGAGGCAAGGACAAAGCCCTGCCAGCATGTTGGGCCAGATTCTTTGTTAGGGTTTTGTATCTTGTTTTGGCTGTGCAGAAAGACTCCAAGACAAAGAATGAAAAAAAAAAAAGATTCTAAGATGGCAGAATTTCAAAACTGGATTGCATGCTCAAGAAAATCGAGTCTAATTCTCTTACTTTAAAGATGAGAACGGCTAAGTCCATGGAGGTTTGGTGACCGATCTAAATTCATACATTGTGTTGTTGGCAAGCTTATTCATTTAGCAGGTGGTTTTTGGCTTTATATTGACTGTGTTGAGTATTATTAAATTTTAAGCACAGAAATGAGAGGGGCAAGTAAGCGGCAACTATAAAATATCTGTTGAGTTTCCTACCTCCACACCACTTCTCTCAAAAATGATGACGGGACACAATACGGCTTCATGTAACCTAGGAAAGACTAAGGCGCAATAATTGTCCACAAGTATATGAAATATTCTGAGGAAGATGTTGACCCTTTATTATCACCATAAGGATGCCAACAAGACAAATGGGTTCATGTTACAGTGGGACAGAATTCAGTTAAAATAAGGAACCACTTCCTGGATGCCATTATTGAGGGAACCTGCTGATAGTATGAAATGAAAGAGATATTCATGTTTTCAATTCTAGTTTGCTGCAAATTATTCATTTGGTTTCTCATGAGGTCCTGTTTTGAGGACTAATTCCTGGGTTTTAGTTGCACAGTTGTTTTTGATATAAAGTATGTCATTGTTACTGTCTCCAAGTTGCTAAAATTCATAAAGACAGTTTCGCTCTTGTGCTACTGTGTTCACAACACACGGCACAGAAATAGTCTGTGAAATATGATACCCATGGAGTTCTGAAAAGTCAACTGTAAAGCTAAATTCAGAATTTAACTTTTTAATTTTTTATCATGGACTTCACACTAAAATATTGAAGCCATGCACCCATGGAAATCTTTTGGTTCCTGATGTTAATAATTGTCTGTAATAATAATTCCCAAGGGTTGAATTCCCACTTTGTGACAGATTCTTTAAACTTATAAATTCATATAATACTCTCAAGCAACCCTCTTTCATACCTGTTAAAAGAGAAGGAAACTCAGAAGATAAGGTACATTGCCCAAACTCTCACCCTCATAGCTGGTAGGACAAGGTTTGGGACCAGAGGTAGGTTAACCACAAGGGTGGTGTTTAAGTGTGAGCTTCGGGACCCCTCACTCACACGAGTCCCTTCAAGGCCCTGGGAGATGCCCCAGAAATGTGTTTACAAGACAGGTGGCCAACTTCCTAGTTTTCCTGGGACTAAAGTGTTTACTGGGGTGCAGAACTCTCAGCACTAACCCTGGGACTGTCCTAGCAACCTGGGATGGTTGGCCAGACTATTATAAAAGGTCATATAGTTCTTTAAAAAATTAAAAAGTGAGACGTTATGATCACAGTGGATTAAAACAGCTGTATTCTCCTGCCCATATTTCCTTCTCCTCCATCCCACCTCCCCTTGTGATACTGGAATAGCCCCCGTACACTTTCAGGTTCTAGCTAAAATGGAGGCTAAGTTGCAAACAGTGGGATATACTCACATAGTCCTCAGTTACTTCTGTGGACAGCTAATTGTTTGCCAGCGATCCCACATTAGGAATGGCTTCCAGGACTACTCCTGTGCCCACTTGGCCAGCCTACCTAGCACTGTGACAAGACGATGCAGGGGCAGATGTCCAATCGTGCCACAAATACATCCCAGTTAGCAGTCTGCATGGAAGCATGGAGGAGGTGGAGAGAAAACAGGATGTGAAATGCACAGATCCAGAAGCTGTGCTGTAGAAAATGCAGAAAATGTAGAAAATCTCACAGCTCATATAGGAAAGACACTTGAAAAGGTTCTCCCAAATTTCACAACAATCCTGAATACGTACATGCCTTTACCCATGACGAGTTGTCAAGTTGGAAGAACTCACAGTGATGACGAGAATCACCACCAGTTTCTGGTGAGTCATCCTGGAAGACTGAATTACCTCTCTGTTTTCTCATTAAAAAAGAAACACGATGGTTGTCACATCAAAAGGTAATCAAAGACTAGGCAGCCAAAAATGATAGGGGAAAAATAGTATTATTGAGATATGTTAAACAGTTATTCATAAATACATGTATGTTATTTTTTCTGGACTTTTAAATATTTTACACATTTGTAATGTCCTGTAATTTCCACTTCTAAATAGATACTTCTGAGCTGATTGTGTATTTGTAATTTTGTATTCTTCCTAAAGGCACTCTACCATATTTAAGTTTTAGGTCCCACAAAACCTGGAACCATCCTTGGATGGACCTACGGTCCCGGGTGAAGCGGATTCCACAGGTTGTCCTCTCTCTGATGCTCCCCCTGGGCACACTTTGCATTTCTTTACATGCCTAAAGTCTTTGTCTTTGATGATGGCAGTTGGGGCATTTATCTCTACTGGCAGATAGACAAAGGAAAAGTTTGAAGAAAAAATATAAATTATGGATGTGATGATGAGAAATGAGAAAAGCAACGCTCTTAGAGAAGCTGACAGGCAGAACAGACCCAGGCATAGAGTCTACTTGTGGACACACAGAAGCCAAGTGCAGAAATATGCACCAGGCGCTCTGCTTCTCCCTGGGGAGGGGGGTGTCCACTGCCTGATTGATTGTTAGTAGATTGCACTCTGATGTTCCTTTTTATGACAAGATCTTTTGTGTGTGTGTGCCATATGAAGATGAGCCACTCTGTTTTTCTTTTGGCGTGACTGGGAAATTAGATAGCCTAGCTAATCAATATTCAGGAATAATAAAATAAGTTATTTGGGGCTACAAAATTTAAGAATCGAAATTAACTTCAAGAACCATGTAATTCAATTCCCTTCGTTTATGCACATGAGTAACAGAGGTCAAGGAAAGTGAAGGTTCCTGTACTTGGTTAAGGCTCCTCTGGAATCAGTGACAGGTCTGTTAAAAAATTTTCCCCATAAATTTCAGTAAAATTTATTCAGTAAAATTTAACATGCCTAATGTAAAATATCGTATTTATATTGTACTCCTTTAGAAATGATTTGGAAATGACTTTGGAATCATCATGCCTGAGATTCATCTTAGGGAACATAAGTCTACGTTGTACTTTACATGTACATGAATCTTACTTATTCAACAAAAGGTATGAATCCCTGCATCTTTTCAAAATTTCCTTTTCACTGTTCTTTTTTTAAACTTTTGTTTGTTTATTTTTGAGAGAGAGAGAGAGCAAGTGTGAGCAGGGGAGAGGCAGAAGGAGAGGGAGAGAGAATGCCAAGCAGACCCCACTCTGTCAGCACAGAGGGCTCCAACCCATGAATAGTGAGATTATGACCTGAGCCAAAATCAAGAGTCAGACGCTTAACCAACTGAGCCATCCAGGCCCCAAACTTTTCACTGTTCTAAGTAGTGTTTTGCCCCACTGATCTGAGCTGTAGAGCAAACTCATCAAATATGTGATTAAAATTCATACTTTCAGTATCAGTGATAGTGACTATGTATTGAATATGTACAGTGTACTGGGCACAAAGCTTATGGGATTTATTTGCTCATCGCAACAACCAGACGAATGCCATTCATTTAAAAAATGAGAAAGCTGGAGCTAGGAGCAAATGACTTGCCCCAGACACATGGCTGGGAAGTAATCCAGATAGAGCCTCGGCTCCTACCTTTCTGTGTTGACTCTGTCTGATGCTCCTTTTGAAAATAAAGAAAATGGTCCTACAGTTAACTTCCAGAAGATAACTACTCTATGTTCCATCATTGCTTGATGTTTCCTTTATAGTTGCCATTGCTTAGCTAATGACCCCCATTATGATTTTTTCTCCTCGTGGGGAGTTAGGGGGTGGGTTCTCTGATCTCAACTCGTCTCCTAAAATACAGCTCCTTTCACACTGTCCAGAGGTTACCTATTTGTATGGGTACCTTCTTTCTTCTGTTCCTCTAGGGTCGTCTTGGGCTTGTGAGTTCGTGGTACTGAGTATTGAACGGATATACTAAATAAACCGCTTCTTGGAAGTAGGACTGTTGGTGGCAGTATTCTGAAGGGTAATTCTTCTAAAGAATTTTCTTTTTGGAAGTGTTGTTTTGACAAGCAAAGATCCTCAAATATGGACTAACCACATTTTATCTCTTATTTTACATTTCACACTGCATTTAAAAATATCAGTTTCCATATTTCCATAACAGATGCTGGAGAAGTTTTCTATCCACAACTTTCAAAAGGGAATGCCATTTATGTTAGATCCTCATTTCTTCCCACTTTATATAATTATGTCATTTTTTTCTATTAATTATGTGTGTGCAGTATAATGGAACCATCAGTTCAGTAACTTTAGCTATGGAAACTCGGGAAAATAGTATCTACCTGAATGACCAGATAATCCAGCTATTTACATCAAGTCTTTTTTTCTGTATAGGTTAAAAGATAGTGAATGAAGTTACTTATGGGTGTGTGTGTGTGTGTGTGTGTGTGTGTGTGTGTCTGCATCTGTGTCTAATTTTCTGCAGCCATCCTTGTCTCCTTAGCATGTAAACCCACTTTCGAAAGGGATTTTCCATTGGAGAAAAATCTTCAGGTGTGGACTACTGCAATATTTAAAGTTTAGTCAAACTTGCCCCTTTTGGAAATGGGACTGAGATTAGAACAAGGTTAAGATAATTTTAAAGATGTATACCATGTGACATTAAAAAATTTTTTTAATGTTTATTTATTTTTGAAGAAGGAGAGGACAGAGCATGAGCGGAGGAAGAGCAGAGAGAGAGGGAAACACAGAATCGGAAGCAGGCTCCAGGCTCCGAGCTATCAACACAGAGCCCGACGCGGGGCTTGAACTCACGAACTGCGAGATCATGACCTGAGCTGAAGTCAGATGTTTAACCCACTGAACCACCCACGCGCCCCGCCATGTGACATTTTAATAGGAGAAGCAGTGTTTCTTAGGAAATATTAGTAGCCACTCTATCTTTGCCTACTGTATTATCCAAAATAATCTCAGGGACTTAGAATAACAAGAGGTTATTTTTCACCCATGCATTATGCCCCCAGGTTAACTGGGGACTGTAGTTAAAATGATAATTAGCTTGGGATTCAGGCTGACAGAGCAGCAGGTATGAACACCGAGAGAGGAGAATAACACTTTGCTGGGTCTCACACCAGCAACTAGACGGTCCAACCTGGAAGTGACCCAGGTCATTTCCCTTGACGACTGGTTTGTAGAAGCAGTACTCACATGGCCCCACTCAACTTTGTGGGGGCCAAGACCCCAACTCTCCCAAGTGTCTGGAACACAGAGAGGCAAAATTATTTTGTGAACAGGATTAATGGTTTCCATGTGGGGTATATTTTAACCTTCCTTCTTTGATTTCTGCATCTATCCATCTGTATATTACTTCAACCTGTGTTTATTTGGTCACTAGTATGTGCAAGTTACCGTGCTAAGTGTTAGGGCACAGAATGACCAACCCACTCTTGGTCCCCGAGATCAGTGGGTATAGCGGAGAAAGAAAGCAGAAGACTTACAAAAGATTGGAAAAGTCCCTTAAAAAAGTTCATTGTTGTTGAAAAGTTCATTGTTGTTGAGATTATTTCTATAATCTCAGGATATGTCACTTTTTCTATCTTAAAAAAATGTTTATTCATTTATTTTTGAGAAAAGAGAGAGAAGGAGCATGAGCAGAGGAGGGGCAGAGAGAGAGAGAGAGACAGGGAGAGAGAAGGAGAGAAGGGGAGAGGAAAGAAAGAGAGAGAGAGAGACAGAGAACCCCAAGCAGGCTCTGCACTGTTAGCATGGAGCCCGATGTGGGGCTTGATCTCAAACTGTGAGCCACCCAGGTGCCCCATTTTTCCTACCTTAACCTTAGGTGACGCTGAAAATTTGTAAATCAAGTGTTTTCTACTGCTTATATTTTGTTACTTTGTCTGGGGCATCCGTGTTGAAAAAAGTTTGGTTCTACCTACTTTTCCAGCCATGGATATTATAAATCTGAGACCCAGTAGGAATAACCCAATGTAGTTGGAGTATAAAAAAAGATTAACTTTAATCTGTTCTACTATCCAAGTAGTAGTACACAGTTTTCATGGTAATAACAATATGCTTATCATCATTTGAGTATGTTGATTTAAAAAAATTTAAAAAAATTTTTTTAACGTTTATTTATTATCAAGAGACAGAGAGACAGAGCACGAGCATGGGCGGGGCAGAGAGAGGGGGAGACACAGAATCCTAAGCAGGCTCCAGGCTCTGAGCTGTTAGCACAGAGCCCGACGTGGGTCCCAAACTCACAAACCGTGAGATTATGACCTGAGCTGAATGAAGTTGGACGCTCAACCAACTGAGCCACCCAGGCCCCTCCCCCCCACTTTTAAATGTTTATTCATTTTTGAGAGACAGAAACAGAGAGCAAGCGGGGGAGGGGCAGAGAGAGGGAGACACAGAAACTGAAGCAGGTTCCAGGCTCTGAGCTGTCAGCACAGAGTCCCTCACAGGGCTGGAACCCACAAACCGGGAGATCATGACCTGAGCTGAAGTCGGATGCTTATCTAACTGAGCCACCCAGGCGCCCCTATGTTGATTATTTTTAGACTTATCTTTAAGATTCTTATTAGATAATTCTACAATGCTGTCACTTTTGGGGAGAATTAACCACAACTAGAAACATGTTGGAATCTGTGGTTTCTGGAAACCTGCTTTCTAAGAAGAGAAACATGAGACAAATCCTTCTTGAGGAAGCCCTGCTGAGGAAGAACATGGCTTTATCAATCTAACGTAATGCATACTCTTTCAAATCAGAGACACGAATTAAATATTTGATTGGCTTTATTTCTTTTATCATTGTGCGTCTAGTTGATTCAGCTTTGAAAAAGTTACGAACTTGTCAGTATACTCATCTGGTACATAAAGGGCACCACTAAGGTCTTAGAACACCTGGTCCAAAGGCTGAATCTTCTTCTCCTGCGAAGACTTGTATTTTTATCTGGTACCCTCAGTTTGTCTGCGTAATTTTTTTCCCCACAAATTGGTATTTAAACCTCAAAACCTTTAGCTAACTACATCTGTCATTGATATTTTATTGTTTAATTTTCTTTTTATGGAGCCAAATTACATCTCTCCCACATACAGCCGGCACTTTACATGTCTAATTTGTCGACATGTTCTATAATGATAATTTCATTGATTTAGAAAGTGACATTATGAGCAACATATGTTCACTTTAGCAGTAGACCTTGTTATGGCAATCAATTTTTCCCCCTCCAGAACTCAACTATATTCCACATTTAGAGGCGGCAAAATAATTTAACCAGTTCATGTTCTTAGGGCTTAAAAAAAGGGAAGGAAACCTGCTTTCCTAAAAGAATGAATTCTCACTTTGTGCAGTTGGCAATATGCATATATTATCACTACATATCAGAGGCAGGTAAAAGGAAATAAAGCAGTAAAGTCATTTAGTAAAATAGGAAATGACATAGAAGAAATGTTTCACGAAATTCCTTTGACTTTCTCCTACTCTCTCCTATTCACCAGTTCTCCTTAATCACCAGTTCTGCAAATGTGTGCTGGGACCCTCCAGGGCGGCAGGCACGATGCCAGGCACTGGGCTTCCCTGGATTCTTGATTCTTTCACGCCTCTATGCTCTTGCATGCATTTTCTTCCTTATCCCTATACTTAGCTGAAGTAAGAAACAAATCTCGTATTTCAAGATCCCGCTCAAAGGTCACCTGTGCTCAGAGGCTTTCCCCAACCTCCTCCCAACCCAAGTCAGCATGAATCGTGCCATGTCTACCTGTTGTTAGTGTGTATGACCTCCTTCTCACTCTCCTGTGAGCAACTTGGGGAGGATCTTATTCATCTCTGTGTCCCTAGCAGCTAGGTGCCTGGCTTATTGTAGTGCTCAGTACAAATGGATTGGAATAAATATAAAATATTTTCTATTTGACGAAGTTATTGTATACTAGAAAGCAATCTTTAAGATGGCACCCTGTTTTTCTTTATCAAGCAATCAAGGGCAGGTATTCAGTGTTGTTGTTGATGACGATTTACAAAGCCAGCCAGGAGTTCAGTTCAATATCAACACAAAGCAGAGTGGTTCAGAAATGATGTGGCAAATATCTGGAAGGAGGTGTAAACACCTTTAATAACAGGGTGCCTGGGTGGCTCAGTTGGTTAAGCGTCTGACTTCATCTTAGGATATGATCTCATGGTTTGTGGGTTTGAGCCCCTTGTTGGACTGGCTCTGTGCTGACAACTTGGGAGCCTGGAGCCTGCTTCAGATTCTGTGTCTCCCTTGCTCTCTGCCCCTCCCCCACTCACACCCTGTCTCTCTTTCTCTCTCTCTCAAAAATAAAATAAACATTAAAAATAAAAGCCTCTAATAACGTTAAGGTAGGTGGCTGCATAAAACAGGAAAAGTGGCATAGGAAAATGGAAGCAAACAGACTTCACTGTTACAGGGACCTGAAAGTCATTTGCAGGATTTCATGTATAGCAGGGTCTCATCTCCTACATCATCTAGATCTACTATACTCTTCACTTGTAATGGCCAATATAGCATTATTCTTAATTATAAAAGATTAAATTATGTTTTGTATAGAATGCGTATAGAGGTAGGAAACTGGGCAAATACATTAGAAGTGTTCTTCAAAAACAAACACCAAAAACAAAAAGTCTGTGTTCCAATTTCATGACCAAGGTGGAACACATCCGTTTCTCCTTTGAAGTACAACCAAACAGTTGGGACAGTGTGTGTATGAAACACACATGAAAAGATTCGGAAAGGGGGAGAGACAAAGGTAGCCCAGCTAGGCTCCTTGGGACCTGGTTAACAGCAGGGTGGTGAATTCCCAAATTTTCTTTGTGCCTCAAGTATCCCCAAGTGGGGACTATAGAAGGTCACAACCTAGACACTTCAATGCATATAGACAAAAAATGTCAGAAGAAAAGTCTGCTTTCTATCCAAAAAACTAGAAAGGGATGAACAGGCAAGACAGAAAACTTGTACACAATAACCAGCCAAACACAATAGAAAATTCCACAGTCCCACTCAGCCCTGGATGCCAATTCTGTATTCCCATCCTGAATACTGTATGTCACTTAATGGTGATAATATCCCACCAAGAGAGTGGTTATCATCACATCCTATATTTACTATATGGGGACAGTACTACTCACAGAGGTTGTATCTTTGGCCCAAGTTGGCAAGTCCGTAAGTGGAAGAAATGGAGATAGAGGTGGGTCCATCTGGCTCTACCGCCGTGCTTGTCCCATTTCAACGCACCGTCTTAAGACTTCATCCAAGGCAGGAACACAAATTACTAGAAATTTATTTCAAGCAAGTTGGGATTTTCTCTGGCAGTCCAAGGAGGACCACCAAGGAGGATCACCAGCGGTGGATACACATACCATAAGGCAATAAAGAAATCCTCTTTGTTCTTTCCCCATCAATCCTGTACTGTTACGGACTATTTAATAGCTACTACATTCCACCCCAGGTGATTGAATCCATCACTTTGACTGAGTTGGTTCATCACCCTGTCAAACAGGAGAAGTACTCCATCCTCCTTTGATAAAAAAAAAAAAAGTCTTATATAAATGTAAACACTTACCAGTGGAGTTATTATTATTATTCCTGTTAGTGGCAGCTAATTAGAGTCACTTTTCAATTCAGATCCAGAAACAAAAAATTGATTTTTCAGTAATACAGAAAGAAAGCCACCTTTAGGGAAATTACAGTCGATAATTGAGGTAGGAATTGGAATTCTGGTAAAAGCAAGGGTAAATCCAAGAATAATTCATAAAAGGTAGTGCTGAAATTGAACATGTTTTCAAAGCAGCATCAAACTAGGATTGAAGAGTAGTTACACTAATCAGGATGAAACGTTTCAATGAGAGCCACCCTCTTGGACATTTTACAATGGAGCTAAAAACCATACTCCCTTCCGAGCTTTCTGAATTTATATAAAAATTACTGTCACTTATAAACACCCCAACAGACAGAGTCACTAAGACAATTCCATTGGGCCATTTTGAGTCATTTAGATAGAAATCCATGGGCTAGCAACATTTACAGGAGGCAAGGATTTGAGGGAGAGATGAACAGTTAGCACCTGCTCAGTAGGAATGCCATGCTCAAGAGTAGAACCCACAAAACCCACATCATTGGGTTACAGTGTACCTTGTGCTTTAAATCACAAAGTTGCCACACAATCCATGATTAGAGTGAATTTAATTTTTAGTTGAGGACACTGCAACCAAAGGGAGGGGAAGTGACCCAAATGTGTACAACCTAGAAGAGATGGCACTGGATCAAACAGGTGTCATGATTACTACACGGATGTTTTTGTTTTTGAGTGGTTTTCATTCAAAAGAAAAGGAACAGAACTATCATTGAAAACATACAGAGATGAGGTGAGTTACCATGGTTGTGTACAAGGAGGCAGCTCTGTCAGCCATCACAGAGCTGGGCTTAGGACACAAATGTGAGGACCTCAAATTTTCATTTGCTGAATAATATATCCATCACTGATTCTGGATTGCTTTGATGGAACGGATTTATAGGTTACTGGCCCTTTAAAGATGAAAATATCATCTTTGTTAAAAAAAAAAAAAAGCCCGTAGTCTTCTTAGTGTCCTTTCAATAATATTTAAAGAAACTATCCAACCAAGATGTAAAGAATATAGCCAATGAGATGTGATTTTTTTAATATGTATAACAAATCATTTTCAGATGCACTGGCTGTGTACTTGGGATATATACAGTCACTTTTAATTTTCATCTCCTCCAGAATTCTCTTTCTCTTTCTCTCCAGGATGGCCCACAGGTGCTTCCAGGAGTTCTCTACTTTATTCTTCCATCCTGCCTAACATCATCAGTTCTCTTGTCCCTGTAAGGAGTCTGGTTTTGTGCTTAAAAAAAATGAGGGACTACGTAGAACTTTAGGTGGTTTCAACATGCTTCAAAAAACTGGCTCACATCTCAAGGTAAATGCTAATTGGTGAACTATTTGGAGTTTCTGGAAGAATTTCCAGCAATGCAAATGATATTCAAATGATAATTAACTAAGAGCTGAAAATGTATTTGCAAAACACCCGGGAGTCTTTACCAGTCTCTGATAGAGCAGCACTTTTACTGGATCTGTTTGAGTAGCCACTTGGAATTTCCTTTCTAGGAGGCTGGGGACCCTGCCTAGAAAACCTTTTAGACCAAAAGTTCTGGTATGTCAGCTTGCCAAGAGCCAAGAAATATTTGGCCTTCTTTTGAGAGAGCCACACTCACTTTTCTATACTCCTCATGCAATGCTTTCCGTTAAGACAATGAGAGCAGTTATCATCGGGAAAGCACAGACCCAGGCACGTAGCCACAATAATCAAAAGATGAATTTAGGGGGTGTTTAGCGTTTCCAGTTGACTACAAACTGGGTCAAAAGTCCCATTGCTCATAGATACCAATGAATTAAAATTCAGAGAAAAGACAAAATATGAGAATATTATAGTGCACACGGATTCATAAGGAATCAATTTTGCAGTTAAGACTTCAGCATTTCCTTTTAGAAGAATCAAAATACAATTAATATCAACATCCAAAACTGAGGAAGAGATCATTTCCTTGTCAAAAAGGGAGGGGTCTTGCTTCATGATCTTTTAGCTTGTCCAGTCCCTAAATCTCAGGACTGCTACCATCTTGCCCAAGTCAAGATAGCCTAGATGGTATTGTAAAGGGAAATGCTGGAGCGTGCTTCTGGAAATAGAGTGAGGACTTCCAATTCACTCATACAAACTATTCTTCATTTCTCTGGTCCTCACCGGGTATGGCTCATCATGGCAGTGCAGGTGTCATTTTACCGTTCATACACAGCAGAATCTTTCCCTGTTGAAACTCACATGTTGATGCTCTTTAAGCATTAGCCTACAAAATTCTATTCTTGAAAAAAAAACCTTTTAATTACAAAAATAATTTTGTGATGAGAGGTTGGCTTTGAGTCAGAGCTGAGAGGAGTAAAGAAAAGGGCAAGGCTTTGTTTTCAATTTTTCAACTCAGGCTTTAAGGAACTGCGCTAACTTATTTAATTTATTTCAGGGAACAAAGTAATTTAAGCTATGCAAATTTTTATGAGCCTGCAGGTATGTCTTACCCTTCAACTGCTTTCAAATATTTCTTACCATGAGTTATTCAAAGGCCTGTAATTTTTTTTAAGTTTATTTATTTATTTTGAGAGAGACAGAGACAGCACAAGTCAGGGAGGGGCAGAGAGAGAGGGAGAGAGAGAGAATACCAAGCAGGCTCTGCACTGGCAGCGCAGAGCCTGATGCGGGGCTAAAACTCACAAAGCTGTGAGATCATGACCTGAGCTGAAACCAAGAGTTGGATGTTTAACCGATTGAGCCACCCTGGTGTCCTCAAAGGCCTGCAATTTTAATAAGACTGTCTGTGTATATACCATTTTACTATTTTAAAAATGTTTCCCTGTCTCTCTTGTTTAATCACTGAAATCACTGCTCAACGGGCAGGGTGGACTCCATTACCCTCAGTATGCATGGGAAGATGCTAATTAATTCATTCTTAGAACCCTGAACCCAGTGCACATGGTAGGATCATGCTGCCCCCAGAGATTGGCATTTACCTGAAATAATGCAACAGAAAGGAGCCAGGGCAAGAAGGATGCCGCTCTTGTCTATAACTGACCGTGGTTAGTGATTTTTTTTTAAAGAGAAGGCAAATATCTAGTGAGAGGTGAATACTATTAACTTACCTAGAGTGAATTTTGTAAAGGTATTGCATTTGTTGTCCACAAGAAATGCAGATTCTTGACAGAAATTAAAATTTAATTCAAGAAAATATTCATTGTGCTCCATTTTCAAAGGACGATGCCAAGAAGGATCAGGAGACAGGGTATTGATAAGCAGAAGAAGCATCAGTAAGTGTGGAACACTGATGTATTATTTTGCTCCAAAACTTCCACTTGGTAAACATTAATCAAACAGAACAAATAGTAGCTTTGAGTTCTACCGATTACTTTTCCTAAACAGACACTAAATATTTGATGGTTGGGTATAGATTGCTGTTAAATTCCAAGTGAGATTTCTGTGTAGATTAACAGGGGTAAAATGCATTAAATGTGGGTAAACAAATGATTAATATTTCAAGCTATATCTACTTGGCTACTTTTAAAGATTGACCTTTCCCTGCTTCAAGACCTCTGCCAAAACTGAGTATTTGGTTTCTCTTTCCAAATGGCGCCCAAATAACTTTTCATCAAATGCAGTTGTATGCGACATTAAGGTTTTGAATTTAAAATAAGATATGCTTTTAAAAACTCATAAAATGCAAATGTTTATAGTCTCTGAGCAGAAGTTGCAATCTGTGCGAGAGTGCTTTACCCACATGAAATTGACTAAAACGTTACCTGTCTAACAGGGCTTAATTATTTTATTAATCTATGTTACCAGGCAGAACATTTTGTTCTACATCCGGTGTTGGTGGGGTTTAAATGATAGTTTTAGGATTTGCATTCTTTTTTTGTCCCAATTGGCTTTCTTAAGATGTTATTTCTGCTCACTTTATTGGGCGTGAGATGCTGAATTCAGTTGTGGAGAGGGAGGCTGTAAGAAAGTTTGCAACCTGATCTCAGGCAAACACCCGGATAGGTCACGCGGAAGCTGTTCATGAGTATTACTTGGGTCTGACACCAGCCGTGTATTGCTTGGGTCTGACACCACCTCCCCACAGGGGAGGCTCTGTGGCATCGGGGGAGAGTGCGTGTTTCTGTGCCCAAGGTTTGAATCCAGATAGCTACTCATCACCTGTGTGAGTTTGGGCAGGCTCTCCAACCTCTCCAAGCCCATGTTCTCCTCTAGATGCCTGGGACAGTATGCAATCCCAAGTTCAGTTGTGAGGATGAGAGATAATACATGCAATGAGCCTAGTGTGGTACCTGGCTCCGTGGTAGGATCTCAATAAATTGTAACTAGTAAAAAATGAAAGTCACTTGAGTCTTGATCAGATGGCTGGATTAAAAGGTTTTGTTGGATAATGAAGTTTAGATAGGCCGACTTCAAGGGAACTCTTAAGATTCTCAAATAATCTCCAAATTTCTTTATTTTTTAACCAAGAACGTCCAATCAACATTTACTACATTCTATACATAGGATCACCTAGTCCTTGGCATTGCCCTTTTCTTCTCAAAACCCTCACATCCCAGATTCTTTACCATTAAAAAAAATTTTTTTCTTTAACACTTATTCATCATTGAGAGTGAGAGAGACAGAGCATGAGCAGGGGAGGGTCAGAGAGAGAGGGAGACACAGAATCAGAAGCAGGCTCCAGGCTCCGAGCTGTCAGCACAGGGCCCGACACAGGGCTTGAACCCACGGGCCACGAGATCATGACCC
Organism: Lynx rufus; assembly: GCF_022079265.1. Taxonomy (NCBI): domain Eukaryota; kingdom Metazoa; phylum Chordata; class Mammalia; order Carnivora; family Felidae; genus Lynx; species Lynx rufus. Next base: position 9,766,047 of record NW_025814889.1, on the reverse strand, counting down.
GAGTTGAAGTCAGAGGTTTAACTGACCGAGCCACCCAGGCACCCCTCTTTACCATTTTATGTAGGGGGGATGGGGACAGGTGGAAAAATGTAGGGGGGATGGGGACAGGTACTATCTAAAGAAATTGTCCTCTTATTTGTTAGCTGCTTTACATAAGTGATATCATGTAATCATTTCTACTCTCATTTTGTGGGCTTTCCAAGAGGGGGTATGATACTCAAGGCATTGGATACTGATGGTGGCATCAAAACAGTGAGGAGGAAACAGGCAAATTAATTGCCAGCAGGGAATATGCCATTGAAGAGGGTAACAGTCCCTTACATTTGCCTGGCATTCTATAGTTAATATTATCTTGTTTTAAAATTTCTTTATTCCACTAAACTGTGAGATGGTGTCATTATTAGCCCTATTTATAAATGAGTTACTTGCCAGATCTCCTACCCATTGGTAAGCCAGTGCTAGAGCCTACCAGCCCTCTGACGACAACCCAGTTCTCACCATCACGTTTTCCTGCCTTGGTTCATGGAAAGAAACCCAACGGGAATTCGCTCAATTGTATTAAGCTATATCCTTTTAGGACTGAATGAAAATGAGGAAATCTAGGCGAATGAAGCGGCTAATAACAAGTCAGTACCTGTGACTAACTGGATGGCTGTCACTGGACTGAGAACAACTGCTTTTGCCCTTTTCAAATTAGGTTACGTGTTGCCGTGATTCCCACGGCTAAAATTGGGATCAATAGCCAACATTTGCTGAGTGCTTGCTATGTGCTATATGCCTTGCTAGTTTATCTTTATCAATCTTTATAATCACCCCATGGGATAGGTACTACTTTAATTCCTACTTTACAGATCAGATGAGGCACAGAAAGGTTAAGGTCACACAGCTAGGTCAAGGTCAAGAAAGAAGCCCATATAGCTTGGCTCTCATGCTATTACACAGTTCATAGAGTTGAAGGAAGCAGCTTGCTCACCGTCACAAACATGCAAAAGCAATATAAAACTTCCAGTAATTAGGGGCGCCTGGGGGGCTCAGTCGGTTAAGCATCTGACTTCAGCTCAGGTCATGATCTCACACTCCGTGAGTTTGAGCCCCACGTCGGGCTCTGTGCTGACAGCTCAGAGCCTGGAGCCTGCTTCGGATTCTGTGTCTCCCTCTCTCTCTCTGCCCCTCCCCTGCTCATGCTCTCTCTCTGTCTCAAAAATAAATAAAAATGTTAAAAAAAATTAAAAAAAACTTCCAGTAATTAAATATTCTGGAAAGAAGTTAGGCTTCCTCAGAATCAGTGGGGACATTTAAATAATTATTTATCATGGGCACCTGGGTGGCTCAGTCAGTTAAGCCTCCAATGCTTGACTTCAGCTCAGGTCATGATCTCATGGTTCATGAGGCTGACACACTGACAGCGTGGAGATGCTTGGGATTCTCTCTCTCTCTCCTTCTGCTCCGCCCCTGCCTGCACTTTCTCTGTGTCTCAAAATCAATGATCTTAAAAAGTAATTATTTATTTCTGCTTCTTAAAATGTTTGGGCTAACAGATTCTGGGGAGTTGGTACAGAGGGCAGTCAGGCTCACTACTACAGGGTGACAAGTCCACTGCCATGGACGGGAAACCTGTTGGTCTGGCTCTTCCTCTAGGTGTGAGGGAAGTGCAACAGCTATACAGGGTATGGTGTTTGGTGGCGTGACTTCGGTCGGCTTCCTGGAGGAGACCTCCTAGTGACACCTAGCTTTCAGGCAAACTGTTCAGCAGGAGCGTGGCGAGCCTCCCATATAGCTGTTTGCTCATTAAGTGACTTGAGGGAAGGAAAACAAACCCGTTTCCCCTGAGCAAGGAGTTGTCGAGTTCTCGCGTGACGAAGATTGTGTTTGCTGCGGCATGTTTTCAGCGCTCCGCCTGTTTGCACATTTAACATGGTGTTAATTGTGCAAACACAGCGAGGCAGAGCGCTCCCACCCTACCTCTAAGGCCCTGCAAACACTACCAGCTGGTGTGTGGGGGTTTTGATGTTCGTATCTCCTTGGTGTGGCTGGGTCTGAGCGGTGGAATTCACTCTGGAACCAGCCCCGGGGAAGAAGAAGCAATGACAACAGGAATGCACACGAGATCAGCAGAACAAGTCAGCAGCAGTGTGGAGGCAGGTTAGCACCACACAGTAAAGTGCAGTATGATGGGGGCATCGTCATGATCTATGTTGCTGGGCACTTAAAGCTTCTCCATCCCACAAACATGACTATAAAAAGTCTTAGACTTGCAGGTAGTGAAGTCACCAAAAGGGCAAAAAGAATGGACACAATTATGTATCTTTGGTTCGATTTTACTTTGCTCTTTTGCTTCCTGTTCAGAACAAGATAGCACCCCGTTTTTCATACATGGTTCTCTGGTGTGTTTATTTAAAATCTTAGCCTGGGAGGCTCAGCCGGTTAAGTGTCCGACTCTTGATTTTGGCTCAGGTCATGATCTCAATGTTGTGAGATTGAGCCCCACATCTGGCTCTGTGCTGTCAGAGTGGAGCCTGCTTGGGATTCTCTCTCTCTCTCTCTCTCTCTCTCTCTCTCTCTCTCTCTCCCTTTTTCTCTGTCCCTCCCCCACTCACATGCACACATGTGTGCTCTTTCTCTCTCTCTCTCTCAAAATAGATAAGTGAGCTTAAATAAATACAAAAATAAAATAGAACTAGAAATTTAAATAAACTTGGATTGGTTTGTTAGGCAAGAAAGCATTCATAAGTGGCTTCTTCTCCCTTTGAGATGCTGTTTCTTACATTCTAGAGATAAAAATGATCTTCTCTCCCTGTCCTTAATACCAAATACAAAGTCATGTAATTTAAGTGAATGCATCTTGTCACTGAAAGAGAATAATCATAGTTCATGAATTTGACAGGTTAGCCTTACTAGGAAACAGGATCCTGCCATTATTTTGATTACTTATAATAGTTTAGGAACCCTGGGGGTAAGGTGAAGGAATAAAGTTTTCCCAGCAAATTAATAACCACAAAGACACTAACCCATTGTATAGCATTCCCTTTGGAGACGACTGGGGATAAATCCATTAGATAGAACATACTCTGAGGTATCGAACAAAGCATTGTATCACTTCTGCCCTCTTCCCTCAAATGACCATGACTCATTTTCCTCTGCTTTTTCTTTGTTTTAATTTAAATCATCACATAAAATGGTGATTCATCCTTTTCATTCTTTCTGCGTTGTACTTCCTATGGGTCAACGTATGACTTACAAGGTAGTGAAAACTCAATTTGGGAGGCACGAGGTTAACTATTTTATGCATAAAATGGTTCATTCCCATTTACGTGAATGGAGAGAACCAAATATAAATTTATTCTTCACATAATGGGCTGAAATTTTCTTTCATGAATAAAAGTAATGGCCTATAAAGTAGTTTAAAAAGCCATTCAAGAGGCTGTTTTGATTAGGTGTCTGTATTTGACTATGATACATTATTTTCTTAATAAGTTTCATTGCCTTTGGTGACTCCTCTCTCAAAGGGGGAAAAAAAACCCAGTAAATTAAAGGTACATGCTAGCACATTAAAAAAAGTTCCAATGGCAGAACACAAATTATTTTATTACCACGCCAACTGAGTCACTGATACCTCACAATTCATGAACAAATTTTCCATTACTATAGAGTCATGCTTTTATTGACTGTTATAAAATCGCCATTTGTATCTTTTTTATCCTGCTGTGTTTCTATTTTATTGGAAAAGTCCTATAACAGGTATAACATCAGCTCAGATTACCAAGAAATCTATAAAATAGCTTCCTGCTACTACTACCTTTGGTGTGGATTGAAAGAATACATTATGATCCCACTGAGTCTCTGATAAAAACTGTGATTCACATGTCCACATGATTTATTCTTATCTGTTAGACATCCAGACTTTATCTGCTCTATTAAATTATGGGAGCACTTCACTGGTATTGATTACTTATACTGGGCATAATTAAAGCATCTGGGTCATGAAATTTGGGTACAAACTTTGGGTATGGTAGTAAAAGCAAAAAACTCAAACATCAAAAATGCTGGAGTGACTAGGAGAGTTCCAACAGCAGGTTATTCTTGCCAAGGCTTTGGTTGAAATTGTCCACTTTGGTCTCTGATACTCAGATATGGTGACCACTTGGGGTTAAAATAAAAACAAGGAGAAGAGCATGACAATAAACTGAAAGAAAGTAGCTCCAACTGGTGCAATTTTTTAAAGAAATTGCAAACAAATAAAGAGAAGGAAACTGAAGGAATTTGTTTTTCAAGATGAATCCAATAATTTTTACAAATAGTATATATGATGGAACTTTCATGAACTATTTGACCCATAGCTTTTGTTTTGTTTTTAATGTTTATTTATTTATTTTGAGCGAGAAGGAGAGGGAGAGAGAAAGTGAGAGGGAGAGAGAGAGGAGGGAAGGGGCAGAGAGAGAGGGAGGGAGAGAATCCCAAGCAGGTTCCATGCTGTCAGTGCAGAGCCCAACGTGTAGCTCGATCTCACCAACTGTGAGATCATGACCTGAGCCAAAATCAATAGTCTGATGCTTAACAACTGAACCGCCTATGCCCTGACCTGTAGTTTTAGAATATTAATAGAAGAACATCGTTGATCAAATTGTTTTTCAGTGCCAATGGTGACAGAATTTCTATCCATGATTATATCTACAGGCCAGCTAGGAAAATCAGCTGGATACATTAACATTTCCCTTCACATGGTTTCATTTGATATTCACATAGAACTTTTCTAACTAATGGGGAATGAAGTTTGTTTTTAAAGTACAGAGTATACTCTATCAGGCATGTATCAACTTCAGCTGACTTCAAAAGAACAGGTCACATGGCAGAGGTGGTGACCCTTCGTGAGAAATAAGGACATGCCAGAAGTTTCAATCTTTCCTGGACATCATGGAATCACTTTCTAATCATCTGTTGCCTATAAATGCAAATGACATATCAGCAGTAAATAGCACTATTTTCTACTAGATTTGTGTATAGCTATTTATGCATCTCAGAGAGTCAGATAGCTCAGCCCATCTTATCTTTACAGCAACACTATAGGGCAAGCAGATAAGGGTTATTTTCCTGGTGAGGAAAGTGGTGGTTATGTAATGGAATAAAAACTCAGCCCCACCACCAGCTCTTCTACTGGAATTTTTGGCTCACGTGTCAGGAATGTTTGGTTTCATAGAACAACACTGTGGTGATTGATACCCACAATCTGAACCCACAATGTGATGTAACATAGATTAATAAAGGGAACTGATTTGATCCTTTTCTTTTCATTATAAAGGTCGTCAACAATAAATATTGAAAAGGTGCTTTCATGAAAGAATAGAAAATATGCTTTGGTTAAGAACGTTTAGCAAATCGAACGTAAAAAGCGGTTACTGAACACTGAGCATAACAGTTTTCGTATATGAAAACTGATTTCATACATGAATTTGATCGTCTAGCTTATGGGTTGAGGCCGGACTGTTGAAAATTCTATGGAGATAGTGTGGAACAAGGATATTTTTGTTCCAGTTACTGAAAAGGCATTTTCTCTCCTTCGTGGTTTTTGATTAACTACCAATGTCCTGTTTTATATCGTGTTTTTGTTCTTTAAAATGATCCATGAAGTTCTTAAAATGTTAACTTACTTTCCTATCGACACATTTAATGATTTCAGAGTTGCTTTATTTTTATTTCTGATAGCTCTTGAATTGGTTATGGCTTCTAGGATGTGAACTTTAAATTTCCTTCTTTCTGTCATTCTTGGTCCGGTAATAATCTCTAAGCAAACACTTAAAAACACAGGAGAGCTCTCTATGAAGTCATCCGGTGATGAATCTTTCATATGGTAGAAATAAAAACCCTTTGTAATATAAACTATTTCGGTAAGTCAGATTTTGTTGACTATATGGCTTTTTGAATGTTTATGTTTGTATGGTGTGGGGATGAGAAGGCAAAGAGCACATTGTAGATCTAAGCCAACATAATTATTTGTCAATTAAAATATAAGCATGTGGATGCAAAAGGAAGCATTTCAATGTGCCCGCTTTTGTATTTTGGAGAAGTCATTTTTTCCTATGATTAAAAGATATCCCTTGTAAGGAACTCATCAAAAATTCCCTGTCCTTCCAGCACTGAAATGATTGTAATTCTGTCAACATGTCGTAGGGGCATATATAACCTTCTTTTATTGTGTCAGCCTACAGGCATCCTTGATCTCAATTGGTGTGAATTTCATTTAATTGCCAAACTGTGGGAAGATGCAAGGTAGATTCTGTGATTTTCATCCCTATTCACACTTTCTTTTCCTCTTGAAGCTGAACATGTGTAACCAGCAGACCTCCCTAATTCTCATGGCTAGCCTCTAATTAGTTATAATTCAGCTACCATCCTGCTTTAAATTTCAGGTCAATATTGGTAATTGGCCCGCATGCTTTCTTTATTTTTCCAGTTGGAAATTTCTTTTACCAGTGATAGTGCTGATGATGTTGGCAATAACAAGGTAATTATGGGAAAAATAATAGTGGAATAAATGCAAAATGGGAGCTTCAGAAAGTTGCCTCAATTTAAAGGCTGATCTTGAAGGACATCTCATGTTTTCTAGCGGCCAAAAAATGTTTGATATTTTCTGGGAAGAGGTTTACATTTTTAATCACCATCTAAACGTTGCCTGAAATTGGAGTCTTATATTAATCTCGTTGCTCTAAAAGCACCTATAGCAGGGCACCTGGGTGGCTTAGTCAGTTAAGCATCTGACTTCGGTTCCAGTCGTGACCTCACGGTTTGTGAGTTTGAGCCCTGCGTTGGGCTCTATGCTGACAGCTCAGAGCCTGGAGCCTGTTTTGGATTCTGTTTCCCTCTCTCTCTGCCCCTCCCCATGCTCACGCTTTGTCTCTGTCTCTCTGTCTCTCTCTGTCTCTTTCTCTCTCTCAAAAATAAATAAACATTAAAAAAAATCTTAAAAAAGCACCAGTAGCCATATTTTCCTTTGGTGCTAGTTCAGTTCATTCACAATGATTCACTCATTCTGTCCTTGATTAAATAGCATAAGAACACTGGCATCACTGGATGTCGGAGGTAGCCAAAACTATGGAAGCAGAATTGTATGACATACCAGAATTTGAAGCAAGCTATTTGGAAGCAGTTCACTTGATTAGTTCATATACGGGTCTTACAATCACTGAAGGGCAATCTGGGATTATCTGTAAATCTCAAGGTGGATAAATGCTCTCTGGTGGTAGGCAGGAACTAGATAGAGTAAGAAGTTGCCTTGTTACACAGCATTTAACTTATGTTTTTCTCCCCACTGTTTGGATTATGTCTACATACCACAGAAGTGTTGATTTAGTTCATCTATATATCAGCTTTCCTATATGTTCTAGGCTCCAGGGATATAGCAATAAACAAAATAGAGTCATTTCTTGCAAAGGGAATATATTCTAGCCATGAGGGCAGACAATAGACATATAGCAAATAAATAATTTCAGAAGCACATGCTGTGATTAAGATGAAAGAGGTGAATGTTTCACATGAATGTCAAGGTGGGGCTTCTTTATAGGGTGATGAAGGTCTCTTCAGGAGTAACCACTGGAGTTGGGATCTTAATGATAAGAAGTGAACACCTTGCCAGGATTTGGAGAATGAATCTTGCAAACTTAAGGAAAAACTGGCAATGAGCCCTTGCAATCAAAACAAACCAGTTAGGCTGTGTGACAGAAGTAATGTCAGTATGACAATTGTGTTGCAAGTGAGTGGAGGGTGGTGGGAAGTAAGGGCCAGGTTTTGGAGGCCTTGCAGATTTTAATAAGGGTTGGATTTCACCCCAAGTATAGTGGGAAGGAGAGGGTTTAAAGCTTTAGGAATACTTTGTTGACAGAGCAATGATTCAAAGACTATTGAATTGGTCCTGGGGAGAGATGCCAGTGGTCCACACTAGGGTGGAAGAGTGGAGAAGGTTATCAGTGGTTAGATTTGGGATATATTTTGGAGGGCTGGATATGAATGCGAAGCTAAGTCAGGATGACTCATAGGTTTGGGAGATGGTTGGGTCTGTGAGTGGGCTAATAGGCAGAAATGAAGAAGGAAATCAATAGTTGTCCGCTGGCCGTGTTCAGTGTAAGATGCCCATTTGGTATTCTGATGATGATGCCAAGTAGGAGTTGGATAAAAGAAGATAGAATTCAGTGGAGTGGTCTAGCCTGTGGAAATACATCCTTGATATATGGGTTGCATTTGAAACACTGGAACTGGATGAGATCACAAAGGAGGAGGGGGTGTAAGGAGAGAAGGGCTGAGGACATGATCCTGTAAACACTGAAATATTTTACAGATTTTGTAGAAGGATCCAGTAATGGAGCTTAGGAAAAAAAAGTAATATGGTAGGAAAACTGGGAAAATGTTGATCACAGAAGTCAAGAGAATAAAATGATGAGAGGAGTGCCTGGGTGGCTCAGTCAGTTAAGCATCCAACTCTTGATTTTGGTTCAGGTCATGATCTCACAGTTGGTAAGACTGAGCACTGTGTCTGGTTCTGCACTGACAGTGTGGAGCCTGCTTGGGTTTCTCTCTCCCTCTCTCTGCCCCTCTCTCTGATCATGCTTTCTCTTGTTCTTTCTCAAAATAAATTAATAAACTGTAAAAAAATGATGAGAGAAGAATGTCCTCGGTCATGATATGTACTACTGAGTGTCAAGACAGAACTGTCCGCTCTGAAAATTCCTTCCTCTTGTGAGGATGCAGACTTTGACACCTTCAATCAGTGGTGATCTGGATCATAAGCCTGAGCTGACATGCCACTAGGTGACCGATGTACTTTCCCCTCTCTGACAGATTTCAGTGCTTCATCTTTACATCCTACCAATCTCCACAGAACTTCATCAAACTACAGAGACATGCTAACATTTCTTGAGGGGAGAAAATTCAGAGGAAGAAAGGGCTCCCAAACTATTTTATGAACAGGAAAACGAAGACCTTGAAAAGCTGAGGATTGCTTGAGCTCAGCACTCCTATCACGGCGTCCTCATTGCAAATCCAGCGGCAAACAGTTTGCCATCTTCCTGTGAGGAAAGCAGGTAGCGGGATAAATAACACTATTTCCCTCTATTCTCAAAGTGCTCACGGTCAGTCCTTATAATTAAGCCAAGGTGTGCAAATTGGAGGGAAGGCTGGTGGTTGTCTCTGCTCAGGGAAGTTGAGGAATGGCCTCTGGACACCAAGCAACCAGAGCTTCACTGTGACTCAGAAAGACGAGCCTGAGGCCAGGACATCATGATGTCTTTCCTCTTTTTCTTAAGAAAAGAAAAACCAGGAGTCACACAATAAAACTCTAAATTCCGTAGTATCAGCATTCCCAGCCTGTGGGGTTTCTTGGTTTAACTTAGAGCAACTGCGAGTCTTGATGGGGAGAATACGGAAAGGCCTCTGAGAGACTCCGTTTTAAAAAGAACTCTTACTGGCCAAGCTCCTCCCTCCAAGGGGAGGTGAGCTGACCCCTTTTGACGTAGCTGATCATTGTTGAACAGGAAAGGGAAGACTATGGCTGAACATCTTCCGTCCAGAGGAAACCAATTAACTCAGTTACGTCCATCTAGTCATTATAATAAAATTTAAAAATCGAGCGCTCAGGTTTTTAAAAAATGCCCTACATTTGAGATCCATTTGTTATCTCTTACTCCTTTTACTGACTCGGAATGCTATTGCTTGAGATGTGCTGGAAGGTCCTCAATTTCCCCTCCAAATCACACCGGTACAGAGGGAAGATCAGTCTCCCCAAGGGAAGCTGATGGCTTGGTGATTGGGTGAAGAGCACAGCTAACACTATGTGCTTTGTCCATTCTTTCTGTCATGGCCTCTGGCTCTGTGCTGGATTCCTTGACCCATATGGATGCTTTAATGGAGGATTCCGCAACACAGCTCATGAAAACTCACAGAGCCCTGCCTGCCACTTAGCAAGGACTCAACACCCATCGCCATAAAAGAATGCTTAAAATAGCAAATGAAAACCAGTTTTCCTACTAGGGTATGGGGAACAAAAACAGAACATTTGAAACAGGATATTGGAGGGAAATGCATTTCTCAGTGTAAAATCTTCAGGCAGGTTGAAGTTCACACAATCATAAAGTGGGGTGAAGAAATGGATTTGAAATAAGAGACTCCATCATCTGAATATAATTAGTGTCCCAGGCAAAAATTTCCTAAGACCAGGATTTATTATCTCTACGTAGGAATAATTACATGGAAGCAAGAAGCACTACTTAATGACTGGGCATCGCTTACTCTAGAAGCGTACATTAAGCACATGCTGCATGCATAGCACTGTCTTTTAAGCATGACCGAGTCCAGCAGAAGTATGTTTTTGATCTGATACTATGATTAGGGAAAGAATTGTTTGGTTGAAAATCAATTGCATTGGCTACCCACTACCCTGTGAGCTTAAAATCTGAAAAATAATTTTTTTTCCTTTTATTTCTGTTCCTCTCTTGGAATGACTTTAAATGTCAAATTTTGTCTCAGGAGCAGTAGGGGTTTCATTTGCAGTATCAGTGACACAAAAACTTCACAAGAAATGCTAAAACACATTAATGGAATCAGGAGAACGTTATGGGCATTTTTGTGTACTTCTAATGGAATACCTTTCTCATTTTCTTTTTTCAGAAGTGAAACAAATGGCATAAAACCGAGACATTGATATTGTTATAGAATGGTAGAACAGGCAGGAAAACGAATTAACAAGATCCGTACTCTCAATCCATTTTAAAATTAAGTCTCACGCTGGGAGTTAACTATGGTTTTTAGAGTTTTCTCTAAAACTATGGTTTTTAGAGTGTATCAGTTTTTCAACCTCGACACTTACCAACATTTTGGGTCAGACAATTCTCTGTTGTGGGGAATGTCCTGTGGGTTGTGGGATGTTCAGCAGCATCTCTGGGCTCCCCTCACCAGGTAGAGGAGCTCTCCAGCATGACAACAACAACTGCCTCCGTCTCCAGATATTGCCTAAGGTATCTGGGTTCAAAATCATTCCCTTCTCCCCCATCCCCATTGAGAAACTCTGCTGTGTATTTATGCCTGACAGAAAGTAAATCCTGAGTCACTATTGGCTATAAGAGCAATTTCTGAGTTTCATAAACCACAGTTGCCTAAGTTAAACCAAGAAATCACACAGGCTGGGAAGGATGACACTATCGAATTTATAGTTTAATTGTGTGACTCCTGCATTTCTTTGCCTAAGATGGGGCCATTACCTCCTATTCTCCAACTTTTCATGGAAAAGAAGTAGCATTCCTTAAACACTGGGATTTCGCCAGCTTCAAAATCGGGGACGATAATTAAATGTGAAAGAAAGGGAGAGATCAAAAACCACAAAAATGAAATTTTGAGAGAAAACAATGCTGAGAAATTAGAAAGAGATTTGGAAAAGGGACAGAGGAAACTGGAGATTTCTTTTCAAAGGAGTCCCCACACTCTGGGAGTACATTCCTTCTGAATGTTAATTACAGTCTTTACCTTGGCATTTTGCTCTCATATCAGGGAAGCAATTACTGGCCTAATTCAAATTCATAGCAGCCATTAACAATGAACAAACAGATACATTATTTTAATTCCATTTGCTGCTTCCTTTCTGCTGATGTATTGACCCATGAAGCTTTGACTGGATGTCCTGTAATTGGCATTTGGCAAAGGCTGCTATCATCATCATCCTTTTCATATATGAGTATTTATTAAGCATATATTGCATATATAATACCTTGCAAGGGCAGGCTGCTTAAAGACCACAGGCCAGAAATAGCCTTTGCTTTTATAGAATTTATGTCATTATGCCTTCATTTTTTAGATGAAATTTTCGTGTGTGTGTGTGTGTGTGTGTGTGTTTGGAAGGGTCAAGGTGAATACCAATATGCTCACAGGATTATTATTTCTTAACTTAAATATCATTTCTCACCATTCTCAGGATATTATTTCAATCATATATAAGTTTATTCTGGGCTCAATGACACCATTTATATCAGAATCCAAAGCAAGATCTCACAATGAGATATAGTTAATAAAAAGAGGGGAAAACAAGAGAAATAGCTCTCAAATGGAGTAATCTATCACGCTTTTCCCATAATTTCCTATTCTTTCTTGAGTCAATGACTTCTTTTATCATAGCGCTCTACAATATCCTTTTCCTTCCCCTTAGTTTTGCACACTGACATGATTTTTATGTTTTGATTTGGAGGTGTTTTACATGTGCCTGGTCATTTGCTTCCTTTTCCTTCTTCAGGGCCATTCAATGTCATTGTCTTGTGTCCCAAGACTTCAGGCCTTACATCAATTAATTGGTTTGGCTAGAAACAGTGCCTGAAGCCCTAAGCACCATGTAAATCCCAAGAGCTGTGGGCAAGTCACCTTCTTGGGTCTCATTTCCTCATCTACAAGGTGAGATGATGGGAGCCTAAAGTCTTCCAGCTCTGAGATTTTATTTCTATATTTATTTAAACATATGTTCATTATAGAAACATGATCCTATGTTTCCCAGCTGGTGAACTTAGCCAGAGCTATGAGATACGGTGCAGACAGGAGATCTCACTTAATAATGCGCTGATGCCTTCCTCTTTTATGCCTTTTGGTTTTGCTCTCTGATTCAAATGCTCAGTGTTTTCATGACTTCACTCTCTCAAGTCAGCTCCAAAGGCATAAGATGTGAAATCCTACCCACTCCTTTGGTTGAATACATGTATTTAAGTTCATAGGGATTATATTCACGTCCCTGACGTCCTCTACATAGGATCAAGCAAAGTGCAAATTTAGATGCTTAGTAATAGTGGATTTAAACTCATAATCCAAATGTTACTAAAGACAAATTTATAAAGGCTACATTGTGCAAAGTTTGCTTTTAGAAAGTTTAGAAGTTTGCCTCACTGATTCTTGAGGCAAGTCATTTACATGGTTGATCAGCTCTGACGGGGAGGGACTGTTTTCTTTATGTTCGTGAACCAAAGGTCTGCCTCCCTGTACTCTACCCAGTTTTTCTAATTTGCCTCTATCTTAACAAGGGATGCATCTCACATTGTCATCGTTCAAGTGTTTAATGATAATTGTCATATTACCATTATGTGACATAAACTGCATTCAACTGACCAATTTTTCCTATCTTAAATAAAGGAAAGAAATCTATTCTCACCCTGCCTGACATAATCAAAAGCCCCTAATAGTATCAGATGGCTAGGCTTTTGCTGACATTTAATAAGTGTCTGCAGATTGAAGGTACACACTCCACTGGAGAATTTCTAGATCAAATTGTACACTGATTATAGAGTCTGGCTTCTGTAATTAGCACCCTAAAATTGAGTTATTATTTATATTGCCACTAAAGCATTGTACTCAAAGAACTGGAATTTCAAGTGAATTTGAATATTTAACTCAGATTGATAAAGTAGAGGTAAGCCAATCACCCTCAAAGTCAGAGCTCATGATTTTGGTATTTACTTCAAAGACTGAGGTTCTACTAAAAAAACGGACTAGATTTTGGAAGATAAAAGGCTGGGTCCCAGGCCATTCTGGAAAAGTTACTCTCCAAATTATAAAATTAAAGGCTTTCTGAGTTTTTTTTTGGTGTTTTCATCTGCTTTATCTTCTCTCTTTCAATTTAGTAGAAGACACAGAGGGTATCTTTGGTTGGCTAACAAATCTACCTGCTTCAAGTTTTGGTAAAAGTTAAAGTTGTAAAATATAGGTGAGGAAAGCTCACTGGACTATGTATCTATAAGTGTGAATAACATTCTTTTTTAAAAATGTTTATTTATTTATTTTGAGAGAGAGCATGAGCAGGGCAGGGGCAAGGAGAGGGGGAGAGAGAATCCCAAGCAGGTTCTGCACTGACAGCAGGACTCGAACTCATGAAACTGTGAGATCATGACCTGAGCTGAGATCAAGAGTCAGACACTTAACTCGCTGAGCCACCCAGGTGCTCCTTGAGTATTATTCTTGACTCTACTACTAACTAGTATGGCCTTCGACAATTCACTTGAGTTCTTTGGATCTTAAGGTTCTTAATACTTAATCTGAGAGGATCTAGTTGAGTAGCATTAAGACCCAACTATCCACTCATGGTCAACAGTAATATGTGGAAGCAAGGATTTTAAACTACTTGAGAATTTTATCTATTTTTAATTTTTTTAAATGTTTATTTTTGAGAGACAGAGAGACAGAACGTGAGTGGGGCAGGGGGCAAAGAGTGGGGAACACACAGAACCCAGAGCAGCCTCCAGGCTCTGAGCTGTCAGCGCAGAGCCCAACATGGGACTCAAACTCACCAACTATGAGATCATGACCTGAGCCAAAGTTGGAAGCTTAACCGACTGAGCCACCCAGGCACTCCACCTACTTGAGAATACCAGTGCCCTCTTGCTTCCCATTATCAGGAATAACTAAAGGTTTGTTGCATTTGGTTGGGCACCTCCTAGTATGATTTAGTTACCTTCTTTTTATACCATGTTGAGGCCCATGTCTTTTATTACTGTGGAGGCAGGTGTTCCAAATGCTGTGAGTCCAGTATGAAACTGATGGGTTGATAACAGGATGGCAATTTTTTTGAGGTCTTGGTTATGGGATTGGTCCTAGTTAAGTGTGGGCTCCATTCTCCTAAAAGATCTGGTTGGGGATGGAGACCTGGGTAGAGTTTTCTCTCTGCTATCTCTACAATTGGTTACATGGAAGGCCCTCCTTCCATTTTGGTTGAATTGAACTCAGATGAATTAATGGTAACTCCCAACAGAAAAGTTTTTGTTACTTGTTACTATTACCTTATTCCTAAAGGGGTAATCCATTTAGATAAAGCTAATTTCACTATTTGAAAACATTTAATGGCTTCTAGAATTCAACATGTGCATAGATAGTCACAGAGTTCTCTCTAGATTTTAAAGTTGTGAGAGTTGACCAAGCTAAATACCTAGATAATTGAAAAAGAAAAAAGAATTGTGTGTGTTGGGTTTGCCATTCTAATAAGAGAAGACTGACCACAGGACAAACATTGACTTGTGTCTTGTGATAGATAACATTATTCTTTTCTGCATAACGTTTTGGCAAAATTTATAAGCAACTTATGTAAATGAATACAATTTGTAATTACATCCGCACAGCCAATCCAAGTTTTTAACAGTTACTCGTTTGCTCAATTTTCTTATATCTACAATCAGTGCCAGTGTCACTAATTTTTCTTGATTTCTTATTTCACAGGCTAGTTCCCCTTCTTTTGCTTCCCCCCTCCCCTCCCTCAACATGATTTTTATCATTTGATAAGCACATCCGATTCTTTGGAAAAGTTGAGGTGTAAGGGCCCATGCACACCCTTTTCATTCCCATCCTCAAGTGTTCTGAAGGCTGGAGGGCTTCCTTCAGATGCTCTGAGTTAAGATGCTGTAAAGTGGAGGACACTGATGTAGACTGGTGGGATGGGCTGGAGGGACACCCGGATAGAGTGGTGGTGATACGAACAGAGACAGGAAGGATGCAAGATTACCCTGCATCACTGACCTCCATCCACTCATTCATCCACCCACTCTCTCAGTGAACAAAAACGTGGTGACCGTCTACTTTGTGCCAGGTACTGTCTTAGGTAATAGAATAAAGATACTGTCTTAGGTAATAGAATAAAGAATAAATAAGCAAACATATTCTTGCCTTCATAGAGCATGTGGTTTACATGGAGGATACCATGAAAACGACATGATTTATTATTATCAGGAAAGGTGCACATAGAAGGGATTCCAGCCCTAGCTTAGCTTCTTGGAGGAAGAGACATCTACTCTGTCAGAAACCTGTCAGAAACCTGGAATAGCCAGAGGTGGGTGGGGACAGATAGAGGAGAGAGGACTGCTCCAGACTGACAGAACATCCTGAATAAATGGCAAATTAAGGAAATTTAAAACAGTTAAAGGTAATTCATCCTGATTTTAGCAGGGGAGTAACAGGAGAAAGCCAAGAAGTTTGGGGGGAAAATATGAGCACATACTCTTTTCTGATCTTCTAAGTGCCGAGTGAGTAAGTGAGAGGCTTGAAGCTCCACTTTGGATTGTTGTGTATAATGTCAGGTAGAGCTCCTCTACCCTGTGCTGCCATTACTCCCCCAGCCCCACCTTGACATTTAAACACAGCCTTTCATTACAGAGCAGGCATTACATGTTTTAAATGCAAATGCTTTAGAGGGTTTCCCCGTTGCTAAGGAAAAGTCTTGCTATGAGTCTTTCCAGTTTCTTAGAGGGAAGGGCGCAGACTTCCGTACTGCTGTGAGTTCAGGGATGCTGAGCCATTGGAGAAAGGAGAAGAAAACGGGTATCACACATTCACATGAGAGCCTCACACATTCACATGAGAACCTCACACATTTATTTTGTGACTTGATGTTCCTACATGCAAGAATCTGGAGGGAAGTGGGGTTGGTAAAAGAGAAGATAATATATAAGCTTTTTCGTCTCTGCTAGGATGGGCTGGGAGGGCACTTTAATGGGAATGCTGGTACTCTTTTACCATTAGATACTGTGATCACCATTAAAACTTCTCTCTCTATGGATAAGAGCCTATGCTGGGAGCCAGTAGACACGATGCACTGGTCATCAGAGACAGGTGGCAAGATGACAGAGATAGCAATGTGCCTGCCTGAGAGTTAACTAAGCCCAAACGTTTCAACAAAAAAATCTCACAGAGATACCAGAGACTATACTCCATCACTACAATGCTGATGATCAGCCTTTTAATTTTGTAGTTTGAAATAAAGTACCCCTTGATGTATATTTGATTATTAATTATTATATTATTGTTCATTATTTCTGAAAAGTAATAACATGTTTAATAAAAATCTGAGCTACAATAATGAAAATCATTTAGATAATTTCGAGTATTTCAACCTCCTGAGGACTTCAATTTGATTTCTAAAATACAGTAGAAACTTACTAATTCAGACTAATGACAGAGAGCCCCATTGTGAATTACCAAATTTTGCAGATGAGTGGGTATGCAAACAGAGAGAAAAAAATCAAGGAAAGTAAATCACACAATATGCTTTATCCATTTGTTTTGACAATGGTAGCTCAGACTTAACAGTCTATGATAAAACTGTCCTGTATATCAGTAAATGTATTGTCGCTTGTTTCATAAAGATGATGAAGTCTTGGTAATCAGAAATCTCACCATAGAACTCAGACATTAAATCTTTGCTCAGAGATAGCTTTGGGACTGCAGGGGTTTCAAATAATTATCTAGCTTACAAAGTACTGAAGCGAGTTCCACTGTAAACGCAAAGTGAGGACAGAGGTAAGAAGATATTTTAATCCACCTTATGGTTGCCATTTAGTGTTGCTATAATATTTTTCTCTGCGATCACCTATCTTTTGAGGCAGACGAGACCTCATCATATACATTCTCTTGCCCCACCTTCTAGTCTATTACACTGCTGTATTGATTACGATTTTATGATTTTTCCTTCAAGAAAGAGGGAGGCCCAACTTAATTACACGCAATTCTCCCTTGTCTGAGAAAGGGCTACACATTTTTACGTGTGGAGTAAGACCCAGGCCCTGGGGTAATGTTGGGATTCGGAATCTAACACACCTCGATTTTTATTACCCATCATTTTCTGTTACCTCCTTCTCTTCTCCCTTCTATTAATCTTGATGAATGGTTCTCAGCCCTGGCTGTCCT
This sequence comes from Lynx rufus, assembly GCF_022079265.1. Classification (NCBI taxonomy): domain Eukaryota; kingdom Metazoa; phylum Chordata; class Mammalia; order Carnivora; family Felidae; genus Lynx; species Lynx rufus. Next base: position 9,748,371 of record NW_025814889.1, on the reverse strand, counting down.
GAACCACCTGGGGAGCTATTTAAACACTCCATTCCCCACGTGCAGACATTCTGCCTTAATTGATGATTGAGAGGCACCGAGAAACCGTAGTTGAGAGGACCCATGCAGAACTACGCTTTTATCTTCAGTGTTATAGTCCGTGTCCTTCTGAACCCTCAGCGTGGGAAGTGTAGATCTCAGGGTAGGGTAGGGCCAGGCTGGCCGTCAGGCGGCGCTATAGATTAGAAGGGCGAGCTGGGCAGCAGCATGCTGGGTTTGAATTCTCAGCCCATCACTTACTAGCTGTGCGGCGACCTGAAATTTACTTAACACCTCTCTCCTCAGGTCTCCTCACCTGTCAAAAGTGGATAATAAAACCGTCGTCTATAGAGTTGTGATAAAATGAGTTAATATACACCGAGGGTTTAGAACAGTTCCCAGTACACGGCAAGAACTGTGAACTTGCTCAGTGTTATTCAAAGGGGACCCAGAGGGCAAGGACAGAGGAGGAAAAAGGCATCGCTTCCCAAGGCCTGTGGGCTCTGAAAAGATGACGCTGGGCCCCACAGGAGACAGCAGAATGGCTGAGAGCTGTCAGGGAGAACAGGATGGCCCTTTGGGTAGGCACCATAAATGGTCTGAAATGGAGTCAGTTCTATAGGCTCTTCCATTTTATACCTAGTTGGGGAAAGAAAACTTATGTGAAAAAAAGGGTCAAGGGAATACAATTGCTTGTATTGAAAGGGAGGCATACTTGAGCTCTAATAAATTCTGTTGATCCCCCAAACAGATCTGAATCTTTTTTTTTTCTTCTTTTTTTAGAGGGAGGGCTAGCTCTTAAAATGCCTGCTTATCTGTAGAAGTCCCTATGGCAGAGATGTGATAAGCCCGGTTAAGCTGTCCCAAACACTGACACAGCTACAGTGATTCTTCTGGGTTGGCAGGGGTTGGGGTGGGCTGGGGAGGGGGCTCCTCAGCAGGGCTAAATTCCAAAGACTCACAGGTGAGAGACCCATAAAGGAGTGAGTCAGATGAAAAGGAAATTTCTGGCAAGAACGAAAAGTTAAGCACACCACCAGCATTCCTCTCTCCGAAGTGAAGCCCAGATTTATTGAGAATTTGTAAATTGTTCATTTTGGGACGAATGCTTCCCCTTTCGGTGGCAAAATGTCCGTTTTGGGGGCTCTCCTTCCTGTTCTGTACTTTTCTGTTTTGAGCCAGGCAAGGCTCAGGGAAGAGAATACAGGTTTAACACTGGCTTAAGCCCAAACTAATTAGGGAAGCAAACCCGCTGCTCCCCTCAAAACTGAAACATTGCATACCAGAATCAAGTCAAAATGACTTCTGGATTGTCTGTTATTTGGGAATATCTGCACTGCGGCTCCTTCAATTACCGAGTCTAATTTGGAGTTGGCTGCAGGTTTAAGTACTTTTAGCAGGAGAAGTTCATGAGTCATTCAGACTAAATCTAATTCATTTGTACAGTATTTCTCGGGCAAAGGTGGGTAGCTAGGGATTCACCTAAGTACGGACAAGAGGAAAACTGCAGTGTGAGGGACTTTCTAAAGGTCCCTAAGTGAGACGGCAGCTGAAATGGAAAATCGCATGCGGCTCTCCTCCTCTCCACCCCGTCCTGTCTCCTGGTCTGCCTTTGCTTGCCTGCTGGCGACTCCAACCCACCCCTACTCTCTCTCTGCACAAACGCGCGCAGGCTATTTGGGGGAAAACAGCCTGGTTCTAGCAGTGTTTACCTGTAGTATGTCTACATGTGTCTCCACATAGTGCACACCCTGTGAAAACCTGGAGACCGTGGTATTTGGATATAATTGAAAGGGCGCATGCTAATTTGGACCCTGTGACAGTGCCGTAACCAAGGTTTACAGTTGCAAACCGCTGACAACTCAGCTATTGGGTGAAAAGAGGGTGATGGGAATCTGATTTGATGGGATGACCCTCTGTGACATGGGAACAAAGAAACCTGCATATCTATTTTTAACCAGGCTCTGGAGACTTCCAGTAATTGACATTTGGAGCTGAGGCTCATACTTGTCCCAATTCCTGGGGATATTTGCATCTTATTCTGTGTTTGGGTTTTGTCTGTCTAGTCCTTCTGAGCAGTTTGGGAAGCGGCATTAGTGTCTTCAGTGGCAGAAGGCTCACAAAGGCCCTCCTCCTGCACCAGCTCCCTGAAGTCTGCCTTCATCCCATCTGGCTGGGGCTTCAAACCTGGAGCCTGATGTTTTCAGTTCCAGGAAAATTGCAAACACTACTCGGAGCGTTTATGAGTTGTTTTACCTGGGTGCCACTGATAAGCTAAGTTTTTGCTTCATGGTTGTTATTTATGGGGGCAGGAGAAAGGGAGACATCAAGGTCGCATTCTTGAGTTGAGGTACAGCAGAAGCAATGAATGGAGCCAGAACTCGGTAGTTAGGGCTTCGTGCAAATTTTTCTCAAACAAGGTAGCGATCAGATTATAAAATTGCGAAGTCTGGGAATTTGGTTTTTGGGTTTTCCCTTGGTCTCCCTTTCCTTTCTCAATGGTGTTGGTCATTTTACCCATCTATATTCCTATATGTGGGTTTTATTCTACCTCTTGCTAAACAACACCTCTTCCTATGAAAGAGAATGATGGATCCACACTGAGGTATAATGGACAAATGGGCTTCATGTGCTACTTCTCAGAGCACATGTTTGTTTTATGTTATGTTATGTTATTTCATTTTATTTTAATTTTAGCATTTTAATAGGGATAAAGCCTTTAAGCAAAAGGAGTAAACCTTTTGTTTGGGGATTCCAGATATCTAGCAGGGGCCATATTTTCAGTTTAAGGTAGAGGTTGGAGTTTTCTTATTTCTCCTGGAATTATTAAATCTGGAAATATTTTGATGACACCATTCTCTTCTTCTAATCAGTCACCAGCGCCGTTATTTGGAAAGCGCAAATCTCTTCACTTCAATTGAAAGTCAGGAGCAGTTTATAATGGCTCTTAGAATAGAGATCAAAACCCTTGGGAAGGTCGGCAAGGCCGCAGGAGATTCCAGCCTTCTGTGGCAACCCAGCTCATTCATTTTCTGGAGCTCCCCCGACCTTCCACAGGGCTTCTTCCAGTTCCCCAACTATGCAATCCAGTGGACCTCAGACAACCTCCTCCACACCAGTCCCTCCTTCCTCTGCATGAGAGGTCACCCTCACCTCTCACCTCCTTTCCATTCCCCAGCCCGCCCTGTCTCTCTAGATGACTACAAATCACCCTGCAGATAGTGGAGCAAATGTCACTTCTTCAGGGACTATTTTAATGACCAGTTCGCATCTACTTGTGATCTTATCCATTACAGGCGCTGAGACAATTTGCAATTATATATCTGTTTGTGCCATTATTTACTAGGCGTCTAAGTGTCTGTTTCCACAAGGACATAGCTGCATATGAATCATTTACCACTGATATCAAGGAGCTGGTAAATTAGGGGCACCTGGGTGGCTCAGTCGGTTAAGTGTCCAACTCTTGGCTTTAGACTCAGGTTATGATCTCATGGTTGTGGGTTCAAGCCCTGCATTGGGCTGTAAGCTGATGGTGTAGAGCCTTCTTGGGATTCTCTTTTTCCCCCTCTCTCTGCCCCTCTGCCACTCTCTCTCTCTCTTTCTCTCTCTCTCAAACAAATAAACTTAAAAAATATTTTTTAAAAAAAGAACTGGTAAATTATAGCAAACTCTTAAAGTTTTCTAGAAATTTTCTCCTATCTTGATTGAATGATCATCATTATAGTTTAATGATGGAAAAAAACTTAACTGGAGTTGTCTTCAAAACATGTATTATTTTCTTAGGTAAGTCTGATATACCTATGTGTGTATGTTTATACACAAATAATGTGCAGCACAATTGGGATAATATTTAATTTCTCAAAGGATCCTTTGCATCTTGCATCATATTTTCTTATCAAAAAAATCTTTGTGAATAAAGTAAGGCATTTTACTTTGAAAAAATTAAGATATCTTAATTATATATAAATATATATATAATATATGTATCTGATAGCAAGATACATATCTTACTATAGTATATAGTATATATAGTAATATATATAGTATTTGGGATATAGTGTATATAGTAGTGTATATACATACACATACACACTACAGTATATAGCATATTTCTACCATAGCATATAATAGATATATAATATACTAGTATATATAATACCCTAGTGCATAGTGTATATAGCACATAATACATATTACACTATAGTATGTATCTCATATACTATATAACATGCATATAGCATATATACTGTATCTACACTAATTTACTAGTACATAATACAGAATACATAATAATTATGTATTCTATATAGATGTTGTATATATAATAGATATACAAATTTACCAGCATGTTATATATATTAACAAAAAGCCACACTGTAGGCTAGTAGCAAAGACAGAATTCATTACTGACTTATATAATCAAGAGTGATGGTTAAGATGGTGATGACTCTATGTGGGTGTTGTTGAAAAGCCTGACTCTAGACAACCCTTCTTTCCGTGTTGGCGTGTGTGAAAATGGATCCTTAATTTTTGCACTGTCTTCTGCTGTTTGCTTATGATAATAAATAGTTGGATGCTTTGAGAAGTCTTTCATTGCTGACTTTTCTGTAAAGTGAAAGGAAATAAAACAGTAGTCAGTCAGGAAGCAGCTCAGCCCAGAATGTGTTTGCTGCATGAGCACATTATTGGACCAGAGCCCCAGACCTACAGTTCATTGAGGATGCTCCTCCACTATTTGGACTATTGTCCTGAAAACTAAAGGACACATAATTTTAAGAAAGGCATATGGTCTTCTTTTCAGGTACATGGGATTAGGAAGAACAACAACAAGAAAAAAGTTACGTGTATGTATTATTTACTTTGCCTTAAGGACTTTGCTCAGTACTTCCATAAGTTTTATCTCTCTTTCTCTCTGTCTGTCTCTTTTTTTTTTTAAGTAGGCTTTTCAACCAGTGTGGAGCCCAGTGCAGAGCCCAGAGCAGAGCCCAGGGTCGGGCATGAACCCATGACCCCAAGACCAAGACTGGAGCTGAGATCAAGAGTCATATGCTCAACCGACTGAGCCACCCAGACACCCTGCTTTACATCTCTTATTTAACTCTCCGTGTATCCTAAGAGATATATGTATTGTTAATGACATAGCAGAAAAGTCAGTTAATTTGCATAATGTCACAGAAGTGGCCTGATTTGTGGAACTGTTCTACCACTCTGAGCTCTCTGAATCAATTCCATTGGCTTAAGATCTTCTCCTGAAGGCCTTTTTCCAGTTAAAGTGAGTATTCCCCTGTAGATTTACCGTCCTATTAGATAGTTTCTAGGATCTATGAAATGATATGGCTGGTGTCATGTCAGGGCTTGTGGTTACCATGCCAGCCCTCAGGGATGCCTACAGAGCTGGTCTGTATACCGCTCCCAGTTCTTTAAAAAAATTTTTTTTAATGTTTATTCATTTTTGAGAGAGAGAGAGAGAGAGAGGCATAAGCGGGAGAGGGGCAGAGACAGAGGGATACCAAGAATCTACAGCAGGCTCCAGGCTCCAGGCTGTCGGCACAGGGCCCAACACAGGGCTCGAACACACGAACTGCAAGATCATGACCTGAGCCAAAGTCAGACGCTCAACCGACTGAGCCTTCCAGGCACCCCTACAGCTCCTAGTTCTTAACATGGCCCAAGCAGTGCTTTGGAGCATTCTTAATGAGATGGGTTTCCTGTGGTCCTCTTTCTTTGCAGTGGACAGCTATCATCCAACAGCTGCTTTGTAATCCATCATCAATTCTCTACACCCTGGTCCCGTTAGAAACATCTTATAAACAACCACTACCATGTTGGCAATTCCTAGGCCCTGGTGTCACTCCTGTCTTGCTGTTTATTAAGCCCTACAATCATTTTTTATACTCAACTTCCTCCCAAACCCAGATTGGATGCTAGCTCCAGGTGGATGGCTATTTCTTTGCCTTGTTCGAAGGCAAGATGTTGTAATAACACGTCCTGGTCATGATTCCAAGCACCTTAAATATATTTTATTACATAGTCCATAAAACCACACTGTGAGATAGGAAATACTGTAATTCTCCATTTTTTCTGAAAAAGAAACTAAGACAACAACAAAACAAGTTTTCTTAAGGACACACAGCTGGTAGGAGGTTGAGCTGAAGTTTTTGTCTCCAGGTATTCTGTCTTATCTGAACTAATGCCAACCAATCTACACTGACAGGGCACCTGATGGGTGCAGTTGGACATTCTTGACTCAGTTTTCTACTTCTATTTTAAAGACATTTTTAAAAATGTTTATTATTTTGACAGAGACAGAGCATGAGCAGGGGAGGGGCAGAGAGAGAGGGAGACACAGAATTCAAAGCAGGCTCCAGGCTCTGAGCTGTCAGCACACAGTCTGACGTGGGGCTCGGACCCATGAATCATGAGATCATGACCTGAGCCGAAGTCAGATGCTTAACCAACTGAGTCGCCCAGGTACCCCTCAGTTTTCAACTTTTATTTTGGCAAATCAGTATACCATATGTAGTGTGCTGCTGTGCATAGAGATGGATAACTCTTGCTTAAAGATACATAGATAATTTTAATAAGACAGAATTGGAAGACAGGAAACATGATTTGTATAACACGAGCCTCAGGCACAAGGGGATTTTAGACTGGAGCACCTCGTACCCTGGAGGGTGACACCTGCCACTCAGACATGGGAACGAGCCGGTCAAGTTACAAAGGTACAAGGTTCTGGGAATTTCAAGTGTGAGGTCAGAGACTCTTCTGCCATGGAGGAAACCCATAATATCTCAGAGGGTAACGAAGACGTGGAGAGAATTCAGAATTTGGAGGAATGATGGAGAAACTGCAGAAGCGATCAGAGACCATGGGTCCTAGAGACTGTGAGTGCGCATCATACCTCCCGCTCACTGAGCTAGTCACTATTTAAACCTCATTCTCAATCCTGTCTACTCTGACTCCTGCCATGGGACTCTGTCTGGTGTTTGGATTATTATCAACCCAGGAAATATTTTCTGTGGGATTTCATATTTGATTTCAATCATATTTGATTTGATCTGATTTTAAATTCAGTAGAAAAATGTTATGTATATGTATATAGAGATAATTTTGTTAGAATATATGTATTTCAATGAATCTGTAGCATAATGTGGAACCAACTTTCACTTCTGTTTAAAATCTTTGGCTGAATACAGGGTTTTCTTTGCAGACATTAGGGAACGCACTCAGTTATTTACTAATCTGGGGTCCTTGGCAAATCTGTCTTGTGCCATGGTGATTTCCATGGCTTTCTTAGGTATTTGTGTAGGAGCAAATTCATGGTCATAAAACCATCCTTGAGCAACTTTTGTTAATATCTTTAGCCTATGTGTTAAAAAACATTTCACAGTAATATGAAGTACATTCACATATTAGTTTTGGTTTTTCATGTTATGATCTTATTCAATATACTTTTTTGACCTAAAATAGCAAAAGTGATAAAAGATGATGGCCCTCCAAAAGGAGACCATTCATTTTCTTATAACCAATTATAGCATCATGGATTAGTCTTAAGGTATTGATTAAATTTTTAGGGAAGCTAGACGCTATAAATATTATAAAGGTGCCATGAATATCTACTTGTCAGGGAGCAATGCACCCTGGACTTTCTCCATCCTGGACATGCAGCAAATATCCTATTGGCTGATATAAAGTCAGCAGTAAATTTGGGAAAATAGCCACAAACAGGGGGAGTCTGGGCAGGATCTGGGCAGCACAGAAGAGGAGTGATGATAATCTATTGGCATCTCTCTTGCTGAGTGTGGTCATCGGGACACATCTTTGAAATCTCACGGCAATGCTTCTCTGTTCTCTATGTGGAAAAGCAGTTCGGTCTGATCATAAATGAGCATATTGTCTCCTACCCCACGCTGAAGTTACAGGGCCTACTGTTCTCATCTTGAGAAAAGAACAATTAGTATATCTGCTGAAATGTTGAAATGAAAGAAATGCAGGGAAAATATCTCCAAATAAAAAACCCCAGCGTGAGCACAACAAAGTGAATTCTCACAACTCAGGGAGTTTTGATAAATGTGTTCACGAGCCTTATAAATGTAGCAGCCATGGGTGCCCTTGCCGGGAATATGTGGCTTAGAAAGAACAACCCTAAAAGTTTTAGATGTTGAACCACAAGTTAGAATGGAAGAAATAATTTTGCTATCTGGTCCTTGGAGAAGGAAATCTACCTGGTCCTTTTGGCAGAAATTCCCAGACATTCTAGCTGTTCTGATCATTTGTTTCCCTCCTGCTTCAGGTAGCAAACTGCCAGTGGATGGGGAGAGAAAATGTTGGGGTAAGAGAAATTATGTAAATGTTGCATTCCAGCAAGACAAATTTCAATCCCTTGAGCTCTTTTAAATGGTATGAATTCTAGAAATAAGACACAAAATTTAACCTTTTCATGCTAATAATGATTTCATAAAGCAAAACTCGTTAGTAAAGGTGACAAATACGAAGTTCTATTGAACATTTAAATTCCAGAATATCAGCGAATGCCCCAGGGAGATATTTACCCAGCCAATGACTTTCTGATGTTATTAAGAAGTAATTTATTCAAGAAAGTCTCCATTCATGAGTTTACATAAGAACAATATCTACTTTACAAGGGCTTGTGTTCTCAGTATAGCGCATACCTAATTTACAATGACTTTTGGTTAAAATTTTCATTAGGTTGGTTCAATAGTATTTGATAATTTTAATTTAGTTTTATGAGATCCCAGGTTCCCATTTATAGGAAGGGAAAATGAATGCAGAGGAAATAAATTTTTAAAGAGCAAATTTATCTCTCAAATGAGCTCTGCTAATTTCAGCAGTAAATCTCAGGTGGAGGAAAGTTAACCTTTAGTATTTCTCTGGCAGTCCTTTTGGGCATAGTCTATGGGCATCCTTTAAAAAGCAGCTTAGGCCCACAGCATCACAGTGCTTTGCAACCATGCCGATATATGCAGTGATTCTGTAAGAGACTCTTTTGTAAAATACCAAAATGGAAAAGGCACCCCAGCGTTTAAGCATAGGGTGTTTTCATGGGGCTGAGCACAGGAAAAGGAATAGGCATAAATCAGGCCTAAGAAAGCAGAACCAAAATAGATGAGAAGTGAATGCTACAGGTTTCTGAAACAAGGGTTAAGGACTACACAATTACCAGATGTCAGGAATTTAGGTAGGATGGCCATTATTCAAGCTGTAGTCAAGAATGTGAAATTGGGGCAGACATAGTCCCAAATACAGGATGAGAAATCCACATCATGGGGCCAGTCATGGGAGGATGGACCAACCTGATAACGTGATGGGGAGTTTGCTCTGCTTAATTGGATAAGGGATGAGTTAACAAGAGGTTGTGATACCCATATGTGTGTGCACCTCCCCCCCCGACCACCACACACAGAAAGTTAAGGTTTCTTTAGCAACTAGTTTTTCTGTTAACACCAACTGATTTACTCTTCCATGGGGGCAGCTCCAAACTCTTTTCCAGCTAATCAGCAAGTAGCATAGGGCCATGCGAAGGGAAACGCTCCCTCCATCTTATCAACAAATTGCCAATGAAGAAGCAAGTCTAAACTTTCACAATATTATCCCCATGTTGACAGAGGGATTGTAGATAAAATTCCCCATCACATCATTCAGCGAGGTCCTGAAAATGTAACCATGGTTTGCATGGACTACTGGAACAGCTGTGGGTGCAAAAGACTACAGAAGGCAATCTAGTCCCTGCCCTGCCACTACCATTCTGAACTGGACTCTTTCCTCCCATTCTTCCCCTCCCCAGTAGGGAGAGGACTGTTAAGCATTTATTCAATGAGTTTGATCAATGTAGAAAACCAAGCTAGATCGTTCACCTTCTACATGTCAGTTTTTATTTACTGAAGGCTCACTTTACTCTTTACCCGACTCATGCAAATGTCCATGGTCTACTAGGAAACAGACTATTTTCATATTCACACCCAGAACAGTCTTCTGTTTCATCAGTAGGGGTCCTGGGCTATAAAGTCCGTCTCCGATCAAGTCAGGATTCAAATGAACATCAGCTAATTTTTTTAGGTCTTGGCACCTGAAACATCTTTTCTTCTTCTTTTTTAAGTATTCTTTTTTAAATGTTTATCTATTTTGAGAGAGACAGAGAAAAAAAGTGAGAGGGAGAGAGAAGGAGAGAGAGAGGGAGAGAGAGAGAGGGAGGACATAAGTGGGGTAGGGGCAGAGAGAGAGGGAGAGAGAATCTCAGTCAGCTTCCACACTGTCAGGGCAGAGCCAGACTCGGGCCTGATCTCATGAACTGTGAGATCATGATCTGAGCCAAAATCAAGAGCCAGATGCTTAACTGACTGAGCTACCCAGGGCCCCATGAGACATCTTATAAAACCACTGAAACTAAAGTCAAAAGTCCTGTGTGTTAGATGTATATGGACTATACAGTCTGTCTAAAACACAGTCTGTTAGCATTAGAAGTAAATCTACAGAATATATTGTGTGTGATTGTCATTGTCATTATAAGTTACAGCTCTGCATTTTATAGTATATAATGAGATGGGATGATAAAAGTGACATCAGGCTTTGGATTCCAGTGTCTAAATCACCCATTTTATTCATAATTTGGCAGCTAAATGTCTTTTAAATACTGTGCAAAGTTTTATGATTCAATGTTTGCCTAAAGAATGGAAAGAAATGTGTTAAGCTGCATTGCTAGGTAGAATCAGACTGTACTGCATAAAACCATCAGAAGACAGGTGTTTGATCTAGTTTCTTTTGGCCTCTGAGAAGAGGAGTGCAGGGCCAAAATTTGAGCTGATCTATCTACCTCTGGACACCCCTTCCCCCAAGGATCATCAAATCCATGCGTTGCACTGAGCAAATTAAGAGTTGATCTGCTTTCCACTGCTGCATTCCATTTGTTCTGAAAACCCTCTCAACCTCTTCTTTTCTCCTAAGAGATTGATATTTTGGTCTCCAGTGGTCATTTGTGTTTAGCCTCCTGCCTTTTGTTAGCTTTGCTGTGACCAAAGAGAATTCATCAGTAGGTAGGAATCTTAACTCACAGTGGTTAAAGGCTCAGTGAAGTAGCTTCCAGTGCTATGAATATTAGGTGCCTGCTAGTTTTCTTGAAGATTCAGAAGCCCATGAATGTTGTTTCTCTGATTTCGGAGCTTCAAAGCAAGACATTCTATTCTTGTGATGGAAGGTGGCCTAATTTGACAAAGCACTCATTATTTGTGATTTTTATTTTACCTAACCCTCTGCCAATATAAAGGGCTTTCCATTCCCATCCCCTCTATCATTCATATTTCTGGCGAGACTGGTAAGAAGCATCTGCATCGAGTTTCTAGATTCACTTTGTTTTGACTCTGACTCCCATAAGTAATCATGGTCAGCCCTCACATTCATGGAGGAGAAACCCACTTTGCATTGAGACACCCACGACTTAGGCAGATCTGTGAACGTCCTATTACTACCTAGAATGTTCACCCGTCTGTTGGCTCATATTAAAGCAATCATAATTCTCTATTATCACTACTTTCTCCCTTTAGCCCAAGGCGTGAATGCCATGCAGTGTGTGAAAAATCACAACATGGATAAGTCCCCAAATGCTATTAATCATTCCTCTAGGTACAGGAAGTTTGAGAGGGTTGTTTTCTTTGTTGTTTGTTTGGTTTGGTTTGGTAAGAGTAGGAGGCCATGGAGGTAGAAATTATAAAAAGAGGTGGAGAAAGGGGACAAGAAAGAGTGAGAAGGAAAAGAAACTCCAGATCTCTGGAGACACTCTTGCCTAATGGCCTCTGCCTTTGGCTCTCTTTACAAAACTCTGGGGCTTGACAGGCTCTGAACTGGTTTTTTTGCCACCCTCTCAATTAGAGAGGCCAATCCTAATATTAATGAACACTGCTGAGCAATAAAATGTGTAAAATATCTTTCCTCTCATAACCAAGAGATCATACATGATCCAGATCATATCTACGATCCATGAAAATGCATATGTATTTTAGGATTAAGTAACGTTTTCCTTTCCAATCTGTGGCTCTAAGTCTGTGCCATATGTCACCTAACAAGGTATTTTCCATTATTCTTTTATTCAGTTCACTGCATTTTGTTCCTCTTGTCCCTTGAAAATTAGCCTGTCTGTAATCAGAAATCACTTCTATTCACAGTTCAGTGCCTCTACTGTAGATGTGGCAAATGCTTGTTTACCGGGCTGGTAATTGGATTAAAACATTGAAAAGAAACAGAAAAATGGAATGTGTTGAAAAAAAAAAAAAAAACCACAAGCATAAAATCAACAAAACCAAAACAAATTAAAAAGCTCTAATGAATAAAATGGCTATTAATAGAAATCATTTATCAGTAACAATGTTCCTGAGTTTGTGGTCCTCAATACTCAATGGAAATGATATTTAAAAACCTAAAAGAAAAAGGAAAAGGATTCTGAATAGCTTTACTGTAAGCATGGCTTGAAAGTGGTTGATTAGTTTCTGTGTTCTTCTGGGTTGTCTTGAGACATGGGCACTGTATAAATCTTCACAGGTCTAGATACAGAAATACCACAGTCAAGAAAGCACCTGTGTTAAGTTATTTAAGAGGACTTAATTATTCTTTCAAATTTGGACATTAGTATTTTGATACTTGAAATCACAGAAACAAAAAAAATAAATATGACCTCTTTCCACAGAGCCTTGCTGAGTGGCATGAACAGGTGACTGTGATATTGACAGTCATTGGGTGTGGTGTGCCATTTTGTCAATTGAGGAGTGACAGGGTTGGTGTATAGTCGACTGTTTACAACCTAAAAACTATACCCATGTGCCTAATTTTCTGAACATTCTTCCAATAACCTTATCCAAAATATTTTAAGAGAAGCTAATGCTTTAAGAAAACAAAACACCTTGCAACAAAATAACCAAGAGTAGAATATGAAATCAACTAGTCATACAGGAATTTCAATATCCAACAACAGGTAGGCTTTTATATAAATGGGATCCAAAGAGACAAAGGATCAGACTCAATAGTAAACAACATCCAGAAGAGAAAAATCCAAAGAGAAACAACAGCACTACTCTTATATTAGGAAGCAGAAATCGGATAAGCAAATCCATGTGATTAAGCCACCACCACTACCTTTAACAGGTGTCTTCAAGCAGTCCATCTTAAGCCTGCAGAAGAAGGAAGCTCTTACCTGCCTTAGCTGGCTAACTCCTTTCTTTAGTTCTGTAGACCTGAAGATGAAAAAAAAAAAGTAATTAAATTCAGTCCCTGAATTTGAGAAAGATATTCTATGCTAACATATCCTTAAAAAAATTGCTCACTTTTTTATTAAAAAAAGTTGCAGTGAAAGCAATGTATAACAAGCAAATGAGATGACTTTTGTGTGATTTGCTATTGCAGATTGCTCATTGTGCTCATGGACCTAAAGTGAAGGCAGAAGTGAAATTTACTTGTCAGGGACCTCTTCAATTCTCAGAGTAAAACGATAGCACTGCATTAATTGATTTCTGATTTCTGCCACATCTGTGTTGATGAGATTTTTATTAGAGTTTGTCTATATTACCTTGGGGATTTTGATGTCTGATGTTTACCTTTTATTTGATCCATATCAATTGAATTGGGGGCAGGAGGAAAATTAATGCCTTTCTTCTGCCATCAAAATTCTATCCAGGGACTTAATGTCAGAGATTATTATGGGAATCTGCTTGGTCTGTTTTACTTATGGTGTAAAATATAGAACGTCAGCTAGTTATTCTGGTCCAATGCTTACTAAAATCCATTTACTATACGTAAATTATTTTTTTGGTCAGGCAATAAAAATTGGGGTCTGAAGTGTTTTATATGAGTTACAATTCATTTTTGTGATTGTCAGAGGTATAAGATTGATGACTTAGTGAGAGGTGAGGAGTATTCTATTATAAATAGAAAACCTGAACCCAATTCTAGAAACTCGGAATCCATTGGCCTGGGTCAGAAGTTGTCAAAGTATAGCCTGTGGGCCAAATCCAGCCTGCTACCTGTTTTCATAGGACTCATGAACTACAAATGGTTTCTCCCTTAAAAAAAAAAAAAGTTTATTTACTTTGAGAGAGAGAGAGACGGAAAGCACAAATGGGGGAGAGGCAAAGAGAGAGGGAGAGAGAGAGTCCCAAGCAGGCTCTGCACTGTCAGTGAGGAGCCCAATGTGGGGCTCGAACTCACAAACCATGAGACCATAACCTGAGCTGAAGTCTATGTTTAACCGACTGAGCCACCTGGGCACCCCCAAATGGTTTTTTACCTTATTATATGCCTGAAAAATCACAAGAAAAATCATATCTCACAGCATATGAAAATTCTACAAAATTCAAATTTCAGTTTCCATTAATAAAGGTTTATTGGAAGACAACCACACATACTTGTTTACATGTTGTCTATGGCTGCTCTCATTCTACAACTGTAGAGGTGAGTAGGAACAGAAGGGATAGGACCTACAAAATTTATACTATTTACTACCTAGTCCTTTAAGAAAAAATGTATTGACCCCTGGCTTAGGCTGTGATTGATTTCATCTTTGTTGGGGATAAGGAGGCTAATGTGATGAGACCCTAATAATTAAGGTTAATCAATATAGATAGGTGAGTGATAGCTTTTATTAAAATAAAAATGACTATATTTCATTCTGGGGTCATCTAAGTCACTCATCCCAGATCATAAAGGGCATACTTATGAAAAAATGGAGTCCTTAACTGTTTGTGCAGGAAGTTCTAGGTTGGCTTTATTGCTATACTATAGTTACTTATCAAATCTACTTTTCATCTTATAATAAAACTTCAAGACTCTCCTTAATATTTGATAAAAATACCTAGAACATTAACACAGTATGGAATGAATAAAAAAGAAGCAAAACACAAATATATATATCATATGATATATATATTTGTGTTTTGTATGATGTTTAAAAACAGAAACAACCAAAATATATTTTTAATGAAAAGATATATATGCATAACATGTATATTCACCCATGTGTAGTAAAGAGTTAACCTTGCTCAAAGAGAGGTCTGGCCTTTGCCCTTGGCTCTTGGGAGATAATTTTGAAGCCCTTGGAATATCCTGCCTGATAAGAGTATCATTGTTTGCCCGGGGGCCTCAGGTTGCACCAGATAGTATATAATACCGACGGGATTTATGGTACATAGGGAAGCCTTGGATCATGCATATCACCTCAACTTCTGGAGGGGCTGGAGACCAAGGTTAGCCCAGCAGATGATTAACCATGTTTATGTGACTAAGCCCCAATAAAAACTCGGAACACCAAGGCTTGGGTGGGCTTCTGTGGTTGGTAATGCTATGTATATCTTGTCACGTGTCATCTGTGGGAGAAGTAAGCACTGTCCACACAATGCCACCGGGAAAGGACCGCTAAGTGCTGTGTACTTGGAGCCTTCCTGGACCCTGTTCCATGTGCTGCTTCCCTTGGCTGTTTTTCTGTCCTTTGACTGTAATAAACCATAACTGTGAGAATAGCAGCTTCAGTGAGTTTGGTGTTGTCCTTTCAGCAAATTATGGAACCTGAGGTTGGTTTGGGGGACCTGCTAACTTATAGCTGGTGTCAGAGTAAGCATGGGCTTGGGGACTCCTAAAAACTGTAGTATGTGTACATTAAAAAAAATTTATATACACATACATACATATATATCACAAAAAATCATGTCAATGGTTACCAAGATTGGGTAGTGGGCATGACACGTAGTTTCTAGTATGCTAGCATCCTAGGATCTGATGGTAATTAAATGGATACTAATATGTAATTATTCTTTTTTATTTTTTAAATTATTTTAACGTTTATTTATTTTTCAGAGAGAGAGACAGAACATGAGCTGGGGAGGGGCAGAAAGAGAGGGAGACAGAGAATCCAAAGCAGGCTCCGGGCTCAGAGCTGTCAGCAAGGGCTCAACGTGGGGCTCGAACTCACGAGCTGTGAGATCATGACCTGAGCTGAAGTCAGACACTCAACCAACTGAGCCACCCCCAACATATAATTATTCTTCAAGCTTTACTTATACATTTTATATACTCTCCTGTATTTATGATATCTCAATATTTTTTTAAAAAAGGTAAAAACTCCCGATAGAGCATGTTACTATAAACACACACACACACACAAACACACACACACACACACACACACACACACACACACACACACATGGTCCAGTGTAGCATCAGAATCATTCAGCTACACAAAATGTTGCCATTTTGTCCTTTGTCTTATTACTCAAGGACTATAACCTATTTTTCACAAAAAAAAGTCACTTTGTTGTTCAAGGATCAAAATCACAATTCCCATGGTCATGTGCTAGAACATTGGTTTTAGTTTGTTTTATTTGCTATTTGCTGGAATCTTGGAAACTCTGTTCCACTTACATGTGTATCTTGGAAAGTAATGTTTGATTTCTCTTGTTTTTATTTAGGTGTAACAGAATGAACTACCTTTGTATAGGTTAGATGAAATGACTAACATCTCAGTTACACAGGAGAGTCACACATGATCACAACAATGAACTATAACCTCTTCCATGAACAGGAACTGAGATTTCTCTCCCCTTTGAAGCACTACCCCAGTTCTGGGACTATTATGTGTGTGGGTAAGTAATTTTAAACTGATTGACTGCAAGAAGGATTCAAACTTATCAACACTTGGTCCCCTATGTCCACAGAGATCCATTTGTGCCCAGTTTCCAGACTTTTTGCAACCATTGAGTGTCCACACAGAACATGCAATACTGTCAAATAGAAAGACCACTATCATCTTCCAAGCAGCAAAGAGTAGCTTTAAAAAAAGTACATGAGGGGCGCCTGGGTGGCGCAGTCGGTTAAGCGTCCGACTTCAGCCAGGTCACGATCTCGCGGTCCGTGAGTTCGAGTCCCGCGTCAGGCTCTGGGCTGACAGCTCAGAGCCTGGAGCCTGTTTCGGATTCTGTGTCTCCCTCTCTCTCTGCCCCTCCCCCGTTCATGCTCTGTCTCTCTCTGTCCCAAAAAAATAAATAAACGTTGAAAAAAAAATTAAAATAAAATAAAAAAAAAAGTACATGATTCTTTATAGTCAGATCACTGAACTTCTTTAGCAATTGCTACTGCTTAGTATCTGATAAGTCTGATGATAGCCCCCAAATAGAGATATTTTAATATGGTTACAGGTAAAGCAATTTTAAGTATTCATTTAACTTCTCAAAGTATCAGATATAATTTACTGACCTTTAAAAATAACGTAAAAATCAATAGTTTAGAAACATTTTTGTTAGATGTTAGGGGCATGAATCTCTCTCTCTCTTTTATGTTTATTTATTTTTGAGAGAGACCATAAGTGGGGGAAGAGCAGAGAGAGAGGAAGACAGAGGATCCCAAGTAGGCCACGTGCTGACAACAGAGAGCCTGATGCTGAGCTTGAACTCATGAACCACAAGATCACTGACCTGAGCCATAGTCAGACACTTAACTGACTGAGCCATCAAGACGCCCCATGAATATCTTTAATGTAATAACATTATAGGTAACAAAGGCAGACACCACAAGGATGGGTGGTAACTAGTTGTGTAGAATAGTCAAAGTATGCCAAAGAAGTAGAATTTTGCTAAAGCCCTCTATCAGGGGTCTGCTCAGACAGAGGGATACATACAGACCAAAGACAGAAACTTACCAGGTCATCTTATAAAGTGACTGCCTTTTTGAATTCACCCGGACCCATGGTCGGAAGTCAATTGCTGGTAATTGCATTAGCAGGGCTTCATCTGATTCTATTGTTCATGTGGCCCCAAATAATCAGGCCACTCTCATTGATTGTTCTGGCCAACAGAACAACTCAATCAAATTGACCCGTGGCAACTTGTTTCATTGTGCAGCAGATAGCAGTTAGGATTCTCCCAAAGCCGCGGCGGCCATATTTGGGCCATTTAAAGCACTAAACGCTAGGCTGCTTCCAAGGAAAGAACCTGGTGATGGAGAGCAAAGTGCTGGGTAGCAGCACTGCATGTTGAAGATGGGACTCAGATTCACTAAGGAAGGTCTCAAATTTTTGTGTGTAACAATCACAAGTTCATGGAACTTTTGTAGAAACTCTGATTCCTAGGTCCCAGTCCAGAGATACGGCTTCAGTATTTTGTATTGGGGCCCCAGGGATATGCACTTTCCAGAACTACCCAAGTCATTCTGATATTGATGGTCTCAAAGAAACTTGGAAAAACACTAACCCTAAAATGTCAGAACTGCTTCTAAGCTTCCAAAAGGGGCAGCTGGTTCCTACTGTCGCCATATAATCCATGTGCTTAAGGCCAGGCAGAACCTTGTGGCGGCTTCACATTCTACGGCCAAGCAGAAAAGGTTGCATCCTGTGGCCCTGTCCACAAGCCTTAGGATTCATTTTGCCATTATATGAATGGTACTTACTTGGCTTCTATATAATTTTAAGGATGTAAAAGATTTGGTCCTCTAAAAGCATCTTATTAACATCATGTAAATGTATACTCGAATGTCCCCAGGGAATGATCCTTGGCAGATTTCTTTCCCCAGACTATACATTGCTAATGGTCATCATTACCTTAGAGCTGTCAAATAAAACCATGAGCAGCTGGCCTGAATTGGTCTGCTTTTTTTCTTGGGACTATATTAAAAGATTTTATATTGTTAATAAATGGAGAAAATTAGAGGTTAAGTATTTAGCTTACCCAGCCCTTAGAATAATGACTAATTATAAAGACAGTTTTGATTTAATTCCCCAAATTTAAATATGGCATTCACAGTTATTAAAAGCCTAAGAGCTAAGCTGTAAACTACCTGTTTTATCTTTTGTTAAGGTATGATCAGAATTTTGTTGTTTGGTAAGTGACCTGTTTTGTCTAGTGGTTACAGCTGGGCTGGCCCATCAGTAAGGGTGTGATTACTCTCACTGGAAACTCAGACTGGGACTGAAAGTCCACTGTCAGCATTCAGCAAGCGTATGCTGAATATGTGCTCCACTTAAACCATGTATGAGACTCGGTCCTTGCCTGCCAGAGAATGCAATCTTAAATAAGCAGCAATTATACTATGAAAAATGTGTAAGATCTCTAAGAAAAGTTCAAGGTAAATTGCCTAGGGTTCAGAGGGAAAGGAAATTATATCTTGTGAGGATAAATGAACATGTCATGAAAGAGGTGACATTAGCAATGGCAGGTAAGCATGGGGTGTGTTGCAAAAATGCATGCTCCGACCTAGGTAGTGTGCCGACTGCATTCTGGGAGTGAGAGTAGATGACAGCCCTGTTATTCTTCTATGTGTTTGGGTCCTGGCTCTGAGCAAGGCAACTCTACTTTCAAAGTAGGACCAAGATTTGCACCACCCCTTTAGGAAGAATATATCATGCATAGTTTGGAAATAAAATCACGTCATTCAGCTTTTAACATTGTAGTCTGATGGGAGCCAACAAGATGATGTTCTGTTCCCAGCTCTGTAAAGTCATTACACTAGTTCTCTCTGTGTCTCCGTGTTGCCACCAGTGCAATTCAATTCTTAGGATTCTTCCTGATCTCAAAGGAACATCAGCATAATGAAAGCTTTTACTTGATTAGGATTTTACTCTTCTCAAAACAACTGATATGTTATCTCTTTTAATTTATATAACCAGCCTTTCAGGGAATTTGAGCTGACATTTTAATCTCTAATTTTGTGGTGAGGAAGTTAAAGCTGACAGGAGAAAAGTACATCTTCCAAGACCACACTACTTACTTTCAGTGAGAGGGCCACCATTCAAACCCACATCTATTACCACTGAAAGCCACGATTAAGCTACCTCTCCTCACAGTCAGGAGTGGACATCCAAATAGTTTGTAATAGAGACAATGTTAAAACTCCATGAACTATAACCCAAGTAATATTCTTGCTCAAGTTTCTAGGTGTTTTTTTTCTACGTGTAGTTTTTAGGGGGGGGGGGAAGAAATCACGAAAAACAAAACAGCAAATAATAAAACAACAACAAATAAAAGCTAGTTTCAGAGAAAGTAAGATAGAAACAGTTGGGTCAACCCAATATTAAGTATCTCGGATAGGACATGACACTTAATACATATGTTGTTTTTAGCCCAAAATGCTTAACACAAATTCATCAGGCCTCTAAATTGTACCTTCCACTTTATAGGAAACGTGGCAGACAGAGGAATGAGCTAAACGGCACCAAGAGGGAGTAACCAGTCAAATCCAGAAGGTGGGGCATTCTGGTGGGACAACTTTTTTGGCTTCCTTAACAGATGAAGGTCGCAAATTGGGGGATGGGGCTGAGCAATGCAGGGGGTGATGGGAGGGAAGGATTGGAAAGAGAGCCGAGGAGAATGTGACATGCTCTCCTGACAATGGTGAAGGTCCCAGGGATGACTACACATGGTAAAACTTACACATGACATGTTTTAATATGTACAGCTCGTTGTATGTCAGCTACACTGCAATAAAACTGCTACAAATGTTAAAAGGGGAAGCAATTCACAGTACTCGAGAAATGTTCACTCTAAGTTCTGGGTGGCTCATCTCTCCCTCTAGGCTGCTGTTTTGCCACTATTGTCCATTTCATCCCTTTGAACAGTTGGGAAAACAGAAATACTTGCTTGGCTGCTATTGCGAAGCTATGCCTCTTTGGGGCACATGATTTGAGCAGTTAATGTAGTCAAAAGGACTACTGTGAGGTTGTGCAGAGAACCACGGGGTTAGGCTTCAGGATAAAAAGCTAAAAGGAGCTGTCATTCCGAGATGCCCAGCAAAATCCCTACTGGGAAATGGTATGGGATACGCCCCTGGAGAGCTAAAAGGGCTCAATTTTATTTCCATCTGAACTTCTTCTGATTCCACCTTGTGCACTGATCCCAGGGGTTCCAGTGGATTGGGACTAATGGCATGTGCATTCACAGGGGCGCCTTTGAAAAATCAAATTTGCATAAGCCCACACATACCACAGAGTGTTTAAAAGATCCATCAATAAGTGTAATACTGCTCCTGCAGATAAAAATAAAACGACTCCTTGAAATTTAGGGGACATATTCAAAAACTTCAATAATGCTTTTTGAGTTATAGGAAACATTTCAAGACCGATTTAGTTGTGACCAGCTTGGCAACTATTCCTGTGGCCTCTTAACGCTTAAAAACGTCTCCATTTCAGTGTGCCAACACCTGAGAACACTAGCCCAAAGTCAGAAATACATACGCTTTCATTTATTTGGAAGGAGCTAAAGGCAGGAACGCCTTTTGAATGTTTTGTTTTTTCCAAAACAAATACTTGTTTGATTTTCACAACATCCACTGATATAGGCAGTCACTATAATAAAAGGCTGACCCCAGACACTTTTCCTGATTCTATTGCACAATATATTTTTTTTAAAGTTGCCTGTTTGAGCGATAATAGCTCTAACTGCCACAGTTACCATGCTGGTGGATTGATTCATTTATTCAAATAGCATGGTGCCTTTCAACCTGACATCTTAAAACATTTTCAAATGAAACAGGGACCCTTTGGATTATCTAGAATGTGTATTCATTCTCCTTTCTATTCTTTAGAACTCCATCAGGTTCTCATCTGATACACTTTGGAGGGCCTTCGGCTTAATAAACGTAGGCTGAGGTGTGTGTGTGTGTGTGTGTGTGTGTGAACATGTATACGCAATGAAAAATCCTCAGACTCGGCTGTGAGGTGAACTAGCTAGCCTCTTTCTTGCTGGCATACAAACTTCCCTTTCAGGCAGGAACCTTGGGTGATTTTGAGACAAGTCATTTCGAGGCTTTCCTTCCTCGCCCTCTGAGCTACTCACATTACCACTTGAGACCCTTCCTGGTTTCTTCTGCTTCGTTCAAAGGGCAGAACTGATGTGGGCTGCTTGAGGTCACGGGCCGGTTGGAGGCAGACCTGTCACCATTGTTGGGCTGCCTGGGGCTATGCAGGGCACTGACCTGTGACCTTCCTTCCCCCGACTCCTGTCCCCTGGGGAGACACTGAATCCACGTAGGCCCTTTGACCTGGAACTAATTTGACCAGTAGGACTCTACAAATCTACTCAGTCACTGGTGCCTGGCTGGGACTCTTCTCCCAGAATAGGGGAAAGGTAAAACTCTGAGGGTCCCGAATGGAAAGAATGGATTGGCACTGCTTGGTTGGCGAGGGGATTTAGGAGCCCAAGAGGTGACCATGGAAATCAGCAACTCTGAGATGCCCAGACACCTACCCCAGATGGCAACAGAACCACAGGAAGATTCTTCTCCCTTCACAACCAGGGAGAAGGACGAAGCCTGCTGAGAAAGTCCCCAACCCTTAGGATCCCTGGGGCCTGACTGGAGGGCTGGAACCCTATTACAGGTTTCAAGGACTTTAGCTCCATTCCTGAACCATGAGTTGCTGGTGACTGGGATAAACTTGCACAAATACTTTCCGAGGAACTTTATCTTTTCTTCTTCCTTAAAATTTTATGAACTTTTCTACCAAATGAGTTATCTGTGCACCTTAACTTTTAGGAACAATTTGCAAGGTGCTGATATATCCAGCCCTACCTCCCCTGAGCAATCCTAGCTCCTAGAGTTTAGTGATAAGTGATTTGCAAAAATAGAGCATTACCCTTCTTTTAAAACTAACTTGTGATGCATTGAAATTGAAATTAAAGAATAACATGATATTTGCTTTATTATATCAGTATTATATTTATTTTCAACTATAAAGTGAGTGCTCATTTGATACAGAATTTTAATGCCCGTCGGTAGGTTTATGTATCCAGGCTAGACATGGGTCTTCCAAGGGGGCCTGCTCTTATCTTCTTGAGGACAGATAATTAAAGAGATAATTCAAGGTATTTGGATTATAAGAAAAAGTAGAAATTTCTTTCTTGCTTATACATATGTTTATGTATATCCATAATATATTCTTGTGCATATTATGTGTTTG
Source organism: Lynx rufus (assembly GCF_022079265.1). NCBI lineage: Eukaryota > Metazoa > Chordata > Mammalia > Carnivora > Felidae > Lynx > Lynx rufus. Next base: position 9,725,417 of record NW_025814889.1, on the reverse strand, counting down.
TAACGCAGAGCCATCGGAAAGCCAATTTGCAGACAATTTTGCTAGTTCCACAAATTTATGGGCATAAGCTCTGTTTTTAAATTTGATTTCTGTGATCTTTTCCATGGGCAGGCATACTCCTTGGCCCTAGGAACAAGTTTTGACCTTTTCAGCTCTTTTATTCAGTTTGACATTAATTTTTCTTCTTTATTCTTAACAGGTTTTCATTGTACTTAGTGAACAATACAGGGGCCCTGGGGGCCAAATAAACCTGTAAAGTGCCCATGAATTTTAACCAAAGACTTACAGCACTACATGATTAAAAGCTTTAAATTCTCAAAGAGCAACATGATTAATCCAGTACCACAGTGCTGAGTGGCTTCACACTGGCTTCATTTGTTGGTATTGTTATTTTCCTTGGTTACATTTGATTTGTTGGAATGATGATGATTTTAGTTGGCACAGTTCATTCCCACCACCATCTCTCTGCAGTTGCAAAAATGTCTTAACTATTTCAATAATTTTTTAAACTACTCATATCCAACTTTGTGAGGCAAGGAATGCAGGCCCAAGATATGCCTGTGAAGACGAATTCACACACCTCGGCCTGCTACCGTGAAGATGGACATAAAAATTCTTTTCAGTTTATCGTGTGTTTAGTAGAAATGAAGGCAGATGGTTCAGATGGCTTCCGATCCCAGTTTGTCTTCTACCTAGCTTTTTTTTTTACTTTATTTTTTTTTAACGTTTATTTATTTTTGAGACAGAGAGAGACATAGCATGAACGGGGGGAGGGTCAGAGAGAGAGAGGGAGACACAGAATCTGAAACAGGCTCCAGGCTCTGAGCTGTCAGCACAGAGCCTGATGCGGGGCTCGAACTCACGGACCGTGAGATCACGACCTGAGCCGAAGTCAGACGCTCAACCGACTGAGCCACCCAGGCGCACCAATACCTGGATATTTTTAAAGATTTCTAGGATCCTAAATTTTTCCTTGATGGGCTATCCCAATGCTAACATTACAAAGTAGGTGCAACAATTTCTAGCCCAACGCAACTTCTGTACTTTTTCTTTTGTCTTCTTTGCACAAATAGAGAAAACCCACTTTGCATCTTTGTGATATTGCTTCAAATACCCCAGGGTTGCTACAAGGGTATTTTTCTTTCACTTCCCTATTCCCAATTAAAACAGTCCTATTATCATTAATCTTTCATCACAGAGATTTTTTTTTATATCATATCATGTTTGTATTTCCATACTCCTTGTAAAAAGTTGAATCCCAAACCAGTCCCAATAAAAAGCGTTACAATGTATATGGGAATTGAGTGGTGGTTTCTCTTCTTGCCTCATATTCTGAAGAGAAAATTGTAGTTGTTACCATCATTATATGTGTGTGTGTGTGTGTGTGTTCATTTTTGAGAGAGAGAGAGAGAGAGAGGGAGCATGAGCAAGGGAGGGGCAGAGAGAGAGAGACGGAAACAGAATCTGAAGCAGGCTCCAGGCTCTGAGCTATCAGCACAGAGCCCAACGTGGGGCTTGAACTCACGGACCATGAGATCATGACCTGAGCCAAAGTCAGATGCCTAACCGACTAAGCCACCCAAACACCCTGTTACCATCATTATATTGATATCTGTACCCTTTTCAATTGCTCAAAATTTATCTTCAGCTTGCAATCTGCTAGGACTATCAAAACTGTGGCTTCCTGCTTTTGTCTACCATATTTTACCCAGATTTTGAATGGATTCATAATTTTTTGACCCTAAGGATGTTAATGCATTGATCTTCAGTGATTCTTATCCTTAACCTGATTTGTTTGGAGAGTTCAAAGTTCTTCGAGGTAAGCTCCAGAAGGCTAAATAAATGTAAGTTTTCAAAGTCGGTACGTCTTTCAAAATGTCACTTACAACAAAATGGATTTCTTTCACTCTAATAGGTTAACTACTGGTAGAAAACAGGAGATGGCATGCTGAACGATCTATTTGTGCCCTAATTCTATAACATGTTGCTACTATCAAGTTAGAAATGTAATAATATTTCTGCTACATGCTGTGATTCATCTCTGAGGGACAGCACAGATATCCAGGGCCAGGGACATGTGTCTCTGATTTCAGTACTAAGTCATTTCAAACATAGTCAGCCTCAAGATGTTTTTCAAAGGGTCAGCCAACTGAGGCTTTATTTATCACCTTACCATGTCATTTCCTGTATCCACAAACCGCCTTACTCTCTTTCCTGACGACTTAGAATTGCGTGAGAAATAATGAACTTGAGGTACTTCTTCCTGTTTTCCCCCTTGGTTCAGCTGCTGACATAGATTTTCTTCCAGGCCACAGTTAGCAGATAGATTGGACAGCTTTAGTAGCCAAAACGAATATCATAGGACTTTGATAATGACCACAATTTCAAATTGAAAGATCACTTCTTCATCGGTGTATAAATACCCTACATTTTTCTTGTGTTTTTATTCTTTGGGGAAAACTGGGGATGAGTTGCAACTTGTAAGCCTTTTCTCTTGAACGGCCCTAAATATTAACTTGTGGCTGCTTGCTATTGAACAACCCCAGAGAAATGAGCAAAGATTCATAAACCTTGCTCAAGTTCATGGTTGTTGTCCTTGGGCAAGTCCGTCCTCACAGTAGTTTGAGCGTATACGGCAGCTGCAGGCTTAAAATGAAAGGTGCTTCAGCTTCACCTCTTAGCTCCTGTAATAACCTCAACTAAGCCTGCCTGAGGATGTCCTCCCTTTCTTTGACGGAAATAATAAACTGGGATGAGTTTGCCATAACAGCTCTCATTCCCACCACCATCTTATTTCTAAGAAGTGGAACAACAGCTCTTTATACTGCAGAGAATAAGACATCCCAGAACAGTGGAGTCCAGGCTGTGAGGACGGAATGGGGCTTTCTTCATACAAACAGCCACAAAGGTCATGGAAAGATATCTTGACATGGCGTTGCCATGGCCGCATTATGATGCTACAGGGACACTCCTCTCTTTCAGGAAGTGGTTGATGTGTGCTCTAATGAACACATCAGAAAGCAGAGTCACTGGGTCAAAAGATCATCTGGGACCTTAAAAGTCCCCTGTACCTACCGACCCCTCCACATTGCTGGTTTGGCTGGGAAAAAGATAGTATTAACTTTTTGCCATTTTGTGAGCTTTTCTTACTCATTTCTATACCTACGCTGTCAATTTAGGATTAAAATAGCCCTCAAAGAAAGATACCACTTGCTCTGTGGAGGAGGGGTCAGTTTTTAGTGCGAAATGAGACTTCTTAGGCACATGAATTTCACAAGCCATGCCCTTCTTCGTATGTCTGCCAAGCCTGCTAGGCCTACAAATCTATTTTTGTAGCACTATATCGCACTAATAGCACTATATTTGTAGTGTTATTAAGTGGCGACTGAACCACCAGGATACAGGGGTAAACAGCCACCACTAGGAGCTACATCAGGGCTGAAAGACCTCAGAAAGCAGCCACATCATCCCTGAAGGGCAAGGTCACTAGGCAGAAGTTCCAGTTTGAAAGCTACTGTTGGCTTTTTCCTTATTGGGAAGTCATGCAAGTTTTCAGGTCGATAGAAGCCTGGGCTGATATCTGTTATCTAGAGTCATCAGCTCTGGGCCACAGAAGTGAGCCTTTCAGAGTACTGTCTGAGTACATTTCTTTGTCTGGATTGTCCTATCCTGAGCCAATGCAGGTAAACTGTGGTGTGGAAATAATTTATGCATTCTAGGGACTGATGTGGTAGAATGGATGCTGTCTGAGCCCCGCCCAGATGTTCTTGACCAGGCCGATGCTCCCATTCCCCTGTTGCTGTGTGTTGGCTGTTCGTGGCTCATAGTTGCTTTTTTCTCCAATGAACTACCCTTGGTCCTTATAAGAGCCACCAAACCGAAAAGGTGCCTGAGAGGCTCCTCCCTCCACGTGAAACTCCACTGCCCTGGATGGGGGCTGTCTTCCACAAACAACTGTGAAGTGTCCATCTCTCCTACCTTGTGGTGAGATGCTCTGGAGCTTTCGGTGGGATGGGGGTGAAGCTGGGCTTCAGCTGAAACCACCTCTTTGCTTGGCTTCTTCCCTGCTCTACCCTGCTTCCCTCACTCCCCAACAAGTTCCTCCCAGGGGCACCATCTCAATGTTGTAATCTCCACAAAAATCCCTGTCTCAGCCTCTACTGAAAGGGAACAGAACCCAAGACACAGGCAACATGCTATGCAACATGCTCACATCCTATGGGACAATTATAATAATTGATTTCATGTATATTCTAAAATCTATGCATATATAATTCATCTGGTAAAATGAAGATACATCGTTATAATGTAAACCAGTAATTCCACTCCTAGGTATTTATCACAGAGAAATAAAAACACAGGCCCACAAAAACCCAGGGATGAGAACATTCAAAGCAGATTTATTCAAAAAGACCAAAACCTGGAAGCCCAGATGTCCATCAGTAGAAGAATGACAAAAACAAACTGTGGTGTGTTCCTAAAATGAAAGTCAACTTAGCAACAAAGAAAATGAATTACTGGTGAAGGCGACAATAGAGGCGAATCTCAAAAATACTACGCAGAATGAAAGAAGCCAGACACAAGAAAATATGCACTATATGGTTCTATTTAAATAAACGTCTATAGTAGACAAAACTAATCCAGAGTGATGGAAATCAGATCAGTGATTACTTTGGAGGAGAATGTGCAAGTGACTGGAGAGGAGCAGGATGAAATTTCCAAGGTGATAGAAATGTTTTTCCCACGATTTGCATTCATCAGAACTGATTGAAGACACACATTGAAGATCTGAGCATTTCACTATGTGTAAATTATCCCTCAATTAAAAAAAAAAAGCAGATGTGAGAAATGCACCCTTTTCTGAGTTTTGCTTGTTTTGATCATAAACTTGTGTTGAACAGGGACTGTGGCGAAGGTAGCTGGGAGAGAAACTGAAGTGATTGGTGGCTACCCAGGGTTGCATGGCACCCCAATGCATCTGTTCCATGGAGTGTTCCATTTAGTTTCAATTTACTTCAGGTTGACTTTGGATTAAAAGAGAGAGAAAAAGAGAAAAGGCAGAGGAAAGAAGGATAGAAATATGTTTGATTCTCCAAATTGCTTTTTAAAAATGAATGTAGAGACAGCTGGGTGGCTCAGTTTGTTGAGTGTTTGACTCTTGTTTTTGGCTCAGGTCACGATGATCACAGTTCATGGGATCAGGCTCTGTGTGGGGCTCCACACTGACAGTGCAGAGACTGCTTGGGATTCCCTCTCCCTCTCTCTCTGCCCCTCCTGTTTGTGCACTCTCTCTCTCAAAAATAAACTTAAAAATAATTAAAAAAAAACAAAAAATGAATGTAAATAGGTCATTCTTTAAATTTTTTTAAAATGTTTATTTATTTTTGAGAGAGCGACAGAGCAGGAGCAGAGAAAGAGGGAGACACAGAATCTGAAGCAGGATTCAGGCTCTGAACTGTCAGCACAGAGCCCAACATGGGGCTCGAACCCACAAAGCGCGAGATCATGACCCGAGCTGAAGTCAGATGCTTAATCGACTGAGCCACCCAGGTGCCCCAATATAGGTCATTTTTTTTGATGACACTTTATTTGCAAAGATGCAAAAGGTTTCTTCATTCACTCATTTTTCTCTGTCAAACATCTGTAGCTTACTTATAGCATCGCGGGTACTGAATTAGATGCAAGGAATATAAAGAAAATGAAGTCATTTTATCAGCCTTGAAGAATGGATCGAAGATGTTCACTGTAGCTAATGCGGTCAATAGCATACTGCATGGATCAGGGCAGAACTAAGTACTGGCCTGGGCGCAGCAGAGTTTGAATGGACAGGGATGGAGAAATGCATCTAGGGGTACTAGGACAAGCTTCTGAAAGGAGGTGATGCTTGAAATAAGACGCCCAAGGCTTTAGTAAACTATAGGAGGCTTTAGTAAGGCTTTAGTAAACCCAAGGCTTTAGTAAACTATAGGAGACAGCATGGTCCTTCTAAGGTAGGATGACCATGGATTTAGGCAAACCTCCGTTGAGAGGTTTGCTCCAGCATACTCTGTCACTTTGGGCAGTTGGCTTATCTGTCTTGAGCCTCTACCTCATTATTTCTAATTTGTGATAGTAACACTTGCAGTGTTGCTACAACATCATATCTAGCCATTATTATTATTATTATTATTATCTGGGAAAGGTAACTAAGTCATGATCAGCTATTAACACTGTGCTTCATCAGATTAACAATCCAGTCTAACAGAAGTAAAGATCACTGGGGAACTTTGATCTGGGGGGGGGGCAAAGATCAGATTTCTTTCCTTGCCATTTCCACCTTCTAGAGGCCATCAGCTTTCCTTGGCCCATGGCCTTGTCCTGCATTTTCACAGCGGTGAAGCATCTTCAGATCTCTCCTTATCTCTCATCTCTGATTTCACTGCCATATCTCTTACTTTCTCTCTGGTTTGTCATCACATCACCTCACCCCCTCTCCCTCTGACCCTTCTGCCTCCCTCTTATAGGAAGGTCCTTATAGAACCTTTGTGATAACCCTGAGGACATTCAGATGATCCAAGAAAATCCCTCCACCTTAAGATCCTTGAGTTACTCACCTCTGTAAAGCACCCCCTTGACATGTAAAGCAATACATTCCAGGTTCTGGGGATTGAATGTGGACATCTCTGTGAAGGGGGCATCATTCAGCCCATCACAGAATATATATGAGTTGTCCTGAGACCTTTGTAAAGAATCTGAGTAGCTGAGAGGCAATGGTGGTGGGATTGAGCAGATGAGAGGCTGGTTGGGGCCAGGGAAAGGTCACTGAGAGGGAGTCAGAGCTGAGGGCATGACATCCCTCAGTGACAAGCTCAGATCTGTGCTTCAGGGATCCAGTTCTGCTTAGGGTATGGGATGGCTTGCAAGGGTCTGGAGACTGGTGGTGAGGCCATAACCTTGGAAGTCAGTACAATGGGCCTGGTGAGGTGTGAACGAGAAAGCTCACCAGTTTCTCAGTCTTGTCCAAGATGGATTCCATCTTTAATTACCACAATGAAGGAGGAGATTTAAAGACAAGAATATGAAGAAGAAAAGGAGAGGGGAGGGAGAAGCATGGATTTCTTGTTTTCAGAGTTTTGGCAATTGGTAATCACAAAAGGAAAATAACTTTCATGGGACTTATTTATAATTACTGACTTTGAAATTCCTTTAAATATTGCAACACTGAGGGCATTTTAGACTTGGAAACATAAATATTTTATTAAAGAGCAAACAATTCACCAACTAACCTGATCAGAAGAAGATCCCCTCATTACAAAAACACTGACAACTTATTTGTATACAGGGCATGATCTCCTTGATATGCTCCTGTTTTCTTTATGAATTGAGGGATTAGATGGGTCAAGAAAATCTTAAAGAACAAAACCCTTATTATCAAGCTCTTGAGGTCATTTTATATTCAATAAAATAATTTGAACAGCATTTTTACAAGACACAAGGTAGCTGATGCTTGCTTTTTCTAATAATCAGAAGTCAAACATAAATTTTAAGCATTCTTCTGGCAAACAGTCATTACTTTAAGCACCTCAAACAGTAATGCAGATTGATTTATGAGCTCAACATCACCCCTAGGTAAGATGCTACAGATGTTTCTGAAAACACAGAAAATACCCCCTCCTCTCACTTAAGATTCTACAATCCTCAAAAAGGCTTTGGCATTTTCTTGGAGTTATCCAGCCAAGATGTACAAAGTCTGAGAACGTGACAAATTCTGGATAATGACCATCTAGACTCTATGAAGAGCAAATTCTATTAGGCCAATTAGCATGTTAAAAACTTGACTTGGAAAAGCATCAAGAAGAATCTATACAAAATAGACTCTTATATTCAGAAATTGTAGCAGTATAGGATATATTTTACAAAGTCACATTTGCTAAATTTAAATCTTTCTCTACTGCAGAAAAATTGAAAAAACAATGCAGAAAATAGGCCTAAAATACTTTGATGGCAAAAACACTTATTAAAATTGGTAAACAGGGCAAGATTTTGGTGTCCTGTTAAATGGATACACAAAGTTGCTTAGAGAGTCTGTAGATCTGGTCCTGGATCCAGCATGTATAGATTTATACTGACTTTCTTAATAAAAACAAAGCATTCTCATTAAGCAGCTTAACGGATGATAGCATTTATAAAATTGTCAATATTATCTCAGGTTCCAGGTTCGAAATTTGAGATACTATCAAAAAGTGGAGATGTGATCAAAAGAGAAATGATCAAGTGATAATCTATGATAGAACATATACATCAGCACTGTGAAGGCCCCAAGCAGCAGAAGACTGGGAAAAGCAAATGAATAAAAAAGAAGACCATGATGGTCCTAGTGGCCCACAGCTGACCATGTATTGGGTTGTTATTATTTTTTAAGACTCAATATTTGTATTTTAGGAAGGACATCATCAGACAAAAATTTTTAAGTAATCATTCTCACCAGGGGAATTATGATGACGAATTAAAGATTTAACGTTTTTATGGGGCAAGTGTGGGGATATATTGCTCATTTCCTCCAAGTTTTATAGTGAGATATTAAGGTTGCAACCAAAAATCATAGGGGATTTAACTTTCTTTTATCTTATAATTCAGTGTAAATCTAATTGATGGGAGCATAAAGTTACTCATAGGGCAAAGCACTCTGATAAAATTCAGCTGACCATTCTGGATGGATGGGCTTGTTGGTAATTATTACTATTTTTGTTTCCCAAATTTCTTAAACAATTAAAAAGACACAAAGGATTTTATAATGAATATCTTCTATCTTTAACCAAATTTAAGAAATAAATATCATAAATAGAGTTGAAAAGCCTTGCACAAATCTTCCAAAGCATGTTCCCCTCTCCCCTCCTCTTATCTCTCCTTAATTACCTGTGTACACATATCCTTCATATAAATGTAATACTGTTTGGCATGATATTTAAACTTTATATAATTGGAATTACATTACATGCATCCTATCATAGATTTATCTTTCTCCAAATGACTTATTTCGCTTAGCATAATACACTGTAGTCCCATCCATGTTGTTGCAAATGGAAAGATTTCATTCTTTTAGATTGCCAAGTAAAATTCCAGTGTGTATATATACCACCCATCTTCTTTATCCATTAGTCATTCAATGGGCATTTGGGGCTCTTTCCATAATTTGGCTATGGTTGATAGTGCTGCTATCACCAACATTTTGCACTCAACATTATGATCATATTGATCACTTTGCCACTATTTCATTTTTTTCTTGTAACTTAAAAAAAATAACTTCATTGAGATAAAATTAACATACCATCCAATTCACCCACTGGAAGCACACGACTCAATTGTATTGGTAGTATATTCACAGGACTGTGCAACCATCACCATAATCTAATTTTAGAACGTTTTCATTCCTCCCCCAAAAGTGTCCTGCACCCCTTGGCAACCACTGCTCCTCACCACCAAGCTACATACAACCACTGACCTACTTCTCATCTATATATATTTATGTGTTCTGGGCATTACTATTATATAGGCTTATATGTTATTTGGCCCTCTGTACCTGGCTTCTTTCACTTAACATAATGCTTTTAAGCTTCATGTTGTAGCATGCATCAGTACTTTATTTCTTTTTATGGCTGAATAATATTCCATTGTATGGATATACCACATGTCATTTATGCATTCATCAGTTGGATGGTGTCCACTTTTTGGCTATTATAAATACCGTCGCTATAAACATTCACGTGTAAGTCCTTTGTGTGAACATATTTTCATTTCTCTTGGGTATATACCCAGAAGTGGAATTGCTGAGTCATATGGTAACTCTATGTGAAACATTTTTTAGGAACTCCCAAACTGCTTTCCAAAGTGGCTGCACCATTGTACATTCCTATCAGCGACGGATGAGGGTTTCAATTTTTCCACAATCTTGTCAACATTCACTGTTTTCTGTCTTTTTCTGGTCATCTTAGAGAATGTGAATGCCTCTCATGGTGCTATTTCACTTTTGAATGCTGTAGAGTATTCCATTTTGTTAAAAAATATTCATTTTCCTGGGGTGCCTGGGTGGCTCAGTCGGTTAAGCATCTCACTTGGGCTCAGGAGGTCATGGGTCATGGGTTCAAGCCTTGTGTCAGGCTCTGTGCTGACAGCTCAGAACTTGAAGCCTGCTTCAGTTTCTGTGCTTCCCTTTCTCTGCACACCCCCCCCCCCACTCATGCTGTTTCTGTCTCTATCTCTCTCAAAAATAAATAAACATTAAACAAATTTTAAAAATATTCATTTTCTTATTAATAGATACTGTTTTTTTTTCTTTTTCCTCTCACAAATAATGTGATGTGTATATTTTTACATGGACCTTTTTGTACACATTTAGGAATATATTTAGGATTGGGATTTCTGGTCCGTAAGTATGTGTATCTTCAACTTTATGAAAAATTATGGCAACTATTTTTTTAACGTTTATTCATTTTTGAGACAGACCGAGAGAGAGGGAGGGAGGGAGAGAGGCAGAGACAGAGAGGGACAGAGGATCCAAACCAGGCTCTGAGCTGACAGCAGTGAGCCCGACGTGGGGCTTGAACTCACCAACTGTGAGATCGTGACCTGAGCCGAAGTTGGACGCTCAACTGACTGAGCCACCCAGACGCCCCTATGGCAACTATTTTTTAAGCGAGTGAGTGAAATGAGGTGATTAATACTTTCACAGTAAGATGGATAGCAGAAGTTGGGATGTGCTCAATGAAAATAATTTTGCTTGTCTTGCTAAAGAGGTCTTACTCTTTGCCTATTTCTGCAGATTGCTTTGACTGAAAGCTCACAATGCTTTCAACGGGGGTTTTTGTTTTGCTCTGTTTTATTTTTGTTTTCAATTTCCTTTTATTGCCTCAAATTGAGGCTTTAATAAAACACCATTAAGGGACAAGGCTGTACTTTGCATTGTTCTTTATCCTTCCTTGGATTCGGGAACAGTATTTGCAGAGCATTAAATAGTCTGAAAGTTTTCGGCAGATTGAATGCAATTGGAGTTCTTGGAGCTAAGCCCATGTCTATCCATACAGAATGAGCAGATTATGGCAGGGTGGATATCTTTGTTGAGCTGTCTTAAGAATTGATCTAATCGGCCACTTAAATCATTCCCCCGCAGAGATCGATGTGGCGGTGGCAGAAATGAGCAGATGAACTGTCACAGACCAGGGGAATCTGAATGTAGACTCTTAGGTATTGGAGTATTCCTGAAAGCCAGTGGGCACACTCAGTTTATCTACACTGCATGCTGGGTCTTTCACAGGGCTGGAAAGTCTGTTGTCAGGACCCAGTGTGTTGGGAACTCTGGAGAACTGTGGGGTTATGGGAATCTGCTTTCTTCTTCTAGAAGTGTGAATCATTGCACCTGTAGATTCAACACACGATCTGCTCTGCAAGCCCATTATTACACAGAGGTGATGTCTGTGAATTCGGATTGTCATCTGAAACAAGTTATATGGCTTTTGGTGCTACATCCCTCTCTGTCGGACGTATCTGTATGTGAAATATACAAAAAAAAATCTTGGGGATGGTCCAGCTCATTTTTTTTCCAAAGAAAAGAGCTAGTAATATTGACCTGAGTATATATAAAAGAAAAGACACATTCTACCACGTAATTTTTTTTTAACATTTTTATTTATTTTTGAGAGGCAGAGAGAGTGTGAGCGGGGAAGGCGCAGAGAGAGAGGGAGACACAGAATCTGAAGCAGGCTGCAGGATCTGAGCTGTCAGCACAGAGACGGACGCGGGGCTGGAACTCACGATCTGTGAAATCATGACCTGGGCCGAAGTCGGACGTTTAACCGAATAAGCCACCCAGACGTTCCTCTACCATGTACTTATAATTCCCAACCTTCTTACTAGAAAAATGGACCTGCTTTTTTTTTTTTTAAGTTTATTTATTTATTTTGAGAGAGACAGAGATAGCGCAAATGGGGGAGGAGCAGAGAGAGGGAGAGAGAGAGTATCCCAAGCAGGCTTGGTGTAGTCAGAGCAGAGCAGGGTGTGGAGCTCGAACTCATGAATCACGAGACCATGACCTGAGCCCAAATCAAAAATCAGATGCCTAAACGACTTAACCACCCAGGTGCCCCAGACCTGCATTTTTATTCTAAGATCATGAAGGCAAGTATATTCAGAAGAGATAGTTACCTTTTATTTATTAGGTCACTTAGAAAAACGAAAGCCTCACCGTTCTTGGCTCTGAAGTATGTGCAAGAATACCTATGAGCATCCATGGTTCCGCCAGAGTGAAAATATCAGGAGATAATGGTTTCTTTAGACATAGTACCTCTTTCAAAGAGGAATAGATGGGAAATCAGTTATAGTCTAGCAGCTGAAAATCCAGGATTGAAATCTCAAGCCCTGAGAAGTTACAATATATCATAAGAAAAGGTGAGGAACATGTAACATTTCAATTCTGCGGCTGGGTGGTGGGTGAGAAGTACAGAAACAGGAAAGGAAGGCCTGCCCATCTGACCCTAGGGCCTTATTTCAGTCATCGAATCAAAGGAAAAGCAGTTACGGTAATATTTTTGAGAAGACCAAATATCAAATATGATTATTGTAATATTTTGGGATAAATAATCATGACATTTAAGAATATCTTCCTTCCGGCTGCTGGGTAGGTATGGTCAATCATTTTGGATACTAAGAAACAAAATTACAAAACCATAAAATATTTTTCAAGAGGCAATAAGAGGAAATCAAAATACACACCTGGCCCATTTAAGCCACAGACCATTACTTCCAGAACGCTATTTATCATCCCTTAGAGTAGAGAAGAAAGGCGGTAGACTGGCCTGGCTCAACACTGTGTTATGTGTTCGTTGTCACAATTATACCTTAGCTCTGGCTCTGGGGAAAAGGTACATTTTTTTTTTTTTCCTCACTCCAACCCTTTCTGTGCCGTTTCAGAAAACTAGGAAGCTAGTTCAGTCATTTGATAAATATGTATAGAAGAGCACGTAGGATAGGCCAGATCCTGAGCTGAGTGAGATGTATTCAGATACAGAGCAGGTGGTCCCTATGTCTGAGGGCTTTATAGTCCAGCAAAAAATAAAAAAATAAAATAATAATAATAATAAAATAAAAATTAAAAAAAATTTTTAAAAAGGCAGTAAATGGTAATGAGGGCAGTAAAGTCCTCCAACCGGCTATTATACATGAATGTGACAGGGAGACTGATGAGGGCACCCCCGTCTCCAGCTTGGCTGCTGGATGTGGCTGCAGACAGGACCAGAGCTGAGAGCTGGGTTCCAGGTTCTCAGGGGGATTAAATCCACATGGGCCTGGGCTCTGACGTGTCTGGGCAGTAGGTGGTTGCATTCACTGCCTTAGCAGCTGGTGGTGGGTAAAAGGCATATCATTAGGCCAGTGCGGCTGGAAGCTTCTTGAGGGGCAAAGAAATTTTTACATGAGGTTTGGAGTTGACACATTTGGGTTTGAATCCTGGCCTGTCACTAATCTGTGATCCAGGGAAGTGAATCAAGCTGAGGGTCAATTTTGTCTCCTATCACAATGAGTTAATAAGAAATGTCTCATCTCTTTTATAGAGCATCAAAAAGGATCAAGTTCAATGACATTCTAGTGTTTTTCAAACTGACATATAGACACATGGAATCACTGTGGACTAGCATTTATACTTAACGGTCAGTAAGCTACAACATTTTAAAGAAGAAAATGAGTAGGCTTATTATGGGAGATAACAAGTTTCAAATAAAGTTAAAAAATTTTTTTAATGTTTTTATTTATTTTTGAGAGAGACAGAGTGAGTGAGCGCGAGAGAGAAGCAGGAGAGAGGCAGAGAGAGAGGGAGACACAGAATCTGAAGCAGGCTCCAGGCTCTGAGCTGTCAGCACAGAACCTGATGCAGGGCTCGAACCCATGAACCACAAGATCATGACCTGAGCTGAAGTTGGATTCTTAACCAACTGAGCCACCCAGGCACCCTATAAAAAGTTTTAACATAAAGCAAGAGACTGAAAATATTTTATGCTTGCCTGCCTTTTGGGGCTGTTTCCCCGTGCCCTAGGGATACACATCCAGGGTGTCTGAGAGAAAAAAATTCTGAGAGGTGCTGTCTATGGAGGCACTGAATAAAACGTAGGGCAGTGTCTAAACGGTGGTCTTAATAATTTGTCATCATCATTTATTGGTAGGTCATCCTCACCTCTCAAGAGCTGCACTACAGAAACGTGGCTTTGGAATTTGGTGGCTAAATCTTACCCACGTTTCTTTTTGCATTTACGAGTTCTTAATCTGTTAAAACACACAAGAGTTGAGATCAAATTGAAGGCAGGTTTTACCTAAAGGCAGGGAAAATGTGGGGAATAAGAGGTCAAGATCCCCAGGATCCCACAAATGGGACGGGGCAGGGACTGGGTTCAGAGGACAGGAAACCCCAGGGACTGGGTTAGCAACAAAGTCTTACAGCGAAGAGACCGTTCAGCCAAGCCCTGAAGGAGGCTTCGGGTTTCCACTGGAGGATGATAAGGGCAAACGGAAGGCGGCAAGGGGCTGGGCTGTGAGGAGGGCCAGCCAGTCGTCCGGCTTAGAAATCTGGGTTGAATCCAAGAAGGACAGGAGAGGCAGAAACGTGTCTGTGATCCTGTATATAAAGTCACGGAGACATTACGTGGCAGGAAACGTCATGCATTCTTCAGGCCATCATCACTCACAAGAAAGAGGGGGCTGGACGGAAGTGGAATGGGCAGGACGTACCCAGCTCGCTGAAGGGTGGGGAGGAATCATGAACGTGCTCCCCCCTTTGGACTCCATTTCTTCACTCTGAGTATCAATACGGTGGAGTTGACTGAGTGCGAAGCAAAGCTGGCATATCAGAGAGAGGCTCTTGGCAAACAAGGGCCAGGCAAGTTGCACATAATGATGTGGTACCTCGATGGCACCTGTTTCTAGTCAGAACATCCCGGTTCAATATTTTATCACAGCTTGTCATAAATATTCCATGAAACAAAACTCAGGAAGTAATACTGGATTTGGATAATTTTTCTAGCCTCGGAAGTCGGAGAAGCGATTTTCATTTTCAAAGCATCTAATCCATTTCTTAATTATGCATGAAGATAGATGTGACTGCTATAATATTTAACACTATCAAGTGTAGTGATGGAAGACGCTTGGTTAAACAGTGAGGGAGCAAGGTAAGGGACCGAGTGACAATGGGCAGGAAACCGAGCATGGGTGCGACAAGTGCCAGGGAAAATTGGGGGATTAGCATCAATGCCACATGGCTTTCATTGCAAGGATTGGTTCATTTTTATCATTCCCAGGAACATACCCTGTTTTTATTGGTGGGTGTTTACAGATTGGCCATTGGGGAGATTGTGAAGTAGGCAAATTTTGGTTTTGGTGGTCTACTTCCCTTTCTGTCCTCCCTCAAGCCCCCTATTCTTTGTGATCCCTTATCCTTAAGGTGCTCAGAACACGTAGGGGCCTCAGATGCCTTGTCTCATAGGACAAAATAGGACCAATTTGAGCCTTAATACATTGTCAGCAACCTCAGGCTGAGACTTTGCACAAAGAGGAATAAGAGGTGAAGATCCCCAGGATCCTAAGCCAAGAGACTAGGACTGGAACATCTGGAAAGGTCTGAGCGCACACCCTTCATCACATGAGAGGAAACTGAGGGCCCAGGAAGCGGGCGTCCTGACATCAGTCCCAGCCAGCAAGGCACAAAGCCAGAACCAGAACTCAGCTACCCTACACAGCACATTCCCGGCGTCTCACACTAGGTTCCCTTCAATAAGAGAAAGAAAGTTTTAGATGGGAACCTCTTTGCATTCAGTCATTCTTCATAGCGTGGGGCTGGATCCCACAAACGGTGAGATCATGACCTGAGCCGAAATCAAGAGTCAAATGCTTAACCGGCTGAGCCACCCAGGCGCCCCCTCACGGAAATCATTCCTTAATCACAATTGTGGTAGTGTGGATCATGATGGTGACTCTAATCGGAGGTGAGTAAATGGACCTTCTCCCTGAAACATCCATTCGACAGGAGGGGATTTAACAGCATTCATCAAGGGGGGATTCAATCTTGCAAGCCAATAATATCCCATATCCACTTAACAAGTGAGCTACATGGCTTCCTACTGCCCTGAAAGAATCACTGTGCTTTCAAAAGAGGCCAGTATCCCCAGGAGATCATTCACAACCCTGGCAGGATATTTTCATTTTCGGTTTGTTTTCACAGCTGCTGGTGGAGAGGAGCTCTTTCTTACGGTCTCAGCTACATTTACTAAACAGTGCCCTGATGTACACTTGTCCCACTTCATCTGCCTGTCACTAGGATTCTCGAAACGACGTGAAAAAGTTGAATTCCATCTGACATATTCGAAATCATTGCTGATTTGTTGACATTTCCCCAGTTGTCTGGGTGACAACAGCGAGTCGTCCCAAAGCACGCTTGTCAAAAGATCCCGCTGCGCGAGAGGGGCTGAGCAAGGGTCCCAGGGTGTGGTGCGCTGTGACGGGCCCCAGACTGACCGTGGTGAACGCTGATTCCACAGGACTCAAGCGGACACAGCTCTGTCTCGAAGCAGACACAGGGAAGCGCGTGCATGCACACACCCACTATGCAGTTTCCTAATTGAATCTAACATGTAAGTGCTTTGCCGTTTAAAAGGACCTTGCTATCTTGATAAGAAAAACTAATGAGATGCCCTTTCCAGGGCTGGTCACACAATAGCCCTAGTGACAAGGACCCCTATCAAGAAATAAAGCAGAAGATAAATGAGATTTTTCTAATATCCATTTCACCCATTGTTCACAAGTGTCAGGCAGCACAGATTCTATTTATCATGGGGTGGGAGAGAGGAGACATGCTTTTGTAAAGAAAGTCTAAATTGCAGCATCGTATTTTCGGCCACCTGGTAAACCTCTTCTGTCACCTGGTAGAAAACAAAGCAAGGTTTGGGTTTGCGGGGCGGAGAGCAGAAGGTGTCCATATTTCTGCATTTTTGCCTCAGGGCTGACAATGCGCTAGAAAGGATCATTTGGAAGAGAGGGGAGAAAGAGATTATTTCTGACTGTGGAGTATAGGAGTCTACTATTTATAACCCATTAAATTGTAGCTGTGTCAAATGTTCAAAATGCAAATGGAGACTAAGAAATTGCCACTTAAGACTGATGCACTTTAAAACTTTCAGAAGCTACATTAAGACACAAAGTAAAACACAGAAGTTCAATTCCAGGTCTAGGAGAAGGTTGGGTATGTTTATAGGAACTCCTGGTGTTCTTTTCTCTAGAAGAAGGGACTCCCCAAGGGATCGATATCTATGTTGTTCCATAAGATGCATGATTAATAAAGGAAAGCACTGGACAAAAGAATCGGGTGGAAGCCAAGAAAATATTTAAATCTCTGTGGTCCAACTTTGCAAAAATTTACATTTATAAGAATGACTTAACTGTCAGGAATCTGACCTTGCAAAGGGACCGCTGGAGTGAGATGCCGAAAGCTCACATGTCTTCTCCCAGCCCTGTTCAGCATTACAGGGAAGGTAGCCTTGTGATAGTTAAGACATTTTTTAATATTTTACATTTCAAGAGAACCTACTAATCTGCAGACTCAGAGGGCTGTGGCAGCTCCAATTCTCAGGACTGCTGTTTACTGCAGATGCAGATGAGGAAATGTCCTTGTTCTTTCAGAGGGGGAGCCACTGCCAGGCTGCCCGAGAGGCAATCCACGTGGGGTGACAGCCCTGCCTGGGGCCTGGGGATCTCAACACGCACCCCTCGCTGGCTTCCGGTCTGAGCCCAGAGAAGGCAGGTCAGCGCCTGCACCCAGGCTGTCCATGGACCCATGGGGAAAAAGAACGATTTTGAGCCAATGTTGATTTACTCTTCTGGGTACTTTCACTATTCCTTTTGCTATTTTTAGAGGAAGTCTGCCTTTTTGAAAGAAGCATTTCTTCTGCAAGATTCTTACATATTTTCATATTATTAGTGCCCTCTAACATTGTAGAGATAAGCATGGGGGGAGGGGAACAACACACATGCTATCTTCTAACAGATTTTCTTTTTCAAAAGAGCTAAAGAACAAGCACAAAGGGTTCATTTGCATTTCAATAAACACTTTCTCTCTCGAGTTGTTTCCTCGCTAGAAAGACATCCTCAGTCTGGCTGTGACATCATTATTTAATGCAGGCAAACAAGCAAGATTCTAAGTCTGTTTGGTGGTGTAAATTTTCAGGTAATCTGAGTTTGACTTCAGGACTTTGCTGGAGAAATGATTCATAGGGTAGTACGGTCGATGTGACCTGTCCCAAGTCCCTTTGGCTCCACCACTATGGTGACAAGATCCTGGGCAATAATGGCATGAAGGAGAAAAACTTGCCTCAGATGATACATAGCAAAACCAACAACCTGGGACTCATAAATATCCTTGCCAAGGCAAAAGGAATCTCTTTCTGCTCTTCCGTCTATGTCTAGCCGGCTTCCTGTTGTCTTTTGTTTAATTGCAGGATGGTCTTGGTTGACTACTGAATACATGAATGAATGAACCAACTGTTTACTGACCACCTACTGTCCGGTCTTTACTAGGCACTCGGAATCAGAAAAGCAGTGTCCTTCCTCTCAAGGGGTTTCTGATCTAGTTTGAAAGCTTATTAAAACAAACACATGAAAAATTATGAGAGCAGATAATATAGAATGCCTCAGGAGAACAAGGAGGGGAGACCTGATACAGCCTGAGGGATACCGAGTTGAATTTTGATACTGATTTTAACCCACTTTTTATCCAAAAATGATAATGGGGGTAGGGTTGAAGGATATGGGGGAGCAAACTGAGATGTAGAGAAATCTGTTTAAAATCTCTTTGGCATTTTACCTATGGAAAGAAGGACAAGAGTACTTAGCATGTTTTAGTCGCTGCCAGGTGTAAGCAGGTGCTATGATGTTAACCTCCTAGGAACAACATGACAGAGTACTGTATTACTGCCATTTTACAGATGAGGAAACTGAGACTAAATCACTTGCCTAAGGTCACTCTAGGAAACAGAGTTACTGATTTAAATCCTGGTCTGTCTAGATACAAGTCTATCATTTTTTCCACGACCACATACTGCCTTCTAAGTATAAACCTTATTATTGTTGTTGATGAGCTCAGATTATGGGAAGTTGGTGAAATTGCAAATTCACTCAGAATGTGTAGTAGGGTATGACAATGACTGGTGTATCACAAACTCTCAATAGCATGGTTTGTATTCTATGCAGATAGATTTTTCTTTTTCCCTAAAGAAGGGAAGGTATAGCATACTCATGTAATCCATGTATTGCCAGCCAGAATTTCTTTACTTCTCACAGCCAAGTAGATGGGACTGGGTGGTGGGCAGAGTGTGGAAGAAAACAAAGATGGCTGAGGGGTGTGCCATCCGTCGCCCTAACTGGGCCAATATACTTATGCAATGAATAGCAGAAGTAGATGAAAAATGCAGTCAAAGATTTTGTAATATGCTTAGTTAATTAAATTTATTTTCTTGGGGCTCCTGGGTGGCTCAGTTTGGTTAATCATGACGGCTCAGGTCATGATCTCACTCACATCCCGTGAGTTCGAACCCCGCTTTGGGCTCTGTGCTGAAGGCTCTGAGCCTGGAGCCGGCTTCCGATTCTGTGTCTCTCTCTTTCTCTCTGCCCCTCCCCAGCACATGCTTGCTCTCTCTCTCTCTCTCTCAAAAATAAATAAAAATTAAGAATTTAAAAAATTTCTTTTCTTAATGCCTTTGTTTCTCTCATATTTATTTTATTTTTTTAAGTTTATTTATATTTTGAAAGAGAGCATGCATGTGAGCATGCATGAGTGGGGGAGGGACGGAGAGAGAGGGAGACAGAGAATTCCCAGCAGGCTCTTGCTGTCAGCACAGAGCCTGATGTGGGGCTCAATCCCTCGCACCATGAGATAATGACCTGAGGGGAAATTAAGAGTCTGATGCTCAACTGACTGAACCACCCACATTTAGAAAATAACATAAGGATGAATGATAGCAAGATGCATTAATGTATCTACCAAATTTCGTTTTAATATCCATTCATTCATTTGTTCAGCAAATGTTTATTGAATGCCTATTATATGTTAGTCTTAGAAATTCAGAGATACAAGAAATGATCCTTGTCCTCAAGGAACTCACAAAATTACTAAGACCGCCTTGTAAACAAGCCATCATAGAATCATGCAATCCCTACCACGATTCAGGAAGATAGGGATTTCTACGGAGGTGTGGAGGAGAGACCCAAAACTTTCATGGCTGTTGGTGGAGGGGAAAGTGAAGACTGAAGAAGACTTATACAGGGGCATGACAACTGGGGAAATCCTGATGCATGAGTAAGAGATTTGGGTACCAAAGGGGGTAGGACTTGGGAAAAGGTGTTCCAGTCAAAGAGAACAAACAGTGGAGCTAAAGGCACATAGGTGACAAAGACAATGATACCTTCAGAGAATTACAAAAGTGACTGAAGCCAAGTATTTACTCAACACCTACCATGGTCAAAATCCTGTTAAGGCACAAAGATTCAAAGATATGATAAAATTTTCATTCTCAGCATGTTTAATATCTCAGCGGAAAGACAGAGATATACATAACGGCATAAATAAAATAAATAAACGCGTGATAAAAAATAGTATTAAAAAGGAGGTGGGAGCAGCATGCTGGAAATACAGGAGAAGCAGTGATTAGTTAAGGGATCGGGAAACGCTTTTTGGAGATGACATTTGAAATGGGGCTTGAACGATGAACAAGCTTTTAACGGATGGTATTAGAAGAAGGCATTCCAAGAAGAGCACACACAGAGATAGGAAGGTGTGACCCATTCCAGGAATGGAAGCTATTTCTGTGGACTGGAGGCCGGCACATGCAGCAGGGGTGGTGACAGATGAGCCTGGTCATGTCGACTCCATCCACTCCCACAGTCTTACTTTCACTGACTGTCCCTAGAGAATCTCGTTAGCTTGGTCTAGACAACAGGGAAGTCCTCATATTTCAAAGCTGACCCTTGGAATAATCAGTTGCCAAACTAAAATAGATTTACTTTTAAATTTGGTAATTATTTGCCCCAGTGAGAAACTATACTAAGCAAAAAACATTATCAAATGTTTACTGGAGACCATCTACAGCCCTTTCATTATTGCAATAATGTTTTTGAAGGAATACACACACACACACACACACACACACACACACACACACATATGTATCAGGGCTGTTAAAATCTACTCACCCCAAACTCTTGTAAAATATTGTTTGAACAAAGCTCAAGTGTAAATGGTAAAAATAAAGAGTGAACTTATCATTTGCATCAATGCTTTGTGAAAATAATTATTTCCTCTAACACTTATAAAACTCCCTAAATGTCTTTCATTTTATGTTTAATTTCCTAAAAGATAGGGATATTTTCAAAAAGGCACAAGTCCTGTAAATTGCGACCACTATTTCAATATCCACAGAGGGAAATCTCAAGAGGTATGGTACAAGTTTGTGGTATAGTCCAGTTTGGAAAACATTCTTTCGTCATAATCAAGAGTACTGTGTGCCACAAGCTGACAATAATATTAGCTATTGAGGGTGCTTGTTGGGATGAGCACTGGGTGTGTTATATAAGCGATGAATCATGGGAATCTACCAAGATTCCAAGAGCACACTGTATACACTGTATGTGAGCTAACTTGGCAATAAATAATATTATTAAAAAAACAAAACAAAACAAAACCCAAAAACCAACCAACCAACCAAAAACAAAACCATTCAGGACACTTAGGATATCCAATCATTTAGAAAGAATTTCACAATGTCCAGGCTAACCACACAATCCAGAACAACTGCACATTTATCTAGGCTATGTCTTTGTTTTCTCATGATCATAAAGCCAAAGTCTGCTATTAAAAACTCTCTTTTGAATTTTTTTTCAAGAGTAAAACCAAGAACCAAATAGAATCTTTCCATCCACACATGAACCAACACTTCATGGCCTTGAAGAGAGTTCTACACTTGAAGAGAAAATTGAATCCAGAAAGTGTAGGGAATTTTGTCCTTTGCCAGTAGGTCTTGCCCTGCTCTGAGGCAGATGCTATCAGTAGGCACCTCTTCTAATCATATACTTCTAACAGCAACTTCTTTAGCGATCACCTACTTCCAGAACCTTCTGGGTCCTAATAGCAATGGATGCCCTCCAAAATAGTTAAATGCAGTGGGGATTTGTCTCTAGATGGGCATTTCTCTAAAACATTTCTTTTCTTTTAATGTCTCAAGCAGAGAATATGGAACTAATCTTATTCATGATATTCACGACCTTCCAGTAGATATTGCACAAATTATTGCACAGTTCCAAGCCGTTATTATAACACAATATGACCATTTACCCCTCACTCATAAATGGATGAATGGATGGATGAGAGAGTGAATAAATGTGTTCACATAGGAATTCATTAATGAATGAAGCCTTCAATGGTAAGATTAACTATAGGCTTGGCATAGAGGATACTTGTAACACAACTTCAGACATAGAAACCAAGAGGATCCATGCATTTCTATAAGCCTGGGCCCTTCAGTAATCGAGCACCCATGATGCTCCTCTGGTGGCATTAACTTATATAAATGGAAGAAAACAGTATGGTGGGTGTTTTGTTCTATAGCCCAGGAAGATGCTGGCAACATTTTAAAAATAATATTCCACATACTCTACTCTGTCCATGTCAGTGCCCTTAATTAAACTGAATATTTCTCTAGATTCTGTTTTTGATGAACTATTCATAAACTGAAGCCAAGGCGAGATCACACATAATAACCTTATGATTTTTCTTTTCTTTTTCAAAAGAAGTATAATTTCTAACTATTATTGAACTTAGTAAATATGATGCTTGTTTTTAGGACCTAAGGAATTCTATTTAGCCCTTTCTCAAGGTATGGAATTTAGTGTAGTTGCAACAGACGGGCTTCTGGTGCAAAGGACCAGAACAGTCCACAGTGTTCTATTCAGGTTGATTCGAGCAGAGGAGAGATCCCACGACAAGTCTCACTCATTTGAGACTGAGTGACAAATTGGAAGACTTAATCAGAATCTTCAGATAACTATTGTGATCGCATGCCCACTAAGGAAGAGCACAGGTTTCCAGTCATATTTGCTGGGTATTTCCCACGTTGAAGGACGGAAGTGACGGCGTATCAGAGTCCTGAAAGCCTTGTGTCCTCCGACTTTTGAGTGATGGCTACCAAGCTCTTCTCTGACTACCTGTTGCAAGAGCCAGTGCTGAGCTGGGATGTTTCTCCCCATGCTCTGAGGAAAACAAAAGCTCAAAGGCAATGCCTGCAGGATGTATTGTTTCTGTAGTAGTCAGGGAGGGAGTACACTGCTGTGGAAATTACACCGGCCTGTGATCTAGCAAGACCAGGTGGGGGTCCCAGTCCCAATCTTCAGTGGATCAAGCATTTATCTATAGCTGAATGTCCCTGCCTGGGATTCTGGGATAATGCAGCACGTTTCGGGGGGGCACAGTGAATTCTCAAGGTATGCATACTGTAATTCAACATTTCTAGCTTTCCCTTATTAACTCACCAGAGATGGACCATTCATGTGGAGAAAAGTGGATTGAGGTGGGCCAGGATACTGGGTTGCAATGTAAATGCAGTTGCCTAAAAGCTGTGTGTGTATCAGACTTCTCTGAGTCCTGGTTCCCTCACTTACACAATTATCATATCTAACATACTTTCCACCCGGAAAATCTTTTAACTTGTAGATATTGTTGATGTGCTTCATCTCAATCTCTTCCCTAGAAAGAGTTTCATTTTATTTTTGTTTTAAGTTTACTTATTTTGAGAGAGAGAGAGAGAGCATGAGCAGGGGAGGGGCAGAGAGAGAGGGAGAGAGGGAATCCCAAGTAGGCTCCACGCAGAGCCCTACATGGGCCTTGATCTAATGAACTGCGAGATCATGACCTGAGCTGAAATCAAGAGTCAGACGCTCAACTGACTGAGCCACCCAGGTGCTCCAAAAGAGTTACATTGTGAAACATATCCTAATATGAAAATAACACTTATTCCTCTTTATCTTAATAATTTCATTGCTACATGTGCAAATGTCTCACAAGTCTGGGTTTCCAGAATTTGGTGAACCAAACCCTGTCATAATCTTGTTCACAGATTATCTTTAGAGGGAAGGTCTTTTTTTTTTTTAATTGTTTTTAATGTTTATTTATTCTTGAGACAGAGACAGAGCATGAACAGGGGAGGGGCAGATAGAGAGAGGGAGACACAGAATCCAAAACAGGCTCCAGGCCCTGAGCTGTCAGCACAAAGCCCAACGCGGGGCTCGAACCCACGAACTGTGAGATCATGACCTGAGCCGAAGTCAGATGCCCAACCGACTGAGCTACCCAGGCACCCCAGGGAAGGTCTTTTTGACAATAGACATACTTAAATCATTAATTTCATGATGTCAGGGTAAAGGATCTCAAGCAATGGAGATTTCCATTTTCTTAGAAATTGGTAAGAAACTGGCTACAGGAACCCTATCTAATGGGTTATTGCTAGCAGGTGTGAATATGACTTCCATGTTTGTCCTTGCTGATGGTAGGGGAGATTGAGGGTACCATATTTCCACAGCATATTTTTTCCACTTAAATTGCCCAATGCAGTAAACACACAATTATTGTGATGCAGCTCACTGACTTCCTCTGAAATGATATACTCTGCTCTAGCATGGGGCTATTAACATAATAGAAATGTGAATCTGATTTTAGTGCTGAACTCAAGGCTACTTTAAAATGTAGAAAGAAAAATGTTAATATATTCAGCAGAAGGTGTTTTAAATAAATATCTGTCATATATAGTTAAACTTGTGCTTCCCTGGTGTTAATTATGGCACAATCAGAAGAGAATAGAGAAGAAGGTATTTATTGCAGGTTGAAAAGCCAAATATTAGCTCTGTTACAAAGTAAGTCAAGTGAAGTAGCAATTATATATTGTTTTGATCATGCAGGGAATTCTTTAAAACACATATTTTCTTGTGTATATGTTATTGATCAGAAGGGAATAATACAAATAAAACTTTGACTAACTGGCCATTACGATGGTATTTTGAAAGCGTTACAAATCCATTCCTTTAAGTTCTTTGCTATATTTCTTAGGTGAAAAACATCCCTACTCAAGAATCTCTTCTTCAGGATATTTGTCATGTATATTTTTGTTTCAATGGACCCAAATGGGTCCAAGGAAGAAGGAAAAAAATGCAAATAAACAATAGGCATTCTTAAAACATTGTTGTCAAATTATATTATCATCGTCACCACTAAGAAGGAAGGATCTGGAGGTCACATGGATGGTATCTGTTTACCAACTGTATAGAATTTGAAGAAAATAATGCCTAAAAATCTTTTCATAGGCATGTAGAATCTCTCCTATGCTGACGTTTTTTATTTTGCTCATTATTTAGAGACAACTTGGACATGTTTATTTTTCATGTCATGGCTTTTGAGGACAGCAGATGGAGAGGTGAAGCTCTATGTATGTGTACACATACATTCATTCCCCTTCCACACATACATCTTAAAAACCAAGATTTTAGGGGCGCCTGGGTGGCGCAGTCGGTTAAGTGTCTGACTTCATCCAGGTCACGATCTCACGGTCCGTGAGTTCGAGCCCCGCGTCAGGCTCTGGGCTGATGGCTCGGAGCCTGGAGCCTGTTTCCGATTCTGTGTCTCCCTCTCTCTCTCTGCCCCTCCCCCGTTCATGCTCTGTCTCCCTCTGTCCCAAAAATAAATAAAAACGTTGAAAAAAAAAGAAAGAAAAAAAATTAAAAAAAAAAAAACCACCAAGATTTTATATAATACACAGTGCTTAACGGAAGAAAGTCTGTCTCCTCCCCTTAGGTGTACAGAGTTAATCTAGAAAGGGATAAAACATGGAAGAAAAATTCAAAGAGATAAACTCTGCAGTGGGGTAAGATTAGAATGTGCGGTGGCCCCCTGGAAGAAACATTGATAAACGGTACTTGGGATCTTTCACAGAGGAAGGCCGACGAGCTTGGAATCATGCCCCAGATATGTTTGAGAACTGGATTTTTTTTTTAAATTTATTTTTGAAGGAGAGAGAGAGACAGAGCATGAGTGGGGGGAGGAGCAGAGAGAGAGAGGGAGACACAGAATCCGAAGCAGGCTCCAGGCTCTGAGCTGTCAGCACAGAGCCAGATGTGGGGCTCAAACTCAGGAACTGTGAGATCATGACCTGAGCCGAAGTCCAACTGAGCTCAACTGACTGAGCCACCCAAGCACCCCAAGAACTGGATTTTAATAAGGATTCCTCTGAACAAGATCTGAAATGATTTTTTGAATCATTCACAAGTAAATTATTTCTACTTGCAGGATGATAAATAAATGGAGTCAGTTCTGGTGGGGGGGTGACAGGACAGTTTGCTAAGTTGGTCAAACAAATTAGGGAGAAGGCACATTAGACTGTATCTGAATGATCTCTGCCTTCAGAAATGCAGCGGGATTGCTCCCTCTGGTCCCTTGGATTTGAGTGCAGCGTGTCACTTGCTTTGAACAATGAAATGTAAGCACAGAGATGCATGTGCCTACTGGTTTAACTGCTGATACCTAGCTCTTTGTTCATTGCTTCTGCTGCATGGGTTCCACAGAAGCATGTGCTAATAACAAGAAGGCGTTGTAAGGGTCAGGCTGCCTGGAACACCCAGTCAACACACGGATGATCGCCGTCCTGGAGAATCACCCGGAGCCACAGCGGACATTGGTTGAGCAAGAAATGTGCTTTTGTTGTGCTGAATAAGAATCTGAAGGTGTTTACAATTGCAGTCTAACCAAGCTTATCCCAATAGAGGCTAAAAACCAAACTAAGAAGGAATATTTGCAGTTGGCATGTTATTTACTTGGAAAACACAGGGAATCAGTTGACAAACTATTATAAGCACTATGTTAATTCAGTAAGTGTCTGGTAAAAAATTAATATACAGAACAAAAAGCCTTCATATATACAACCAACACTAAAAACAAAAGTATGGTAAAGGAAAAATCTCTCTTTATAATCACAGCCCCAAATTGAGAAGATACTTAGGAATAAAAGTAATAAGCCATGTATATAGTATATATAAAGGAAAATCTGAAGCATTACTAAAGAACTCAAAAGAAAACTTGAAGGAATACAAAAACATATCAAGTTCTTGGCTAGGAAGACACGACATCATAAAGATTTAAGAATCTCTGTGGGTTAATTGGTAAATCTCATTTTGATCTAATTGAAATATCAAGATAAGCTTATTTCAGAGTACCTATGGTAACATAAAAAACGAAAAATCCAGGGAAATTTGAGGAAAGCAGAGAAAGGGAGAGTAGGCTGACCTTAGGACTTACTAAAACATAGTATAAAGATATAATAATTAAAAACTGGTAATTCTGGTAGCTGAATAGGCAGAGTGTTGGAACAGAGTTTAGAAATTTAGAAATAAGCCCAAATACACACAAGCATTTAATATATGGCAAAAAAATGGTATTTTAAATCAGTGGGAAAAGATGTAATACTCATTGAATAACAAATGGATAGGTATCATGAAAATATCATATCTCTACCTCACTACTTACACAAATATACATAGTAGAGAAGTCAAATCATTGAAGGCTAAAAAAACTAAAATCACTAAGATAGTAGAAAAACCAATAATTTCAGAGTAGGAAAGTTCCTTCTAACGTGACACAAAGCCCAGAAGATCTAAAAGCTAGAAATGAAAAATCTAGTTACGTAAACATCAAAACATTTTCTATGTGACCAAAAAAAAAAAAAAAATCAAATACAAAGGTAAATGAGAAACTATAAAGACATTTGCAACTCATACGACTATAAAAAACCTTGCAACTTATAGACGGTTCTTAATATAAAAAAGATAGAAATTAATATAAACAACAACAATCCAGTAGAAAGATGGGCAGTGGATATGAAACAAAGCACAGACAAGGGAATAGAAACATACAAAAAAGATACTAGGCCAGAGAAAAGTAAGCAAACACTTCCCTGAGAGATTGTCATCACAGATGAGCAAAGAGCAAAGCAGCCTACGGACAGGGTGGACAAAGATGTAGGGAAATAGGAACTTATGTGCATTTCTGGGGGTGTAACTGATAAAACCTCTATAGGAGGAATTTGGCCATGTCTATTGACCTTAAAAAGAAATCCCCCATAGTCTTTGAACTATTATTTTAATTTAAGTATGTCTTATAGATAGACTCATGCAAGTGTGAACTGAGTAAGGCCCAAGTATAGGCCCCCAAATAGCTTCTGTAATAATGAATAATAATAATGATAATAATAAAGATTGAAGAATGATTTCAAGCTCATAAAAAGAGCACTAGTTTAAAGAAAAGCATGGTACATCCATACACTGGGATACTACACAGCCTTTATAAAGAATGAGGCTTCTTTACTTGACTACAGAGTGAGCTACAAGCTATATGGTGAAGTGCAAAATGCAGCCCTCAGGTGCAGAACCTGATATTGGCATATGTTTGTACCTTTGTGTGTGCAGAGCACAATCCTGGAAAAAGATCCCAGAGTCCTGGCAGCCACACTTGCCTCTCGGGACAGGAAATGTTGGTTGGTTCAGACGTGGGAAGAAGGCTTTCCTTTCTGGAAATTCTTTCTATGAATTTCGTGCTATACGTCTTCCTTATGTACTAAAACAATGCAAGTAACTTTTATTTTTTTTAATTTTTTTTTCAACGTTTATTTTTTATTTATTTTTTGGGACAGAGAGAGACAGAGCATGAATGGGGGAGGGTCAGAGAGAGAGGGAGACACAGAATCGGAAACAGGCTCCAGGCTCTGAGCCATCAGCCCAGAGCCTGACGCGGGGCTCGAACTCCCGGACCGCGAGATCGCGACCTGGCTGAAGTCGGACGCTTAACCGACTGCGCCACCCAGGCGCCCCTGCAAGTAACTTTTAAAAGGAAGATTAGCAAACACAACTAGACAAAAAGGAGGTTTAGAGATTTTATGGAGAGTGCAGATTTATGACGGATTAGCAATTCTAACAGAAGTGCAAAAGAGAGATCGCACTTGAGGGCTGACTGTTCACCGTGATCTATCTAACTGCCAGCTGGCCCAGTCTGCTCTCTATTCACCTTTCCTAGAAGATCTAGATTGTCTACTCTTCCATATAGTAAAAGCTAATACCTTTTTTTCTTTTTAATTTTTAGAGGGAAACTGAAAATGGAGTTGTGCCTACAGAATACACAACATGAGGCTTCTAGAACTACCTGTGAACATCACAGAAATTACTGGGTGAGCCAGGTGATTACTTACAAGGTTAGACCACGAATATAAAACCCCATTTCATCCCTCGCTGCACCCCGTCCTTTGTGCTCATGTCCCTGAGAAAGAAGAACACACCATCTGCCTTGCTCCTGGTGTGGAAGGTATGGACCAGATTCATGTCTTGAAATAAACTCAAAAACATAATTTCTCCACTTTGCTTTTAGTTATGAGAATATAGCCTAAAACATGTTGGCATCTGAAAATAAAGCAGAAGGGGAGAGCCAGAATGAGGATGGGGTTGGTATGTGGGAACAGAGGGAACTAACAGTCGGGAACACCTGCTATATGGTGGGTACAGTGTTAAGTAGTTCACGTGGATATTTCACGTATTCCTCACGATGCTGAGAAGTATGTATCATCAATATCACTTTATGCATGAAGAGAAGTGAGCCTTGCAGCTGGTAAGAGGAGAACCAGGTCCCCAGCCCCAGGGCACCAGCCACTGTTTGGTATCTTTGTTCACTACTTTCCCCGTTCCTTAGCTCGCATTTCATAGAATACCCTCCTTCCTTTGTGAGTAGAATTTCACCTGCGCTAGGGAAAATTCTGACGCTAAAAACTTGTAAGAAGACAAGCTGAAAGTCAAATGTGGAGGCTCTTCCAAAAAGAAAAAAGCATGGCGATTCACCAAAATCTCAACTCATTCACATTCTAGGAACTTACAGCTTCCCTCATCTTCTCAAATAAAGTAAGATCTTACATTTATTAGGTTTTAGCAAGTTAAGTCATCTTATTGTCAAGTTTTAAGTCATTTCTCAATGGAACAGTTAGTGCTGGGATGACTATGCTTTACCCCTGCTTTGAGACAGCTTCTGGAATCTTCTAAAGCTAACATTCCTCGGACTGGCATGCCCTGTAGAGACAAATGTGAAGTATATTTCTGGGTTGGAGCTGGTAGGTTAGTCCTGAGCCCTTCTGTACACACAGAAATTACCATTTCCATATAATGTCCATGCTTTTGAACTAGATGTCTCTTTATCCCTGGTCTAGTTTGTTCAAGCTCACCACCAGCTTGGCTTTGTTTCTAATGAGGAAAGGTAACTTTGTTACTCCAAAGACTTCTATTTAGAAACAAAGTTCCAAATGTCAGGCTGAATCTGGAAGTGATTACTCATAGGAATAAAACATGGTAAGTACATATTTGAATGGATGCTCACAGCTGTGTTTTTTATTAGAGAAATTCAGCGAGAAGAGTTTTAACGCAGTGTTATACTTGAGAATCTTAAGGTGTATAACGTTGGCAATTCCAAATTAGTGCTCCCCTGGCAACTGTCACTCTGTGACATCACATTTTATGTAATGAGGCATAAAAATGTATACTTTTGCACTCTACAGCAAATTCATGTGCAGGGGGAATTAGAGTTAAGGGGGGGGTGGGAGCTACCTCTGAAATCTTAGTTATAATGTTTAATCTCTTCAGTTTCTTTGTTTGCAGCTATATTTTTGCAGTTCTTAAAATTTAGTGATCCTAACACATTGCATATGTTTTAAGTGTTACAGAGAAAATACTCAATTCCTTTTCCTATTCCATTTATCTGACTCTCGTTAATTTCCCTTCCAATCCATAAGATTTTCTGGAACCATTAACAGGTTCTATGTTTACGCTTGTCCAAATCTCACTCATTTTATGAGCTGTTGGTTTAATGGCTACAAAATGTTTTATAGCATCTAGTGACAATCTCTACCGAGTGGATCTAGTTTCAACTAGTCGTCAGAGTCCTGATTTTGGCTTCTGTCATTCTCACAGCTAGGGGAACAGTCACTATTGAATACAGATCTGAGTGGCCTTCAATCCAAATGGTGGGTGTAGGGATTTTCCCTCTCCCCAGATGAGACAAACTCCTTGCCTAATATTTAGCACAACCCCTGCTGAGCCAAAGGAACAACTGGTGTGAACTGAGGACCGTGGGGTGGTCTTTACAATCACTAACTTTGAGATTCAGAAGGGAACTTTGTGCTTGTGAATGCCCTTACATTCAAAATGTGAATTGAACAAGCATGAATTCCTCAGTCCTCTCCCCCAGACGGAGCCACACAGATGGGCTGATTAAAATCATAGGTCTGTGTTAAAGGAAAATTATTGCGTTAGAGGAAGCATTTGGGAAAGTGGGCGATGGGTTGGGGAAGAAAAAAAAAACAAACAAAAGCAGATGGAGTGTCTTGCTTGGCAAGATATTATTCCATTATTCTTTTATGATCTAACTTCTGAAATGGGAGAACGTAGCATAATCGTAGACACAGATTTGTCCGTAATAAAACATCAGGTAAAACTCCTCCAGGGCCAAAGCAACTAATAGGCTATTGTTTAACGGTTTTGCAAAAGCTCGATTCTTTTTGTCTTCTTTTGTACTTTGCGATGGCTTGCTTACGTAAGGAACTACTGCACAGCCATGAGATCATGTGCAATGTGTCCAGACCCCTAAAACAAATACCTCCAATTAGTACTTTGAAATGGAGTACACTGGCCTCTCCAATATTCTCACTAGAAAACATTTCCCTGGAAGTGTTCTGCGATCTTTAAGCACACTGGTTCTTTTGTTGGAGAGATTGTTATTCCCCAAGTATCTTGGTTTATGTAATCCATAAAGAATGTAGCTCAAGGAGCAATGATTTTGAAGTTTATGTTGCAGAAAGGATGATAGTTAGGAATTTGTCTAAGATGATGTAAAGAGACCTTTAATTAAGCTTAAGGAAATCAAATTTTTTAAAAAGGAGGTTAAAAACAGTTTGCAGATTTTCTAGGGAATATAAGGGCCCTCACATTAAAAAGCGAATGCACTCACTAGTCTAACGAGGTATGAATTGGATTCCAGGTGGAGGAATGCCTTTTGTGGGCACGTTTTTCTTCTAAAACGATAGGGGAAAATTATTGACTTCTGGCTACTTTCAGAGATTAGGAAAATGAACCAGGGTAAGAGAACAAGGAAGATCGGCATCGAGGAATATTTGGGGCAAAGATCTAAGGTCAGGGTGCTGAAGAAATTTGGGGCAATTATCCACCAGGGTCCAATACCTGAGGCATTCACTGTTAAACAAGCCCCAGGGGGAGTGGAACATCTGTGTTCACATGTGCCCACACAGCCTATTAATACCATTGGATTAAAAATGGGGGGTCCTCTCTGCACCTTATTTAAAAGGTGATTCTCTTATTTATGTCATCATCGTTTTCTGGGCATCTTCTCTGTAATCACGAGTGTATGGGAAGTCTGTCCGGTAAAAGAGGAAAATTTCAGGCTATAGGTATCTATGAGGTTTCAGACTATAGATGTCTGCCACTTTTAGCGCAGTGACTTGGGCAAGCTCCTTCATGTCTCTGAGACTTGATTGATACATCTCCAAAATGGAGAGTACGCTTCCCACTCATCCGTTTTTCGGAAGCACTGGTGAAATGTACACAGAGCAAGGATCTAGCAGAGTGGGTGGCATAAGGTAGCATCTCCATAAATGAGATTCTTTCCCTCCCTTCCTTCTGTTTCCTTTTCTGGAATGGCAGCAGCTTAGAGTACATGACAATAAAATAGCTGTCTCCATCAACACAAGGATTCTGATGAAAGTTTTGACTGTGCCGTGAGGCATTTACTGTTTTTAAGAGGGTTAGAGAAGAATTAGGTCCCAAATAATATATGAAAAACTAGGAATATAGTGATGAAGACATTACATGCATGTGGTTCTACTGTTCTGGGGCTTACGTTCTGGGAGACGGTGAAAAGAAATCCCATTTTATGCGGTTATGTAGAAAGTTTCCTTCGAAGGGTAGAAGCTGAAGTGTTCTGAGACGGGGGAGAGTGTGGGTCTGCTGGGTTCAGGGTGGGACGTGAGCAGCATCAGACACATTCCTCTCCTTCAGCTACATGGTGCCCTTGAGCGGGCCACCCCAGGCGCCACCTTCCTCTGAGATCTCTGATGGCCTGGAGTCAGGTGGCTCACCTGCTAATAGAGTTTTGAAATATACAAAGTGCTAGCAAGAGACTGGAACTTTGGTCAACCTCACCTATCTGCACGCCTGTGCCCTGGGGAGCCCTGCCCTCCTGCATGTGGGTTTTCCTCTCAGAGGTACACTCCCTGCAGGGGTGAGGGCTCCAGGAGGAGTTTTGAGACCACTTGTACATCTCACAACAGCCCACAAGCAGACAGGACTGTCAGTAACATTGGAATATAACTACTTTAATTCTAATCATTCCTAAAGACCCCGCCCCCATCTACACTTCCCTCCGAAGGTACATGCACTTACTCCGAGGTTTTATGGGAAAGTGTGAGACCCTGAGATGTGAAGTCTTACAGACCTAACTCGTTGGAAATCTTGCTATGAAAGCAAGTTTTTCCTCCTCTGTTCAGTGAATCAAATGAGGCTCTTTTAGGGGCTGTGGAGGCCCCACATATGTCTTTAGTGGATGGTTCTGGGACTTGGATTTCTCTGCCAAATTCTTTTTTAGCCTCAATAGCCACTCAGCTGTGGCTTCTTAAATGCCGGAGACCTAGAGTTTGGGATCAGAGAAACCCTCGTGAAGACTTCACAAAGTTCCATCTAGGGTTTAGGGAATGCTAAAAAAAAAATTTTTTTTTAATTAAAAAAGTACATAAAACCCTCTGTGCCCTGTAACATTTGGTATGACATTGGTACATCAGTGCTGTTGACAGAGAAAAACACTCAACATCTTAATATTCAACTGTAAAGAGGTGATTAAGGACAGATTTTTCAGGATTTGAGGACTCTAAAATTAATATACAAGAGACAGCACATTTTAATAAGCTGTCAATGAAGTACACCAAATAGAAAATATACTGCTGCCTGCTATCAGAGCTAGCCAGCCGAAGAATTATTCTGCTTCAACTCAACAATATAGGAACCCTTAAAAGCATCAAATATTAAGTTCTAAAATAAGAAAAAAAAAGTGGAAAGCATAAAAATGTATAGCAAAAAGACAAGACCCTAGAGGGAAATCCAAGAAAATCTGTTTATTTGTGATCTTTTCTCCCCCCCTCATTCCCTTACGAAAGCTTTGTCAGTAGTTGATGGGTCTCACATGCATGAAGCTGTTAATCACATTTAGGAAATTTACACGCTGTTAACTGCATATGAAACTCACTTAAGTCGGGCAGATTTACTACCCTAGATCAGTCTTATTTCATTTACCCTACTCCTACTGCTAATACAGATTCATTGTTAACATGAATATGTGAGTCTCGACTTGACAATCACCCTTTCTTTTCGTGTGACTGAGGGCCCCCGATGCAATTCCTGAGCTGTCTGGAGAAAGTGTGATTCGGAACCTCCAATACAGGAGTAGACTGTAGATCAATAAAGCAACTACCACACTTCACAATTGGGTGCAGGCACAAAAGAATACCAGCTTAACGAAAGTAAACTCAAGGTGAGAAAAAGTCGACATTAGCTTTTTGTTTTGGCTCAAGTTGGGAGCAAATGCCAAAATGTTCTTCTCTTTCCAGGAGAAAGCGGGGCCCCAGTGGCAGGTGAGGCGGATGTTAACCACGCTGTTCTAAAGCTTGAAACTTGTTGGCGGACAACTTGGTATTTTCAGAGACAAAAAAAATCACATGAAGTAGATGCAGTGGCTACAGCTTTCAAATACATGAACAAAGCAAATGAGGAAAACCAGGCTGGCTCTGAAACCTGGATACCGAGGTCCACCCTGTCCCTTTGGGGCTCAGAATGATGCTGTGTGTGACTCGTACCTTTAGCCTTTCTTCAGTAAAGAGCTGGTAAGAAGTCCAAGTGGAGTGCTCCGTCTAAGGACGGAAGGGACGGATACAGAGAAGAAAGGGGAGCTCTAGGAAGCTGGTTCCACACAAGGACACTTTCTAAAGCTCAAGTTACAAATGATCAAGTAAGGAGTTTTCACTTTGGCCCTGAGGCTATTTCATTATGGGGAAAACCGTGCTTTTCAGAGCTTCAAGATGTGAAGTTGTGAAACTTGACTACGTTCCCAGCTGATTCAGCAAAAGCACGATGCTCTTTGTTCTATGAAAATACAGGACATTATTCCTGTGCTTCTAACACATGCCATATAACCTCGTGTAGGAAATGGGATTAATACTGGTACCTGCTGAAGTGCCTCATGAAAGGTTGCCATGAGTATTAAATGAGTTAATTCATAATGGCAGCCTCACACAGGACAAGGGCAATGAAATGTAGCTGCTGTTGCCGCTATTTTTGTCGTTATTGTGGCCATATTTCCATAGCAGTAAGAATTGTGCTAAGTCACCATACTCAGAAGGCAGGTAAGTGATAACACAGTAAGTGGATTAAAGGCCAATGGGGGAAATTTTAAATTTGTCTCTTCTATCAATACTGTACCTACAGGACTAGGGAAGTTTTTACCGCCTTCTCTACACTTTTACTTAGCTTGCTGTCTAATTAAACTGAAAACAAATCATGGAAAACTATAAGGGCAAAAGAAGGTCACAAGAGGGCAGTAAGAAGTTCGAATTTTTTAGTTGTTTTATTGATTTTATTTTCTAATATATATATACATATGTGTGTGTGCATATATATATGTGTGTGTATATATATATATATATATATGTATTTGTAAATTTGAAGAAACATTTTCGCCCACATAGACTTGGCCATGGTGCTATGGGTAAAGGACATTAGCTAAGTGGATACATGTGGGTATGTGATATCTTATTTTATTACGAACAACAAAAGTGGCAGAATGAAGAACTTTCCTTCTGCCATCTGTCTCTTTTTGTCCCTAAATTTGCTCTTTTTCCTCTTGTTCCCTGGAGGAAGATGATTATCCACTAGTTATTTCAGCGGTGCAGAATTTCTCTCAAAAATCTCAGGATGATTGCCTTCATTCGTCAAATTCCAGGAATATATCTGAGCGTAGTATGTTATTCACACATTTCTAGATCTAGTGGGATTTGAGACTATCCCCCAGGGTTTTCTGCAATCAACATATATAATAGCATCAGGACTAGGCTTATATGCTAAAAACATGGTGCAGCATTAATTTGGGTCATTTTTAGAAGCCATTACATATCGATTGACCAAATTAACTGAATGTGATGTGAATTGATTAAAGAAGCTAAGTTTACTAACTGATTGTACTAAAACAAAAATCGTCTTGATTATGTAGATACAGACCAAATATTTTAAGTGACTATTTTAAGCGACATGTGCTGGGACTCAATATGGTTCATAATGTGCTGGGACAAAGGTGAGAGGTTAAAGGTGCTAAATAGTCTTAATGGCTTGGAAATTGACATGGAGCAGATTTCTGGTTTGGATTGCAGAAATTTATACACAAGCTCAGCTATGATCTATGTCAACTGTCAGGAAAGCAGAGGAGATGGCAGAAATAAAGCAAAAGCCATGGAGAAAGCTCCCAGTTGCCCCTGGGAATATTCTGCCTAGTGTACATGCCTCCTACACACGATTCTTTCTCATTCCAAGTCACAGAGATAAGTAAAAGCAAGCAAGCAAACAAACAAACGAAAAACACTGAATGGTCAATGGAAATGCAGGCTCAAGAGTACAATCAAATGACTTGCTGAGTCCAGTTTTATCAGTCATATCACATGGGCCCTCCACCTTCTTGGGTATGGGGTTAAACATGTCGCTCAACACTCCAACTCCCTGGGTTCTGGGCCAAGCTTGCCAATTTCACTCATTAGCTGACGCTTAACTTCTCTGCATCTCAACTTTCTGATCAGGAAATCAGATACAATCGATCCTATCTTCTAGAATTGTGTCAAGTATTTGATGAGATAAACTGATGTCAAGCACTCATATATGTCAGTGCCTCACGCATTATAAATCCTCAATAACTACAAGCCCCGTTTAAAGCTCATCCTCATTGTTATATCTAAATGTCTTTCCCCTTCATCATCTCTGATTTGTCTTGGTTCATCCTGCTTCTTAATGCTCAGGGTTCAGGTATGCTTCCTCTGAGATCCAGAAGCCCCTGGTTCGGGCATGCTGTTTCCAAGGGAATTTCCTGTTGCGGTGGCTTTGGGTTACGTCAGTGGCCAGGGAAAGTGGAGTGATAGCCAATTCTGCCTAAGGGAAAGAGGCAGGACATAATTTCCCATTGCTAAGATTAGCATCTCTGCAGAATCAGAAGACAGTAGTAGAGATAACTCGGAGTAAATTAAATGATTACTCTGCAATCAACTTGCAGACTGCCCTTTTACTTTTAGTAAAATATGGAGCTCTTTTTGGATGCACGTGTATGACATAGATGACCCACATTTGCCTCCCGCTGGAGAGTAAAGAAGAACCCTCCTCTAGATACTCTCTGGAGATAGGTTTCGAATTCTGGCAAATAGAGACAGCAATGCTGTTATTCACAGGAACAGATTCCACAAGCTGCATCTCCCATGTGAGTGACAGCATTTCAGCAAATTGTTGTATTGTTTAACGCACGGTTGCTATGGCCATAAAGAGGGCTCCAACCACCTACTTTGAAACCAGGTCCACAAACACATATCCTGCCTGGACTCCACTCCTTCGCCTTGTTACTAACCTTTATTTCAACTTTGAAACATTCTATTCTTTTCCCCGATGTATAGTCATAACCTTGGCATCTTTCAAGAACCAGTCTGCCCTTTCAGACGCTTAATCTTTTGCTGAGTTACATTAAAAGTCTTATACTGGTCGGTCTCAAAACCAAAAATATATTCATTTGAATTCTGCTTCTATGACAATCTAAATTGGGGGATGCTCTGAACTGGTGGTGGTTAATCCTGGCTGTGCCTCTGAACCACCGATTTTATGGAGACATCTGGGCCTCAGCCCTAGAGACTGTCAATGGGGGGGGGTGTGCTAAGGCCTAGGAATGGGTACTTCTGGAAACATCCACAAGTTCTACAGTATGCAAGCCAACCTGTGAACCACTTTGCTTTTCATTTTGCCACTCTGAGTACCCTCAAGGTCCAACGTGAGAAATTCCTTTTAGAATTTAGAGCAGAGGAATGTTTTTTCTAATGAAGACATAGCTTTCTTCCTTCTCCTAAATAGAAAGATTTATGTAATACACTTCATTTCTTATTATAACTGATGTAAAGAAACTTAGAGTAAATTTAAGATTCAATCACAGAAGCCGTCTGAGCTCTCACGGCAAGTATATTCAAGCCCCTCTTTTTAAATTTAATTTTAATATCTCTTATAAATATGTTTGTTACATATTTTACTGTTCTTGAGGGAGTCGCTTCTTGTGTTTGCTTTTCAATTTTCTCAACCATCCATGAGTGAAAATGGGCTAAATAATAATAATAATAATAATAATAATAATTAACAATAAATAATAATGATATTTTCTGCTATTCCTTGAATGCTTTATGGACCAGGCACTGTGCTAGGGGTCCATGTATGAAGCCTAGGTCAGATGCTCTTACTCCCTTATGAAGGGGGGTAAATTTGGACTCAGCACCCCACAATCTATAGCTCACTCAGTTCCTGATCAGGAAATCCCTCTAGGGGATTTCTGTGCCTTTTCAGCAAGAATGCCAGCTTGGGCTGCTGCACCAACTTTTCTCCACGTATAAGAACACGCAGTGTTGTCTCAGATGCGAAACCCCAACCTTTCTTCAAACTTGCTATAAGAAGGCCTCTCAAAAAACGCTTCATGAACAAAGTAGCTCTTTCCAAAGAATCAAGGGGGCTGATGTACGTTTACACTATACATTTAATTGTGTATGAGACCTTTCTGATCTAAAAAGTCCTATTTAGCCATTCTGATAAGTGGAGGGTTTGCCCAATGGTTATTTCCCTAGATTAGGGATCAGCAACTCTCTTCTGTGCAGGACAGGAGAGTAACTATTCTAGGCTGTGTGGGCCCTATGGTCTCTGTCACAACTACTCAACTCTGCCCTGGTAGTGTGAGATCAGCCACAGATGGTGTGTAAACAAATAAGCCTCGTTGTAGTCAATACAACTTTATTCAAAAACAGGTGGCAGGCTGAATTTGGCCTGTGGGTCACAAATTGTCAGTCTTGCCCTAGAGTATTCTTTTGGCTATTTTGTAGGTTCTTTCTCCCTTCTCTGTTTGTCTCTTTGTCAATCCTGTGTCTCATTCCTGTCCTCACCAACAATCCCAGATGACCTTTACTTCCTAGGTAGAGCAATTCTCTCCTCTTCTCCAGAACCTTGAGATCACATGGTACGCAAGCCCCCGGGGTCTCAACTTCTAAACTCTTATCAGATGTTTTTGCAAAAACAATTCTCCTGTTGAAAAGGATTCTGGCAGTAAATGGTTAGATTAGATTACAGTATTCTCTGCCTCATTCAACCTTTTTTTTTTTTTTTAAGTTTATTTATTTTGAGAGAGACAGAGAGAGCATGAGTCGGGGAGGGACAGAGAGAGAGAGGGAGAGAGAGAATCCCAAGCAGGTCCACGCTGTCAGCACGGAGCGCAATTCAGGGCTCGAACCCGTGAAGCCATGGGATCATGATCTGAGCCGAAACAAAGAGCAGGACGCTTAACCAACCGAGCCACCCAGGCACCCCTGCCTCATTCAATCTTATAATTTCACAACAATCCTGTAAATAAGTTGTCAAAACAGTAATACCTTCAAGATCAGGCAGTGGCCAGGTCCGTAAGACCACAGGAAGTGGGGAAACAGGAGCTGAACTGGAAAGGCACGCGATGTCTGAAGAATTCCCACCAATATTTAGAAATGACGGTGATTGACAAAACACACATGTGGCCTAAGGTAAGCCCAGTGACTGCCAGTGTGCAAGCTGGTCCATAAGGCTTTTAGGTGTTTTTTCTGCACATTTGAAACTGAGACTCAAAGTCTGCGTGTTTTTTCCACAGCTAGCAAGTGGCAGAGCACTTTAGAAAATACTAATCAAGGGGCGCCTGGGCGGCTCAGTCGGTTGAGCGTCCGACTTCAGCTCAGGTCACGATCTCGCGGCTTCCGATTCTGTGTCTCCCTCTCTCTCTGCCCCTCCCCTGTTCATGCTCAGTCTCTCTCTGTCTCAAAAATAAATAAAATGTTAAAAAAAATTAAAAAAAAAAAGAAAATACAATCGAAATCCTGCCTTAGCATATGCCAAACTCTATGATTGGCCTTAGAAACGCTGTGACAGACTAGGGGCAGTTCCTGTCCTCAGGGAGCCTGCAGTTTAATGGGGTGAGAGGCCATTCCAGTGCACCCTGAGAAGCGCCCTGGGGGGACTGGTTGGGGTGCTTTGCACTTGCATGGCAGTGATATCAAACTCGATCACATGTGGTGGTAGCTTCCTGGGTGATGTGCCAACTCATTTGATATGCAACAGACACGTGGGTTTTCATGAGGCAAATTTTGTACTGAGCCAGAAGGCCAAGGGTCCAGCAAGTGCAAAGGCCCTGAACTAAAAAGGAACATGCTCCTTTCACAGAAAAACCTAGAATACTGAGTCATAGTGGGAGAATGGCAGAGAGGCTGGGCAGAAAGCAAGACCCACATCATCACGCATTTTGAAATGGGTTTACCTCTAGGGACACTGGGAGCCATCTGAAGGTTTTAACTATTAAATGTACATTTTGAAAAGATCCTTTAAGCTGGATTCTAGATAATGGGTGGAAAAGATGTGGAAACCAGAGTGGGCTGTGGTAATAATCCACATAGGAGATGGTGGTGGGCTAAATGAAGGTGTGAGGTTGAGAGAGCTGGTCAGAGTCAGAAGAATTAAGACAGTGAATTGATGAGTTCAAGATTGCTTTGCTTTATAGAAAAAGTCAGGGAAAGGAAGTAGTCAAGGGTAATGTCTGGGGTCCTTTCTGAGCCTTGTGTTGCCCGATTCCAGCACAGAAATTTAGTGCCAATGAGAAAAGAACGGAGGGGTGTGGAATTGGAATATTAATGGAAAGTAGATACATGCCATTTTGGTGATGCCACTGCACTCGGTTTACTTAGTCCTGGTAAAGTGCTGTGCTTTGGTTCTCTCTCTGATTTCCCTTCCTGTACTTTTTTTTCTCTTCTGGACACTTTCTCTTCTCTTCCCAAATCCCAGAGCACTTTTGGGTTTCTGATATTTTCATGTTTCCTAAGAGGATATTTGGGGGCTGCTGTATTTCCTGGCTAAAGCCAAGAATGTACAATCAGAAGACCCAAGTTCAAAGCCCCAGTTAGCCATGGAATAGTTGTGTAACCTTTGGTAAGTTACTCAGCTTCTTGTGCCTCACCTTAAAACGGGGTTGATAATAGTCTGTTCCTTACAGTGTTGTTGAGGGTGTTACGTGAGTTACCACCTACGACACTGCCCAGTACAGAGTGAGCATTGAGTAAATGTTAGCTATTATTTTGGCATTCCATGTAAGCCTGACTTTCCCTCATCCCCATTTTGCAAACCCATACTCCAAGTTATGAAGCCAAACTATCACCACCAAAACTCTCGTTCTTTTAGGAGATACAGCAGCTGGACATCTGAGAAACTATCTGAAGGATGTGAATTGATATTGGCCAATCTAGGATTTTCCCAATTTAAAAGAGAATGTTAGAGAGGAGGAAGCAATATTATTGGTCTCGTTCTCCTGGAGGGCATTAGGTAGATAGTCTCATTCTGCTAAGAGGGGAGCAGCTTGGCTGCATCATGACACTAGCAGCTGAGCATAATTCCTCATGTTAGGATCACTACTGAATCCCATTCATTCATTCATTCATTCAATAAAGGCTTGCTAAACCTGTCTATAGAATCTGACACCTGGAAGAAACCTTTATGGAGCCCCTTTATTTTATATACCCAGATGTACCCAGAAAGGTAGAGACTTGCAAAAGACCAACATCATTTTAATGGCATAGTCATTTCTAGGACGGGAGGTCATGGAATCCTCCCATTACCTCTGACAAATAGGTTCTGAATTTGCTTTGTAGAAGAACTTTTAGATAATGGGAAACTTTTTTGAGTCCATATAGTACTTTTTACCTTCCAAAATACAGCTGATGCTAATCTGTGGTAGTTATGTGCTATAAAAGTCATTGCAAACACTAAATTAGCAAATGCTGAGCCATTGCTCCTAGGGGAAATATAAGGTTAGGTTTCTCCGAGACTCTGGTCATAACACTTTCATCAAACAACCAATATATAGCTTTGTTTTATGTGTTTAAAGTTTAAAGACACCAGTGCTTCCATTTAAAGACACCTCATTTAATGTATACTGTTGATTCATTAACATTGAACTCATGGCCAACAGCACTATAGCTCATGTCTGAATGAAGCTGATCTAACGCAATTTACTTTCCCCCATGAGGCACAAAACAGCCTTCTTGCCCTAGACCCCTGCATGGCACTTCACCACTGTGCTTGGGGGGCATGATAAACAGCGAAATCACCCACAAAAAGCACAAACATGTAAAAAATGGGGCGCAAAGCAGACCATGTGTACAGCATGGGAGCTAAAGCAAGCGGGACTTGTTGGACCTCAGCTGGGAACATGCACATCTGGAAACTCAAGTGGGGTTTTTTTCCCCTCCTGCTTTATACATGTCCACAGATGATTACAAAAGTGCTGCAGGTAGTGACTTTAGGGTTACAGATAATTTTAGTGAGTCGGCCTATTGACAGATTTGGGATCAATGAATAATGAGAATGCGCTGTACTTCAATATACATCTTCCCAATAACTGCACAAAATATTTTTAAACTCTTCTTTTATAAATTAGAACAGAGAACAGTGAATGAGTCATACAGTCACATAACAGGGACTAGAACCTAGCAGACCTCATTTATTAATGGGAAGATAGCTCCCAAGCTGAGAGACAGGAGCCAGGCTGGACAAACTGAACACTGTTTAGTTGAGCCTATAGGTACCATTGAGCTATTCGGAGCTTCCCTGTCCAGCACTTCTCAGCACGTGATCACTGTTCACCATTCTACAGAAAAGGCTCTGTCTGGCTGCATAAGTGCTTTGGTTTGCTCATATGTCTGTTTCCTAGAGAGCTGCTTTTTCATGTACCAACTCACCTTCATCTGGGCTCTGGCCAATACTTGCAGAGAGGAAAAAAAATCTGAATTCACTATCCAACTTCCAATCAGTGGCTTATAAACCCAGGTAACCTGCTTTATCTTAATAGTGTGATAGCAACTGGCAAGGGCACTAACATGAAGATAAGGCTGGACTCCTATCTCTTTCTGTCAACTGGCCTGGCACCCTGCTCATTTTTATTCTTGAATAAGCGACTCAATCAATTCTCCCTCGTGGAGTTCCTTGTGGCAGCCTCGGTGAAGTTGTGGGGAATGTTAATCACTCACAATCAGTTCTGGAGACAGTGGGGTTTTATAACTTTTGTTTTGTTTTGTTTAAATGGAGCCATTTGCTGTAAGATAAATCTGCCTTTACAATCAGAAAAACAACTTCTGTGGAGACTGCCTTATGAAATTTGCTGCTGATGGAGAGACATATTTCACATTGGCTTCATGGTGGAGGCCTGTATCCCAGGGATGGGGAAAATTGCTTATTGGGAGGGAAATGGATGGGAGGTGGTCATTCTTCTACTGCTCCAGTAGAGTACAAATACTAACAGGCATCTAACAGGTGTTCAAACCAAGGGCATAACAAGAACTATTAAAATTACTAAAAGAGCAATGGGGGAGAAAGGGACATCTGGTCAACCTATTCAACCCTAGGGATCAGTTAACCCAGATCCTCAAATCCAAATTACTCTAGAAACACGAGCCCAGTCCCCTTTCTACAAACATTACTCTGGGTACAGTCCATGGCCATGAATTCTATATTAGGTGGGGAGAGGGCCAAGGCATTTGTTTATTCCCTCATTCTGACTTACTCTCTATTACACATTTGCTAGCACAAATAATGACATTTAAAAATTATACACATTGAGTGCAATAAAAAAATGCAGCCCTCATTTCCAAAAGAGCTGATCACCTTATACAAGAAGGGGCAATAAATCTAAGGGACATCAGCAAGATGAATAAGCATTTCAGGCAGGTTATAGTACTCCAAAGCATCGTTTCTATTTCGCATTATGATTATCTCACCAGAATCATACCCTTGTGTTACATTATTGCTCATAATAAAAGTCCACATATTGGAGAGGAAAAGTGGGTTCTTTTAAAAGCATTTTCGGGGAGGATTAAAAATTATTTGAAATCTGAGCAATAGCAAACCTAACAAGAGACCAACTCATATACTTCTGTATTCAACAGTTTGAGAGCAAGCTAATAGTAATTAAGGGGGAAAAGTCAGGAATCTGCTACATTCTCTGTAATTAAACAATAAAACTACTATATCATTTCACACAGACATTGTAAATACTAAATTAAGAAGCTCTGATGAAATGTCAGAAGCATTTTCTTATGAGTTTATA
Organism: Lynx rufus; assembly: GCF_022079265.1. Taxonomy (NCBI): domain Eukaryota; kingdom Metazoa; phylum Chordata; class Mammalia; order Carnivora; family Felidae; genus Lynx; species Lynx rufus. Next base: position 9,680,794 of record NW_025814889.1, on the reverse strand, counting down.
TCAGCCATGTGACTAGCATATCGATTCTGCATGCCAATGAGTTAACATTCCACTGTGTTTATTTTTCTCCCAATTGCCTTCCAGAAAGTAATAAAATTAAATCCAATATGATATTAAATGTAAATATGCATGGATATTATATGTAAATACCCATTTTAAACTCTCTTTGCTTTTTGATATTTTCTGAGCATAATGTTGTCAAGCCGCAGTAATATTCCTCTCCCTCCCACAGCCCACCCTCATTTCCACTACCAAGAAAGAGAACACCCTTTGCAATTCCACTTGACATTTGTTTCATGATTTGTGGACCATACCAAAAAAAATCTGCTTTTAAAAGTTACTGGGCTAAGATTTTAAGAGTTTATAAGCTAAGAATGGTTGATTTTCGACACTGATGTCTCTAATGAGGGTCAGCTGTAAGCTTCATACGATGCTTTACTGTTTTTTAATGTTAATTTTATTTTCCTCTAAATCTGTCACTTCACGTTAAGTGGATAGTTAAAACAATTTTACTCATTTGACTATTATTGAAATGTCCGGCAAGGACTCTTTCCTTGCAACTCAAACATCAAAAGACTTTTCTATTTGTAGAAGACAAGGATAAAGTGTCCAGCCATCCTTGCTAAGGCACAAGGACCCAATACGAGAATGTGCCTCTGAAAATACATGTAAGTTGGTCAGCCGTGGTAGGCCCCAAATGAGAATGACAAAGGGTATCGCAAGGGTTAGCAGAAGAAGGGTTGGCTGAAGGCCAGAGCCAATCAATTACTTTAAAGTTGTTGTAACGGAGGTCCGGTGGAATTAAGAGGCTTGCGGGCCATGGTTCAACCTCCTTCTATTGTCCTGCTAAGTATCTTCTGTTGCAGAACTTTATAACTTTGCACATGTTGTTCCCTCTGTCCAGGAAAGGGAAGTAACACGTCTATTGGAGATTTGGCTCTGTTAATCATAATGATTTATTTGCCCTTTCCTCTCTCTGGGTTCTATGCCCCTGTATCTAGCAGAGTTCTTGGCACATAAAATTCTTGATAATTGTTTGGTGATAGGATGCTTAAGGTCACACAGCTAATTAGCGACAGATCTGAGATTAAAACTCATATTTATTTATGTGTGTGTGTGTGTGTGTGTGTGTTTCCCCCTATTTGTGCTTCCCCCTCTTCACACAATCTATAGAAAAGCTTACCATTTCATCATTTCCTGGATAAAGCAACTGAGAAGTAAAATGGATGGCTGGATTTGATTTATCCGTAAAACAAGCTGGTATTTTTTTGTTTTTGTTTTTGTTTTTGTTTCTGTTTTTATTTTGTTTTTGTTTTTGTTTTTGACAGTGGAGACTTCTAAAAAAAAGGCTTTATTTTTCACAGAAGTTTTAGGTTCACAGAAGAATTTAGCAGAAGGCACAGATGTTTCCCAAATACCCCTGTGCCCCATTACAACCACCACCCCTGCCCGCCAGCCTCCTCCATCGTCAACATCCCCCATCAGAGTGGGACATCTGTGACAACTGATGAGCCCAAGTGGATATATCATTATCACCCAAAGTCCACAGTTTACGTGAAGGTTCACTCTTGGTGTTGTGCGCTCTATGGGTTTGGACAAATATACAATGACAAGCATCTACGCTTATGGTTTTGACACAGAGTGGTTTCACTGTTCCCCAGATCCACCGTGCTCCACGTACTCATCCCTCCCTCCCCACTAACCCCTGGAAATCACTGATTTGTTTTAACTGTCTCCACAGTTTTGCCTCTTCCAGAATGTCGTATAGTTGGAATCCTAGAGTACATACAATGGGGCCTTTCTGCTGTTGTTTACTGTATGGAAACACCACTGACCGTATTTGGGATAAAAGCTACTGCCACATTTTTATGGGTGGGACCTAATATTACAATAACTAGTCTTGAAGGGAAAGTTCCACTTTTCCAACTGATTGTTTCTGCTACAAAATACTGTAAGAAGTAGACAGGGTGTTTGTGTTTCCCTTTGTCCTCGAATTAAAAACTGAAATAATAGACTCTGTGGAGACAAATTTAACGTGTAGATAATGCTGTAGATGAAAACAATCCCTGCTTCCTCCCTCCGCCCAGTTATGATGGGATATGCTACATTTGTGCCTGCCCTGCCTTCTGACAAATAGCTGCCTTTACTAGAGAGTTGGCTGGTCATAAAAGAATGGTATAAAAGGAGATTTTAGATATATTTAATATACATGCATGTAAAACATGTGTGTGTGTGTGTGTGTGTGTGTGTCTGTGTATGGGAGGTAGAGAGATATGGATGTGTGTGTATGTGTATATGGGTATGTAAGTGTTTTTATATAATTAAAGGGGCCTCATGTGTCTTTGGCCTCCTTGTCATTAATCTCTACCTTAACCAGGAAATCCATTCAGACATGGACACAGATGACACTGATTTTCAGGGTCTTTTCGGGGAAAGGGCTTTACAATCATGTTGGATTTTTTACGGGCAATAATTTGAAGTGCTCTCAGTTATGGTTTGTTACAAATATGGCTCGTTACAACCACGTCTTCATTTCAAGTGTTTGCGACATTGCTGCTCTAGAGGGCATTGTTAGGGCAACACTGGTGCCACTTTCCTAAGTGTTTTGCCAAAGTAAGTTCCCTGAAGGTTGCATCCTTGCAGCTTAAAGAGGAAAAGTCAAGTGAGATGGTGCAGAGGACGCAAAGTTTCCTTAAAGTAGCTCAGTGAAGATAATCAGGATGAGTAAATGTGCTTGGGCCTCGATGTCTGACTATAGGGTCAGCCCCCTAGAAGGATCAGATGCTACAGACATTTTTGGATAGTAACTCTTTACAGCAGAGTGGGGTGCTTAGGCTTCTGGCTGCCTTCTTCCAGAAATGCCTACATGAGGCCAGCAGTGCCTTCTTCCCACACACAGTAATTCATGGGGTGTAGAGGAATACACCTGACTTGGCCCCACTACAGGGTATTTCCAACTCACATCATAGTTGGCTCGTAGTAGAACATAGCAGGGCATCCAGAAGAATGACCTCCATACTCATCACTCTTATCTCTACTCTCCCATTCCTGAGAGAAAGCAAATAATATAGTCCTAAGGCACCTCTGATCATTTTCCTTCCTGCTATCTTTATTTGGACCAGTACAAACTTGCAAACCTGTGTTTGTTGGCTGTATTGTCAACCCAATACAACCCAATACAACCCAATTGGCTGTATGTGTCTCTTTGTTTTCTCAACCCAGAATTCTCCAATTTACTCCCCCAACCACCATAACTGTTCTGAAAGTGAGACGCTGAGCCAATTAACTTGTTTTCTTTATACTTATCAAAGTACGAGTTTCCCTATTTTTTATTGACTTCTGTATCCACTGTTGGTTTTTCTGGCATCACATAGACAAAAACATTTACTGAATGTTTCTTACTGAATGTAAGAATAGTTTTGTGCACACGAAGTGGAGTTGAATCAAAGAAAAACGCCTTTCTCCAAACTTTTAACTTCCGTCTCGAAGAACAGGTAAGTTGGTCTAAAGATAAATTTCAGATTTTAAAGTTATGTCACATTACAGAAAACAACTTGGGGCAATAATCACTTTAAATGAACCGTCAAAAAAATGTCAACTCCAAAAAAATATTACCAGCCACTCACAGAATAAAATCATATTCACACATGTTCTAAAATCTAGAATGAAAAATTTTCTTTGGCACCATTTTAAGGAATCTCCGAGGGAGAGGGAATGTGAAGATGTATCTTTACTTGTGTAGGAAGAATATTTTTACACTTTCGAACCATGAGCATTATAAAGATACAGCTCTAATTAGTGATGCTGGGTGTTGAGGCACATGCAGTTAGGCTCACGGCATATTCATTTTGATAGATCTTATTTAAATGAAGAAAAGCAAGGTTCACATTGTTTTGCAGCCTTTTAGTTTTGATCAAAATATCAAAGGTACTTCAGCCTGAACTAGTTATCTTAATTGATATGATGCACAGCAAAATATATTGATCCACATGAATAGGTCCCAGATCAATTGTGCTTTAGAAAGTAGTATTCACATTTAGAAAGGACCTCAGAAACACATTGAATCTGAAGGTGAAAACTCATTTCCCCTTAACCACAGTGATTAGTTGGGTTTCTTGTACCTTGAAGAGTTTTAAATTAATCCAAAATGTCTGAGAAGCTTTGTAATGTTGTTCCTCAGAGCGTATCAGAGAGGCAAGTAGGTGCGGAAGATGATGCGGCCCATTATTTTAGCACATTAGCAGATGGAGAGAACTGAGCCACAAGCCAGTTGGGTGATTTGGCTAAAGCCACGGTATCTACAGTGATTGCTGCAATCCCAGAATAGAGTTCTCAACTCCTACCCCCCATCTGTTCTTTAAAGTGACTTTGGAAGCCAATTATCTGTTCTTTTGTAAGAAGAATCTATTGATTCTATTAGTAGGGACGGAGCTGGCCCCAGGCAAAGTTTGCTTGGACTTCTGCACTCCTGTGCGTCTTGTTCTTGCCGCACCCGCCTTCCTGACCCACCCTCTTAGCTTCCGACCACAACGTCCTCACTGACTATTCAAGCCTTCTACTGTGATGCTCCAGAAAAGGGCTATGTGTACTCAGGTGGTAAAAGGAGATCCTTGAAAAAGGAAACATTTATCACCCCTTTTCCCTGTTGCAAACACAGCTCTGGGTAGTCTGTACTCTTCCCTCATTCCAGCCTCATTAGAACTTACTGGAGTGGCGCCATATTTCATAATGTACATGATAGATGCTGGGGAAATAAATTGAAGATGGTGGTGCTGGTGGCGGCAAAGTAGAATGTTTACTGAATCTGAAATGAAATAAAATAACAGGATTCTGGCTTTGGCTGTTGCCACTAAACCTGTGTGACCTTGGTTAATGCATATATATATTTTTCTCTCTGGACTTAATTCTTTCACCAGGAATATAGGCAGGACACAGTAGACTAGATGAACCCTCAGACAGAATGGACTCTGATATTATAGGAGAATGTGATGGAAAGTGTTGAATTATGGTGAGGAAGATCAATGGTTCTCTCAAGGGAGATTACATTTGCAGGAAGGCTGCTTTTCAATTTTGGTTCAGTTTAGCCGGTGTTCTCAGCTCTGCCCATAAATCAGAGTCATCCCCCATCCCCAGAGCATTTGAAATGTCTAATACCAAGCCTGCTTATTCAGGGCATCTCTTGGGCATCTATCTCTATGTTTTTGAAAGGATCTTGGGGTGTTTCTGATGGGTCCTTCTAGATAGGTGGTTCTAGTGAGGAATCACTACTATTACCAAGGAATTCCAAAAAATAGAGGAAGATACTTGACAGAGAGTCGAGGGTTTCCCAAGTCTCCTTCACTCACATCCTCTATCTGGTCTCAGTGTGAGTGTAGATCTACCCATTAGGCAGGTGGCTGGGCTACGGAGAGTTTGGAAAAGCTGGGGAAGTATTGATGGTAGGACCCAAGTTGAGTGCTGTCTGAGAGGTCAGGCCTCATTTGCTTTTATTTCATGCAGGTCTTTTTCCCCTTCTGCCAATTCAACCTGGATAGAGTTTTAAATCTTTCCTTAAAGAATACCCATTAAAGATGATGAAATAGTCTGGCTCTCAGATCCATTCAGCCCCTCAAGCTTTAAGATGACATAACAGAGGCATCAGCAGTGTCTGATTTTGTCTTTGGAGCTAATTAAGTATCCTGTGGGATGCACTAAGTCCGGGATGTTATTTTGCTGAGAGTAATGGACAGTCACTAAGGATGAATGATTTTAGGTCCCCAGGCCAGTATTAATCTGGTTGTCTTAAGGTAAACACATACGGTGTTCAAAAATGCTCTCTCATTTAACTCAAACAGCTATCTGAATCTGGACATCCCCAAACCAAGTATCTTTTGTACAATTCCATGGATTTCTAGGACGTAACACAGTTTGTAACAAATGCTTCCCCTTATTCAAATGACATTTAGACCTTTCTCTTTATTGGTATCCAAGAAAACAGCCTGTGTCGCTTTAAAATGCCTGGACTCTCATTCCCAATGATGCTGGACAAGTAATCAAACCTAATTGAAAATGAGTCACTCACTCGTTTTAAAGTAGTCCACCTTTTAAACTTCTCACTTGGTGTCTTGCATCTGAGGAAGCAAATTTACCTAATGGTCTGGTTCCAAAATTAACAGAGAAAGAGTTATTAATCCCACCTTCTTTCTTGACAATGTTTTCCTTTGGAAACCTTTGTGTTTTGGGGGCTCCAGTTCAGGACGAATGGAAAACACCTGCTGCTTTTCCGAATGGGATCCCACCCATGCTGGGCTTTGAGATACATCAAAGGGTAAAACCTGTAATTTCAATCCTTGTTGTTTGAACCTACGAGTTACAAATGGAAGTCACAATTCCTGTGGCAGGCGTTTTGTTAGCCTGTCAGGTAGCTCATTTTGCTGCTGTTTCCTATTTTTAACATTCTCTTTACATAAATAAAATGTAACACTGTGAAAAATGAAACACCTGAACAAAACACACGATGAGGTGCACCAGAGAGCATTCGCATTAGTCATTTCAAGCAAGTGGATGACGCATGATCTTCGCTGAATCTTTCAGTGTTAGGAGCATTACTGAGGTTATAAACTGAGTAAGGAAATCAAATTGCTCTTGGTCAAGGATCATCTTCTAGCATTAAATAGCTTTTGAATATTTATGGGTAGCACGTAATACCATAGTGATGCTTAAAGGTGATCTCAGTAATATTTTTCCTCGGTTTCTCCTTTGATTAAAACCATGGAGTTTCAGGGTGGCTCAGGGGGTGGGAGCATGTGACTCTTGATCTCGGGTTCATGAGTTTAAGCCCCATGTTGGGCATAGAACATAGCTTAAAAAAACATGGACTTTCAGGTCTGGAAAGAACTTCAGAGTAAAGTGGGAATAACCATTCCCTAGTTTACACAGCTGGTTCTTAACAGATCCCCTCTGAAACACTAATCTGTTACCTTCCAGTCTTGATATCCTTCTACAAAGCCAGGCATCTCCAGATAAATGTGGAACCAGACTTTTCCAGTGTGTATTTCATCCCAATTTTATTAAATAAATTCTTATTTTAGTGTCCTAATTTTACTGTAGCGACTTCAGAAAGCTTCAAGGTACAGCTCAAAAAGGGCTCAACAGAATTTACTTCACAGAATCTCATCTCTTAGAACATGTTACGAGGCAACAAGTCATGGATTTGAACCCCGTACGATGCTAGTTAATTATCTCTTGTGTGACCATAACCGGTACCTGTAACTTGTGAAAACATGTGCCATCAGCCCGAGGAGTGACCTTGGTGCCTGCTTCTCCTCACTCTGTCATTAGTGAATCTTGTCCAATCCAAAGCTCATTCTCAAGTAACCATGGGTCAGTAGCACAATGTTGATTTACAAAGGACATTCATGCTCAGAAAAATTGCCTTTAGTTTCAGGACTGGGACCAAAACTTAGAATTTTTATTCTCTGTCCGGTGGATTTTACATCACAGTCTAACTCTTTCCAAGGACTCCCAGAGGAGTGAAACCAGCCAAGTCCCCTCAAGTCACATTTTTCTAAAACACAGATATCTCAGTGCTGCAGATATTTTATTAAATGCATCTTCAGTTGCAGAGCCCAGCACAGCCAGTGAATGCAGGCAGTCCCTTTGTTTACCTCTGAAACCGAGGCCATGTCTACTTAAAGGGGAGACAAGGGCTGGGACAGAGAGGAATGGAGAGACAGGAAGTAGCACAGAGCACAACAAAACACCAGCACGTTCCAGCTCTGAGTCACGTGCAGGGTTGTAAAATGACTTATAGCCCTGAAAATGTTGGCAGAACATTCAGCATAGATCATGCATTTCAGGCACATGATACAAATGCTTTTTGGCTCACGATTACAGGCTAGTAATTTCCAAGGCGCTAGCGCCGTTCCAAATAATTCATTGTATTCGCTTTCTGTACTAAGTCCCTTGGACTGATTAAAGGAAACCTTCCAAAAGTGTGCCTGCGCTTGCTATATGACTTTGCTATTTCTCACATGGCTGATATGGTCCTATGCTCTTGCACGGGGTTTTACAGACCATTTGTGTGAACACACACACACTCTCCCCCTTCCTGGACTCTTCCCAGAATAAGCATGCTTGTACAATGTGGTCAAATCGGCCAGGGTGCCAACGCCTTAAGCTGATTTCATGTTGGACAATGTGGTAAACCACAGGATCAACCATGTACTCTGACTTGACCAATAAGCCAGCCAAAAGAGTAATCACATTATGGGTGATTCAGCTCTAAAGGAAGAGGTTTCCTTGAACATATGGAAAACCTAAAACTTCCAAATAGTTGGAATTACATGTTTTTATTTGTAAATTCTTAGGAAGACAGTAATGGAATAGTGATATGAAGTACACAGATACAAAGGACAGGCATCAAGAATATTTCCAATTGTTAAGCAATGTTTTTATTAGTCATTACTAATTTGAACAAAATATTTGTACTAACACTGAAGATATTAGACATGATTTTTTGACTATTTTATCTCTTAGCTGATCAAGACTTCTGTGCTCATGACCGAAGGGCTGCTGGCTACAAGAGGTAGGTAATTTTAGCCAAATCTATTGGAGCAGCTCTTTGTAGAAAGACTAGCAGGCTACAGTGAATACATCTTTTTTCTGGGGTGCCTCGGTGGCTCAGTCGGTTGAGCATCTGACTTTGGCTCAGGTCATGATCTCACAGTTCATGAGTTCAGGCCCCACACTGGGGCCTGCTTGGATCTTCTGTTCCCCTCCCTCCAACTTGTGCTCTCCATCAAAAATAAATAAACATTAAAAAATACATCTTTGTTCCTATGCACTTATGTTTGTTCCTCAGCTTACCCATCATAATTTATATAACAAGTCAGTGAATTATTATTATTATTTCTGCTACTACTGCCATTATGAGAGGCCATTTTGCTCTGTCTATAGGAGGCCATCAAACTTCTCTTTGACCGGAACAATGATTCACTAGTTCCTAGTGAACCACAGCCAAAATACTAAATATACAGAGCCTTAAGTTAATGTTTTAAAATTTTTTAATATTTATTTATTTTTGAGAGAAAGAGAGAGAGAGCATGAGCAGGGAAGGAGCAGAGAGAGAGGGAGACACAGACTCCAAAGCAGGCTCCAGGCTCTAAGCTGTTAGCACATAGCCCTACACGGGGCTCGAACCCACTAAGTGGGAGATCGTGACCTAAGCCCAAGTTGGCTACTCAACTGACTGAACCACCCCAATTTGCAATTATGCACCCCATAATTTGTATTACCTTATGAGACTCAATTATTATTTGTGAATCTTGTAAACATTTCAATTGTATTCCTCTCTAAAGCACTGCAACCTTCATCATTTATATCATGAAAAATATTAATTTTGGGGGCACCTGGGTGCCTCAGTCAGTTGAACATCCAATTTTGGCTCAGGTCATGATTTCACAGCTCATGAGCTCGAGCCCTGCATCAGGCTCTGTGCTCACAGCTCAGAGCCTGGAGCCTACTTTGGATTCTGTGTCTCCCTCTCTCTCTGCGCCTTCCCCACTCACACTCTGTGTCTCTCTCTCAAAAATAAATACATTAAAATTTTTTTAAACTTTTAAAAATATTAATTTTGTAGGTTAAAGGTTTTCTATTTAAAGGTGATTTTTTTTCTTTTCCTTTTTTTTTGGTGAAAATATCCCAGACATTGTTTCCTTACATTGTGTGTCTTTAGGCAGTAAGACATCTGACCACTTTCTGTAGTAGCACTCAAGGTTTAGAGATTTATTAGCAGACTATTAAAGAAAAGACATTTATCCTTCTTTTATGCAGAGAAGGGGCTTTTTTTTTACAGTAAATATTCCAAGTTTTGGTTTAAGTTAGTGGTGCAGTTCTAGTGATAAGATTAATGATGAAGTCTAATTTTGTGATAATTGGCCCCCTTTCCTCCCCACTCTCCCAAAATAAGAAGAGAGTTTAGACTGAAATGCATCCCAGGAGGCGGAAGACAGTGGCCCCAAGGTAAAAGCAATTTAAGCTTTCATCTCAAGCTTGCTCCCTTAGCTGTTCATTCATTTTGTGGCTTGAATGGAGAATGCATTGCCCGGATTTGCAAAATATATGGAAAATAATTCTACCTCCAGTTCATTGTCCTCTTGGCTATTTTTCTCATTTTGAAGCTGCATGGAACTATTTTGGGCCTTCCCACTACACTTAACATTGCTTTAAAACAGATTTAAGTCTCCCTACAAGCCTGAATTTCCAATTCTTCATCCAACAGAGCAGTGTGCTATTAAAGACCTACCAGGTGTTGCAAATATGCACACATTTATCTGACTTCTTTTAGTTAGAAATAATAGAAAATGAAATCGGAGATTTATGGTTACAGCACGGGCTGATGAAAATACTGGTACAAAGGCAGTTTTAGGACTACTTGGCAAAGATACAAATGAGATCCAAAATATTTTTAAATGTAAATGCATATTCCCTCTTTGTGTACCTCTTTGATATGCATAGTTACATATTTTAGAGACAACTGCAAATCCCCCAAAACCACATCAGTTAGGAAAAGACAGGGAAAATTATCTGTGAGTTACTCCTTATGGTTTGTCAATTTTGTGGCTCACATGTGACGAGTTGTTGAAAACAAAAAAAAACAGTTCCCTATTGCCATCACGGATACTTTTGTGATGCGTGCCTAGTTTTTATAAATACATGTGTTCTCACCAAGTGTCAATGAATCAAAAAATAGCTGAAAAATCACCATAGGAAATACAATTGTCTTATCTCCCTCCAGTTTTGGGAGGAACTCATGGCCCAAATGATAATTTATTAATTTTTTGAAATCTCATCACCAAACCTAAAGTTTGAGTAGACACTTAATAAATACTTGTGAAATGGTAATGAATTTACCAGAACACTAAGAATTTTCAAGTCATTGTATACTTGCTGATTTTGGTTCATCCAGGTCGTAATACTATTGTGAGCAATTCAGTTCTATTCTATTTTTAAAATAATTAGGCGCTGGGGTGCCTGGGTGGCTCAGTCGATTAAGCCTCCAACTTCAGCTAAGGTCATGATCTCCCAGTTTGTGGTTCTAGTCCCGGTCCGGCTCTGTGCTGACAGCTCAGAGAGCCTGGAGCCTGCTTCGGATTCTGTGTCTCCCTTTTCTCTCTGCCCCTCCTCCTCTTGCACTCTTTCTCTCTCTCAAAAATAAATGAACATTTGAGAAAATTTTAAAAATTAAATAATTAGGTGCCAACTGTGTGCATAAATGCGGGATGGTTTTCTTTTTGGGCAGGGGTAAGCAGATATAATGAAAGAGAGCCCTTATTTAAGGAGCCCAGACTTGAGGCCAGGGTTCAAAGACTTTGTACAACTGTTGAAGGTCAGCAAAGCCTCGAGAAGTTTGGAAAAATATCCACATACAAAACTCATCATCGCTGTGCAGCACCAATCCCAGAAATCAAGAAACCCCATGCTCAAAGCAAATTGCTATTGAGGGAGCCCAAATCTAGGAGCTGCGTTTGTTTTTTGTTTGTAAAAGGGAAGAGAGCACAGATGGGCCATTCCTTAGATTTACGACGCAGCCAATTAGACATTTAAAAGGTTAGAGACAGAATGTTTTGAAGAGAAATAAACTGCAGTTTAAATGTGCCTCATTTCAGTACGGGCTTTCCTAGCCCAAAGCTCAGGGAGTGGTCTGTTTCCCACGTACCCATATATAGGGTTTTGTTTTTGTTTTTGTTTTTTGCAGGTCTGGGCTGTGGAAAGTTCTTTATGATTCCTGATTAAATCCTATCACCCCAACTAGAGATCCACCACAATTCTGACACTACGAATTTCTTCCTCTCCTCTCCTTTGCCGGGGGTTTCCACCCCCACTCTCTCTGCCAACGCAACAATGACTTGAAGTGACTTTCTCTATCTTTCCCCTTATTCCCTCTTGGAACATCACTTTAGAGATTTGGGTTGGAAGCATTATGGAGAGACTGGGACTATCTTTCACAGGACTTTGGCAGGGAAATTAAAACCCTATTTGTGAAGAATGGAGAGGAAAGGGAATTCTAAAAGTTTCATTGTTGGCTAAACATTTTGGAGCTAACAGATCACTATTCTTTGCTGTTCTTCCCCATTTCTCCTAATCTGGTTGCTGCTCTGACCTCTTTAAGACTTATTCCTCCTCCTCACAATATCTTCTCAGACCTTTCTAATCCTGGAGTTAGGTTTTCTGGATCTAAACTCTCGGATCTACCCCTTACTGGCTGTGTGACTTTGGGCAGATTACTTCACTTCTCCGTGCTTCAGTTTGCTTATCTGTAAAAGAAGCAAATATAAGAGAGTAATAATAGTCCCTATGTCACAGGGCGGCACAAAATTTAAATAAGTGATTTAATTTATTTAAACAAGGTTTAAATAAATAGGCACTTTATATAAGATTTATAGAGAGTGCTTAAAAATGCCACATAGCATGTCCTACCAGTTTTCCCTTGTTAGTTTATTTATTGAACTTTGCATAAAATCCTTTGAGAAGAGGATCTATGTCTAAAAAAGTTGGAACATCTCTGTTCAAGTTTGTCCCCCTCCCTTGCTTTATGTGTCAAATAAATATATTGGTTCCTCTCTCCCTTTCAGACTATTAGGATTGTCTGCTTTTTCTCTATCCGTCATCTGAACGGAGGCGTTTTCCAAAGGTCTGCACCCAGATTTCATGCTTCCTCCTTGACTTTGGGATCTTATTTGTTTCCATGGCTACAAATATCACCACCATGCCAGCAACTTCCGTGTCTCAGTTTTTATCCAAATTATCTCCTTTAAAAACATTACAAGCAAAAATCCTTCCAACCCTTTCAACTAGAGGAATACAAAGTGGAATGTTAGGGACATGTTAGGAATGGTGTTGTGGTCTTCAGAATGACTTCAGAGATAGACCAGACTCCTATGAAGAAGTTTTAAAATGGATTTGAGTAATTGACTCCCTAAGAATGTCAATTGAGAAAATGACTTTTAAATGGAAGCTTACTCTGCAAAATCCTCTATCTCTACATCATGAACCAGCTTCCCTGTCCCTCGCATCCCCCTCCCGGGACGCATGAACTACACGGCATTTTCCTGATGACATGTTCATGAGCCCCCACCACGTTAACTGGTAAAAACTATTAAGGATTTAATAGCATGTTTGTGCGGGAAGTCAGCATTAAGGCATACCAATAAGAGGGACAGAGAATAAACAATAAAGACAACAGAAAAAAAATGAAAAACATGTCACGGGTGGTTTGGTAGCAAAGGGCATAGTGATATGATAATCTTGCCACCCATTGCAGACATGTTTTCCATTTTCCCCTTTGCATGCCCACCAGCCACAAAGCTAATGCATCTCCTGATGTCAACATTCCATAGTACTATAGACTTGATGGGCATGCTTCATGCTATCACCTAGAATTCAGAGACAGAATAAAGCCTTTATAACATGACTTTGTCTATTGCTGGTAAACATAAAGATGGATTGTTAATATTTATTGAGTACATATTCTGAGCTGAGCATGGTACTAAGTGCTTTTAATGTATCTTCCTCATTTCATCTCAGTAACTCCAGAGAGAGAGACTACTTTGATCTCCATTATACAGGTAAGGAACTTGAATCTCAGAGAAATTCAGAGCCCGTGAAAAGCTCTGGTCACAGTTTGTAAGGGGTGAAGCCAAAATGGCAATTCAAGTCTCATCAAAAACCATGGTTCTCAATGACTTCTTTATGTTTTTGTCTTAGTCTGTTGGTCTATTGCCTCATTTTGTCTGCTATAACAAAATGACACAGACTGGGTGTCTCATGAGCAACAGAAATTCATTGCTCACAGTTCTGGAGCCTGGAGGTTCAAGATTCAGGTATCAGCATAGTTAGATTCTGATGAGAGTCTTGTTCTGGATCGTAGACTGCCAGCTTCCCCATAAGCTCACATGTGGAAGGGTTGAGCTAGCTCTCTGGGGCCTCTTGCACAAGGGCACTAATCCAACCAGGAAGTCTCCACTCTCATGACCTAGTGACTTCCCCAAGGCTGCACCTCTTCACACCATCCCACTGGCGATTAGGATTTCAACATATGAATTTTAAGGGTACACAAATATTCAGACCACAGCAAATTTCTTCTCATTTATATTAGTTAATGGTTTTCATCCATACACCAGCCAGCTTAAAAATCAGGCCCCAAAGCAAGCACAGGGAGGGAAGAGAAGCAAAATGCTAAATTACCCACAAAGTAGAACATCAGCCCTTAATTTTCAAAAGGTGCCAAGAACCCACAGATTGTTGAGGATGCCTAAATTCTTCAGCTTTAGCAAGTTATCCATCTAAATAGTATACTCTGAATATCCATACACATTCACAATAATTTGCCAGGTATGGGTGCCCTCACAGCTGTATGCACATGTACTGTGATTGTGTAAGTGGAACCAGGTGGCCCCTGCCCATCATGCTGTCACATCGGAGACCTAGGCCACTTTACCACACCCCAACGACAAGAGTGAGGCATTGACTGTGGCGTCTCAGTTTTGTGTTTTGCTATTAATTATTACAGCTGTCCAACATGAGTCACAGCCTTCATGCATAACCCACTGCCAAATCCCTAAACAACTGTGGTCAAAGTGAACAAAAGCTCCTTGAAAGAATGATGGCCGACATAAATCTCTGAAGGGCCTTTTCTGAGGAGGGGCTGAGACTACATGTAATAAATATGTTCCTGTTTTATTCATGCCTATCTGAGGTTCCAGAACACAATCTTTGGCCATATCAACATCTCATACTAAATACTCAGGTGGAATATAAGATTTGAAAATTAAGTGCGTTGGAAGTGCTCCATTCATTAGGACCCCTACTCTCTCTGGACACAGGTTTCTATCAGTTTAAGAGAAAAGTATTATCTGAAATGCTCTTCAGTCCAGGAACCAAGGGGTTCCCTCTTAACTACAAAGCACTATTTTGATAAATGATACCCCCTCTGCACACAAAGGTAGTCTCCCTAGACTAGATTCATTAGAATAAAGGGCACACGCCTGGATTTTATTGAGAAGTAATATTTACGTGTTAATTCTGGGCACCATTTTCCTTTGGAATGCACTGGGGAATATTTAAGAGAAAACATTTAATTGGGCAAATGGGTTGCTTTATCTATAGTCGAGTGTCAGGGTCATTAGGACAGGCACTTGAGAAAGATTGGAAAACATTGTGCATTGTGGTAGAAGAGGCCTAGGGATCAGGGCACTTGAAAAATGTGATTTTTGCTAATGTTGTCACACTTCATTGCATTCATTTGCCCAATCTTACCATTAACTTGGAATCAACTACAAGGGGTTTTCAGAGAGATGTGTATCACACACTGGTCCTCTACAGTTAATTATAATTACTATGTAATATACAAAGGTTATTATACAAAATGTTCTTTTTGTCATTAGAGTTCATTTTGTCTATGTCACATTTATGCCTGCCTGGAAAGGATTTAGAAGTGTGGTTTCTCATTATTAGTCAATAAACCCCAAGCTTTGAGTACTCATTCCACAGCTGTTTGTGTTTACATTCTAGGAGGTTTTGGCATATGAGAGAAAAAGAAATGACAGTGTCCAGGCTTATTTTAAAATATGCCTGTTGTTTGGAATGGCATTTCCAAATGTACCACCACTCAGAGTTCAGCGTGGACAATTACAAGTGGCTGAATATCTTTAGGCAAATTCTCTGACTCATTGGGCCCCTCATTCTCTTAGATCAAAACATCAATCTCCTTCCCAAATTTAAATTACTAGAGATATGTGTCTTGTTTTAAAAAAAAAACAATTAAATAATATTTTTATGTTTAATTTTGAGAGACAGAGAGAGAGAGAGGTGGGGGGGAAGGGGAAGAGAGAAGGAGACAGAGGATACGAAGAAGGCTCTCGCAGAGAGTCCAATGCAGGGCTCAAACTCACCAAGCGGGAGATCATGACCTGAGCTGAAGTCAGATGCTTAACTGACTGAGCCACCTAGGTGCCCTGAGATGTGTGTCTTTCTATCCTGGATTAACACACTCAAGAAACTCAGATTTGGTTTGAGGATGGGAAGGGGATTATGAGAAGAGTGCATCTCTTGAGTGAACTTGGAGGAACCACTGTATTCTAGTGGGCCAAGGAGGAAGGGACATCCATGGGAGGGATCCCAGAGAAGTTAGGGAGATGCTGTCACAGTGAGGCCGAAACCCCTCATCCCTGAGTTGAGTCCGTGGGCCACCTCCACAGTTTTCAGTGTTGAACTTCAACCCAAAGAGAGGAAACCATGGGGAATGCTCAAGAGGAGGAAGTGAAGACAACAGAGATGGTGGCTTTCCTCCCCTCTGACAACTGGGTAAAGATTAAGCCGATATAGGCATACATGCAGGGGTGCTGGGCAGGAGCCCACACCTGAGAACATCATGCTCTTTGAAGCAAGAAGTGGCGAGGTGGTTGAGGGGGCTTAACCCCCGTCCTTCTATTTGCTCCATAACATAGCGCTGCCTGACGCTACTGGGACACCTACGCTTTTTGCAGTAGCAATTGGGTCTCCTGCACAGATTGCTGCCTACCCACCACAGCAAAGCAGACCCAAGTCTCATGCACACAATGTTCCCGGAAAGGACACCGAGCCATGTGGGCCAATCCAAGACAAAGGCAGAGAGTGGGTGGGTTGCCTGGAATGATAATCTAAACCCAGGAAAGTGAAAATTGAGTTTCTTAAATGCCTCTTTCAAAGCAAACTTTATAACAAAGACTTAAATTTGGTATTGTTAGGATTTTTTGCTTTTTTTTTTTAACAGGTAGAAGTCAGAATCCCTTTTCAAATTCCAAAATTCTTTACTTTTTCATTAAGCTCGATCCTATTAGCCTCAGTACCTATACGACCAAAATGGAGTAATACAGTGGTTTTCCCAAACTACCTTCAGCATGTCATGGTCAAATCTCTCAATCATTCCAGCTAACATCCTGGTGTAATTGTGCACCCCTTGTATATCTTGGCCTTGACCTGGTCCCTGTAGCACTCTTGAGAATGAGGGCTCATTTGGCGACCCTTGTGTTTCCTCCTACCCACTTTCTGTGTCTATGTTGATAGCTTTGGGTCCTCAGGTATGTCTATTTTCCATGTGTGGTCTCTTAAGAGTCTTATGCAAGTTCTAAAATTGTATGGGTAATTGTCTGTGAATGTGAATTTTCATGGGGAGATAGTTTATGATTTTCATCAGTGATTGGGGCACCTGGGTGGCTCAGTTGGTTAAGCATTCTGACTTCAGCTCAGATCATGATCTCATGATTCATGAGTTCAAGCCCCACATCAGGCTCTCTGATGTCAGCAAAGAGCCCACTTCAAATCCTCTGTCTCTCTCTCTCTCTGCCTCTCCCCTGTTGTCTCTCTCTCTCTCAAAAATAAATCAATATTAAAAAAAAAGAACTAATGATCTAGGAGTCATACATTTTAGGACCCTTTGTCCTATACACTAGCATGTTTGTGAACTCTCCTGTCTGCACTAAGTCCAAGGGCAGAGGCTCCAGCTAATTCTACTATACTGTCTGGGGACAGACCTCCGGATGAGCACCCAGCTCACCCTCTGGTAGCTCTTCTGACTAAAAGACTTTATGGCCACCTGCAGGGGAGAGATGGAGTGGTCCCAGAGTTCTGAGAATTAAGGGGTGAGGGAATTAATTCCTAAAAGAACCGAGTGTGTACCTTTTACTCTTCTAGTAAAAGTTCTACAGTTCTTGTTAAGCAAAGTTGTGCCTTTCTTCTTTTCTTGCCAGGTGATCCTTGATCCTCATCATGTAATTGGGAATCTGCAGTGCTTTTGTTTGGAACAGTCTACATTGCTGTACCCAATTAGAGGAGGCAAAATCCCATCTCGTTCCCCCCAGGATTTTGTTTTCCTCTCTGGTTGACCACTTCTGGTCTTCTCTGCTTCCAGGCATTTCCCCTAAGTCAGCCCCTTCCAATGGAGACCTCTGATGGGATGATGAGGTAAGCACTGTCTTAACTTCCAGGGAGGCTGCAATTAGTTAAATAACACTGAACAAAACAAGGAATGCTAGGTACTTACTTTTGCTTATTAGGGTTTGGATTTTACGGAAGAATAAGGGTCTATTCACCTCTAAAAATACAATCCTTTGAAATTCTTGTACATTGCTGCTGGGATTATAAATTGGTGCATCCACTATGAAAAACAGTATGGAGGTTCCTCAAAAAAATTACAAGTGGAACTACCATATGATCCAGCAATTTTGCTTCTGGGAATAAACCCGAAAGAAATGATAACACTATACAAAAGAAATATCTGCATCCCCCATGTTCACTGCAGCACTAATCACAATAGCCAAGACATGGAAACAAGCTAAGTGTCCACTGACAGATGAAGGGATAAAGAGGTTGTGGCATATATATGCAACAGGATATTATTCGGCTATTAAAACGAAGGAAGTCCTACTATTTACAATAGTATGGATGGACCTTGAGGGCAGTATGCTAAGTGAAATAAGTCAGACAGAGAAAGACAAATACTCTATCATCTTACTTATAAGTGGGACTCAATAGCAACAACAACAATCAAGCTCATAGACAAAGAGATCAGATTTGTGTTTACAAGAGGCAGGGGCTGGGGAATTGGAGGAAGGTGGTCAAAAGGTACAAACTTCCAGTTATAAGATCAATAAATCCTGGAGATGTAATGGACAATATAATGAGTATAGCTAATACTGCTATATTGGTCTATTTAAAAATTGTTAAGAGCATAAATCCTAAGTATTCTCATCACAAGGAAAAAAACCCCCAATTTTTCTATCTGTATGAGATGATGGATGTTAACCATTCCATTACTGTGGAAATCATTTCACAATATATGTAAGTCAAATCATGATCCTGTGCACCTTAAATTTACGAAGTGCAGTATGTCAATGATATCTCAATAAAATGGGGAAAAATGAAACCTTTGCCTGAAAGTATATACATTTACAATTAAAGTTTCTTTTCACATTATGTAATCTCATGGCTGGGCACAGTTAGGTTTGAACTTCAACTAACAGTGTTTGTCCAATGGGTGCCCATAAGCCTAGACTCTCATAGGTGCTTCAAACTCTCCTTAAAAAAAAAAAAACTCATCATTTTTCCTTCTATCTAAACTTGGCCTCCTATCCTAACTATGTCAGTTATAAGCAAACAGCTCACACAGTAGCCTAAGATAGAAAATCTGGAGATTTCTCTTGAGTTTTCCTTCTCCTTAGAGCTCCACACGCAATCAATTTCCTTCATCCTCCAATGCTAACTCCCAAATATTTCTCAAACCTCTCTTCACTGCCTCAGCTACTATTGCTCATTCTAGGCTTTTATCAGCTCTCCCATGAACTTCTATATCTGGGTCCTGATTGCTCCCTCAGATTCATAATAACAATAAACTAATAATGGCTAATGCTTCATGCATGGTTAACACAGGCTTTAGACTATTTTGAAGTGCTTTAGATGCCTTATCTCATGTAATCCTCACTATAACCCTATGGATTAGGCATTCAGTGTTATCTCCACTTGATAGATGAGAAAACTGAGGATTCCAGAGGGCAAGGAACTCGCTCAAAGTCACATACTTAGACTGTGGTATGGCCAAGATGCAAATCTAGGTCTGCCTGTCTTTAGAGCATGAGTTTTTATCACGCTATACTTTCTATAATTTCTCCGAACTCTATAATTTCTCTGAACTCATAGTTGCCTGGGTAGTCCTTTTAAAATATAAATTTCCTGTGTTTAAATGCCTGAAGGGGTGTCCTATTTCTTTAGCATGTTATTCAAGGCCCTCTATCATCTCACCTCTTGTGGCAGATTGTGAAGAGTACCCACTTGCAACATATCACACTTCCATGTATCCATGCCCTTGAAGGTTCTCTCCCACGCTGGCTATGGGCTTGGCCACTGGGACATCAGCAAGTGTGATGCGAGTGAAGTCTTGAAAAATATCCTCACATGGCATTTGCATTCTGGGAATCTCCTTGCTCTCTGGGGACCCTGTGGCCTCCACAGGAAGAATCTAAAGCTAACTTCCTCCAAGATGGGAGACCACATGAAGTCATGTCAGTTATCCTAGGTGAGGGCCTCAGATGCGTAAGCAAAGCCATCCTAGAACATCCATCTCTGGCTAAGCTGGCCCAGACCAAAAGAAACACCCAGATGACCCACAGAGTCATGAATGAATGACTGAAATGATGGTTATTTTAAGCCAGCTTTTGGGATGGTTTATTTGGGAGTGGTTTGTTACACAGCAAAAGCCAGCTGATACACCTGCCTAATTTTCTATCTTCATCTCTCACCACTCCTTGCCTGCCATTCATTCTGCTTGTTGGCCTCTCTGCCTTCACTCATGTTGAGCCCTTGGCTGGGACTGCACTTCCTCTCAGCCTGGTTAACTTTGATTAATCCTTTACTACTTTGTTTAGATTTTACCTCCTTGTTCCTTCCTTGACACTTCTCACCCATCCCTGTGGCCCTTCAGGTTGGGTTAGGTAGCTACCTCTTCTAACCATTTTCACAACTCCCTATCACCACACCTCCACATAATTTTATAATCTCTTCTTTGTGGGTCTATTCCCCTGCTAGAGGCTGGGGTATTTGAAGACACAGACTTGCTTTGTTCTCTCTTCTCTATCTCCTCAGTATCTAGCAGAACGGCTGACAGTAGTAGCCAATAAAACTTGTTGAATGAATGAATGATGGAAGGAATAAAGGGAATCAGGAGGTAGTCTGTAGCTAGCTAGGGAAAAGCCCCTGAATCGAAGGTATTGATTTGCGTCGACACTCTTTTTTTTTTTTTAACATTTATTTATTATTGAGAGACAGAGAGAGACAGAGCATGAGCAGGGGGGTGGGGGGCAGAGAGAGGAGGAGGCACAGAATCCGAAGCAGAGTCCAGGCTCCGAGCTGTCGGCACAGGGCCCGACGCGGGGCTCGAACTCACAATCTGTGAGATCATGACCTGAGCCGAAGTCGGACGCTCAACCGACTGAACCACCCAGGTGGCCCAACACTCTTTAATTTAACTTTTATATATCTTTGTCCTACCCCAATAAAGTGTGATCTTGGCAAGAAAACCTACATGAATTTGGGCAGATATCTCAGAGAATTCAACTGTGTGGCTTATATGATGGTGCAGAAGCATGGAAGGTAGCTACGAGAAACGCCAAGGAAGTAGGTCTGAGGTAGATTACTGAGCTTGCTTAGGTGTTCAAAATGGAAATCTGAATCCATTTTCTAATAGGTTTGCTTTAACTGGATAGAAAACAGAAAGAGATTTTTTTCTTTCCTTTCTCTATCCCAAACCTCCTAGCGCCATCGTAAAACTCACCCCGAGACAGAGTTGATAAACTGACAGATAGCATCAAATGTCAGCCAGGGCTTCGCTCCATCCTGAGGCTCTTGGGAACAGCATTTGAACAGATTGTTCCTGCCAGAGTATCTCATTATTTTAAGCAAATTGAATTTCTCATTGACTATGTTGAAAGGTTGTACGCTAGTTATAATTACCGGTTTTACTTAATTTCCTTTTATAAATAGGTCGGTACTCTGTACTTGAAAGTAGTATGTTGATTACTGATTTTTTTTTTTCTCTTGGCCTCGGGGACTGTTTAGAGGAGAAACTGCTGACCGAGTGAATTTAATGAAACAAATACACGTCCAATTACTAGAGGGTGTATGTGCGCGAGCACACACACAGGCTTACAGGTGGCAAACACACACTAAGCCACAATCATATGTGTGACAATGAGGGCAGGAGAGGGTTTGTGTTCCAATGCTGGCTTAGGCACATCGGAACTGCTGGTGGAGAAAGCTGCCCAGAGGCTGGGGAAGTCAAGAGGCTGGAAAATACCCCCTCTGAAGCATTATCTTCTCTATTTGAATCGCCACTGACTTCTACTCATGGAACCCCTGTGTCCTAATGAGAGATTCCTAAAAAGGTGCGTATGTGTTGTCTGCGAAGGGGACGATCAAACTGTCGATTCATTAAAAACGCATTTTTTTTCCTAATTATAAAAGTGAAGCATTTTTGGCAGGTGGGGGCAGAACATTTAGAAAATGAAATCTGAAGGAGAAAAATAATAAAAATTACCTATAATCTTACCTCCTAGAGATAAACATTCAGAATTTCACATATTTTCTTTACTTTTTGTTTATATGTATGTATGTATATATATGTATGTGTGTGTATATATATATATATATATATATATACACATTCATATGCACAACTTTGCATTTGTCTTTTCAGTAATATTAATCTATTGAAAGCATATCCCCATGTTCTATGCCTTTGTAAATGGAACTTTAAAAAATTAAAAAGAATGCTTATTTATTTTGAGAGAGAGAGAAAGAGGGAGAGTGAGGGGGCGGGCAGAGAGAGAGAGTTGGGGGGGCAGAGAGAGAGAGAGAGAATCCCAAGAAGGCCCTCACTGTCAGGTCAGAGTCTGATTCAGGGCTCAATCTCATGAACTGTGAGATCATGACCTGAGCCGAAGTCAGGTGTCAGACGCTCAACCAACAGAGCCACCCAGGCGCCCCTGTAAATATAACTTTAAAAAGATTTTTTAAATGTTTATTTATTTTTGAGTGACAGCATGAGCAGGGAGGGGGCAGAGAGAGAGAGGGAGACCCAGAATATGAAGCAGGCTCCAGGCTCTGAGCTGTCAGCACAGAGCCCGATGTTGGGCTCAAACTCACAAGCTGTGAGATCATGACCTGAGCCGAAGTCGGACGCTCACCCGACTGAGCCACCCAGGCGCCCCTGTAGACATAACTTTTAATGATTATATATTATTCCATAATGTGTATAGACTGTGATGTCTTTAATGATCCCATTATTATTATTAAATGCTTCATTTCACTTATTCATCATTTCTGATATTATAAATAACACACTACTGAACGTTCCCATACTTCACCATTCTGCATATCTTTCACTGTGTTCTTTGGGTAAGTGCAAGAAATAAAATTTAGGCATCAGCGCATTTAAGCTCTTCTCTTAATTACTTTTTTTAGAAATGTGTCAGTTTATACTCAATGGTACATAAGGCTGAATGTTTTACCATATTCTCGTAAACACAAGGAGTTAAATATTCCAAAAATATTGCTAATGTGATAAGTGAAAAGGTCTATTTCATTGTTTTACTTTGCATTTCCTTTGCTCTTAGTTGGGACGATTTTGTCCACCATAGCAATTTAACTTATGCATTTTGCTCTGGAAGGGGAGAGGATTTGACTGAATGGAACACACACAAATACATTTTGATAGAAAAGACAAGAAAAGAAAGAGACGTCCAGAGCTTAGATACAGCTGCACAAAAGTATCAGCTGAGGAATTTATGAAGATTTTGACTTAACTGCTTATGGAGAGGCCAGGTATTGGTACTTTCTGAAAGCTTTGCCAGGAGATCTAACATGGAACCAGGGGTGAGACAGAGATTTGCCAGGGAGAGCAGGACTGTGTGGGTCCCCAAGAGAGGCTGACAGTGGGACATGAAGGCTCTGGGCTGCTGGTGGGAACAGTGCAAGAAAGTTACAGAAAATGAGAATCTGAGATAAAAATAGCCTAGTGCCATTCTGTCTTTCCTTGTAACACTGATTCTTGATTTGGGGCTGATAAATCTGCCTTTTATTATATAACTTACTCTCCACTTGGAGCTGATAATTCAGTTTGTGAATTGTTCTGGCTCCTGGGTTTTCTTGCTCCAGGGTGAGTTTTAGACACGTCCTTGCTCATCAGTACCTCTATGGAATGTTACAAAGTAATGGCTAACATGAGGGCTGGAGATTATCTGTGGATTCCCAATAAGCGATTTTTTTCTCAACCTCTGTTGTCACAAAAAATAAGAAATGAACTTGTAGGAGCTTTTTCTCTTCATTCCCCTACCTCAAATAGAGACCAGTTATATAGAAAGGGTGTGTGTGTGTGTGTGTGTGTGTGTGTGTGTGTGTGTGTCTGGTGTGTCACATTCTGGATCAGAGAGTTACTTTATATTCCTGGAGGACGACCAGCATCCAGGAGAGCAGCCTCACATGTGTTTTCTGCTCTGGCCATGGGGAAACGTTCCTAGGCTGCCTGTGAACAGATCACACCCAGCTGCCCTGACTTCCTGAAAGCTGGCCGGCCACACATGGGCCGCCTCGAACGCAGCACTTTTATGATCCTAAGGACAATGGTCCTAGTGTTTGAGGAATGTCTAGAACTTTATCCAGGGCTTTAGAAGCGGCATGATGCACAAAAAGAATATAAACTCAGGAAAGATGGGCTCTAGGGTTGTAGTCCTGCTTTCTGCCACTAACAGGTTAAAGGACTTCTGAGGAGTCACCTAACTTCTCTGGGGCTTAAGGTTTTCTCACATGAACAATGAAGACAGTGACTCACGTCCTCTGGTGTGGTGGTGGAAAGGACACATTCCATCCTCAGCTGGGCTGGGCACTAGCTCGTGGCCTGGAGTGGTCACTGGGCATCGAGGAGCCTTAGTTTTGTGTTCTATTAAATGGGGCTAACAGCACCAGCCACAGCCATGGGACATAAATAGTGGAAAAGTGTAGGGATTCCAGTCAGTTAATGTGTGTGAACTCACTAGGGCAGTGTGCATTAAGGAACGTGATAGCACCAGGGAGACTAAATTGGTATGTCAACATAAGGGGCTAATTCCTGGCATCCACACCAGAATGAGGTGGGGCGATGTGCTTAGTGAGCAAAGCCTGGAACACCCTGAGGACAGTGAGAGGGTTCATCGTTCCCTCAATGGGCTTTGAAGTAAGATTGCTCCCCTTTTAAACTCATGACCTCTTGTGATAAAAATATGCCCCCTGTGCTTCTTTTATGCTGTTTAAAATGTCAAAATATATTAACTAGCAAGACCAAACTGCACCATCTACAACCCCTCAAAGAGCTGCCCCTGTATCCCACCTTCCCCACTGCTATCCTGAGCGTCACTTCTCCGAGGTCAACCCTAAGATGACAGCAACGGTTCCCCTCCGAGGCTTTTGGGGATGCCAGGATGGTGTAGTGGTACATCCGGACCAACCTTGCAATCAAACCTCAACTGAGGTTTGGAGCAGTTAATGACAGGCCCACGGTCCCCCTGCCTTCCAGGCAGTTAGGGACAAGATGGGAGCCAGGATCACGTGTCTCACTGACCTGCTCTTTCATTTTGATGAAAAGCTCTCAAGGCTGATGCAGTTTCCTTCCTGTGGCTCAAAGTTCCAAAAGCAATCCTCAGGAGACCCCAGGGCAGGGCCACTGGCTCATGAAGAGTCTGCCAGTTGTAAAGCATGCACAGTTTCAGGCCTGCTGGCTCAGCTGGTGGAAACTTTTTTATGCTTCTTTAACATGGAATCTGTTAGAAGGGGGCCATATCTTTATCTTTGGCAGTTTTAGGTAAAAGATAAGAATTGAATCTGTACTTTCCCTCCTAGGTCCTCCTTCTCAGGGTGGGTGGGGGCCAGTTCACATGTGCTTGGGTTGGGACATCTGGTAAACTTTCTCAGGCCCTGCAAATATCTCTTTATAAGTTACCCCAGGATCTTCCCCAGGAGCCCGTAAAGCCCATAAGCTAGTTTTCCATATTAGCTCAGCCCTAATTTCTTCTCTTGAATTTAGCTTAGTTGGGCCCTTCAGTAGAAAAATCTTGATGGGGAAAAGTAAAAAAAAAAAAAAAAAAAAAAAATTAAAAAAAAAACAAACAAACAAGAAAAGAATTGAGCTGGAAATCTCAGCAGGCAATACTGGCACTAAACTGTGTAGTTCTGATGCTCCAAGCTCATGGGAACTTCACTTGAAAAGAGAGGAGGAAATAAATCCCTAGAATTGACTTATTGTTTTGCTTCTTATTTTATTTTTAAGTTTACAAAATGATCTCTTTTGCACAAGAGTGTCATGAGTCAAAATAATGTGGAGTAACAGGTACCCACTGTCCAGCATCCACGGGCATTTACTTGTGTGGTGAGGGTTCCATGGGCCCCACCTAGTTGTACAAAAGATAATCCCAAATTCAAATCCTTTTATGGTTAGGCAGGGACATACATGATTAACATGAGTGAGGCAAGTTGGTTATAAGACAATAGCATGGTGAGGCCAGAGCAGCCAGTATGTGCATGTCCCGCCTACAGGCGTCACATTGAATTTTTAATAAATCCCATGCAGTCTACACAAAATATACATTTTGCCCAAAGTAGGCTGCATTGTTTTCTGATTCTACACAGTGATGTGAACTCCCTTCCCTTCCTTCCTCCCTCTAAGCAGTAGTGTGACAGAGTGGTTATGAACATGGATGTCAGGACATAGTTAACCGTGTAACCCTGGGCTAGTGTTTTCACCTTTTTGCGACACAGTTTCATTCATGTGTAAAAGGTGGATGGTAAGATTAACAAGGCTATCAAGTGCTTAGATCACTGCCAGGTACACATAAAGCGTTGTATCTCTGTTTTCTTTTATTATTCATTCATTACCCATTTGGAATTATTCAAGCACCTCTCACGTTCCAGGAGTTGTAGTGGCTTGCCTGGGAGCTATGTCGATGGATCAGGTATGAAAACTTTGTTTCAAGGAAGTAGGGGAATGAAGAACTAGTTTTGTTTTTGTTTTTGTTTTTGTTTTTTGCCTTTTAAGTGCTAGGTATGTTACAAGCTTTTAACCCATTATTAGTTTAGTGTTCAAAGGAATTTATGAGATATGTTTTATTTTTCCCATTGTTTAATGAGGCAGGGGAGTTGACCTCCTCAAGGTGACATGGCCATGAATGGTGGAAACTCAGATTTGAATCTAGGCCTCTGAGGTTTGTGGGTTTCAGACCTCTTAGGGTCTAAAAGCAGAGTAAGTGAGGCTTCTGTGATCACTCTTGCATTAACCATTCATCCTGGTACCTTGCTCACCTAGCCCTGGACTTGGCCTTGCTATTCTTCTTATAAGGTTCCAGGTTCTACCATTAGTCAGTTATAGTTGACATGAGAGCAGGAAACTATTTCCCATCCTAGCAATGTTCTAGGCTGCCTCAAGGGAAAACTTGACCCATCTTACAACCATTTTCACTGTGCCGCTAAGAAATGGCCTTGAGTGAACAGGAAAGGCCACAGCCCACTCTGGTTCTGATCACATTTTATATATTATTTGCATGATTCAGACTGGTAACGTCTTTCTTCCTGAGGTCTCTGGCTTATACCCTGAATGGATACATTTCAATCACAGACATTTAGAACAGGAAGGGACAGTGAAGACCCTTGAGTCCCCCAGCTGCCATATACCATCCACTGGGTTTGTTTGGGTGGGTATGAGAACTGCTAGAGGAACTTGTTCAGAGAAAACAATATATACACACTCACACGTGTGTGTGTGTGTGTGTGCGCGTGTGTATATATGTGTGTGTGTGTATATATATATGGATTCATGGGCCTCAATCTTTGAAAATTCTGACTTAGTAGTGCTGGAGAAAGGCCAAGGAATATGTATTTTAATAAATTCTAATGGAAAGAAAGATTAGGGACCACTGATCAAGATGACCTTCTTAATTTCAAAGAAAAAGAAATTATATGATTTTCCCAAGCTTACGCAGCTGGTTCATATCAGTTAGATTAGGACTCAGCACTGCTGACTTCCAACTGAATAGTTTTTCCACTACATTGTATAGTTTCTAAAAGGGGGCATTGCCCATGTCTTTAGGACTAATATCTTCCTAATTTGCAACTGACATTAAATTGTAGGATTTCACTGTTAGATTTCAGGGCTGGAGTTTTGCTTAAAATCAATACATGCAGAAGAACACACAAACACAAACATGTTAATGTCACCTGGGCAACACACTTATGTAGATTTCCCTTGGCCTAAATTGGAGCGATCTCAGAGGGAGTGAACCATGGCCTTTTATTATCCCGGGATATTTCAGAGAAAAAAAAAAGAAAAAAAAGATTTTAAAAATAGATAGTAACTAGATTTTAAGAATAGAAAACCTATTTTCCCTGTTACAAGGTTATGGTCCCAAGGGGGAGATGGAATAAGTATAAAGCATGCCTATTTCAAGAAAAGATTAAACAAAGGCAGACCTGCCTCAGAGTTGTTAGAGGGAAAACATTTGCAGTGGAAAAGCTTAAAAGCACGTCTTATTTTTATTAGCATCCACTTCTTTTCTGAAAGGCTAATTGTAAAATTTATAGAGCTAATTATCTCTCTAGATTAATATTTATGAACACACAATAGCAAATGTGAGTTCCAAGTGTTGTATTAAGCGTTGGATTTTCTCCCTTCACACATACAAGCAAACAACAGATAGCTCAAGGTGATGCTAATATTCTCTCTACAATGTATGTAAACAGTCATGCCAAATTTTTCTTCCCAATTGCTGCAAATTGGTATTTACCCAGAAACTGCAAACTATTTTTAACAGTTAATACTCCTGAAATGTATGGGGACCTTCCTGCGATATGATAAAGAGGCTGCAAAATCAATTGCATAAAGGCTCCCCTAATCAAACACCAAGGAGCAAGACTTCTCTTTATTGACTCCTTTTAACCACATTTTATTCTTATAAGAGCCAGGAAAGAAAATCAAAAGCACTTTGTTGTTCTTCCTGCACTTGGAATATGGAACTAATGGTTCCTTCATTTCCAGAAATGGGACAACAAGGTTAAGTATTACAACAATACATTGCACTTTCAAATAAATGCAAGGGTGCTTATTCCAGCACACCCTGCTGAACTCCCAACCTTTGTGGATAAATCTAAGCTCATTCTACTATCAACATAAAATGTGAAATTTACATGACCCAGGGTAAAGAAAGATGTATGGAGGACAGGGTGGGATGCACTGAAAGCCAAGCTTGACGATAAATGAATGGCTTTGGGCCAATCCTGAAAGTCTGTGTTTTAGTGTTCCTGTCTGTAGACTGAGGGTGTTTATTATATCAGGAATTCCCAGTCAGGGATTTGTAGTTTGGAAAGGGGACAGTGGATGCTTTAGGGATTTTCTAACTCTTCTACCCAAAACTTCATAGAAATTTATCATATAAATTAGTACCTTCCTATTACTGGCTCTGAAAATGCATTGCTTTCATCAATTCTCAAAGGGTTCCATAAACTCAGAAAGGCTATGAACTATTCCACGAGATGAAGTATGAGGTCCCTTCCTGTTACAATTTTCTTCAGTTTTTGCTGCATCTTTGCTCTAACCTCTAATTGCCTCGATGGCCCAGCCTTACTCTTAGGCATCGCAAACTTATTCCTCTCTAAGCTTCCTTGTTCTAAGACTTTAGAATTGTGCTATTCAACATGGCCACCTCTAGTCACACACGGCTATTGAAATTTAAATTAATTAAAGTGAACTAAACTTAAAGCTTCAGTCCATTAGTCACACCAGTCACATTTGAAATGCTCATTAGGCTCATGTGGCTTGTGGTTTCTGTATTGGACAACACAGATATGGAACATTTCCATCACTGCAGAAAGTCCTGTTGGATAGCACCTCTTTAAAGACAATGATTTCTAAGCTGTCATTCTAAGAATCTACATTTTTAATGAGCTCCCGAGGTGAGTTTTGATGCAGAGTGTCTGCACATCATACTTGGAGAAACAGCACTAGGACTGGCACATAGAAGAGGACCACAAGACATCCTGACCCTTTGTTTTCCACTTGTTTCAGGGTCTGTGATGATGACTGCCCCACTGATCAATATCTACGACCAACATCCTAATTCGGTGTCCAAGGTGAGTAAATAGCTTTAGACTCTAGCTTTAGACTCTCACAGTCTTAGAGTTGGATGGGATCTTTAAGCTTATCTAGTCTGAACACTCATTTGTTGTTTGAATCCTCTCTAGATGACTTTCCATCAAGCACTCATGGGATATGCACTTGAACTGGAATAGCGGTGGGGAGAAAACTTTCAAGATGGCACATCTGATCTGATAAAAGCCCCCAATATTTACTAGTCTTCCTTTACTTGGAAGCATGTCCCAGTAGCTTCCTCTCATTCGTCAGAGCTTTCTCTGGCCAGAGCTCAATCTTGACTTTGGTGTTTAAGATAGATGCCAGTCAGCCCCTCTTTTCCAGATGTCATGCTCTGTGCATATATTTTATAGAAGGAAGGGGCTTTTGGAAAAGAGAAATTTTGGGTGTGATAGGAGAGAATCTGGTCTCTGGTTTTGACCCAACAACAAGGTCTTGGGCTTTATTGGGAGAAGGGATGGTCTCCTCATTTAGAGCAACACAGAAGCAACTTTAAGCCTAAAACACCCATAGATTTTTGCATTTGAGTAAGTTTGAAGTTTTGGGGCACACAAAGACCACATCCTTGGCAGAGAAACAGTTTCCACCAGCAGCACTGGTACTCATGAAGTAAGTCTGTCATGGCACTCAGGAGCAATGGAGTGAGAGCAGAAAAATACAGAAGGGAATAAACTGTAAGTATTTGGAAAATAGCCTAAGGGCACAGACATAAACAGGGCTGAGTCTGAGGGGCAGAGCCCAACTCTGCAGTTATAAAAGTGGGAAAGGGCAGATAAATAAAATCACTTCTACCTTTGGCCTGGTGCTTTTAGAGATAACTCAGGCTATATATATACTACACACACACACACACACACACACACACACACACACATATATATATACACACACACACACACATATATAATATGCTATATATGATCATTATGCTCTTTCACACAATTGCATACAAGACCTTCTCATATTTGAGGACAGCTTTCATTATCCCCCTACATACTCTCTTCTTTAGGTTAAGGTCTGTATTATTCTTCAGTCTTCCGTTATTCTACACAGTCTTGGGATTTTTTGTTATCCCCTGAACATACAGCTTGTCTAACTCCTCTTAAAATTTTTTTTTTTTCAACGTTTATTTATTTTTGGGACAGAGAGAGACAGAGCATGAACGGGGGAGGGGCAGAGAGAGAGGGAGACACAGAATCGGAAACAGGCTCCAGGCTCCGAGCCATCAGCCCAGAGCCCGACGCGGGGCTCGAACTCACGGACCGCGAGATCGTGACCTGGCTGAAGTCGGACGCTCAACCGACTGCGCCACCCAGGCGCCCCTGTCTAACTCCTCTTAAATTGAGAGTCCAGGACTGACCGTCTTATTGCAGATGTGGTTTGATCACCTTTGCATAGAATGAAACCATCACTTCCTTCTCTCCAAATCCTATACTTCTGTTAACACAAATCACCACCACTTTTTGTTGAAGGCTGAAGCTGGAAGAATATATATGGAAGCTCATGAACCATCAGTCCCTGATATTTCATTTATTTTACCCTCTTTTCTAAGATTTTAATGATCTTAGGGAAAATATCATGATACATATAGCTCTACCATATCCTCTAGATCAGCTAGCAGACTTTGGAGTATGATAAATACTCAAAACTTATTGATTGTTGAAAGTCTAAGAACATACACAACTGAGGAAATTATAAAATTTGTTATTTTGTATATTTATTGTTGCATATTTACTATTTTGTATATTATTATCTGGGGGATGATTAGGAGAGCTGGTTGGTAAAACAATTCCAGGGAATAAAGTTTGTCTATCTATAAAGTGAGAAGTCTGGACCCCATAATCACTTAGTTTCTTCTTTGTCTCAATTTATATATTTCTATGAAAACATATATTTGGATGCCAAGAGGCGAACTCAGTCATTAGCAAAAATACTACCAGCCTTTGTAATATCCTGGTTATCTCGGCATGATTGAAAGCCTCACCAAAGACACATAACCAAAAACCATCTAATTATGGGTTTTGTTAATATATTTAAATTCTGATAAAACATTTAAAATCTTGGGAAGCCATCAAACTCCTCGAGCAGAAAGCAGGCAAAAACCTCTTTGATCTTGGCTACAGCAACTTCTTACTCAACATGTCTCTGGAGGCAAGGGAAACAAAAGCAAAAATGAACTACTGGGACCTCATCAAGATAAGAAGCTTCTGCACAGCGAAGGAAACAATCAGCAAAACTAAAAGGCAACCGACAGAATGGGAGAAGATATTTGCAAACGACATATCAGATAAAGGGTCAGTATCCAAAATCTATAAAGAACTTATCAAACTCAACACCCAATAAACAAATAATCCAGTGAAGAAATGGGCAAAAGACATGAATAGACACTTCTCCAAAGAAGACATCCAGATAGCCAACCAACACATGAAAAAATGCTCAACATCACTCACCATCAAGGAAATTCAAATTAAAACCACAATGAGATATCACCTTATACCTGTCAGAATGGCTAACGTTAACAACTCAGGCAACAACAGATGTTGGCGAGGATGCAGAGAAAGAGGATCTCTTTTGCATTGTTGATGGCAATGCAAGCTGTGGCAGCCACTCTGGAAACAGTTTTTGAGGTTCCTCAAAAAACTAAAATAGAACTACCCTATGACCCAGCAATTGCACTACTAAGCATTTATCCATGGGATACAGGTGTGCTGTTTTGAAGGGACACATCACCCCCATGTTTATAGCAGCACTATCAACAATAGCCAAAGTAGGGAAAGAGCCCAAATGTCCAATAATGGATGAATGGGTAAAGAAGATGTGGTATATATATACACAATGGAGTATTACTTGGCAATCAAAAAGAATGAAATCTTGCCATTTGCAAATACGTGGATGGAACTAGAGGGTATTATGCTAAGTGAAATTAGTCAGAGAAAGACAAATATCATATGACTTCACTCATATGAGGACTTTAAGACACAGAACAGATGAGCATAAGGGAAGGGAAGCAAAAATAACATAAAAACACAGAGAGGGACAAAACATAAGAGACTCTTAGATATGGAGAACAGAGGGTTATTGGAGGGTTGTGGGAGGGAGGATGGGCTAAATGAGTAAGGGGCACTAAGGAATCTTTTCCTGAAATCATTGTTGCACTATATGCTAACTAATTCGGATGTAAATTAAAAATAATAAAATTAAAAAAAATAAAAAACAAAAAAAAAGGAAAGAAAAAAAAAACATTTAAAATCTTATAAAGGTAACTAATTACATCAAGTAGTTAATATAGCTTTAGTACCCAAGCTGGGATTCAGAAGTTCAGGGTAGTGTGCAAGAAAACTGTGTCAAGTGGAAATGAAATTTTATTGGAAAAGAAACTTTATGGGATTGTATAAAGAATTGGGGAAATAGGGGCACCTGGCTCAGTTGGTTAAGTATCCGACTTCAGCTCAGGTCATTATCTCGTGTTCCCGAGTTTGAGCCTTGAGTAGGTCTCTGTGCTGACAGCTCAGAGCTTGGAGCCTGTTTCAGATTCTGTGTCTCCCTCTCTCTCTCCCCCTCCCCTACTCATGCTAATGTTTATTTAAACATTAAAAAAATTTAAAAAAAAAGAATTAGAGAAATATTCACAGGAAGGAGTTAATCTTGCTCCTGCTGGTTGGAATATGGAACTCTTTTACCCTTACAGTAAGTAGTAGGTATGTGAGGCGATTCAATAATTGCCCAAATCTTTAGGTTAGATATTTTCTTGATTTTCAAAAGAACTTGGAGACGGCTATGTAACAATGGTTTCCGGGGTGAGCATGGCGGCCGTTGCCAACTTTCTGTCTCCATTCCCCTCCTTCTTTTTGAAGCCTCGCGTGACTGAAATACCCGTTTGCCTGAATGTGGGAGGGAGATAGAGTGGTCTTTTTCTGTTACTGGTGTCAATGTGTCAGCTTTTCTGAGTACTATTGACGCAATATCCACCCCTGCCAAAGTCTTCCCATCATCTCTCATCTTGACTGTCATCTCCTATTTGCAATGGTCAATCCCAGATCCAGAGCTTTGGGCTTTTCCATCAAGGCACTCTCTTGACAGTAAATGGATCAAAATCGGCACTATTTCCAACTCAGCCTTCACAGATTGTTCCTTGACTCAAATAATTGGCTACTTATAAAAGTATTTTCAATATGCAAGTTACAGCTGAAGGTTATACTTAAACTACTATGTGGGGAGCAACTATTAGCAAATGGAATGAATAGGGCCACATCCTTTGTTCAGTTTGTGAATACTACCCATTTGTTTGCTTGTAAATACCACATACCTTCCACAACAATCGTTACATGAAAGCGCTGACATCTTATACTTGGCAAGAGATTCAAATATATGTAATTCAATAGCATTAAAAAAATTAAAAAAAAACACATTATCTCTGACATACAAGCAGTAATGACCACACTAAGCTGAGAGGGCCAACAAAGGGCTATAGTAATGGTAGTGTAATTGTGACCTGAAAAAAATCTGTTTCTCTGAAATTGTAACCTTCCCATGGACATTAGCATAAAGAAGTGAAATTTGTAAATGAAAATCATTCCCTACCACCTGTACTATATTTTCAGATAATTCTATTGACTTCTACAGGGTTTACGCCATCACTATGAGATCTCTTCACCTGTTGACTCAATCATATAGTAACTATTTACTGACCCAACAGAATACAGTTTGTTAAGCCATTTCTACTGCCTTGTCTCCGACTCTCAGGAGACAGAATTTCCAAGAGGAGAGAGCTTGAAAACTGCAAAATACATTGATTTGGGCTCTATTTTCTCACATGTATTATGATCTGTGCCATGTATTAATTCCTTAAAATCAAAGTTGTAGCACTTTCAGGATTTTGAGAATTGTTTAGTTTTGACCACTCTATTTTAAACATGGAGAAACTCAGTCCCAGAAGAGTTAAGGAGCTTTCTCAAGATTACACAGTTGATTAGTGAGAGTGCCAGAACGGTCTTCCTGCTCAACCAACCTCCATGTATATGTACAAAATGCAAATTGTTTCTACTTGAGAACAGGTTGTGAGCTTTGAAGATTAGAAAAAGGACTTCCTACAGTCACACCTGAGTGGATCCATGGGAGAAATAGGGCCTGGAGTCTTCATTTCAATGAAGGGCTCCGGAGAGTTGCGAGATTAACGGCAAAATTAAATAAACTAACCCTTGCAAAGTGCATGGATGAATCTGGGAAAGGAAGAGATACTCTCTTCCTCTCTACTTTCCTCTGCATAAAATTGATCCTGTATTGGTTAATCCAAAAAATGACCATAGGCTTTTCAAAGGGCTTGAATTTGTAAACTCATTCTTTCATTTTAAAGTTCATACAAAACATGTTTTTTGTGATGCGGTATTTTAAGGAAAATATTTAACTATGTTTTTCTTGTGTGGCAACTATTACTACTGTGTAGGAGCAGAACACGATTTATGTTAACCTTTTTTGACATGTTGTTGGATCCCCAGAGGTCAATCCATATCTTACATTCTTTGTTATCTGTTCCTGTAATTCAGATCTCTCCCCCACCCCATAAGCATTCTATTTATAAGTCATTCCATCAGTACTTAATTGCATTTTGGGC
This sequence comes from Lynx rufus, assembly GCF_022079265.1. NCBI lineage: Eukaryota > Metazoa > Chordata > Mammalia > Carnivora > Felidae > Lynx > Lynx rufus. Next base: position 9,645,449 of record NW_025814889.1, on the reverse strand, counting down.
ATATCTTCTTTATTCTGCAGGTCCCACTCAAAAACAATTTTTTCTCCCCAGATGTATGGAGCTTCTATGTATTCTAGAGTATCAGATACTCAATGTTTCCCAGAGGAGATTAAAATTCCTTCAGTGTATTCTGAGAGGGAAATCTGTAGCACTAAAAGATGAATATTCTTATTATTCTGGGGCAGCATTGTTTCTGTTGAAAGACTGCCTGTTTACCCTCTCTTAAAGATGCCACTTCTTCAAGGTGGGAGAAAGTTTATTCTAGGTTACATATTTTCATTTTATCCTAATCCCAAAGCCGTGTAACAGAGGTTCTAAGGCTAATAACAAATGCAACACAATGAAAAAGTCATCTTAAGTAACAATTTAACAACCTATACTGATCCTTGAGGATCTAGTCAGATGGAGCTGAAATGAGACTTCTGTTTCATCTTTACCAGAGAGCCTCCAACCAATGGAGAAAGGCAAACATATGAAGAATGCTGAAAGACAATGAACAGCCCTTACATGGAGGCCTTTTCGTGAGTTTAACTCACACATTTTCATCATTCTTGAACCCTAAGCCCCAAATTCATAACATTCCTTGATGCAGTGGCTGGAATTCAAATTTTCCTAGGTGGCCAGCTGAAAATTCCAAGAAATCAGAACCTAGAAGAATTGTGTTATTCTTTTACAACAGTGTATTTTCTTCTTTAATCACTTATTACATGAAATGTTTGTTCTACTATATGTACAGAATTAGCAGGCATTTTCAAATTTTCAAAAGAAGGAAATACAGTTCCAATGTTCTAGACCTGGAGATTATAATGTAATTGAAGAACAAGGGCATGCATAAGATAAAAAGCTAAGGGGCATGTATGTTACTAACCTTAAAAACATGTAAAAATGCCAAGTCTTGGAATAATCAGTGTAGAATAAAATTATTATTTAAATTAAAATTATTTTTTAAATTTTTTAATGTTTGTTTTTTAGAGAGAGACAGAGAAACAGAGCATGAGTGGGGGGGGGGAGGGGCAGAGAGAGAGGGAGACACAGAATCAGAAGCAGACTCCAGGCTCTGAGCCATCAGCACAGAGCCCGATGTGGGGCTTGAACTCACAAACTATAAGATCATGACCTGAGCCAAAGTCAGACGCTTCACTGACTGAGCCACCCAGGTGCCCCTAAAATTATTGTTTTTTGTAGGTAGAACTGATATAAAGATTTAAATGGCTAAAGAGTCTCTGGACCCATGGAAAGACCCAATATATGCATGAAATATGAGCAACTAAAGTCATCCTAGTGAAAGCTGTAAATGCAGTGAGAGAATATCCAAAGAGAAGCATATCTGGTTAAGATGATTATAGTTTATGTCTGGAGGATGCCCAATTGGTACTTTGCTCACTTTGTAAACCAATATTCTACTTGAAATAGTCTTGTAGGCAAACCCTGGATATACATTTACACTGGATTATTTCTCTGATGTATGAAAATTGAAGAGCTTGTGAAACCTGATAGATTGATTTGTTGAGAACAATTTAACTTAAATTTCACAATAAGAACAACATACAGATTTTTCCACCTACCAAAAACATCTGAAGAATTGGCCAAGTGATTTCTCCAACTCTAGTTCCTCTCTGCTAAGGGAAAAATAACCCATGGCCATGGAACCTCAGCAAATAGATCTAGTCTGGTCTACATATTTTTCTGGGCATCCTGCAATACTCTCATCACTCACTGTTGGCTTGAGGCAGCTTGCTTTTAGCACTTGCTCAAAGTACAGTCTTCTTTTTTTTTCATTTTAAGTTTATTTATTTATTGAGAGGGGGGTGGTTATGATAGGGGCAGAGAAAGAGGGGAGAGAGAATCCCAAGCAGGCTCCACACTGTCAGCACAGAGTCCTATGTGGGGCTAGAACTCACGAACCATGAGATCATAACCTGAGCTGAGTTCAAGAGTCAGATGATTAACCAACTGAGCCATCCAGGTGTCCCTCAAAGTACAGCATTCTGACTCTGAGTTTCTCTCTGCTGTGATCTGAGATCTCTGCTCTTATGGCTTCCGTCTCCTTGTGTGCTTAGTATTTTCTTTGCTGTGGTAATGAGATTGGATTGGTAAACCAGCTTGGGGATAGCATAGCCTTTTCCTATTTGGCCTCTAAAATGAAAATGGGTCTTTCACTTACTTATGCATAAGAAACACTATGTTTCCTGTACAACACAATGAAACATCCCACTGGTAAGAGTAATTCTGGTGTTAGTTTATTTACTTTCCATAGGATCTTCAGGATCATTGCATGAGTGCATGAGGAATGGGAGAAAGGATCAGAGTGGGTAGAATTGGGCAAGGTAGAGAAAGAATCTCGAAGGAGATGCATTTATGCCAAGTTTTATAGTTTGGTGAAAGATGGTTGGTGGATAGTCTAAATAATGGAAACAGCATGAGTAAAGGCACAATGACAGGAATATGTAAGCCATCCCCCCCCCCAAATGAAGGCAATTGCACAAATGCAGGTCATTATTGTACCTGATCAAGTTTTTATTGTGGGTAGGCTCACAGAGTAACCACAGAATGGCTGGCATGTACTGAGAGCTTGGTAAGAGAGAACTACTGAGCCAGATGCCCTGTATGTATGAGCTCATCGCTTTTCACAACTTCTTGGAGTAGAAGCTATTTTTATTTACCTTGTACAAGTGAGGAACCAAGGTCTATGGTGTTTAAACAATTGGAAACAACATTCATAAGTAGTAGACCCAGGACTCAAACCTAGGTAGTTTGGCTCAAAGGAGACCATGCACTGTTTCAAAGATTCCCTTATCCATCCACTGATGACTTCATAGTTAACAATACATTGACTAGCTAACTAAGAGCATCATAAGCCTGTTTGGGGGTTAATTTCTTCTTTTGTGACTGCATAGTATGTCAAAACTTGGGCCAGAGAAATCAAACACTTGAGCTCACCTTGATCTTATTAAAGGTAAGAACCTAAAAATTAGTCCAGGCTGTCTCTTGTGCTTGTGTTAACTATGAACTTTAGAGATAGAGGCAATGGGGAGGAAACTTTCAGTTAGCTATACTCAGTCATCTGACCCTTCCAAGTTCTTTAACTTCTTGTACAGCCTGAAGCCCCTATCTCCCTGCAAAGATGAGACTGGGCTCCTGGAGTGCCCGCCATGTGAGAAACAGAAAAACTCTGAGGCTAAATGCCTGTGGGATAAAGAAGCTGGTGGATGCCTGTCTATGTTGGACTTTGTGGCTTTTGCAAAGGATTCAAAATGCAGAAGCTTTTATATCAGTCCATGAGACTGATAAAATGTCCACTCTGATTTGATTTAAAGTCGACTTTGATATGATTTACTTTTCCAAATCTGGAGATAATGCCTGTTCATGATTATTGACCTTGCCAGGGGTCACGGGATACCTTTAATGCTATCTTGAAAAAAATGTTTTTTGAGTGGTTGAATTTTAGAGTACCCAGCACTTCCAGCACAAACCAATATGAAACTTTCATTTTTCCCCCTTAATTATGTAACCTCAGACAAGTGAATGTCTTGTCCTTTGTAAACCTTCAACCTTTTATTGTCTATTCTGAACTGAATCTGTTTTAATTGGATATGTTGACCTAAAAAATTAAACACATGACCTTAGTAGCCAGAGGAAAGCTAGGCTTTCAATTCTGGTAATGCACGATAGCTATTTGATGCAAGGTCAGACAGAGATTCCATACTGAGAGTGTATTCCTTTTGTATGTTGGTAGAATGGGTCCTGCATTGGAAAAAAAAAAAAAAAATCCTGGCCATGGTACATAAAACACTCCACAAAAGAAAAACCTGTCTAGATCAGATACTTTGAAAATGAAAATCTCCTTCCATTTCCACAAGCATGAATCTCCAACATGAAGCAAGCTTTATCAGTGCTTTAGTCTATACAAAATACTAATTAACCAAGGCCAATAACGTTTGTTAATAAAGCAAAATCAGAAAAGCATAATCTAAACATGAAGCATGGGTTTACACAGATTTCTTCCATGATTTGTCCCTTATTCTACATCAGGTTTTATATATTCTCTTTACTCAGTGTCTAATGCCCATCAAGAATAAGTTAACGAGTAGTGTGCACTCTTGTGTTTATTTATGTTTATGTTGCCATTATTAGAAGCAACCTGGCTCAATGAAACACCGTATGCCTGGCATGGTGATCGATTGTGCCTCTATTTATTCTTCCAGTGTTAATGCTGGTTTTAAAAGTTATTAGACATACTTAGCATTTCTAATAAGAACAACAAAATAAAAAGTCACTTGCTTGAAATAAAACATTAACATACACACTGCCAGCTTCTAATTTTGGGGTTGCTTGTATATATTATCCTTTGCAAGCATGAGAATACTAAGTTTGAGCTAAAACAGTTTTCTTTCCTATTTTTCACTCTGTTCATAATTTTATTAATTAAATTGAACTCCTGTTGGACTCTTTTGAATGCCTGATTTATTCTTGCCATCACTTCACTGCTGATGATTAGCAATGAAGTCTATTGGTTGACCCTAATGTCTTTTTCATTCAGCCATATATTTTTTCTTTCTCTCTTACCTCTGGAGTAGGCTCATGTCTCTTCAAGCCTAGGACTGAACTTCTAACAGAGTTTCATGACTCTAATCTTTGTTATACTATTTTCTTCTTATATCTCACCATCAGTCAGTCCTAAACCACTGACTCCATGATATCGTTTATCTGCCCCCAAACCTTCCCTTGGCCCAAAGTGCCTATGGGTTAATGTTCTTGGCATTCAAAGCCTTTCACCATGTAATCTGTATTTTACATTATTAGCACACAAATACTCTATATTTAGGAATGGTTCTATGAAGTAGTCTTCTGTTTTGCTGTTTCTCAATTTGTATTCAAGCCATTTTTTAACTTTCTATTTATCTTTGGAATACAGAATCTCTCTGAGGTTCTCTTTGAGCAGATCAGACCATATTGACCCTATCTACTCTGAACGTGCAGAGCAATTTTTATAATAATCTGGGTAATACTTCTTTTGACACTTAATATGTATCAGCTTTTCTAAAATATTATATATATTAAAAATACATAAACTGAAATTCTGGAAAGCAGGGACATTGTCTTATACTTCTTTGTATCACCTGTGACACAGAAACCATCACCTAAGATGTTCAAGGAGGTCAATAAATATTTTTGTTTATTTTCAAATCATGTGAAATCTAAAATACTTATTTAATCTGGGGCACCTGGGTGGCTCAGTTGATTAAGTGTCTGACTCCTGTTTTCAGCTCAGGTCATGATCTTGGTGTTTATGAGGCTGAGCCCCACGGCTCTGAGCTGACAGTGAGAAGCCTATTTGGGATTCTCTCTCTCCTCTGCCCCTCTCCCACTCCATGTTTTTCTTTTCTCTCTCTCTATAAATAAATGAAAATTAAAAAAAAAATAAAGTACATGATTAATCAGGGTGTTCTATTCCTTATGTATTGAGCCTAATTTTAGAGTTAAATTTATATTACAGATAGATTTTATCTATATACTGCAGGATGTTTGCATAGTTTATTTATAACCAATATATAATCAATATAAGCAATAAAACATAGAAGTGTAGGTACTCATAATGATATATTTCCTACTCTTCTTTCATTGGACTGTAGATTCCTTGATAAATAGACTTCTGAATCTTGTTGGTGTAGATTTCTTCCTCAGAGAATAGTATATAGTTCCATACAACCCTTGGACACTTATCAAATTGTAAGGCAATGCAAACAAGGCATAAGAGCTCTTCCAAAAATCTTGACATTAAGTCAGAAAATCTAATCATGAGACATCCAGAAAGAACAATGACACCAAAGTGCCCTTAACGATTAAAAAAAAAATGAATTTCTAGATTCCCTTTATTTCTAATATAAGCCTTGCAAGTAAGAACTCTAAAAAGACTCATTTTGAGGTGTGGTTCATTGGCCCAGACTCTCTTTCTCAGAAACCCACACTATACATGTTGTCATCATTTGGGTGGAAAATAGAACATCAAACTTTCAAGAGCTGCTCCTCATGGCCACACCCAAGTTCTTTCAAGACACACCACTCCATCAGGCTACTCCAACTCCATGTTTTCCTTATTGCCTTTATTTACAGATCACACCATCACTCCCCTCACTTATTGAACCCTTGGATTTTTCTTTTTTTTTTCTTTTTTAACATTTATTCATTTTTGAGAGTGAGAGAGACAGAGCATGAGTGGGGGAGGGGCAGAGAAAGAGGGAGACATAGAATCCGAAGCAGGCTCCAGGCTCTGAGCTGTCAGCACAAAGCCCGATGTGGGGTTTGAACCCACAAACCGTGAGATCCTGACTTGAGCTGAAGTCAGACGCTTAACCAACTGAGCCACCCAGGTGCCCTGTGAACCCTTGGATTTCTGACCCTCTGCCTTCTCCTCCATTCTCACTCCCATCTCATTCTGAGGCATGATAGAATTTTGTCACTTCCTAGATTTTGCTTCTAAATTTTTTTCTTCTGCCTTATCTCATGACTCACACCCATGGTCATCCCATCAGAGCAATGCCTCTGAAATCTGTTGCAAGGATCCAATCTTTCACAGCTTTCTATCGTATCCTATCAGGGTCCTGATTGTAACTTTTCCTTGACCTCATTGAGACTTCCTAATGATCGTACCATTTTTGCACTATTTATTACAGCTCAGATGCCTTTATTTTCTTTATAATTCCATTCACAACCTATGCTCCACCATTATTTTTGTTTCCTGATACATGATCACCAACCTGGCCTCTGTTGCCGACTTTTAAATTCATGTGGTAAAATCTCAACTACTTACATTCTTTTAAAAAAATTTTTTTAGTTTATTTATTTATTTTGAGAGAGACAGAGACAGCATGAGTGGGGGAGAAGAGAGAGGGAGAGAGGGAGAGGGAGGGGAAGGAAGGGAGGGAGGGAGGGAGGGAGAGAGAGAGAGAGAGAGAGAGAGAGAGAATCCCAAGCAGGCTCCACACTGCCAGCATAGAGCCCGACTTAGGGCTCAAACTCATGAAACCATGAGATCATGACCTGAGCTGAAACCTACAGTCAGACACTTAACCACCTGAGCCACCCAGGGGCCTCAACTATTTACATTCTTTTTTAATTTTATTTTATTTTATTTTATTTTATTTTATTTTTTATTTTTTTTTTCAATGTTTATTTATTTTTGGGACAGAGAGAGACAGAGCATGAACGGGGGAGGGGCAGAGAGAGAGGGAGACACAGAATGGGAAACAGGCTCCAGGCTCTGAGCCATCAGCCCAGAGCCTGAAGCGGGGCTCGAACTCCCGGACCGCGAGATCGTGACCTGGCTGAAGTCGGACGCTTAACTGACTGCGCCACCCAGGCGCCCCAACTATTTACATTCTTTATGCCAACACTTGAGCTGATTAATATGCCTAGATTTTGGAGAAAAAAATATATTATTTGGGTGACTGGATTCACTTTTTTATTGTTAACAGTGATAATATTTACTGACATTTTCATCAATGTCTTACTTGCGATTTCTTCTTTTATACATGCCAACTGAATATGTTCACTTATTGTTCTTGCTGAAGTACATTGTTTAATAATAATTTCAGTAAAGGTCTGTGGGTGGTAAGTACTCTATGTCTTTGAATGTCTGAATAGTTTGTTTTCCTGTCATTTAAAAAAAAATCTAGTCAAACTAGACATAGAGTTGTGGTTGCCATTTATATTTTTCAGTCCTCTGAAACTAGCATGACATTTACTTCTGAAAACACTACATTATTGCTGATGAGAATTCTGATGGTATGTACTTGTCTGATTCTTTTAAGCCATCTTTCTTTTTTTCTCTAGAAGCTCTTAAGATTTTAACATTATCCTTGAAGTGCTTTTATTTAATTACAACTCATCTCAGTGTGGGTTTATTTTTATTTGAGCTGCTTAGTATTCACAGTACACTTGCAATCTAAGAAAAACTATCTTCTTTCTTTTTGCAAAAATCTCATAAGTATGTATCCAAATATTATTTGTCCATTATTTCTTGCATTCTCTGTTTTTGAAACTCCCTTTAGATATAAAAGCATCTGAAATGATCTTCCACATCTCCTAATTTCTTGTTTATGTTTTTAATATCTCTATTCATGTTCCAGGTGAATTCATCATTACTATGTTTCAATTTACTAATTCTCTCCTTAACTATGCCAGTTTTGTATTTATGGCATCTATTGATTTTTTTTAACTTGACAACTACATTTTAATTCACAGATCTTAAGTTTCTCTTTCATATCCACCTATTTTTAGGCAGTTTTTCTTTCACAGGTTATTGTTCTTTTGAAATTGATACTATTCTTTCATTTATGTCTTTGAACATCCTAAATGCTTGTACAAAGTTAATTTCACCTGGAGTGAATTTGTGTTCTAATTGCTGATTTGTTGCTTTCTTCGAATGCATTTAAGTTGTTAAGTTCATTTGGAGTTGATGTTCTCTGTTTTCTTTCTTTCACTTTCTCTTCACTAGTGCCAACCTAGCAGCTGCCTCCTGGATGCAAAACTTATCACTGAGTCTTACAATGGTTTTCTATGCTCACCAGACCATTCACTGAGCCAGGAGGTGATCTGACTCCGTTTCTGACCCTGAGGCCTTTGTCCTTCTTCTGGCTGCCCCAAAAGACCCACAGCTGTCTTTAACAGAAGACCCTAAGCCTCAGGGAGCAACCCCTTCACATGATGATACCTCACGGTGGTGGATACTAGATTGGTTTCTGCCATTTCTTTTTCTTTTATCTGAAGAAGTTACACAACTGTGAACTCTTTCTCAGATGTGAAATAGGTACATCCATGCTAGATTTCAAAAGTGCAAGTGAGGTAGAGGCAATCTTCCTGAAGCCTCTGTCTGCCTCTGTTGGGATGCAAGTGCACAGCTTTCCTGAGGCAGTTTCTGGTGAGCGTTCTTCCGATGTCCAGAGACTTGTGAAGCTGCCAGTTTAGGACAGTTCCCAGAGCAGCTGAGGTTGTTGTATCTGGCTCCATGGTATTCTGCCATCATTCCAAGATGTCCAGCCTAAAACCTGATTCTTCAACCCTCCCAGTGACTTGTAAGCACCTAATTCTCTGTACTAAATTCCTCTATGTTTCTAGAATGCTTTGTATTTTTTCTGCTGAACCTGACCAATACACACACCCTAACTTCAGCTTTAACAGTGAGACTCAGAGGCAGAGTGTCTGATTTTGGCTCAGGTCATGATTTCATGGTTCGTGAATTCAAGCCCCTCGTCGAACTCTGTGCTGACAGCTTGGAGCCTGAAGCCTGCTTTGGATTCTCTCTCTCTCTCTCTCTCTCTTTCTCTCTCTCTCTCTCTTTCTCTCTCTCTCTCTCAAAATTAAACATGAAAAAAAATTTAAAAAAAAAGAGGGAGCCTGAAATTGAGCTTATTATATCCCTTACCCTGATACCCCCAACTCCAGGCACCAATGCTGGATTCTTCAAGTGAATTATACTGTGTTTTCTGCTGTTTTGGGTACATGGAGATGGCTATCTTCTTTTTAAACTCAATTGAGTCTCTTTCTTTTTTATTTTTAAATTCTATTAATGTTTTATTTCTCACTGCTTAAGGTTGGAGGAGAGAGACTGCTGTCAAAGTATAAATTTATTACAACATCATAACTAGTAGGCTCTTTATTAATTTGGGTTTACTCCAAATTTGAGGCCACGATCTCCTCCTCTTTCAGTTCTACTACACTACCATAGTAAATTAGCCTTTATTAATCAAGAACTTCAAGACCTCTCTACCTTTTTTCAAATACTTCCAACTCCTCCCTTCACAGTCTTATTTTATTTGCCACTGAGAAAATAAATGCCATCAAAATGGAACTCCTTTCTTTTTGCCACCACCAATCTATAAACCTACCTACCTCTGGGTAGATTTTCTTTGCCTTTCCTCCTGTTACATCCCAAGACAGGCACCTTCTCCATCCCTAGGTGAGCCTCTTCAGATCTGCCTGGGATCCCATTCCCTCTTGCCTCCTCAAAACCACAGGTCAGCAGACATTTTGGTAAAAGTCCAGATAGTAAAAGTTTTTGTGGGCCATGAGGTTTTGTGGTTTGTAGGTTTTGTGGGCCATGAATTTACTCACAATAACTCAAGGCTGCTGATGTAGCAGGAAAACAGCCACAGACAATAACTCACCAAATGGGTGTGGCTTTGTAAGGCTTTATTTTTATTTTTTATTTATTAGAAAAATTTTTTAATGTTTATTTATTTTTGAAAGACAGAGAGACTGAACATGAGCATGGAAGGAGCAGAGAGGGAGACAGAGAATCCAAAGCAGCCTCCAGGCTCTGAGTTTCCAGGCTCAGCACAGAGTCCGACACAGGGCTCAAACTCACAAGCTGTGAGATCTTGACCTGAGCCGAAGTTGGAGGCTTAACGGACTGAGCCACCCAGGTGCCCCATGAAGCTTTATTTACAAAACCAGATGCCAGAGCCGGGGCCCTAGTATGCTGATTCCTGATGTGGGACCTTGCTTCTTCAGTTACTTTTTTTTCCTCCTGACTCACCCTTCCCTTCTTTTCTACCCATCAACCTTGCAAACACATTATGAAAATAACCCATGACCTTTTAGACACCATGTCCTCCTGTAGCTATGGTCCCATTTCTCTCCTTCACCTCATAGTCAATGTTTTCAAAGGAATTGTTTGCTCTCACTCTCTCCATTCATTCATCGGTCCTCTCTCTTTGAAATGGCTTGATTTAAAGTGGCCTCTCCTCCTTCTCATCTCTGTCTTAATCACTCTATTTTCTTCAGAAGACTAACACTTGGCAATTATTTCATTTGTTTGTTTCCTTTTCATAAAACCTCCTCCCCATCCTCCAGAGCATAAGTCCCAAGAGGGTGAGGACCTGGTCTGCTTTGTTTATCACTTGATCACGGGCACACGAACTGCAGACTAGGAAACTTCCATAAATATCCATTGGCTGAATACATGAATGAGTACAGTGTACTGTTTCAGATACTGAGGTGCCCCTTTTCCAGAATTTATTTCTCCAGATACTGAGAGTGCTCCTGGCAGATGGCTTTTTGCTAGTGCCTCTGCTGAAAGGAACCGTATTGCTCAAAGTCATGGCCTTCGTGGGGACGTCCATCCAGTGAGTCATCAGGGTGGGAATTACAAGGGCCTGATCCCGTTTGGACCCAGGACCATTGTAAAGGGTCAACCCAGCTTCTTGGAAAGCAATTGGAAGCCTCCACTGAGACTACAGGGAAGCTCAACTTCTCTCTACTCACTCCTGCTTCAATCTCTTCCTTTTCCTCCCTTTTCTTGGATGTTCATCCCAAGTGCACCCCCAGATAAATCTCCTATTGTAGAGTCAGCCTCTTTAGGGAACTCAACTTGTAACAGTTGGCTGAAGTTGAACTGATCTGTAAGTGGCAAGTTGGGAGTCAAACAAATTCCTGCTGGATTTTAAAGTCAATGCAATTTCTCTCACCTGTTTATTGGAAGTCTTATGTGATTCTGTAGTTTTAAAATAAACCTCTTTCCGTTAGAGTGGAAGAGAGCCAAAGCATAAGAGACTCTTAAAAACTGAGAACAAACTGAGGGTTGATGGGGGTGGGAGGGAGGGGAGGGTGGGTGATGGGTATTGAGGAGGGCACCTTTTGGGATGAGCACTGGGTGTTGTATGGAAACCAATTTGACAATAAACTTCATATGTTGAAAAAAAATAAAACTGTACTGCTTTGAAGCCAATAAAATACACTCACATAATAAAAAATAAAGAGAATTAGTTATTATTTTGCAATTGAATAAATCTTCCTAGATTTCTAAGCAAAAAAAAAATAAATAAATAAATCTCTTTCCTTTGTTTTCCTTCTTTAGTTCTCTTTACCATTAAAACTGACTTAGAGCAACAGAGTGTTTATTTTACTCATCAAATCTATATGCATCAATTTTTTTAGTTTAGAATAAATCTATCCAGATATTTTAGTCTTTCATACATCGTTATGGTATCTTTTCTTAAATGCCCACTGTCTTTCTATTTGCACCGATGCTCTTCACTCTTAGTAGCAATGTGACGAATATTTAAATACGTGTAATTATTTATATATATTTAAGTATTTATGTCTCTGAAAGCCACAATGCATTGCATGTTCTTTGGCTATAGCTTGATACTCTAAGCAAACCCAAAAATTTAAGGACGGGTATGTGGAAGAAACACATTGCAGAAGAGTTATTTATTTCCAAGAAGCTAAATCAATTTCCAGGGGTGTCTTTTTAAAAAATCCCAAAATAATAGCCTTGGAAAATCTAAGGCCTTTTGGACTCAACCTAGAATTCAGCTATAATTCACTTATTTAAGTAATGGACAAAAATGACCAACCTAGAAGTTTACAAAATATGATTGCTTAATCTGCTTTTTTTCTGAAAGTTAAAATTCTTTATTTTAACCTGCCATAGAAGGTCCTTAAAAGAGCTTGGCACAATCACTGAGAATTGAGAAACCTTTTTCCTACGTGTTTTCAGTATAAGAGAATGGGAAGCCTGGCAAAATCCTCAGGACTTTGGGACTCAGCTTGATCGCATCTATATAGATTATCGTTCCCATTTTCCCTGGAGCCTTCTTTTTAAATGATGTCTGTGGAAGTCTTCTATGGTTATGCCTAGACTCTGAGTTCTTTGAGCAAAGGGACCATGTGGGGTTCTGTTTGTATCCTCAGGTACTGAATACATTCTTCCCACCCAACTATATGGGGATGTGTTGGAACACAATTCTGTGTTATTTCCAAGGTCTTCCTTTACATAGCAGCCCAAGTGCAGGAAAAGGGGGAACTGATGCAAAGTTGCAACCATGTTTAATTTCTGGTAACTAAACATAAAGTCTAGCATGGTAACCTCAACTGCTGCATTAATTGCCCACCCTTATCGCACAGCATTAAGAACTGGGCCTAAGTAATGTAAATGCAAAATTAGATAAGCAAAGCCGTTACCTTCATATGAAGCTAATATAGCTCCTTATTTAATGATTACACAAACTGGGGCCCATGCTGAAGATAACTGATATTTTCATTACTACCATGCTTGTTAAAAGGAAAGTGTGAGTCCAAAATTCTCCCCGCGGAAAAATTAACGCACATACATAAAGGCTTCCACAGTCTTATAAATTCTTGGGCCAGAAACATCTAGGAATGACCCAGATAGTCTTCTCATGAGGGCCTTTTCACACCCTCTAGAGCCAGGTCTCACAGAAGTTAGAATCAGGAGCTGTGTTTCTCATCCAACACATATGCTTAGGGCTTGACAGAATGAGGGTAATTGGATTATACCATTCATTCGCTCTGGGCAAGCCCCTCTCCCTATTTATTTTCAAATATTCTTGTTGTGTTTGTTTCCCCTCTGCACAGAGGGGCCTGTGGGTTCATTGTCACCATCATTACTACTTAGCATTTCAAAACTGTTACCTATTGTTTATTTCAGTCTCTTGTTACATAACCCAAGGAAGCAGGTCAACCTTGCTATTAACATTTCCCAGAAAAATGAAGGAGTAGGGCTGCAGAGACTTGTTTCGAATGGTGCCAGCCAGTGCACAGGGACTCCAAGCGCTCAGATAATAGCCTGGATTTCTTGACTACACACCTCTCCCCATCTATCATTTCTCAGACCCGAGTGAGAAAATCTGTCCCTTTATCAGTTAAGTCAAGAGCATGGGCACTGCAGCCAGGTGAATTTGGGTTCCAATTCTGATCCAATTCAGACACGTAGGGCTGTGTGATCTTAGGCAAAATTTCTTTATCTCTCTGAGCATGCAGTTCTTAATTTGTATAAGGGTGAAAATGCTGATCGCATAGGATCATGATGAAATGATTAATGCAAAGCTCTCACCACGGTACCTGCACACTGCTGGTCCTCAATAAAAGGGATGCCCCTGCTTTGTGTATTCATCTGACTAGTTATTTCTTGTGGATGTATTTTAAGTGAACCTTCTGTTTGTGTTTCTTGGTGAGAGAGAGGAAGGGCAGACAGTGAGTCAGGGTGGTGTGTGTTTCTCTTCTCTCTCTGGGATTCTACTCTGGCACTCTACCTACTCTTGCAGAATGTATGTCTCTCTTTGAAGGGCAAAGGGCAGGTGGTAATGAGTAAAAGAGTCAGGGACAAATGAAAGAGGTAAAAGGATGATAGAAATTGTGGTAAGCCCTTGTCTTCATCCCTAGCCACTTTCACATAAACGCAATTCAAATGATTTGCTACAAGAAATATCTTCACAGGTGTGATGTGTTGAAATGAAAAGAGAAGATCAACAGTGAACAAAGAAATCAAAACGATTGTCTTTTTAAAATTATTATTAATTTCTTAGACCCAGTGCCCCCCCAAGAGGGGGACCTGCCCAGCCTAGCTTTTCCTGACGAATGTGTTGATGTGGAGCCATTTCTGCTGGTGCATTTTTAAGCAGCGCTGCAGGGGACGTCATGTGTTGCAGTAATTGCCATGGAAACCATTGTTGTGGAATGAATAGGAGAGGTTTTAAATCCTTGGTAATGAGCCTGAGAAACTAAGTAGGTCTTCAAGTTTAACTTGTTTGGAAGTGGTTCATATTTCACACAGAGATATTGGAGGCAAAATGTGGGGGGCAAAGGATCAGAGAGAGGAAGTTTTAAAAAAAATCACAAATTAACTTAATATGTTACACTTCTAGGACTTTTTAATAATAATAAAAAAAAAACACCAAAAATGAGTAGTATCAAGCCTTAAGCCTTGAGTAACACTCCTGTCTGTTGAACAAAGTGTAATTTTGATATACTTCTACTGAAGTCAACACTCAATTCACCTCACTCAAACCTTTGCAAATGAGAATGTTAAATACTTTTTTTTTATTAAAAACTTTTTTGTGGGGGGGAGAGAGAGAGAAACAGAGAGCAGGAAGGGGAGGGAAAGAGAGAGGGGGAGACACAGAATCGGAATCAGGCTCCAGGCTCTGAGCTGTCAGCACAGAGCCCCCCACAGGGCTCGAACTCACAGACCTCAAGATCATGACCTGAACAGAAGTCGGCCACTTAACCAACTGAGCCACCCAGGCACTTCAAGAATGCTACGTGTTTTTAAGGCAGTTTAACGATCAGGTTTGTCTGGATTGTGAGATCCTTGAGAAGGCAGGCTGAGCTTTGTCACCTTTGTATGACCCTAAGCTGTAAAATGTACCATCACAGAATATATGGTCTCAGTATGTGCATTATATTTGAATGGTGATCAAAGAATGACCAGTGATTAAGGTATTCCCACCTCAGCCATCAACCATTTCTGAGGCTCTCTCTTCTTCCTCACATCTTCATGGTTCTATAATCCTGGCACCTTCTTTCTCACCCAAGACTTTTTTTCAGGCTGGGCGCCCTCTAGGCAGGACTGGTGATAGAAGCATTGGGAGAGACAGAGAACAATGGATAAAGGGCCAGTGACAAGGGGCTCCCTATTCAGCTCTTCCCCTCAGCCAGAGACACTGTGGCACACATACAGGATTTTGGGGGGAGAAGTGGCTTCCTGAAAATTAACATGGTGAAGGGGGTCAGGACATGCCACCCCCAAATATGCCATTTTGGCATAAGAATTCTTTTGACCTAAAGGTATTTGAGTTCCTCGGGGCACCTGGGTGGCTCTGTCAGTTGACTGCCCAACTCTTGTTTTCAGCTCAGGTTATGATCTCACAGTTTGTGAGACTGAGCCCCCTGTCAGGCTCTGCACTGACAGCACTGAACCTGCTTGGGATTCTCTGTCTTTCTCTGTTCCTCCCCCATTCTCTCTCTCTCACCCTCTCAAAACAAATAAGTAAGCTTTAAAAAAAAACTACTTAAAAGGTATTTGAGTTCCTGAAATCTCTGATCTGCCTGAAAGCAAAGCCTCTCCAAAATATTCAACTCCTCGGGCAACTCTGCTCTCTCCAGCACCATACCCAGACACAGCCACGTACTATCATATCGTTCATCACTTCTCCTAAGGACCCACTTATCTTTCCAGACAGTCCCTTGCTTTTCAGTGTCTTTCTTCCCCTCCCTTTCCCTGCTAAGTTAGCTGCACAGACCTCCAAGTCCAACCCTCCGTTGAGTTACTCAGGACTGGGCACCGTGTGAATGCACGATGCACCTGTGAGAACGCTTCTGTTTTTCTCTTGTTGATCTGCTTCTGTCAGACCAAGGTACAGGCTGTGGCTGCAGAAACCGGCAGGGTGGAAGGAAAAATAACATTTCCTCCCTCCCCTACAATGGTAACTTTGTCCTTCTCTGCAGGATTTAAGAGAAAGAGAAGGTGGTGAGGAGGAAGGGCCCTAGGAAGAAGTCTTTATGTTCTGTCTCTTTATCTGTGTTACTAGCGTGTAGAAAAAGTATTAGGAAGGCTCCCCAAAGGTTCTGTGCTAGAGGGTAAGAATGAGAGCATCCTTGGCTGGAAGCACCAGGATAGCAGGGGCGGGCAAAGATGTGAAATCAACATCTGACCCAGAAATTAAAAGAAAGGAAATAAATGGGAAAGGGAGGAAAGGGAAAGGAAGAAAGGGACAATACCATGGGAAGCTTGAGGGATCAAAGCTTGTAGCTCATGTGGGTAACTTAACCAATGAGGATATTTCCTCTTAAATCGCCATATTCCAGTATTCCATGGAAAATACTGCATGGCCTCTAGAATGAATGCTCTGGAGCCAAAAGGCCTACGTGTGGGTCTTAGATCTGCCATTACTCGCTGCAAATTACTTAACTTCTTTATGGTCTGTCCTCCTTAAATGTAAGAAGTGGATAATTATATACATAAACAACAAAATTATTGGGAGGATTAAATATGATGATATATACACATTTTTAGTTAAGTGCTAAAACATAGGCATTTCAATAAGAAAGTAAGTGATCAATAAAAATGAGTGAGTATGATTATTCATCTCTAATTGCACAGAACTGCTCCTTTTTAGTTTTCACTGAACTAGAAACCCAGACTTGGCTGTAGAAGCCATTATTCACAGTTTTAGATTGGGAATCTGTTCTTCCTCCCTACTCTGCAGGAGCTTAGGGGAGATGAAGAGAAGAGAGAAGCCAGAGGGTAAGAGTGTTGCTTTTGAGTACTATTTTAGAGCTATTACAACTGGAAATACAGCAATTCTAAAATTCTGCCCTGCTAATAACTTCAACTTCTGGAGAAATTGTCAAGGGAATTCTAGGTAACGAACAGCAGAGTTGGTTGGTCATGTTGGTAGGTTTACAGTCCTCTGGTTAATGCTGGAATTACAGCACACAGCTTAGATTTTCTCTGCAGAATTTAATCTTGAGATTGAACCACTCTCTAACTAGGCTTACAAAGAAATGAAGTCAAGGAAAAGGTGGGAGCCAGATGGCTGCACCTATAGCCAGATCTTAGGACATAATGCCACCTTCTCAGTGAAGTTGCCCTCCTCTGTCCTGCCTTTAAAATGCAACACCTATACCCCCCACTCCCACCCTCCGCCCTATTTCCTGGCTTCATTTTCTCCTTAGCACTTATCACCTGAGATACTCAATGTCTTAGTTATTTATCTTGTTGATAAGGATCACTCACAACTAAAATGTAAATTCCACAAAGAAAGTGATTTGGTCTGTTTTGTTCACTGCTTTATCTCAGCAACTAAAACAGCCTCTAAAATAGAGAAGGCACTTCTCACGTATTGAGAATGAATGAATGAATGAATGAGTGAATGAATGAATGAATGAAGTAGAAGGGCATGAATCATGCCTATGTATCTTTTAACACAGAGTAGCCCATGCAACTGGTAAACCCCAGCCCAAATAAATGGTCTGGGATGCTACCCAGTCAGGTCAGTAAGTCTTCTAGTGGGACTGGGTTGCAGTGTGGCTGGGAAGGGGACAGAGCAAGTAGATGTGGTTCTTTTGAAGAGAGAGGAGGCTGAGAATTTGTTTGTAAGTGGAGGGATCAAGCAGGAGAATCAAGGAAGGGTGTGACAGATGAGAGAACACCATCCTCAATCCCATCAGGACAGAAAAGAGTATATGCTAGACTAATGTTAGGTTCTGGACTCATTTTTCCATGGGGAAAAATGGTTAGGTTTTTTTGGTCAGTAATAGTTCAGTGTGTTTCAGAGATATACGCAATATGGTAGTGGTGCAAGAAATTACTTCTATGTTTCAACAAAAATAAGCATGTATGTTTTAGTATGCCTATATTTGATTTATGCCTGCCTATCATTCTTTCGAGGAAAGAATAAGGAGAGCTATGCACCTTAGAAAGAATGGGTTCAGAATAAAATTCTCTTGGATAGGCTGTAGGCTGCTATTAAGTAACAGGAAAGCTGACCTCAGTTTTGGGAAGTCTGTCCAGAGTCATAACAGAGATGAATCATATTGAGGATTTCATGACATTGAGAATTCATTTAAGATTTCCTGTTTTACCTGGTTAAATGGTTGGAAAGCCAACCTACAGCAGTGTGAGGTTGGCTTTGTAGTATATTTTTTAGAAGCACAGAGAACTATCAGAGACTTCTGAAGCTTCATCAAACAGCAAATTTGCATTCAATAACTATTTCAGTGCCCATTTTTATACTCCTAGAGCTCTTTACCAAAGATCACAGCTAAGGCTGTGGAGGTCTTAGGGACAAGGGGAGACTATGGCAGGCAGCAGAGAGTGGTTCACAGCTAAGCAAAGGGAAGCATGCCTCGCTCCTTTCCCTTATGCCATTGGCATAAATCCTACCTTGGAATTCCCAGGTAGGCCATTTAAATGGGTTAGAGATTTACATGATTTGTAATTAACAGAGTTAAGGGAGCCTTTACCAAATAACACTTTGCTGGTGGGACCTTTCCTTCCATCTGCCTCAGTCTATTGACTGACCACCGATGCTGCTTGAGTTGCCATGCTGACCGATGCTGTCGGTCCAGTGCTACCCACCTATTCTCACGCACACTTGATGTAAAAGCAAATAAAATAATTGGTATTATTCTCGAGCAGTTACTATATGCCAGACACTGAGCTAGGCACTTGACATTCATTATCCTTAATCCTTCTAAGCATCCTGTGGGGTGTCTAATTGATGAGGAAATTAAGACTCAGAGAGTTGAATAACTCGCTCAGGGCCACACAGCTACTGAGCACTAGATTCAAAGCCAGATTTCTCTAGCTACCAATCTCATTTGATTTTGCCCTACTTCATGTCTCCCAGACGAAACAGTGCATTTCCCCAAATCACCAATGAGGTGGCCAGATATGCTTAATGGTGGTGGTGGGAGGAGATTTGAATATCATGGTACCTATTACAATCTGTCTTTAGATGGGTGATGATTTAAACTGCCCTTAGCAAAGTATGTATTTTTTAATTTTCTAGTAGCCACATTAAAAAAGTAATAAGAAACAATTAAAATTAATTTTAGAACTATATGCAATTTAGTATGTTTGCAATATAATTACTTCAACATATAATCAGCACAAAAAGTATTAATGCAATATTTCATATTATTTTTGTATTAGGTCTTAGAGGAATCCAGTGTGCATTTTATACTTACAATACATCTCAATTCAGACTATTACTTTTAAAGTCTTCAGTAGCCATTTGTGGCCAGTGACTACCAT
Organism: Lynx rufus; assembly: GCF_022079265.1. Classification (NCBI taxonomy): domain Eukaryota; kingdom Metazoa; phylum Chordata; class Mammalia; order Carnivora; family Felidae; genus Lynx; species Lynx rufus. The sequence goes on along the minus strand of NW_025814889.1, from coordinate 9,625,885 downwards.
CTCAGATAGCGACTGAGGAGCGCTAGGTGAGGCTGTGATCCTGGTATGTGACATATTTGCTGCTGTAGCTTACTGAACTTGACTTGAAAATCTTGAATTAATGGTGTTTGGAGATTGATGTAAGTGTGTGTGTGTGTGTGTGTGTGTGTGTGTGTGTGTACACTCACATGAGGAGGTGGAGAGGTTACATAATTTAACTTGTTTAATATACTAAATGGTGCAGGGTATACTATATATCAAACAATGTGGGCTATTTATAAAAGCCACAATCTGGGTCATTCCCAGCACAAATTGCTAATACATAGGTTATATTTACAACCGAGCAAATCCAATTTTGTATTACACTAGAATTATCCTCATGAGTGGATAAAGGTCCCAGCTCTGAACAAATATGACTTGGGTTCAGGCTTTCACGTCCTGCCCTGGTATATCAGCCTTGCATTTACCAATGATGTGTACACTATAAAGACATGATTTTTTTTGTTTTTGGTAAATGGCAATCAATATAGAATGGAGACTGGACAGCTAGCACAGCTTGGTATAGACTTGAGGTGGAAATTATTTTAACTGTATCATAGATAAAGTAAAACACCGAATAGACTTTTTGGTTCCCACACTTCTATATTTTGCTAATATAGCTTTCTATTTATTGCTCTTGAGATCCTACTTTTAGCTGTCTAATTGTTAATAACACTTTGCTATACCTTACCTAATCTTTGGCCTTCTCCTTGTGATTCTGTTTAATGTTCCTCCATCCCAACCCCACTGCATCTTGTTCTCTTGTACCAAATATATACATTGTGCTGTCTGGGGGAAAACATATGTCCTATGTATAATTCGATTTGTAGAACCTCCTAGGATTATTTGCATCTAAAGCCTTCTATTTCACAGTGGAGGAAAACGAATGAGTTTTAGACATTGAGAAGCGGTTGGAAGGGATGCATTTCTGGCCTTAGTGGTGTAAGAACCACAGGAAACAAGGTCAGACCAGGCACACAGAGGAAGCTTAATTCACAGAAATAGTTACACAGACGATAGAAGGACTGAGAAGCCAAATAGGGGTTAGTGAGATAAGGCAGCGACTGGTAACCAGAAAAATACTATGGCACTTAGTGTGGGGGGACCATGGAAGAAGCAGTGATTTTGGAACCCAGGGCTGGGGCCATCTGAGGGCAGCTGGAGGCAAGGCAGACCTGGACCTGGAACTCCAGAAGATACTATCTGAGACAGTATCTTGTCTTCTTCCTGTTCTCTACTCTGCAGAACCTCTCAATGGCCAGATGCAGCCAGAAGTGGCCTGGAAAACAAAGACTACAGGGGCCAACCTCTCTGTAATTAGAGCAGAACAGGAGGTCAAAGAAGAGGGCTGAGGGCAGACAGGTCATGACCCACCAAGGCCATGGGGAGTATGTATCATCTTGATATAGGAAGCATACCCTGAGTGCTGCATGTGAAGACTCACGGGTATAAGATCTGGAATGTGCTGTGTGCACACACATCTGGGCCAGATTCTTCTGTCAGGTGTCAAGGATAATGAGATTCACTAATTCCTTCTCCTTTGTCCCCAGGATCTAGTCTATTGTCAAATCCTGTTGCCTTTACCTCCCCAGTGACTCCCAAATCAGCTCACATGTCTCCTTTCCTACCATTACCACTCCGGTCCAAGCCACTGTGGACTCCTACTTGGATTACTGCAATGATTTCCTACCATCTACTGGCTTCCATTCAGACTCGAGCCACTTTTCAGTCTGTTCTTTACACCCAAGACAGGATAATCTTCCCAAACCGTGAAAATGATCATGCTGCCACCTTGTGTAAATTCCTTTAGAGGATTCACTTTGGGTTGTGTAGGCAAGGACCTGCCTGGTCTGGCCCCACCAGCCTCTCTGACCACACTCTGCCCATTATGCTTCCCTGAGCTCTTTCTTCTCTAAGTACAATGAAGACCTTTTTTGGGCTTTGAACTTGTCACATCTGCTCCTGCTATGGGGCCTCTGCTCCTACTTTCCACTTGCCTCAAATGCTCTTTCCTAGTTGACCTCTGTTCATCTCTCAGATCCTCGTTTAGTCGTTTCTTGAGGGAGGTCTTCTCTGACTTCCCTAACTATGTTATGTCTCTCTCATCCCAATCTTTGAAAGCAGAGACCATATCCCTTCTACCCCCTTCTCTCCATGGCATAGAAGGTGTTGTGGACTGAAACATATTCCCCAACATATTCATACTCATATGAAATTAACATATTCATATTTAGTCTTTCTGAGACTCATGATGTAATGGGATTTGCCTTGCTGGGTTTTGGCTTGCTTGGGACACATCACCCTTTCCTTCTTTTCTATTTCTCCCTTTTGGAATGGTAATGCCTATGCTCCCCTGATCCCACCAGTGCATTTTTGGAAGCACACAACTTGTCTAGTTTTATAGGGTCTAGTTTTATATAGTTTTTACACCTCAAAAGGGATTTTGCCTCAGGATGAACTATACCTCAAGACTCCCTCACATTTGATTTAGATGAGACTTTGGACTTCACACTTGATGCCAGAGTGACTTAAGACTTGTGAGGTTGTTTGGATGGAATGAATGACTATAATTTGTAAGTAAGAAGAACATGAATTTTGGGAGTCAAGGGGACAGAATGCTATGAAATGAATTGTGTTTCCTCAAAAGGAAAACACTGAAGTCCTAGTATGATGGTATTTGGAGATGGGGCCTTTGGGAAGGTTTAGAGGAAGTCATAAGGGTGGGGCCCCCATGATGGGATTAGTGCCCTTATAAGAAGAGAGCCAGAGAGCTTGCTCCCTCTCTCTCTGCCATGTGAGCACAACGGGAGAAGGTAGTCATTCGTAAGCCAGGATGGGACCCTCACCAGGAAACTAAATCTGCTGGCACCTTGATCTTGGACTGTCAGCCTCTGGATGTGTGAGAAGTAAACGTTTGTTATTTAAGCTGCCCAGTCTATAGTATTTTGTTATGGGAACCTGAGCAGAAGGTGCCCTGTAAATGAAGAATTAATGAATAAACAAGTCTACAAGGGAAATGGCAACCCACCGAGCCAACAGCATCCCTTGGGATCTGTCTCTGATCCCTGACTCACGTAATGGGAAATAGCCTTCTCTACTCTTTATTCATTATGCAGGGTGTGAATCTCTTTTATGCCACAAAACACAAAACACTCCGAAGACACCTTTGTGGTCAGAGCAAACCGTTTCATTTCACAGCCTGAAGCATTTTTTCTTTGCTTCTTTATCCTTCCTTACTTGGGGGGTGTGAGTTTACACCTGGAAATAGGATCCACCTCCGGGAGGTACTGAAGGACAGGCCACCTGAGGTGTTGTCCTTGGGAGAACAAATATATCAGGCAAATCTCCATTTATTTTCTGCTAGTCTCCATTAGGAAAAGCTGCAGGCAAGAAGGATCCTACGTACTTCTTTCACTCCCACACGGTGCCTTTCTTTACTTAAAATTCTTTATTTCTTCCCATCCATTCATTGCTGGGTTACATTTTCCGGAACAATAGCCTGCCATTTAGCTTCTCCCTCTAAGCCTCACTGTGCCTCAACCCAAGGACTCACCGCCATGAAGTATTATTGCACGGTTTGGAGAGGCACGTGGCTCTCCCAAATGGACTTTGATTTGCACTGATCAACAGCACCGACAAAAGCCTCGTGTCAGAGATACAAGGCAACCTCTTTGTCTGAAATCACCCCCTCCTCTTTTGTTTTCTTCCAGAGCTCACTGTGCATTATGTTCCACGTGCTCTTCTCCGTGCCTCTGCAGATGTGAAACTTTAAATGCAGGGTATTTAAAAATAATAAAGAAAAAAAAACACCGTGAAATTTACAGAGCTTTGTAGTGGAACAGCAGCACGTGCCTCCCTAAAGAGCTCCGTTTATCAAGAGTTCAGATGGTTTATGGGTTGTGATTTGAGCTATATGGATGACAGAAGGAAGGAGGTCAGAGGGGAGGGCAGTTAAATATCAACACTGGAAAGTAGCTGAAAACCAGCTCTCCCGCACCCTGTTCCTATTCAGCAGAAACTCATTAAGTAGATTTGTGTGGGAGGCCAGGATCCTCTACTGCTTGAGGATCTTGCTGTCAAGGAAAGGCCTTGTGGACATGCGCAGATTGGGGCCACGGAGGGGCAATCATTCGAGCTTCTAAATATTAGTCCACATGCTGGTCTCAGTCAGTCTCATCCAAATCCTATAAAATGGTGAAATTGAAATCTACTTCTCCAGTGGAAGTTGGGGGCACCACCCTGCACCCCACCTACAGGACCAAGGCACTCAACCCTCCGGCTGCCAAGCTGAAGGTTCACATGAATGACCTTCAATTACCGGGAGTCTCCTGGCTCAAGGATATACCTCCTTTCCTTCCCTGGGGGCATCTGGTCCATGTCAGGGTGCAAAGACAGCATCTGGGTCAATGGCAGGGCGCAAAGATGACATCTGGTCCATGTCAGGGCACAAAGACCTGGCCTCCACGTGGGGCAACTCTAAAGGGCCATCCTAGCTCCAGTGCTTTCTGGGATCAGTCGAGGCCTCTGTTACAACTCTGTCATGGTTCAGCTTCTTCCACTGCTCAGTGCTGTTTCCTTCGCTTCTTTGCTGAGTTTGTTCCTGAGACCTTGTCTAACCCGTCACCCCCAGCAGGCCTGCCACATGCAGATAGCCAGCTCAGGGACTGCTGCCCAGGGAACCTGCCGGTTGTGAGTTGTGTTCCCCCCCAAACTCATATGATGAAGTCCTCACCCCCAAAATGACTGTATTCAGAGATAAGGTCTTTAAAAAGGTGACTGAATTAACATGAGGTCTTTAGGATGGGTGCCCATCGAAATGACTGGTGGCCTTATAGGAGAAGGAAATTTGGACACACACACACACACACACACAGACACCAGACACTGTATACACAGAGGGATGGTCATGATGGCAGAGAAAGGAGGCTCCCATGTGCAAGCCACAGAGAGAGGCCTCTGAAAGGACTCACCCTGCCTGCACCTGCCTTCAGAACTGCGAGAAATACATCTGTTGGGGCTTAACCATCCAGGCTGTGATATTTTGTTATGGCAGCACCTGTGAATTAATACACCACCTAAGACATCTTCTGAGTTGCTCTATCTGTCCATTTTACAAATGAGAATCCGAGGGTCAGAGAGGTTAAATAATTTGTTTAATGTCACAGAGCACAAAAGTGAGAGTCACGAGCCCAAGTCTATGCCCTTCTGCTACAGGAGATGAAATCTAACCTTCCTATTGCCACCTGCTAATCCTTCTGGAACCATCATTAACCCCACTAGAGACACTAAGGACTAAATTGCACTCAATAGCATTTAGCCCCTGTCCAGAATGAAGGCTCCTTCTAATTGGGGTTGATCAAGAGGAATAAGCCACAGACTGCTATTTATTTGCTTTACTAATCATTTAAAAAAGCATGTTCCCCCACACCCCAAACATACTTATGAAATTAAAGGCAATATATGACTTGAAAAATAACTATGGGAAGGAAAATGGATACTCATTTAAGAAAACTATATTAACAATAACTTTAAACCATATCAAAAGAGAGATTAAGAAAACCTTGATGAATTTTCTCAGATAACAGGAAATTACGATCTATTCTTAGCCAAGGGAAAATTATTGATCCAGGAAGAGAAAAGCTATTTATACTTAATTTTGCAAAATACTGTGGTCCCCATAGCCAGGAAATAAGTTCGGTTCAAGTCTTCAATGTTCAAAATGTCAAACATACCAAACTGTTGGGACTACGAGGATATTTATTAGAATATATATTCATAATTAAAACTAAAACCTTATTAGAATGGCTTAAAGGCTCGCGTCTCCAACCCTTGCTGCCCCCTGTACTTGGAAAGAAAAGCTGATGGTTAGCTTGGTGTTCAGGGAGTGTGAGGCTGAAATTTGAAGCCGAGACTGACAAATCCCCTTAAGGAGGAAAAAACGACCAGCACATGCATGCTTGCAGGGGTAATTATACAGAGGGAGGTTGACAGTGAATGATTTCAGATTGTATGTTAGGCTGGGAGGGACCTCGGGGACGCTCTAGTCCACTTAACAGATGAGGGGACGGGGCCCAGGAAGATTGAACGGTGTGTCTGCAGTCACACGCTCATTAGAGCTGGAGCCTGGGCTGGAACTAGGGGCCCCCGGCTGCTCATCCGGGGTTCTCTCCCCTGTGACTTGCTGCCTTTTCTCTCCATGGAAACTGAACTTAAAAAGGTGACCAAATTAAATGAAAGCCGAAAATAATCTTTAAAACGGATTTTGGTGAACGGTGTTCATCTCTGCATGTTGTAAATGGGATTAATTGATGCATTTTGCTTGTGTTCTCTAACACGTAATAGAATCTTACTCTTTGAGGGTGGGATGATAGATATTTTATAGAGAACAGATCAAAACTTGCTCAACAATGAAGGTTAGAGAACAACAGGCCCAATAATCTCACCAGTCTAATGAAATGGACATAAAGAGAACTTAGCGCTGAGGTGACAAAAAATATCATTGTACTATAAGACTCCTTGCACTCTTTGCCATTCTAAGGACAAATCAGTGATATTTCGTGGGAGAGGGGACCAGCCGGGGTGAGATCTCCACAGAGACTGAGTGGCTCACACATGGCTAAGTGACTCCTGGTGACATAAGAGGCAAAGGCTCTATACACTTGAAGAATAAATTGCATATTGAAAAGACACTGAAATCTACAGCGTACGACCTCCTGTTTCTGTGCTTTGAAGATCCTGTGGTATCCATTTGTGAGTTAAGCCCACATTTATCTCTTATTAGCTCTTCTGCTGGAAAAATCAGTGGGTATAAAATCCGCTGCTGTTTAAGACGTATTTGTGACCATTGTAGAACCAATTAAGGTAATTACTGGGTGGTATGGTAACCCACCATACAGCCTGGCTGGGCAGTCAGCCCCCAGTGGGGCTGCAGTTTTGGTAAAACGATGGCAAGTGTACAATGGAAACTTCTTGACAGGCAAATATTTGGGTAGGGTTAGGATGCAAAATACGGGATTCTCCAAGATTCCTCCTCCTGCTCACATACACACAAAATCATTTTTATTCATAGGTGCTTCCTTGAAAATCAAGTTTCCAACCATTAAGAAAAACAAAACGTCTGTGAGGTACTTGTTCCCTCTCTTCTCACCTGTTTGGAGAGGACTGTATCGTGTTCTTTCCCGACAAAAATCAGGAAAATAATTTAGCTGCAACATATAAATCCATTCTCACGTAGCCTGTTCTCGACTAGAGAGTAATTATGGTGTTCAGTTGGGTGGCTGGGCTGGCTCATTACCCTCCGGTGCGTGTCCTCGTGGAGAGGAAGTGGGTCACCCTCTGACCCGCTCAGACACTTACAACCAGTTTATTTATAATGTCGTCAGCTTACCATTAAAAACACAGGGTTCATCTACCTAAGTGTCCTGGACGTAAACTCACGACTGACCGTGAGCACCCTCTCCTTGCAATCTGCGGCAACCGGTCCTCATTAACGAAACCGGGATGAGCTCTTGAAAAAGGTGTCTGCCTGAACTCGGCGAACAAAAGCGCCTGTCCTGCTATTTATAGGTACTTTATCAAAATTCAGCGGGTACAATTAGCAATGTAGAGATTATTTGATGATGGCTGCCACGTTATCCTCCACTGTGTGGATCTGCATGGCACCTGCCGGATGACAATCTGTGGGAATGGTCTCAGCGTTTAGTGGCAATTTTGTAGATGACTGCCATCGGCTATACAGCCCCGGTGCTTCTGACGCTGTTCTGAATGGGTTATTGGTGCCGGCTACCTGAGGTCTGCATAATTTTTCTAAAGCGCTTGTCAAATTTCTTTCCCTGATTGTTATCAGTGTCATCCTGTATCCTGAGGGGTTTTTAGCACAAGGTCTGTTCTCTGAACCTCTCACTGGGCTGTTACCTTTCTCCAGGAGCATAGCCAAAATTACACACCTCCTCTGTGGACGCATTCCCACCCGTCTTGGTGCTTTGAGCCATAGACGGGGCCTTATTTTGATAGGCTCTTCATTTAGACGCGGCTTCTGCCAGAGCTCATGCTAATATTCCTCAGTGCCCTGCAAAAATGTCTCTTGAGGGGTTTGCTACCTCCCTCATCCTAAAAGGATGAACTCTCTCTCTCTCTCTGTTTTTAAATATATCTTCTATTTGAAGAGCTACTCCTCCTTAACATAAAAAGATTATATGTATAATTTTATTCCGAGGATAGTATCAATGCAACCAAAGCATCACTTTATTTGTGTCTTTGTGCTTTATTTGTTTTTGTGACTCACTGTAGAGAATAATGCAGTGGGCGATCAACTCCTTCTTAATATGATAGGAAATCTTTGTCCTTAATTAAAACACCCTTATTTCTTACTTAGAGAAACATACGTAGTGTCAAGTCTTTGTAGTGGGACTTGTTTGGGTTTCTTTTAATTGTAGGCAGAAATCCAGTTAATCCAAGTATAAGACGACCAACCATACTAGATGAAGTGGAATGTTTATATCTAAGAATGACTGCCGTAGCCTGAGAGGGGATGTGTGATTCAGTGTCCTTACACACACATATGCGTGCACGCGCACGCACTCACACACACCTGCCGACACGCATCTCTCTAGATCGTGTCTGGCTTTGAAAATAAATCACAAAAGAATACTTTACTTTAAGGTGGAAATGGGCATCCTTATGTAAAGAATAGAAAGCATCATCTCTCAGTTGTATTGCGGTCTCTGATTTTATTCATCAAGTGCTCGAGGAGAGCAGAGGAATTGCGTGGGCTGATTGCTTAAAGGCTCTATGTGTATTGAAGAGAAACAGAAAACCCATTGAGATGTGTGCATGACGGTGATTAGGAATTCAGGTGCTTCAGGTTTAAGGATTTTAAAGACGACTTTGGACAAAATATTTGCTTTTAGATGTAGAACTAGATACTCATTCAAGGGTCCTGGAAAGACGACGGGGTTTATTTTGCTATTGTTTGCCAATAGAATATTAAATTAGGGAATTATTTTACATGTGTTATTGGGAGTAATGTTCAGGGGCCCCTGGGTGGTTCAGTTGGTTAAGCCTCTGACTTCGGCTCAGGTCATGATCTTGTGGTCCGTGGGCTCAAGCCCCGCATCTGGCTCTCTGCTGACAGCTCGGAGCCTGGAGCCTGCTTCGGATTCTGTGTCTCCCCGTCTTTCTGCCTCTCCCCTGCTCATGCTCTGTCTCTCTCAAAAATAAATAAATGTTAAAATTTTTTTTAAAAAAGGAAACGATGTTCAGATTCGCTTCAATACCTATTGGTGAGCAATCTCTTACAATTCCTTTTTTATTTATTACATGTGTGGCTTCTTAAAGGAAAATGCTCCTTCTTTCTTCTGTCTGTAGAGTTAATGGTGAGAAGAGTTTGCAAATTTTTTGGCTTGTTCTTTTCTCTTTTCAAGTCTTCCATTACTTTTCCTTCTATGAAGCCATCATTTTGGTGAATAATACTAGCAAAATTATCCTAATAGTTTTCTACATGGAATATTCTTATTTTAATTTTAAACACTTTATATAAGAGTGCCTGGGTGGCTCAGTCAGTTAAGCCTCCTACTTCGACTCAGGTCATGATCTCACAGTTTGTGAGTTTGAGCCCCGGGTCAGGTCTGTGCTGATTATTCGGAGCCTGGAGCCTGCTTCGGATTCTGTGTCTCCCTCTCTCTCTGCCCTTCCTCCTCTCTCACTCTGTCTCTCTCTCTCTCTCTCAAAAATAAACATTGAAAAATATTTAAACACTTTATAAGTCTATATACATACATTACCTATATATGTAATATAATATTATATTGTCCATATATTGGACATATACCATATAATCATATTGTACATATATAATATATATTGTCTTATAATGTCCACTGAAGCCCAGAGAGGGAAGTAATTTGCCCAAAGTCATTCCTCAGGTAACTGAGTCAGGTTAGAACCCACATTTATTAAACTTCACACTATCCTTGCTGTGCTGTATATAACAGGATAGTCCTCACATCCAGTTTCTTGGGACTCTTTTCCTGGTCCCAAATTGTTCCCTGCCAGGAGGAGTGAGTAAGATCATGGCTTGGCCAAACACTCCATGCCTTCATCAGCATTTTACCTGCATTGATAATGGGTAATGTGCTTCTGGATTTGTGCTTACCCATTAGTTGGAAGGAGCCATCGTTTAATTTTATATTAGATTCCAATGTTAACACTGGTCACTGGCACTTGTTACATCAGAACATTCATAGGTAGGATGCTGGCATCCCTTTAATTGTGTTCTCCTCCTTTAACATCTTTAGAACATATATCTGTACTTGTTGTGGATACATAATTGATTCAGGTCCCCAAATGCAAGCACTTGTGTTAGCTTTCATATTAACTTTGTGTTAGAAAGAGTCAATAAAATCACAGCTAGAGCCATATCTCATTAGGGGCTCATGTATTTCTCAAGGCAAAACTCACTGGATGCTTAGTGTTGAATTTGTTTATCATTCACTCCAGTCATTGAAAATTGGTATCTCACACAAAAGACTATAAGACTCTCTGAAGGCAGGGACATTATATTCTACTTTTAGCATAATTAACACAGAATTGGTTCTTGGGGAAAAAAATATTGATTAGCTGTGTTATTTATATTTCAGTCTCTCTGGGATGTGCCTGGTTCTCTTGAAAACAGAACCATCTGCTAACATAATGAGAGGTTTAGGCTACTGTGTAGGTCACCAGCTGCTGAAAAGGATCTCAGTCTTGGGGAGCAAAAGCCTCACGAACAGGTTGATTATCCTCTACTTCGCTTGAGCAGTCATTTTGAGATCTGCATTTTAGCTTGAAAATGGGAAAAGAAATTCTCCCCTCCTTCTTTATCTGCTAAGACCTTGGTCAACTTTTGGCATTTATTCTGGGGCCACAATTAGGGGTAAGGCCAGCAATTTTTCTACCCTTTGGCTCCTCACCACCAGGCAAATATTCAGTTGTAATGAAGAGATCACCAGGAAACTCAGTGGACATCTATTTGTCAGAAATCAAGACTTTGACCTAATTCACAAACCTGCTTCAGTGCAAGAATCTGACAGCTGGAAGACTCTTCCAGAAGGAAGTGTCTGTCATTCCATGCTTGGGGAAAATGAATGATTCTAGGAGATCCTTCTGCCTGAGAGATTACATCTACAAACTGACAATGCCAGACCATATATAAAAATAGGACTGCGACCTACTCTCTGTAGCAACTGGTTCAGGAAACCAACCTATTATCTTCAGTAACCAGCTCTGGAAGCCAGCTACCCAGAAGCCAGACTTGTAGAAAGTGTCCTTTTAATATTTCTAGAAAGTAGTCCAGGAAGCCAAACAATAACCCTTTTAATGATTGGCTAAAATGACCAGGACTTAATAACTGTGAGTTTTCCTAATTTTTGTTTCTGCTTCTGACTTAGGGTCAACCAGAGAAAGCCAAATGTGAACCTCTACCAATCACATGGGATGAGTCAGTTCTAGTGAGCTTGCATAAAACCCTCCTATGTCAACAGCCCCCCATCAGGGCATACCTGAAGCTTTTCTTTTTGTCTCTATACAGTGTCCCCACTTCCACAAGACATGGTGGCTGACTCTTCGCTGCAGCAAACTTGGAATAAATAATCCGTGTCTGTTCTCATTTGCGTGATCTTTGTTTATTTCCACATGCCCCAAAGCTTCTTTTCCCATCTTGTTGTATAGTAATTAAGTATGGGGCTCTGGAACACACTAATTACCTGTGTTTTAACACAGGCATCAACACTTGCCAGCTGTGTGGCCTTTGGTGGGTTACTGAACCCTCTATGTGTCAGTTTCCTCATTTATAAATGGTGCTGGTAATCGCATTTGCTTCACAAGATACTGAGTTAGATGATGTCATACCCATTAAAGCGCCTAGAACACTGTTTAAGCACCACTGTTAGCCATTTTATCAGCCCTATTACAATGAAGTTCATTGTCCCATCACCCATTCCTTTGACCTGCATTATACAGGTATAAATCCTAAAAAGATGTAAATCCTATCTCGGAAAAATAGAACTTGAAACTTTGACTTTATTCACAAAAATAACCTGAATTAATTAGCATATAATATTTATTAACCTAAGAGGGGCCCCTGGGTGGGAGTTATTAAGTTAAGAAACTCTTGGTTTCTGCTCAGGTCATGATCTCATGGTTCATGAGATCGGGCCTCATGTCAGGCTTTGTGCTGACAGTGTGGAGTCTGCTTGGGATTCTCTCTTCCTCTCCCCTGCTTGCTCTCTCTCTCTCTCTCTCTCTCTCTCTCTCAAAATAAATAAATACACTTTAAAAATTAGGAAAAAGAGATTAAATAATCTATGAAGCATCCTGAAATTTGATATTAGCAAGTCTTTAAAAAGGCTTTACATGTGTGGTCTTTTGGGTGATGAGGTGGTTAGGGACTTCAGTAGGCATCAAATGAACACCAAAGGGGCAAGAACGGGGAGAGGATTGAATTTTTTAGGATAGGCATGTGACTGTGGGGGAGGATACCAGCACTGGGAAATCCATCCACCTAATGAGGCCAGGATTTTGATGGCGGACACAGTCCTGATAGCCTCATAGGTTTTAATTATTGGTGACAATAGATGAACCCCCTTCTCCAGAAAATACCCAGTGCTCCCTGTGCAGATTTTTTATTTCTGTTCATTAGGAAGTTATCTGGATAATTTATCATTTGTCACATTCACCAGTTTGGACTGAGAGGGATCAGCCATTCCCTCCCTGCTGTTCTGCAACCTCCTGTTTAGTCATGAATCGCTTGTGTGGGTAGGCAGGTCCTAGAGTTAAAGCCTTCAAAACAAAACAAAACAAAACAAAACAAAACAAAACAAAAAACAACAACAAAAAACCTTTTGCTCTTGTCAAAAGGCAAATCCAGCCTAGGTATCTTGCTAGAAAATAGTCAAGGCATGAGATACATCTTGACGGTGACTGTGAAAGGCCCCCTTAGCAAAAAGTCCCTGAGAGTATGTCACTTTCAAGCCTCAGAGCCCAGGCCTGTGTGGGCAGCAGATAAGGGGAACAGGTGTGAAAAGCCAGGAGCATGCAGCCCTTTGTCTCACATTAAACTGAACCTGTTCCTGGGGTGTTCGGTTTGGGGGTAGATGTATTATGCTGTGTGTGCTGACATGCCTGCTTCCACACTCTCCAACGAAACAGCTTGGACTTGATCTTGAAGAATTAAAGAATTAAAACTTCACCTTGAAGTCCTTTTTCACCTCACTGAGGAAGGCTGCCTCCAGCAAAAGAAGTTACAGAGTTCTTAATATCGACTCTGCTGTTCAAAACTGAGACACCAGAGCAACAGGAATTATTACTGCCTCAATCTTTTTTGGAAAGAATTCGAGTATGAGTATTTAAAGACACACACACACACACACACACACACACACACACACACACACAAACCAAGGGAGCCAGAGAAGTCCAGTTCTCCCTTTACCTCTGCTGAAATACTCTGTTTCTTAAAATTTGTTAGAGCTACACCTGGTAGTTTTCCCTGAGGACCCGAGGGAAAAGAAATAAAAATCTAGGAAAGATTCCCTTATTTAGCCTGGCTTATTTTCTTACTTTCTGCTTCAAGTAGCCAAGTTATTTACTTTGAAAGCTTCTGTAACTGAACATGTATATTTGCTGAGCTATTTCAAATGGGTTCTATTATGCCTCAGCCTTTTCCAGTGATGGACTTCGCACATACTTCTAATGCCTGGTGGTACAATTTCTTACTGGGAGGCATTCTCAGTGCAGGCTGAGTAAAAGCAGTAGCACAGTTGAGGAATAAAAATAATCTCTTGAGAGTTGGTGTTCCAGAGTTTTCCGTTTAGCTCCAGTAGCCAAGATCCTCCAGCCCGGTTCAGGGAGTGTGCCCTTGGGTGTTGGCTTTACCATCTGCATAGTGGGAGTGAAATACCTGACCCAACCTCTTTTGCTGCAGTCATGATGAGTGACATCCGAATGGGTGAGTAAATTTCCAAGGTAGCATAGAGAGGGAGAGTCCTGGTTCTTTGGAAACCATAGAGTCCCTCTAAAGGTAGCCAAGCAGAGGGTCACCTTCTGCACTGGCCAGCCCCATAGAGAACAAGGGAAAAAACTAAACATCGGTCCCTAGTGGTGATCAGTGAGAACTGTGCTCAATCCTCTTACACGTATTATCTGTTATTTACTAAAACAGAATAGATACCGTTATTTCTTTTATAGATGATACAAGGCTCAGAGAGGTTAAGAAAGCTTTCCTAAATCTCATAGCAACACTGTAACTGTAGCTTCACTGCTTTTAACCACTTCAGCAATGACTTTAGGGCCAACTCCTAGAAATTTGAAATGTAGACCAGATACTGGCATTTTATAAAGCATCTGGATGATTCTGTTATGAATCAGTGGTCATCAGACTAATGAGAAACATTGAACTATACTACTATTCACTGTCCTGCTGCTGCTTATTATATACAGCCTTATCCTACTTGGTTTTTAAAAGAATTTGGGAAAGATTTAAAAAAGGATGTTGCCCACACAAAAAGGTTAAAAAAATACTAGGGAACATTAGAACTAATAAAGAGACCGAGAGAACAAGAGAAACAAAATGCTTCCTTCCAGTTAATAGGACAGGGAACAGTGGTATATATTCAGCATAACCAACCTCTTTCCCCTGACATTTCTTCTTACCTTCAGTAATTCCTACATGCTTAGCACATATGGCTGTTTTGAGGTTATCCAATCTTCATACCTTACTGTTACTCATCCCTCTTCTGTAGAATGTTCTGGGCTGGGTATTTGATCTCTGACTATATTATGACCATGCAGGGCTTTTGGGGGGACACATGAGAGGTGACCCTGCTGTCAGATGATGCATGAAAGCCAGGAGGACAGAGAGAGAGATGTAGGGGCTTAACCACGTCTAGACACGTGGGGCCAGACATAGCACAAAACAAAAGCTTGAGGGACTGGTGTATCAGGTATGTGGTATGGCCTCCACTTGCCCCTCCAGACCCACCATTCTCCATCTCCCTCTGTGCCCAGGAGGTTGAGCTCTATGGGTTGTGTCAACTGAACTCTCTTGCCCATTGGCTTGGCTTCCAGTTGGGTTCAACCAATGGGGGAGTGGAGGAAATTTCACAGAGGAGGGGGAATGGAGTATTTATATTCTGCCTATGTCCCTACTGGGCAAAGGGGTGGTTGACAATAGCAGTGTTCCTCTGCTGAAGGCCACACTCTCTGTCAGATAATCATCTCCTTCAGCTCCCAATGGTCCTTGAACAATGAGAGGGATTAGAAGTGCTGACCCCCTGCATGGTTGAAAATCCATGTGTACCTTTTGATTGTTCAAAAACTTTACTAATTAGCCTACTGTTGACTGGAAGTCTTATTGATAAAACAGTTGATTAACACACATTTTGCATGTTAAATGTATTATATACTATATTCCTATAATAAAGCACGTTAGGGAAAAGAAAAAGTCATTAAGAAAATCATAAGGAAGAGAAAATACGTTTATAGTACTGCACTATATTCATCAAAAAAAAATCTACGTGTGTGGACCTGTGCCATTCAAAGCTGTGTTGTTCGAGAGTCAACTGGACTCTCTTGGTTCCTGTGACCACTCTCTCTCCTTGCCCTTTCATGCCTACAGGTCATAATGGGGCCTGAACTGCTTTTAGGGCTTTTACCGGTTCGGCTTTGCCCCTCTAGCCATAACCCTCTTCATTCCATGCATAGTCCTCGGGCACAAGGTGTCATGCCACTTGAAGGACAGGCACCACCTCCTTCTATATCAGGCTTCAAGTACTGAGGACCTCAAATTCTCTGTCTACATGGCTCCAAGCCTAGTTGCAGGTTCTGCCAGGACTTTCTTCTGGCCTGATCCCGCAACAGTAGTGTTTTCAGCCTCAGGCTCAAGGAGTGGTTACAGCTCAGTTGTTTGTGGGCGGAGAGTGACCTGAGTTGGGATATGTGGGACCCCCTCATGGGACAGTACAGAGATTGAGGTGGGAAGAAAAGTGACAGCACAGGTTGATGGCTCTCGCTAACCACAAATTTCCAGCAGAACTCCAAGAAGTCCCAGAAGCGTCCTTTTGAGCCAGCTCCTGGGCCAGCAGGAAATGCTATTTGGTTAGGTAAGTGGACAGGATATATTTTAGTTCACAGTTGGTCTGCTTACTTCATAACGTTTACATTTATAGATCTATGGGGAGGTGGGTCTCCATTTGTGCTCTTGCCTTGGGCCTCACAAATGTTAGGGATAAGTCTCCTGTGTCCCCCACATGCCTCGGCAGTTTGCCTTCATGCTGGCCCACCTTTTGGAATGTTCCTGTACTGGTTTTAAAGCTAGTGACTTTCAGCTTCAAAACTCACCCCCCTGGATGTTTCTTTGTGATACAGGACCTGGTTTGCATTTCTGCTAGTCCAGCTAGCTCTTTGTTAGGCTCTTCACACCACAGGGAGACGATAAGCCTGGAGGAAGAAGGGGTTTCTCCCTCTTATTTATTTCTTGTTCTTATTAGTATCATGGCAGCTATACCTGACACTCTGGTGGTGGCATTTTTTTCCATAGCAGTGATTGAATCCCGCTGGTCTAATTTTTTTTAGGTTTATTTATTTATTTTGAGAGAGAGATTGAGAGAGAGAAAGAGAGAGAGAGAGAGATTGAATCTCAAGGAGGTTCCACACTGTCAGCACAGAGCCCGATGCGGGGCTTGAACTCATGAGCCATGAGATCATGATCTGAGCCGAAACCAAGAGTTGGACGCTTAACCTAGTAAGCCACCCAGGCACCCCCCCCCCCCCGTCTAATTGTTGTTTGTTCTTCAAAACTTGCACAACCAGCCTCACCATGACCCCCCAAGAGCCATCAGCACCCACCAATGGAGCCCCTTCCTTGGGGGCTTGGTTCCCATCCATGAGGGCCCTCCTCTAATCCCTGTTAATACTTCCTGTTACTGCCCATCATTTCTCCTAGTCCAAGCTCATGTACCCTCTGCAATTATTTAGTGTTCTTTTTTTACCCTTTCACGTACCCAGGAGGCACATCCTCATATTAAATTCTCTGTGTTAAAATGGTGCAATTTCTGTCTCTGATGGGATCCACCATCAGACTCTTTTGAATGGCCCTGCTTGATGGAGCTGTGTGCTACCTGCTGGGACCCTGAATGATTTTCCTAGCCAAGAGTGAAGCCCAGAATCCTGCTTCTGGAATCACAGTTAGGGCAAATGATGAGTGTTGCCATCCACAAAACTGACTTGATATTTAATCAGTGGCTTGGGATTCCTTAAATTCTCCTCAGTGAGGAACACTTCACTTAGACAAAGAACATATGCTTGCAGAGCAGATGCCATTGCAAAACAGACCACAAGCATTAGGAGGTATTTATGGGAGCAATTCTTTTTGTGGTGCTTTCAAACCGTGTATGTGGAAAGCACATAAAGTGTCATTCATACAAATCACTCCAATAAGAGTCCAGAGCTTTCCTAAGCCCGCCTGCCCTCAGCAAAATGCTTTGCTGCCTCAAATTCCAACATGATCCCATTATAACATGACTACTTATTATGTCGTGTTGGTTATGTCACACGTGTGGTGTAAGGCATAAAAGTAAGGCTCAATATTACCTGCTGGCTTGACATGTGGCACAATGAGAATGGCCTTTAATGGCCTAACCACAAGTTTCCCTCCCTATCCTGCTCCTGTGGGTAAGGTCTCCACCTCAACAGTCCTCCTTACCAGGCACAATTCCTGCTCACCTCTGAGTAGTATGTTTCAGTTCTCTGTAGGTTCATAGATTTATTCAAACACACCAATTGCACCCTCCCATATGGCAACGAGGGGACATCTCACCCTTTTGATACCATAAGGCCTACCTCCCAGAGTCCTGGTTGTTCACCCTGTCCCCAAATGCACAGCCCTATGGCCCTATGTGGCATGCAGTTTCCTCCTCCTCCATGCTGTGAATATACGTAACCAATAAACCACAGGTGGTTTCACTCATCCAGTGTTGGCATCCCGTGTTCACAGATACCATCATAACCCTGGAGCAGGGGTCTTTCCTTCACCAACGAAATGAATGGGAGGTGTTGAAAAGGTAGGTATAATAGATCCCCCTAATTGTATACTGGGGCTGATATAATGGGATTTGGTTTACAGAAAACAATTTTTTTTTCTTTCCTGTAAACTTTTCTTAGCAAGGAGTTCTGTAGTATTAAACAGACTAGTGTTTTATCTACACAGTCACAGATTTGTTTTAACATTGCACTGTTGATAAATAAGATCTCTTTAAGTATTAAGTATTCTACCTTATGCTTAATCCTACTTGGGGAAAGAATTAAGTTGCCCCCCCCCCTTTCAAAGCACATCAATTCTTTTAGACCATAATGATATATCAGGATGACCTCTTGATTTCTAAGAAATGCCTCAGTGGTCTGAAGTTAACCATTTCTTAAAAATGAACCTATTCTTAAAAAAAAAAATGAACCTATTCTTTTCTTTCAAAGATAGGATTCTAGTTGATGTCTGGTGAGGGGGTACAACAGGCACAGAACAAGTGAGGAAAAAACAAACTGAGGTGGAGCATGAGATCCACGTGACCCTCACAAAATCTATCTGTGTTTCCCTTTACCCTTCTCCCTCTGGCTCAGATCAAAAAGATTCTCTCTTTTCCAAGGTTATCCTAACTCTGTGTCCCTCACCTTGTTTCCTGCTTGGTTCACTGGAAATTGGCTTGATGCATTTCTCTTCCTCTCTGAGCTCTTTGCCCCATCAACAAACATACTCTGGCCTCCCAACTTTAAAAGAAGTTTGCTGGATTGCCTCAAATCATTGTGCTATTTTCACCTCTCCTTTTACTCTAAACTTCTTAAAAGTGTGTCTATATTTAGTGCCTGCCTTTCCCTACTACACTTACTCCTAACCTCTTGGCTTTTATTTTTCCAGCCCTGATCTTTTTTGACAATTTTAAAGCACCTGATCTTGTGGTCTACTTTCTCTCACTCCAACACTCTGCGAAATGGAAGTTGGTTTTCTTTCTATTTTCAGCGGATCCTTTCTTGGTTCTTTAATTACCATTGATCTTTCAATTTTCCAACCATATCCTTAGAGTTCTTTTTTTTTTCTCTCTACTCTTTCCTATTCTAGCTCTCTCCTTGACCCTGATACACTACTTCCTGCTATATATCTCTTTCTGGATGGTCTGCTGGTATCTCCGAGTCAACATACCAAGACCTTAATGACATATTTATTTCCCCAAAAAGGTCTCTCTGTCTCTGGGCATAGTCTTTGTCCCATTACCTCTGATTCTATTTCTCCCTCATTTGTGAATCTTACCTCTCTATCAGAGTGGTTAGGCCATTTACCCAAGGTCACACAGTTAGTCAACTGTGATACAAGAGTCAAGCCAGAGTATGTCTGACTCCACTACATGATACTCTTTCCTTTATCAGCTACTCTGGGCTGGAGAGATTAATAAGACCTAGTTTCAGCTCTTGAAAGACCTATAACAAAGTTCAGGGAGTACTATTCAAAAAAAATTAATGACCCTTGGTAGATTCTTAAAAATTGTTAGTGTACCTGGGGCACTTGGGTGGCTTAGTCGGTTAAGCACCTGACCTCAGCTCAGGTCATGATTTCAGGGTTTCTTGAATTTAAGCCCCGCATTGGGCTCTCTGGTCTCAGCACAGAGCCTGCTTCCTATCTTCTGTCCACCCCCCCTCTGTCCCTCCCCTGCTCATGTGCTCTCTCTCTCAAAAATAAATAAACATTAAAAAAATTGTTAGTGTTACCTTCCTACCTCCCCATAATAATCAGTGAATGTTTGTGTCATAATTATAAAAATAATTTATTCTGGGTATTCCAAAATTTGTATGGTCTGAATATTGGACAGTAGCCCCTTTCCAGTGCCCCTTAAAATCGTCTTTATTTAAAGACAAAACAAGTCTGTTTGATCAACACTTGTGGTTAAAATAATAAATGACAACCTGAAATCAAAACACGTCCCCATATTTAAGCCCATACTGTAAATCACACTCTCCACATTCAAATGTGCTCTCTCTAATTAATTTCAGGTGTTTAAAGCTATATTATGGTAAGTTGTCATGGTTTCGAACAAGTGAAGATAATTTAGCCATCTGCACTATTTCTTCTCAGTTAGAAACCCAGCAGTCTGAAATAAGATGGATTTAAATCTGCAGAGACAGCATTCAGAGAAAGAACAAAGCCAGAAATGCTAAGTTCATGAAAATTCCCATCAGCCCAAATCTCCCGCCAATATTTGGAGGGTGTCTGATTGAGCGTGGCTGCTCTACATTTATGTTGTCTTTTGACTGATCTCTTTAAGAAAATGATATCTCCATTTAATTTTTTTCCCTCTCGTATCATTGTAGCATCTAATGTCCCAATGATATGCCAAGATAGCTCACAAAGCTCCCAGATCTCTAGTAAGTAAATAATTTTTTTTTTGGTAATAGAAATATGTGATGCTAAAGGAGATATAAAATTCACTAACAGGTAGGGACCCACACTTAACAAGTGATATCTAAGACAAGCCTTCAAGCTGCTTGTATCCTACTTAGAGATCAAGACTACAGAAACTAGAACAATGATGCAATATTATTTAACTTGTGTTGTGCTGCTTACAATATTAAGTTGTATAATCACAGAAACCTTTATCACAGGAGAGTACGCCTCTCTCCCTTAACTTGTGACTCCCATTTAAACTGTTAGGATTCCAACTGTGCAAATAAAAGTGCTGTTTTGGTAACAGCTTGTTGAGAGAACTCCATGTTTCCCCAGAACATACTTGAAGAAGATTAATGAGTCCTACATACATGCCAAGTCAATCTGTTCCTCCCTGTCAATCACCACCCCAAGAACAAGCTTCTCTATCTCTGCCTATAAGTTTGCAAACAGATGTGTGGCTTAAATTTTAATTAAATTATTGGAACAAATGATTACTAAAGACTTTCCAAATGTATGGCTAAGGAGTTTTCCAGTAGTATCAAATGGACTTTATTGAGAAGACCTCTCCACTCCTGCCGTTCTCCACCACAGCAGTGACAGTAAGGGTTGAAAGGACGTTGCTTGCCTGTCATTTGAGGAAGTTGAGTAACTTCTACTGTATTGGTTATTTGAATACCTAATACTTAAACTATTATGTTCTTTCTTTTTTCTTAGCCATCTTCAGCTAAGGATGTCCAAACATTTAGTCAACTCCCCGGGTGCCTGCTTTCCTCATAGGGTAATGGCTAAAACTGTAGCTTTAATGCAACTGCAATACCATGGGAGTAGTTGGGGCACCCTGTCATGCTGGGGACTTCTGAGAATACCAGCTGTTCCTGGTTGCCCACAGGACCAAAGGGTGCTACCTCTCTTAACAGTTGATAAAGTGTGTTCTTTCTACAAGTGGTGAATTTATAGTTAAACAATGTCTAAATGGAAACTTAGCTGATTAATTCTGATTCAAAGTTTATTTTAAAAACAAGAAGTGAGAAGAGAAATTGAATGTAGGGGACTTAAATGCTAGGCATCTCCTGCAGGATTCATGGATAATCACATCTCAGCCCTATGTGAAGAGTATACTGCCTAGTGTTCCATGGACTGGGCAGAGCTGGCTCAGTGTGAAAGATTCAGGAGTGGCTCATGCCTGAATCCAGAATTGCCCAAGATGTACCCAAAAGAATGATTCAGAATGGGATCTGAGGTCAGGATCTGGGTTATGTGGTCAAGTACACAGTATTTTCCTTTCACAGGACTATTTGTGTTACTTATTTCATCATCATAAAGACACCATAAGACTTTGGTCAATCATCCTACTTTGTTTTAGAAGGTGATTCTTAAACATGGCACCCATCAAAACCACTCAGGAAAATATTAAAATACAGATTCGTGGAGCTTAACCCAGTAGGTCCAGAGTGAGGTCAAGGAATCTGTATCTTAGAACGTGTCCTCAGTGGATTCTGATGTATGTGGTTCTCATGTCCTACTGTGAGAGACCTTGAGAGACTGTGGCTTACAAGAATACCAATTTGCATGGAGATAATGTATGATCATAGTTGAATGCCAAGTCAAATGCATTTCTTTGGAAGGTGTGGCTAGCTTATTTTTGAAAGATCTGGCATTAAATTAACCATTAGTTTTTAGCTTGCTGATACTGTACAGGGTAAAAGCACATAGAGACACAACCATGATTTTGTGTGCTAATATCAGCAGAAAACTACCACTTGACCATAATCTTAATTAGCTATTTTGTATTATAAATACTATGAGCAATCATCAGCTGCAGGTGTAGGCCCACCCTCTAGTTTACTCCTATGTAATTTGAAGACAGGGCATTAAAGAGACAATTCTATTCTGTATCTGGGATAAAAGAACAGTACCAATTCAACCCTGAAAATAGTTTTTAATAAGAATTAGTGAATAGCATGCTGTACTTATTCACTGCTTCAGAAACCTTTCTTCATTCAATATACCCCTTCCATCTCTGCATTCACTGTTTTCAAACAGCTTTGTAGGTAACCAGGTATCAATACATGAGAGTTGTGTAGCAACTGAGAAGGGTCTGCCCTGGATCTCTCCTAACCTTTCATGAATTCTCAACCTGAAGGGCAGGGAGGGCTCTAGACACCCAAAGAAATCCCCCTGGACGGTAGGTGTGTATTTGTGTATGGGTGTCGGAGGAGGATGGTATGTAGGAAAAAGGAATAAACATCCCTCTTATTTCCCATTAAGAACACAGAGCAGCTCTAGAAATTGTTCAGCTCCTACAAGGTTTGGATATTGGCTTGAGAATAAAGATACGTGTTAAGCCACAGCCTAGAAATGTTGGCACTGCCTTGATTTCTTTCAGAGTTGATGAGGAAGGCCCTGGGATAGAGTGCCTCTGTAGCCCTTGCAAGGGATTCTTAATGTTCTGACTGAGGCTGGGGTAGATTTCATTGACTTTATCTGTCCACCAGGGAACCAGGTATGGAGGTGGCTGGAAGACACATTCATAAATGTAAGTGGTCTCCAAAATGTGGCAAATACTTTACTAATCTTTAAGACTGGTGTACAAAAAGAGCATGACAGGTGCTTAATATTTTATGAACCAAGCTCTGATGGGGAAGGCTGACAGAATCTCCACTCACTAAGAAGAACACACCATCCCCTCTGCACATGTGCCTCAGAATGTGACAGGGAAGAAATAAATGGCATGTCTACTAAATATCATTCAGCAGCAGCATTAGACTCTGTCCAGGAGGGTGAAATGGACTGAATTTGCTAGGATGCTGAGTTGCAATACCTTTAATGAACATACATGTTTAACTCATAGACGAAGAAGTGCTATTGTACACCTAGCTTCTTTCTACCCCATTCGGGCTGATAAGACACTCTCCAGACAATTGTAATTATGGGCAATTTGTAACGATAATAATAGTTGCTTTTTATTAGATGCAATAAAAATCAATTCTCCATTCAATTACCATTCTTGACTATGCTATGATAGATAGTCCTCGGTAAATACTAGTGTCAACATAAAACTAATAATAATGACAATAGTAAAGTTTTAGAGGACAAAATCCTCCACTTAAGATCAAAATATACCCCTTTATTTAAGTCCCTCCCATACCACTGAGTCATGAATGAAGTATCTATATTTTTATTTCATTTGTTTGATGATAAAGGACCTTAAACAGATATTGCCACATGTAATAGCACAAGTCTTTTCAAGAATGTGACACCACAGTAATTATCACCACTCAGTAAATAAAGGGAATGGATCACAAGTATGGGCTGAACATCAACTCAGCATTGACATGGGCCAGCACTGCTGATGGACTCTGTATATACGATGAGATACCTCCTCCTCCAAGTCTCCCATTAATTTACAGGGGGTAGATTAGCACATTTCATGTTTAGGTTCAAGAGTGAATTCTCTAAGCTTGGGACTTCCCTCTTGTTATGGAGCTATTATGTATTTGGCAGGAAACCTCCCACATTAATTTTGAATGCTAATGTCAACTAGCTGCCCACGTGACAGGAAGGCTAAAGGGGTCTACTGTCACAGGATCACCTTTCTAAGCCTGCATGCCTGTCTTGTTTTCATCCTCCAGGTGATCTGTACCTTTTGTTCATTATGTCTTCCACCTTAGTATCATCTCCCAGAGAGTCTGGTGCATTTGCTCATCCCTTCCTGGTGCATCTACTTTGTGACCAAAACAAAACAAAACGGATATATCTCAAGTTGTGAAAATTCAAGCACCTATGAACTGAAATCAAATGCAGTGAGGTGGTTTGCTTAGCAATATTGCATGATGAGCATGAGGAGGCCTGGGCTCTAATGTGAGACCCTCTACTATCTGTGTGATCTTGGGTAAGTGTTTTAACCGGGCATGGAATAAAACAATGTATGGGAAAGTCCCATACATGTCAACACTAAATGAAGCTCTGAGTATATGTCATACAGTCAATTTGTTGGGTTTTCTGATATGAACTTTTCTTGAGTAAGGATTATAGAGTCAAGTCAAAGAAGTATGAGCACTTAGGAATCTTCATAGCAATTCCTTCATGATAGGGTGGCCTTGTCCATGCACTTACTCCTGAGGGGGTCAAAACTCCAGAAAAGCTATGTAAGTAACAGCACTGTTCTTCCTGTAAAGAATTAATATGAACCACTGGACACAGTAATTGGTTCTTCAATTGCTGTTTGAGATTCCTTGGACTTTGGCCAGAATACCCTCTGCAGTCACAGCCATGTAAAAAGTTAAAGACTCATAAAAGAAACACAGACATCATTTAGAAGAACTCAAGTATTGGAGTCACACAGCAGAGTCAAATAAATTCCACATACTCTATGAAATATATTATCTTTAAAAGGAGAATCATGCATTAACACATTATTCTACTCTGTAGTTTGGCTAATTAAGAATAGGCCAGATTCACAACCTCATTCATTTATCATTGGAGTATGACATCACTGAGTACTGCAGTGGTGGGAGATGGTCAACCAAATATTAACCAACTTGGTCTCCTTTTATGTGTGCAAAGGAACACATCTGGATCTTTCTCTGCTTCTAATGAAACCACAACATTTTGCTCAAATGGATCAAAATTAAGTGCTACAGATGATTTATAAACTGTGGTACAAGTTTAATATATCCTTGTCTTGTCCTAGCCTAGAATATGCTTCTTTGCTCAAATGACCAGAATCCCAGGTCCCCATTACTTGCCTAGCCTCTGATTTCCAGAAAGAATAGCCAAACTAACCCTACTTAGAAAGGATCCATCCAATTTAAAAGGAATCCATCCATCCATCTCATTACATAGAAAAATGAATGCTTGCCTTCCATATGACATTTGTTTAGAAGTTGTTGAGATAATTCATTTATTTATTCAACAAACATGTATTGAGTAAAAGAAGAGTAGCAAGTGGCAGAGTGTAGGGTTGGTGGGGAATGAGCTCAGAGGGGGTCTGTGGAATCTGAGATGTCCAGCAGGCAGTTGAATAGATGTTTGAACCTAAGGGCTGGTTTAGAAGCCATCAGTATCTGCTGTGTATGGAGTCACTTTCAATTTAAGTGAAGTGGCAAATAGTGATGGCGGAGGGAAGCCTGTCAAATAGCAACAATTTAAGGTGGACGGAAGGAACTTACTAAGAAGTCATCAGACAGTAGGAAGACCAGTCCCATTTGCTCCTTTGTAACTACTCATTACTGTAATGTCTCTCCATAAAACTTTATCTGACATTTTGATTCCAGACAAAGGTCTTTGGAGAAACCTTTATGTACTGAATTACATGTGACGGTCTATTATTTTTGATTCTATAATGCTTTTGCAGAAACAGCTGGAAAAGAAAGGGGTATAAACTTGGTTAATAAATAGATTAAAAACCTAAGAAGTTCAGTAAGCAGATCTTTAAAATCTTTGTTAAAAAAAAAAGCTGAGAAACTTAGAAATAGAGCCCCATTTCAGAACCCTCTATTGTTAGGGCTAGAATAATGATTTGATCAGAAACACATGCACATATTCACACACACATACATACACAAAGACATAACATTCACCATCCACATGTGATATTGGTAGGCCTCCAGGCACTAAAATAAGCAGTACATACTGACCCTCTCCTCAAGAAATACACAGCCTATTTTTCTAAACAAAACTTAAGTTTCATCCCAAGTTTCAAAACTACCTAGGTAGCTTATTAGCTCAAAAGGATGTCCTCACATCTTCCAACAGTGTGAGGCATCATTTGAATACTGTTACAATAGAAAATAGATGACAGTGCTTGAAATCTCTTTAAAAAGCCATGTACCCAATCCTGGAAGTTTCAGTGGGAGAAATTCTCTCACTTCTATCACTGCTAATGACTGTCTCCTAAGTCATTATTTCTGAATGCAAAATCTCCTTTGAAACAACTTAAAGTTAAGGTGATGGGTTGCCTTTGGTGTGATGGGCAGTTTCATGGGGTATTGGTATACAAATGGCCACAGACCCTGGATCTCAATCCCATGTTAATAATGGCTGAGTATCTATCTATTCATGAGTTTGTTCATCTTGTGTTCATACTAAGCAGAAAGTGATTGCTGCCTCAAGGTCTCTGAAATCTCTGAGGAGAAGATTCTTTTTATTTTAGGGTTAGGTATTCACAGAGAGAGGCATACATACAGGCACATACACGCCCAGAAGGAACTTTTTCAAACTTCTCTCATGACCTTTGCCTTCTGAAACGTACTTAGCTCAAGAGCAAACTGTCTCTTGAGGGTCCCCATATACTTTGCCATTCTAATTCTTTTTTGTTCCTTCCATTTTATCTTATTTTGATCTTTCCACATTTCTTATTATATTAGGTACCAAGTGTCTATAGAAGACACCCTTTTTTGAAAGACTTTCCTGCCAGATAGGAACATACAGATTACAAATCTCTCTTACAACTTCTATTTGTGCAGAATTTAAACCAACTCTGCCTTAATCATAATGCATAGAGTTTACAGAATTTCATCTCTGTAGAATTTTGCTGGCTGAAGGATTTGGACTGGAAGCTGGATGGTGCCATTCATAGGTGTAAGATGCTCTTGTCTTGTGTGACCAACCAGATTAAAGTGTGAAGGCTTTCATTTACTAAATGGAAATTGTGGGTAATTCCTGGGCTGCTGACCTCACTCTCGCACAGCCCCACTCTGGAGATTGCACCTGCACCTTCAGCCCTGGGAGGGCAGGGACTGTGCTATGTCTCTTTCCATTGTGGTAACCTCAGTATTAATAACAAAGAATTATGTTCGGTGAACATTTGTTAAGTGAATGAATGCTGAATGAAGGTTGAGTGGATGCATCATGTTCCTAGTCCCACTGCAAGGACTTCTTAATTTGACTTCAGGAAATGGAAGCTTTGGTGGTAGAGGCTGAGGAGGTCTCCTATGCTGGTTTCAAACTAAGTTAACAAGGTTTCACTAGCTTCTCAGCAACATCTAGTTAAGTGTACATAGCCCTATAGTATGATGCCTCCAAATTCTGGAGATGAGTCACCTTCTGACTGCTAATCAATAAAAGCCGAAGTACAATGGATGTAAGTGGCCATCTTCAGACTAACCCATTATTAGTAATGGCTTAAATGCATGCAGCTGAAGTAACTCAAATGTTCCCAGATATCCTTTGAAAGATATATGTAGAGTCGAGCCTGGAGTGTTACTGAAGAATGTTGTAACCTAATAAATTGCATTACAACTCAATGGGCTGAAGGAATTGCATGGTGCATGCAAAAGGGGAAATTTGACAAGAGGAATCGTCAGTGTTTGTCAGGTCACTGTTGCCTGCCAGCTCCTTCCTGCCTCCTCTCCCAGAGCCAGACTCATGTGGCTTTCCACAAGGAGGCACCATTCTGCAAAAGACTCTAGAATCCACCCTTCCTCTCAGCAAGGGAGACTGAAAGAATTTCAGCCCTTTGGATCTCAGCATCCAGCATCTTTTCTGTTTGCCTGGCTCTGTCCTAAACTCCATCCTGGTCTGACCATTGTGCTAATGTCATCCAAGGAAGAAACATGTTGAGTATGATTAATAATAACCTTTGTTTCCACGAAAGGAATATTCTATTGACCTCTCAGAAATAAGGACGGGGGAATGCCCTACAGGATGTTACCTGTTCTGTGGGAAGATGGTTCCAATGATCCTCAGTATTGGGAAATGCTGCATACTATATCCAATTTATGTAGACATAACAGTTCAAATTGGCGTGCCCAGGACAGAGAAGTGATATGGTAAAGAAATATATTTTGCCTTTTTGAGCCCAACATTTCCCAATGTTTGCTGAATGGATTTCCCAAGCCAGGAAGTTCTACTTCCTGGGTCCATGTTCAACAAACATCTTACTGACAGTTAATTGGATGCCTTAGACACCTTGATACTAAGAAGTACTGCACTGAGCACTTGCAAGTATTCTGGCAAAAACAGAATCTTGTACTATGTGTGGAGAAGGACTCTCGGGGCCCAAAGATTGTTGGGATTACTTAGCAATATTTGCCAAGGGTGGAACAAGTATGAGGGACTCACTCATTTTTGTCATCCTTGCCCCAGATAAAAGTGACCTCACCAAGATGCTTCCACCTTACAAGACCCTGGCCAGGCTATGGCCATTCTTTTTCATAAACCGCAGCCAAGTGTGGACGATCACTGCCCAGTTACGCCTGTTTATTCTTTCTTCATTATCTGGTATTTGGGAAGGATGTGATAAGCATGCAGAGCCTCATATTTGTTGCTGTTGTTGTTGAAATAACACATCTGCTTATGGATTTTTTTTAAAGTAGGATGGACATCTTGGCAGAACCCTGGGAGTTACATTTAGATGACAAAATTACATAAAGAATTAAGTTTTGTGTACTTTGCTTTTTAGCTAACAAATCAAAGAGATTCTATAGATTTCATGAAATCTAGGGTGAGCAAACAAACAGACAAAAAGCAGAAACAGATGAATAAATTCAGAGAACAAACGGATGGTTGCCACAGTGGAGGAGGGTGGAAGATGGGCAAGGTGAGTGGAGGGGCCTCCGAGATACAGGCTTCCAGTTACAGTATGAAACTAGGTAAGTCACAGTGATAAAAGAAAAGGTACAACATGGGGAATAGAGTCAATGGTAGTGTAGTAGCATTGTACAGTGACAGATGGTGTCTACACTTGTGACGAGCATAGTGTACTGTATAGACTCATCCAATCTATGTTGTACACCTGAAACTAATGTAACATGCATGTCAACTCTACTTCAGTAAGCAACAAAGACAAACAAACAAAACCCCAAGCAAACAAAAAACAGATAAATGAAGCTCCTTCCCTGTTTTACACCATTCTAGCTCTCCCTCTTTGGATCCTTTACATGATGAGTCTCAGGCTGAGGGAAGTTGGGAGTTCATAAAATTTAGATAATAAGTGTACCTATCTTACCAGGTTAATGAGATTATCAAATTAAAAACGCACACAAAGTACTTTGCACAATGCACCACACCGATTAATAATGCAAACTACTTTAACTATTATTAATCTGACAACTAAAGCCACAGAACCTTCTCAGGTTCTTGCCTCCCCTAAGATACCCCACATCTGCAGGAGTCCATCCCAGGTTCTCCCACTTTGCCTTCTTTGGTCAAGTGCCTGACATTTTTATGGAGACACGGCAGCTCTATTTTGGAATATGATACTTCCATGGCCTCAGCCTTAGCTCTTATCACCAGTGGTCCCCTTGCCAGTTGAGTTTCCCTTCCTTCTGTGCTTGGTCTGGGGCTGAATGACCCAATCTCTAACTCACCTTGACTGTCCTGTGGTGGGGATACCTGTGCTCCTCTCCCAGGGTCAGTGCTCTGGTTTCCAGTCACTTCTCCTTTCCTCTTGCTCAGTGCCAACCCTGCATGTGCCTCAGACTCAGCCACCTGAAATATTCCCACTCCTTCAACAGAATTTTTAACAGGAACTTGCATTTCTCAAGCTGGTTTTGTTACCATAGCACCATGACTCTTGTCAGGGCCTGATTTGAAACCATCTAGCTTGACTAAGTAGTTACTAATCTGTTTGGTTTCCATTTAAACTTCCTTTTCCCCCCACCATGTGCTCATTACTGTGGTTTATATTCAGCTTCTGATGATAGCTAGCCATTTTTGTGAAGCCTAGAGCATAATAGGTATTAAAAGCTCAAGCCTTCTGATGCATCTGCTATTTGTTTTCCCTCCCTACTAATTAGCGGGTCTACATTCTCCTTTGTCTTGTTCCTAATGTATTTGTGAAATATTGTCTGGCTGCCCTTTGTTTCTCTTGCTAGTTGCATCTCACATTGTGCTTTGGCTTTCCGGCTGCTGTTCCCACATTATACATGCCCAATTCTCTTACCCTTGCCTTTAGCAGTGTGCCCTCATTTTCCCTTTGCATGTCATTTCATCCTGGCAGCTTAAAACTCAGCGTGGGTTTTGCTTTCCATAGAATCACTAGCTGGGTGAGAGCTTGAGGACAAACTCTTAAGCACTGGAGAATAGGAACGTTTGGCTCTATGGTATCTCGTGCTTAGCACAAAATATAAAACATTCCAGTGTGTTCCGGAAAGTTGACCCACCCAGACCCAGCAGTCTGGACGGTTTGCCACGGTGTTAGGTCAAGGTCGGGATATTCTAAGGCATTCAGTGGTAGCCTCGGTGACTTAGGTGAAAGCTGGACGAGGCATCAGGTAGGAGAGGGGCCTTCGTACTACCTCTTCTTGCCTTCTCTGGCTCCCGTGAACACTGGTAGAAGTTTCAAAATTTCTCCTTAGGTTATTAAATAAGTGCTTACAAAATTGCTGGGGACAGTCTCATGCCATGTCATTTTTAAAATGTGAAGCAGGCTCAAATCTTTTGTCCACTGGTGCACTGAAAGATTTAATAGACCCAGTTGTGAAGCGAAAAGTCGAACGAAGAAGTCAATAACCGTGGTGTCGATTTCCTCAGCTGGCAATCAGATGGGGCGCCCACAAGGCCAATCACGGCCCCTCTTCTGCTTCACCTTCTTACATACAGTAACCAGCCTGGGGGTCTGGGCTTATCTAGACAGAAGTACTCCTTACCTTCCATGCTCTGGGAAGATCACTTCTGGAGGAACTTGGCCAGCAACTCACGCCTGTCTCATGTTTGTCTCTTGAACTGAGTGTTTGCTGATTTCACAGTAAACACAAGGAAAGCAACCTAGCTGGTGCAACTCTGGATTCTGACGAGTCTTTGAAGCTATGATGGTCTCTGTGGTCTGGCTTCGCTGAGCGTCTGGGAGGTGGTGTTTGTAAATGGAACAACCGGAAATTGTTCACCTACAAGAAGGTTTGCTTGAGAAGAATGGGATCCGGCAGGATACTCTAGGCACTCTTTCACTTTTAGTACTCTGCTTTCATGGGATACGTCTGTCAGGACTAATTTTCTCTTCTTTTTCTACCACTAGGAAGTCAAATCAGCTGTTGACTGTAGAGGTCCAAAGGCTCTCTAATGCTATCCTAAATGATAATATGACAGACGTGTCTTACCTACCATAACATAAACTGTCAAAAGTGAAGGTGTGGGTCATTTCATTTATTAAAATCCCGATCCAACCATTCATGATCTGAATTCTTTTTTTGATGTAGCCTAATATTAGGCTACATTAATTTGCTTAGATTTACTCAAAGTATTCATACATCCCTATTTTAATAGGACTTCCTGAACCTGACCCTTTAAAAGAACAATTGTTTCCAGAGATGAGTAGAGGCGTCATGAACAAATAGGACCTGCCCACAAAACAGCTAAATAACTTACCATTTTGCTAAATTCTGTTCCCAGCTTACTGCTTGGCCTTCCTACCCCAAAGTCCACACCAGGCTGCCCTCATATTTCTATTCATATTGGGCCCTGGATCATCCTATTTAATGTTATTTTACTTTTTGATTGACTTCCTGAAATTCTACCTGTTTTTCCTAAAACTTGGCTCCCATTCATCCCCTTTCTGACTCTTTTTGGATTGAACTCCTGACAAATATTTGGCCACTTGCAAAGCTCTGCTAGGCTGACCTCAGGTGCCCAGCTCCCAACAGTATGCTTCCCCAACCACATGAAGAAACTTATTTTCTTCAAAGACGGCCTCTCAGCCAATCTGTCTTCTTCTGCAGCCTTGGCGCTTGGGTCACCAGTAAGATGATCCTTAAAAGAGGCTTCCTCTGAGTATGGACCTGTTTGTCTCTTCCAATTTGTGAGATGCTCTATCCATTCTGATGTCCACCGGATAAAAGCACATGCCAACGTTGGGCATGAGCGTTGTATTTTATCAGGTGTTGTGCATCATTACCTACTATATAATTAAGAATTTTTACTGAGTTTTAGTAAATTATTTGCAGCTCAAGATAATAAGAGAGGAGTCCTACTCCTGTAGTGTTTGGAATTATAGAATCATTACAGTGAAAGGGCCCATAAACATTCTCTAGTATAAGCCTCTCCCAAAATCTATGAGGAGCCCAGAGAGGTTAAGTCACTTCTCTGAGATCACACAGCAGCAGACCAAGGCATGGAAACACAATCTCCTGTCTTTTATTGTATTTTTGCTTTTTTGCAGTTTCAGTCTGGTATAAATAATGCACATACATGTTGTCCTATTTGTCTTAGGGCTATTCTACGGGCCAGGGAAAATAATCGTAGTCTCACAACTGCTCACAACAGTTTCTATTAGAGAGAAAGATAAAGACACAACAACAAGGGGAAGCATCATTTGCGGGGTGCTGGGAGAAGCTGGGCCAGGTGCCACTGAGAGGCCCCTGGTCTCGTAGTCACGTAAAGCAGATAGACGCCAGCGTGATGGGGGTGTCTGGATGGCGGGGTGGGCTTCAAGGAGACTGTGGGTGGTTATGACACGGTCTGTCACCTCTTCAATGGAAATGAAATGCAACAGCACCTGTGAGGCCATTGTACTTATGTGAGAAACTGGCACGCCCTGGGCGCGGGCGGCTGGAAAGCCGGAAAAGGAAATGCCACTTTATAAAGGATTTTTCTAGCACATTAACCGCATAATTCCTCAGCAGGATCATGAGCTCTGTGCAAAGTGCAGCCCTCTCCCACATAATTGCCAGAGTGGGATTGCTTTCGGAAAGGCTTCAAAGCTCTTGTTGGGAGAGGCAGAGCGGCATTTCAGCACCTGGTGGGACCACGCCCTCGTAGCTCCCCTCTTCACCTATCTTTTTAATGCTGCCAATCAAAATCGCTTTCTAAAACTGGGCTAATTTCATGAGACAATCTGACATTAGCCCTTGCCGAGGTCTTCGATGCACCTGTCTAAGGGATCCAGGCTTCAAATGTAAAATATGGGCTCTGAGTGTCAGCCTAAACTCCAGGAGAGGGTCACATGTCAAAATATACTTCTTATTCGAGCCGAGCTGACCAAGGTCACGATTATGAAGGTTTGACAGCCTTCCCGTTTTTCTTACTACGACGCTTGCCTCTCCTCCTTCATGGCCAGAATCCTCATAGCAGGAAGGCAAAAATGAGTAAAATGGCTAAAAGGATGCGCTTGAGAGTAAAAACAACCTGTGTCTAGATGGAAATGGGCATCACCTCCTACTCCTTCAGGCCACTCCTACTCGGCCTGGGAGGCTGGTATGTCTGTTCAGTTCTCCTCAAGCTGTAGCGAAATTCGGTCACTGAATTCAGAATGCCTACCTATGGGGCATTGGGGTGGCTCACTCCATTAAGAGTTTGACTTCAGCTCAGTTCATGATCTTGCAGTTCATGAGTTTGAGCCCCACATGGGGCTCTGGGCTGACAGCAAGGAACCTGCTTGAGATTCTCCCCTTCTCTCTGCCTGTCTCTTTAAAAAATTAATAAACATTAAAAAAAAAAAGAATGCCTACCTACCTTTGACCACAGTGCTTGTGAGCCTTGGCTGAGACAAAATGGCATGGGGTCAACCCTCAATACATAATAACGTATTAGATAATGTTGTGTTGCTGGCCCCTGGTTTCACACGAGAAAAATTAATTCATGCATAAATGTTTCCATGCACCCGTCCTGGCAATGTTAGCATTAAAACATGAGGGAGGGTAAAGTATGAGACTGTGGGGGCCCCTGCCAGGGTGCACCTGTTGGCACTGGGGTAAATGAATGAAGAGGTAAACACAGTCTTCCAGGGCTGGGTGTGTATGATTGTGGTGAATGAAGACGCCAGGCTGGGAGACATTTTACGGAGACGGAGATGCGTAGGGTGTGTCGGACCAAATGATTTATCTAGGACTGGGGAGGGGACTTGTCCCCCTCCAAACTTCAGAGGATTCGGGGGAGAGAACGCAAACATAGCAGAGGTGAAGTTTGCATTTTTTTTATGCTGCTGAATATTTATTTTCTGCCATCTTTTCTCTCCAGATCTATGGACATAATTTACACAGGACCCCGAGGGTAATTAAGCCAGCAATTCCTTTGCCAGTAAAATGAGAAAAGCCAGCTCTCAGTAAATTCTGAATTCCACTATGGATGTTGCAGAAACAGAACTAAAAACAGCTGCGGTTTATCTGTGCTGCAGAATTGACTATAATTTGCTGCCACTCTTACCCTTACCACATAGCAATCAGTGTACAGAAGTGCAGAATTTTAAGATGATGAATGTTTTATTTCTTAAAATAAACAGTAGCAATTTAGAAACACATTTATGTATTTTACATTTTTTATATAGTAAAAGTATATTGGAAACTTCCTTAGTGTCAAAATCCTCACATGCACCTGTCAAAAATATCAAGATGACAAGCTACGACGGCACCCAGATTTAAATAATAGACTTTTCAGATATATTCCATGAAACTTCTGATGGGTTTGTTTGCACTGACCAAGCAATGCCTATTTCTCACTCGTGACCAGGCGTCTTCAGTGTGTCAGACTTAGCAGTCACGCATTCCAAATGTTAGTACTAGACCAACATGGGAGTTGTTTTGCTTTTTATTTTTAAATTATTTAAAATTTTTTTTTTCATCCACCTAGCAAATTCCAGTCGCTGAATAAGTTTGTTGGGTTGGACTGACTTCCCCAATGTAACAAACTTCATGCGTATACTTGCCACATTTGCCTTTTTTGCGTGTTCTCATCAGAACTGGTTATTACTGGGACGCCTGGGTGGTTCAGTTGGTTGAGCATTTGACTTCGGGCTCAGGTCATGATCTCACAGTTTGGGAGTTTGAGCCCGCCTCCAGCTTTGTGCTGATAGCTCAGAGCCTGGAGCCTGCTTCGGATCCTGTGTCTCCCTCTCTCTCTGCCCCTCCCCTGCTTGTGCATGCTCTCTCTCTCTCTGTGTGTCTCTCAAAAATAAATAAACTTAAAAAAATTTTTTAAAAATGAACTGGTTATTACTCTCTTTTATCAAATCTAAGAAGCATGGCTGCGTTTTTGTTTTTGTTTTTAATGTTTATTTGTTGAGAGAGAGACAGACAGAAACAGAGCACGAGCAGAGGAGGGGCAGAGAGAGGGAGACACAGAATCCGAAGCAGGCTCCAGGCTCTGAGCTGTCCGCACAGAGCTCAGCACGGGGCTCGAACTCACAGACCGCAAGATCATGACCTGAGCTGAAGTTGGACACTCAATCGACTGAGCCACCCAGGTGCCTCCGTTTTTTGTTTTGTTTTGTTTTTATAAGACATAAACAGAAAAAGTGCTGCCCACAAAAATATGCTGCAACATAGGTAGTTAAGATGTTTTCCCATCCAGGTGATATTCAATGAGAAGAAAAAATGTTCTTAGAATTCATGAAATATGGGATGTCCACGTGTCAGAGGAGAAAAACGGGTATAATGACTGATGAAAGTTCACAGAGCTACTAAAGTGACAAAAACAGGAGATGAGAGTGTTTCTGACTCCAGAGATCTCTCCAACTCAGCTTGTCTAACACTGTGACCTTGAGTGGTCACGGATTCTCTCTGTGCTACTTTTCTTCTTTGTTTAAAGTGAAGTTCACAGTGATAATAATAGAGTATTAGTGAGGCACAGTGGGATACTGGGCTATAAAAGTTTCTTTGAATTCAAATGATCCTCTGCTCCCTTCAAGGTCACTTGGTTTCTCTTTTACCAGATTGAATGATGTTCATTTTTCCCCTAATTATTGAATATAAATGTTCAACTACTAGATACCAGTGTTGGAAGACTGTGTAGTCACAGCTGAGAATTCAGTTCAAACGCATGACCTTTAGTCAAAGCCACTGAAGATGTGGAAGACTTCACTGGGCAAACATGGCTGGTCATAATAATACATATCATAATTGTGTGATGTCATGAGTTCACACAGCTAATGGATGTCAGATTCATTACATATATCAAATCAATTGTGAGAACTTAATGTGTTTATAGAATGTGACCAGATGCCATTGTAGAGCTCAGTGTCCCTGCGATAGCTCAGAGGGAGTAGATCAGGTGCTCAGTACTCTCTGTCCTTAGTAGCTCTTCTCAAACTTGGTGGAATTCTCTGTTTTATCTTTTGTATTTTCAGATCTCCTTTCAAGCCAAAATGCCACAGGCAAGCATTTTGGTCCTTGCTGCTATTACACATTTACATAAACTGTTGTATAACTTCTACTTTGTCATAGATGCTAATTAGCAGTGCTTTGCAAGGCTTCCAGAGGTTATCCTGACTTTGCTGATGAGGAAATAGAGGGTGAGATTTATCTGGGAACACGAGGTTGAATTGCACCCAATGGTGATACAATGGTGGCTTCAGGAATTAGCACTCACGTTTTGGATTTGTTAGTTCTCTGTTTAAGCTGTGGATTAAACAGTCTGGCTATTTGTTTTCTTTGGAAAGGGACCCAGAGACCATGTCTCTTGCCTATGCGGCTCTCCTAGCTCTTCTATTACTCCACCATACCAGCTGCTCTCCTCACCACGCGGTGAACACCCAAGCCCATCCTTTCTCCGGAGCTCCTGCTAGACTTCTGCTGTTAGCCAGGAGTCAAGGCACTGCCCTCAGAAGGCTTTCTGAGCCACCAAGTTCCCAGCCCTTACCCATCCTCTGCCTTGTGCTTGTTGCTTCTTGTGTTATTGCTCTAATACCTTGCTGAGGAGCAGAAATCATACCTTTTGTCGGTCTTTCCCCTGTCCCTCCCTTGGAGTGTACCAAACATAACTCCTATTTATTAAAACAACTATTAATTCATAACAAAAGGCATGTTTGAATTAGTTGTTCATCATCCCTCAGTAGGTCAATTATGGATTTGCCCAACCAACTGCAAATCAATTCCATGAATGGATTTGTCTACAGCTGCAGTCCAAAGCGAACTTTCTGTAAACTTCTCCATTTCCACTTTTCCAAACTGAATTTTGCCATATCTCATTCCAAAATATCTGAAATCAAGAACTTTTTATTTGCGTACATCCCCTGAGGATCTAGAGATAACATCTTCTACAGCCCTTAGGGGTTCTGTGTGGTTGGCCAAGAATATGAATGAGCCTGTCAGGATGGCAACCATCAGGAGTGTTTGAGTAGGTGATAGAAAGTGGGAGGTCTCTTGGTGAGAGAAAGAGTCTAGGCTTTGTTTAGAGAAAGAACCTAGCTTTGCTTACATACATTACCTTTGCCCCTTCTTTGGAGCTAATTTAGAAAGTGACAGGGTCTGTGACAAAGTGGAATCTGAACGTTTATATTTTCCAAAATTAAGTCTTTGAAGAACACACATGCTTTATGCTTTAGGTTTATAATATATATTTTAGATTAAATGATACTGTCATCTTGGCTATTTTACTGTAATCTGAACTTTCTATTCTATTGTAGGTAGCTCTGCTAAAACAATCTTGGAACAATCGTAGGATAAATTGAGGTTTTTGTATGACTCTTATTTGGAGGGGTTTCATGTCTTTTTATCTCTGTCTCACTTTATACTGAATGAAGGAGGATTTCACTTAATTGGACAAAAGTATTTGTTGATTGATGGACTTCATCTTCCTCTTTAAAAAGCTTTGAAATTGAAAGTAGAAGAGGGAAATCTTCTCACCCTAATAAATTGATTGTGCCAGGATAAAGGAAATGCTGCTCTTTGAACACATCAGGACTAGTCGGGCCAGTTGTGAGGACGATCTGGTTCTGATATCTGTCATCCTTTGATTACCAGAGTCGATGGGGTGATGTAATTTCTTAAGTGTGTCAGAAAATTCATGAGAAAAATAAAAAGGGACCAAAACCCACAGTGCTCAATGAACTGTTAAGGTCCACAGCATTTGGTCCATTATTAATGCTTACCTTAATTCTTTTAATAGACACTGATTATTATCATCGTGCCATACTCAGAAAGAACAGGAAATAGGAGAGTGAATTTCCCGGATGACCTTATGAAGCTGCAGAAAACAACCACCTTCACGACCTTATCATCATGTCAGATGAGTCACTGAACTGTTGGACCTCAACTTTAGGCAACAGGCAGCTTCTTATAAAGTAGGATGCTAAAATCATCAGAAAATGATTTCTTTTAAGCCCAAGATAGAGGCCAGAGTGTTGATGATCTGACCGCCCACTAAGACTAATAGCTCGTCTTTCCATCTTCTCATGCAAAAGAAAATTCAAGAAAGGAACTAAAGAGATGGCTGTGTTTTATCAGGAGAGTAGGAATTACCAAACAGCAGAAATCAGAATGTCTTTAATTGATCTTGTTAAGAGTTCCCAGAGGTGTCTGCCTACACTGGACCTTTTGGAAGAAGGAAGGTCTCATGGTACATGTTCGCTGGTAGAAGAGAAATCATTCTTTCCTGTTGTTAGGGCAGGCAACTATTGACACTTGGTGGCTGGCATTCCAAATCCTGAAGCACAAATATCTTCTGAATTCCTACTACAGGGATAGAGGAGGAGATGTCCTCTGATCAGAGACTTCTTTAACCGATTGCTTCACTTATACCCTGGATACATCTGCTTGTTCATTTATTTAAAAAATGGGGTGCCTGGGTGGCTCAGTTGGTTGAGCCTTGGACTTCAGCTCAAGGGATGATCTCACAGTTCCTGAGTTTGAGCCCTGCATCCAGCTGTCTGCTGTCATTGCAAAGTCTGCTTTGGATGCTCTGTCCTCCTTTCTCTGCTCCTCCCCTGCTAGCCCTCTCTCTCAAAAATAAATGAAAAAAAAAAAAAAAGAATAACCAGAAGGAAAACTGAAGGTAATTTGCCAGATTCCCATGGTCCTTTAGGAATATTGCCTACTTCTATATCTCTGTGTTTTGGTGTTTGGGGGTTAAAATCACTCGATTCAACAAGTATTTATCTATGGACAGTCTAACATTTGCAATCTCTTGTTGGCTCTTCAAATCTAGTCAGAAGAAAAAGAGATTGTTCTCATATCCCCAAATCTTAATATTTTTGAAAAGAGAAACCATGAGTGCAAAATATCAGCCTCAATAAGGAAAATAATAATAGCAAACCTTTGTATGGTTCTTACTGGGTGCTGTGGCCTGTTCTAAGTGGTTTACTTACATTTACTCACTTGATTGTCTCTCTTTATTTATTTTTTTGAAAGAGAAAGAGAGAGAGAGAGAGAGAGAGAGAGAGAAAGGGAGAGAGAGAGAGCTCACAAGTTGGGGAGGGGCAGAGGGAGAGAGACAGAGAAAGAGAGAAACTTAAGCAGGCTTCACTCTCAGCACGGAGCTTGATGGGGGGCTCATCATGACCTGGGCTGAAATCAAAAGTCGGACGTTTAACTGACTGAGCCACCCAGGTGCCCCTGCTCATTTGATTCTTACGGCAACCCTTGAAGTAGGTGACAGTATTATTCATGTTTGATAGACAAAGGAACCCAGGCACAAATAACTTATACAAGTTTTCATGATAGAACCAGGGTCCTAGCCATATAAATCTAAATATAAACTTATTTTATATTTAGATTAAATACTTATTATACTTATATAATTTATATTGTTTCATTAAATAATTAATTAATATAATTAATAATTAATATATTGCTTAATATATATATTTTTAAGTAAAACCAACCATATGATACTCTGGTTCAAAACCCTTGCTTTACTTCCCGTCTCATATAGAACCCAATCCAACCCTCCACACAGGCTTGCTGGGCCTCCAAGTTTGCTGCTGCCCACCTTTCTGAGCTTTTCCATCCTCTCCTCTCCCTTAACTGTCTCCCCTTAGTGCCACTGGCCTTTCTACTCTGGGAATGCCTCATGCTCATTTGCTCTTCAAGCCTTTGCATTTTCTCTGCCACCTGGAAGGCTCATGCCGCAGCTCTGTGCATGGCTCACCTTTTAAAATTCACATCTCTGCCTCAATATCACCTCCTTGGACACAATCTACAATGGTCATCCCACTGCCCATTCCCCTATTGCTTTATTATTATTTTTTAAATGATGTATATCAGTACCCGACAATTCATAACTTATGTATTTATTTATCGTCTGTCACGGTTATTAGAATGTAAGCCCAAACAGGGTAGGGGTTATATTCATTTTGTTCACTGCTGCCACCCCCAGTGACAAGAACACAGCCAAGCACATCATCAGTGCCAGTAAGTATTTGGGAAGTGAACAAATAAAACAAATTGATGAACTATCACCTCAGGGAAGATAAACTTATTGTCAAGGTAAAAATGGTTCATGACTGAACCAAAGTTGAAACAGTGGAATGGCAGGGACTCTCAGAGATTATTCTCCAAAGTGGAGGTTTTCGCCTGGGACAGGATGGGGACTTTTCTGTACTGGAAAGTCACAAGCAGACATGATGGAATTAGAGCAGTTTACTCCAACAAGAGTGGGTGAACCCATCCCTTTCCATCTCACTACAACCACCTCCTGATTCTTCTAGTACCTGAAGTTATTTATGAAAGGGAAATCAAACACACGGGCAAAACAGTAGAAAATAAAATTAAACAGATGCTCTAATCCTTGACTTTGCCTAATTCTGAGCAACTGCATATTTCTAAGTGGAAGAGTATTCTAGGCTTCCCAGCCATGTATCTAACTTAGGATTCAAGTTATTTGATGACGATGATGGTGATGATGATGATGATGATATTCGGATTGGTCTTTCTGAAGTTGTTGGCTTTCTTTTTTTTTTCCTTTTCGAATTTTTATTAAATTCTAGTTAGTTAAGATACAGTGCAATATTGGCCTCAGGAGTAGAATTCAGTGGTTCATCACTTACACACAGCATTCAGTGCTCATCATAACAAGTATTAAGGAAGGCACTTGTTATCATTAATATCTCATTAATTGAAAATATGCCTCTCCTCCTTTTGAGAAATCTGGATGAAAGAGGAATTGAAACTCTAAGAAGTAAAACTCTACACACAGCCAATATCCCTCACTGACTCTCCTTCCTGTGGAATATTGGAAGATCTTTCTGAATAATTCCTAATGGTCCAGCTAAACCTGACGGTGCATTAAAGATGGCTGGGGCAGCTCAAGAGCATGCTTCGGCTCTCTGATCTAAGTTGTTTGGCTTCAGGATTTGCGGAAGCAAATAGAAGCAGCTGCACTAAGGATTTTCTGCAATTAGGTTCATGCAGATTCTGGAAGTTGCTTATTAGGTCTGTCACTTTCAATCCATCTGGTATTTTCGTGTTCAAGTAGTATTGCGAGTTGCTCAGTGGGGTCAGTGGTTTTCCTTTTACCTGCTAGACAGCATTGCACAACAGTAAAGGCTTATCTGCTGGAGGCAGGATGCACAATTTGGCTGCATATTGCAAGGCACATGAATTTTTGATTTGTCTGTGTGAGACAGCA
Source organism: Lynx rufus (assembly GCF_022079265.1). Lineage (NCBI taxonomy): Eukaryota > Metazoa > Chordata > Mammalia > Carnivora > Felidae > Lynx > Lynx rufus. Next base: position 9,584,187 of record NW_025814889.1, on the reverse strand, counting down.
CAGACACCTCTGAGGAGTTCCGGTTTGGACGAGTCCAAGATTTAGGTAACATTACCAAATTGTCCTGGGCTTATTTATTTTTATTTTTGCACGTGTTCTTTCCCCTAGTGCCTTATGTAACACACGAACCAAAGGTAAATGCTATGCACAGCTAGTTATTTCCATTTTATTTTATCACCTGTCTGGTATTGATTCAGAAAGCTATAGACTAAACTAAGTGGTGTTCCTGGAACAGAGCTCGATCCATTCAAAAACTTGCTATATTTGAGGGTTCTCAAAAATAAAGAGCATATCTGACCTCTTAGAATCTGCTAATTTTTGAAGGTATTCTGTCTTTTTACCTTTCTCCCCAAACTGCCTTTTTATAGCGTCAACCTTCATTTGGATGGAGGAAAATTGAATTCAAAGACTTTCTGAAAAAATTCCACATTGATACTTCACATCCTTCTCTTCCCTGGTACCTCAGTTTGCCATAAATTTTCAATGCAGGTTTGGGGATGAACTTATTTGGAAACTCTGTATCTCTTCTTCCTCACTACTCACTTGGTAACTACATGGGGTTATGCTAATTTGTACCATATCCTCTGGATTATGCGGTTATGAGAACTTCCCACTCTCAGGCCTAATCCTTAATATTTTGCGTACTTTTTTTTGGCATTTGCATCTGACTTATTGAGTCTCTGAGAACAACTTTTTCCAATTAGGCATCGAAGGGGCCTGTTCTAAGTTTATTAGTTTGCTCGAGCTTGTTTTATTTATGTTATCTCACTTATACTCAGACTTTAAATTTACCAAAAGATGATAACCAGGAATGCCCTGTGTTTCTTAATAACATACACTAAAATAGTGTCATAGCAGGGAGAGGGGTTGATTTAGGAAGATGAAGTGGCTGCTTATTCTCTTTTATCTTGGCAATTGCAAAGTGGGTCCTGCAAAACATACACCGTCTGGCTTGTGTACTTTGCCAGATGGTTTCCATGGTCTCATTCCCAACAGGGGTGGGGATCCATGGGGTGGGGAACTGGAGCCCAGGCAAAGTGACTCCTTTACTTATCACAGGGCTGCTTGGAAAGAAAACAAAACAAAGCAAATAAGCTTGCAAAATTGGTGGTGATTTCAGTGAAAAGTTGGTGGCTATTTTGCTTCTTAAAATTGTGGTTCCCTTGAAGTATTTCTGGAGATTAGTATGATATATGCTTAGATGTAGCCTTTCATGTTTTTGGACACAGAGGGCTACAGAACCAGGAAATAATGGTAGCCAGGTTACTGGTAAAAAAGAAAGAAAGAAAATGGCTCATTTTAACACATTGTTGAAGTCCTTGAAGCTTGAGGCTGGAGCAGCTGAAGTGGAGGACTAAGATTCCTTTTGGTCAATCCTCTGGGCTAAACCCCAAACGTCCCCATATCTCCATCATTTGTTCTACAAAGCACATCCCTCATCTGGGTTTCCACTATGGAACATAGTTTTAACCAGAATAGGACTTGGAGTGACGTGGTAAGTCATAGGTGTACTATGTATGCATTCTTCCAGAGTTCAAGATGAGAACTTGTGCTCCCCAAGGTTAAATTCCAGCAAGTTCTGTAGCCTCCTCTCTTTCTTAATGGAAAATGGGGTGGGGTAGGGAATGAGTGGATAACTATGATCATTGTCTCTGGAATTCACGCTCCACCAAGTGATTTCTGGTAGCTACTTTGGTGTTATTTGAAAAGCATCAAATATTTGAACAGCATTTGGTATTATGTGATTAAGCTTTTAGGGACCGACACTCACTGTTGGCTATGGACATTCAGTATGTGTTAAAATTATTTATCATCAGACACAGACACACACACACACACACACACACACACACACACACACATTGAATGTACTCACTCCACATGAGTATCCTGAGGATTTGATAAGGGTTGGATGAAAAGCAAAAAAAAAAAAAAAAAAAAAAAAAAAAAAGCATGAGACTCAACAGTAGAGAACTGATCATTTCCTACTGAAATGGATAGCCTGAGGCAGTTTTTTCCCCTTGATTTGACTGTTGCAAGAGGTATACATTTGAGTCATAAGTAAAATATTTTTTAAAAATTAGTAAATACTGCCTTCCATTTCCGGAAAGATAGAGTAGATGGACTTTTACTTATTCCTCCTACTGGAATCCCTGAACATTATGTATAAAACAAACATAAGAAGACTGTGATAGAACAATTAGAAAACAGCAAGGATATAGAAGAACTCAACCATCAACCAATAGGTATCTAACAGACATTTATAAAACATTCCACAACAACAGAATACACATTTTTTTTCAAGTGCCTTGGAACATATATCAAGATGGTCTATATCTTGTGGCTAAAATGAATCTCGATAAATTTATATAGAGTGTGTTTTATAATCATAATGCAATCAAACTAAAATCAATTTCAAAAAGATAACAAGAAATATCCAAACATGTTGAAACTAAACAGCCTAACTCTAAATAATCTATAGGTCATGAGAAAGTCTCAAAAGAAATTTTAAAAAAAATTGAACTGAATAATTAATATACAGTATATCAAAATTTGTAGGACACAGAGAAAGCACTGTTCAGAGGGAAATTTATAGCACTAAATGAATACATTATAAAAGAAGAAAAGTTTCAAATCAATAATCTAACTTCTCACCTCAAGAATGTAGGAATAACAGAACAAAATAAACCCAAGGCAAGCAAAGGGAAAAACATGATAAAGAGCAGAAAACATTTAAATTAGAACCAGAAAAATAAATATAGCTTAAAAAAAAAGATCAGTAAAAGTGAAAAATGTCTAGCAAGACTGATAAGGACAAAAGAGTATGCAAACTGCCAATATCAGAAATAAAACAGGGAACATCACTACAGACCCTGCAGACATCAAACAGGCTATAAGGAAATACTATGAACAATTTTATACATCTATATTTGACAACTTAGATGAAATGGACCACTTCCTCAAAAAAGCATAAAGTAGCACAACTCACACACATGAAATAGTTTGAATAACCCTATACCTATGAAGGGAATGCATAATTTTAAAACTCTTGAAAGAGAAATCTCCAGGCCCAGAGAGTTTCCCTGGAGAAATCTGGAACCCAAAGCCAAATATGTTAAAGAAAAAAGGATTAATACCAATGCTACTAAGTCTGTTCCAAAAACAAACAAACAAACAAACAAACAAACAAAACCCAGGAGAAAACACTTTCCAATTCTTTTCATAAAATCAGACAAAAGGCAGTTCACAAAAAGAAAACTGCAAACCAATATACCTCATGAATGTAGACATAAAAATCCTTAATAAAACATTAGCAAATGGAATTCAGCAATATATAAAAAGAATTGTACACCAAGACCAAGTAGAGTTCATTTCAGGGATGCAAACCTGATTCTGTATTTGAAAATCAATTAAAGTAATCTACCACATTAGCAGACAAAAGAAGAAAAATAAAATATCAACTGACAGAGAAAAACCATTTGTCAATCATTTTTGATAAAAACTCTTTACAAAAACAGCAATAGAGGCAACTTCCTTCCTTGACAAAGAGCATTAAAAAATTCTACAGCATACACTATTCTTAATCGTTAAAGACTAAATGTTTTCTCCAAAGGTCAGTAGTAAGACAAAGATGTCTTCTCTCCATTCTTGAACATAGTGCTGGAAATTTTAGTTCATTAAGGCAAGAAAAGGAAATACAGAACATACAAATCAGAATGGAGGAAATAAAAGTGTCCTCTTTGCAGATAAAATGATTATCTACATAGACAACTCCTAGAACAATGGAGTTCAGCAAGGCTGCAGAATATAAGATAAAAATATAAAAATCAATAGTATTTGTATGAACAAATGAACACAGGGGATCCAAAGTTAAAAATACAATACCATTTGTAATTGCTAAACTAATAAACAAACAACCCCAAAATTTCAAATACTTAGTTGCAGATCTAATAAAACACTTAAAGGACTTCATGCTGAAATCTGCACAATGCTGATGAAAGAATTTCAAGGAAGACCTAAATGGATAGAGACACATACTATATTCAAGGACTGGATGATGCAACACAGTAAAGATGTCAATTCTCCCCAAGTTGGTATATAGGTTGAATACAATTGCTATCAAAAACACCGTGTTTTATTTTTTATATAAGGCAATACTCTAAAATTTATGTGGAAAAGTAAAAGAACTAGAATACCTGAAAAAATTCTGAAAAAGAAGAATTCAGTGGGAGATATCAATCTAATGAATTATAAGAGTTATAACATACACTAAGCGATACTAGTAGAGGAATAGACACATGAATCAATGGATAAGAATAGACAACCCAGATACAGAACCACACAATATGCCCAATTGACTTTGATAAAAATACAAAAGCATTCAATGGAAGAAAGATATCTTTTTCAACAAATTATGGTAGAACAAGTAGATACGCGTAGGCAAAAAAATAAACTTGACCTGTCTTACACCTTGTACAAAAATTAACTCAAAATAGATCACAGGCTTAAATGTAATACTACATAAAACTATAAAACCTAAAAAATTTTTTTTAATGTTTTTATTTTTGAGACAGAGAGAGACAGAGCATGAGCAGGGGAGAGGCAGAGAGAGAGGGAGACACAGAATCCGAAGCAGGCTCCAGGCTCTGAGCTGCCAGCACAGAGCCCGACGTGGGGCTCCAACCCATGGACTGTGAGATCATGACTTGAGCCAAAGTCGGACGCCCAACCAACTGAGCAACCCAGGTGCCCCAAAACTATAAAACTTTTATTTATTTATTTTTTTAAATGTTTATTTTTGAGACAGAGAGCAAGTGGGGGAGGGGCAGAGAGAGAGGGCGACACAGAATCTGAAACAGGCTCTGAGCTGTCAGCACAGAGCCCGATGCGGGGCTTGAACCCACGAACCGTGAGATCATGACCTGAGCCCAAGTCGGACATTCAACCGACTGAGCCACCCAGGCGCCCCAACTATAAAACTTTTAGAGAAAAATATAAGAGAAAATTATCAGGATCTAGGGCTAGGCAAATAATTCTTTTTAAAAATTTTTTTATTCACTATATTTTTAGGTAAGGAATTCTTCAGACTTGACACCAAAAGCATGATCCATAAAAGGAAAAACTAATAGTTTGGAATTTATCAAAATTTAATATTTTGTTTCATAAAAGATATGTTAAGAAGATGAAATGGCAAGATATGGAGAGGGAGAAAATCTTTGTGAACCACATACCCAACAAAGAGACAGTATCTGACATATCTTTAAAAAAATTAAAAAATCCCAAAATTTTAAAGTGGGCAAACACACGAGGAGACCTTTCATGGAAGAGGATATACAGATGCCAGGTAATCACATGAAAATATGTGATTTAACATATTTTAGCCAGTAAGAAAATGCAATTAAAACCACAAGGGGACATCACTACATACCTATCAGAATAATTGAAATTAAAAAAAAAATAGTGACAAAACCAAATGTTGGCAAAGAATGATGCAAAGAAACTGCACCACTTATACATTGCTAGTGGGAATGCAAAATGGTACAGCCAATTTAGAAAAGTTAAGCTGTTTCATAAAACAAACAATAATAAAACATACACACACACACACACACACACACACACACACACACACACCCCAAAGCATAAATACCATACAACCCTGCAGTTGCACTCCTGGACATTTATCATAAAGAAATGAAAACTAAATTTGCACAAAAACCCAGTTCATAATAGCCCCAAACTGGAATCAGACCAGATGTTTTCCAGTGGGTAAGGGGTTAAACTGTAGTACAGGGTGGTATGTAGCATGGAATAGTACTCAGCAAAAAAAAAAAAAAAAAAAAAAAGGGGAGAAACTATTAATAAATGCAAAATCTGGAGGAATCCTCAAAGGTTACATGCTATGTGATTCCATTTATATAAAATTATTTGAAATGACAACATGATAAGAACGGAGAACAGATTAACGGTTGTCTGGGGTTAGGGAAGGGACAGAGGAAAGTGGGAGTGGATATAAAAGGGCATCATGAGTGATCCTGATTGTGACATTGCACTACAGTTTTGCAAGATGTTACCCTTGGGGGAAACTGAATAAAGCATACTTGGGGTCCCTCTGTGTTAGTTTTCAAAACTGTATTAGAATCTACAACAATCTCAATTAAAAAGATCAATTAACTCATTTAAAGTTTAACTAAATGATATAAAATGAAGTAAACAGGGTAATAATGCTTGGGACAATAGAGTAAACTGGATTCTACCCCAAAATGCCACATCAATATTATGTAGTGCCCAAATGAGACTTGAGATAGTCAAGAAGCTTCAACGTAGAGGGTTTAGTTCCCATGACTCAACGTAACTGAGACGCTGTTTCCTGTTCTGGTTTACATGACGAGGTTGTATTTCACCCTCATGTTTCATGGAGTCTAAACTGCGCTGACCTCAGCTTACCTGCATACATGTCTCTCTTTTGCCCTTCGTCATGGCTCCTGATATTGCCATTAAATGGTTCCGGAATGTCCCTTTCTGCACAGCATCTTCCCAGTATGCCTTTAAAAGACCCACCTTATCATTCTTTCCCCCACTTCCCACCATTGCCTCCACTTAAACTGCCAATCCAAACTACTAAGCAAACTCATCACAGCACTAAATACACAGGTTTGAATTACCAGTTTAACCCTCCTTCTGGATGTCTTATATTTTAAAAGAATCAAAAATGATTTCAATTACTCTTCTATTGGTAGACTACCGGAAGGAGATCCAGTTGTCCCTACGGGACTGGTGGTTGTAAAGAAGCTGGGAGCCTCCCTTTGACTCCCCCGCCCCCTTGATTTTAGTCAAGGAGAATGGTGAAGGGCTAGGAAAATACCAAAGCGCATGCTTGGACTGCCCTTTCTTCTCCAACTCTCTCCCACCTCCCTGTGGTCCTTCCCTAATCTGTGAGTAAATATTTTAATGAGACCATTAATTGTGTTACACTATTTTGTTTGTAAATGTCCTTTTTAATGAAATGACTTAATCAAATTTTAGTTGCAAATCCCTACCTCCTAATTTTTCATGGACTTGATGTTCTCACTTGCGCGGCTTGTTACATGATGTTTTCCATCAGTGTGCCTCTGTATTAGCTGTTAGGTCCGTAAGGAGAAAGAGGGCAGGGCAAGGTGAAATTTGACTATAGTCTGCAAAATAACCCTTGCCAGAAAGGCACTGCATCATGAACTCAGAAGGCATTCTGTGCTAGATTTATCCAGTCTCTTTTACCCAACTGCAGTCTTCTTTATGCCATGCTTTCTTTCTTCCTCACCTTTTACTCTTTCCTCAACCACTGGCAGTCAGAGGTCTGCCCCTAGTAGCTGAGCTCAAATAGTTCCCTTGATCAAACCCAAGAGATTTGGCCCAGTCTTGCCACTATTAGCCCATCTGTGGTTTTGGTCTGACTATTCACGTCCTTACTTTTAAAAAATGTCTGCTTATTTTTGAGAGAGAGAACACAACGGGGAAGGTGCAGAGAGAGATGGGGAGAGGGGATCTAAGCGGACTCTGGGCTGACAGCAGAGAGCCCAATGTGGGTCTCGAACTCACAAACCAATAGATTATGATCTGAGCTGAAATCAGATGCTCAACTGCCTGAGCCACCCAGGTGTCCTCCCACCTCCTTACTTTGACACTTTCTTTCCCTGATTTCATGAATGTTGCCTCCCCTGGTTCTCCTGAAGATGGGAGGCAGTTACAGTTCTCCTGTAAACTGTCTCCTCATAATCTGCCTTTGGATGGGTCACTGGCATTTCAAACTTGCCCATCACTGAGCTATTGATGGTACCACAAATCTGCTTTCCCATTTCAGTTAATGGCAACCCCAATCTTTCACTTGTTCAGGTAAAAATCTTTGAGTATTCCTTGATCCCCTCTTCTTCTCCCCAGTTACATCTGGTTCATAAACAAACTTTCCTTGCTTTCCCTCAAAATATGTGTAGAATCTGAGCACTTCTTACCACTTCCATCATCACCACCCCCATGTGTGCCACCTTCTCTGCTTGCCTGGGTCACCGCCATAGCCTCGGGTCTCTGCTTCTGCCCTTGCTCATCTCTTAATTCTCAATAGAAAAGCCAGTGTGATTATGTTAAATTGTAGCAGGTCAAGTCTCATCTAGAAATCCTCCAACAGCTTCTTGTCTGGCTTAGAGTAAAAGCCAGTCCTTCTGCTAGCTTGTATCATTGGCTCACTCCCACCTTATTACATGATCCTTCACTCTGATCTATCCACACTGGCCTCCTTGGTCTTCTTGATCATGCAGACTTCTGCTTCGGAGCCTCATGCCTGCCATCGGTTTCCTCTGCCTGAATGCTCTTTCAAGGGAGTGGCATGTCTGACTTCTTCATGTCAGGCTTCAGAGGGTTTCCCCCCACCACCTCTGGGGACGCTGAAAGCCCTCATCCCAGGCACTTCAGACATCTCTCCCATTCCTGTTTTAATTTTCATCAGTAGCACCTATTTTACATAGTATATATTTGACTTAATCTTACTTAGTGCCTTTCTCTTCTACTAGGCTGTGAGTTCAGTGGGCAGACATTTTTGTTTTTTTTAAATTTTTTTAAATGTTTATTTTCTTTTTGAGAGAGAGAAAGAGACAGAGCATGAGCAGGGGGAGTGGCAGGGAGACAGGGAGACACAGGATCCGAAGCAGGCTCCAGGCTCTGAGCTGTCAGCACAGAGCCCAACACGGGGATGGAACTCACAAACTGTCAGATTATGACTTGAGCCAAAGTGAGGGCTCAACCAACTGAGCCACCCAGGTGCTCCGCAGACATTTTTGTCTTTTCAGTGCTCTGTTTTCAGCACCAAGACTAGCGCCTGGTGCGCAGACTCACGATCAATATTTCTACGTGAACTGAATGATTATTTTCTTTGTCTTTGTGTCTCTCCATTTCTGTGTCCCTTTATTATGGCCTTTCCATTCTTGGCTATTCTTTCCTTCCTCTGCTTCATAAATGTAGGTATGTCCCAAGAGTGTCTCCTTGGTGCCCTCATCTTTTATTACATTCTTTTTCCCTTTCCTTTTCTCTTCCACCTTCTTCCCTTGACCACTGGTCCCTGATTTCAAGGCACAGATATCTCTCTTTCCCTCTTACACTTCTCCCAGGCCTCTGACTGTAGTTAGGGGTGCTACACATCTGGACCCTGCAGGGCAAGAGAAGCAGGAGAACAGGCAGCATGAACACTGAGATGATTTCAGTATTGTTTACCATAAAGGCCTTGAGTTTCCATCTTGGGTTATAGGAATAAGTTTATATGTTCTATTTTCTTTTGTCTGGTAAGCTTCTGGGGCGCAAGAATCATACATTATTAATGTTTATATTCATCAATTCTTCCCTCTATCTATCCATGCACGCATTCACCAATAGATATTTGTAGGGCACCCGCTAGGTGCCAGGTCTTTTCCCAAGGCTCTGGGAATGCAAAGTTAGGTAAAACCTGAGATGTTATTAAGAACAACCAGAAAAGCTCAAAGGTTTCAAGTCATGGAGATCAGGGATACAGTGAAGAAAAAACCAATTAGCAGAGTACTACTGTAGTATAGAGAATAAATCAAGGCCATTTCTAAAGGAGGGAAGGTATAGATGGAAATAAGTAATCAGATTTGAGAAATATCCAACGAGAAACTTATCTAGAATAGCCACTCAATAGTTTTTACTAGATGATTTGATTTGTTATAGAAGAAACTGGCTTATAAGAACTCAGGATTTGAAGTTGCATCCAGTTGAGTTTAAATCCCCTAAACTCATCTGTTTGCTAGCTGTATGGCTGTGGGCAAATTATTTAATCTCTCCAGGTCTCAGTTTCCTTAGCTGTAAAATGAGGTGGGCAAAACTCAACTCACAGGGTTTTTTCAAGGGTTAAATGAGGAAATTCATGTAAAGTGAACAGGGCCAGGTACAAACTATGTGATGTATAGGTCACTGTTTACATTATAATAAACATTTAATGTGACTATCTAAAGAGTCACAAAAAAATAGAGTGACAATAGATATTCCCAACAAGTTGAAATGTCAGCTACTCAAATAGAAATAAATACAAACTTTTATTTCAATTATATTATTTCTCCTCTTTCCCAGTACATGAGGATATCAGGAGAAAATACCTACAGTTCTCAGAAAGTGAATCAAGTATAATAACTAATAACTAGTGAGTTTGTTCTGTTGGGGCAGAAGGGATCATTGTAGAACATAGCAAATAGAAGTGCCCAAGTCTGTCTGTCTGCCTGTCTCTCATTGTCCATGTAGCTTTAAACATTATGCAAAAAAATGTCATTTAGAGTCATTTTAATCATGGTATTGCCAGAGTGCAGTGGATAACCATTTCTTCTGCCAGAAGTTTTGATTTCTTTCTTAAAGGAAGGGGAAAAAGCAGTTCGTGCTCAGTGGGACAATTCTGGTTGTCTGTGGATCCTGCTGCCTGCTCAACTCTTGGGAACATGCATTACAACATGGATAGTTTTCAAGGCACCTTTGAGGTCCTCAATATATCTACTAGTATCTACTTTAGTAACTTAAGCTCTATACTAATTATCTGTTTTGAGATACAGAGTAGAAAGGGCAATTTTCCTTTCAAGAATTTTCCTTTCAAGAGATGATAGATAAAAGTCACACAGCTATTTACTAACCTGATCAATAGCTATCTAATATTCCATACATGATATGAACTGTTTTGTTTTCTATTTACAAAGAGATACATCTTTTAATGGGGCAAGGTAGATTTTGAATGCAACCCTCGATTGCTTGAGGACTGATATTAACTTAAAATAGTGCAAGCAGATGTTATCCTAATCCTCCCTACTTTGAGTTTCTCTATTGTTTGGCTAAAATCCATATATTTTGTTGTATGGATAGATCCATATAATGTTTGCCTGGGATATCAAAAGCCCAGAGTTTAATCTTGTTATGCCTTTCATAGATGTATTTGATAGTGATTGCAATGTTTAGATGATAAACTCTGAGAACATGGACTGGGCCTTTTACATGTTTTATGTATCCCTCCCTCCTCTCCCCAAGGTCAAGAACAGGGCAGAACACATAATATATGCTCAACAAACCCTCACTGATGGGTTCAGTGTTTATGAAAACAACTCTACAGTAGAATATCATGGTGAGGAAGTTTGATAGTTGTATAAAACAATGAGCTAAAGAAGAAATTGTCAAATCTCTCAATCACATACTTATTGCTTTTTCCTTATGGTAACTGGAGTAAATGCATCATCTTTTCTATGCACTTATCTTCCTACTTGTAAGATGAGGTATTGGAAAATGATTGTCTCCAATATTTTTTTTTCAACATTTATTTTTGGGACAGAGAGAGACAGAGCATGAACGGGGGAGGGGCAGAGAGAGAGGGAGACACAGAATCGGAAACAGGCTCCAGGCTCTGAGCCATCAGCCCAGAGCCTGACGCGGGGCTCGAACTCACGGACCGCGAGATCGTGACCTGGCTGAAGTCGGACGCTTAACCGACTGCGCCACCCAGGCGCCCCGATTGTCTCCAATATTAAGAGAACTTGGAATGTACTGTGGTATCTCAGCATGCCCATTTCTTTGACTGGGAATGGTCAAACACGTTGGGTTACTTACTCTTAATATTTTACTGATCAGTAACAAAATGTACCAAAAGAAAATGTCCAGATGATGTTAGGAAAGGAAGTGCTTACACAACCCGATTCAACTTTAAAAGGAAACATTCTTAATTCTAATATTTCAAAACCCTTCTCCATTTATCTTATGGTTGCTACCTTTTTACCCTTTCCCTTTAAAGGAAAAATAGTAAATTGGACATATGGTAATTCTTAGAGAATGTTCTACATACTATAAGACTGACATTCATTCATTAATTCAATGTTTATGAAGCATCTTTTGTTCTGTGCCAGAGAAAAATTGTTCTGTATTTGTGAAATTCATCCTCTCTTGGAGGAGATCTTAGGATAAACCTCTTAGAGATTCTACCATAGTAATGCTATTGGGCTCATGAGGACAAGAACCACTGGGTCTCCACAAGACAGCAATATAAATTCTGCTCTGAATTGTCAAGAAGAGCTCAGAGGTAGGCTGGCAAATGGCATTTTCTAGGCAGCAGGAACATCATGGGCAGGGCTTGGAGGAATAAGGGCACAGAGTAGCCTGTGGCTTGGTAAGGAATTTGGGCTTTTGCTAAGGGCAGCGAGGTCTGATTTATTTTATTAAAATATACATAACACACAATTAACCATTTTGCTCGTTCTCGAGTGCACAGTGTAGTGGCACTAAGTATATTCACACGGTTGTGCAACCATCACCACTATCCGACTTCAGAATGCTTTCATCTTGTGAAGTCAAAACTCTGTACCCAGTAAATAATAACTCTCCATTCCTCCCTTATGTCATCCCCTGGCAACCACTGTTCTACTTTGTGTCTCCATGAAGTTGACTAATCTAGATTCCTCATATAATTGGAATCATACAGTATTTGTCCTTTCTTTTGTCATTGGCTTATTTCACTTAGTGCAATGTCTTCAAGATTCATCCATGTCGTAGCATGTGCCATCATTTCTGTCCTTTTTAAGGGTGACTAGTAGTCCACTGTGTGCATAGACCACGATGTGTTAATCCATTCTTCTGTTGCTGGCCACTTTGCTTGCTTCCAACTTTGGCCTTAAGTGGATAAGGCTGCAGTGAATGTGGGAAGTCCATATATGTCTTCAAGACGGTGATCTCATTTCCTTTGGATATATACTCCGAAGGGCAATTGCTGGATGATGTGGTAATTCTATGTTTAATTTTTTGAGGAGCTGCCTTACTGTTTTCCACAGTGGCTTACAATTTTAGCATGCCTAAATAAGGGTTGAATTTTAAAGGATGTTAAAACTAGTGAGAGACTGATCATTTGGTGTGGATAGCACACCGCCTGCTGTGCGGAGGCTGGACGAAAGGCAGCGGAGCTGGCGTTAGGATGCTGACAACCAGCTTAGCGCTGAGGGAGCTGTGACCTGGGGCTGGCCCTGTGTGGATGAGGACAGACGAGGAGCTGCAGAGATTCCTGAGAAGTACAATCACGTGCTTAATGAAGCTTTCTTGTAATGGTATCACCAATAACCAGCCCCAGCTGGAGTTGGGGGAGGAATTAAGGAAAGAATAAATCCTAAATTATTAAATGAATTGTCTGGGAATGGCAGAAGAACTGAGAGAAAGGGATATGAAAAGGAGGAGGAGACAGTCAGACAGAAACCCAAGGAAAAAAAGGAAAAAGGCCAGGAGACACTGATCCTATGATAAGGCTTATGAAAAGATGATCAGGTAGTCTTATATACCACAGAACTTTAAAAAGAAATTTATTAAGATGGGGGTGCCTGGGCGGCTCAGTCAGTTAAGCATCTGACTTCAGCTCAGGTCATGATCTCACAGCTCGTGGGTTCAAGCCCCGCGTCGGGCTCTGTGCTGACGGCTTGGAGCTTGGAGTCTGCTTCGGATTCTGTGTCTCCCTCTTTGTCTGCTTCTCCCCTGCTCATGCTCTATCTCTCTAAAAATTAAAATAAACCATTAAAAAATAAAAAAAAAGAAATTTATTAAGATGTACTTGAGAAGTGGTGGACGAAGCAATTGACAACAGAAAGACATGTGCTTCTCAAATAAGAATGGAGTAGTTATGGGGCAGCCCAGCTAGTTCATCACTTTTTTAAAAAGTTTATTTATTTATTTAGAGACAGCGTGCATGTGAGCAGGGGAGGGGAAGACAGAGAGATGGGAGAGAGAGAATCCCAAGCAGGCTCCTCGCTGTGGGCACAGAGCCCGACGCAGAGCTCAATCCCACAAACCCGCGATCGTGACCTGAGCAGAAATCAAGGGTCCGATGCTTCACCAACTGAGCCACCCAGGCAATCCAACTCATGACTTTTACATTGTGGCTTCACTGGATCACCTATTTAACTGAGCAAAAGATCACACTGGTTTTGTGTGTGGATGTAGAACACACTTTTGTTTTACAGATTAGAATAGGAATCCACGTGTCATAAGGATTCACAAATCACAAAAGTAAGAAAATCAACATAAACAGTTTGGGCAATGGATTTCTTGCCCTTAGCTTTCAGCTGAGAAAATCCCAGGATTAGAAATAGAGTCCAGTTGCCACCCATATTTATTTATTTATTTATTTTATAAATTTTTTTTCAACATTTATTTATTTTTGGGACAGAGAGAGACAGAGCATGAACGGGGGAGGGGCAGAGAGAGAGGGAGACACAGAATCGAAACAGGCTCCAGGCTCTGAGCCATCAGCCCAGAGCCTGACGCGGGGCTCGAACTCAGGGACCGTGAGATCGTGACCTGAGCTGAAGTTGGACGCTTAACCGACTGCGCCACCCAGGCGCCCCATAAATATATCTTTAAATTTATTGCATAAATTAAAAGACAAAGTACAAATTGTTCACCTATTCAACAAATTTCTTTTTGTTTTTAAAGTTTTTATTTATTTATTTTGGGTGGGGAAGCAGAGAAAAAGGGAGAGAGAATCTGCGTTGTCAGCACAGAGCCTGACGCGGGGCTCGAACTCACGGACCGTGAGATCGTGACCTGGCTGAAGTCGGATGCTTAACCGACTGCGCCACCCAGGCGCCCCGACCACCCATATTTAGAGAAAGAGAGGGTCATCCACTGATAAGTGTGATTAGAATGGAGCTTATCTTCCCGAAGATATTGAAGAGCTGGAGCAAAAGGGCACCAAATGAATTTGAAACTGTTTCTAGCGCAGACACTGCTGGAAATCTCATTTAGTCATATTTTTGAATGGATAGGCTATGCAAACAAGTATAATTTCTGTGCAAGAAAATTCTGCATTTATTGAATGTGTCTGGATGAAGTTTTTGAAACATACTGAATAAAATATATTGAATAGATTGTAATGTTAGTGAAAGGGGCCGGATTGAAGTACCTAGACACATTTGTTTGCTCTGCTGGGGAAGCCTTGTTGCCAGGCAAGTTCCTCTAACCTTGACCTTGGGAGACAAACCGCCTCAGAGAAGGAGGAATCAAGTGGTTTTCTCGCTGTGAAGAGATTTAAGTTTTCTTTAACCTGTCCCCCTACAGACATTTAAATAGGATTGACTTCCTTACAATAGTCATTGGGGAGCAAATAATGACTAATTTTAAGAAAACTTCATATCATCCAGCCCGACTACTGCTGGATTTTTATGTGACCTTCTCATTTTCAGTTTGGAAGGTCACCTTTTGGGGGTGAAACATCTCAGGTCCTAAGACTCTTCCATTTGAATCAAAGCTTATTTTCACTTCCAAGTAAGTAGCCTTTCTTTATTAATTCCCTTAGGCGACTTGCATCAATTTGTTTCTTGGTTTCCACCCGATGACAAGCCTGTTTACCTCTCCAGATTCAGAGATAGGAGAGAGATGACCATTCTCAGCCCAGAGCCTTGCACTAATTTGTAACCTGCTCACATATTCCTACTACCCTCCCTTCCTCCCTCTCTTCTTTTTCTGTATTCTATGTAGTGTGTGTGTGTGTGTGTGTGTGTGTGTGTGTGTGTGTGTGTGTTTACATTAATGTGTGTGTGTGGATAATTTCCAATTTATTGTGCATATGATCTCTCCTTGGCCAGATAGACTATAAGTTATATGTCTTTAAAACTGTTTTTCCCCCCTCTAAATCCATCAAACACATGTTTGACTCCACAGTGAGTACCCATTAGTGTGTTCAGCTGAATGAAGTCCAAAATAATAACCATAGTAAAATTTTCTGGTGAGGACAGGGACATTTTCCAGAGAATAGTCATGTCAGAATAACTGGCAGGTGTCATGTGATAATAGAGAAAAATGATTCCTGCTTCTGGTAATTTTGCAAGTCTTAAACTGAAATTTTCAACTATAGTTACCCCTAGCCCCCATATCGTTTAATAACAGAATTGTTTCCAATTTAGGCAAAATTGACCTATTCTGCTCTCTGGTAATTAAGCAAGCCAAAAGGCTCACATTACCCATGTCTTAATATAAAATGGACATCATCTTAAGAAACGGTGAACAATTTGTTTAAATTCAGGTGTTCTAATAGTTTTTATTTTTTTGATAATATGATAGAAGTGATTTTCCCTATGACATGCCAGAGAATTTTACTGGGAGAATCATCAAATGTGTTTTTTCAGATAATAAAGGTTTATAAATTTCAATAATGTTATAAAAACACTCTGCATTCCCTTCTGACATCTGAGTCCCTATACCAAATAGTTACAAAAAGAAATGTTCCTTCTAAATAATGGCCAGAGTCATGAGATACAAACATATATACATGGCTTTCTCCCAAATCTGGGATATACTCATGTAGATTAAAATTTTTTAAATTAAGGAGAATGAATGGAGAAAGAGTTATTTTGCTGAGATTCTTGAGCTCATGAGGCTATTTAATTGAAATTGTCAACTTCGCTCCTGAAATCCTGACATTTTACTAATTCTTCTCATATTTTGTTTTTATGGACAAGCCAAAGAAAGTATGTTAGCACAAATTGCTCTCAAATAATTCATGGACTACTTTATGATAAAATTTCTTCAGAATATTAAAAAGCCCAAACATTACCAAGAAATTGACAGAAAATTTTGGTTTCCCATGCCTTGATGAAAATCTTCAATTAGAATTGTTGTTTTTACTTGACTGGCTTATATAAAAATCAAAACAATGAAATACAAGGCATTTCTAATACATGCTGTATACCCAATGAATCATGTGAATATTTTGGGGACCCTAAGTGAAATTATTAAATAATGTGAATTAATGAATGAATGAAGAAACAAGAAAAATAAAGTATGATTTGGACACTGTCAAGACAATAAGTTCTAGACAGACTTTGCAGACATTGAAAAATGTGTCTAAATTTTACATGAACAGTGACAAGGATTCTCTGTATAAGTATACCTAGACTGTTCTAAATTAAAATTCCGAAATCCAAGGGCCATTTTTCACTCTGGATAAGGAACATGACAGGACTAACATATCTGGACTGTTTGTAAGAAAGATGCTTTATAGCGCTGAGGTTCCATTCTTATTAAGTTGAATTCTTCTTCTCCTTCTCCTCCTTCTCCTCCTTCTCCTCCTCCTCCTCCTCCTCCTTCTCCTCCTCCTTCTCCTTCTCCTCCTCCTCCTCCTCCTCCTCCTCCTCCTTCTTCTTCTTCTTCTTCTTCTTCTTCTTCTTCTTCTTCTTCTTCTTCACTATTTATATTCCCCAGAGTATAAGTAAGGTGAAGTGGATTTTTGGTGAAAACATTGGTTTGGAAATAAGTTATTCATCAGTGAGGTGTTATGGAGCTTCTAGAAGCTATTTTACAGGGCTGAATGTTTGCAGTACATATCAGAACCATGTCCTGATAGTTAAATGAAGATTTGACAGGTCTTCCACAGCTTTGTTTAGCAGTTAAGTTGGTTACCATCACCATTCCTGAACTCATTTTTTCCACTTATAAAATAGGAAGGGAAGTTCAGATGTATTATCTTCATGCCTTTGTAGGAGATTTTGACCCTTTCCTGTCTTTTATGTGGTGTTTCCAAGTCTTGAAGGGGAAGAATTGAAAGATGTGGTATGAAGTGCATTCCTTAGTTTAATAGCTGTATTATTTTACTGATTTAAATTAATGTTACCTTGGTCAGTTAGTCTTCGACAAAGGAGGCAAAAACACACAATGGGAAAACAACAAATGATGTTGGGAAACACAACAGGAAAACAACAAATGGTGTTGGTTTCCCAACACAACAAATGGTGTTGGGAAAACTGGACAGCTACATGCAAAATAGTGAAACTGGACCACCTTTTTTCATCACACCCAAAAGTAAATTTAAAACGGAGTAAGGACCTAAATGTGAGACCTGAAACCATAAAAATCCTAGAAGAGAGTACAGATGATGTCTTTGGCATTGCCCATAGCAACATTTTTCTAGATATGTCTCTTGAGGCAAGGGAAATAAAAGAAAAAAAAAACAATTGGGAGTACATCAAAATGAAAAGCTTCTGCACAGGAAAGGAAATAATCAACAAAACTAGAAGAGTACTGAATGGGAGAAGATGTTTGCAAATGACATATCCAATAAACAGTTAGTATCCACACTAAATCAAGAACTTAAACAGTTAAACAGTTCAACACTAAAAGAAAAACCAACCAACCAAACAAACAAAAACCCAACAACAACAAAAAAACCCAGTTAAATTAATAATATAGTGGTTTTCATGTTATATAAAAGATATCATGCAATGAAAAACTGTTAATCAAAAAATATAGTCCTAAAAAGATCACAAATAAAAGTTTGCAATCTTTGTATTGCAGGTACAACTTAGTTAACTTCCAGTTCTCATTCTTATGTTGAACTATTTGCTACAAATATACTCTTGTATAATTTAAAGGGTTATGCATAAAGACCATCATTACTAATTCATTTGGCATTCATTATAAGACCTTTAATCATGATGTATTAATTTGGTATAAATGTGGATATAATATATAATTTCTAAGTGATTCCATTATAATTTACCAGTTAAATAGTCTATTGTAATAAAAAATAGTCTATTGTTATTTCAGTATCTTCTCAAATATGTATCAAAGTGTAATGTTTTGTTTCTTTATGAAAGAGACAAAGTTAAGGAAAGAACCAAAGCATACTCTTTTCTTCAGAGGGTAGATATAGTAGCAGAATCTCTAGTAGGAGGATAGGATTTTTTTATTTTTAAAGTTTTTTTTTTATTTTGAGAGAGAGGGAGTGGACACAGAGAGAGAAGGAGAGAGAGAGAATCCCAAGCAACCTCCATGTTGTCATCATGAAGCCCAACATGGGGCTTGAACTCACAAACCACAAGATCATGAACTGAGCCAAAATTGAGAGTCAGATGTTTAACTGACTGAGCCACCCAGGTGGCCCAGAGGATAGGATTTTTTTTTTACTGTTTACTTATTTATTTTTGAAAGAGGGGGGGTCAGAGAGAGAGGGAGACAGAGAATCCCAAGCAGGCTCCACACTGTTAGCACAGAACCCTACGTGGGGCTCAAACTCACGAACTGTTGAGATCATGATCTGAGCCCAAATCAAGAGTCAGATGCTTAACTGACTGAGCCACCCAGTAGGAGGATAGGATTATAAAAACCATGGGCGCCTGAGTGGCCGAGTTGTTAAGTGTCTGACTTCATCTCAGGTCATGATCTCACAGTTCATGGGTTTGAGGCCCTTGTTGGGTTCTGTGCTGACAGCTTGGAGCCTGGATCCTACTTCAGATTCTCTGTCTCCCTCTCTCCCTGCCTGTTCCCTGCTCACTCTCTGTCTGTCTCTCTCAAAAATAAATAAACATTAAAAAAATCGTGAAAAGCCTATCTAAAAACCACCCTAGGTTAGTAACACCAACAAATGTACAGTGGTTTGTTTGATGTGAAATTTCTGGAGGTTAATGCAAAAACCTTTAGAACCACTCCAATCCACGAGAGACCAAACAAATCAGACTGCAGTTTGGCTTTTCATTTTGTTTATATGGTTTTTTAAGGCTTGTTTATTTATTTATTTATTAAAAAAAATTTTTTTTACTGTTTTATTCTTTTTTCAGAGATATATAGAGAGAGATAGAGTGTGAGTGGAGGAGGGGCAGAGAGAGAGGGAGACAGAATCTGAAGCCCGCTCCAGGCTCTGGGCTGTCAGCACAGAGCCAGATGCAAGGTTCGAACTCATAAGCTGTGAGATCATGACCTGAGCCAAAGTTGGATGCTTAAACGACTGAGCCACCCAGGCGCTCTGAGGTTTATTTATTTTTGAGAGAGAGAGAGAAAGAGAGAGAGAGAGGAAATGCATCAGTGCAGAACCTGATGCGGGGTTTGAACTTACAAACCATGAGATCATGACCTGAGCCAAAATCAAGAGTCGGATGCTTAACCAACTGAGCCACCCAGGTACCTGGAAGTTTGGCTTTTTAAATAGCTGAGGTCTAAGAGAGGGACATTTTGACTACAAGTAGCCACCCAGCCTACATGTGGCACTGGCTCCTGACATGGTCAATTGGCTCTCCTATAATTTAGATATTACATCTGTGCTGTGAGTGTGATGCTGGCAACCTGTGTATAATGATAATGAAAGAAAATGCAAACATAGAAGAGGTGTCTGGAAAGAATAAGCACCCAACATGTTCTCTGAGAGCCATTCCAGAAACCATAGGGGAAACCATCTTACTTCTGAAACAGACACACCCTTATGTCTCCAACTGGAAAATGCTTGCACATTCTCTAGTCCAATGAAATACATCCCTAGACATATACAATGGAAGAGGAAATTTCATTTTATACTGGGGGGAGTAAGGAGATGGTGGAGAAAAACACAGTTCATCTCTTTATCAACTTGTTGCTTTGAGCTCTTTGTAATAATTCATTCTTGCTCCATTTGGCATTTACTGACCTTCAGCTGACTAATTCTTTCCCATCACTGTTGGATCTTTCTGCTTTTAACATCCTGGCAACAGCTTCCTAAATTAGTGTGTGGACACTAGGACAACAAACCCAGGGATGTGTACCTAGATTCCTTTGAAAAAATACAACACTGTAAAGATAGTAAACAATAAAGAAAATGATACACAACTGTGTGAAATGTGTGTTACTTTTGTATAGAAGAAAAAATATATAATTTATTATGAAAGACTCATTTGAGCTCTGATGGTTAGCAGTTGCTGTCTCTGAATCACAAATAAGTAAATCATTGTATTGAAAGATCTTCAGAGGGGCCAGTACCTAAGCTTGTGTGTGTGTGTGTGTGTGTGTGTGTACGCGCGCGCGTGCATATGTGCTTGTTTAGTTAATCAGTGAGAACAGGGTAAGGTCTGGGCTCCTTGCTTCTGTGTTCATAGTATCTGTTCATTGTTTTTTCCTATTTCTTCGTCTTTAGCAGCAAGAGGACGAGGACCCTCAATTCGTCACTACCAGCTATTCCACACACTCTTGGAGGCTCTTTGACCTTTCCAGGAGAATAAAGAGGATAATCCTGCAGAAGCTCTAAGGTTTCTTGAATTTCCAGATGCTGTTATTCTACATTTCTACGATTCTAATTCTACTCCATGCTCTAATGGATGCAATTAACTCATTTTAAAATGGTGTCTTTCCTCACATGACTGCCAAGTATAGAATCTGAAAGTTTCTGATCATAAACACTGATGATTATGTGGGTGATTTCACTTGCTCTCCTGTATTTCTCTACACTGGAATCCTCAGATTTTATTTATTCATTTTTTTATACAGATAGCCTTTATATTCATCCTGATGATGCTAAGGTTCTAAAATGTGGCTTTGCATTTGTATGCTTCGCTCGGAGATAGACAGGATGGGTACCGCTAACTTCAGGCGACAATGGCTGCAGCACTTCTGAGGGTATTTTGGGAAGAGGTGCTGTATAAACACAAAGCACTCTGCAAAGACGGTCTTATTCATCTTCATAATATCTCATGAGGTGGGTGCACCGTGAACATTGTTAATACAAAGCTGCCAGTGCCACAAATAGAACGGAGGTGATTTTCTCTCACGGCATGAGAAATGACGACTTTTTCCTCACATTTCTTAATGGGAATCATCCATTGGATGGCTTTGTGAATGCCAGCCTGTATGTATCTGTTTGATCGCTCACAAATGTGACCTAAAGACTGGTTTGCAAGAAAAGCAATATCCCAAGCTTAAAAGTTTATACATATGCAGGTGCCTCTCACTGCAAACCCAATTGAAAAAGGTTAATGTGGTATACTGAAATAAAACTGTGTAGAACTGCTTATAGAGAACAGCATCTGTTGAACAAGGAAATGAATACATGTTACCTCTGGACATTCGTACCTTGCAAATGCAGGTCTTTGGTATTATTCATCATTGCTTTTAACATTTTAATAAAGATTATGCTGTAACAACATGAATTTTATCTTGGCAATGAGGCTCAGAAATGGCAGTCAATGTAATTATATCTATTATCAATCACAGAGTAAGGAGTTAACTCTTATGTGAACCCAATCCCCTTAACAGACCACGTAAAAATTATTACTCAAATGCCCCAGTGAAATGTCATAGTGTCCCTAGAGGGCAATTTCTTGTAGCATCAGAAAGAGTACATAAAGAGATATAAAGTACAGGCTGCCCATAAAGCATTACCAGGAAGCTATCTAAAAAGAAAAATTCAACAATAGGGATCATATTTTCATTGGAAAATACCCTTTTCCTCATGGCAGATTTGGAATGCAGGATTTTAAAATAAAACCCATATCCAGAAAAGCAGATATACCACCTGTCTAATTTAATTATTAGGTATACTAATTAAGAATGGCATTGCAGCAGTTTATGACAGTATTTTATGTGGTATATTTCATTTTTAGATTCTTCACTTGTTGGGAGTTGAGTTAAATTTTGATCATTAAAATGTGCAAACCTGGCTAGTTGCATATAGATCGGAGCATGGCTTATATCCCTAACCCACCGAAAGGTCACCAGTACATTAGCTGAAGGACATTTTCAAGAGGAATAAAATTTTGTAACTTGTAGAGTTAAGGGGGAAGTGTTTTCTTTATAGAATACTTTGAATTAAGTTTAATTTCCTGCATTTGTGGAGTCCTCCTTTCAGCGAACAAACACAGGCCTGTAGACTAGCCTAGCTGATAGAATGTATAAAAAAATGAAATTGATCTTAAAAAGACCTACTTCTCCTGCCTCCCACTACCAAACTAAGCAAAACCAAAGACACAGATAGCAATCTTAAAATTGCCTTCAAAAAACTGGTTGATTTTATTTAAGGGCAAATAAATAAACGAGACTTTTTCATATCTCAAGGATGATAAATGACTAATATGAAACTTTCCTCACTCTTTGGTGTGTTCATTTCTCTATTTACATACTGAATTTATGTAAATACTTAGACACTGAACTCCTAGCTTTATCAGAAACTGTGTTCTAAATACCTTGTCTTATTCAATTTTCAGAGTACCTTCGGAGGGATTATTACTTTCTTTTCCATCTTATGAATGAGGGAGGAGATGCTTGGCGAAGTTAACTCATGATATTTTAGGTAGTAAGAAGCAGGGCTTGCTTGGAACCCACCTTGACTCCAAAGTTTATGCTCCTTTTTACTCTACTGGTGTTAAACCAAACTGTTTAACACACTGTTTATCCTGATTGTACCTGTGAGATTTCAACTTTTGGGGGAGACTGAGTGATGACACACAGAGGTCAATGCCATGGGAGTGTCTGAGAGAAGAGGGCCCACCAGGTCATGCAGGGATAGATGGGGAAGCACAGGTTTGGTCAAGAGGCAGGAGAGGAATGCATGGTCCAGAGCCTTCATTGTGTTTTCCAAGGAAAGGAGGATGCAGGTTAAACATCAGTACAGCCTCAGGATGGGATGGTTTGAATAATTTCAGCAGGCCCCAGGGTATAGGGGTGGTCCGTGGTTTCCACTAGCTGGCCCTAGGGTGATCTGGGACAGGGAAAATATTGGTCTGGTGTGTAAGTTAGAAAAACCAGGCAGCTGGGATGTGGGCAGTGGATATATTTGCATATGGAAGACATGTTCACAAGTAGGTCTGAAAGTTTCTTTCCCCCAAATTACTATGTTGAAATCCTAACTCCCAATGTGATGGTATTGGGAAATGAGGTCTTTGGGAGAGGGTTAGGTCATGTGATTGGAGCCCACATGAATGGGATTAGTGTTCTTATAAAAGAGACCCCAGAGAGATCCCTCTCCCCTTCTATGACATGAGGACACAGAGAGAAGTTGCTAGCTATGAACCTGGAATAAGTTCCCCAATAGAACAGGACCATTCTGATGCCTTCATCTTGAACTTTCCAGACTCCAGAACTATTAGCAATAAATTTCTGTTGATTAGAAGCCACCTGGTCTCTGGTACTTTTAATAGCAGCCCAAACAGGCTGAGGCAGCTGGGAAGTTTGCTGTCTTTAGAAATTAGCTAGTCCAGGGAGTAGTCTGTCAAAGATTAGCAAGGCCCCCAAGATGCCAAAATATCATAAAATACAGAAAAAACCCCTCACTGTTGTCTTTGGTATGAATTTGGTAAATCATGCAAACTTTATACTTGGATTGAATATTCATGATGCTCATTAGCATATTTAAGTTTGCATGAAGTCCTACAGTAAAGTAACCTTTTTAATGTTGTTTAACCCAGAGTCCTTAAATTGATTTGACCCAACACCTATTAACATTTAGCTGAGCATTAATTTTATGAACTATAGCTTTTTAACCAACTTTTTTCATATTTTAAATTGAGTGGTTTTCATAAATCTGTCATTGAACATTAATTATAACATACACTTCATATGCTTAGTGTATTGGCAATAATTTATAATGTTAAAAAAGTACAATATGCATTGGGATATTCTGAAACAATTATCCTTCTAAACAGAATTTTTCCCCAGTCAATGAAAGGTTTGAATATAACCAACCATTTCCAAAATGGGATCATCTCCTCAAAGACATCTACTATGCAAACCACTTGCAATTCTTTTCCAGAGACACTGAATATACGTGCAAATCAATATTGTTCACCTACATTTAGGAATCCTATAATGCTAACTCCTATATCTGCTTTAAAAGATAGGAAAATGATTCTTAACATTAGTAAGTTTAAGAACATCCAAAACATGGCCATTGAGGATTCAGACTCATGCCATGCCAGAAATAACTTTTGCCTAAATTGGACCTTTTACATATGCAATGAGACCTGATTCTGTATTATTTCATGTACTGCTAAGCCTGTGTTTCTGTCAGTGAATAATTATTTTGAGTTATTAGAAGGAAAATGAAGCATAACATTTGCATGATTTCCCCCATACTCCAGAATTGAGTCAACAATTAAAAGGGGGAAAAACCCATCACAGAACATCTCGTGCTCTGAAAACAAAGGAATGATCTTGTTTCTTTTCTCCCTCATCTTCCCAAGTCTTGCTGACACAATTACAAATTTTCCAATAGTATCATATATAACCCAAATGGCAAAGATTTGTCTAAAAGTCCTTTCAGAGAGTCTGTGACTGGGATGATATCTTCACGTCTAAAATGACCCAACTTGGGTTACCTAGATGGCTCAGTCCGTTGAGCATTTGACTCTTGATTTCAGCTCAGGTCGTAATCCCAGGGTTGTGAGAGTCAGCCCTGAATTGGACTCCACACTGAGCATGGGGCCTGCTCAAGATTCTCTCTTTCTCTCTCTCTGTCTGCCCCTCTCTCTTGCTCTCTCTCAATAAAATAATAAAATGAAATGAAATGGCCCAACTCAAAAGGGGGAAATGGAGAATGGGGAATCTGATTACCTTAACTTTGGAGTTAAATTGTTGCCAAGACAATTTTTCCTTTGTCATACTTTTCTCACCCCAAAGAATTCTCTTTGCGGTAGTTCAAAGCAAGGGCTCACTTAACTAGTTCATTCATTCATTCTTCATTCAATAATATTCATTATGAGCCAAAATGGCCAGGCCCTTGATGTAAGTCCAAGTTCCTGTGCTCATGGAGCAAATTCAATAAGTGGAAAGAACAAACAAATAAATAAGTTCATAAATAAATAAACATGAAAATATATGGAAAAAATGATATAGAGAAAATTAAAAGTTTGATGTCAAGGAGAGTGACTTGTTCACTACTATGAATTCAGTGTTCAAGGGAGGACTCTCTAAGGAGGCAATTGTTTAAACTAAACAATAAGGACCTAGAGAAAAGTAGCACATTCAAATCTTCCTTCTTTAAAAATACACTGAGGACTCCTTACTATACGAATAATATTAAAGTGTACACAACAACAACAAAAAACATGAATTATGTTTGAGATGAGAAATAAGTAATGGACTGTTTAGAAAACAGTTCTCAAAAGGTTGATTTACTGAAATGTAGATGACTCTTTTTTCATTTTGAGTTTTCTTTAAAACTCGGTTTTAGTTGAACTTGGTTAGTTGAACATCTGACTCTTGATTTTGGCTCAGGTCATGGATCTCTGAATTGTGAGATTGAGCCCTGCATCATGCTCTGTGCTGACAGTACAGAGCCTGCTTGGGATTCTCTTTCTCTCTCTCTGCCCCTCCCTGACTCGTACTGTCTCTGTCTCACTTTCTCTCTCTGAAAATAAATAAACAAAAATTTTATATAAAAAATAAATAAAATATCCAGATTTTTAGTTATTCTTTCTGATCCTCATTTTCAAAAGCAGGTGTTAAACAGCCATCCTCAAATGCTTAAATAAGAGAGTGAGTTCGTTCCCTTCAATTTGGGAGTTAGGAAATCTACGACCATGTTGCCTTTTTAGCAGTGATTCTCAAATGAGGCAGCATCTCTATCCACTTGGGAAGCTTGTTAAAATATGAATATCTCATCCAAACCTTCAGTGATTCCAAAAAAACTACATCCCCAAATTGTTCTAACTTAACCTCAAACTGAGGGAGCAAAAGGCTGGGCTAACAGAGCTTGTGTTGCAGGTGTCCATGTGCAGGGATAGGAGTGGAGTTACACAATGGGAGAGCCGGTTCTCCAGGAACCTGAACACTGAACTTGGTTCTGGGAGATCCACTACAGTAGTGGTTTTCCTAAGGGGTTAATGAAGTCTGGGGTCCTTCAGGCATTATTCAGAGGCCTGTAAGGTGAAGCTCTGGTCTCCACTTCTGTGGAAACTAGAGTGACTTTTCCTTTGACTGTGTTATATACTGGGGTTACATGTATGCTTCCATTTGGGAGTTTTATTTCTAAATAGATTAACCACCATTGAACTATTGAGTAGACAAAGAGCTGGGAACTCGATTTCCATAGAGCAGGCAAGGTCCAGAGTCCACAAAGATTCTAGGCAACGGAAATAGTTCTTTGGAACCGGGGTAAATTTACAGGTCAAGCTTAATAATGCTTGGTTAAGATATTTAATGCACAGTTATACTTTCTTTGAACAGAAAAAAGGTGTGCAGGGCTAAATTGTGCATAGTCATACTAATAAATAATTTATTAAGAAACCATTAAATTAGAAGATTGCATACCTCATGACATTTATTTCACACAATGAGTCACTGAGGAAGGTGTGAATATTCCCATTTTCCAAGCGAATAAGTTGAAGCTTGGAGATAATAAATAGCTTCCCCAAGGACCTGTGGAAGATCCAGAACTTTAAGCTAGGATCTGTCTGGTTTCAAATATCATGTTCTTAATCACAACTTCCAAGTAGGTCATACTTTAGAACAAGAGGGCTTTGGCTTTTTTTGGTGGTGAGATTTACAGACAAGTTGATAAAGTCATCATGATGTTTCTCTCACTCCCACCAGTTTAGAAATAATCTAGATAAAGACTGAGGGAAAAGTAGGAGAGGGCGTCTCTTTCCTTCTCCACCCATTTCAGAATGTGAGTGGCAGTCCTTGCTTGAAGAGAAAGAAAGTTATATAAAAACTCAGGGCTTCACAAGTGCTTTGCCAATGTGGTAATAGAGGGGCAGGGGTCACAGGGCAGGGAGCATGAACAGAAGAAAGATTAAGAACTCCTTCCAGTTTTACCAAACCACACCAAACAAAAACAATTACTTTAACCTATTCTTTGTGCTTTTACCCTCTTACTGCTCCCAAACCAGATAAAATATTCAGTTGCTGCCAGTAATTTATTGTGAATGCTTTTAAAGCTGAAATTGTTCCAGCCAGAAATAATAGAGGTCTGTTTCCAGAAATGTCTGGGGCTAAAGAAAGACATGGTCAATTGTGTTCATGAGTTACTGACTTCTTATGGCCACAGTCCCTGAATGGCAGTCACTTCTGTCATTTTGATTTAATAATTTATTTAGAATTCTTTCTCATGGACTGTATTCATGGTGAGTCCAAACAAAATGGAAAAATCATTTTCCTCTAATTACTATATAACTCTGTTTTTGGATTTGGGCAAATTTAGAGAGGTCTTTGTCTTCTATAATGGATTGCTTTCCCTGATCTAAAATTAAATGTAGTAATGACGCCTCAGTTGCTATAAAAAGAAATGTATATATGTTAGGCCCTTCCTTCTAAATTGGGCATTTTCTGGAAAGTGTTTGAATACTAGTAGGCACAAATTGTACAAAATGTGTAATGTTAATGCAGTTTATAATGAAGAAGTATAACTGGGGTGGTAGGCTTCAATAAATCAAAACAGCCTCACATCGGCCAGATTTCATCTTTTAGTGGGTGAAAACCCATAATGTAATTGAGAAGCAAACAGCATTGGGGTCTATAGTTTTTCCCATCGAAGGCTTGGCTCACCTGCTGACAAAAGCAATTTACGTGCTGCAGAACATAATCTTCTATCAGACAAAAGATAGAAAAGCTGATGGCCATCTTTTTCCTTGAAGGGTATGTAAGAAAACTGCTCATATGGAAACTCATACCTGAGTGATATTTTTAATTGATGTTTGGCAGTGACTCAACCATAAGAAGATCAAAACAACTTCTGAAAGAATCTCGTCTGTAGGATTAAATTGTATTACTGATATTGTCAGGGCAGAAATAAATAGCCTGCCACATTATGTGAAGGATCTATTTTCCCTGGGGAGCAGTTATTGATATGCTTACTAAAATAATATGAAGAATATAAAGATTCTATGTTATGCTGTTTAAAATATTATAAATCCTATAGTTCAGGGGTTGGAAAAATTTTTGTTTTCTATTAAGAGCCAGTTTACAACTATTTTAAGTGTTGCAAGGTTACACAGTTTCTATCTCCAATTTCTCTTTCTCTCTCTCTCCTCTTCCTTCCCTCCCTCCTTCCTTCCTTTCTTCCTTTCCTTCCTTTTCTTTCTTGCTTTTTTTTGGTTTTGTTTTACAACTCTTAAAAATGTAAAAACATTCTTAGCTCATGGGCCATACAAAGACAGGCTATGGGTCTGTTAATCATATTTCATTTTTAGGGATATTACATAATGATAATCTTCTGCCTAGAAAATGGCTGAGTCAAAAAGATAAGAAGGACCAGGTAGGGGTATGCAAATGTGATTGACAATGTTTTTAATTAAGAAAAGATGATCTCCAAAATTTTGGATGTCTGAATGCCCACCAGATATTTCCATTTTCTCTATCTACTTAGCTATGAATAGGACTTGGGCAGACCAGAGAGATGAAACATTTTGGGGCTCACCCATTATATTACAGCAGTCACACAAAAACTCTCTGAATCAAAAACAGCACCAATATATGCTAGACAGAGTTGTAATTTTAGTTGTCCATGATCTACAATGACCTATTTCTTTTTTTAAAAAAGGCTTAAGTTTTTTTAGAGTGGTTTTAGGTTTGCGAGGAAGTTGAGAGGAAGAAACGACAATTTCCCATATAATCCCTGCAAACCTCCCTCTCCCCCCACCGCCCCCGCAACACACAGCCTTCCCCATAGTCAACATCCCCCACCAGGATTGATGCATCATCATCACCCAAAGTCCATAGTTTACATTAGGGTTCACTCTTGGTGTTGGACATTATATGGGTTTAGACAAGCATATAATGGCATGTAGCTATCATTATAGTGTTATGCAGAGTAGTTTCACTGCCCTTGAAATCCTCTGTTCTCTGCCTATTCATCCCTTCCCCTCCAACCACTGGCAACCACTGATATTTTTACTGTCTCTACAGTTTTGCCTTTTCCAGAAAGTCATATAGTTGGACTCCTACAGTATGTAACCTTTGCAGTTTGGCCTCTTTCACTTAGGAATATGCACTTAAGTTTCTGCCATTCTTTTCATGGCTTAATAACTCATTTCTTTTAGTGCTGAAAAATATTACATTGTTTTGGTGCACCATAGTTTTATTATTTTTATTTTTTAATATAATTTATTGTCAAATTAGCTAAGATACAGTGTATACAGTGTATTCTTGGCTTCAGGAGTAGATTCCCGTGATTCATCACTTACATACAACACCCAGTGCTCATCCCAACAAGTGCCCTCCTCAATGCCCATCACCCATTCTTCTCACCCCCTCCAGACTTCCCACCCCCATCAATCCTCAGTTTTTTCTCTGTATTTAAGAGTCTCTTATGGTTTGCCTCCCTCTCTGTAACTATTTTTTTTCCTTCTCTTCCCCCATAA
This sequence comes from Lynx rufus, assembly GCF_022079265.1. Taxonomy (NCBI): domain Eukaryota; kingdom Metazoa; phylum Chordata; class Mammalia; order Carnivora; family Felidae; genus Lynx; species Lynx rufus. Next base: position 9,554,119 of record NW_025814889.1, on the reverse strand, counting down.
TCTTCTGTTAAGTTTCTCAAATTCCACATATGACTGAAAACATACGATATCTGCCTTTCTCTGGCTGACTTATTTCACTTAGCATAATACCCTCCAGTTCCATCCACATTGTTGTAAATGGCAAGATTTCATTCTTTTACATCACTGAGTAGTATTCCATTATATATATATAGCACATCTTCTTTATCCATTCATCGGCCGATGGACATTTGGACTCTTTTCATAATTTAGCAATTGTTGATAGTGCTGCAATAAACATTGGGGTACATGTGCCCCTATGAGTCAGCACCCTGTATCCTTTGGATAAATTCCTAGTTGTGCTATTGCTGGGTCATAGGGTAATGCTATTTTTAACTTTCTGAGGAACCTTCACACCATTTTCCAGAGTGGCTGCACCAGTTTGCATTCCCACCAACAGTGCAAGAGGGTTCCCTTTCTCCACATCCTTGCCAACATCTGTTGTTTTCTGAGTTATTCGTTTTAGCCACTCTGACTGGTGTGAGGTGTTATCTCAATGTGGTTTTGATTTGTATTTCCCTGATGATAAGCAATGTTGAGCATCTTTTCATGTGTCTGTTGGTCATCTGGATGGGCAGAAGACATATACCATAGTGTATTTATCCGTTCACCTGTTGAAGGGAGGCTTAGTTGCTTCCGAGTTTTGTTAACTATGAGTAAAGCTGCTATAAACATCGTAATGGGTTTTCATGTGGACATATGTCCTTAGTTGCTTTGGGCAAATACCAAGAAGCACAGTGACTGGATCAACAACCTTATTTTTAAATATGCTAGATTTCAATATCATGGGATATACTATGGAAATGCCCAATAAGGGGGTTGACCTAAGACTGTGGAGTGGCCATTGTTCTCAACCCTATGGTTTGGTTTGTAGCATAAATTCTCCCTCTTAAATTATAGCATGAAGGCTAACTATTTTGAATTGCTTACCTCTCTTACTTCCTGCATTTGTGCAGATATTTCAGTTGGCTTATGGAAACTAAATAAAAACAATATATTTGTTTAAATTATCTAATTTTCTGGAATTTCTCCTTTTTGTGTATGGGGATAATTTCAATTACATTATTTGTCCTCATAATATTCCTGATATGCTAAATGAATACATAGTAAAAAAAATATATATGTATGTCTATGTATGTATACGTGTGTATGTATATGTGTATGTGTGTGTGTGTGTGTGTATATATATATATATATATATATATATATATATATATCACCAAATGGGGCATCCAAAGGGAAGAACAGTTAAAATCCATATCTAAGAACACATGCAGGTTCTTAGATATCTAAGAACACATGTAGGTTCTTTTAACATGGTCTAAGAGAACCTGGGCACTAAAGACCAAAGTGGGGACAACGTTGGCAGATTACTAATCTCATAAGCAAGAACGTAGGGAATACAGAAAAGCATAGCCCTGAAAAAAAATGCAAAAACAGTGTGATTGAAGGATACCCAAAGATTCTCATTTTCAAAAATATTTATATTTGTGAATGCTCTGATGAGTAATAAATTTATATTTTCTCATCAGGCAGGTGTTTATTAGGGCATTTGATGCTTTCTTTTCCAATACTTGCATGCTAGCAAACATATTTGGTTTAAAATTTTACTTACTGTAAAAATCTTTAGGGTTTATATATTTGGTAGTAGGACAAGAGCATAGACACCTATCCAAATATTGATGTTAGAATGCCAGAAAAATGGGATTGATTACTTTGATAACCCCACTGCCTGGCTTCTGCAGCTAATTCCCTTTTCCCAAAGGAAATGCTTATAGATATCATAACTCTGTTAACATTTTCAACTTGGTAATAAGTGACTGCTTTTACATTCAGTTAGCCCTTGGTATCAGCATCACACTTACTTTTCAAATATCTTCTTGATAGTAACCCCAAACTTGAGTAATTCCCACCATTATTGACTAACAGGGACTCAACATCTTCTCTGAGTGACCTACATGGAGAGGGATGAGGGAGTGGTGGAAGATCCATTTGATTAAAGTTAGATCAGAAAATAGAGCTGTAGGGTGATAAAAAACAGTCTTCCTTTATAAACGTGAATGGCATGACATGGAAACAAGATGAGATCATGGGATTTTGCCAACAGCATTCTTGAGTTTGAGAAAATTTCCCAAGTTATTTTTTAATTGCTTCTTACTGAACTCTGCTAACCAATTCTCTGCCTTGGAACAGCTATTCAAGAAAGCATGAAAACCCAGCAGTGTCAGTACTGGAAAGCCCCAAACTGTCATGGAACCAGTTGCCAAAGTGACTCAGAAGCAATAGGTTACAAAAGAAAAAGGAATTGTTATCAACCACTATGAAATAAAGAGCTAAACAGGTTGAAATGGGGAATATGCCACAGAAGAAAAGGAAGAAAATATCTGCCTGCTTGAAGAAAAATGCACTCCCTGATCTTAATTGCTCAGATCATTATTTAAATGTTAAGCGTTTCTATGCATTAAAAAAATACTGACAAGATCTCAACAAATTGCTAACAAGTAATCAGGAGCATTCTTTGCTAGCCTTAAATTACCTATGTGAACAATGCTTATTGAGCATATGAGTTACAGGCAAAATATTTAAGAATGGTACAATGGCTTCTTTGTTCTTTTTCCACCAATAGATTGAATTACACCTGTTCCCCAGAAGGAGGCCTTCAAAAATCATATAAATGAATCTTTGTTTCTTCCAGATAATGATGCCACCCTGAAAAGTTGATCTGGAAGCAGAAAAGAAAATTACTTTTCTACTGTTTTTTTTTTCCTCTGAGTGGCCAACCACAAGAGCTTGAAAAATTCTGCCAATAATTGACTTGTAACATTGATAATTCAGTGCTGTTGCCTTGTCTGTGCATCTACATCCATCTGGGTGAAGCATAGGCAGGCTAGTGTAGTAGAAAGGATCCTGCTCAAGGTGTGTCAGAGCACACGAGACCTATAGGATAATATCACCAGGCACACGATGCATGCTTCTCAGTATGGCCTGTAATCCCCATGTCCAGCTGCTTCATTTTTAGAGTGGGTATGACAATAACTGCCCTACCCCAATCAGAGAGATGTGGGGGGGGTGGTCATGATGTGTTCATAGAAAAATTCTCAAGAAATGTAACCATAGGGAGTGTTCAACATACAGCTCATAAGTCTCCAATACGAAAGCTCCCGAACCATTTTTTTGAATACTACTTTGGACATTCTGACCTTGAATCTTGGTCCTCCTCTTCTTCATCTTCTCTATTGACCTCTGTGGTGGGGATGCCATTCCCAACTCATCAGCGAAGCCTTTCAGATCTACTTTTGAGTAAGTCCTAAGGCTGTTCCCTTCTTGCCATGTCCAGAACTCACATGCTGGTCCTGGCCTCATCATCTCTTGCATGATGACCCTAACTTTTCCTTGCTGCCATGTGTCTTCCCTCAACAGTTTACTCTCCAGACAGCAGCCACAGCAATCCTTTAAAGATACAATTCAGATCTAGTCACTCCTTGGTTCAAAACCCTGCTGATGAGTGCTTCTCACACAGAGAATTTTATCAGAAGTCTTTACCACTTCTTACAATGCCAGTAGGAGTGGCAAACTACCGTTTTTGTACAGTCCATGAACTAAGGATGATTTTTATATTGTTAAATGATCGTCACGTGAACATACCACATAATTCAATGTCCATAAAGTTTTATTGGAACATAGCCATGTTTAGTCATTTACAAACTATTTATGGCTGCTTTCGTTCATCCACCGTGCAGAGCTGAGTTGTTGCTAGATACACATTATGGCCGGCAAAGCCTAGAATGTTCACTAGCTCTTCACAGAAAAATTTTGCCAACTTCTGCCCACAGGGTATGATCCCTCTCCTTTCCTACCATTCTTCTCATTGTTATTCTGCTTCAGTCATGCTGATAGCTTATTCTTTTACACTTGTTCTTGCTACAGTGCTATTTTATATGCTGCTTCCTTTTGCCCTTGGATATTTCCCTGGATATTCTATGACTTCCTCTTTCACATCACTCTAGAATCTGGTACTTTTCCCAGAGAGGTCTTCCTTGACAATCTTACAGAAAACAGCACTGTTATAAAATTCAAAGTTTTTTTTAAAGCTCTAATCCATGGTTTGTCAGAGTTTAAACTCTTTCTCTTTTAGATATTAAAATTTTTAATTGTTAAAAATCAATGTCCAATATCACATATTTGATATTTAAGGGCTCAGTTTAGAGGATAAACCAGGAGGGAAAAATTACATGCTTTTTTTTTCCAGTTCTTCCAAGAGCTTACTATGTGACTCCGGACAAACAATTTAGCATAAGGAGCCTCAGTTTTCCTTTCAATGATTTAATGATTATTTCCTTTGAGCTGCATAATAAATATGATGGATACACATAGGCATATAACAGTTGCAGTTTTAAAGCCTCAATAACAGGGGTGCCTGGGTGGCCCAGTTGGCTAAGCATCCGAGTTGATTTTGGCTCAGGTCCTGATCTCACAGTTCATGAGATCAAGCCCTGTGTCAGGCTCTGTGCTGACAGCATGGAAGCTGCTTGGGATTCTCTCTCTCTCTCTCTCTCTCTCTCTCTGCCCCTTCCTTGCTCACATACTCTCTCTCTCTCTCAAAATAAATTAATAAACAAAAAATAAAAAATAAATAAAAGCGTCAAGGACATCAAGAACAATCAAACATCTATTCAATATGTTATGGCGTATGCCCTCCTTACCAGGATTTTATTCTTAAGATTCTCCTTAGAAAAATGACTACCTAGGGGCACGTGGGTGGCTCAGTCAGTTAAACGTCTGGCTTCGGCTCAGGTCATGATCTCGTGGTTTGTGAGTTTGAGCCTTGCATCAGGCTCTGTGGTGACAGTTCAGAGCCTGGAGCCTGCTTTGGGTTCTGTGTCTCCCTCTCTCTCTGCCCCTCCCCTGCTCTCACTCTTTTTTTCTCTCTCTCAAAAATAAACATTAAACAAATTTAAAAAAGTTTTAAAAAAAGAAAAATGACTACTTTTCTGAAATGACTATTTTTACTTAGACCTGCAAATCATGTATCTAGCAATGGCACCTTTATTGGTTTCCTAGGGTTGTCATAAAAAAGCACCATGAACTGGGTGGCTTAGAATAATAGAAATGTATTGTGTCACAGTTCTGGAGGCTAGAAGTTCAAAATCAAGGTGCTGGAAGGGCCATGTTCCTCTGTAATCTGCAAGTGAATCCTTTCTTGCCTCCTTCTACCTTTTGGTGGTATGACAGTAACCTTGATGTTCTTTGGCTAGAAGCTGCATGACTATAACATCTGCTTTCTTGTCATAAGGGGTTCTCCCTGCATGTCTCTGTCTTCACATGGAATCTTCTTAAGCCCACCAGTCATACTAGATTAGGAACTCACCCTATGCCTGGATGTTCTCTAAAACTTTACCAATTCTGTCCATAATGACTCTATTTCCACTAAGGTCACAGTGTGAGGTATTGGGGATGAGGACCTCAACATATATCTTTTTGTGGTGGGATACAATATAATGCGCAATAGTGCCCAAAAGCACAATGGCAAGGATATTTAATTCTTATATTCATAAACACAGGTGAACTGTTTACTCCCCAATGCATATTCTTTCATGTGTATTTGCTTGTTATCATTGTAAACAGCATTTTGAGGAGGACGAGGGAGAAAACCAACGATTGGTACTGTGATCACCCAGTTTCTTCCAGTGGTACTTGATAGTCACTCTTTGAAGCCCGAGTTAAAGAATAAGGATGGACAACTGATTACTTCACTATCTACCTTATATATGACACTAACATACTTATAATCATCACTGGAGTCCATAGTCATCTACAATGAGACCTTGATGTTGTTAGATTAGTGGACTGGAATCTTGTCAGTTTGTTCTAAACTAGAAAAAAACCTAATGAAATGCTCTTTATTCATATACCTTTTCATAAAATTGAGTGCTTTCAATTCTTAAAATGAGTGAGTTGTGAATGTATTAACCATTTAATAAGAGATGTAATAACCACAGGGCAGGTTTAAATTGTCATACGTGAAGAAGTCAAAGAGTTTTCTCTTTGGATTAGTTTCTTTCTTACTTTTTAAATAGTCCCTATGACATATCAGACACAGAAAATACATTAATATGCCTACAAAAGGAACTTACAGTCATGACAGTAGAGTTAAGTGGTTGTGCCAACCCTTCCACAGATAACAATGATAAAAACTAGATAAAACATAAAAAAAACCCTATTAATTTCAAGATACTGGATGTGTCCAACAGTGTACAAAAGCCGTGAACAGTTTATTCTTTAAAAAAAAGAAAGAAAGAAACACATAGTTACAAAGTGTAAGAATTGGGAGTATTTCCCAATTCCCATGGTGACAATAGAGGAAAATGGTGGTAGAAAAACAAAGCCTTGTCAAATGTGTGCAGAAATCAGAATTTACGGCTGGCAAAGCACTTGGAAATGTAAAGATGAAGCTCTGAGAGCAAGACAACTGCAGAGGAAGGAAACCAAAAATGCAGTGTCTAGCTGACAGATATACTATGCATGGTGAGGAAAAATTCTATAGGGCTTGCAACAAAGCAGGAAGAGGTCAGACAGGAATCTACTTTTGAAAGATAAAAGATGCATGGGGCAATATATATAATTTTTCTGCTTTCTAAGCTGAATACATTTTCCAGTTGCATGAAACATAGCCAGCAGAAGGCTGAAGCCTCAGGGATTTGAAGTTTCAAAAGTGAGATCCTAAGGATATGCCACACAAGCTAGATTTAGAAGGAAATTCCTAGAGGCAAAAGGCTATAGAAAGGGGAGTCCTGAAATATGAATAAAATCTTGGCCAAAATCCCTCATTGTCAGATTACACAGGCACAGGGAAGAACTCTAAGAGGTTAGACTAATAAAAGCATTTGGAATTCGTAAGAACAGTCTAGAGATATCAGTAGTTGCATACTACAAGAAAAAAACATTGAGTTTCATGTTCAGGAAGATTAACTGAATTAAGCACAATTCTCAGAATACTACAAAATCCAATGTCACAACAATGTACTATCTTTAATGTCCAGTTTACAACCAAAAATTACTAGACATGCAAAGATACAGAAAGTGTGACCCATAAATATAAACAAAGACAGTCAACAGAAACTGACTTCCAGTGATCCCAGGTGTGGATTTAGGAGATAAAAACTTTTAAGCAGTGATTACAAATATGTTCAAATAATTAAAGAAAATACGATGCCAGTGAGTGAAAATATGACACTTAAAAAAAGAAATAAATCTATAGAAAAGAAATTTGATAACTGAAAAACTCAATAAACTCTAAAAATTAACTAGATAGGCTTAATAGTATATTGTAGATAGCAGAATAAGCTATCACGAAACTTGAAGATTGACTAATGCAAATTACCCAATTAGAAAAATAGAGAAAAAAAGAACGAAGGAAAAGGAAACATTTTTTTTGAATGAAAAATAGCAGAATCTTTCCCAAATTTGATGGAAACTGTTAAATTCAGATACAAGTAACTTAAAGAAGAAAAATATTCCTAAAATATTGTAGTTAAACTGTTGATATCCAAAGATAACAAATAAAATCTTAAACTCAGCCAGAGAAAACATACACATTAATAATAGGTGCAGAATGCTATGATTTATTGACTTCTACAAATGAACTATGGAGGCCAGAAGATATTGAAATGACACAATAAAACTACTAAAAGGAAAAAAAGGTGTCAATAATAAATTCTAAAGTCATCCTAAAAAATAAAGTGAAATGAAAACATTTCAGATAAACAAAAACTGAGAAAATTTATTATCAGAATTGTATTACAAATAATGTAAGGGAAGGTGTTCAGGCTATATAAACATATTTCTTTTCTTAATTTCTTTAAAAGAGAAATGGTAGTCTAAAGCAAAACAAACAACCCCCACAAAAAATTAACCCCTAAAAACAAGCAAACCATACAAACAAAAAACAAAACTAATTTACTAGTTTATCTCCTAACTAGATAAGATTATAATGTATATAAATATAATTATGTAACAATAGCTTAGAAGAGAGAGGGTAAATGGAAATATCCTATTAGAATGTTACAATTAATTTTAGAATGTATATTTTAATTTCTAAGAAATCATGGGAAAATAATTCAGAAAGATATAAATAGAAAACCAAAACATAAATTAAAATGAAATTTTCAGAAAGATCTGATTAACACAAAGAAGGGAAGAAAGGAAAAGTTAATCAAAAATAATAAAGCTAATAATAAAGCTTCAAAATGCATGGATCAAAATCTAAGAGAAACTAAGTGGGAGAAATAGATGACTCTATAATCATGGATGAAGACTTAATCAGTAATTGATAAGACAAATAGATGAAAAATCAATTAGAAAATATAAGGTCAGAAGGACATTATTTATCAACCTCACTGGCAGTCATAGAATACTTCACCAAAAACTGCAGAATACATATTCTTTCTATGAACATTTGGAATTTTCACCAGGGTGAGCCATACATTGGGACATAAATCTAAAAATTATGAAATTATTAAGTTCTCTGACTAGAATGGAATTAAAACAAATATTAGCAACAAAAAACAATATATGTAGAAAAAGTCAAAGTATCTAGAAATTAAGTAATGCGCTTCTTAAAAACCATGGGAAAAAGAAGCAATCGCAAATAAATTAAAATTATCCTGAATGGAATAAAAAAATGAAGATAATATGAATGAAAATTTGTGGAACATAGTTAATGTGGTGGTTGGGGAAATTTTACAGGTTCAAAGGCATATATTAGAAAAAGAAATAAAGGGCAAAGTCAATTAGGTATGCTTCTAGCATAGAAGGAAGTAAACTGGACTCCCAAAGATATCTATGCTCTAATCCCTGGAACCTGTAAATATGTGACCTTAGATGACAAGAAAAACTTTGCAGATGTGACTACAGCCCTGAGATGGGGAGATTCTCCTGCAATATTTGGATCGGCCCAATGCCATCACCTGTGTCTCTGCAAGTGGAGGAACTTTCCCAGTTGGGTTAAAGAATAAGATGGAAGAAGAAAGGAAGATTTGAAGGGTGAAAGGGACTTGACTCACCATTTCCAGCTTCAAAGGTAGAAGAAGGAGTCCATAAACCCAGAAATTACCTTTAGAAAATGGAAATGACCCCCAGCTGATATCAGCAAAGGAATGGGGTCTCAGTCTACAACTGCAAGGAATCAAATTTTGCCAAAAATACAAACAAGTGAGGAAAGAGATCCTTCTTCCAAGCCTCCTGAAATGAATGTGGCTCAGCTGATGCTTTGGTTTTGGCCCAGTGAGATCTTTTAGACTTCTGATATACAGAACTACACAGTAAGAAACTTATTAAATTGCTTAAGTCACTAAGGTTTTGGCAATACGCTACAGCAGAAGTAGAAAATGAATGGACGGATTAAAAAAAGCAAAACAGAAAACACTAACTACTAATATTAAGAAAGCCAAAATGCTACTACTGATCCTATAGCACTCAGAGGATATGAGAATATGATGAACATTTTATGGTTATAATTGTGATAGCTCAGATAAAATATACAAATTCCTTGACTAACACAAATGGCCGAAGTTAACATAAGATGAGACAGAAAATTTAAATAATTCTGTATCTATGAATGAAATTGAATTTGTAACTAAAAGTGTTCCCACAAAGAAAACTCCAGGCCCAGCTACCTTATTGATAAATTCTATCAAACATCTAGGGGAAAAAAAATCCTAATCCTACACAAAATATTTCAGAAAATAAAGAAGGAAGGATACTTTCCAACCTATCTTATAAGATAAATATTATTCTGAGAGCACAGCAGACACATTCATTAAAAGAGAAGAAAGGAGCCAACCCGTACCTTCATGAACAAAGACACAAAGATCCTTAATAAAAATATTAGCAAATAAGTCCTCAGTATATAGAAAGACAATACCCTTTCATTGATAAGACTTTCAGCAAAGGAGGAAAAGAAGACTTCCTTATTTGGTAAAGGGTGTGTTGAAAAACCCTTCGTGGAAATCATACTCTGTGGTGAAAGACTGAATGCTCCCCCTAAGATGGAGAACAAGAAGGGATGTTCATTCTCACTATTTAGATTCAATGTTTTACTGGAAATCCTGGCTATTTCAACCAGTTAAGATGAGGAATAAAAGAAATATAAATTTGAAAAGATGAAGTGTTTTGATCAAAAGTTGACATTGTATTTGGAAAGTCCTAAGAAATACATACGCAAAAAATATGCACTAGAACTAATAAGTAAATTTGTCAGGATAGCATTATGGGAGGTGAGTACACAAAAGCCACAAGTATTTATATATACTAGCAACAGAAGTTGGAAATGAAATAAAAAAAAATACAAGTCCACCTTAATAACATCCAAATGCATTGTATACTTAATTCATAAACTTAACAAAAATGGTAATATACTTGTTTACACAAAGTACAACCCATTGCTGAAACTAAAGAACAACTAAATAAATGTTTATGGATGGAGACTCAAGGTAGTTAAAATGTCAGCTCTACAAATTGAACTATATATTAAATAAAACTCTAATAGAAATTTCAGCAGCCTTTTTGAGGGAAAAATTTACAAGCTAATCCTAAAAATATATGAAAATGACAACAACTTAGAATAGCCAAAGTAATTTTGAAAAAGAACTTACACTACCTGTTTTCAGGACTTAGTATGAAGCCAGGGGAATCTCTACAGTGTGGAATTGTGAAAGCATAGATTATGTAACTCAACAGAGATTCCAGAAAACAACCAACACATATATGGTCGACTGGTTTTTGGCAAACGGTTCAAGATCATTTAATTGGGAGAAAGAGTTTATCAGTAATGCTATTGAAGCATTTACATATCCATAAAAAAAGATGAACCTTGATTTTTCACCTCATACCAAAGATAAAAATTAACATGGATCATAGATCTATATATTAAAACTGAAATTATAAAACTTATAGGGGGAAACAAAAGAAAAATATTTTTCACTTCCTATTAGGTGATGTCTTAGAACACAAAAAGTATGAACCATAGAAGAAAAAAATTCATACACTGATTATATAGTATGTTTAATTAGGATTAATCCAAATTGAAAAATATTACTCCTTGAGAGACACAATGTTTTTAAGGTTTATTCTTTTATTTTGAAAAAGAGAGAGAGAGAGAGATGGAATCCCAAGTGCAGAGCCCAACACAGGGCTCCATCTCATGAACTGTGAGGTCATGACCTGAGTCAAAAATCAAGAGTTGGACGCTTAACTGACTGAGCCACTCAGGTGCTCCAAAAGATACAAAAAGAAAAGTCACATACTGGGAGGAAATATTCTCCATACAGATATTTGAAAAAGACTTCTCCCCAAAATATGAAAGGAACTCCTACAACTAAATATTAAGAGAAAAATGGACAAAAGATTTGAACAGACACCTCACAATAAGGCAGTGAGTATATAAAAAGATGTTCAGCGTCGTAACTTCTCAGGGAATACTGATTAAAACCATAGTGAGATAGCACCACATACCCATTAGAATGGCTAAAATGGGAAAGAGTGGCAGTTTCAACTGTTGGCAAAGATATCTAGCAACTAGAATCCTGGTACACTGCTGGATAAAGCATAAAATTTTACACTTTGGGAAAATGCTTGGTTTGTCCTTATAAAGTTAAATATACGCCCATCATAAGATCCAGCATTCTCACTTTTATCTATTACCTGAGTGCAAAGAACTCTTCCTATGGCCACGTGAACACTTGTAGGTGAATGTTCATACAGCTTTGTTGATAATAGCTTCCAAATGGAAACTACCTAAATGCCCGTCAACAGATGAATGGATACGCAAAGTATGGCATATTCATACAATGCAGCAACAAAAGAAAATCTACTGATGTGGGGCACCTGGGTGGCTCAATCGCTGAAGCGTCCAACACCCGATTTCAGCTCAGGTCATGATCTCATGAGTTCGAGTCCTGCAGGGAGCTCCGCGCTGACAGAGCAGAGCCTGCTTGGGATTCTCTCTCTGCCCCTCCCCAACTTGTGCTTTCTTTATTTCTCTCTCAAAATAAAGAAACTTAAAAAAATCTACTGATGCACATAACAATATGTATGAATCTGAAGGCGTTATGCTGAATGACACAAGCCACACACAGAAGAGTACATACTGCATGAGGCCATTTACATGCAATTTTATAAAATGTAAATTAACCTGTAGCGACAGAGAGCAAATCAGTGGTTGCCTAAAGGCTAGGTGTGGAGCACAGGATTGACTACAAAGGGAGACAAGGAAATTTTGTATGGATGGAAATGTTCTGTACTATCTTAATTTCTGTACTGGTTTCACAGTGAACACCTTTGGTTAAAAACTCCTCAAACTGCACACTTAACATGGGTGCAGTCTACTGTATGTAAATTATACATCAATTTAGTTGATTAAAATCCCTATCAAATATCTTTCAAAATGAAGGGTTTTCGGGATTCACCCCCAACCCCTCAATTAAATAAGTCAGCTGTATAATAGATATTCCTAGTATAATAGAAATACTCAAAAGTAGTGCATCTTCGAGGTATGTCTTTACCAGAAAAGCAAGCCATCCCATCTTTATGTTCTTGTAAGAACCTTTAAGAAGATGAATATGCAGAAATCATTATCTGCAATAATGTCATCTGTAGAATATAGGGCTGACTTAATATGCATATTAATATGTGTATCATATACATATTCATATAAATGTGGTGGAATTAAACATGAACAAGAGAACGAGTTTTGTCCACTTCTCTGTGGTCCGCTTACATCATCCTATAACTCACAGATTCTGAGGAATGCTATTTGTACTACTCAAGTGCTACTTTAAAAAGTACACAGAGAGGTGCCAGGGTGGCCCAGTTGGTCAAGCGTCAGACTCTTGATTTCTGCTCGGGTCATGATTTCATGGTGCATGAGTTCAAGCCCTGCATTGGGCTCCATGCTGACAGCATGGATCATGCTTGGGGTTCTCTCCTTCCCTCTTTCTCTGTCTCTCCCTCCCACTCTCTCAAAAATGAATAAATAAACATTAAAAAAAAGGTACACAGAAAATTTCATATTGTATGTTGTGGCTATAAAAGCAACTTTAGTAAAAGGTTTCCCAGATCCCTTGAACCTTGCTTTCTTTTGGATGATTATCAATCATTAGATCAGCTCATTGTTACTCAGGTCAACTATAGTTCCTTAAGAAAGTCTTGTAGGGATCCCATCAAAGCCAAAGTTACCTTGTAAGAAAGAACTACCTTATTTTAGATGATCTGGTCCACATTCCAGTAGATTCTGCACATACACAGGACATCAGAGAACTGTCTACTACTGTCCCTACTTGCCATCTAACCCACTGGTTGTGTCTCATCATCTCCAATGATGCCTTATGTCTCCATTCTTCTTGGTGTCTTCATCTGAGTTCTTGAACTTGATACTTATTTGGATATTCTATTTTACTTTTTTGGCTCTATTTCTGGATCTTTCTCAGCCTCCCTGACTCCATTCCCCACATTTCTGAGCCAATCTCCTGCACTTCTGCACTGAGACCCAATTCTGGAGCCCAGCCCAGGGCACAGCCTAAAGTCTACTGATTAGGATAATAGTGACATCCGACATTCATTAAATAAGTATTTAATGAACACCTGCTATGTGCTAAGTATATCTTGCCTAGGGATTCAGCAGTAAACAAAACAGACCAAAATGTCTGCCCCCATGAAACATCTTTTTAATGGAGACTGTTCTACAATAAATTAATTACACAGTATATGATGCACTATAAAAGAAGTGATAACTTTGGAGAGAAAGCCATGAAGGAGGATAACGAAGGTTAGAGTGACTTGTACTTACAAAAAGAGTGGTCAGAGAAGGTGATATTTGGGCAAAACATGAAGGAAGTGAACAAGCAATAGATATGGATATCTAGAAGGAGCGTGACCTAGGCTTAGAGATCAGGTGCAAAGGTCCTGGGGTAGGAGCAGACCTCAAATGCTCTGTGTGTGTACAAGTACATGAACATGCCTAGAATATTAGGGGATGTGAGAAGCAAGAGTCAGGGAGATATGTAGGGTTATGTTATCCTTGTTGGCCCAGACAACTCCATTTTATGTGGTTGTCCTACAGTGATTATTAATATTACTGCTTTCACTCTCAAAAGTGTCCAGGTTTAAATGACAAATTACACAGTCAACCTATTTAGTCAAATTTGCAGTACATGAATAGGGTATCAAAAATCAAAAGGTATAAAAGGGCATATAGTAAATGCAAGCCTTCCTCTCATCCCTATGTCCCAGGCTTCCAGTTTCCCTTCTTGGAAACCAATGTTACAAGTTTCTAAGGCATCTTTATTGCAGTGTCTTGAACAGAGGAGTGACACCATGTGACTTACATTTAAAAAAAATTTTAATATATTTAAAATTTTAAATGTTTATTCATTTTTGAGAGAGAGAGAGAGAGAGAATGAGTGGGGAGGGACAGAGAGAGAGGGAGACACAGAATCCAAAGCAAGCTTCAGGCTCTGATCTGTCAGCACAGAGCTCGACATGGGGCTCGGAAAGACAAACCATGAGATCATGACCTGAGCCAAAGTCGGACGCTTAACCAGCTGAGTCACCAGGGCGCCCCTGACTGACATTTCTAATGGACCGCTCAGGCGGTAGAAGAGATTGCCATAGAAGCTCGGGGCCAGCTAGGAAGTTACTACAATAATCCAGGGTAGCAAAGAACTTCGTTAACTCTGCTACCTAAAGACATGGGAAAATAGAATCATATATTTTTTTTCACTTTAGAAAGAATTAACATGTGTATCTTTGGGTTAGAACAGCATTCTCTGAGCCCACCAATCTCAATTAGTCTCCCCCATAGTTTCTATCAGAGCACTTGAAGTTTTCCTTCACAGCACATAACGTGACTTGTAAGGACATATTTCGTGGCCATTTGTTTAAAAATGTCTTACATTTTAAGTCTCTTTTTTTTCTTACATTCTTCTTTTTAGTTTATTGAATTCTAGTTGACACAGTGTTACATTCGTTTCAGGTGTAGAACAGTGATCTGACACATCTGTGCATTATGCTCTGCTCGTCATAAGTGCAGTTTCCATCTGTCCCCACATGGCACTTCTGCAATACCTTTGACTATATTCCCTGTGCGGTATCTTTCATCCCTGTGATGTGTCCATTCCATACCTGGAAGTCTGTATCGCTTATTCCCCTTCACACATTTTGCACATCCCCAACCTCACCCCATCTAGAAACCGCCATAGTTTATTCTTTGTGTTAATGGGTCTGTTTCTGTTTTGTTTTGTGTTTTAGATTCCACATATAAGTGAAATCATAGGATATGTGTCTTTCTCCGTCTGACTTCACTTAGTATAATACCCTCTAGGTCCATCCATTCATTTTTCCAAAGAAGCCATACAGATGGCCGGCCGGCAGACACCTGGAAAGATGTTCAACATCACTCTTCATCAGGGAAGTACAAATCAAAACCACAATGAGTTATCATCTCAAAGCTCTCAGA
This sequence comes from Lynx rufus, assembly GCF_022079265.1. Classification (NCBI taxonomy): domain Eukaryota; kingdom Metazoa; phylum Chordata; class Mammalia; order Carnivora; family Felidae; genus Lynx; species Lynx rufus. The sequence goes on along the minus strand of NW_025814889.1, from coordinate 9,538,590 downwards.
AAGGCTAGTATCAAAAATACAAGAAATAACAAGTGTTGGTGAGGATGTGGAGAAAAAGGAACACTCGTGCACTGTTAGTGGAAATGTAAACTGGTACAGCTACCGTGGAAAACAGTATGGAGGTTCTTCAAAAAATTAAGCATAGAGCTACCACACTATCCAGTAATTCCACAATTTGGCATTTACCCAAAGAAAATGAAAACCACTAATTTGAAAAGATACATGCACCCTTGTTTACTGCAGAATTATTTACATTAACCAAGATATGGAAGAAGCCTAAGTGTCCAAAGGTAGATGAATAAAGATGATGTGGTGTTCATAGACAATGGAGTGTTACTCAGCCACAAAAAAAGAACAAGATATTGTCATTTGCAATAGTTTAAGCTTCTTGAGGATCATATATGTTTCTTTAGTCAGTATAGATCAGTGTCTTCTACAGAACAGACATTTAAGGACAAATTTTGAATGAATGAATGAGTGAATGAGGAAATTACACATGCTATCTTGCCACTCTTCCTACAAAAATAATCTAGGAACAACTAGCCATCTCTCTACCTCCCTCCCTTGACCTGGGTTTCTAAATGATGAATTAACCTTTAGATCAGAATAAAAGGGAAAAAACTTAAACCAGTTTCCCTCCCTCTCTATATCTCATGTATCTCTCTATCTTCATCCTTGTGAAAACAATAGAAAACCAAGGAGGCAGGTGGCACAAAAACAGACACATAGACCAATGGAATAGAATAGAAACCCCAGAACTAGACCTACAAACGTATGGCCAACTCATCTTTGACAAAGCAGGAAAGAACATCCAATGGAAAAAAGACAGTCTCTTTAACAAATGGTGCTGGGAGAACTGGACAGCAACATGCAGAAGGTTGAAACTAGACCACTTTCTCACACCATTCACAAAAATAAACTCAAAATGGATAAAGGACCTGAATGTGAGACAGGAAACCATCAAAACCTTAGAGGAGAAAGCAGGAAAAGACCTCTCTGACCTCAGCCGTAGCAATCTCTTACTCGACACATCCCCAAAGGCAAGGGAATTAAAAGCAAAAGTGAATTACTGGGACCTTATGAAGATAAAAAGCTTCTGCACAGCAAAGGAAACAACCAACAAAACTGAAAGGCAACCAATGGAATGGGAAAAGATATTTGCAAATGACATATCGGACAAAGGGCTAGTATCCAAAATCTATAAAGAGCTCACCAAACTCCACACCCGAAAAACAAATAACCCAGTGAAGAAATGGGCAGAAAACATGAATAGACACTTCTCTAAAGAAGACATCCAGATGGCCAACAGGCACATGAAAAGATGTTCAGCGTCGCTCCTTATCAGGGAAATACAAATCAAAACCACACTCAGGTATCACCTCACGCCAGTCAGAGTGGCCAAAATGAACAAATCAGGAGACTATAGATGCTGGAGAGGATGTGGAGAAACGGGAACCCTCTTGCACTGTTGGTGGGAATGCAAATTGGTGCAGCCGCTCTGGAAAGCAGTGTGGAGGTTCCTCAGAAAATTAAAAATAGACCTACCCTATGACCCAGCAATAGCACTGCTAGGAATTTATCCAAGGGATACAGGAGTACTGATGCATAGGGGCACTTGTACCCCAATGTTCATAGCAGCACTCTCAACAATAGCCAAATTATGGAAAGAGCCTAAATGTCCATCAACTGATGAATGGATAAAGAAATTGTGGTTTATATACACAATGGAATACTACGTGGCAATGAGAAAAAATGAAATATGGCCTTTTGTAGCAACGTGGATGGAACTGGAGAATGTGATGCTAAGTGAAATAAGCCATACAGAGAAAGACAGATACCATATGGTTTCACTCTTATGTGGATCCTGAGAAACTTAACAGGAACCCACGGGGGAGGGGAAGGAAAAAAGAAAAAGAGGTTAGAGTGGGAGAGAGCCAAAGCATAAGAGACTGTTAAAAACTGAGAACAAACTGAGGGTTGATGGGGGGTGGGAGGGAGGAGAGCGTGGGTGATGGGTATTGAGGAGGGCACCTTTTGGGATGAGCACTGGGTGTTGTATGGAAACCAATTTGACAATAAATTTCATATATAAAAAAAACAAAAAACAAATAAACAAACAAAATAACTCAAAAAAAAAAAAAAAAAAGAAAACCAAGGAGGCAGGAAGGAAACAGAGGATTATAAGATTTAGTGTAACTAAGCATTTACATACTTTCTGAGGAAATATACGATGGGTATATTAGAACAGTTTTGGTAATAGGCATTAGACAATATTCTAATTAATGCATAGGTTATAAACTGACTTTTTTGAATTATTTCATCACTCTGAAGTGTTAGGGATTGGTGCACATAAGAATATTTTTATGTGTTGAAAAAAAGCATTGCTATACATCTTAGTTTCGAGGAGAGAGATATTCTCTTTATTTTCTTGGGTCACATGTGGAAGCATCTCAACAGATGATAGAACAGCATTCCTGATACACACTGACTGTTCTGTTGCAGTGTGTCTTTCTAGTCCTGTGGGCATTTACCACATCAGCGAAGGGAGAACAGGGCACAAATTCAAGGGACTGGCCTAACCACACATCAGCTAAGCACAAATGCACAGGCCAGGACTTGTAGTCAATTAACTCATCGCCCTCTTGTATTTTGTTTGGAACCACTTGACCACAGTGGCTGCCCAAACTGACATTCCCCTTTCTCTTCCTTGAAAGTTACCCATCTTCAGCTGGGCAGAGTCAAGAAACTTGATTATTTGATGGGGCCACTTCCTCTTGGCAAAGATGAAGAGACAGAGGCCCAAGAAGATTAATTAACAAAGTCAGTGGTAATCAAGTATTAGGATGGATATCTCCTGATGCCCAGCTCAGTATTTTTTGCTTCTTTTCTTATTATAGTGAAAAAAATACACAATTGAGACTGTATCAATAAATAATAATAATTTTTAAAAAGCACAAGAAAGAGAAAACACCTATGTGGCTATAGAAAAATTGCTGAAGGAAATGTGAGAAGAATACGCCAGTTCCAAGAGGTCGGAAACAATACATCATGATTTTTCTTGATCCCGGGAGCCTCATACTATGCTGAGTTTGTCATAGGCTAATTAATCAAATTACACTTTTTAGTCTACCAGTTGAACTTCTACTACATTTGTAAATCCCTGGATGACCAAGATATGGCTATTTCATTTTTCAATTTCCCACAGATCATAACATAGTTGATACTTAATAAACATTTATAATGAATTGAGCAAATGTCATATTTTCAAAAAGCATTATTTATACTTTTATATTGCCTTTACATTTTCATTCCAGCATCATATATAATCCCATCTGTTTGTATGTCTACATGTAAAACAACGTTCACCCTCTCCTTAAGGCATTTCCTACTTCAACATCCATGCAGTTATAAGCTGAAAACTATTCCCAAACACCACAAGAACTAAATGGCAAATGCGGAACTATTGTTAAAGAATTTTGCTCTTGAAATTGTAATGTCAGAGCATTTCAGCAAGGGAAGACGAAAGGACATTCCGATATTATGCGTGCTTAGATATTGGGATGTGGGGTTATTACTGGTTCTTTTTTATTGAAAAAAAAATGGATAGGGTAAAATCTAACTAAAGTAATTTCAGTGTTATTCAATATTTTATTAATGGGGGAAAGCATCATTTTAACTGCAGCAATCTATAGAATTATGGACTGATTACTAGTTCAAATGACAGAGTCCTACAGTGAAACCCATAATTTTACATTACATTCTGCAAGAGATGATAGCAGTTCTCCACATATAATGGTATCGCTAGCCCGGAATCTTGTTAACACTCGTAGTCTGAGAGGTAGTGCTTATCCTCTCTCGTTCTTATTTTGAATCAGAAAGAAATTTTTTTCAGAGGTCTACTGGCCTTTATTCTTCAGATATGGGATTTTGGTCAATTAGATATTTTCATGGAGGTGACACCTTGGTAAGAAGTTTAAGAGTTTAAGTAGCATGGTAAAATTATAAGGAAATTAATCTTTTTTATTAAAAAATAAATTAAGAAATGCCGGTGCCTTGGTTGAACTTGCAGTTAGCTCTTTGTAGCTATTTTAGTCACCAATTCTATGGAAAGTAGCTTCAGAGTTACTTGCTTGTTACTGGGCAACAATTTATTCCAATTATAACTGAAATGTTCCTAATAGACAGTTACTGGCGGATAAAAACAGATTTTAAAAATGAACTACTAAATCCATAGTATTTTCTCTTGATGCAAGAGGCAGAAATTATTCTAACAATTGACACTTTCTAATGTTCTGAGGTCCTTTTAGACATTTCAAGTGATTTGGGGGGCATCAGTGAGGACCCATGGGGTGGCATGGTTCAGAGCTGTTAAATGTAGAAATGACACAATTAGATTAAACAGCTACAGAGACTAGGGACCAAATGTTACCAGCACATAGAATGCCATATTCTCTATCAGATGCAAATGACGTACAATCTTCAAACTTTCATAGGAGAGTTTTCTTTAAAAAAGGTATTAATGGACATTTGGCAACTATATTCTCGACAGTCTCCCTATTACTTTTTTTTACTTATCTATTAACAACAAAAAACAAAACACAAAATACCATAGTTAACAAACAACAATGGAGAACAGCATAAAATATCCCTTGATATCTTACATGTATTTTTCAAGGTAAAAAAGAGAAAATCTCTATTCCTAAGTTTCTTGACCCAAATCCAGCCCAACTCACAGACAAGCCTAAACCTTCCCATGTATATTCCAGCTTCCGAGGAGAGTCTGGAGAAGCTCAAATGAAGTTTGCCACATGGATATATTTTCAAATGAGATATTTGGTTTGCAAGAAAGGTTTTTTTTTGTGTGTTCTTCCTGCTCTATAATATTAAAATGCAGTAAAAAAATACACTGACCATAGTTGCCAACTGACATAAAATTTACATGTGTCAAAGGAAGGAGTACATTGATTGTGGATTTAACCTTGGGAACTTCATCACATAGTCAACAGTTACGTGTTTTGAAATGTGTCTTAAAGGATCAGATCAGTTCTCATGGAAATCAGGAGAGATGTTGCTGAAAATTTATACCATTTAGCTTCTGTTTCTCCCCGTAACAGAATAACAGGCAAGAACATTTTCAGCCCCAGTCCCAGGCAGAGTCTATAGAAATACTTGTTGAATTTAATTGGGTTGAATTAAAATTTGTCCTTTTCAAGAATAAAGTTGGCATCTCCAGTTCAAGGTCCCCAAATGATCTAGGCTCTCCACAGTTGACTGTCTAATGAACTCCTGACTAGTTACAGATCAAAGGGATTAAAATGACTTTACTCAGCACTCACTTGTGTCTGTTTCATTATCTGGACTAAGGAAGTCTAGGATAATTACGGTGTTACTTAAAAAAAAAAGTTTCATCGTTGTACTTCCTGTTTGGTGAGTAAACAACAGAACAGTTATGGTCTGTAACGGACCTATTAAAACCCTAACACCCCTACAAGCAAGTAAGTTGGAGAACTCAAGAATTCTCCCTGACAGGACACTGAAATGTCAACCCTAAACGATCAACAACTCATTGCCATAGTGCGACAATCTTAACCTTGTTAAAACTGGGTGACCAGTCAATTCGCAGAGAGAAGCATCATCAGGATACCTAGGAATGCTGTTATTACCCATTATAAGTATGACGCGAGGGTCACATATCAGGCAATTACACCTTTTCATTACATGCTAACCCCTCACGGCAGGGATGCCACGCTTATGACTGCATTAGACAGACAAAGCCTTCAGCTCTTTAAAAAAAAGAAAAGCCAAAAAAAAGCAGGGGGGGGCAGAAAAAAAAAGGAAAAGATAAAAAAATTAAATTCGTTTTCTTACCAGCACGTTGCAGCACAAATTCGCTCACAGGAGTGTTGCCTTTACAGGTTTCTCTTTTAATTATCCTGGAAGCAGGGAGACAAAAAAAAAAAAAAAAAAAAAAAAAAGGCAAAGAAGAAGAAGCAGGGTGGTTAAATTAGCGTGCTGGAATCTTTTCAGTTTGTCGCAGAGTAGAAAAATAAAAAAGGGGAAAAAAAAGGCTCAGTAATTTAAATTTGCTCTCAGTTCAGGCTGCATCGTTGGGTCCCGCCCCTTCTTCCCGCTGGGTTCCACTACCTGCAAGGCTGGAATTGACAGCTACTGTGCAAACAAAAAAAGGAAACAAGCATGCTGGGACCATTCTGACTGCTGTTTGGGTCTCACTTGTCCTGACAACTAAAAATCATCAGTGGAAAGGTATTCTACATTTTCTACTTGAAGGATTTTTGCATGCAATTCCCTTCCATGTTAACGATACACATACAGTTCATGATGATGGGGTTTGATTACTGTTTGGGTTTTCTTTTTTCCTTTCATTGTTTTGTTTTTCTAAATATGTATAATAATCATAGTTACTGTTATTATTTACATTTTTACTGTTTTCAGCTGTTCAGTGTCATTCTTTGCATTTCTTACTGTCCTGTCCTCCTCTCCAAGACATGTTCTCTCCTGTGTTTTCCTTTCAGTCATAAACACTGAAATTTCTAGGGATGGTAGAAATGCCAAGATTAACAGAGTTGCCACTTCTCATTTGAATGCTTTTTTTTTTTTTTTCTATTTTTGAGCATTTAGTATTGAGAATAGTTCAAGGGACGGAAGGGCCTAGGAAGGAGATTCCATAAGCACCAGAAACTTTTAAAAAGGATGAGATAATAAGGCAAAAAGCTCATTTTCATATTTATGAATGAGGCAAATAGCTACAAACCATATACGGAGATGGGGTATACATTGCATATTTAACCTTAAGGCGTAGAAAACCACTTTAATTTTAGCCAACGAAATAAAATGGCTACTTCATGTGCAGCATATTCTGTCAGTGTGTAGCAGGAGGAATCATGGGAGATAATAAAGCCCGTCCTTCTGTCAGAACGTAAATAGCTTATGGAGGATTTTCAATAAGTTTTATTGTTGTTGTGGTTGCTGTTTGCTAAACTTTCATTTCAGATGAGGCTGCTGTAGGCTACTTTGGTATGGAAGCTATGACATGCCTGTACATGTACGGATTATCTACCCGTTAGCCTCTTCATCTGAAGCACTGCTTCTAGAATGGTATACATAGCACTGGGTCTCCTATGAAAGCACGGACTTTCTTAGATAATCCTCCTGCTCCAACCGAGTACTGTGCTGAGCGGTGTGTCACATCACATAGTCGGGGTGCGGCGGTTAAGGTGTAAAGGATAAAATGCACATGGTTCTTTGCTAGTGGCTGCTAACATGAAGGAAAGTTATTCGTACAGATGTGACAGCATTTAATTTACTTTTACTTGTTAGTTTTTGTATTTTTAAAAACCTTTTCCCCTTATCCCTACCTCAAGCCATTTAAATGCATTTCACTGTTCCTGCACAATATGGAGAAGCCCTGAGAGCCAACAGTGAGCCTGACCTAAGGGACTTGACTTTTTAAAGTCAGATTTTCAAAAGAGAAATGATTTGCAATGTAACTGAAATAAACATGATTTAGCTTTCTCAATTGGTAAAAACTTAGCTGAATATCAGATATCCATATTGTCATTTGAAATTTCACCCTAAAGTCAAACCAACCAAAAATGGGAAGACTGAGGAAGCAACGAGCAAAACTATATATTTGCCTTGTATTATAAACTTTATCAGGATTACTTTTCTGGTAGCAATGAATGCCTTTACTCGACTCCCATGAGCAGCTATAGCGTAGAAAAATAAGGCAGCTCAAGTACTCAAGAAGCCATGTTAACTTCCCAGGTAGTTAGGCAATCAGCTTTAATGAAACAGTGGTAAATTACACCAATGTGCTAATTATGGTACTTTGTCACAGCATAAAATGCAATAAAACCAACCCATGCCTTGGCTTGGAAAGTGTTATGCATAGATTTTTTTCAAAAGATTTAACAGAAGAGAGATTTTATTTTCCTAAAGCATTCTGTAATTCCAAGTGGAGTTTTCTCAATCCTTTTCTGTAAAAGAAGGCTTCTAGGAAGATATGTAGAGCTGAAAATATATAGAAGAAAAAATATATGTAGAAGAAAAAAATATGTAGAAAAATATGTAGAAGGCAAAAATATGTAGAGCTAGAAAAAAGCAATGATAATGGCTTTTTAAAACTGGTGTCTTACCTTATAATTATACAGTTTTATGATGACATGCCAATATTAAATACTTTGGTATCATTGTGAAAACATAACACACACAGAACATATTAGGATATATACAAATATACACAGAGCTGCACATGTTGGTTTATATTCTGAACATCTCTGTTTCAAATGAAGAAGAATATTTTTACATTGTCAATGCTGACTGAGTGCAGTTAGCAGAATAGCAGTCTCAAGCAAATAAAAAATCCCGACACTGAAGCTTAGAGAAGGAACAGGCTTTAAGAAATATATGAATGAGCCCTGTGATTTCACTAGACATTGAACCTGTGACTGCAGAAGTTACTACTTGGTGTTGGGGGGCCGAGTATCATCTTACTGCATATCTCATAACTAACCTGGGAAAAAAGTCACTTCAAAAATACCCTACTGAATTGTTAGGAGTTCTGGGTAGGGATATACATTTATATGGCTTTCAAATCATGGAAAAGTGCCTTAAAGAAACACATTGAACAAGTGTATTGGAAATGTTTTTTAGAGAAATTCTTTCAATAGCTTTAATGTCATACACGACTTAAATGTTCATTCTCAGAGAAACTTAATGTCAGGATGGGAAATGCTAGTTCATTTTTTTAAAGTGTATCGCACGAATACATTTTTATCTTCTCAGTTATAGTTGACAATTTTTTCAAACTTACTGCATATTTTAAAATTATTTATTACTTTTTGATAAATGTCTCCCTCATTCTGGATCAGCTCTCTTTAGTGTGATTTTACTGTTTTGTCTTTGGGGCAGTGAAGCACTTCCTAGTGAATGGTAAAATGTGATCCTGATGTCTTACTGACTACACTACCCAATGAATAATGGTTTTTTTATTTCAGTAGGGTTCTGAGAAACTGCTTATATTTATTATATTACTTAATTAATATGATTAATCCCTTTAAATATGAATAACTAAAAAATACCTCACCACTGTCATAAAAATTTATCTGCTACTCTTGGATTGTCTTTTTTTTTTTTAAGTTTATTTATTTACTTTGAGAGAGACAGAGACAATGCCAGTGGGGGAGGGGCAGAGAGAGTGGGAGAGAAAGAATCCTAAGCAGGTTCCACACGGGATTTGAACTCATGAAACCATGAGATCATGACCTGAGCCAAAAACCAAGAGTCAGATGCTTAACCAACGGAGCCACCTAGGTGCCTCACTCTTGGGTTGTCTTTTGAAACATGTTTCCATTATTAAACCAATTTCATTAAATTTATGAAAAGCAAGTTTGAGTTTTTGAACACACACTTTACACACACAGACACAGAATTTTGGTTTTAAGGAGGTTTTCATTATCATTTCTTTAGGACCCAGTTCAGTCTGGGTGTTCAGATTATGAAAGTATTAACTCAGAAACTGACACTTGGCCTAGGACAGAACAAAGACCGTAGGATACCTCAGACTTCCCTACCCTGCTAACTAACATGGTCTCACACAGACAAGCAAACATATGACAAATGGAAGTATGCTTTTAGATTGAATTCAATGCTGAAGTGTAAGGGAGCCCCTCTGGGTATGAGCTCAAATGGCTAAACACAATGTCTCTTCATTAGTGGTGCCGGGAACACGTGATACCTGAAGAATAACGGTGGTTTAAAATGGGAAACAACGTTCAATTCTATTTATACATTGCTCTTCTGATAGGCATAGCATGCACACAAGATGTAAGAAGAGGACCCGGTAAACCACAGAAAATACAGAAAAGAACACCCAACTTAGACATGTAAAAAAAAAAAAAAAGAGCACTTTATTTGTTTGTTTTTAAAATTTTTTGATATTTATTTTTGAGAGAGAGAGAGAGACACAGAGACAGAGAGCGAGTGGGGGAGGGGCACAAATGGAGGGAGACAGAATCCGAAGCAGGCTCCAGGTTCCGAGCTGCCAGCACAGAGCCTGACGTGCAGCTGAAACTCATGAACCGTGAGATCATGACCTGAGCTGAAGTTGGATGCTTTGACTGGGCCACCCAGGCACCCCCAAAATAGAGCATTTTATAGAAATGCTCATTTCTTGATTAAACTGGCTGTTGGAATTTTGTGGAACAGATTGGAAAGGAGAAAAAGCTCCCTTAAAAATCAGTTGGTGAGAGATTATGGTCTGAGAAAGTTTAAGCAAAGACGAAGTACAGGGAAATTCAGGTCCCTGTACTGACCAAGGTGACATAGGGCTTATAGAATACGATCAGTAGAATACACTGGAAGGAAGGGTGACTTCTCCCTTGGATACAGAGGTGGACAGCAGCACAATTCACCCTGTGGGGGCTGCAGGGAGGTGCAAGTTTTGCACAGTGAGGGATGGTGTGGCTAGTTTGGAACATGCCCATTTGAGAATTCAGCTGGACAAATACAGAAGATGGCCGGTGTCTGACTCTAGCTGCCAAGACAGGGACCAGTGCAGAGGTGATAATGATGAGAGTTATGAGCATAGGGCAGAGAGCACATAATGATGAGCTCTTCAAGAGAATGCCAAGAAATGAGAGAAGAATTTCAGGGATGGTAAAGGTGGAGCTCAAGTGACAGATGAAGAAGTGACATCAGAGGTGAGAAGAAATGTGGAGCAGGATGGGGTCAAAAGATTCCAGAGCATCAGATTCTTCAAAGATTGCAAATATATATAATCTGGACTGGAATAGACTAGAAAATGCTGAGGAAACAGCAAGCTGAAGGCTCTTGGCAAAGCGATCTCGTTATACTGGTGGTGGGGTCGGCTGCCGGATAGCATTGGTAAGAAAAGGAAATGCCAAAGGCAAAACTTCATGGAGTTAACTACAACACAACTTAATCTAATTAGAATTTATTAACCATTTTACAGCAGTTCTATTTGGCAATGTAGTCCAGTTTAGGTTGAGATAGTAAGGGATACAATGAAACAAGACTTCCAGGTTCTTATTCTCGATCTAGTTAGAATATATGAAAATCTATTTGGAGTATACTTGGGCTTTTTTCATAAATACAGTAAAGTACTGTAAATGTATTTTCTCTTCCTTATGATTTTCTTAATAGCATTTTATTTTCCTCTAGCGTACCTTATTGCAAGAATACAGTATATAATACATGTAACATAGAAACATGTTAATTGACTACTTTTGTTATCAGTAAGGCTTCCTGTTGACAATAGGTTATGAGTAGTTAAGTTTCTGTGGAGTCAAAAGTTCTACACAGATTTTCGACTGTGCAGGGGTCGGTGTCCCTAACCCTTAGGTTGTTCAAGGGTCAACTGTATATACAATTACATTTAAAGGTTTATTTTAGGGGCGCCTGGGTGGCTCAGTCGGTTAAGTGTCCGACTTCAGCTCAGGTCGTGATCCCACGGTTTGTGAGTTTGAGCCCCACATCTGGCTCTGTGCTGACAGCTCAGAGCCTGGAGCCTGCTTCGGATTCTGTGTCTTCCTCTCTCTCTCTGCACCTCCCCTGCTCATGCTCTGTCTCTGTCTCTCAAAAATAAATAAATGTTAATTTTTAAAGGTTTATTTTAGAAATCTTTCTCATGTGGAGAAAATTGTGATATGACTTAAAAGACAGCACACGTAAATGTGTATATGACAATCCCTTCTTACCAATATATAGCATTTAATTTGGCAGAAACTGTATTTGTACCTAATTTTAAAGATGATTTATGGCACACCTAATAGACCAAGGGAATATTTGTTGGATAGCCATGTCTATACATATGAAGGGCACTAAAATGCATCTTGTATTTAAACAAACAGCCCAGGAATCACACAAGCACACATGTAAAGTATCTCTTCAATTGTTACATTATATAATTGTTCATTCTGATATGAACTGGAATTATCCCATCCTTGTCTTCACTGTAGTCACTGCTCATGACTTTTCCCAAATTAAAATCTTTATCAATTGATCTCTAAGGAAGTTTAACCCTCCCATCTTACGGATGTTCTGCAAAATGCTCTGCCACATATTTCTATTATCTGATACTGTTAGGAAGGCAGATTTAAATGACTTGCTATTTTGGTGCATTAGCGAAGGAATATAGAATTTCATTACAAAACTCATAATTTCTTCCCAAGCCAGTGGTGAGTAAGTCTTTGTAAAGCAGAGTTATTTTCCCCAAACCATGATTATCTGCATCTATTAGAATTGACATAATTCTTCTTTTTTAGAAATAGGAAGAGAAACAAAGGGGGTGATACAGTGGGGAAGATCAGATGTGAATCCGGAAAATCTTCTTTATCTTTTTCTGAAATAATTTCCCATTGTCATTAATTTAAAGCTGTTTCAAACTTGAGGATTGTAGGTATAGTTTTCCTGGATTCTGAGTTAACTTCTGGATAACATTTGCTACATTGTGCATAACATGTTACAATTTTATTATTTATTTATTTAGACAGCAGTTGAACAATTCATAGTTACATTTTTTTTTATGCTCTGTCTTGTGCCCTCTCCTTTTTTGCAACATGATATAAATCTTGTAGCATTTCCATTACTTGCCAAATGCAGTCCAATATTTATCATTGTGTAAAAAAATCAAAATACAACAAAATAAACAAGCAACGATAAAACTAACTACCCCTAAGCTTGCTATTGTGAAAAGAAAAGGTCTTGCTTTATAATTTTGATGAAAAGGTAAGCCAGTACATTTTCATAGAAATATATTTGTATATTTTCCAAATGGTTTAGTCAAATGCAGACATGATATACTTAAATGATCCTATGTCAAGACTGCACTGAGTAAAAGTGTCTTAAAGATCTATGTGCACCTTTATATGAAGTTTGTGTCTCATCATAGGAAATCACTGAAGTATTTTAAACAGGAGTAAGATATAATTATATATGTATTGTTGAAAAACAAATCTGTTAGCAGCATTTACAATAGGTTGAAGTGGTGAGAATTCCTTCAATGATATATTACGCCAATAATATTTTATCTTGCTTGGTTAAAAAACAGATTTAAGGTAGTTTACAGGGAAACATATAATTCAGCAATATAAAACATAATTTAATGATACTGAGGAGAGAGAAAAAAAAAGGTACATATGCAAAGGAAATCAGGAATTAAATTAATGAACACAATGATACTGTAATATCATAGAAGTTAAGAGGCAATTTGGTTCTAATATTCCCAAACAATGTGAAATAGAAAACACAATCAGCTTCATGTGTCATATTGTTCATAAGATTAAAATAAACCAGTTGTTGGGGCACCTAGGTGGCTCAGTCATTTAAGAGTCCGCCTCTTGATTTTGGCCCAGGTCATGAACTCATGGTTGTGAGAGCAAGCCCCAGCAGGCTCCATGCTGAGTGTGGAGCCTACTTGAGAGTCTCTTTCTCTGCCCCTCCCCCACTTGCTCACACATGCTCTCTCTCTCTTTCAAAAAAAAACAACAACAAAAAAAACAAAACCAGAAACACAACAACAGCTGTTGAGAAATACAGATATTTGAGATGAGAAATTAGAAAGCTGTTCCTCTCAGTTTCTCACAGAGAGGTCCCAAAAACCTCCTCAACACAAACATTTATATCTTATATACAATGGCCCTGGTTTTAGTCATAAATGGGCCAAACTTCTTCTATCAAAGCTTAAAGTGATTATAATTTAGGCTGAAAACTAATCAAATGCTCCACCTCAGCGCTAAAACAAACCAGGAAAACACTGTAAGCAATTAACTAGTCAATTAAATAAATATTAAGACCTTAATTTGTGTCAGACCTTGTCCTAGTTACTAGAGATACAACTGGGAACAAGAACCAATCTTTTCTTTCAGACAAGTGGGGATGAAGACAAGTTGATAGACAACCAAGACGAGTGATAAGTGTAAGGATGGGAAAGTATATAGCCTGATATGGGTGGACGAAGAAAGGATAGTGTCAACTGAGACTCAAGGAATCCAAGATGGCTTCCAAGGGGAAGTGACCTCTATACAGCATCCTGAAGAAGAAAAAAGTAAGGAAAGAAGTTACTAGGAAAATGGAAATAGATAAAACTGTCACACTCAAAGGGAACAAAGAAGTGGACGACATTCCTCAAATGAATTAGGATTTGTATCTCTAGTGCATACAACAGAGCAATGTAAAAAAATTCTCCATCAGTTCCTAAGTAAAAATAAATAATCTCTTAACAAAAGTTGATAGAATGATACTTGCTGAAAACAGTTAATGTCATTTACCCAGAACTTATGACAAGTATTGTATTGACTCTTGGAAGTCAGAAGCATTCCCATTAGAATCAGAAAGATAAGAGTGATTTCTATTATCCTTGTTATTCAGCATTTTCTTAAGGATTCTAAACAATGAATGAAATGAAATCATGAAAAGATAAGCAATGTATATTTTGAAAGGGAAGAAACAAACTGTAATTTCTTCTTTTCAGATGATATACTTATCTGTAGAGAAAATGCAAGAGACCCATACATATAAATATAACCATTTATAACTAACAGGAGATCATCAAGATTATTGATGAAAAATACATAAAAATTTAAGAATATTCCTACATTTCATCAATAAGCATAAAATTTAGTGGAAAACACAACCCTCTATATACTAGGAACCAAACTGTGAAGCCTTGAGGAACAGACTTAACAAAAGATGTGTAAGATCTTCTTGCACAAAATTATAAAATATTATTGAAATAAATAATATAGGATATGAAAATCTGAGTTACAAGTTACACGAGGTTATAGAGATCTAATATTCCTCAAATTAATCTATAAATGCAAGGCAATTTTAGTCAAAATCTGATACATTAGAACTCAGGCAAGATCTAAAATCTATTGCTTGAACTGTGCACCATATCTTTTCTATAAAATAGTGATTTCAATTTCATAATTTTAAAATAATTTTCTCACATTTACATGAATTAAAGGAGAAAACAAAATGAGCGTGTTAACAGATGAAGTAAAATTGTCAAGACCGACAGCTTATAAACTGTCAAAAATGTATGTAAAAATAGAGTGCTGTAGTAAATATAGGAAACATCTAAATAAATGTATTCAAAACTATAGAGTGGAATAAGAAAATATGAAGACATCCCTCACAATAACCAAAATCTCTGTGCATTTCCCCTTCCCCAGGAGTAGCGCCCTGTCTGAGCCCGGACCAGACTTAGTGTTTATCATACGCTTAGGACTGAAAACTGCTTGTACGGATAGCCTAGGACTTCCCTTCACCCCTGTTTCTTTAGAAATTGACTCCCTTTAGTCCTCATTGCTTCTATAGCTCTATGGCCTATTTAAATATTTTAATTTTATAATGTATCTGGCTTTTCACACTCATTTCATTGGGAGGATTGTCATGCTGTGAACAGCTCCATCCTATCCTTCCCCAAATATAATGTTATTTCTGTTTATTTTAAAGTTTTAGATGTATGATATCATGCTGCGTTTAGTTTTCTGAAATTTGTTGTTTCACTTAGATTTCCACTAAGCGTATAGAAGTTGTAGCTGTAGATAATGAACAGTCACTCAAGTAGAAGATTCCATTCTTAATGCTACATAATTTTTCTACTCTTCTACTGATAGGTATTTGGTTTGTTTCTAGATTTTTGTTTGGTTCTGGTTATTATAAAAACTGCATATATTATGTCATTGTTACAACAAATATTGCACATTTCTAGTTATTTTGCTATTATGAGAGTGGACACTGTTGCAAGGCAATAAAAGCCCCAGATCTTTCAGAGGTAAAAGGATTGGTATCCTTCACCTAGCAAGCAACACCAACACAGATCAGCTAAAATATGGGGTAAGAGTAGGGAATCTTAACATATATATAAGAGTTCCAGAAGGTAAGAATAGAGAGAATCAATGAGGGTTAATATTTGGAGGGGTAATACATGAAAATTTACCAGCTATGCTATGATGAAAAATATGAAACCACAGCTTCAGAAAACACCTAAAGAAAATGAATAAAAAGAAATGCAAGATGATATATAATGATGACAAAAAGGTAAAACACTGTTAAAGGAGTCTTCGGTTTCCAGGCATGATGTAAGAACTAAGTGTTGGACTTAGCTTCCTGCTATGAAGAACTATAAATCTGGGTAGAATGTATGAAACTGTGTACAGATATTAAACCATAGGTAGCTCAGGTCTGTCATCCCTGAGACAAAAAGAAACCCCTGAGGTAAGCACCATATTTACCCTAGCTCTCTGCATAGAAAGTGACTCCTAAATGCAACAGAGAAGAGTAGAGCTAAAGCAGAGTGTCAGGGTCTCACTGACATGAGGAGGCTAAGAACAGATTTCAAGGCTACTGAAGCAGCTAAAATGTGCAGAACGGCTGCCAGAAAGGAGGAGGCAATGGAGAGAGGGAATCCTAGGATTTCCTAGGATTGCCTGGGAGAGAGTGGCTGCCTCAAGGTTGGGAGTGGAACCAAAAGGCTGCATAGTTCTAGGAAATACTGATGTCCTGACTCAACCATAATTGAAGGACCTTGTTACTACTGTGGACATTCAGCTGATATCTCAGCACAGTTATACCTAAGGGGTAACGATCATGCCCCAAAGTAACTGTGATGGTTCTTAACAAAACCTAAAACTAAGTTTCAGCAAAATCATTAAAGGTGCCAGAAAATTAACTTCCCATTTTAATAAAATACAACATTCCTTACAAAGAGACATTAAACCAGACCTGTTATAACTGATCATCCTTCCCAAATTATATTATTGCATGCTCTCTATACAGTAGAATAGGCAAGAAAATGAATATAGGCATTTATTTAACCTAAAATAGACATGAAAAAAGAAACAGTAGGACAACAGTAGATGGGGCGGATAGAAAAGAAACAGAAATATGGCATAATAAACTCCAAATATGTCAATAACTACATTAAATGTAAATGAATCAAACACTTTCATTAAAAAGCAGAGAGTAGCAGATTGTATAAAAAAGTAAGAATCAACAACATACATTCTAGGAGATACACTTTGAATTATAAACCACAACTAGGCTTAAAGTAAAATAATGACAAATTTATGCCTCATAAACATTAAATATGTGAAAACCATGAAACATATAAAAACATAAAGGCTAAATTTGCATCAAATTAAGTCTACTTCAAAATAAGAAGTATTGGCAGAGAAAAAAGGGGAAATGTTATACTGGTGAAAGGGTAAATTCAGCAGGAAAACATATAGTCTTAAATGTGCATGTATCTAATATAGGAATGTCAAAGAACATGAAGCAAAACGGACAGAACTAAAGAGTAAAATGGACCAATTCAAAGTTAGAGTCGGCAATGTTGACTCTTCTCTCAGAAATGGTTTGAACAAGTAGACAAGAAATCAATAATGACAGAGAAGATCTGACCTCAGAACATCATACTCAGTAACTGAAAAATATACTTTCTTTTCAAGCGCACATGAAGCAATGACAGACATACCGTACTTGGGGCCATAATAAATTTCAAAAGACTAATGAGAAAAAACATAGAAAAATGTTACCTCTAATAGGAATGAAAGAGAAGATATCATTACATATTCTCCATACCTTATAAGAATAGGAGAATATTGTCTAAAGTTCCATGTAGCAGATCAAATAAAATTTTACAAATCTGTTGAAAAATTCTACTTACCTTACACAAGAAGAAACAGAAAACCTGAAAACTATTCATTTATTAAAATAATTAGACTTGTAATATTATATCTCCCTACAAAGAAAAGTCAAGACCCAGATATACTGGTGAATCCTATCAAATGAATACTGTCCATTGTTATACAAAGTGTTTTTGAAAATGGAAAATAGAACACTCTCCCAATTTATGAGGCTATAATAACTGTAGTAACAAACACTGACGTGGATATTACAAGAAAAGTAATGCACAGTCCAAAATCTCTTATGATTTAAAGATATACCAACCCAACTGCTCTGTAATACAACTCCCAGGAGTTTAACCAAGAGAAATGAAAACACATATCCCCAAGAGAATTGTACTTGATGTTAATAACTGATTTATTCACAATAACCAGAAACTAGCAATAAGAATATGTTTAACAGATGATAAACAACATCTGTACAATAGAATACTACTTATCAGTAAAAAATAAATGGAAAGATATACTCAAACTGAAGATATACTCAAGAAAATAAATGCCTCTTACAGGTATTATATTTAATAAAGGAAGTCAGATACACAATAATGCAGAGTTTAATTTTGTTAATATCAAGTTCTCTAAAAGCCAAAACTAATCAATGCTGATAGAAACCAGACCAGTGGTTATGTGGCACGGGGTTGGGGGAGACTGAATGGAAAGGTGTGAAGAAGGCAGTCTGGGGAGAAGGAAATTTTGGGAGTGGCTGTTACACGGACATATATATTTGTTAGCATTGAACTGTACACTTAAATCTAAGCACATTATTATATATTTTGTATGTAAAATTTATAGTAAAAGTTGTGGAAAACAGAATAGGTGGAATAGTTACAAAAGAAGGACAATTGAAAGAACTGCATATATTTTAAATACAACAATGTAAGTCTGAAGAAAATGGAATATTAACTTTAAAACACAAAGAAGAATATCCTAAACAAATATATGAATTGAAAATCTCTCTGTATAAAATATTATTAATGTCCAATTATTAAGATTTTCATAAAAAGTGAAAATTTAAATATTAGACAAAAACGGTATGTATGTCAGGGGAAAGGTGAGTAGAGTTAAAATCTTAGAAACTTGTTTTCTGGAAACAAATCTTGTTTTCTAGAAAGGCTTTACTTTGGTTTTCACCTTTCTTAAGTTAAATATTCATGAAAACTACTTCAACAGTAGTCACAAGAAACAAATAATAATAATAGAAAGAGAAAAATAGGGAGCTTAAATTTCAAACCAGTAGAGGAAAAACATGGAAGATAAAATAGGCAAACAAACAAAATGAAGAGGTCGTAAGCGAGAAAGAATTCTAATTGTAACTGACACTCATATAGTGATTCCTACAACCCAGGCTGGTTTAATCACTTTATACATATGAACTACCTAGATCACAAAGTGGCTTGATGACCTTTATGGCTTGATGACCATCCTCATATTATAGAGTAGGAAAGTGTGACGCAAAATTTCATAAAGCTACCAAGTGGCAGATTGAAAACTAGGCGGCTTGGTTACAAAACCCGTTCATGAAACCAAAATCTTCTTGTTCCCCAAAAAGTGGAGCAGAAAAAAACCAAAAAGAGATGGAATGAAAGGAATTCCAAAGTAATGACAATGATAAGTGTACAATTATGTATGATAATTATAACTAATGTTACTGGCAAAAGACAGATTTTCAAGGGGATTTCAAAAGTTACATGTCTATCCCGTTATGAGTGGTATATGTATAGTATGAAAAGCTGAAAGCACAATGAAGGAATAAGATACATAAAGAAAACAGAAACCAAAATAAATATTGGATAGCTACATCTATATAAAAATATACTTTAAGGCAAAACATATTAAGGACAGAGAGGATCACTACATAATAATAAAAGGATTCTACTCCCCTGGATGTTATAGGTCTGCAAACTTGTGTGCATCTTATAAAACAGACCCATAAATATAATACAAAAATGAACAAAACTGCTTTTGAGGTTCAGCCCATGCTAAAGGTGAATAAATGCTGATGAAGTAATTCAGATAGAAACTTGAGCACCGAAAATTTATGTTGCCCAATATTTTTATGTTTTAATATTACTTGTATGTAGAACTTCCCATCTTATTTTAATTTTTAATTTTTTAATATTTAAAAAAATGTTTATTTATTTTGAGCACGAGTGGGGGAGGGACAGAAAGAGAATCCCAAGTGCAATCTGTGCTGTCAGCGCAGAGCTCGATGTGGGGCTCAAACTCAGGAGTTTTGAGATCATGACCTGAGTCGAAACCAAGAGTAGGACTCTTACCTGACTGAGCCACCCAGGCTCCTCCGAGCATTTTGTTTTTAAATATGGCGATGGACACTTTTGCCAATAAGATATTAATTACCTCATTATCATTACTTTTCCCCTAAGTTTTATTTAAAAGGATGGATTACTGGTTTAGAAGTTGTACACAATGCTCAAGGTTCTGATATATATTACCTATATTACTACATTTACCTCCTGAGGAATCAAACTAATTTACATTCAAGTGGATATATGAGAATTCTTTACATATTTTCATTTTTAAAAGGCTTCAACAATATAGATAAAATGGAGTAATGTATATTATCTTAATTTTAATTTGACTTCTAGGTCATTTAAATAAGATTTTTTTCTTACTAGTCATTTATAGATCTTATTTGGAGTCTGTTTTCATGTTTTACCAAATTTTCTGTTAGGGTGTTTATGTTCATTTTGACTTGTAGGAGATTTTTATATTAAAGATATTAAAATTTATATTTTGTATATATTTAAAATTTTTATGTTTTTATTTATTTTATTTTATTTCATTTTATTTATTTATTTATTTTATTTATTTTTGAGACAGAGAGAGACAGAGCATGAGCAGGGGAGGGTCAGAGAGAGAGGGAGACACAGAATCTGAAGCAGGTTCCAGGCTCTGAGCTGTCAGCACAGAGCCTGACACGGGGTTCAAACTCATGAACTGTGAGATCATGACCTGAGCCGAAGTTAGATGCTTAACCAACTGAACCACCTAGGCACCCCTATCTTTTGTATAAATTATTTTAAGTTTTCTGATAACTTGTGTTTGTATAGACAAAGTTTTTTGTTATTAAGAAATTTTTAGGTTTGATGTACTCAAATCTATCAGTTTTTTCTTTTAGTATTTTTTACGTCATCATGTTGAAATAATCTCTTACCATTGCAAGATTATATAATGATTTCCATGTATTTCTATGCATGAAAATTAAATATACATCTAAGTTACTCATATTTCAGTAAAAAAATCACAACAAAAATTATAGTTAGAATTGGGTAAAATAAAATTATAACTGAGTAAAATGAAATTACAAGTCAAAACATGTTGAATATAGTACTAATAGTAAATGGAGGGAAGTTGAGAGTCATGAATATTCATTTTAGGAGATAAATAAACCAAAAGAAAGTATAAAAAGGGTACTAAGTAAGCCAAAGATTAGAAACCAATGGCTTAGAACATAAAGATACTACAGATATTCAAAATTTCAATAGTTGTTTTCTTCAAAAGAATAATAAAACAGAAAAATCTCCTATAAATGAACAATTAGCAACAAAAGGGGACATAATTAAGATAGAGGAGAGATTTAAATACAGTTAGAGAATACTGTGAGCAACTCAATGCCATTTAATTAGAAAACTTGGATCAAATAGGCAAATTTTTAGAAAAATATAAATTTTTATAGAATGTTCAAGAAGAAATAGCAAGCCTACTCTTATAATAACCCAAGAAACATAATTAGTATTAACGATAATCTCACAGAGAAGTCACACACCTCAAATTATTTTGCCAGCAAATTCTACAAAACTTTGAAGGAAAAGATCATTCCAATTTTATTCTATCTCCTCCAGAAAATGGAGGAGATTTCATTTCAACTAATTCCATGCAACTAGCATAATCTTAAAGCCAATCTCAATTGTGATCCTATATCCAAAACTCCTTAAAACAGCCTAATGCAATATCCCCCCCCCCCAAAAAAAATTACAAACTCCCCTGGATGTGTCTCTATTTACTTGAAGTACCACTGAATTTTGCAACCAACTGACCACTACAGGCGGCCAAACTCTGCACCTATGTTTCAAAGATTCCTACATCTGCTGGCTTCTGGCTGGCTTCAGCCAGTGGGAGGCACTGGAAGGGAGACAGGAGAGTAGAAGGATAGGGAAAGCCAGGATGCTTCTCCCTGGCTTTATTTTGGATGGACTTTCTAGCAGCAAATGACTCTCCTGTGTCTCCAGCTGTCACTAGCTGGCCTTGCCATGACTCCACTTTCACTGAGTATTCCCCAGGGCAGGTGCCTCCTTGTCCCATTTGGCTTCTGCCTATTCTATCACCTTTGTAGCCAATTCCCTGGTATAAACTGTCTCTATTATGATGCAAGAAGTCAAGTTACATTTTAATGAGGAGTGTGATCACCACATTAACATATTTTAAAAGACATTTTTATAATCATCTTAATAAATGTAAAAATAACTTAATTTCAACCCTGACTCATGTTTAAAATTCTTAGAAAACTAAAGCACTTCTAACTAAATAAAAGATAGCTTACAAAAAACATCACTCTTAATGGTGAAACCTTAAAAAAATTCCTAGGGAATGTTTAATATCATCATATCTTTTCATCTTTGTATTAGATGCACTAGATCCTAAAACTTAGAAAGAAAGTAGATGCAGAGGTATAAGAATGAGAAAGAAACAAATTCTCTTATTCACAGAAGATATGTGTGTATAAAGAACATAGGAATTAATATAATAATTATTATCAACAATAAAGATGTTTGGAAATGAAGCTGCTAAAGAAATAAGTAGAACAAAATTTGTGCAAGACAGGAATGAAAAAAACACAATAATTTTATTAAAATATGTTATAAAACAATCTAAAAAAAGAAATATATGTGCATTCATTAATTGGAAGCCTTGGTATTATATTTAATTTTTCCTCAAATTGATCTATAGATTTAATGATATTTTGATCAAAATTCCAAAAGAACACTACGTGGGGCTTTGTAAGCTGATTCTTAAATTTATACAGAGGACTCAAAGGCCAAAATCTGCCAAGAAATTTCTAACAAAGAATAAGATGTGAATATATGTGTAGGATTGCTTTACCAGGCATCAAGACCTATTATTAAGCAGTAGACAGTGTGGTACTTGCTCAGGGATAGAGAAATTGATCAATGGAACAACATATGGAACTTAGAAATAGTTCCATCCATCCATGAAAACTGATGTCCCTTTTCACACCGACTTTGCAATAAAATAGGTCATTTAAGTTCAAGCTTACATTCTGTGGGATTCTATGTCAGTAACATTCAGAGCATTCTCCAAACCCTCTCAGGATAGTACTGGCAGACACATTGGGAGTGTATAAGAAAAATCCATATCCTGATTAAGCACCAGTTCTGGTAAGAATGAATTACTGGTCCTCTAAGATAGAAGAGGTCTAATATAACAGATTTTACCCCCGAGTGGCTGGCTCACCTCCTGGCATTATGATACCATGTTGAGAGCTCAGGTTTGGTCTCTGCCGCTGGCAGGGTTGGATATTTAAGAGCAGCAAAAGGTAGTTGAACATGAATGAGGAAGAGCCTTGGTGAAAAGCAGTCACTGGGCTCACACTTAGCCTCATCTCTATCACCTTAGCTTCTCCATGTATGGGTCAATGGTGCAAGGACAAAAAACTGGCCAAGGACAGAGTCTGCCTGATATTTACCTCCAAACCTAACCTATCTAGCTATTGAGGGCTTTCTTTTCTGGTAGGTTTTGACTTCATGGATCCATCACATGTCTGTTTTCCTCTTCTTTGTTTTCAGTTTTTCACTGTGGTTGCTTCCTGGCCCTTACCAATCAGCCAAGTCATTGCTTCACGTCATTTATTCATGTATCTTCTCACTTGAGATTACTTCTCCTCATACCAAAGTGACGACCAAGTCTACTGTCTGTGGCTTTATGAATAGATTTTCCACCATGATTCTTGGAGGTCATTCCTGATTAGGTCTATAGGTCAACGCATCTCTGCACCAACATATTGAACTAAATCGTTTTTGAAGCAACGCTTTTTTTTCCTCCTTTTTTTTAGGGAATACTCTGGGAGGCCATGGTTGTGCACTGGGGAAAGCCATCAACACAACAGATGTTGGTGATATGGGCATCTGTTCTTTTCATTTTGGGGGCCATCTGGACCTGCTAATGACATATTCTGAATGTATAATTTTTATTGTAAGATGGATTATGATTGGATTTGTGCAACCTTATAACTTGGTGAATTTAAGCATACCCAGTTTTTTTAATGTACTGTAGTGTGTTTTTAGTCAATTGGTGTCCCATGATTAGGCATTTGCCAAATACTTGTGCCAGGTAGCTTGCCAGGAGCTGCTTCTCAAACATATGCAGAGAACCCTAGTGTTCTCTGCAGTGACTTACCTAGTGGAGTCAGCCAGAGGCTTTATACAGTATCTTATCTACCACAGATACCTCCAACACCATTGGACCTTCCAGATCATATCATCTGAACTTGTGGCGAAGTTCTCTCTTGCTCTGTACAATTAAAACTGACAGAGTTTTGAATTTTCAATACATAGATCCAAGCACCAGGTATAAATATGCTATATGCTGCCTCCACAACCCAAAGAAAACCACCAAACCTGGGGTGGTATCTCTTCCTCAGTGATAAAGGGCAAAAGTTCAACATCTAGTCCTTTTCCCTACATGAGTATCAGAACAGGTCCCAGATTATTGGAATCGTATGAAGATGCTGAATCTTGTAGGGCACATGTAAACCCTATGGCACATTACCTACCTTTACAGGCCATCTAGATTCTGATGATATCCTCATCAGGGCATTAATATTATGCGATCAATACAGTGGCCAAGATGTTTTACAGAATGACAAGATCATCAAAATTTCAATAGAGTATATTGTGACAAAGAGCAAGAGGGCCGGCAGCCTTGGAGCCAGAGAGTGATTGTGTACTGTTATTCTCCCCACGTAAAGGCAAATAGCTTTGATCCTCTTTACCTATGGATATTGAAAATAATTCGCTGTTATCAGTTGGCATTCACCGTACCAATAGCCAAAAATCCAAAGTGTCAAAATCTGTGATGATCTGTCTCATCAGCAGAGACTGGAGCTACAACTTGGTTAGGTTTATAGTAATCCACAATCACCAGTCATAATACATATAATTTTTTTCACAGAGGCCATAAAGATGAATAGAGTAAGAATGTAACAGAGGCCCTTTGACTGGTAAGTGATCCAATTCTAGAATTCCATCTTGAATGTAGGCTTTCTAATTGGCTTAGAAATTAGAAATTGGCTTTCTGTTGCCATGAAAGCAAAACACAGAACAATTCCTTGAGTGTACGTAGATAATTTGAGAAGGGTTCCTAAGAAGCAGAAATAGGAAGTGGAAAAATTAGATACGGAAAGAATTCAATTAATTACAAAATGCATTAATTAGCTGTTTATGGTCATGGATTACAGGGGTTCAAGCCTTCTAGTAGCTCTCTGAGGGACCATGGACCACACACATTAGAATTATCCCATGGGTTTTCCCTGAGAGTGTTTATACCCCCACATTTTTTTTTCTGCACAGTTGAAAAGACTTCTGTGGCTTTGGAAGAAGGCTGGAGGCTCCAAAGCATATACCTCAGCAAGATCTTTGTGTGGGAGGTTGGCAACATACTGCATAAGGATGCAGGCATAGCTATGAGGAGATCATGTTGACTGGGTGGCAGTGACATGGTAAGTTACAGTCATTTGCAACACTCAGACATGTATACAAATGTTCTTCTAGTACCTTGGTCCCGCCGGGTCTTAGTCCACCATATTGCACGGATGCAACAACAGCTCTGGCTGTCGTGAAATATATTCACAAATATTTGGATCCTTCCTCTATGTAGGCACAGAAGAGGATTTCACTTCCCTGCCCTTTTTGAAGTGAGGCAAAGCTATTTGATATGCTTTGGCCAGTGAAAGGTGAGTAAAAGTTTGTGTGCATCACTTCTGGATGGTAACTTTGAGCCCATGTTTTAGTAGCCATGTTTGCTTCCCATTGCCATGCTGATAGTGTAAGTGTTGATTTGCAGTCTGTCCCTGAGAATACATCCTGCTTAACTGACTTGTGCTGAAGAAATAAAACTTTGGTTGTATTAAGCCACTGAAAATTTGAGGTTATGTGAAATCTGAATCCACTCCTTACGATTGGCAAACTATGGCCACAGCCTAAATCTGGCTCACTCCCTGTTTTGATTAATAAAGTTTTATTGGTACTCAGCCACATCCACTCATATATGTATTATATATTGTTGCTCTAATGCTACAATGGCAGAATTGAGAATGTCCCTTATGGCTCCCAAAGCCTAAAATATTTACTATCTGGCCCTAAACCAAAAAAGTTTGCTGTCCCTGGTATAACTATTCTATTATCATACAAAATGAACAAAAATGTCTGAAATCCAATAGAGCCCCAAATTGATTAATAATGAGAATCATTATTTGGTTTTCTAAGTCACTGAATTTTGGGGGATTAGTTATGCAGCATTATTGTTTCAATAGCTAGTGGATAAAATCACTGCATGATTTTAATTTTATAAAGTTCAAACATGGATAAAACTTATGAATGGTATTTGAAGTCAGGGTAGTGGTAACCCTTTGAGGGTTGTGACTGTAGGAGGCCACAGAGTTGACTTCTATTATGTTCTAGTTCTTGATTTATGTACAAGTTCCATGGGAGTGTTCAGTTTTTGGAAATTCACCAAGTTGTTTACTGATGATTTTTACGTTTTCTTATGCATGTTATTACTTCAAAAAAAGTTAAAAAGAGGAATGAATAATATTTACATGCTATTTATATTGAATGACTTTCAAGGTACTTTGTCAACAGAAAAATGCACTTTATAGAATAGTCAATATGAATAGTTTGCAACCATTTGTATAAACCCAAAAGGTAGATATATATACATAACTTTGGTATATAAATAAAATATATCTGGAATGATAAATGTAGTTGCGTCTAGAGAGGATAATTAGGAGGTACAAGTGAAAATTAACTTTTCACGGTGGAAAAAATCCCCCCCCTTTTTTTTTACTGTTTTGAATTTTTTTCCATGTACATAAAATAACTTTTAAAGAGTTAAAAATATCAAAACTAAAATTATAATGTATATTGCTTTTGGGGCTTTTGGCTAAAATCAAGTGTAGTATCTGTTCTTATCAGTTTAAAATTATAATGCATATATATCCAATGCTATTATATACTCCCTTCTATTACATGTTTAGTAGTTTCTAATCTTTAAGATTACTATTACTTAGATAACAATGCAATTAATATCCTTGTTTGTAAATCTTTACTTTTTGGATGATTTCTTCAACATAAATTTCTAAAAAAGAAGGTGACTGGGTCCAGCAATGAATGATAGTTAGATACCCCTGAAAATGGAATGAGTTAATTACTGACATGGACACTTTCATCTTACAGTATCTTCTCCCAATATATAGGTGAAAATAATAC
Organism: Lynx rufus; assembly: GCF_022079265.1. NCBI lineage: Eukaryota > Metazoa > Chordata > Mammalia > Carnivora > Felidae > Lynx > Lynx rufus. Next base: position 9,511,334 of record NW_025814889.1, on the reverse strand, counting down.
TCAGTACTTTAAATAAAAGTTTAAAGTTTGGATAAACAACCTAGAAAGTTTTAGGAGCAGATTTTTAAAAACAGAGTTCTTTGGATGATTTATAATCATTTTGATTTGTACCACTACTTAATATGGTCTCTCATCTTGCTTTTTAAAGTTAAGAGTGTTATTTCAGGATGTATGAATGTGAAAGCTGATTTTCCTGATGGAAGAAAGAGTGGGGGTTAAGTAATATTAACTATTATATAAACGAATCACTTGCTAGCTTAAGAATCAGTACTTGTGATACATACACAGACACACAAAAAGGTGTACAAGTTTTTGGTGCATTAAAGTATATGGCGAAGAGGGGCTTCTTTTCCTCTTGGATAATTCAATTTTCACAGTAGGTAATGTGAATTTATATATATATATATAATATATATACATACAATTTATATATATTATATATATATAAACTTTTATGCTATATATAAATTATGCTATATATAAAATTGTATAATTTATATTTGCCTTAAAAACAGGGAGGGGGACAAAACAGAAGAGACTCATAAATGAGAACAAACTGAGGGTTACGGGAGGGGTTGTGGAGGGGGGGATCGGCTAAATACATAACGGGGACTAAGGAATCTACTCTTGAAATCATTGTTGCACTATATGCTAACTAATGTGGATGTGAGTTTAAAAAAATAAAAAATAAAACAAGTTAAAAAAATAAAGTCTAAGTTGCAGATAAAAAAATAATATATATTTGCCTTAAAATGATCTTCATTTCTTTATCTGTACTGAGAAAACAGATCTGGTTGTATCTTGTATTATTTCCATTGCTGAGAGTTCCTTTTCTGTCAGCTTCTCCTCTCTCCACACAATTTCTCTTGGCAGAGACTGATATTGCTGTCATTTTCCTGATCAATAATCGGGATTATAAATCTTAATTCTTCTCTAGTGTTTTGCCAATGGACTAATTTATTTTCTGCCATGCATGTGATCATGCCCTAAGGGGTGTCATGCAATGTCTATATAATCAAAATGTCTGGTATAAAAATCACTGCATATTTTTATTTTCCTGGAGAAACAAAAATTCTCCAGATTTTACTGCATTAGCACTGTGGTGACCTTTGTTTAATCCTCTTAAAAAATGATTGGAAAAGCAATCAGGACAAAGAAAGTATAGCTGTTACATCTCCTTGTGATCATGTTGTTAAGAATTTGATATCTTTCGCTTCAGAAGTAAAATAGAACTGAATTACTTTCTTCTCTACAACTAGTTATGAGCCATCAATGCAAAGGTGATATTACTGATTCTCTAACATACTCCTTTTGACAAAATCTTGCTGGGCGGCTGGATGGCTGAGTCGGTTAAGTACTGGACTCTTGATATCGGCTCAGCTCATGATCTTGCTGCCGTGAGACTGAGCCCCACATCGGGCTCCGTGTGCTGGGTGAAGAGCCTGCTTGGAATTCTCTCTCTCCTTCTCTTTCTGCCCCTGCCTCCCCTCCCCCCCAAAATAAATAAATAAACATAAAAAAAGAACCTTGCATGATATGGTCAGGATACAAGTAGCTGGTGTCCTTCTAACATGAGAAATGGACTGCAGGACACAGAATCAAGAATTCTAGGTGTCGGTACCAATTCCTCCCCTGGGAAGTACCGTGCAAATCACCCACCTCTCGCAGAGTATGTTTTCGAAGAAAGCAGCAGAAGTGCCTCCAGCGTTCTTGTGTTACCACTGAATTTTTTCTTGTTCATAATATGGATACTAAAGTCATGCTTTTGCATTTACATTATTGATAGGAATATTTGGAGGTAAGGCAAGTTTCCATAGAAGGGTTCTGAAGACTTAAAGAAGCAGACATTGTTATACACAGCTTATATCCTCAGAAAAGACCTCAGTGTTGGGGGTGCTTAAGTCCTCTGTGTACATAAATCAGTAGAAGAGAACAGTTTGGGAGTCGGAGGAGAGAAGAGAGAACTGAAAGAAAACATGAATTTGTGATCAATTCTAGTTTTCTAGAGTTTTCTAGTAAAATTCAGGGATCTCAGAATTTTTAAGGCATTTGTTTGTGGAATGACATTAAAAAGCAAAGTCAGTTTTCTCCTATGATAAATGAAGAAACTGGACAATATCACTGTTAGGGCCCTGTCCTGATATTGCATGTATTCTGTACTATTTTAACATCCCTTAAGATTGTGCTTCACTTGCTGGGATATTTAAGTGCCTTGGCCATATTCTCTGAGATTTTCTGTTGGCACAAACAAATTAGGCTATTTGGGCCCAAAGGAGATGACTTGGAAACACATGTTAGAAATTGCAGCCTGTGTAGTTCCCAACAGTTCTGTGAAAATCTCACTGTAACAATATTCTTTGACTCAAGCCCTAGCATCAAATTATAAGTGATTATCTTAGCATAAAACTTTACCTTCTGTTATACAGAGACAGATCAGCTTAGAAACGCTAAAAGAAATGTTGGTGGGGCTAAAAAGATGCTCAGGCCTATAATTCTGGCACATTATGCATTGCTAATAGACCTATTTCACTCAGATATCTCCCTTTAGGAATGTGGCCTATTCTCATGCATTTTCAGACATATCCAACATGGCATCCACATAAGGAGACAGTCTGTTACATTAAGTGGGGTAATTTCAGCTGTTTTAACAAATAATACCCAAACTCTCAGTAGTTCAACCCTGCTGAGGTTTATTTCTTGCTCAAGTAACTGTGGAATGTAGATGTTCGTGGACTATGAAAAACTTTGCTCTGTGTTATGATATGGGGACCTACACCCTTTTCCACGTGCAGCCCCCTACTGTCCTTCATGGCCATAGAGTCCTCTGCTTCCTGCCAATCGACAAGAGGAAAGAGTATAGAGAAAGAACAGCATTTTTTAACCCCTTGGGCTGGAGGCAGCACATACATCATTTCTGTTCCTTTTCTAGTCAAAATTAAAGGGCAGCTGGGAAATGCAGTCCCTGGCTGGTCCTTACTTTCCAGAGGTGGGAAAGCATGGATGTCAACAGCTATCTCTGTCCCATCCAATATATCAGTTAATATTAGGAGGCTTTTGTTAAGCCTGTCCTTTAACGTTCAGGCCACTGTGTTTCTTTATTAAGTGGCCACCCACACATTAGTTTTTACCAACTTCATTAAACCATAAGTGGAATTTTTGGCTGAGGTCTGTCCCAAGATTGACAACAATGTACCTCCATTTATGACTTGAATGACTCTCATTACATTCATTACGAAAATAAGAAGGCATGCCAGAAGCAAAGTGGTTATTAGACAGAGCATTCCTGGCTGAATTTATATGAAGACAGTCTTTCCAAGCAGATTGCTTCCCTTTTTGATTATTAACGCGAAGTTCCTGTTCAATAATGGACAGAAGAGCACTATCCATGTCATTAGGAGACCCGGTACTAAATCGCTTCCCTCTTCTGACCTCAGTTTCCTCAATGCAAATAAAGAGTTTAGACTGAACAATCTCCAAGTTCTCTTTACACTTGAGGGGAACCTATAATATTGCTTGCATACCTCAGACCTTAGAAATTCTGCTCTCGTCTTGCGGTCATTCACACTGACGATTTTATTCACACTGGCTCTGCTCACGTCTGACTCTCTTTGCCAGGGTGATCTGTCAACCACTTCCTAGCCCCCAGCAGCTCTGTTGCAGAGTTTTTGATCATGAAACATCCTTTACCTGCCACTATTTCAGTATCTGGAATCTGGCCTATATGCCCATATTCATAATCAGTTTCTTGAAGCTTTATGTTCGAGCTTATGATAACTGAGCTACTTAACCCTTTAAAATATATTCCCCAGGTAAATATCACTCTTTTCTCTTCGAATCTAACTTAATGGCCATGAACGTGATGCATTTGATGGGACCATCTGTTTTTTTCTTCTGCCAAAGACACTCTGCACATTTTGGCAGCTTCCCTATGTGTACTCAATAACTCATGCCAAGTACAGTTGGAATGCTTCATGAGTCCAAAGTCTGAAAACAACTGAACCCAGCAGTGCTCATCTGAAACGGAGAGTTGATTTGCGGTGAGTCAGGTACCACAGGCCTATATGTCTTAAGGTCTGGAGAAGCAGCAGAAAGATAACGTTAATGTGCTAACTATCCTTGGTTGACGATGGAGAAGTTATTGAAATTTATAGAATAGTGACATTTATGAGATTTTATTCCCAGAGGGCTGTGCCTCCATTTTGGGATTTACAACTTCCATCCACATAAACACCACTGTGATCTCTTTTGTACACATAACCCTGTACACACCGGGACACAGCTGTTTGGTTCAGGAGCGGGTACCTGACTCATGCTGGCTGAAGCTCTGCCCCTCCAGGAGGTAGGTATATTGAGAACCCAGACGGTGCTTCTAAGAAAAACAGCTTGGGTGTTACAGGTCATCATGAGTCTTGTCATATAGACTAGACAAAGAAAGGTAGCCTGTTTTTAGTAAGGAATAGGGGGGAGGAAGGAGACGGAAAAACAGTGAAGAACAGAAACCTAGGTAAGAAGACAGAATTCAATACCATTTGCGCTTCTGGTTTTTCCTGAGCCCAACCATACTCCTCTGCTTTAATTCCATGAGATATTAGGCTATTTTCAAGAGAACCTCCTTTATTTGCATAAGCAAGTCATGTCACTTGCAAACTGACTATTAAAGTATATCTACAGGAAAAGAAAAAAAGTTAGTATCCTTCCAGTCAATATGAGGCTTGAATCATATATTAATTATTGTTGAAGAATCCAGATTAAAAAAATCAAATTTGAGGTTTGCTCTTTATTTAGGATCAATTATTCAAATTGTGGCAGTTTTCATAGTTTACCTGTCATCTGAATAGTATATATTTCCTATATGTCCAGATTCTGGAGAGTTGATCTTGGAAAATGTTTACATGTTTAAGGTGGACTTTTAATATTTCATTGGATAATGGATTGGGATGCAATTGTTTTTTTTATGTCTTAACATTAAATATTCTCACCATAATCTTACAAGTCTTACAAGTTACTCTTACTCAATACTCATTACAGTTCTCATTTGTATAAGAGAAAAACCAACCACAGAAGTCAGCATTACAAAGAATACAAAGCATGCAAAGAACGTCTGAGAAATCAGCTTAAAATAAAGCCTTATTTTAAGCTTATTTTTAATGCTGGTATTCGATTTGTTCAGAATGTAGAAAAGAGGGGCGCCTGGGTGGCTCAGTCAGGTAAGCGTCCGACTTTGGCTCAGGTCATGATCTCACGGTTCATGGGTTCGAGTCCCACATCAGGCTCTGTGCTGACAGCTCAGAGCCTGGAGCCTGTTTCAGATTCTGTTGTCTCCTTCTCTCTCTGCCCCTCCCCCACTCGCACTCTGTCTCCCTCTCTCTCAAAAATAAATAAACATTAAAAAATTAAAAAAAACAGAATGTAGAAAAGAATGGGTTAGCCAAAGAGGGAAACATTATTCCTAATTTCTATCATCAAAAATTCACATCATATCAGTGACAAAGTCTTTTAAAACTTAATTAGTTACATAAATAATACACCTTAAAAAAAAAAGTTAAAGTACTACCAGGGTCTTGGTATTAGCATCTAGGAAAACTGAATGTCAAACTAGGGCAAATGTAGCTTATGCACTATATTTTGATTAACTCTTGATGGTGATTTTATAAACATTGATAATATATGTTCACATTTTAACGAACCTGCTGAATTACATTTTTCTTCTGCTTTTTGTTCTATTACGTTTACCTTGTTTTAAGTAGTACAGCCCTTTTAGGGACCGTACCCTTTTCCAAGCCAGGAATCCATCCACCACTGAGGTGTTAGTATGATGCTATGAAGGGTCTTTATCTTTCGACATGGAGCTCTGTGTTAGAATTCCAGCTTCAGACATTACTAAATGTTTGTCTTTGGGAATGTCATTTCACCTCCCCAAAGCTTATTTTGTTCATCTCCAGTATGATGATAATGAAATTTGACTTGAAATGTGATTGCAGATTTAAAGGTAAGGGCACAAAACACTAAATATGCAGTCGGCAGTGCATAAACTGTTGCAATTACTATTCACTGGTATCCTCAAACAGAATAGGAATTCTCTTTGGCCCCCACAAAAGTTTTCATAAATGAATTGGTTCATCCCATTCTTGATATCCAAGAGAATGACTCCTTCAGAGCAAATGGAAAAAAAAAATTTCTCCTTTTCTGCGTATTTCCATGGAATCAGTGATTTGCATAGGAGCAGAGATCCTGTTACGGGTACCATTCACGGTGAGAGCAGAGGATGTAGAGATGGAACCCTTACCTCTGTGATGTTACAGAAGGCTTAATCAAAAAACCTCCCATCCTCTGCTTTCCTGTAGAGATTTGCTGAACGATTACCCAGATACTTTGTGTTCTTTTGATAATATACTGTCAGCAGGGTTGAATTCTTCAATTTATTATCTGTTTTGACCTTCTATTACTACACATATATTAATGAGAAAGTGTCTTAGTCCGTTCAGGCTGCTGTAACAGAATACCATAGATGGGGTGGCTCATAAACAACAGAAATGCATTTCTCGCAGTTCTGGAGGCTGGGAAGTCCAAGATCAAGGCTCTGGCAGATTTATGTGTGATGACAGCCCACTTCCTGGTTCATAGATGACAGTCTTTTCATTGTGTCCTCACACAGAACATGGTAGAGTGGCGTGTCTCCTATAATGGCACTAATCCCATTCAGGAGGGCTCTATCCTAATATTTCCCAATGGCCCTACCTCCTAATATTGTCACTTCAGAGCTTAGGATTTCAACATAGGAGTTTTGAGGGGACACAAACATTCAGTCTATAGTAGGAAGAAAGCAAGATAGTTGTTAGCTTTTTTTCCCCACCTCTCAAAGAATGATACAGAAAACTATATTTCTATTTGGTCAAACAATCAGAAAGTAGAGAAATGTATATGCATTTTTAAAGGAGATTTTCTTATTCTCTAATTTTGCTTACTAAAAATGTGATGTTAAAAAGAAAAGCACATTCCACATTGATGAATGAAAATAGCCTTTGAATGATGGATTAGGAAATGTATTGCATTCATTCTATAAAAATGTCTCATGGTAGAAAATACATTTGCTCAATACCAAGGTTTTCAATTATTATCAAATAAAACATCTGAGTCATGTCTTTCACTACTAAAGTCAAGAAAGGCAAGAGAGTCCTGTTTATTGTGATTCATAGAGAGTTTAGCAGATTCATCATGGCTGGCTCTATTCAAATTTATCATTGAGCATTCAAAAACAATTTTTAAAGCAAATTTTCTATTTCTTCCAATGTAAATCTGTACAAACAAACCATCATGATTTTTAAGGGTTCAAACATTCATTATAAATACCTATTCTGCACGTATTTTAATTTTACTATTCCTTACAGAGTTAACCTTTATTTTGCTTACTAAGAGCATGTCAGGTTAGAACAGTGACAGGCACATAGTAGGCGCTCCAAACTATTGCTTGAGTTACATTTATCTTTATACTAGAAATGTGTATTTTGACCTTCTGTATTTGAACACCTGTGTTTTATATCCACATATTTTATCAATTAGTTCAGTTATGATTATTTACTTGTCTGTTTTACTAGGTTCCCACCAAAAGGGCAGTGCACAAAGTTAGATGTAACCAAGAGAGAGACAAAGGAATGGGTTTGTGTATTATTTCTCAAGTAGTATGCACCAGTGTAAAATACCATGAAACTTTGTTTTCTATTAATTTAACAAATCAAATTTTATATTAGGTGAATCATTTACTGGACTTCACAAAATTCATCTTTACCAAATTACACAATTGTAGGATGTATATACCACTCATTTCTTCCTCATATACCCTGCCAATTACTTTTCTACTTTGCTGAACTTTCCTTTTCTTTGTTTCTTTTTTATCTCTTTTACTTACACATTAGGTCATGTTTCATTTAGTTTAAAAAACCTCCCTCTCCTCTAACAATTTAAGGATCTTGAAGAGATCAATATACTCCATTAAAACTTACCAATAGTTGACTTATTTGCCATTAGTAATTCAGAAGTGTGTTGTTATGACAATGCAGAGGCATGAAAAAAATATTTAAAAGGCAATTTCTTATCATGATGAGAGCTCTTCAAATGCATATTCACATGACCATTTTACCCTTTGCTCCACTGCTTGGAGATTTGAGGTATTAAAAAAATAGCAAAAAGCAGCAGAAATAAATTTACATTGTTTGTAGGAAAGAGGCACTGTCCTTGGAAGTTATTCATTTTTATCAAAAGGATAGGGCAGGGTAAATTGTTCCTTGTAGCATATGACAACAGAGGTACAAATGAAACGTCAGGATGTGACTAACATGGTAAAGAAGGCAGACGGTCTAGTGAAACCACCATTGCTCAATGACCAGATATGTGGTTCTTAAGTTTTACAGGTCTTTTAAAATTTTTTAATTTTATTTTTAAGTTTTACAAATCTTAGGTCAATCAATCATTATATCAAAGAATCTAGGTCCCATCATGAAAGAAAAGAGCTTTTGCTTTTTTTTTTTTAAGATTAGCATACTTGTTTATTTATGTGATTTTTGTTAATTGCCTCAATAATGGCTATGCTAATTCTGCCATACCTAGTTTACTTTGGTTTACTATCACCCGTTCATGTTCCACAACTGGAGAATCACTGTCAAGAGACATTCTGGGTCCTAAGGACTTAATATCCCAAATTCCACTTTGATGATGCCAACTGATCAAACAGGAAGCAAAGCCCCAAGAAAGTAGACTTACATGGGATTATAAGAAGCATTAATTCAATGTGGGGAAATGGAGGCCATCACAGATGGATGCAGTGTACCAAAAACAAAGTGTGAAAGATTAAAAGAATAATTCAGATTTTCCTAACTAGAGACAATTGTGTCCTAATAGGCAGTCCAAATATCAAGAGACAGATAGAGGAAGTAGACACATTAATAGTAATAACATAGCAGTAACTATAGCAGCAGTAATTGTGAAAGCAAGAAGCCCTAGGCACTAGGAATCTGGTTTTTATAAAGGCACAGAGCATCTGAGTACAGTTTATAGTCAGATCTTTCTGGAAACGCTATGGGAAGAAGATATCCGACAGGATGGTGGCAGGTGGGACCTGAGGAGACCAGGACAATGACTATCTCTCCCATTTACAGTGACAAATTTTACAAACCTTCAGAATGTATCTGTCACAGGAAGTTCAAGGAGAGTCACATCTATGAATTTCTTTTGAGTTCAAATTTAGTTTTTAGTAAGACAATATGCATCACAGGGTTGATTTTTTTAAAAAATCTATGCCTTTTGCAAGTAACACTTAAATAATATACACTTAGGGGTGCCTTGGTGGCTCAGTCAGTTGAGAATAGGACTCTTGATTTTGGTTCAGGTCATGATCCCCGGGTCCATGGGATCAAGCCCCATGTTGGCCTCTGCTGGTAGTGCAGAACTTGCTTGGGATTCTCCCTCTTCTCTCTCTCTGCTTCTCCCCTGCTCATTCTCACTGTCTCTCAAAATAAACAAATAAACTTAAAAATATATCTATTTAGAAGGATATAAATGATTGAACTCAAATGGATTCAACTGGTTACATGGCAATGATCTAGAAACCTGGCAAGTACTGCTTTAGTTGATTCTTCAGGCTACATGTTAGAGCTGGAATAGGAAGGTTTGGGGCATAGGCCTTAATGTGTCTCCTGCCTTATGCTGCTAGAGATATGTGCAACTAGAGTAGCTTTGTTGGGGTGTGTGTATATATATATCTACACACACACACAAATATATATTTTATATATTTGTGTCATTTCACAGGAGAACCACAGCACCCACACACACACATCCGTGTGCATATACACACACGATCCCATCTATATCAGTACCCAATGAGACCATTTCTTCTCCTTCTTCCTTTATGTTCCTCTTCACAAGAGGAAAGAAAAAAAAGTCATGCAGTATAAAATAACCTTTGTTAATCTCTTCTCAAATTTGGAATTAGTCCAGAAAATCCAAGAGGAAGTTCAACTCACCCACAGTCTAGCTGCAGAAACTACCCCATGTGACTTCCCCACCCCCACCACTACTGATCTCTTCATGTATTCTTTATAACGAACCCACTAAACTTTAATTAATATGAAAAATTCAGGTTTTCCTCTGATTTAAACATGACTGACATCATGCTGCTACTAAAAGTGAAACAAAGTACAGGCACCGTGAAAATACAGCCTGAAACCTGGTGCCTGCCACAGTTCTATTTTCCTACTGCCAAGTCATGGCTAGTATTTCCATGATGCAGGACTCCAAAAAGGCCAATGGGGTTAAAAGTGAAGAAGAGCCCTTAGAAGGGAAAACGCACACATGCCTACATCCATCTGCCATTTGCCCCCCCCCCAACACCTTTCTGCTCATATTCAGTGAATTGTTCAGAGTAGGCACAAATGTGTTCTTGGAGGGGAGCTGTGTGACACAGGCCACCTTCCTCTCAGACCCTAGCCACTAGCATTCTGCTTGCCTGGACCAGGCTGCTGCCATGTTCATGTATTCTGCTTCTGTGTATGGTGTATGATGTATGAGCCCTGAGGTCGCATAGCCCCTCTGTAGGGCTGCCTGTAATCCTACATCCCACTTCCTCCACAGAACCTAGTACGCTGACATAGCAATATACGAATACCTAAAACGCTGACTGCAAGAGCAACATTAACACATTTTCCACTTCAATAAAATACCCTGGGCTCTGCTTTTCAAAAACCTACAGTCATCTGTTAAAAAATGACTGACCCTCTCTCCCCTCCCCCACCATCACAGTGTGTGCAGTTGACCTCTTCCTGGCCATGCCTTCTCACAGGACTTTCAGGATCAGCAACTCTTGGCCAAGAAACAAAAGCAGAATCCTCCCATTTCCCCCATGGATTTGAATGAAAACTGCTGATAAAACCAAGTACAATTGCAAAGGAGATGTTGGAGAAGAACCAAGGTGAGTCTATAGGGAATCCCACATATGATGGCTCACATATTTAAGCTGTGTCAAGGTCACTAACATCTTACCATATCGAACGGAAAAAGTCACCACTATCTGGACAGTTAGGCATGTTTTCTAGGGAAAAAAATAATTTTTTTTATACCTCTTTGCTAACAGGTTGGTTCAGTAATAAATATGTGAGATCTATTAGTTAAAAAAATATTTAAAATTAGAAATTTGTTCCAACTATGTCTATTGTCCTTGGCCAAATAGTTCTATACAAACCCACCTTTATTTCCCAGTGCTGCAGATTAGGAATAGTACAGGTCATCTCTTACTGTATAAATGTGATTTTGGATCACCTGAATTCTTGGAGACTCTAATTAAAATTAAAAAATTCTGAGAGGATGAATCTCATCAAAAACCACCTGAAATTCTAGTCAGTTTATCTAAAATCGGAAGCATTCCAACTTATTTTGAATTCAGCATCAATTTTTTCTCTCTTTTGCCTGTAATCTCTGATAAGTAATCAAAGATACGTTTCCATACATGCACATACATATACATATAACATGCATATAAGCGTATAAAACTTTAAAAATTCATAGTAAAACAAGTGGCATTGAAACAGTCTGATTTTAATATAATATTATTTAAAGATATATACTTCCAGAGATGGTAATGAAAGAGAGCTGATGTCCATCTTTGCTATTGGTTAGCTGGGGTCTTGAATTAAAAAGGTTCAGAATTCTTCTGCCCATTTCTTAGATTTTTTTTGACATTCATTTTGGTACATCCTGTGGACATTTAAGTGTGTTTGATTTAACTCTGCATTTCTATCAAGATCTACAAGGTCTTGTATCAAGATTTACAAGAAAATGGGATGGTTTGGGAGGCTGGGGTTAGTAGACAATTCTGTCACAGTCTCTGGCATTTTTGCACATCTTACAAATAGAGGCACTATCTACTTTTGTTCTGGATTATCTATTAAGGATGTTTGTATGGTGAAAAGACTTGGAAAATACAGATGATATCTCTCTCCAGAGCAAAGGGCAGGCGTACTTACTGTCTAGTATAATAAAGTTAATGTCTCTCACTGGGGCAAATGTCAGGCAGGCTTATTGCCCATTATAAAAGATTCATGTTCTCTAAACTCAGGGTTTTTTTCCCCCTATAATGCAATGCATTATGTGTGCAGTTCTTACCTGGCTTTTTTTGTGTTGCCTTATGGAGATTAGGAATCTGGGAACCAGCACAAGAAATGTTGATGTTCTGACTCTGCTATTACCATGAGTAGTAAATTTTCCTTTGTTTCTGACTGGGAATCTTGTATCTTATGCCAGCATCTTTGAAATTGTGTCAGGCTAATTTATTCACTTCCAGGTGAAATCCCAGATCCTTTGCTGCTCTTGATAGCTGGGTATTTGGTGCAGTAGGAATGCCAAACCCCTATTTGTTATAGTACTATTCCTATGAATATCAGGTAATAGGAATATTGCCTTCATACTGATATATCAATGAGCTTATGTTGTAGACCAGGGATTGGCAAACTGCTGCTTCCCTGTAGGCCAAATCCAGCTTTCCACCTTTCTGGACACAACCATGCATGTCCTTTCCATGTTGTCTATGGCTACTTTCACCTGCAACAGCAGAGGTGAGGACTTGCAACACATGCTGTATGGCCTGCAAAGCCTAAAATATTTGTTATCTTGCTATTTAGAGAAAAAGTTTGCTGACATTTGTTATAAAGCAACCAAGGCAAAAATTCAGGCTATCATAAGTTGATTTAGAAATATTTGGAGTAGGGGCACCTGGGTGGCTCAGTCGGTTAAGTGTCCGACTTCAGGTCAGGTTATGATCTTGTGGTTCATGAGTTCGAGTCCCACGTCGGGCTCTGTTGCTGACAGCTCAGAGCCTGGAGTCTGCTTCGGATTCTGTGTCTACCTTTCTCTCCCTCCCCTCCCCCACTCGTCCTCTGTCTCTCTCATTCAAAAATAAACATTAAAAAATTTAAAAAAAGAAATATTTGCATTCCCACCAACAGTGCAAGAGGGTTCCCGTTTCTCCACATCCTCTCCAGCATCTATAGTCTCCTGATTTGTTCATTTTGGCCACTCTGACTGGCGTGAGGTGATACCTGAGTGTGGTTTTGATTTGTATTTCCCTGATAAGGAGCGACGCTGAACATCTTTTCATGTGCCTGTTGGCCATCCGGATGTCTTCTTTAGAGAAGTGTCTATTCATGTTTTCTGCCCATTTCTTCACTGGGTTATTTGTTTTTCGGGTGTGGAGTTTGGTGAGCTCTTTATAGATTTTAGATACTAGCCCTTTGTCCGATATGTCATTTGCAAATATCTTTTCCCATTCCGTTGGTTGCCTTTTAGTTTTGTTGGTTGTTTCCTTTGCTGTGCAGAAGCTTTTTATCTTCATAAGGTCCCAGTAATTCACTTTTGCTTTTAATTCCCTTGCCTTTGGGGATGTGTTGAGTAAGAGATTGCTACGGCTGAGGTCAGAGAGGTCTTTTCCTGCTTTCTCCTCTAAGGTTCTGATGGTTTCCTGTCTCACATTTAGGTCCTTTATCCATTTTGAGTTTATTTTTGTAAATGGTGTGAGAAAGTGGTCTAGTTTCAACCTTCTGCATGTTGCTGTCCAGTTCTCCCAGCACCATTTGTTAAAGAGGCTGTCTTTTTTCCATTGGATGTTCTTTCCTGCTTTGTCAAAGATGAGTTGGCCATACATTTGTGGGTCTAGTTCTGGGGTTTCTATTCTATTCCATTGGTCTGTGTGTCTGTTTTTGTGCCAATACCATGCTGTCTTGATGATGACAGCTTTGCAAATTGGTGCAGCCGCTCTGGAAAGCAGTGTGGAGGTTCCTCAGAAAATTAAAAATAGACCTACCCTATGACCCAGCAATAGCACTGCTAGGAATCTACCCAAGGGATACAGGAGTACTGATGCATAGGGGCACTTGTACCCCAATGTTCATAGCAGCACTCTCAACAATAGCCAAATTATGGAAAGAGCCTAAATGTCCATCAACTGATGAATGGATAAAGAAATTGTGGTTTATATACACAGTGGAATACTACGTGGCAATGAGAAAAAATGAAATATGGCCTTTTGTAGCAACGTGGATGGAACTGGAGAGTGTGATGCTAAGTGAAATAAGCCATACAGAGAAAGACAGATACCATATGGTTTCACTCTTATGTGGATCCTGAGAAACTTAACAGGAACCCATGGGGGAGGGGAAGGAAAAAAAAAAAAAAAGAGAGGTTAGAGTGGGAGAGAGCCAAAGCATAAGAGACTGTTAAAAACTGAGAACAAACTGAGGGTTGATGGGGGGTGGGAGGGAGGGGCGGGTGGGTGATGGGTATTGAGGAGGGCACCTTTTGGGATGAGCACTGGGTGTTGTATGGAAACCAATTTGTCAATAAACTTCATATAAAAAAAAAAAGAAATATTTGGAGTAGAGAGATGAAGATAAAATTGATATTAAATGATAGTATGGAAGGGAGCTTAACAGTTAACTGTAGATAAACCAATTGACTGTATATACTTCACTTCTACAATCTATTCAACAAATAGGTGAGCCATGACCACACATCCAAATCTTTTAAATCTCAGCTCATCCTCTCTCTCTGAAGCTGACCCTGATTCAGTATTAGAAATTTATTTTTTCTCTTCAGAGCTCCCACAGCACTTCATCTAAACATCTTCTATAACCAATTAACTATCTTATGTAATATTTACATACACATGATTTCTTAGGGTGAAATCCATATGTATAAACAGATTAAAAAACTTTTTTCCATGATCCAACTTTTGGGGTAATGATTCACCTCTTGGGACTTGGAAATTGATTTGAATAAACCCTTTTTTAAAAGTAAGAATCATTAAAATAGGATTTTTTCTCCTGTAAGTCTAAATAGCAAATTACGCTCTTAAATTAAAAACTTAAATATGTGCTAACACCCTGTCTTTGTAGATTTCCTTTTGCAATTATACTTCTTAAAGTCTAATTGCATTTTCTTAGTTTGTTTCAACTCAATAAAGCAGGGGGCTTGTGATACAGAATAGAATCATTCCTATTGGCAGGGGAAAGCATGTAGACATATCCATTCTTGAGAAGGTGGTGTTGGACAAAATACAGAAAGAGATGTTGCCCTGAGATTGCCATAGACATCTCTCAGAAATAGTGAAAAAAGGTGAGCCAATGACTTCATCATGATTTACTTGTTACACAGTCATGGTAGCAGGATTCAGGTAGGTATAAATGGAGTGCCATAAGACTGTTGGATCAAGGTACAGAAGCAGACTCTTAGAGAAGAAAGATCCATCCATGTGTCAGGGGTTATTGAGCCAAGTCACCAGGGGAAACATTTTACGGAGAAATAGCTGAACGCTCTACAAGAAACTTAGGATACACAATAATAATAGTGCTTGTTAACTGAGGGCTTGCTAAGAGCCAGGCTCTCTGTCAAGCAATTAATACGTATTACCTCACTTAACCATCAGAAATACTTTATAAAGTAAGGCTAATTGTTATCCTCATTTTATAGATGAGAACAATGGCTTACACAGGTTATGTAATGCTTCAGGTCACACGAGGAGCAAGTGACAACAAGTGAAGTTCGATTCAAATTCAAACCATCTCACTCCAGAGCACTAACTTTTTTAGTAATTATATTCCACCATCTTCAGATGGGCAAAGCTGCTTCCCCATAGGCCCCATATGAAGGAAAGCTTTAATCATCCATAGCTCTACTGGAAAAAAATCTCATGAAGATGGGGTGCTGAAATAAAGGTATTGATCTACAGAGTTTCAGGTATGATTTACTTCTGTAGCTCATTTAGTCCCCTGAGACATGCCCTTCTAGTCTCAGTTCAACCATCAGGGAGTGGCTGTTCCTGCTCCCCAACCAACTCCATTTGCCCATAATGCCATTGCATATATTCACGGTTCACGTGTTCTCACTTCCAGCAATCTACTTCTGTGCTATTCACATTCACAGGCAGAGGATTCTATTCTGATAGTGGGCCACACCATTAACATACTTAACACTTTAGAATAAGGACAGGCAGACTTTGATCTAAGCCTTTAAGATGGCACTAATAATAATTTTTCAGGCAAATCTCATTATTTCTTGATGCTCTCAGAATACTACAACTCTGAAGTAATTATGATATATACCAGCTGCTGGTCCAGAGCTCCAGGGTTTCTGACACACACAGGAACTTCTTCAGAGAAACCAGCGTCTTGAAGGAGGACAAAGGCATGGTGGCAGGAGAGTTCTCAGCAACTGGCACTCAACCCGGTTTTATCTTTTCATTTTGAGTCATTTAGTTTCACTCTGACTTTACAAAAATCGAATGGAAAGAAAAGTACAACTTTTATAGCCACCAGCATAGGAAGGTGAGAAAGTTTGAGTGAACAGGGAGACAACTTAAAGTAGAAATTCAAGAACAGTGAGGAAGTAGGCCTTTCATGTGGCGCAGAAATTAGAGTTTAAGGTGGAGTGAACTTGTCAAGTTGTACGGGTTTGCACAGACACAGACCTAAGAATAATCAGACGCTACAGCAGGCCACACTGATTACTGCCACAACTCAGAATACACACACACACACACACACACACACACACACACACACACACACCCATAGGCTGAAACTTGATTTTTGACATTGGCAGCCAACAGGAGCCATGAGCTTCATCAAGAACGACTGCAAAGCTGAGCGTGTGTTTCTTCTTATCCTCTAGTGACAGGGTTTGTTTCGGATTTCTTAGCTAATCCCTGCCAGCCCCCACTTCCAACACAGTTAAAACTAGTTTCAAGGGGAGGGCAAAAGGGATATGCATATTTGACAAGCCTTTTAGCATTTTATGTTTAGATAAACATTGTGGTGTCCATGGGAAATCGGTGATTGTATTTATTTCCGACAACCGTAACTAAAAAAGTACCAGTATTTAAGGTTCAGGACTAATCTTTCTTTTTTTGCATACACCCCCTACTTTTAAAAATATCTGTGACAGTCACTGGTATATCATAGGAGCTCCCTAAATACTCATTACGTTGAGTCACTAGCATGGTCTTTATAGGCTATACGGATTGATGCAGCTATGGTAATAAATATTCATAAACCTATGGGCAGGGGAAAATTATTCTGATTTCTCCTATATCTATTCTGTACAATGGCTGTAAGATAAACTCAGTTAACCGTATTTTTGTTACTTTCACATGGTGTGTGTACCCCACTAGGAATGTCAGCTGAAACGGATGTCAGCTCTGACCATGAAATTGTCACAGGGTTGATGCCAATTCTCTTCCAAAAACTAACTTGTGGAACCATACATGTTGTTGGGAGGTTGGCATAATTTGTTGGCTAATAGAACCATTTATGTCCCACACCAGATATCACCTTTCTCCTGAAACAGCTCTCCCTGTGTGTTACATATTTCAGCAGTATCTCCCAGTTTACAAGAGTGAAGTCTTCCTTGTTTATGGCTATTCCATTCTGAACTCCGTGAGTTTCATGTTAAGCTTTTTGAATCTTTTTTTTTAACGCCAATTTAGGAATTACAAATGGATCATGTTCTCTACAAACTTATAAATACTAGCTAAATGTCATTTGACATTTTTGAGAGGTTAGTTTTTATGCCTCTAAAAACAAGGCTTTGGGGCACCTGGGTGGCTCAGTCTGTTAAGCGACCGACTGTTGGTTTTGGCTCAGGTCATGATCTCACAGTTTGTGAGTTCAAGCCCTGAGTCAGGCTCTGCACTGACGGAGCAGAGCCTGCTTAGGACTTCTCTCTCCCTCTCCCTCTGCCCCTCCCCTGCTCTCTCTCTCTCTCTCTCTCTCAAAAAATAAACACTAAAAAAAAATTTAAAAACAAGGCTTTACATTTATTCCTATTAAAGTTTATCCTCTTTTATTTTTTCAAGTCCCAACTCAGTCATTTATTAGCTTTTTCATATTAGGTGAATTATTACAATTCTTTTTTTTTTTATCACTTAATTTTTTTTCATCAAGGTAATTGTACTCTTTAATCCCTATCCCCTATTTCTCCTTTCCTCCCCACCCACCTTCACTCTGGTAACCATCAGTTTATTCTCTATAATTTAGAACTGTTCTTGATTTCTCTCTCTCTCTCTTTTTATTTCCTTTGCTTGTTTGTTTCGTTTCTTAAATTCCACATATGAGTGAGATCATATGGTATTTGTCTTTCTCTAACCTATTTCACTTAACATCATACTCTCTAGCTCCATCCATGTTGTTGCAAATGGCAAGATTTCATTCTTTTTTTATGGCTGAGTGATATTCCATTGTATGTATATATCACATCTTATCTTTTTATCTATCCATGAACACTTGAACTGCTTCTGTAGTTTGGCTATTGTAAATAATGCTGCAATAAACGTTGGGGTGCATGTATCTCTTTGAATTAGTGTTTTTATATTTGGGGATAAATGCTCAGTAGCACAATTCATGGATCATAGGGTAGTTTTATTTTTAACTTTTTGAGGAACCTCCATACTGTTTTCTAGTGGCTGCAGCAATTTGCATTCCCGCCAACAGTGTAAGAGGGTTCCCCTTTCTCCATATCCTCACCAACACTTGTTTCTTGTGTTTTTGGTTTTAGACATTCTGACATGTATGAGGTGAAATCTCATCATGATTTCAATTTGCATTTCCCTGATGATGAGTGATGTTGAGCATCTTTTCATGTATCTGTTGGCCATCTGGGTGTCTTCTCTGGAGAAATGTCTGTTCATATCTTCTGCCCATTTTTTTTAAATTGGATTGTTTTTTGGTTGTTAGTTGTATAAGTTTTCTATATATTTTGGATACCAACCCTTTATCGGACATACCATTTGCAATGTCTTCTCCCATTCAGTAGGTTGCCTTTTAGTTTTGTTATTGTTTCCTTTGCTGTGCAAAAGCTTTTTATTTTGATGTAGTCCTGATAATTTATTTATCTTCGCTTTTATTTCCCTTTCCTTAGGAGACGTGTCTAGAAAATAAGCTTTTTGTATCTTTACCTTATTTTCACTCCTACTACCACCACTCTAATTTGGACCATTTTTAGTTCTGATTTGAGATACTACAATAAATTTCCAATTGGCTTTCTGAAGTCTAGAGTCTGCCCTCTGCAATACAACTAACAGTTCTGCCAGACACATCTTCTATATATACTATTTGTCCAAAAACAATTTAATGACTCCTAATGCCTAGTACAGACGCTAACAGTAATACTATTCAAGCAGAATGATAAATTTTTCACATATTTTTAAGAATGGCTTCCTAGACATTAGCCTTACCCCCAGTAGAAAGCCCATTGATATGATCGAGATCCATCAGCCCTCAGAGTCCCATTTCTTTGATTTAAAAATAAAGGAGTTGAACCTGTTTATTTTGGCTTACTGTACAGTGCTTATTAAATGCCTCAAATTCCCCGCTATTCCCAGAACATGATCTATACCAGAAGGATCCTAGACATTTTTAGGATATGGACCCCTTATGAGATGTTTTTTTGAGAGAAAGAGAGAGAGAGAGAGAGAGAGAGAGAGAGAGAGAGAGAGAGAATATGAATGTGGGGAAGGGGCGGTGGGCAGGGGGGTGGGGGGGGAGAGAAAGAATCCCAGGCAGGCTCAGCATGGAGCTTGATATGGGGCTCAATCTCACAACTGTGAGGTCATGACCTGAGCTCAAATAAAGAGTTGGATGCTTAACTGACTGAGGCACCTAGGTGCCCCTTGACCCCTTATGAGAATTTGATAAAAGCTCAGGATTCTACCAACAGAGGATAACATATAGAATTCATGGCATGACTTTGTGGAGCCTTTGATGGCCTATGGAATTACCCTGTACTTTCCTCCCTAAACATCTTTTTTTTCACACCATTCCATGGATCTACACTTTCCAACATATCCCAGGAAGGTTTCTGAGATCTATTTCAAATGTGATAACCTCTACTGTCTTTTTAAATGTCACTATTTGGACATGAAGGACCTATTCTCTAAACCTGCATAGAATTTCACGTGCACTTTCCTCATAGTAAAAATGACATTCTTCTTCATATTTTAATTCTTTGTGTTCTCCTCTAATTCTCTTCATGATGTTGCAAGACCCTTGCAAGCAGGACTAGTGTCTCCTGTTTGCTTCCTCTTGGACCCTTCACCCCATGGTCTCCACCCTGACCTAGACCACAAACATTGGAAATATTCAGTGCACATTTATAAAAGAGTTATATATATTATATATATATGTTATATATATATATTATAAAAGAGTTATGAAGAGTTAAGACAGCAGTTTCTAAAGCTCTAATATAACTTTTCATTTACTTGTGTATTTTTTTGCTCTTTAATAAAAGAAAGAAATTATGAATTATGAAAGACTCTAACAATAAATATCTGAAAATAAAAGGTGAAGTTGGGCCATTGAACAGCTGTAGAATTTCATGGAGTATTTCTGAGAGAGAATACATTTTGTCCAGATTCTGTGGTAAAGCAATATTACTCCTTATAATACTAAGGTCAACTTTAACAACCATGAGTTCTGTTTTATATTTGTAATTCAAAATGTTCAACTTTGAAGGACCTATTCTTTTTTAACTTCGAAAAAATAAAACTCATGCCCTTAGCTCCTCAAACTGATACTGCATACTTTACAGATGACAAAGTGTTCATAGAGCACTTTGCAAAAGGACCATTTTCTTACCAAGGTAGTGGTCTGTGTTCTGATGAGTAAATAAATAACCCTTTCTTACCGTGCAGTTTTTCCTCCAAGGGAAATAATCCTTACACATTCTCTCCTATTAGATTACACTCTTAATCCCATGATAGTCACATGAGAGTTAAGTTCTCTGATTAAATGACAATAATTTCCCTGATTTCCTGATCGGCAGACCACCACTCCCATTGGGAACTGGATACACCCCGCCTTATAGAGACTCTCTTTTGACCTTTTTAAATTAGCTTGTCCATAGGTCCAGGACCTTAGGAATCCAACATTCCATGTCCAGTAGGAGTCATAGCTAGAACACCAACTCCTACGTGCCAACTCTTGATTTTGGCTTAGGTCATGATCTGGAGAACTGCATCGGCCTCTGCGTTGAGAGTGTGGAACCTGCTTGGGATTCTCTCTCTCCCCTCTCTCTGCCCCTCCCCCACTCTAAGTAAGTAAATGAACTTAAAGAAAAGATGAAAATTGTATTTGTTACATGACTCATGCATGCAATCTCAAATAGACTCACTGCATATATTCCTTAGAGATACGAATAGAAATTTTTAAAAATATATTTTTATACTAAATTGACGTGGAGGTATAATCTAGACACTCTTGTTCCATTGGGGATGGTGTGGGAACGTAGGCGAGCCATACTTGGAATAAAAAATAATCTAGGGGCACCTGTGTGGCTCAGTTGGTTAAGCATCCAACACTTGATTTCAGCTCAGGTCATGATCTCACAGTTCGTGGATTGAGCAGTATGTCAGGCTGTACACTGAGAGCATGAAGCCTGCTTGAGATTCTTTCTCCATCTCTTTGTCTCTCTTTCCCTCTTTCAAAATAAATAAATAAATGCATAAATAAATAATCTAATCTAAGATCATATTTTTTTTTAATTTTGTTTAACGTTTTTTATTTATTTTTGAGACAGAGAGAGACAGAGCATGAATGGGGGAGGGTCAGAGAGAGGGAGACACAGAATCCGAAACAGGCCGCGGGCTCTGAGCTGTCAGCACAGAGCCCGACGCGGGGCTCGAACTCACAGACTGTGAGATCATGACCCGAGCCGAAGTTGGCCGCTCAACCGACTGAGGCACCCAGGCGCCCCTAAGATCATATTTTTAATCCTGATGTTAAGGAAAAAGCCGTTGACAACAATTTGGCGGATCTATCAATGTAAGACAGGCCCAGAAAAGAATGCATGCACCTTAAAACAAAATGATTGTAACTGTTGTTTTGAAGGAGCTGGAGTCATGCTAGCAGGAGGGACAGACTTGTCTCAGGTGAGACCACACTGTGCGGTCTCTGAGAAAATATATCACTGGCCTTGCTGAGGAGCACTGTCTCCCAGGGAGGCTAATGAGTTAAACTCACCAGCCCTGCTTCAGTGGAACTTGAACTGGGTTTGGAACGCACAGAAGAGAACTCTGAACCCCATAAAACAGACGCCTGCACAGGGTGGAGGGAGAAAGGGTCCTGATGCAGAGGAGGAGGATTTATAAACACCCTTCTTTGGGCCTACATTCTGAAAGCTTAACTCTGTATGACCCTCTTCCAATATGCACAACAAAGGGATCAAGAAGCTAAATACAGCTTCTTTAGCTAGAAATCATAAATACTTATTGTTACAGGCTTGTTGTGTTTCCCCAGTATTCATGTGTTGAAACCTTAACCACAAAGGTGATGGTATTAGCAGGTGGGGCCTTGGGAGGTAATGAAGTCATGAGGGTGGAGCCCTCATGAAAGGGATTTTGGTGCCCCTATAAAAAAGACGCCATAGAGCTCTCTGCCTCATTGTCTATCTACCATGTAAGGATATAATGAAGGGCAACTATCTGCAATCCAGAAGAAGGTCTCCTGACCATGCAAGCATCCTGACTTCAGACTTCCAGGCTCAGACCAGTGAAAAATAAATTTGTGTTGTTTATCAGCCATTCAGTCTATGGTATTTTCCTTCAGCAGCCTGAACTAACATGACTATATATGTATATAAATTAATACACACATGCATTAATACTATATAAATTGTATATACTCTTTAGAGATATACTTGGGCGTTGACTAGAACACTCTATGTCCTTCCATTGAGTTTGTTTTGGGTCTAGTCTGAGCAAGACTAGAACAGTGGAATCTGTTTGGGTGCAGGATGGTGACCATTTCCTGTCTCCATCATCTTGCTCAGTCTAGACAGAAATGAAAAAGCACTGCTCCCATACCCATTGAATAAATAATTACTAAGCAGGGTCACTGTAGGTGCCGACAGCAGTAAGAAGACTCAGTCCCCTCAGGTGAGGACAGCAAGAATCAAATTACCTGGCAGAAAAGGAAAGGGCTTCTCAGGCCCGAGTCACACTGGGAGCTTTTTGGAATGATGCAATGTGGTTCTCAGAGAGGAGGAAATATCCCTAATAAAACTGTCCACACAGCCTGTGACTGCTATTCATTTAACCTTCGTACAACTCCCCCCTTCATACAATAGACACTGGCATTCCTATAACACCTTTCTTTTGCAGGATTTAATCATTAGGGCTGACAAAAGAACGAACATTTCAGGCTTTCAAACAGAGTTCTGTGTGAGAGGAGTTCTTTCTGAGAGGAAAGTCTGAGCTTCAGTCAAGATGGCATGGGATCTTTTACCAGGACGGTCCTGACCTGGGGATCCCAGGGGACAAAGAAGGGGGCACGGCCAAGTCTGTATTCTCTTCTCCTGAAAGGATGAATCCCCTAAGGATGAGGGTCTGGAGTTGGCTTCATTGTAAGTGCTTGAGTTGTGGCATTTGTTAATATCAGAGGTAACGTTCCCTCCTCACAAAATGATCACATCCTCCCTACCTTCTCTACTGGCCACAGCGGGCATAACCCTGCATTTGGGGAAGAAACCAGTTGGGAACCTTTACTCAGGCAGCCACATGCTTGTTTGCTCAATAGGATTGAAGTGATTTGGCCATTATGGCCCTAGTCAACTAGTGAGTAATTATGTGACCAAAAAAGACAGCCTTTTTCTCCCTGCTAGTATTCCAGGAACTAGTATGCTCCCTTTGGGCAAGTATCAAGACTAGATCTGGGGACGGCTGGGTGGCTCAGTCCATTAAGTGTCTGACTCTTGATTTTGGCTCAGGTCATGATCTCCGGGTTGGTGAGATCAAGCCTTGCCTTGGGCTCTGTGCTGACAGCACAGAGCCTGCTTGGGACTCTCTCTCCCTCTGTCTCTCCCCCACTCAAAAGACTAGATCTGTCAGAGGTAGAAAGGGCAGTTGATCTGCCTTTTCAGATGTGCGAGGTGTTCAGAACCCCCAGCTTCCTGGGATTTCTGGAAGCATTCTCCTGGCCTCTGACATTTTCATTTAGCGTAAGGGTGACCTAGGTTTAAAGAGAGGTAATGCCTTAATGAACCATGATTAAGGGATGACAGGTATCAAACTTTCCATGAGGCCATCCGGTATGTAGCTCTCTGGTTGAAAAATAAATCAGAGATGTAAATATTCTTTTTTTCTTTTGCCATTTAAAATTCTTTATTTTCCAACAGGATTCACTAAAATTGGAACTCAGTATTACTGAAAACTTGAAGGCTGGAAAAAAAAGACAAAGTGTTTTTCCAGAAGTGCCAAAATGTGTGTCTCAGTGCTCTATGGACAGAAGTGGGCACCCATCTTACAGGCTGGCAGGAGTTACTTTGGTAGACCTTAATGGTCTTAAAGGTCTACCAAAGACGAATAGCCACTTATTTTCCTTAGATTAACTCTGGATATTGGCAAAGTAATCTAAAGGGAATTGCTTCAAACTGAGATATTAATTGCTTTGTTTATTCATGTAAAAGTATGTTCCAAGGTAGCGAAGGGACAGTGGTTATCACAATAGAAGAAAAATTAATGTGAGTAGCATTTCTAGTTTTCCACCTTTGTGAGAATGGACTCACTCTTTTCCTTCCTGCAGAAGCATACCCAGACACCACAACTGTTTGACTGTCTAAGGGATTTAAGGAACACACTGTAAACCAGAAGAGGGGCCTATTGATACTATCACAGTACTTTTGAATTCGTCACTTCCACATTTACTCAATCTCTGTGAAGACTGAAATGAACATAAGAGTCCAGGAAATACAATACTCATATTATTGAATGCTCTGTCTCATCCAACTCTTCCTAGCCCAGAAGAACTGCTCTCTCTTTTGGGTGACTCTAAACCCTCATTTGGCACTTTGCATGTGAATGTTTTTATTTGCATGCATTCCCTTAGCAACAGATTGTAATTCAGTTCAATCTAATCCCATTCAGTTTAAAATATTTATTCTGTACCTATTACATGTCAGGGACTATGCGAAGTGCCAGCAATAAATACCTGAGACATGGTCCCTGGCTTCTCGTAAACACTTTAATATATAGATGAGGAGGCTGGCACATGATCCAGGTGTAGCGGGAAAAGTGCAACCATAGAAGTATGGCCAAAGTAACAGGTAGCAAGGCAGGATGTGACAGGGGTGAAGGCATAGGTGTCGGGAAATGGTCATTACAGGTGTGATGTTTGTGATAGGCTCTGGGATAAGTTGATATCCCTTAGGCAAGTGTAAGGGAAAGAGAATCCTATTTTAGGCAGAAAGAAAGCATGTGCAAAGGACCAGAACATGTCATATCTGACCCATTTGGGGAAATGAAAGCAGTGCAGCAGCAATAGAGCATAAAATTTAAAATAGTGGAGATCAGCAGGAGATGATACTTAGACTCAGATGATTAAAGGTTTTGCATATTATGCTAAAAAGCTTGGATTTTATCCTAAGGCCAAAGGATGTTATACGATGATTTGTACAGATTAGCAACAAAAATTACTATTATTTTTTGGGTAAAGTGTGGAGAACATTTTGGAGGAAGTGTATGTTGTAGAATGTATATGCTAAAACCTAATCTGCAATGGGGCACCTGGCTGACTCAGTCGGTAGAGCATGCGACTCTTGATCTCAGGGTCATGAGTTCAAGCCCCACATTGGGGTTTAGAGATTACTTAAAACAAAAACCCAATTCCTAATGTGATATTTTTAGGATGTAGGACTTTTGGAATTGATTAGGTCATGAGGCGAGAGGCCTCATGAATAGGATCAATAATTTCATAAAAGAGACCCCAGAGAGTTCTCTCTCCCCTTCTGTCATGTGAGGACACAAGAAGATGTCAGGAAGTGGGTACTTATCAGACACAGAATCTGCTGGTACCTTGATCTTGGACTTCCCAGCCTCCAGAATTGTGAGAAATACATGTTTGTTATTTAAGATACTCAGTCTATGGTACTGTTGTTATAGCAAGCTGAATGGGTTAAGACCCATTATGGGCAGTAGATACAATTAGAATTGACTAAGGAGGAAGCAGCTGGGCATAAAGAAGAACTATATAGTTGACATAATCAAAGAACTTGGTAAATGAGAGGGATGGCAATGGAGAGGCATCTGGATTCATCCCCAAGTTCCTGCAGAGGGTAATGGAGAATGCTGGTGCCAGTACAAAGAAAGGAATGAGACAGGAGACAGAGAAGCCTTATGGAGAGGAAAACAAAAAGTTTGTGTTGGATCTTTTAAGTTAAAGTTTTTCCCATTTCTACTGGTGGGATGACCTGAGACAAACGCCCAGTGGGCAATCACAAGCATAGATGTGGAATGCCAGGTAGAAGCCTGGGTGTGCGTCCCCTGAGCCCACCGCCTGGCCCTGCCACTGAGGCTATTCATTTCAGGTCTTTGATAATGATAGTAATGATGGTACAAATGAGGATGCAGCTTTAATCAGATGTGTACTTTATCAGCACATGAGATAGTTTAGGTAAGAATGATTTTTTTTTTCTGAGGATGGGCTTAAAACATTTTGGATGGCTCCATTCAATTATTCACTCTCTTTGTCTTGTCATTTCCTTTGATGTGTTCTTTGTGTACAGTGAGAGACTCTAACTAGACTCTCCTGGGAAACACAGGGTCCATGAAGTGGGCTGATGCTACCCACAGGGTACTACAGCTCCAGCTGTTGCCACGAGAAAAACAGCTGTCTCCAGAGCATTAGGATGGTGTAGTCACTCAAGACTGAGGGAAAAGAAAATATTGCTTTAAACATCATCATCCACTCACATTAATCATCCTTTGCCTCAGGCACTCTAGCAGGTGTTGGGTTATTTATTTATTTATCTCTGTTCCAGCAGACCAGTGATCTATCCAGTTCAACATGTAAAACCTCCAATAACATAGTTATTTATATGTACTGAGAACAGAAGTATTAATATATTGTGAGAACCGTAAGAAAACTTATTGAAGGTACTCAATTATATTTCGGAGAGACCATTCTTACTGGTAAACAATCAACTGATTTCCCCATATTAGATACTTTCATCAGGTGGTAATATGGGATCTAGAATCGTTTTTCGGTAAAATGGCTATCAAAATAAAAGAAGGCTGTCTGTCTCATTGAAGGTAGCCAGGAAATGTCTTTTGTCTCATGACATACTGGATGGGTACTCAAAGAGCTATTGTGACACCCAGCTTTACGGCTGGGAAACAAATAATGAAAGCATGGCTATTGGGAGATTGGCCATGGTCACAGTCTGACTTAGCTCTGACTGGCACCAGCCTAAACCAGGGGGGCGGTGAGGAGCTGGGAAAGCAGAATTCAGTACTACTAGCCAAAGGCAGAGTGAAAGATGGAAGTCAAACAAGGAAAACCAGAAACACAGGAGAGACAGGAAGAGCTATAGGAGGAAAAGGTGTCATCAAAAGGAACTTCCTTCACCTGATCATACCTTATTCCTGACTGCTTTTGTCAACTTTGCTAGGCTTCTTTTTTGTTGTTGTTGAAATTTTTGTTTGTTTTTGCCCTACTTATTCCCTACATTCTTTTGGTCACTTTTCATTTTCTAGAAAATGATGGTTAAAATGTATTTTATCAAGTAAGTAAATTTTCTTTAGGTTTTTAAGTATTTATCGAATGAATCTCAAATTTGAAGTCTCTGCGTGAGATCAGTACTATGGGGATTCAAACAGGTAGTGTGCCTTGCCTCTACCTTGGATAGGATTTGTAATCTAGTGTGGAAGATAGAATATGTATGTAAATAATTACATTGCCAAGTGGAACGAGAAGGACTAAATGTCTGAAGAGCACAATGGAAGCTCAGCAGCAGAAGGAATTACTCCTAGATGAGAAACGAGAAAAGGACATAGTGAAACGAGAAAAGGACATAGTGGCAACATTTTTAGCTGGGCAATGAAATATGGTTAGCATTGTAGTAGGCACAGGCATACAGGGAAATGCATGAGCAAAGACCCAGCAGTGGCAAAGCAAATAGCAGAATAAAACAGCAGATTAAATATACAAATTTATGACAAAATTGTCTGGATAGAATTTGGTAATCTTAAAACCTTTTTTTTTGCACATGAATTTAATTTTACCATCCCCATTATTTTCTCAGAAAATACCAAGATCCTAAATTAAAACTGTATATATTTAGTTATTATATGAATTCCAACAAACATTCAAATATTTTTAAAGCTCTGTAGATAAAATATAGGCTCAAGTGGTATTTGATTGACTTTGGATAATTATAGTCATATATTTATTCTTTTGACTTATCAGTTGAGACTTTATTAGGCATGGTTCTTCAATTGTTTGTAGAGGAAACTATTATAATGATAATGTGGCCTTTTTGCATTAGGAGCCTACAAAGTTAAAATCGCTTCATCTAAAAATAACTTTATATTATCCAAATTGTAGGTTATCATTTTTGTGAGTGAAACTGAGTGATAATGTACAAAGCATATATATCCAAGTCTACCATTTCATAAATAAATGGACCCATTGAGTATCTCTTTTCAAGAAGTACCTGTTCAGTATTTCACCTATGTTTATGTTGGATTGCCCACCTTTTTCTTATTGTTTTATAAGACTTCCTTATATATTCTGTATATGAGTCCTTTAAAAAACATGTATTACAGATATAGCAAATTCTCATTATTTGCAATAAATTATGTTCTATAAAGTCACATAAGCACTGAATTGGTGAATGCTGAATCATTGTTCCTAGGGGACATACAAGATTGGGTTTCTGTAAGACTCTAGTCACAACATTTTTGTCAAATGATCAATACATTACCTTGTTTTATGTATTTTCTGCTTAAAGACACCTCATCTGATATGTTGTTGATTCATTAGCATGAAACTCACAGCCAAAAGTACGGTAACTCATGCCTACAGAGTTTGCTAATACACTTTCCATGTAAAGCACAACACAGCCCTTCCCTCACTTAAAAAACACTAAACAGGGGGCGCCTGGGTGGCGCAGTCGGTTAAGCGTCCGACTTCATCCAGGTCACGATCTCGCGGTCCGGGAGTTCGAGCCCCGCGTCAGGCTCTGGGCTGATGGCTCAGAGCCTGGAGCCTGTTTCCGATTCTGTGTCTCCCTCTCTCTCTGCCCCTCCCCCGTTCATGCTCTGTCTCTCTCTGTCCCAAAAATACATAAACGTTGAAAAAAAAATTAAAAAAAAAAAAAGAAAAAAAACCCAAAAAACACTAAACAGCACTTCAGCACTAGGCGATGCAGGCCATTTGAAATGACAAAATAAGGGGCGCCTGGGTGGCGCAGTCGGTTAAGCGTCCGACTTCAGCCAGGTCACGATCTCGCGGTCTGTGAGTTCGAGCCCCGCGTCGGGCTCTGGGCCGATGGCTGGGAGCCTGGAGCCTGTTTCCGATTCTGTGTCTCCCTCTCTCTGCCCCTCCCCCGTTCATGCTCTGTCTCTCTCTGTCCCAAAAATAAATTAAAAAAAAAAAAAAAAAAGAAATGACAAAATAACAAAACAAGTTCGGCAATGCAAAAAATGTGGTACTACATATACTGCAAAAAGGACACTTGCTGAAATAAGAAGGCAGAGTATCTCTTTGTTTGACCTTAGCTGGGACCACGCATGCTGGGCAACTCAAATTTTCTGTTACTCTCTTCATGTCTATGAATGACCTTAACCGCACTGGCAGTATTTAATTTGAGGTTACAAATAAATTTTAGTGTAAAGCAAATTCACAAGTGTGAAATCCACGAATAACAAAGAATCACTGTACCTTACTCTGCAGTTTGCTATTTTAAAATTCTCTTATTGTTGTCTTTTAAACAGAAGCTCTTAATTTCAATATAGTCCAGGTTAGTAAGATTTTCCTTCATGATTAATGCTTTATGTGTCATGTTTAAAAGATCTTGCCTACCTCAGGATCATGAAGAGATTCTCCCATAATTTCTTCTATAATTTTAATATTTTGCCTTTCCACATTTAAATGCATAGGTCCATCTGGAGCTGAGTTTTAATATACAGTAGGAGATTGGTCTTATAGTATTTTTTTCCTTATGGATATCCAATTGATTTACACACTTATTGTAAAGATTATCCTTTCCCCACCACACTACAGTATCAACTTTGTTATAAATCATTTGACTACATATGTTTGTCTACTTGTGAACTCTCTGTTCTCCATCTATCTAGGTATCTGTTCTTGTGCCAGTAGAACACCATATTTTAATTACTGTAGGTTAAAAATAAGTAATCGCAAAAATGTTTTTTTAAAAGTATTGGCAACTATTAGTATAAAACTTAACTTCTTCAAGACTATCTTAGCAATTGTGGACTCTTTGCATTTCCACATAAATTTTAGAATATGCTTAACAATATTCCCAATACAAAGAAGAAGAAGAAGAAGAAGAAGAAGAAGAAGAAGAGAAAGAAAGAGAAAGAAAGAAAGAAAGAAAGAAAGAAAGAAAGAAAGAAAGAAAGAAAGAAGGAAAGAAGTAGAGAAATACTGTGGGGTTTGATTGAGATTGCACTGAACCTATAGCTTAATTTGGGAAGGATCTGAGATATTGAGTCTGCCAATCCAGGTACTCAAGGTACTTATTTATATTTTCTTTAACTGTACTCAGCCACGTCTAGAAATTTTAGTAAAGAATTCTTTCACATGTTTTGTATTCATTTGGTGCTTTCTGAAGCTATTATAAACGGAATTTTTAAAGTTATTTTTTGTGTTTTGCTAATATATAAAAATATAACTTTTGCATATGGGCATTGCATCCAATAACCTTTCTAATTTCACTTATTAATACTGATATTTTTGTAGATCTTTGTGTTTTTTACAAAGACAAGTTTATGATGTACAAAAAAAATGGTATTCTGTTATTTTCCCCATCCTTGTATTTTTTATTTCTCTGTCTTGTCTTACAGCTATTGCTAGGGCCTAAAATATGATAAATAAAACTTGTGATATGGGCTGTCTTTGTCTCTTTCCCAACCACAGGAAAATCTATACAATATTTCACAATTAATTATATGTTTGCTATACAGTATTTCTAGATTTTTCTCCATCAGATTAAGGAACTCGGTGTCTATGACTGATTGGCTGAGAGGTTTTTGGCCTAAATAAATGTTGAATTTTATCAAAGACTTCTTCATCTCTTGAAAGATATGATTTTTCTCCTTCTTTTCTCCTGCCAATGTGGTGAATTATACAACTAACTATGAATTCCTGAAATAAACTCAACTTGGTCAAGATGTATCATCCCCATTACATATTGCTAGAATCTGTTTTTAAATTTTAAGATTTTTGCATCTATGCTCATGACAGGTAATAACTTATAATATTTCTTTCTTATAATATCATTTCTAATTTTTGGTATCAAGATTATTGTTTCAGATTGGATTCCCCAGAAAAATTTCAAGACAGAAATTTGCCTGCAAATGAACTCCTTTGGATGAGTGAGGAAAGGGGTAGTGGGTAAAAAGGAAGCATTTGTTGTGAAACAGTCACAACAGAGGCCTCAGACAACCCAGAGGAGTTCATGACCCAGGATGGTCTTCAGCATTCTTCTTCTGTAAAGCCTGTGAGCTGGGCATTTACACCATTCTCTTTGGTCACTAGAAATTCCTCTAGGGATACTAAACTGAGAGCTATCAGCTGCCAACACTGAAATCAATGAGGGAGTCAGTGACTGTCAAGAATTTAGTATGGCATCCACTACAGTTTTGTTGGCCTCATAAAATGAAATGATGTTACCTCTTTTTATAGCCTCTA
Organism: Lynx rufus; assembly: GCF_022079265.1. NCBI lineage: Eukaryota > Metazoa > Chordata > Mammalia > Carnivora > Felidae > Lynx > Lynx rufus. The sequence goes on along the minus strand of NW_025814889.1, from coordinate 9,479,589 downwards.
TGATATTCTTGTTCCCTTCCATGTTTGGAAGAATTCACTGGTTAATAGATGTGAATGTAGGAAGAATTTAAATTACAGATTTAATATCTTTAATATGGGTATAAGTCTACTCAGATTTTCTATTTTTTGTGCCAATTTCATGACTTGGTTTTTCTAGAAATGAGACATTCATTTCTATTTTTCTATTTATTTGGGTTAATAAAATACTTTAAGCTTCATTTTACCTTCCCCACTATTTGCTTGTTCATTTTACATTTTTCCCACAGTTCTCTTAGTAGTGAAATGGTGCTACCTGGCTGCCAATATCACGGAGATGGTCATGTGTTGAGAAATGACAAGAGGCCTTTTAGAAGTTGAGTCCTCAGGGGGCACCTGGGTGGCTCAGTCGGTTGGGTGTCCGACTTCAGCTCAGGTCATGACCTCATGGTTCATGGGTTTGAGCCCCCTGTCGTACTCTGTGCTGACAGCCCAGGGCCTGGAGGCTGCTTCGGATTCTGTGTCTCCCTCTCTCTCTGTCCCTCTCCCGCTCATGCTCTCTCTCTTTCTCTCAAAAATAAACATTAAAAAAAAAGGTAGAAGCTGAGTCCTCAGTCCTACAAATATAAGGGGCTGACGTCTTCCCAAAACAGTGGCCTGGAGAGAGGATCCCGAGCCTCAGATCTTGAGCCCTGGCAAACACTGATTTCAGCCTGAGCAGAGGACAAAGTTAACACTTGTTGGACTCGTGGCCCAAGAAAACTGTAAAGTTATTTGTTTTGTTGCAAGGTCCCAAGTTTGTACTAATCTGCACAGACAGAAAATACATTCAGTGACCACATTAGAAAGCTTAATGCGTATTTTTCTCATATTTTACAACTAACCAGATAATGCAACTTTAACACTATTTAAACTTTTAATAAAGTTTGTCTATTTTGTTTTATTTTTAGTGCCATAAGACATTGTGATTTTCATGGTTTATACTTCCAATGCTCATTTGGATTTTTTCACACGTAAGCCATTTTCTTTGCTCTCTATTCCGTCTTATGTTTCATGCTATTCACCTAAAACATGTCACTTCTGACTAGTATATATACTGCAGAGTTTTCTTTTAGTGACTTCATCTTGTGAAAAACTCACTTTTTGCTTGCCTGAAAATCTCTTTTCTTTATCATTCTCTCATTTTGAAAAACATTTTTGTCTAGTATAGAATTCTAGATGAACTTTCTTTCAGCACATCGAAGATACGAATCCAGTAACTTCTGATTTTCATTGTTGCTGTTGTGAAGTCAGCTAGTAATCTGCCTTTTAAATCCTTTTTTTATTAATAATGTTCTTTTTCTTTGTTGCTGCTTCTTTTCTCTTTTAAGGGCCTCACCTCATTATGTCAGTACCCCCTTCCGCCAGGATAATCTCCCTTCTGAGCAATTCAAAGTCAAATGATTAGGGACCTCCATTACATCTGCAAAATCCCTTTTGCCTTAAGAGGCAATATAATCATGGGAATGATATCCCATCACATTCACAAATCCTGCATACATTCAAGGGGAGGGAGTTTTACAAAAGCATGAATCACTGGAGTCATCTTAGAACTCTGCCTATATCACTAAGTGACCTGAAATTAGTTGGTTCTTAAAAAAGAAAAATGTTAAAATTCCAGTCTAGTGATGCTAAAAACATAAAGAAAAAGAAAGAAAACATGCTCAACAGATTAAAAAAAGAAAAGTGGAAAAAGGAAATATTGAATATGGGGGAGGAAGGAAACAAAGCACAATAAACACAATACCATTGATCATATTATGTGGAAATGGATTAAAAGCTCTAGTTGAAGAAAACCAAAAGTTCTTCAGGTTGGAAAACAAAAAAAGAATAAATAAAATCTCACTACATGCTCCTTACAAGAGACATCTAAAATATATAGCAAAGTTAAATTGAAAGGATGGAGAAAGATTAATTCCTTCCAAAAGAAACTTGGAGGCAAATGCATTATTAGGCATCAAAGGATTCGTTCATAGTGAAAAACACCTCCAATTTATCAGAAAACTTTAAATTTGTAGGCATCTAATACGTGAACTCTAAATACATGAAACAAAAAGAGAGGACTACAAGATTAAAACGAGGAAGTCACAATCACAACTGGAGATTTTAATACAACTCTCTTAGCAACTGACAGAACAAGCAGATAAAAAATAAGCAGGAACACAAAAAATTTGAACATCATAATTGTCAAACTTGATCTAGTGATTTACATAGAGATCTGCAAACTAAAGCTGCAGAATACACATCCCTTTCAAGCTCACATAAAAGATGTATGGAATTTGATCATATGCTGAATTATAAAGCAAGTCTCAACAAGTTTCAAAGGAATTAAAGAAGATAGAGCATATTTCCTGACTTTAATGCAATTAAGTAGACATCCAAAGGATAAGAGAAAAATGTTATGTTTGGAAATTGAGAGATACATGTCTAAGTAACTCATGAGTCACAGAAAAAAAAAAGTATTAAATTTAGAAAATATCTTGAAGTTAACAGTAATAAAATGCCATATCTAAAACTTTAAAAACATAAATATTTTCATGAGAAAAAGTTTAAAAGTGAATGATCTGGGGTGTCTGGCTGGCTCAGCCAGGAGTGCATGTGACTCTTGATCTCAGGGTCATGAGTTCAAGCCCATGTTGGTCATGGAACCTATTAAAAAAATAAAAGAAGGGGCACCTGGGTGGCTCAGTTGGTTAAGCATCTGACTTCAGCTCAGGTCATGATCTCACACTCCATGAGTTCAAGCCCCGCATCAGGCTCTGTGCTGACAGCTCAGAGCCTGGAGCCTGCTTCAGATTCTGTGTCTCCTTCTCTCTCTGCCACTCTCCTGCTCATGCTCTGTCTCTCTGTGTCTCAAAAATAAATAAAAACATTAAAAAAATTTAAAAAAAAGAAAAAGAAAAGAAAATGACAGATCTAAGTCTCAGTTGCAAGAAGGCAGGGAAAAATAGTAAAATGAGTACAGAAAGTAAAACAAAACAAAATATTAAAGGCAAAAGTAGAAACTGATAAAAGAGCAACAAAGGAAAACATTCATTCTTTGCAAAGAAAGGAGAAAAACAAAGAGATAAGGTAGGAAAAAAAGACAAAGTCACTATCTACAAATGTTAGAAACACTGAAAAGTTTATAAAATTATGTATATAAATAATTATATGCCCAAGCATTTGATAACTAGGTGAATTGGACCATTTTCTAGGAAAACAGAAATCCAATGGCATGCATCAGTGTGGAGGTCATTGGTTATATTGACAAGAACCGTTTTCACAGAGTGGTAAGAAATCCTGATTCTAATGAGTTTAAGGGAGGTTAGAGGGAGAAGAAGTGGAGTTAAAATAAAGCTTTTGAGTAATTTTGTGGCATGGGGAGATAGGGAACTTCAGTGGGAGCTAGACAAAGAAATGAGGCCAAGAGAAGTTATTTGTTGAAGATGGCAGAAAACATATTCATATAATGATGGGAATAATCTGGTAGAGTTGTCAGAGGTAAAGGACAGAATTGCGGGAGAGAAGTGCTTGATAAGGCAAAAGAGTGCAAAACTGGCAGGATTGGTTTCAGGTGGGGACAAGGGTTGTTCAGCTACAGCAGCATTTAGAGTATACTGACATAGGGGCGCCTGGGTGGCTCAGTTGGATGTGTCCAGCTTGGCCTCGGGTCATGATCTCTCAGCTCATGAGTTCAAGCCCTGCATCGGGCTCTGTGCTGACAGCTTGGAGCCTGCTTCTGATACTGTGTGTCTCCCTCCCTCTCTGCCCCTCCCCTCCACCTCTCAAAAATAAGTAAACTTTTAAAACAGAGTGTACTGACACAGACATCAGTGGTAGAGCAGATGTGAGGTTTGGGATCTATGGAAATCATCTCCTGATTACCTAGTAATAGATAGGAAAACAAAATCTTAATAAAGATGTATAGGATGCTAAGTTATTCTAGAATTTAAATGTAATTTAAACTGAAATCACCATAGACTTTTAGCAGAATTGGACCATCTTATCTTAAATGTACTTGGCAAAACAATACTAAAAAAATTTGAAGAGAAAAGGGTATGCGGGGCGTGGGGAGGGGGGATTACTGCCGTATGTCAACATTTATTTTAAAGATATAGGAATTAAGATCATTTGGTATTAACATTGGAGTAGGAAATTGACAAATGACACTCAGCCCAGAAATGGACCCAAGAATATAGAAGTCTAATATGAAAGAAGTACAATTGTATATTACTGAGAAAAGGAAGTTACTTAGTAAATGATTTGGGATAAATGGTTACCTGTATAAAAATGTTTAAATAAATTCCTATGCCACAGTACACACAGAAATACATGTCACATGGGTGAAAGACCTAAATGTAAAATATTAAAATCCAAGACTTACAGAATAGACATAGAAATATACCTAGTTTCCAAAGTCTTCATAAGAATACATTTTTTTCATAGCAAATCTCTCACTGTCTGAGCTTTTATTACTCAGGCCCTAAATTGACTTGAATAATGTGGTATCTCTCAGTATAGTCATGCTGATGAAATATAATCACTGGTTAATTGGTAACAAAGAACACTAAGATTTATGGTGACATTCTCTAATACCCTTACTGTTCCTATCCAAGTTTCCCTCGGGTTCAGTTTTACTGAAAAAAGAACAGATGCACTTTATTTATTCTGCATATGCTACATAATCATGTGTATCTGTATCTTACATAGAATATAGTTTCTATTATAAACATGTTTATATATATATATATATGCTGGATGCTTAGCTCAGCTGTATTAGCCCCTATGTGGGTCAGAAGAAAGGGGCAATCTTCTGTACTAAAATTCATCCATAGTTCATCCATAGAACTTTTCTTTCCCCTGTTCAGCTTTTCTTTTTTCTCGTCTTTGGTCCACTCCTTGCCTGGGTCCATGCCCCACAGAGCTGATCCAAGCCTGCCAAGTCTTTGAAATCAATGGAAACTCTGCAGGGGAGCAGGGGAGGCTGAGAAATGGGACCTTTGTAATTCTTACCTCTGCACCTTGCAGCGCTTGTCAAAAAATTTCGAATAGAGATCCAAACACTTTGCTTTGAATTTTGTGAGCTCCTTAGATCTCTGCCACAGACATTCTTCTTAAAGTACTTCCAGCCAGATAATGATCCCCCGAGACACTCACCTGCTCCAGGGCCACCCATGCCTCAGTGGGACTTGTTGTAATGTGCTGTATACTTGATCTTCATGAGTCCTGAAGTTTTAGCTAAAAATGTTAAGGGCATCAGATCAGCACAAAAAGCACACAGCAACTTCCATATACACTACTTTTTTCTTCTGCTTAATTCCAATCCCAAACTGGCTCACTTAAGGAGAAACGTGGCAAGTTTAAAGAAAGCGGTGAGTGAGCCCTCTGTCATCACTGGGCTGTAGCCATGGTTCCTATGGCTAGTGTGCTGATTTGACCCATCTATCTTCCCCTTTGTTGCTCTCAAAATCCTTGCCGAATATTTCTTTAAAGTTTTTATCTGTTTGTAAATCATTAATAAGGGAGGTTAGCAAAAGGCCTTGAGCCTCTTGTGCAGAATCAAGAGTTGGATCAGTGAAAACCAGGGTACATTATAGTGTCAAGAAACCTCAAGTAGGAGCAAGCCAAAAGAGGTACGCCACTAAACTGAAGACAAGAATTTGGGGTAAGGAAATTCAGTTAATAGAAATAACAGTGGTAAACAACAGTTGAGTGTTTAGGGAGAAGAACATAGGGAACTAGAGGCTAGTATTGAGATTTAAGAATAGACCCTTGAAATAGAGCAAAAAGGGCAGTGTCAGTTTTGATACTTGGGGGCAATGATTGCGTCTTATTTTTCTGAACAAGACACACAGCATAACCTTTGTTTATATGACCTACACCCTCTCTTATAAAATTCACCCTACCTGTGAAGGGAATTAATTAAAAAATTGTCATTTTTTAAAAGTTTATTTATTTTGAGAGAGAGAGAGAGAGAGAGAGAGAGAGAGAGAGGCAGGCAAGGAGGGGCCGAGGGAGAGAGAAAGAGAGACAAAGAGAAAATCCCAAGCAGGCCTGCACTGTCAATGCAGAGCCTGATGTGGGGCTTGAACTCACAAACTGTGAAATCACGACCTGAGCCAAAATTAAGCGTTGGACGCTTATCCAACTGAGCCTCCCATGTATCCCCCAAAACTTGTTGGTTTAATACTATTAATAGTTTCATTTCTGCCATAAGAGTCAATTGCAAAGAAATAGGCTGAACTCTGAATATTTAAATGCTGTAGGATTGTCTAAAATCCAGAGCTGTCAAACCATAAAATGTATAACCTCATCAAGTAGTAAAGTCCCCATCACTGAGGTTAATTGGAAACTGAATGGCCAGTGGCCAATGAATTGTTGCATTGGGTGGAAAATTGAGCCAGATAGTATCAGTTATCATTTCTATGAGTTAACTGTGTATGAAATATTATTATAGGTGCTAAAATGATCAGAGTGGAATTGTTTTACAATTTTACCAGTTCAACTAGTTGCTAATTAAGCATCCTGTGTTGACCTGAAATTACATATGGAATGAACTTCATGCCTCTGGATGTTAGAGGGAAACAAACTCTAACACAGAATATAACTGTAATTAATATCATGTAAATTGGATTTCTAAAGAGATACAATACTTCAATCAGAATATATAACAATTATGCATTTAAGCTTATAATGCTCCTGTTATCTGAAATAAAGCAATGCAGAGGTTGTTAACACTAAGTTACAGTCTAAATTATATATACACTAAAAACAAAACATCAGCACAGGGTTGGTGTATGAATAAATGCGGGAGTAGCAGGAAGAGAATATGTTATGTGGACAACATTAAAGCCTTTATTTTCTGCTACTAGTGTTCTTGTATATTATTCAGTGGATTCTGATAATATAGAATTTCACCTCTATGTTTTTACTCAGGTTTTAAGTTCATTCACATAAAATGATGTAACATTATAGGAACATTGTTACTGAATAGATCCCATATTTAAGCCAATCATCTACTCTAGAATTTTGGGTATAGGCTTCAATTAAAATATCATCTTTTACTATTGTATTACAAATTGGAATATCAGAAAACCAAACAAAAAAACCCTCCAACATTTTGGCAAACTTGCTGCCTTTTCTAGACTACCTATAGGCAACTTTGGATGGAAAAAAATATTACCAGGTCATATGTTTTAACGTAGAGTTTATAATATATGATCTTACAACATCTGTTTATCATAAAAACTCAACAATGAGCATAGAGAGGGAATATATCTCAACATAATAATGGCCATATATGACAAGTCTACAGCTAATGTCATATTCAGTGACTAAACACAAAAGCTTTTCCTCTAAGATCAACAAGTCAAGAATGACCACTCTTGCCACGTTTACTCAATTCAGTCAGAGCAATTAAGCAAGAAAAATAAATAAAAGGCATTCAAATTGAAAAGAAAGAAGAAAAACTGTCTCTGTGGCAGATGGCATGATAATATATATATATATATAACATTCTAAAGATTATAACAAAACACTGTTAGAACTAATAAATTCAGTGAAGTTGTAGAATGCAAAGTCAATATGCAAAAATCAGTTCATGTCTGTACATTAATAACAAACTACTAGAAAAGGAAATTAAGAAAACAATCCCATTTACAATTTCATCAAAAAGAATAAAATATCTGGGAAGAAATTTAACTGAGGAGGTGAACGACCTATACACTGGAGTTATGAGACATTGATGAAAGAAATTATAAAGTCACAAATAAATGGAAAAAATATTCTATCCTTATGGATTAGAAGAATTAATACTGTTAAAATATCCATACTACCCAAAGCAGTACACAGATTTAATGCAACCCCCTATCAAAATTCAAATGGTATTTTTCATAGAAATAGATCAAATAATCCTAAAATTTTTACGGAACCACAATAGACTGAAAACCAAAGCAATCTTGAGAAAGAACAGCAAAGCTAGAAGCGTAATGCTTCCTGATTTCAAAGTATATTACAAAGTTATATTAATCAAAACAGTATCATATTGGCATAAAATGGACATATAGATCAAATGCAACAGAATACAGAACCCAAAAATAGATCTATACATATATAATAAATTAATTTATGAAAAATGAACCAAAAATATACAATGAGAAAAGGATAGTTTCTTCAATAAATGGGGTTGGGAAAATTGGATGTCCACATGCAAAAGAATGAAACTGGGCCACTGCCTTAGGGCATACACAAAAATTAACTCGAAATGGATTGAAGACTTGAATGGAAATCTTGAAACAATAAAATACCTAGCAGAAAACATAGGTGGTAAGCTCCCTGACGTTGGTCTTGGCAATAATTTTTTTGAATTAACAAAATGAAAAGACAACCTAACAAATGGGAGAAAATATTTGCAAATCATGTATCTGATAAGTGGCTAATATCCAAAAATATATAAAGAACTCATAAAACTCAATACCAAAAAACAAAACAAACAAAAACAAAATCCAATTGAAAAATGGGCAGAGGATATGAATAGGCATTTTTTCAAGGAAGACAAATGGGTACATGAAAATGTGCTCAACGTCAGTAATCATCAGGAAAATGCAAATAAGAACCACAATGAAAGAACCTCACACCTGTTAGAATTGCTATTATATATAAAAAAAAAAAAAGAAAAGAAATAGCAAATGTTGGTGAGGATGTGGAAAGAGGAGAACCCTTGTGCACTGTTAGCAGGAATGTAAATTGGTATAACCACTATGGAAAACAGTACAAAGTTTCCTCAAAAATGTAAAAACAAAACTAACATATGATCCGGCAATTCTACCTCTATGTATTTATCTAAAGGAAACAAATACACTAACTCAAAAAGATAACAAGATGTATTTGCCGAAGAAGATGGCAGAATAGGAGGATCTTAGGCTCACTTCATCCCATGGATACATGTAGGTAAGAACCATATCGTTGTAAATAACCCAGAAAATGACCCGGGACTGGCATAACAGCCCCTACACAGCTAAATGTAGAGAAGAGGCCACATCAAAGTGGGTAAAAAGGGCAGAGATCCTTTAGGGAGACAAACGGATCCACAGGATTGTCCATGGAAAGGAGGGATGCCCTGGGCACGGAGATTGGGGAGGAGTAGATCCCCACAACAGGCATTCCAGGAATGGGAGACCTACACTGGGAAGTCAACTTCCCATAAATATTTGGCTCTGAAAAGCAGAAGGGCCTAATTTCACCAGTTCTTACAATCAGTGTGGATTAACACCTGGAACTTTAAAAATCAGCAGGCTTGGCTATTGGAAAGCAGGAGAGAAGGTAGAAACTGAATCCATAGCCTTAAAAAAACAGTATAACAAACAGTCCCACTTAGATACAACGTAACAGCAGCAGTTTGAAAAATGCCAGGAGTATACAGGAGGGATATTTGTTTTCTAGTCTCAGAGCATGTGCTAGAGGGGCAGGGATCATTGGGAGATGTCTCTAAGAACAAAAGAGCTAGTGGCCCCTGTTACCTACCCCACTCTCCCAGACTCGACACAGGGACATCTGTAGGAACCAGTGGAGCATGAACAGTCTCCACCTAGCTTGCTAACAGCATGCCCCATCCCCTGTGCTCTTCAATGGACCTGTCCCCTTTACCACAGCCTTCATAGGATCTTTGGAAAGCATGTACAGGTCCCCTGCCATGGCAGACCTGCACACACCTTGCTAATACTACATGCCCTGACCCCACTTTCTTCTGTGAACCCACCTTCTCCAATATACCTGGGGCAGGAATCCACCCAAAGCTGTGCCACAAGCATGGCAATGTACAAGGAGTCTCAGCAGGGGTCAGCACCATCCTAAAGGGATTTCTGACCTGGGGAGAAGGGAAGAAAACAACATACAGCAGTTCAACTGTGGCCCCAGCAGTGGGCCTACGGAAGACATCTGGTCTGACTGGAGACCCTACCCACCAATGAAAGCTTCTCAGGGCACAATACAGGAAGAGTGTCTTGCAGTTCATGTGTGACCAAAGCACTGGCAAATACCTTCTCTGACCCAACTCAAGCCCAAGGTGGCCTCAGACTGGCCCACTAACAACAGAGGGAACAAGCCATGTCCCTAATAGGCAAAGGGAGCCACAGCAGATCACTGAAATGAAGGCAAATGTGGCAAGGCCACAACAGTAGGACACATACAACACACATAGAAGAGACACCTCTGAAACACCAGGTTTTGGTAAACAAGGGACATTTCACTGCAGGGCACCCAGAACCTTTTCTTCACTAGGCCACTATGTTCAAGAGCAGGAGAGACAGCTGACTTTCCAAAGACACAGAAACAGATACAGAGAATTAGACAAAATTAGGGGACAGAGGAATGTGTCCCAAATGAAAGAATAGGAAAAACAATCACAGAAAGTGAACTAAACAAAATGGAGGTAAGTAATATTCCTGACAGAATTTAAAGTAATGGTCATAAATATATTCAGTGGACAAGAAAAAAGAGTGGAAACTTCAGTGAGACCCTCAAGAAAGAGAGAGAAACACAAAAAAGAAACAATGAAAGATGAAGAATTTAATAACAAACTAAAAATACACTAGAAGAAATAGACTAGAGGAAGCAGAAGAACAGATCAACAATTTGGAGGAGAAATTAAGTTGAACAGGAGAAAGAAAGACTAACAAAAATGAGAATAGATTGAGAGAGCTCAGTGACATCATCAAGTGTAATAACTATTGCATTATAGGGATCCCAGAAGGAGAAGAGAGAGAAAAGGAGGCAGAACATTCATTTGAATACATAATAGCTGAAAACTTCCTGAATCTAAGGAAGGAAACAGAAATCCAAGTCCAAGAGACACAGAGAATCCCAAGCAAAATCAGCCCAAGGAAGTCCAAACATATAGTAATTAAAATGGCAAAAAGTAGTGATAAAGAGAGAATTTTAAAAGGCGAAAGATTTATGCGATCTGAAGAGAAACCAGAGTATAAAAAGAGAGAATTTTAAAAGCAGCAAGAGAAAAGGAAACAGTTATATACAAGGAAAACCCCATAAGGTTACGAGCTGAGTTTTCAGCAGAAACTTTGCAGGTCAGAAGGAAGTGGAATGATATGTTCAAAGTGCTGGAAAACCAAAACCAAAACCAAAGCCAAAGCCAAACCTGCAACCAAGACTAGTCTGTCCAGCAAAGCTATCACTCAGAATAGAAACCGATATATGAAAAAACAAGTTAAAGTAATTCATCACCACTAAACCAGTCTTATAAGAAATGCTAAAGGGGGAATCTTCAGAAGATGGCAGAACATCATGGAAGTTTTTTGTGTCTTGAATCCATGAAATACAGGCAGACCAACACTAAACCAGAAAACTGATGGGAGGATTAAGACAACAATCCGCACAATGTGAAGCACAGAATTCAGCACGTATGTCTCATGGAGAGGAGAACTTGGGGAGAGAGAAGCCAGTGGCAGGCACGGAGCTGCCTTTGGAGGCAGAGAGAGGACGGAGACTGGGGTGGGGGAGAATATGGGAAAAGCACCCCTCCCCAAAAGTAGCTGGAGAGAAAGTGGAAAATTGGAAACAGCCACAGGGACTAAACTAAAAAGGAAGAAAGGAGAAAGGAGAGGGTTTAAATTCCATTAAGGCTGTAAATAAGAGGAGCACAAAGGCTGCAACTCTGCAGCTCAATACCTGGCGGTGCTCTGGTGGCAAGGGTGAATCCCTAGGAACAGAGTGGGGTCTGGGAGGTTCTCGGGCCACATGGGAAAAAGCAGTTCCACTGCTGGAAGGACATTTGGTAGAGACTGTTGAAGCCACCTGGTCCAAGCAGACCCAGAAAAAAGCCACATTCGTTGGTGCCGGAACAAGGTTGTTAAGGGTGAAGCCTGGTGCCAGATGTGTGTTGTGATTTTCCATAATCCTTGAAAAGCTGCTGCTACACTATCTCGCGAACTTTTTCTGGGGAGGGCTGGCACCTGGCCACAGTCTCAGGGCACTGGCAGCAGCAGGGTCCAGCAGGCGTTCCTGGGTGCAGCCGGCATTCAGCCATTGTTCAGTGAGACCCACCTGCAGAGGGGCGGAATGGGTCAAAGCCGCAGTCCTTCAGAAGTAAGGGGCTGGGGAAAACAACCGCATCTGAGACAAAACTCGGGAGAGAGGTACTGCCTGGGGCTTGGTCACGGACAGTGAAGAAGTGGGGAGTGGATGAAAGCTGAAGACAGAGGATGGGTGCATGATTGCTCATCGGAGAGAAAAGAGTTCCCATACTAGAGACTGGGTAGCTGGGTGACACCATTTTCACCACTCCTGTGCATGCGCATACGCACCTACGAGCTCTTAAACAATCCACCCCAGGAGGCTAGCAGCGCCATCTAGTGGAGAACGGTGTTGTTACACTGAGCCCCGCCCAAATGGGCCAACCTCGCTCTTCAAGAACACAAGTCTCACCGACTACTTAGTTTATGGATTATAAAGCACTACATAGTCTGACTTCTAAGAGAAAATGAAGTAATCTCAGTCCTATTTCAATCTGTTAGCAGGTCCATCTTTTCAATTTTCTTTCTTTTTTTCTCTTTTACACTATTCTTTTTCATGAATACAGAAAGAGAAAAAATTCATTTTTATTAAAAATATTTTAATTTTTTACTACACTTTTTACTTTTGTGTAAATTTTTTCAAATTCTGTTTTACTTCCATCATTCTATTTTAGTCTACTTCAGTGTATTCATCTTTTAAAATTTTCAAATGATTTCCTTGTTTGCTTTTTCTTTTTCTTTTTTCTCTTTTTTGTTTCTGTTCTTTCTCTTGAATGCAGAAAGTGAAAAACTTCATTTTTACTTTCAATTTGTATTAAAAATATTTTTCTTTAAATTTTTTACTATATTTTTTGCTTTTAGCTTTTTTGTAATTTTTTTCAAATTCTATTTTATTTCCAGTATTTTATTGTAGTCTACTACAGTGTATTCACTTTTCAAATTTTCAAACGATTTCTTTCTTTTTCTTTTTTCTTTTCTTTTTCTTGAATACAGAAAGGGAAAAATTCATTTTTATTTTTAATTTCTATTAAAAATATTTTTCTTTAATTTTTTTCCTACTATATTCTTTACTTCTGTGTAAATTTTTTCAAATTCTACTTTACTCCCATCATCTCATTTTAGTCTACTTCAGTGTATTCATTTCTTCAAATTCTCAATTTCATCCCCTCCCTTTTTTTCTCTAATCTGTCAAACCACTTTCAAGACCCAGACCAAAAGACACCTAGGGTCTAGCATCATTTCTTTGATTTTTGTGTGTGTGTGTTTTTAATTTTTTAATTTTAATATTTTTTTAATTTTAATTTTTTTAATTTACTTTTTCTACCTCATTAATTCCTTTTCTCCCTTCAAAACGACAAAACGAAGGAATTCACCCCAAAAGAGAGAGCACGAAGAAACGACAGCCAGGGATTTAAACAACACAGATACAAGCAAGATGTCTGAACCAGAATTTAGAATTACGATAATAAAAATATTAGCTGGAGTCGAAAAAAGATTAGAATCCCTTTCCGCAGAGATAGAAGAAGTAAAAAATGGAATGAAATTAAAAATGCTATAACTGAGCTGCAATCACGGATGGATGCAGCAGTGGCAAAGATGGATGAGGCAGAACAGAGAATCAGCAATATAGAAGACAAACTTATAGAGAATAATGAAACAGAAAAAAAGAGGGAAATTAAGGCAAAACAGCACGATTTAAGAATTAGAGAAATCAGTGACTCATTAAAAAGGAACAACATCAGAATCATAGGGGTCCTAGAAGGGGAAGAGAGAGAAATAGGGGTAAAAGGGTTATGTGAGAAAATCATAGCAGAAAACTTTCCTAACCTGGGGAAAGACACAGACATCAAAATCCAGGAAGCACAGAGGACCCCCATTAGATTCAACAAAAACCAACCATCAACAAGGCACATCATAGTCAAATTCACAAAATACTCAGTCAAGGAGAGAATCATGAAAGCAGCAAGGGGAAAAAAGTCCCTAACCTACAAGGGAAGACAGATCAGGTTTGCAGCAGACCTATCCACAGAAACTTGGCAGGCCAGAAAGGAGTGGCAGGATATATTCAATGTGCTGAATCATAAAAATATGCAGCCAAGAATTCTTTATCCAGCTAGGCTGTCATTGAAAATAGGAGAGATAAAAAGTTTCAGACAGTCAAAAATTAAAGAAATTTGTGACCACTAAACCAGCCCTGCAAGCAATTTTAAGGGGACTCTGAGGGGAGAAAAGATGAAAAAAAATTATATATATATATATATATATATATATACACACACACACACATACATACACAAACACACCAAAAACAACAAAGATTAGAAAGGACCAGAGAACACCACCAGAAACACCAACTCTACAAGCATAATAATGGCAATAAATTCATATCTTTCAGTACTTACTTTAAACATCAATGGACTCAATGCTCCAATCAAAAGACACAGGGTAACAGAATGGATAAGAAAACAAGATCCATCTATATGCTGTTTACAAGAGACCCACTTTAGACCTAAAAACACCTTCAGATTCAAAGTAAGGGGATGGAGAACCATCTATCATGCTAATGGTCACCAAAAGAAAGCTGGAGTAGCCATACTTATATCAGACAATCCAGACTTTAAAATAAAGACTGTATCAAGAAATGCAGAAGGGCATTATATCATAATCAAGGGGTCTATCCACCAAGAAGACCTAATAATTGTAAACATTTATGCACCACATGTGTAAACACCCAAATATATAAATCAATTAATCACAAACATAAAGAAACTCATCGATAGTAATACCATAAAAGTAGGATACTTAAACATTCCACTCACAATAATGGACAGATCATCTAATAAAAAAATCAACAAAGAAACAATGCTTTTGAATGACACACTGGACCAGATGGACTTAACAGATATATTCAGAACATTTCATCCTAAAGCAGCAGAATATACATTCTTCTCCAGTATACAAGGAACGTTCTCCAGAATAGACCATATACTGGGACACAAATCAGCCCTAAGTAAGGACAAAAAGATCAAGATCATACCCTGCATATTTTCAGACCACAATGCTATGAAACTCGAAATCAGCCACAGGAAAAAATTTGGAAAGGTAACAAATACTTGGAGACTGAAGGATGGAAGGGCTAACCAAGAAGTTAAAGAGGAAATTAAAGAGTATATGGAAGTCAATGAAAATGATAACACCACAACCTAAAACCTCTGGGACACAGCAAAGGCAGTCATAAGAGGAAAGTATATAGCAATCCAGGCCTTCCTAAAGAAGGAAGAAAGATATCAGATACACAACCTGACCTTATGCCTTAAGGAGCTGGAAAAAGAACAGCAAATAAAACCCAAAACCACAGAAGACAGGAAATAATAAAGATTAGAGCAGAAATTAATGCTATCGAAACAAAAAAAACCAGAACAGATCAATGAAACCAGAAGCTGATTCTTTGAAAGAATTAATAAATTGATAAACCACTAGCCAGTTTGATCAAAAATAAAAAGGAAAGGACCCAAATAAATAAAATCAAGAATCAAAGAGGAAAGATCACAACCAACAGAGCAGAAATAAAAACAATAATAAGAGAATATTATGAGCAATTATACACCAATAAAATGGGCAACCTGGAAGAAATGGACAAATTCCTTGAAACATATACACTACCAAAACAGAAACAGGAAGAAATAGAAAATTTGAACAGACCCATAACCAGTAAGGAAATCGAATTAGTAATTAAAAACCTGCCAAAAAACAAGAGTCCAGGGCCAGACGGCTTTCCAGGGGAATTCTACCAAACATTTAAGGAAGAGTTAACCTATTCTCTTGAAGGTGTTCCAAAAAACAGAAATGGAAGGAAAACTTCCAAAAGTCTTTCTATTGAGCCAGCATTACCTTGATTCCAAAACCAGACAGACCCCACTAAAAAGGAGAACTATAGACCGATATCCCTGATGAACATGGATGCAAAAATCCTCAACAAGATATTAGCCCCCCGGATCCAACAATACACTGAAAAAATTATTCACCACAAGCAAGTGGGATTTATACCTGGGATGCAGGGCTGGTTCAATATCCGCAAGACAATTAACGTGATTCATCATATCAATAAAAGAAAGGACAAGAACCATATGATCCTCTCAATAGATGCAGAGAAAGCATTTGACAAAATACAGCATCCTTTCTTGATAAAAACCTTCAAGAAGGTAGGGATAGAAGGAGCATACCTCGAGATCATAAAAGCCATATATGAACGGCCCAACGCTAATATCATCCTCAATGGGGAAAAACTGAGAGCTTTCCCCCTAAGGTCAGGAACAAGACAGGGATGTCCACTCTTGCCACTGTTATTCAACACAGTATTGTAAGTCTTAGCCTGTGCAATCAGACAACACAAAGAAATAAAAGGCATCCAAATCAGTCAGGAAGAGGTCAAACTTCTGCTCATCGCAGATGACATGATACTCTATATGGAAAACCCAAAAGATTCCATCAAAAAACTTCTAGAATTGATTCATGAATTCAGCAAAGTTGCAGGGTATAAAATCAATGCACAGAAATTGGTTGCATTCCTGTACAACAACAATGAAGTGACAGAAAGAGAAATCAAGGAATCAATCCCATTTACAGTTGCACAAAAAAAATAAAATACCTAGGAATAAATCTAACCAAAGAGGTGAAAAATCTATACACTGAAAACTATAGAAAGCTTATGAAAGAAATGGAAGACACAAAAAAATGGAAAAAGATTCCATGCTCTTGAGTAAGAAGAACAAATATTGTTAAAATGTTGATACTACCTGAAGCAATCTACATATTCAATGCAATCCCTATCACAATAACACCAGCATTCTTCACAGAGCTAGAACAAATAATCTTAAAATTTGTATGGAATCTGAAAAGACCCCGAATAGCCAAAGTGATCTTGAAACAGAACACCAAAGCAGGAGGCATCACAATCCTGGACTTCAAGCTATACTCCAAAGCTGTAATCATCAAGACAGTATGGTACTGGCACAAGAACAGACACTCAGATCAATGGAACAGAATAGAGAACCCAGAAATGGACCCACCAACATATAGCCAACTAATCTTTGATAAAGCAGGAAAGAATATCCAGTGGAATAAAGACAGTCTCTTCAGCAAGTGGTGCTGGGAAAACTGGACAGCGACATGCAGAAGAATGAACCTGTACCACTTTCTTACATCATTTACAAAAATAAATTCAAAATGGATGAAAGACCTCAATGTAAGACAGGAAGCCATCAAAATCCTTGAGAAGAAAGCAGGCAAAAATCTCTTTGATCTTGGCCACAGCAACTTCTTACTCAACACGTCTCCAGAGGCAAGGGAAACAGAAGCAAAAATGAACTACTGGGACCTCATCAAGATAAGAAGCTTCTGCACAGCGAAGGAAACAATCAGCAAAACTAAAAGGCAACCGACGGAATGGGAGAAGATATTTGCAAATGTCATATCAGATAAAGGGTTATTATCCAAAATCTATAAAGAACTTCTCAAACTCAACACCCAAAAAACAAATAATCCATTAAAAAAATGGGCAAAAGACATGAATAGACTCTTCTCCAAAGAAGCGATCCAGATGGCCAACCGACACATGAAAAAATGCTCCACATCACTTATCATCAGGGAAATACAAATCAAAACCACACTGCGATACCACCTTACACCTGTTAGAATGGCTCACATTAACAACTCAGGCAACAACAGATGTTTGCAAGGATGAGGAGAAAGAGGACCTCTTTTGCATTGTTGGTGGGAATGCAAGCTGGTGCAGCCACTCTGGAAAACACTATGGAGGTTCCTCAAAAAACTAAAAATAGAACTACCCTACGACCCAGCAATTGCACTACTAGGCATTTAGCCACGGGATACAGGTGTGCTGTTTTGAAGGGACACATGCACCCCCATGTTTATAGCAGCACTATCAACAATAGCTAAAGTATGGAAAGAGCCCAAATGTCCATCGATGGATGAATGGATAAAGAAGATGTGGTATATATATACAATGAAGTATTACTCGGCAACCAAAAAGAATGAAATCTTGCCACATGGATGGAACTGGAGGGTATTATGCTAAGTGAAATTAGTCAGTCAGAGAAAGACAATAATCCTGACAAAATCAAGACAAAAATCACCCCTATGAGGACTTTAAGAGACAAAACAGATGAACATAAGGGAAGGGAAACAAAAATAATATAAAAACAGGGAGGGGGACAAAACAGAAGAGACTCATAAACATGGAGAACAAACTGAGGGTTTTGGGAGGGGTTGTGGGAAGGGCGATGGGCTAAATGGGTAAGGGGCACTAAGGAATCTACTCCTGAAATCATTGTTTCACTTATGCTAACTAATTTGGATGTAAATTTAAAAAAAATAAAAAATAAAACAATAAAACAAAAGAAATGCTAAAGGGGATTCTTTGAGTAGAAAGGAAAGACTATATGCAGAAGTAAGAAAAGTAGGTGGTGCAAAAAAGAAAAAAATTAAGTATATCTATAAAAATCAGTCAAGGGACTCACAAAATAAAAGGATGTAAAGTATCATATGAGATACCTAAAATGTGGCAGGGAGAAGAGTGAAACTTTAGTGCTTTTAGAATGCATTCAAACTTAAGCAACCAAAAACTTAAAATAGACTGCTATCTGCATAAGATGTTAGGTATAAACCTAATAGTAACCACAAATCAAACCCAGTAATAGATAATATGAGAGAGCAGGGTGTGTGGAGAGAAAGAGAAGGGAGTCCAAATGTATCACTAAAGAAAGCTAGCAAAATGTGAGAGTAGTGAGCAAGAGAAGAAAAAAGCTAAAAATAACTACAGAAACAACCATAAAACAAGTAACAAAATGGCAATAAGTTCATATATAACAATGATTACTTTGAATGTAAGTGGACTAAATACTCCAATCAAAAGACACAGCGTAATAGAGGGGATAAAAAAGTAAGACCCATCTATATGCTGCTTTAAAAAGACTCATTTAAGACCCAAACACACATGTACATTGCAAGTGAAGGGACGTAAAAACATGTATCGTGAAAATGGAAGTGAAAAGAGAGCCAGGGTAGCAATACTTACATTAGAAAAAATAGATTTTAAAACGAAGGTAAAATGACCCAAAGGAGGATACTACATAATCTTAAAGGGAACAATCCATCCAGAAGATATAACAATTATTTATGTACCCAACATGATAGCACCCAAATTGATAAAGCAGCTAATAACAAACATAAAGGAAGTAATCAACAGTAATACAAAAATAATAGGGGACTTTAACACCCCACTTACATTAATGAATAAATCGTCCAAACTGAAAATCATCAAGGAAACATTGGACACATTGGACCAGATGGATCTAACAGAGATATTCAAAACATTCCAACTGAAAAAAGCAGAATACAAATTCTTTTCAAATGTACATGGGAAATTCTCCAAAAACAGATAACATGTTAGGCCCAAAAAGACTCTGAACAAATAAAAAAAAATACTGAAGTCATATCATGCATCTTTTCTAACCACAACACTGAAAACTAGAAATCAACCACAAGAAAAAGTCTGTAAAGAACACAAATACATGGAGGATAAATCACACGCTACTAAACAATGAATGGGTCAACCAAGAATTCAAAGAGGAAAATAAAAAAGAAATACAAGGAAACAAATAAGAAGGAAAACACAATGGTCTAAAAATCTTTAGGATGCAGTAAAAGTTGTTCTAAGAGGGAGTTTTATAGCAATATAGGCTTAGCTCAAGAAGCAAGGAAAATCTCAAATCAACAACCTAGCCTTAAACCTAAAGGACCTAGAAAAAGAAAAACGAACAAACCCAAAGCCAGTAGAAGGAAGGAAATCATAAAGATTAGAGCTGAAATAAATTAAATAGCTGGGGCACCTGGATGGCTTAGTTGGTTATGCTTCTAACTTCGGCTCAGGTCATGATTTCATGGCCCATGGGTTCAAGCCCCACGTAGGGTTTTGTTATGACATCTCAGAGCCTGGAGCCTGCTTTGGAGTCTGTGTCTCCCTCCCTCTCTCTCTCTCTACTCCTCCCCCACTCACACTCTGTCTCTTTCAAAAATGAATAAATTTAAAAACATTTTTTTAAAAAGAAATTAATTAAATAGGAATTAAAAAATCAATTAAACAGATCAATGAAGCCAGGATCTGGTTCTCTGAAAAGATCAACAAAACTGATAAACCTTTAGTCAGATTCATAAAAAAGAAAAATAAAATAGTGAAAGGACTAAAAAAAAACACCAGAAATGAAAGAGGGGAAATAACAACTGACACCACATAAATACAAAGGAATATAAGAGAATATTATGAAAAATTATATTCCAACAAACTGCACAACCTAGAAGAAATGGATACCTTCCTAGAAACATGCAACCTCCCAAAACTGAATCAGTAAGAAATAGAAAATTTGAACATACCGATTACCAGCAATGAAATTGAATCAGTAATCAAAAAACTCACAGGGCATCTGGGTGGTTCAGTCTGTTAAGCATTTGACTTCAGCTCAGGCCATGGTCTCATGGTTTGTGAGTTCAAGCCCGACATTGAGCTCTCTGCCCTTAGTGCAGAATCATCTTAGGATCCTCTGTCCCTTTGTCTTTCTGCCTCTCTCCTGTGCATGCACATGTGTGTGCACTTTCTTTCTCAAATATAAATAAACATTAACAACAACAACAAAAAAACCTCACAACAAACAAAAGTTCAGGATCAGTTGCTTCACAGATGAATTCTACCAAACACTTAAAGAAGAGTTAATACCTATTCTTTTCAAACTATTCAAAAAATGGAAGAAGTAAAGCTTGTAAATTCGTTCTATGACGTCAGCATTACCCTGATACACAAACCAGATAAGGATAGTGCAAAAAAGAGAACTACAGGCCAAATATCTGATGAATATAGATGCAAAAATTCCTCAAGAAAATATTAGGCAACTGAGCCCAACAATAAATTTAAAAAAATCACTTACCATGATCAATTGAGATTTATTCCTGAATGCAAGGACAGTTCAATATTCTCAAATCAATCAAGGTGACATATCATGACAACAAAGAAGGAATAAAAATCATATGATCATTTCAATAGATGCAGAAAAAGCATTTAAGAAAGTCCAACATCAATTCATAATAAAAATTCTCAATAAAATAGGTTTAGAGGGAACATACCTCAACATGATAAAGGCCATATATGAAATACCCACAGTTAACATCATATTCGATGATGAAAAGCTGAGAACTTTTTGCCTAAGATCAGGAATGAGATAAGGATGTCCACTTTCATGGATTCTACTCAACATAATACTGGAAGTCCTAGCCACAGCAATCAGACAAGGCATCCACACTGGTAAGAAAGAAGTAAATCTTCACTATTTGCAGATGATATGATTCTATATATAGAAAACTCTTTAAAAACTCCACCAAAAAACTACTAGAACTGATGAATGGATTCAATAAGGTTGCAGGATACAAAATCAATATACAAAAATCCATTGCATTTCTATACACTAATGATGCAGCAGCAGAAAGATAAATTAAAGAAATAATCCCATTTGCAAATTCACCCTAAATAATAAAATACCTAGGAATAAACTTAACTAAGGAGGTGAAAGAAGTCTGTTCTGAAAACTATAAAACACTGATGAAAGAAATTAAAGGTGACACAAATAGATATTCCATTCTCATGGATTGGGAGAACACATATTATTAAAAATGTCCATACTACCTAGTCCATGTATAGATTTAATTCAATCCCTATCAAAATACCAATAGCATTTTTCACAGAACTAGAATAAATCATCCTAAAATTTTCATGGAACCACAACAAAGCAGTCTTGAAAAAGAACAGAATTTGGAGGTATCACAGGCCCATATACCACCTGCAAATCTGTAGTAATCAAAACAGTATGGTACTGATATAAAAATGGACACATAGATCATTAGAACAAAACAGAGAACCCAGAAATAAACCCAAAATTATATGGTCAGTTAATTTTCAACAAAGGAGGGAAGAATATGTAATGGGGAAAAGACAGTCTTTTCAACAAATAGTGCCAGGAAAACTGGACAGCTACATGCAAAAGAATGAAACCAAACCACTTACTTATACCATACACAAAAATAAACTCAAAATGGATTAAAGACCTACATGAGAGACCTGAAACAATAAAAATCCTAGAAGAAAGCACAGACTGTAACTCCTCCGGCATTGGTTACAGCAATATATTTTTGGATATGTCTCCCCCAAGCAAGAGAAACAAAAGCAAAAATAAACTACTGAGACTACATCAAAATAAAAATCTCCTGCACAGCAAAGTAAACATCAACAAAACTAAAAGACAACCTATTGAATGGGAAAAGATATTTGCAAATGACTATCTGATAAGTTAGTACTCAAAATACATAAACTGCTTATACAACTCAACACAAAAAACACAAATAATCCAATTAAAAATGGGTAGAAGACATGAACAGACATTTCTCCAAAGAAGACATAACGATGGCAAACAGACACATGAAAAAATGCTCAACATTACTCATCATCAGGGAAATACAAACAGAAATCATAATGAGATATCACCCTTCACCTATCGGAATGGCTAAAAAACAAAACAAAACAAAACAAAGAAACAAACAAACAACAACAACACAAGAAACAGCAAGTATTGCCAAGGATGTGGAGAAAAAGGAACCCTCATCCATTGTTAGTGGGAATGCAAACTGGTATAGCCACTATGGAAAACAGTATGCGGGTTCCTCAGAAAGTTAAAAATAGAAGTATCCTAACATCTAGTACTCAAATCTGGGGTATTTACCCCAGAAATACAAAAACTCTAATTCAAAGGGATACATGCACCCCTATGTTTATAGCAGCATTATTTACAATAGCCAAATTATGGAACCAGCCCAACTGTCCTCTGATAGATGAATGGATAAAAAAGAGGTGGTATATATACAAAATGGAATATTATTCAGTCATAAAAAAGAATGAAATCTTGCCATTTGCAATGACATGGATTGTGCTAGAGAGCATTATACTAACCAAAATACCATATAGTTTCATTCATATGTAGAATATAAGAAACAAAAAAGAATAAGCAATGGAAGAAAAAGAGAGAGAGAGAGACCAACCAAGCAACAGACCCTTAACTAAACAGAACAAAGTGATGGTTACCAGAGGGGAGGTAGCTGGGGGGATAAGTTAACCAGGTGATGGGGATTAAGGAGTGTACTTGTGATGAGCACCAGGTGTTGTACGGAAGTAATGGATCACAATATTGTACACTTGAAACTAATATTACATGGTATTTTAATTATACTGGAATTTAAAAAATTAAATTTTTAAAAAATTAAAAAAAACAGCATCACCTTGTTTATTATAGCATTATTTACAATAGCTAAGACATGGAAGCAATCTGTTTCCAGTGATGAGTGAACACGTAAAGAAAAACGTGGGATAGATATATGTGTGCGCATGCTCATGCACATGGACACATGTGTGCGCATACACACACACAGAGACAATGAAATATTATTCAGCCATAAAAAAGAAGAAAATTTTGACAACTACAACAAGATGAATGCACCTTGAAGGCATTATGCTAAGTAAAATATGTTGGAGAAAGAAATACAGATACCATATGATCTCCTTTATATGTGGAAAGTAAAAATAAAAAATAAACAATAACAACAACAACAACAAACTTATAGATACAGAGACAAGATTGGTGATTACCAGAACTGGGCACAGAGGGAGAAAATGGATGAAAGTGGTCAGAAGATACAAACTTCTAAATGTGAGATAAATGAGTCCCAGTGATGTAATGTAAGGAGTGGTGTCTCAAGTTATAATAATGCTGTAGTGTACAATTAAAAGTCACTAACATAGTCAATGCTAAAAGTTCTCCTCACAAGGAAAAGCAATTTTTAATTATGTGTGGGGGTGGATTCACAATATATCCACATATCAAATCATTATATTTTATACCTGAAACTAATATAATGCTATATGTCAATTATATCTCAATTAAAGTAAGAAAAAAACAAAAATATGATCTTGATACCATCAATGATTATGTTAGATTTTCAAGAGAGGGAGAAAGTGCCAAATGTATCAACTTTCTTGACATCCTAATATAGGACCTAGAATAAACATTAAGTTCTTATACTTAGTGGTCATTTTCCAAAATGCTCAGATATATTTAGCTGATTATGACAGAAATACAAACTTACAGGTAAAAATGGTGTGTGGTTGAGCTGATAGTGACTCACTCTTCATTTCCATAAGAATGTCAGCACTAATCTATTAAAAAAGTACAGCTTTTTATTTCCTTGGAAGCCTTGGGGCTGGCGTGGGTGACTGTAAAATTGCTAAGGCATTTGGGAGGGAGCAGATTGATTCTGACAATTATGCTGGTAGGCAGAGGCAGGGGGGGTGTAGTACCTTGCCTCTTTTCTTGCTATGAATTCTGGAAAACTAAAGAGTGGCTTGGAATTCAATCAGTAAGACTTTGACCTTTATAAGTCAATTTTTAAATTAGGGTATCAAGTCTCTGGAATTCAGAAATACTTATTTTTATTTTCTCTTGCATTCCAATTAATTCTCTTGACAAGGTTATATTTATTGAATGTGGACTATTAGGCAGGCACTATGGGAAATAAAAGGCCTGCAGTAATATGTGAAACAAAAAAAAACCCAAAAAACAAAACTCCATGCCAGGCACTAATCTAAGGGCATGTCACCTGTTTTTTCAGTCAATCCTTATAGGAACCCTGTGAGGTTAGTACTATTTTGATCCCATTTTATAATTGAAACAAACAAACAAAAACAACCAAACCCGAGGTACAAATATGTTTACATTTTGTAATGTGTACAACAAATGAGTGGGAAAGCCTCAGCGCTATTACACGATTCTATTATTGAAGACATGTGTACATGCTTGTGTGACATAAAATAATCACAAATATTCATCACTACTCAGTGGTAGAATTATAGCACTATTGCATTTTAGAACTGTATCTTCATTCATTAGAGTTGGTGAGCAACATGCTTACAACTGTAAGATATGCATCTTTAATATATGCAGACAGACTTGGGACCCCTCTCTTAGCTCTACGTCTACAATTATTTATGGGGCTAAACTATTGCGTGCCCCATGGGAATCTCAATTTCATCATTTCCAAGCTCCACTACCTGCTCCAGACCTGCTCGCTTGCTCTCTCTCTCTCTCTCTCTCTCTTTAATGCTTATTTATTTTGAGAGAGAAAGAGAGTACGTGTGAGTAGAGGAAGGACAGAGAGAGAGGGAGAGAGAATCCCAAGCATTCTCTTCAGCTGGGCTCAAGCTCGTGAACAGTGAGACCATGACCTGAGCTGAAGTCAAGAGTCGGCCACTTTACCAACTGAGCCACCCAGGTGCCCCAGACGTGCTCTTCTTTCTATAACCATGTTTCAGTGAACTGAAGTATCATCCAAACCCAAATCCTGAGTTGTCTTTGAATAATCCTTCTGATTTATTTTATATCCCATCAATAAATGTTCCTGTCAATTCAATCTTCTAATTATTTCTCAGACACTCTGTGGCAATCACATTTTCGTGGGAGTAAATGCTGAGCTGGAGACATGAGTTCAAGAAGTTCATTCAGGGGTTTCCCCTGTGAAACATACAGAGGGAAAGAAGTGGAATTGGATAATAATGGCCATTGGGTTGGGTGGCAAACCTGAGAGGGTGGGGGGTTTCAGACAATAAGGCAGATTTTTCAAAATCTAAGTCAATCCAATCAGGAGCCTAGTAGTGGGATTGACCATTACAAGAGTCCCATGTTGGGCAAAAATGCCCTTATCCCAGTGCTGTAGCTATGCTGGGGTTCCCCGGGATGAGCACGATCTTAATTGAAACCCTGCAGTAGATCTCGAAGACTCCAGCTGGAGCGGGTTGGCGAACTTGAAGCTGAGTATCAAGTTCTTTCTTGAAGACAAACCTGAGTGACATACCAATGGATCACACATACCTGCTCTCTTCCAAGTTTTGCTATTTCATTCATATGACCGCAGTGGTTTCCTAACTGGTGCTAACTTGACTCTCTTCTTGCCTACCTCCAATCCATACTCCACAATGCCACCACGGTCACCTTTCCAAAGAGCAAATGTGAAAAAGTAATTCCCCTCTTAAAACATGTTAAAATATTATAGCTTCATAATATAACATGCATGGTCCTTCATGAATAGATTACCTGCTTGGCTTTAACCACTACTCCCCAGCCATGTACAAAGAAGATGTCATTCCAACATCATCTCTTTTTAAGAAATGTTCCCTGACTTCCTCAGCCTGTGGTCCATCTTTTGCTTCTTTATTTGTTTTCCTCTTTAGAATGTAGGTTCATTCAAGGCAGGAAACACATGTTTCACCTTCCTTAAAACTCATGCTGAGCTCACTGCCTGGAACTTATACCCCAAAATACATTTATTAATTAAATAATATGGGTAAAAGTGACATTTAATTGAAGATGAAGCCTCCAGAGAATTGATATATTTTATAATTCTAGTTTTATAATTAAAAAGAAAATTTATTGATTCTACCCCATTATCAATAATAAATATAATTTAAAAAATCAGCACTATACAATTAAAAATATAAAACATGCTTGCTTACATTCAAGGTAGGCAATGTATTAGGGATTTTTAAAAACACCATGGTTAATTGTCTATTTTTTGAGGGGAATGCATGATAATTCATTTAGACTTGATTCTGTAAGTGCTATTCAGTTTTATTTTAGTGACTAAACTATAGGCACGTCTGAGGGAAAATAAGTGTCAGGCTTCGAAGGAGATGGAACATATTGTAAGATGCAATAAAAATTCTATTTAATTAATATGTATACAAATATCTGGTCATTATGCGGAGAACAAATTTAAGATTCCCTTTTTTTAATGTTTCTATGCAGAAACTTACATGTATTCTCACTATAAGATATTAAAAAAATCTTTACTTTTAGATTCTTCCCCCCAATTTTCTTTTAGCGGGAAGAAAATAAACATTTATTTTCTTTCACTCCCTCCCCCTCCCTTTGCCCCTCTCCCTTTTCCTTCCTTCCTTCCTTCCTTCCTTCCTTCCTTCCTTCCTTCCTTCCTTCCTTCCTTCCTTCCTTCCCTTCTTCTTTCCTCCCTTCCTTTCCTTTTTGATTAAGAGTACTACCTATGGGAAGAGAGTGTGTTGTTTCACAGGTCAGCAACTGCATCACTACTTCCATTTTCATCAGACTAAAAAACGGTATAGAAAATATAGGAGGAAATGAAAGATGGTGGCTGAGACCTGGCTATCTACACTACTCAGGGTGAAATTCTCAGAACAGGGGAGAATGATCCCGGGAGGTCAGTGGAGAAACTGAAATACGGAGAGGCCAGCTCTGGAGTAAAGTTAAACCTTACAGAAAAGGTGGGGAGAAGTCCCATTTCTTCCTGTGACCTCTGCCTGATCCACAGGTATAGTGTAAAGTCTTGACAGTGGTTTTTTTGTTTGTTTTGTAATGCAAGGATCTGACTTAAGCTTTGTTTGCTGTCTCCAATAAACACATTCTGAGCCACACCCCTATATAAAGACCTGGGCCACTTTGCCTATCTGAGCCTCGTTCACTTTATTTTTTTTTAAACTTATTTATTAAAAAACTTTTATTTTGTGTGAGTGAGAGAGACAGCTGCGAAAGCAGGGGGCTCTGTGCTGTCAGCATAGGGCCCAATGTGGGGAGCAGGGGTGTTGGGGGGTAGGGTTTGATCTCATTAACTGTGAGATCATGACCTGAGCTGAAAATCAAGAGTCAGATGCTTAACCAACTGAGCCATCCAGGTGCCCTAGGCTCCTTCATTTTAGAGATCTTTGTTGATTTCAATAATTGGTCCTTTGGGCCACTGTTTTCTCTACTTGTGTTTCAAATTCCCGCTCTTATGTTTCAAATTCACCAATAAAGAGGGAGCCCACAAAGCCCAAGGCACCCTCACCCTCAACTCCAATAAAAGCAGAACCATAGGCCTGTGCTTTCGCTCACTCTCTCTCTCTCCCTTTGACCTTGCTGTGTGGCCTCAGGTGTGCTGTGCAATTTCCAGGTCTTGTAAGTAATAAACCTTTATTTATTTATTTATTTTCAAAGTTTCCTGCTGGTTGTTGCTGAAGGGCATCTTGCAATCCTAAGAACCACAAGGGTCAGTCCAGTCACTGCATTGGTTTGGAAAGGGGAGATGTCTGTGGGAAGCTCACAGGGGCCCAGGTGAGTGCCCCCAGGCATTTCTCAGTGACAGCAACACTAGTGATGGGCTGAAACTGGCACAAAACAACAGCTGTCTATTACTGAGAGATGTATCTCCTAATATTGCTCCACTTGGCAACCCTTCTGCTTCATGATTTCTTTTTCTTTTTTAACGTTTATTTATTTTTGAAGGTGAGAGAGAAACAGAGCATGAGCAGGGAAATAGCAGAGAGAGAGGGAGACACAGAATCCGAAGCAGACTCCAGGCCCTGGGCTGTCAGCACAGAGCGGGACACAGGGCTTGAACTCACAAACTGTGGGATCATGACCTAAGCCGAAATCAGACACTTAATCGACTGAGCCACCCAGGTGCCCCTCTGTATCATGATTTCTAGCCAAAGTTCATCCTACAACCCCTCATTCCCTCCCCTCCACCAACATGCTCACATTCAGCTGGTAACTTTGACCTTGAGCCCTATCGACTTTTCAGGTTTCTACTAAACAGCTCTGGCATTTGGGGTTCTCTTCAGACTTATTGCAATCCTGCTCATTCAACAAAAATTTATGATGAACATCTATTAAATATCTAGATCTTTGGATACAAAGATGAATAGGATGCTTTCCTGGCCTAAAAAGCTCACAGCCTAGAGGCAAATATGGAAAACATGCTTTAAAAGACCAAATTTAAATAATAGCACATTTTAAAAGAACACATCACCAAGAGTGCATTTTAGACAACATTAAATTTCATTAAGAATCTCTCACATTACATTCAAATACAAGTAGAGAAAATTAGATCCATATAGATATAAATATACTTTTGCTCCTAGGAAACATAGTTTATAAGTCCACAATATGCCCCTCTTGGCATTAAAAAGCCAAAGAGAGGTAGAGAAGTGTTATTATTTGTAATATGAATGTGCATTAAACATCTGCTTTATGTAAACAAATAAGAAAAGATCCAATAAACAATGGAGTCTCCCCTGTGTAGGCCTTAGACATAAACTTTTGTTTTGATGCTGTTTGACTATACTATAGCAATTTTGATATCCAACCAAGCTTACTAAAATGGGAGTTTTACCTTAAATGGATTTCAAACTAATATGCCAATTATGCCATGTCTAATATGGCATGTTCTTCTCTTATATGAAATACAGTAAGACAGGGTTATTTTCGCAGAAGTCAGGTAATACGCTATGTTCTGCAATACTCTTCATGATTACAGAAACAAGAAAGCACAAGTCTTAAGGACTACTAATTTATTATTATGTAAAATTGGTGCTATCTCAATGACATAAAATAAGCATGGTTAAAATTATACTGTGGAAAACAAGAATTTGGGTTAAAATATGCGATGGGCTACGTGAATATAGTATAGCATTGCACTAGGTTTGTTACACTCTGACATTAGAAATGTTACTACTATTTATCTCACAGAGACATAGTTATACATTATAATAAAAGCCATAGAAATAATATATGTTGCTAATTTTTTGTTTTATAACTTTTTCATATAACGAATGGTGGCAAGCCTGGGGTTGCCATGCTGTCATTGACTCGTTGAATGGCAATACTGGGAGTTGGGCAATGTAGCAACTTTGTGGTGCCCACAGCCATTCTGAATGTCTGATTTAACTACTCTATCTAGAAATTACAGAGTTCTTAAATAACAACTTATGCTGAGCAGTATGGGAGGCATGAAGATAACAGTAACGTTGCTTTGGCTTCTAGAATCATGGAACAGATAGACACAGACTAGAGTTTTTGTCTTCAAAGGTTACCCATTTCTCTTTTTCTGGTATCCCATTTTTGTTTATCTGTAGGCTTGGGTTGACTTTGTTTTGTAATGGTTTCTGTTTTAAAAGGAAGCATGTTAGAAGTGCTTCTCTGAGTTAGAATTGTGTCTCCATTTTGAGGTTATCCCATGGACTCCTGGGTGCTGATGTTTACATGAACTCAACCACCTTCTGCTATGCCTTCCTTCTTCCAATTTACCCTAACACCTAATGATGCCCAGTATCTTAATTCCTGCTGTGTCCATCAAGGTCTCTAACTGACCACCATGTCATGGTTTCTGGTAATGAAGTGGTCCTTATCCTTGCTCGTTCCTGTGGCAAAGAGCAGAAATATTAATTTACCCAATAACTCTAAGATTCCTCTTAGACTGAGAACCATCAATATGTTTTTTTTTGTTTGTCTGTTGTTTTTTGTGTTTTTTTTTAAATGCCATGATAGGGGTGCCTGGGTGGCGCAGTCGGTTAAGCGTCCGACTTCAGCCAGGTCACGATCTCGCGGTCCGTGAGTTCGAGCCCCGCGTCAGGCTCTGGGCTGATGGCTCAGAGCCTGGAGCCTGTTTCCGATTCTGTGTCTCCCTCTCTCTGCCCCTCCCCCGTTCATGCTCTGTCTCTCTCTGTCCCAAAAATAAATAAACGTTTAAAAAAAAAATAAATGCCATGATAAAACTTCTTTAGATGTGAAAGTTTGAGACTTGTGGGCATGACTTGAAAGGTTACTAGAGGTAGAGTGCTAACAAATATACCTTATACAATAAATTAGTAGGATTTTTTTAGTCAGGAATAAACAGGAGAAACAAGAAGGAAGTGGTCCATTAATCAAGGAGAAAAAAGTAAAAGCCTGTGGAGATAGGAGGTCAAGAGAGAAATTCCAAAGGTCAGGGAGGCCATATAACTTTTAAGAATAAAGGTATTCTGACATTCAGTTTTTAGTTATGTAAAGTGTTCTAATATAAAAAGCCCCATCATCTCAAAATATCCACAAGCAGCTATTACTCACATAGTATTATATCAGTAATATTTTAGAGAATGAAGAATTCAGGTAGTGTTCGGAATGAGTGTTGAGTGGGGCTACAAAGAAGCAGCAGGTATGAAGGTGGACTCATCTTTGAATTCTTTTGAAATAGGAATTTACAGACCGAGATGATTAGGAACACATATCCTACCGCCAGTAGGTGCAGTAACCAAGATGGGATCAGTCCATGAGAGTCGATTGTTAAATTTTCAGAAATGTTGTGAGCGTCTCATTAAAATTAGTCACTATTAAAAGTAACTTATATAAACATAATTAAATAAATTCTATTTGAAAGAGAAGTAATAAATAATCAAAACATCACTTCCTAAGAATTTTAGTACTTTTTAATATTATTTATAGATTTTATTTATGTCTACTGTATCTCTATGGTAGAAATACAAGATAAGCGGGTGCAATCATGCATCTCTTCTCCACTACAGAATCAGTAATAGCTTGAATTTTGAAAGTCTTTTTTAAATGTTTATCTATTTTTGAGAGAGAGAGAGAGACAGAGAGAGACAGAGAGACAGAGAGAGAGGTAGGGGAGGGGCAGAGAGAGAGGGAGACACAGTATCTGAAGCAGGCTTCAGCCTCTGAGCCGTCAGCACAGAGTCTGATATGGGGCTCAAACCCACGGACTGTGAGATCATGACCTGAGCTGAAGTCAGACGCTGAACCGACTGAGCCATCCAGGCACTTCTGTGCCTGAATTTTGTATTTGAAATTTTGTTTTTGAAATTGGCTATGATGGGAGTATTTACACCAGGGACACTGAAATGCTAAAAATCAGACATTTTTTTGGGAAGCCAGGTTGTTAAATATTTACCAGTAATCACTGCTCACTACTCAGCTCACACACAAGATATTCAAGGATTTAGCAATAAGTGTTAGTCCAGGGCATGTTGGGAAAGAAATTAGAGGACCAAAAAAAAAAAAAATCTCCAGGGACCAAGTAACACCTGTAAGAGCTGAGTCACATGCTGAATTTCATGACTTCACCTTGCATTTCAGTTCATGGTTCTTGAATCTTGAATCTGGAACTTGAAATCTGTGCTCTTACTGCCCCCTAAATCCAAACCCCAGTTCTACTGAAACATCTCATTTCTAATCTTCTGTTTTCAAACTGAAGTCACAAAGATATTTTTATCCTTTTTAAGTGGGTTTAGTAATGTTAAGAAATTGTACTTCTGACAAAGAAGATGATAACTCTCTATAACTACATTATGGTTATTAGTATTTAAAATTTTGTTAATATTTACTTGTTTTCGAGAGAGACAGAGACAGAGAGAGAAAGAGACAGAAAATGGGCAGGAGGAGGGGCAGAGAGACAGAGGGAGACACAGAATCCGAAGCAGGGTCCAGGCTCTGAGCTGTCAGCACAAAGCCTGATGCAGGGCTCAAACTCATGAGCCTTGAGATCATGACCTGAGCCGAAATCTGACACTCAACTGACTGACCCACCCGGGCATCCCTATATTTATGGTATTTTAAAAGCCTGTACTAGATTTATATATTTTATCATTTTCTGGCTTTATATTACATCCCCCAAATCATGCTTATTGGCTTTTTCTTTGTGGATTAGGTTAATCAGACAGGATAATACAGAAACAGCTAACAGATGTTTGATTAATGGATCATTTGTCTATCTTTCCGTATCATTTCCTCATCTCCTATTTTCATTATCCCATAGCTAAAGTCACTCCTGACTTGCAAGTTCCAGCCTACACTGCCCTGACCTCTGATGGAAGTAGAAGGGAAGCTCCAACCTCCTGACAGGATTATATACTGTTTAAGTCTCATGGTTTGTGAATCAGTGACTAGTGCAGGGATGAGGGTGTGGGCTCTGGAGCTAAAATGATTCCACTTTTTGCCCCTTTACTGGATAGCTAGGTCACCTTGGGTATCCCTCTCAAACTTTCTGAGGTTTAGTTTCCTCATCTATAAAGTATGGACAATGGTGTTTTCTGTTTCATAAGTATATTAGTTTCCTATGGTGGCCATAACAAATCACCACAAACCTGGTGGCCTTAGACATCAGAAATTCAATTACTCATGGTTCTGAAGGCCAGAAGTCCAAAATCCGGGTACTGTAAAGGACACACTCCCTCTAGGTGCTCTAGGGGAGATTCTGTTCCTTGACTCTTCCAGCATCTTGGTGGTTACTATTGTCCCTTGGTTGTGGCTGTATCACTCTGATCTTTGCCTCCTGTGTATGTCCCTTGAAAGGACACCTGCCAGTGGATTTAGGGCCCACTGGATCATCAAGAATGACCTCAAGATCCTTAATTACATCTGCAAAGGCTTTTTTTTTTTTTTTTTACCCCCCAGTAAGGTAACAGTTACAGGTTCTGGAGATTAGGACCTGATATACCTTTTAGGGAGCCACCAAACAACCCACAGAATGGGATTATAAGAATTCAGTGAGTGAGTACAGATAAAATGCTTAGAAAAGTTACTTGTACAAGACAGGCAATCATTAAATATTTTTCCTCTTCCATTTCCTCTCCTCCAACTCTGTCCCTCCTCTTCTCTGACTTCTGTTTTCTTCTTTTTCTTTATCATAATCACCAAGTTTCCATATTTAGTTCTAAGTCTCAGGATACCCCTTGGACAAAGCTAACCTCAATTCTGAGGTTGGGGGTTCTGGAGAATTATTCAACTTGAACCCTTTAAGTTCAAATGAACATCTGTCCTTTGTCAGTGTTTCAGAATGACAAACTGTCATTCGGAATGACAGGCAGTCTGCCTGCCTGCCTAAGAACATCTATCTCTTACAGCTTGGTTGTCCTGCTCTTTCCAGTCTATCTTCAGGGCCTGTGTGACTACCCCTGGCCTTCAAACACATGAGTCACACTTCTGAATGCTTCCAGCAATGATTATGACTTGAAATAACTACATGCTTTGTATTAGGCACACTTACTCTTCTGGTTTTCTTTGCCAGAACCCAGCTTCTAGATGTCTCCACTTGCCTGACTTAGAGACACCAATGACAATCATGCTCTGAGACAACTATATACCATGCATTATGTATTTCCCCCTCGTAACTTCTTTGCTGTCATTTCTCAAAGGAGGATCGGCTAACTTAGTTCCTGATCCATCCTAGTAGGGAAGCCTGTGGAACCTTGGCTTCTCTGTCCCACTTTATGTCTAGGGAGACAACACAGAGTGACCCTGGACAAACTTGACATGTAATGGACTACTAGCAGCTAGGCTAAATTCCAAAAAGTTGAGGATTTTGAATAGTTTAATAGTTTCTTGACATTTGGGGGGAGGTGTATTGAAGGAAGAAGGAAATGGTTTGCAACTGAGAATATGTGAATGTCCAGTAATTCAGAGAGTCACCCATGAGTTACACTGGCAAACATGCTGATTTTAGAGGAAGGTAAAATTTGACTACTTCCAAATTCAAATAATAAAAATAATACTTTCCCTCAAAATTTAAGAGCAGAACTCTCTTTTTCAAAGAAGTGGGAAATACACACACACACACACACACACATACTGCATATATATATTGCACATATATATATATATACTGCATATATATACATATATATGTATACATATACATATATATGTATATATATATATGTAGAGTGTGTGTATATATACACACACTCTACATATATATATATACATATAGCTAAAACTTCAGCATTGTGTAACCTATTTACTACACTAGAAAGAACTCTGTTATATTTATTGTTTTATGTTGTCATTAATTCTTAATTTTACATCACAGATTTTACTGTGGATGAGTCCTTACTTTTTAGGGGTTATCTAGACAACTTTACCTGACATTCATTTTACTAAGGAGAAAAAAAAAAGGATTTCAGATCAAGTTGCCTCAAGGGATTATTCCCTGATGTACAGAAATGACTTTAAAACAAAAGGTACATTATCTAAGGGCTGCAATGCATTAAAAGGGATTGTAGTAACAAGGAAAAATCTGGTAGGATTAGCTCACTGCAATACCATATTGCACAATATTTTCAAGTTTAGTCATATTATACTACATTGAACTTTTCAGTTTATTGACTTTCTGTACATTCTTGTTAACATAGTGTAATGGCTGTTCAGAAAAGCTCTAAATTGAAAAAAAACACCTAAAGCTAGGAAAGTAACTTTTAAAGTTCTACTAATTAAATGTCGTCACTGGGTGGTAGTTTCCTCCATTCTGTATTAATTTTCTGGTATTTTAGGAAGTTAATGCAACTTGTTTAATGAACAGAGAGGTGTGATTTGCTTCCTACATCTGGAAGTCAGCTTCAAAAGGACTCTTTTCAATTTATCCTCTTATGACATCAGCAGGAATTTTTTTTTCTCTTCTGTAAACAGTAATAGAATCCTCATTGTCCTACCAGGACTTTGGATATTACCATAGAATGTTTATCCTCCCCTGCTGAAGCCATACCCTAGTTGTAATATCCTTACTTCCTTACTTATGTTTATTTCATCATCATTCTCCTGGAAACCAAGATTTGAAATATAAACCTTATTCCTCATCATTGTAACATTTAGAATATGCTCCAGCTCCAAGTGACTCAAAACCTCCCAAAACAGTGGCTAAAAGCAATTAAAGTCCATTTTTGTCTCATGTTCAAGATGTCTGGATTCAGGTAAAGCAGGGCTAGAATGACATGCCACAGTTTTAGAAACCAAGGCTCCTTCTCTCTTTTATATCTCCAACATCCTCACTCAGCATGTGGCTTTTGCTTCATGGTGTCTGTTAGCTACTCATGCTCCAGCCATCCAATCTTCATTCCTACAAAGAAGTGGCAAAGAAAGACATGCCCCCATTCCCAGTTCTTCATGTAAGGAGCTTAGAAGTCACCGATGTATCCTTCCAGTAAGCAAAAAGTTGAACTGACTGAAAATCAACAACTCTTCTTGAATCTGTAAGATAGGTAAGGAAACAGGGCAAATCACTCTCTCCAGTACTGCCGACACAGATGGGAAGTTGTGGTTTACTCATGAAGGATGAAGGAGCAGAAAGCAATGTGGGAACAAGTGCTGAGGGTAAGAAAACCTGAACTGTAATTGACAAATTACTGGAGACCCAGTGTGGGCAAGTATGAGAGTTAAAAAAAAAAACAGAGAAACCCAATCATAGGCCCCTTTACTCCCCACCCCCCAGCAGTGTTGTGAAATCTAACTCCAGGAGTTTAACCAAGGTTATGAGAAAAAAAAATACCCTCAAATTTCCAATATGGGGAGAAGAAAAGAACCATGTGGAATACACAAGAAGATCTGTTCTTAACAAGGTCTGCTCTTAGGAGAAGCTGGTTAACCAGAGCCTAACCTGCTGGGCTATTATCAGAGCCTAAGGGACCTGGGGGAAGAACAATGACCAGCTCTAGCCCACTCTAGTTATCCTGTTCCACGGAAGGGGAAAGAAAAAATCTGAGAAACACTTGTGAGATTTGTAGTCCAGAGGCATAGGCTCACTAAAAGACCGAGACCTAATCATAAACTATACAACACTTCTCTTCCACCCACACTTCACCATGACCAAAGGTCTACTTACAGCAGCTCCTTAGACCTGGTCCATCATGTTCAACTATCAAGAAAAAAATAAAATGTCTACAAAAGGGAAAAAGCACAAACTGAAGAGACAGAGCAAGCATCACAACTAGATTGGCAGGGAGGTTGGAATCATCATTGTTAACCTAGAACAACTATGACTCATACACTAAGGTTCCTGATGGATAAGGTAGATACCATGCAAGAGTAGATGGGATGTAAGTAGAGGGAAGGACACCCAAATAAAGATCTAAAAAAGAAATGTTAGATGCAAAAACAACTGTAACAGAAATGATGAGTGCCTTGGATGGGCTTGTTAGTAGAATGGGCATGGCTGAGGAAAGAATGTCTGAATTAGGCAATGTATAAATAGGATTCTCCAAGACCAAAAAGCAAAGAGAACAAAGATTAAAAACAAGAACAAGAACAAGAACAAACAAAACCAAGCAGACTATCCAAAGACTGTGGGATACTACAAAAGGTGTAACATATAAATAATGCACATTCCAGAATGAGAAGATAGAGACAGGAATAGAATATTTGAAACAATAATGACTGAGAATTTCCTCAAAGTAATGCCAAAACCCAAACTACAGATCCAAAAGGTTCAGAGAACACCAAGCAAAATAAATGCCAAAAAAATACACTAAGGCATATCATTTTCCAACTACAGAACATTAAAGATAAAGAAAAAATGGAAAAAAATACCAGAGGATAAAAACACCTCACTGACTGAGGAACAAAGATAGGAATTACATCCACCTTCTCCTCAGAAACCATGCAAGCAAGAAGAGAATGGAGTAAAATATTTAAATCATTGCAAGAAAAAACCCCACAAACCTAGAATTCTATACCCTGTGTAATTACCCTTCAAAAGTGAAGAAGAAATAAAGACTTTCATAGACAAAAAAACTGAGGGAATTTTTTGCTGGTAGACCTGTCTTGCAAGACATGTTAAAAGAAGTTATTTAGAGAAATTTGGATCTACATGTAGAAAGAACATCAAATAAGGGATAAGTGAAGGTAAAATGATAACTTTTATGTTTCTTATTTTTAATTGCTATAAAATATAACTGTTCAAAATAATAATACCAAAAATATATTTAATTATGTATGCTTATGTATATATGTATTTGTATATAAGTTATATGAATAGCAGCAGTGATACAAAAAATAACAGGGAGGAATTAGGATTATTCATTATTGTAAGGTACTCATACTACACATTATGTGGTATAGGGTTATTTGAAAGTGGACTTGGATTAGCTGGGAATGTATTTTGCAGAGCCTAAGGTAACCACTGAAAAAGGTAAAAACAAACAAAGTATAACTGATATGCTAAGAAAGGTGAGAAAATGGAATCATATAAAATGATTAATTAAAACCACAAAAGAAAAAAACATTGGAAGATAAAAATAGGAACAAAGCACAAGGGCAACAAATAGAAAACTGTAACAAATATGGTAAATAATAATCCAGCTATATCAATAGAAAATCATTTTACATATAAATCATCTAAATATGTGAATTGAAAAACAGAGACTGTCATAAAGGATCAAGACACAAGATCCAAATACATGTTGCCTACAAGAAACCCACTCTAAATATAAACACACATATGAATTGAAAGTAAATGGATGGAGAAAAATATGCCAAGATGGAACTAGTCAAAAGAAAGCAGGAGTAGCTATCCTAATTTCCAACAGAGCAGACTTGAAAGCAAGGAAAGTTATCAAGGATAAAAAGGACATTACATAATGAGGGGTCAGTTCTCCAAGAAGACATAACAATCCTTAATATGTATGTGTATAACAACAAAGTATGCACACGAGGCAAAAACTGACAGACTTGCAAAGAGAAATAGATGAACTTGCTAGCATAGCTGGAGATTTCAACACCCTTCTGTCAGAAATGGACAAGATTCAGTGGGCAGAAAAATTAGTAAGGACATAGTTGAAGTCAACAACACCTCTAATCAATTGGATATAATTAACAACTACAGACTAATTCATCCAAAAACAGCAGAATACACATGCTTCTCAAGTTCACGTGAAACATTCACCAAGATAGACTGTATTCTGGGGCATTAAATACACCTTACCAAATTTAAAAGATTATGAATCCTATGTCTATTCTTGGAGTACACTAGAATTAATCTAAAAAACAGTAAGAGAAATGGAGATTTTTTTTTTTTTACTCTGTGGGATTTTTTTTAAATATATGAAATTTATTGTCAAATTGGTGTCCACACAACACCCAGTGCTCATCCCAAAAGATGCCCTCTTCAATACCCATCACCTACCCACCCTTCCCTCCCACCCCCCATCAACCCTCAGTTTGTTCTCAGTTTTTAAGAGTCTCTTATGCTTTGGCTCTCTCCCACTCTATCCTCTTTTTTTTCCCTTCCCCTCCACCATGGGTTTCTGTTAAGTTTCCCAGGATCCACATAAGAGTGAAAACATATGGTATCTATCTTTCTCTGTATGGCTTATTTCACTTAGCATCACACTCTCCAGTTCCATCCACGTTGCTACAAAGGGCCATATTTCATTCCTTCTCATTGCCACGTAGTACTCCATTGTGTATATAAGCCACAATTTCTTTATACATTCATCAGTTGATGGACATTTAGGCTTTTTCCACAATTTGGCTATTGTTGAGAGTGCTGCTATAAACACTGGGGTACAAGTGCCCCTATGCATCAGCACTCCTGTATTCCTTGGGTAAATTCTTAGCAGTGCTACTGCTGGGTCATAGGGTAGTCTATTTTTAATTTTTTGAGGAACCTCCACACTGTTTTCCAGAGTGGCTGCACCAATTTGCATTCCCACCAACAGTGCAAGAGGGTTCCCGTTTCTCCACATCCTCTCCAGCATCTATAGTCTCCTGATTTGTTCATTTTGGCCACTTTGACTGGAGTGAGGTGATATCTGAGTGTGGTTTTAATTTGTAGAGAAATGGAGATTAAACTTCACACTTCTAGATAATACATGGGTCAAGGAAGAAATCTCCAGAAAAAATTAAAAAAATATTTGAACTAAATGAAAATGGAAAAACAAACAAACAAACAAATAAACTTTTCCAAATTTGTAAGATGCAGCGAATGCAACATCTACTAGGAAATTTATAGTATTGAATGCATATATTAAAACAGATACTTTAAAATCAATAATCTGTGTCCACCTTAGGAAACTAAAATGAGAGCAAATTAAAAAAAAAAAAAGAAACAGCAAATAGAGCAGGAATCAATGAAATTAAAAACAAGAAGTTGACAAAGAAGAACCAATGAAACCAAACATTGGTTTGTTGAAACAATCAATAAAATTGATAAGCCTTTATTTAGCCAGGCTGTTTAAGAAAAAAAGAGGACACAAATTACTAATATGAATGAAATGAAAGAGATGTGTCTGTACAAATCCTGTGGGTATTAAAAGGATAATAAAGGAATACTACAAATAAGTAAACCTGACGAAAGTAGGCTAATTACAAAACTCTGATGAACAAAACCAAAGAATTAGGGGATTAAGAGCAAACATATCTTGATGAGCACTGAGTAATGTACAGAACTTTGTACATCATATTGTACACCGGAAACTAATACAACATTGTGTGTTAATTATAATTCAACTTAAAAAAGGAAGGAAAGAGAGAAATCAAAGACTTACATAAACGGGGAGACAGTCCATGTTTGTGGATAGTAGACTCAGTATTTTCAAAATGTCAATTCTCTCTAACTTCATCTATAGATAATACATTACTTTGTGGATATAACAATATCACATTTTTTGTGGATGTCAGCAAAATGATTTTCAAGTTTATACAAAGAGCCAAAAAATCCAAAATAGTCAACACACTATTGAAGGAAAAGAACAAAAGCTGTGGGTCAGACACTACCTGACCTCAAGACTTCCTATAAAGCTACATTAATCAAGACAATATGTTATTTGCAAAAAGAAGAAACAAATAGATAATTGGAACGAAATAGCCAAGATTCAGACCCACATGAATACAGTCAACTGGTGCTTAACAAAGGAGCAAAGGCAATTCAATGGAGCAAAGATGGACTTTTCTACAAATAGTGCTGGAACAACTGGACATTTATATGCAAAACAATGCATATAGATACAGATCTCACAGCTTTCAAAAAAGTGAACGCAAAATGACCACAGACCTAAATGTAAAACACAAAACTATAAAACTCCCAAAAGATAACATAGAAGAAAACTTACATAACTTAGGTATGTTGATGCCTTTTTAGATACGTACACAAAAGGCATAATCTATGAGAGAGATAATTGACAAGCTGGACTTGATTAAAATTAAAAACTTCTGCTCTGTAAAAGACAATGTCAAGATGATGAGACGACAAGCCATGGACTGGGAAAAATATTTGAAAAAGACACATGTGATAAAGGACTGTTATAAAAATATACAAAGAGGGGTGCTGGGTGGCTCACCTGGTTAAGTGTCCGACTTCAGCTCAGGTCATGATCTCAGGGTTCATGGGTTGAAGTCCTGCATCAGGTTCTGTGATAACAGCTCAGAGCCTGAAGGCTGCTTCAGATTCTGTGTCTCCCTCTCTCTCTGCCCCTCCCCCACTTGCACTGTCTCTGTCTCTCTCAAAAATAAATAAAATATTAAAAATATATTTAATAAAAAATAAAAAAAAATATATACAAAAAATTCTTAAAATTCAACAATAATAAATACACAATTCAATTGAAAAATGGGCCAGGACTTTAACAGATACCTCAGCAAAAAAGATGTACAGACGAAAAGTAAGCATATGAAAAGATGCCCCACATCTATGTCATCAGCAAAATGTAAACTGAAACAACAATGACATATTAGAGGGGCCGACATGGCAGAGAAGTAGGGGGATCTGTACTTCCTGCATCTCTCAAATAAATAAGGGCTGAAGCCAAAGGACTTTGAACCCCAAGAGTCTGGGAGGAAAAGAGACTGAGTCTACCAGGGAGAAATTGGGACAACCTGATGGGCCATAGGGCTACTTCAAGAAACAAATCAAAGCACACCTGGTGGAGGGTCCAAAACATCACTATGAGTTGGGAAATAAAACAACCAAAGTCACAACAAAAGAAAGCAAGTAACACTCTCCAGAAAACATCTCCTGAAGAGCAGGCCCTGGACAGTGTATGACCCCCCCCCCTTTAATATAGCAGTACTCGCAGGTGCATAGCACATAACAAGCTTTTAAAGGGACAGAAAATTAGCCAAAATGATGAAGCGGAAGAATTCTCCTCAAAAGAAATTCCAGGAAGAAGTGACAGCTAAAGAATTGATCATAACAGATATAAGCAACATAACTGAAAAAGAATTTAGAATAATAGTCATAAAATTAATCCATGGGCTTGAAAAAAGCATTGAAGACAGCAGAGAATCTATTGCTGCAGAGATCAAGGAACTAAAAAGAGTCATGGTGAATTAAAAAATGTTATAAATGAGGTGCAAAATAAAATGGAAGTGGCCACAGCACAGACTGAAGAGGCAGAGGAGAGAATAGGTGAATTAGAAGATAAAATTATGGAAAAAGAGGAAGCTGAGAAAAAGGAAGATAAAAAAATCCAGGATCACGAGTGGGAGAATTAGAGAACTAAGTGATTCAATCAAACAAAACAATATTCGTATCACAGGAATTCCAAAAGAAGAGAGAGAAAGGGGCTGAAGGTATACTTGAACAAATCATAGCCAACAACTTCCCCAATCTGGGGAAGAAAACAGACATTGAAATCCAAGGGACACAGAGAACTCCCCTCAGATGTAACTGGAATCAATCTTCTGCATGACAAATCACAGTGAAACTGGCAAAATACAAGGATAAAGAGAGAATTCTGAAAGCAGCTAGGGATAAACGGGCCTTAACATACAAAGGTAGACACATAAGGGTAGTAGCAGACCTATCCACTGAAACTTGGCAGGCCAGAAAGTAATGGCAGAAAATCTTCAATGTGATGACCAGGAAAAATATGCAGCCAAGAATCCTTTATCCAGCAAGCCTGACATTCAGAATAGGAGAGATAAAGGTTTTCCCAAACAAACAAAAACTGAAGGAATTCATCACCACTAAACCAGCCCTACAAGAGATCTAAGGGGGACTCTGTGAGCAAAATGTTGCAAGGACCACAAAGTCCCAGAGACATCTTTACAAGCATGAAACCTACAGATAACACAAAGACTCTAAAGCCATATATTTCAATAATAACACTGAATGTAAATGGACTAAATGGTCTAATCAAAAGACATAGGTATCAGAATGGATAGAAAAACAAGACCCATCTATTTGCTGTCTATAAGAGACTCATTTTAGACTTGAGGACACCTACAGATTGAAAGTGAGGGGATGGAGAACTATCTTTCATGCTACTGGAAGTCAAAAGAAAGTGCAGTAGCCGTACTTATATCAGACAAACTAGACTTTAAATTAAAGGCTGTAACAAGAGATGAAGAAGGGTATTATATAATAATTACATGGTCTATCCATCAGGAAGAGCTAACAATTATAAATGTCTATGCACTGAATTCGGGAGTACCCAAATATATAAAACAATTAATCACAAACATAAGTAATCCTATTGTAAGAATGTGGTAATTTCAGGGGAATTCAATACTCCACTTACAGCAAGGGAAAGATCATCTAGACAAAGAATCAGTAAAGAAACAATGGGCCTGAAGGATACATCGGACCACATGGACTTGACAGATATATTTAGAACTCTACATTTCAAAGCAGCAGAATATACTTTCTTCTCTAGTGCACATGGAACATTCTCCAAGATAGATCACATACTGGGTCACAAAACAGCCCTTCATAAATATAAAAGAATTGAGATCATACCATGCACACTTTCAGATCACAATACTAGGAAAGTTGAAATCAACACAGGAAAATGTCTGGAAAACCTCCAAAAACATGGAGGTTAAAGCACATCCTACTAAAGAACGAATGGGTCAACCAGGCAATTAGAGAAGAAATTAAAAAATATATGGAAACAAATGAAAATGAAAGCACAACAGGCCAAACCCTTTGGGATGCAGCAAAGGCAGTCCTGAGAGGAAAATACATTGCAATCCAGGCCAATCTCAAGAAAAGAAAAATCCCAAATACAAAATCTAACAGCACACGTAAAGGAACTAGAAGCAGAACAGCAAAGACACCCAAAACCCATCAGAAGAAGAGAAATAATAAAGATCAGAGCAGAAATAAACAATATAGAATCCAAATAAAACTGTAGAACAGATCAATGAAACGAAGAGTTGGTTTTTTGAAAAAAATAAACAAAATTGATAAACCTCTAGCCAGGCTTCTCAAAAAGAAAAGAGAGAGGACCCAAATAGATAAAATCATGAATGAAAAAGGATTTATTACAACCAATCTCTCAGAAATACAAGCAATTATCAGGGAATACTATGAAAAATTATATCCCAACAAACTGGACAATCTGGAAGAAATGGACAAATTCCTAAACACACACACACACTACCAAAACTCAAACAGGAAGAAATAGAAAATTTGAACATACCCATAACTAGTGAAGAAATTGAATCAGTTATCAAAAATCTCCCAACAAATAAGAGTCCTGGACTAGATGGCTTCCCTAGGGAATTCTACCAGACATTTAAAGTGGAGTTAATACCTAACCTTCTTAAGCTGCAATGTATTTTCCTCTCAGGACTGCCTTCGCTGCGTCCCAAAGCGTTTGCATTGTTGTATTTTCATTTTCGTTTGTTTCCATATATTTTTTGAT
Organism: Lynx rufus; assembly: GCF_022079265.1. Lineage (NCBI taxonomy): Eukaryota > Metazoa > Chordata > Mammalia > Carnivora > Felidae > Lynx > Lynx rufus. The sequence continues at coordinate 9,435,204 of NW_025814889.1, read as the reverse complement.
TTCTTCTCTAATTGCCTGGTTGACCCACTCATTCGTTAGTAGGGTGTTCTTTAACCTCCATGCTTTTGGAGGTTTTCCAGACTTTTTCCTGTGGTTGATTTCAAGCTTCATAGCATTGTGGTCTGAAAGTATGCATGGTATAATTTCAATTCTTGTAAACTTATGAAGGGCTGTTTTGTGACCCAGTATATGATCTATCTTGGAGAATGTTCCAGGTGCACTCGAGAAGAAAGTATATTCTGTTGCTTTGGGATGCAGAGTTCTAAATAGATCTGTCAAGTCCATCTGATCCAATGTCTCATTCAGGGCCCTTGTTTCTTTATTGACCGTGTGTCTAGATGATCTATCCATTTCTGTAAGTGGGGTGTTAAAGTCCCCAGCAATTACCACATTCTTATCAATAAGGTTGCTTATGTTTATGAGTAATTGTTTTATATATTTGGGGGCTCCAGTATTCGGCGCATAGACATTTATAATTGTTAGCTCTTCCTGATGGGTAGACCCTGTAACTATTATATAATGTCCTTCTTCATCTCTTGTTACAGCCTTTAATTTAAAGTCTAGTTTGTCTGATATAAGTATGGCTACTCCAGCTTTCTTTTGGCTTCCAGTAGCATGATAAATAGTTCTCCATCCCCTCACTCTGAATCTAAAGGTGTCCTCAGGTCTAAAATGAGTCTCTTGTAGACAGCAAATAGATGGGTCTTGTTTTTTTATCCATTCTGATACCCTATGTCTTTTGGTTGGCGCATTTAATCCATTTACATTCAGTGTTATTATAGAAAGATATGGGTTTAGAGTCATTGTGATGTCTGTATGTTTTATGCTTGTAGTGATGTCTCTGGTACTTTGTCTCACAGGGTCCCCCTTAGGATCTCTTGTAGGGCTGGTTTAGTGGTGACAAATTCCTTCAGTTTTTGTTTGTTTGGGAAGACCTTTATCTCTCCTTCTATTCTAAATGACAGACTTGCTGGATAAAGGATTCTCGGCTGCATATTTTTGCTGTCTAGCACCCTGAAAATCTCGTGCCAATTCTTTCTGGCCTGCCAAGTTTCAAGAGAGAGATCAGTCACAAGTCTTATAGGTCTCCCTTTATATGTGAGGGCACGTTTACCCCTTGCTGCTTTCAGAATTTTCTCTTTATCCTTGTATTTTGCCAGTTTCACTATGATATGTCGTGCAGAAGATCGATTCAAGTTACGTCTGAAGGGAGTTCTCTGTGCCTCTTGGATTTCAATGCCTTTTTCCTTCCCCAGTTCAGGGAAGTTCTCAGCTATAATTTCTTCAAGTACCCCTTCAGCACCTTTCCCTCTCTCTTCCTCCTCTGGGATACCAATTATGCGTATATTATTTCTTTTTAGTGTATCACTTAGTTCTCTAATTTTCCCCTCATACTCCTGGATTTTTTTATCTCTCTTTTTCTCAGCTTCCTCTTTTTCCATAACTTTATCTTCTAGTTCACCTATTCTCTCCTCTGCCTCTTCCATCCGAGCCGTGGTGGTTTCCATTTTGTTTTGCATTTCATTTAAAGCGTTTTTCAGCTCCTCGTGACTGTTCCTTAGTCCCTTGATCTCTGTAGCAAGAGATTCTATGCTGTCCTGTATACTGTTTTCCAGCCCAGCGATTAATTTTATGACTATTATTCGAAATTCACTTTCTGTTATATTATTTAAATCCTTTTTGATCAGCTCATTAGCTGTTGTTATTTCCTGGAGATTCTTCTGAGGGGAATTCTTCCGCTTGGTCATTTTGGATAGTCCCTGGTGTGGTGAGGACCTGCAGGGCACTTCCCCTGTGCTGTGGTGTATAACTGGAGTTGGTGGGCGGGGCCGCAGTCAGTCCTGATGTCTGCCCCCAGCCCACCGCTGGGGCCACAGTCAGACTGGTGTGTGCCTTCTCTTCCCCTCTCCTAGGGGCAGGATTCACTGTGGGGTGGCGTGGCCCGTCTGGGCTACTTGCACACTGCCAGGCTTGTGATGCTGGGGATCTGGCATATTAGCTGGGGTGGGAAGGCAAGGTGCACGGCGGCAGGGGGGGCAGGCTTAGCTCGCTTCTCCTTAGGTGATCCACTTCAGGAGGGGCCCTGTGGCAGCCGGAGGGAGTCAGATCCGCTGCCGGAGGTTTGGCTCCGCAGAAGCACAGAGTTGGGTGTTTGCGCGGAGTGAGCAATTTCCCTGGCCGGAACCGGTTCCCTTTGGGATTTTGGCTGGGGGATGGGCGGGGGAGATGGCGCTGGTGAGCGCCTTTGTTCCCCACCAAACTGAGCTCTGTCGTCCGGGGGCTCCGCAGCTCACCCTCCCTTTGTCCTCCAGCCTTCCCGCTTTTCGAGCAGAGCTGTTAACTTATGACCTCCCAGACGCTAAGTCGCGCTTGCTGTCGGAGTACAGTCCGTCAGGCCCCTCCGCTTTTGCAAGCCGGACTCGGGGGCTCTGCTTGGCTGGCGAGCCGCCCCTCCGCCCCGGCTCCCTCCCGCCAGTCCGTGGAGCTCGCACCGCCTCGCCGCCCTTCCTACCCTCTTCCGTGGGCCTCTCGTCTGCACTTGGGTCTGGTGACTCCATTCTGCTAATCCTCTGGCGGTTTTCTGGGTTATTTAGGCAGGTGTAGGTGGAATCTAAGTGATCAGCAGGACGCGCGGTGAGCCCAGCGTCCTCCTACGCCGCCATCTTCCTGTCGAGTCCCAACTGATCTTTGACAAAGCAGGAAAGAGTATCCAATGGAAAAAAGACAGTCTCTTTAACAAATGGTGTTGGGAGAACTGGACAGCAACATGCAGAAGAATGAAACTGGACCACTTTCTTACACCATACACAAAAATAAACTCAAAGTGGATGAAGGATCTGAATGTGAGACAGGAAACCATCACAAACCTAGAGGAGAAAGAAGGAAAAAACCTCTATGACCTCAGCTGCAGCAATTTCTTACTCGACACATCTCCAAAGGCAAGGGAATTAAAAGCAAAAATGAACTATTGGGACCTCATCAACAGAAAAAGCTTCTGCACTACAAAGGAAACAATCAATAAAACTAAAAGGTAACAGACAGAATGGGAAAAGATATCTGCAAATGACATATTGGATAAAGGGCTAGTATTCAAAATCTATAAAGAACTCACCAGACTCCACACCCAAAAAAAACCCAAATAATCCAGTGAAGAAATGGGAAGAAGACACGAATAGACACTTTTCCAAAGAAGACATCCAGATGGACAACAGAGACATGAAAAGATGCTCAATGTCACTCCTCATCAGGGAAATACACATCAAAACCATACTCAGATACCACCTCACACCGGTCAGAGTGGTTAAAATGAACAAATCAGGAGACTATAAATGCTGGCAAGGATGTGAACCCTCTTGCACTGTTGGTGGGAATGCAAATTGGTGCAGCCACTCTGGAAAATAGTGTGGAGGTTCCTCAAAAAATTAAAAATAGAACTACCCTATGACTCAGCAATAGCACTGCTAGGAATTTACCCAAGGGATACAGGAGTGCTGATGCATAGGGGCACATGTACCCCAATGTTTATAGCAGTGCTTTCAACAATAGCCAAATTATGGAAAGAGCCTAAATGTCCATCAACTGACGAATGGATAAAGAAGTTGTGGTTTATATATACAATGGAATACTACTGGCAATGAGAAAGAATGAAATCTGGCCATTTGCAGCAACGTGGATGGAACTGGAGGGCATTATGCCAAGTGAAATAAGTCAGAGAAAGACAGATACCATATGTTTTCACTCATATTTGGACCTTGAGAAACTTAACAGAAGACCATGGGGGAGGGAAAGGGGAAAAAAAGTTACAGAGAGGGATGGAGGCAAACCATAACAGACACTGAAATACTGAGAACAAACTGAGGGTTGCTGGGGGTTGGGGAGAGGGGAAAGTGGGTGATGGGCATTGAGGAGGGCACTTGTTGGGATGGGCACTGGGTGTTCTATGGAAACCAAATTGACAATAAATTATATGTTAAAAAAACAATGACATATTAGTATGTAGCTGTTAGAATCCCAAAATCTGGAACACCGACAACATGAAATGCTGACAAGGACATGGAGCAACAGGAACTCTCATTCACTGCTGGTGGAAATGCAAAAACTGCACAGCCACTTTAGAAGACAGTTTAGTAGTTTCTTACAAAACTAAGTATACTCTTACTATAAAAGCTAGAAATTTCACTCTTTAGTATTTACCAAACAAAGTTAAAAATTAATGACCACACAAAAATCTTCACATAGCAGCTTTGTTTATAATTGCCAAAACTTGGAAACAACCAAAATGTCCATCAGTAGGTGAATACATAAATAATGTGTGGTATATTCAGACAATGGAATATTATTCAGTGCTAAGAAGAAATGAGCTGTCAAGCCATGAAAAGACTTGGAGGAAACTTATATGCTTATTACTAAGTGAAAGAAGTCAATCTTCCAAAGGCTACATGTGATATAATCCCAAATATATGACATTCCGGAAAAGGTAAATCTATGGACACAATAAAAAGATAATTGGTTGCCAGAGGGTTTGGGGAAGGGGTAAATGAGGAGGGTACAGCAGATGTTTAGGGCAATGAAAATAGTCTAAATGATACCAGGATGATAGGTACACATTATTATACATTTTCCCAATCAATAGAATGTACAGCACCAAAATTGAACAGTAATGTAAACTCTGGCTGAGAAAGATGTGTCAATGTAGGTTCATCAGTTGCAATAAAGTATCAACAGATGGGGGATGTTGGTAATTGGGGAGGCTATGCATGTGTATGGGCAGCGAGTATATGGGAAATCTCTGTACTTTCCTCTCAATTTTGCTGTGAACCTAAAATTGCTCTAAAAAATATAAGTTTTAACTTAAAAGAGAATAAAAAAAGGAAAGAACAAAGGGGAGGGGAAGGGAAGGAAAGAAGGAAAGGAGGATGAAGGGGAAGGAAGACAGGGAGAAAAGGAGGGAGGGAGGGAGGGAGGGAGGAAGGAAGAAAGAATGGATGGAAGAAAGGATGGATGGACGGAAGGAATGAAGGACCAAATAAAGGAAGGAAGGAAGGAAGGAAGGAAGGAAGGAAGGAAGGAAGGAAGGAAGACATGTCCCTGTCCCTTTAAATATACTCAATGAAAGGCACTTATGACATATGTGCTTACATTTCCTTGACCAGAGTTTGGGCACACAATAATTCCTTGCAAAGGAGGCTGTAAAATTTAGTCTTTACTTTTAGCAACTGTGTTCTCAGTTTATCCTTATTCTTTATTTAGAATTTGTGAGTGTGATCTTAAAAGTTGTATTTTTTATTTCTATAGTGTAAAGTAAATACATATATATATATATATATATATACACATATATATGTATATTTGTAGTAAACACTACAAAAATAGCAAAATAGAAAAAAGAGACTGAAATTCTAAAATTCTTTACCATAAAGAAACACAGGTTTGTGTTCAGCACATATGCTTTCAATTTCATATATATTGCAATATACAAGACTATACATAATTTATTTGTTAACAAAATATCTTGGATTGTTTTCCATGTCAGTATATACATAGGCACCATACTGATAATTTTATCCAATCTTGGTATCATATAGGGGAAAAGAAAAAAATTTCAATGTTTAATTTAGGTCCTCTTCTGTTCGAGCCATAGTTATACTCTATGAAATATTTTAAATTTGTATAACACAAAAACATAATAGTCAAATATAGCTTGTGAAATATATTCCAAGACCAGTTCAAATTTGTAATCATCAAGACATATTTCCAGTTTTATTTTGTTCCCTTAATGCTGGTAATACTGATGATAAAAGCCACCTATAATATAACCATATATAATTTGTTCCTCAGTTTGCCAAACTTATTTGCCACATATTTCAAATCACCAATATATTCCTCTATCCTCTCCATCCCCACACTCATATTTAAATACTCATGCTTGTTGAATTTTTTCTGCTATAGAACTTCAGGGGTTTGTAACTGGGGCATTTATTTATATACACCAGTTTATCTGCCTCCTACAGAACTCACAGGTAGCAGATGTACCCATGCCCATCACAGAATTACTGAGAGTTATCTTTTGTCATCTTTCTGTGGCTACATCAATGGCAACATATAGGATTTACTTCTTATCTGAGAGTCACTGCTGTCTTCTAAAGTAGTGGTTCCCAAACTGTGCTCTCTAGACCAGCAGCAAGAACATCACCTGGGAACTTGTTTAAAATGCAAATTCTGGACCTACTGATTGGGAAATTCGAGGTGGGGCCCAGTAATGTGAGTTTTAACAACCTTTCTAAGTGATTTGAAGCACCTCAACCTTTGGGAACCACTCTCTGAATCAGAGGATTTCAACCTTGCTCACACATTGGAATTACCTGGGGAGCTTTAAAAAATATTGATGCCTTGGTCTTAACCCCAGAAATTCTGAATTAATTAGTCTGGGGTGAGGCCAGAGAATTGGGAATTTTACTAGCTCCCTGGGTGATTATAAAGTGCAACCAAGGTGGAGAACCACGGCTCTAAATCATTTATAACTTCACATTATATTTGCCAACTCCAGGTTCTTTGAGCTTTTTTCTTTCCCCAAGGATCTGTGCCATATGAGGATACAGCAAGGCTACAGTGAATTAGATATTACCTTGTTGTGAGTGGATTTAGATATTAAATGAAATGTGACACTGCATCTTATCATTTCCTTTGGTTTTGTTTATCATACATGATGAGCCTTTGAACTTGAAGCTGAATTAATTTAATGCAATGTTTCCTTTTGAATCTATTGGATTTTGTGTGCATTGGGGTGACATACAAAACAAACATCTAAATGCTCTTCCTGTGATCTTTGGGAAAAGCACCAGAGGAGAAAGAGTGTCCACGGTACATTAACCATGTAAAGTGAGTTTAATCAGATGGAATTGATTTGTTTAAGTTACACTTACATGTACAAAAAGAAATGTTCTGGACTCAATAAATTCAGTATTAAAATTGCCTTCACACTCCATACCTAACCAATTTCATCACCATATATGCTACCAGTTAGATGCTACTTGGAGAAGAAAACGTGATTCTTCGGCTAGTAAATGAAGAGAGATAGCAAGAAGTAACTTCTTCACGGTTTCTGGGGGGAGGAATATGTTAAGTACCTTTTTTTCCCCGTTATGCTAGACATGGATTAGAAGCACTCCCAACTTGTTTTGCAACAGACACGGAATTGCTTTCTTCACACTCAGTCAAGTGTTTTAATCCTGTCTTTTAAAACAAACATCAACCAGTGACATACCTCTTTTGTTTTCAATCTCATTTTATATATGGAGAAAGATCAGTGGTGACTGTCCTTTGTAAGTCAAGCTTGATAGTGGGAAAGGCTGCTTTGAAACTGGACTTTCTATTGTCTTTGTGATAAGAGGAGTGTAGAATATTCAAAGCCAAATGACAAAATTTAACTATCAAAAGCAAGATGGATTTAAATACTGAAACATACAGCAAGGGCAGGATGGCAACCAGAGCCTTTTGACTTGCAAAAATCTGTGCTATGAGATAGATGGTCCAGCAGCAAGAGTACTATACTTGAGTTTATAATAACGATGACAAGATATCAAGAGCAAGGAAATAGAAGGCAGATGTTAATTGTTGCAATGGAAAATCATGATCTCGTCTCCCCATGCTAGAGATGAGCACATTCTCAGATCCTGGGCCCATCTATTGAAAGGAAACCTGAGTCCTCAAAGGAAGAGCCCTGAAATATCACAGAAAGCATACAGTACAATTGTACTTTCCCTCTAATTCTCCTCTAAGGCAATTTAGCACAGTATACTAAGGAAAGGGGAATACGCAGATCTTCTGAAGCCTATAGCTTCTATGATCTGAGATGATACCGATATTAGAACCAAACTGTCACCATGTCCCGCCTGTTAAGGTGAGAATCTATAGAGGTCAGATGATACATAGAGTCCTGGCCCAAGTTCATTTCACAAAGGTCTAATGCAGGAGTCAACAAACTATGGCCCATAGCCAAATTCTGCCTACCATCGACTTATGTAAATAAGGATTTATTGGAACACAGACATATTTATTTTTTAATGTCTGTGTCTGCCTCTGTGTTCCTACAGCAGATTTGAATAACTGCAATAGATACCATATGATCTGCAAAATCTAAAATATTTACTCTGGACCTTTAGAGAAAGAGTTTTTCTGACCTTTAGTTGAATGAGTCCCCACACCTACCCTATAGTTTTTTCCCTAGTATCTGAGTGAAAAATTAGGATGAATGTACCTAACAGTGGGTAAATTCCTGACTGTGATAACTTTCCTTGTAGAATAAGAGGCAAAAGAGTAGGCAAGTCATATGGAGGCTCCTGAACATTCCACTCCCACCAACCAAAGAATTAATCAAAAGCAGTAATATAAATCAGGTGGGATGGTATTGAATAATACTGCTTTTATAGTCAAAGTTGCTGGGGTGGTGTTCCTCATCACAGAAAAATGTAATTCAGTGGTATTGCCCTCTATAAACCATTGGGCTAAGCATAAACTTTACCAATTATACTTAAACAATTAAAGCTGCCATGCCAAATAGCATATTTTTACTTGAAAAGATAAATACAGCCTTTGGAACTTGGTGCGTGACTATTCATCCCGAAAATGCGTTATTTTCCATCCTTGTGATGAAGAGAATCAAGAGCTTTTCACATTCAACTATGATGAATGATAGTACATGTTTATAATCTTGATCCAGAGCTGTCTTACATCTCCTACTTTGGGCCACAATACAGTCCAAAGAGAACTTGATCTACTTGACATTCCTTCATTATATTGGTCTGCAACATTGATGATACCCTACTACTCAGACCTAGACAGGAAAACTTGACAAATACTCTGAATGCCTCGCTGTATTAGGGAGTAAGAGAAAAATCTACAATTATTAAGGGTTCTTTCTCATTGGGTTTGAATTTTTAGGAGTCCATTGTTCTGTGACACACATATCCCCCAATGTGAAGGACATGATAATCTATCTTTTAGCTTCTATCACTAAAAGGGGACACAACACTTGAAAACTTCTTTCTGGTTTTGGAGGTATCATGTACTATACCTAGGAATTCTTTTCTGATCTATTCATTGAGTAACTCAGAATGCTGTTCATTTTTTAGGAGAACTGAGAGTAAGAAAGGATTATAGTCCAGTTTTAGGCTATGATAAAAGATAAAAGCGGTTCTTCTTTTTAGTCAATGTAGCCTGGTAGATGCAAAGATCTAGAGAATATGCAGTGGATATGACTGTTAATTTCATATGTCAATGTGACTAGGCTATGGTGCCCAGTTGTTTAAACACTAGTGTAGGTGTGGCTATAAAGGTATTTTTTTTCTTCAAATAAATCAATATATTTACTATCAGTTAAATTCAATTGAAACAAATGACTCTGTAATAGGGTTGGGTTTCATCCAGTCAATGAAGGCTTTAAGGGAAAGACTGAGGTTTCCTAAAGAAGAAATTCTGCCTAAAGACTGCAACATAGAAATTCTCCTTGAAATTCCAGACTGCTGGCTGGCCTGCCCACAAATGTTGGATTTTCCATTGTCACAACTGTGTGTATGAACCAATTCGTGGAAGCTCTATCTTCTCTATCATTTATTTACTATCTACCTATAATCAATCAATTAATCAACCATCTATCTACTATCTATCTACCTACCTACCTACCTGTTTATCTATCTATCTATCTATCTATCTATCTATCTATCTATCTATCTACTTGTTTATCTATCTATCTATCCATCTATCTACTTGTTTATCTATCTATCTATCTATCTATCTATCTATCTATCTATCTATCTACTTACCTACCTACCTACCTACCTGTTTATCTATCTATCTATCTATCTATCTACCTACCTACCTACCTATCTATCCATCTATCTCTATAACGTATCTATCCATCCATTCATTCAACCTATTTGTTCTGTTTATTTGGAGAATTGTGAATAATAAGGCAGATAAAGATGTGGATAGGAGAGTGGCAATGTAGAAGGATAGGATTCTGAAATCAAGTCATGCAATTTGAAAGGCAACTACTAGCATGCCACTGGCACCTAATAATGAATACTTAACCAGGCAATTTTAATTGATGATGTGATCTGAGCTAAGCCTCATGAACCAGTACTGGCATAATCACTAAGTCATAAGGTCAAGTGTACACATCAGTGATACATTAAACAATGGAAATGCTTCATTCAGAATTGTTCCTACTCAGGTCTTCAGAGTATAAATAAATTACAGGAACGAGGAGTCCATACTTCATTTGTCTACCTGGGTCACACCAATGCCTTACCTCAGTTCACACCATGACCAGCTGATCATGAGAACAGCTTGTTTGTTAATGCAAAGTGATAAAGGGCTCCTGGTCCAGTAAAGACCCATAAAAGGATGTATCTAAAGAACGGTGACTAGGGGAAATCTTCTCAGAAGCAGTAGCCTGGGTAGTGCATTTGATCATGCACTTTGAAGAAAGAAGTAGTCTGAGGTAGGAATAAACATGACTCACTGGCAGTGGTGAAAGTCTTAGAGATCAGAGGCAAGGAGATGTATATGGATGGACCTGTGGGAGCAGACAGAAAGTGTGTAGAACTCCATGTCTCATGTCAATTCTAATCAGAGAATATTCATCCCAGAGAAAGGACTGAATACTAGCTGTCCAGAATGTCTCATTCAGGAGATGCTAGTCAGCATCTGTTCTTGGCTTTCCCACTGTTTTCCCATGAACAAAGGAGTTGTGAATGCAGGGATGGAAGCTATGCATAGTTGAACTGGCATTAAATTCATCTCACTGAGTTTATTCTAGCTACCACTGAAAAATTTACCTCCACAATTCAAGGAGATGATTTAGCTACTTTCTGGCAAGCTGGTAATATTAGACAGCTCCTACCCTTCAATGATTCATTTTATTGAGAATGATACATATCCAAAGTATGGATGTATCTTCCTTCCCTGCAGTGCCTTAGTGACAGAAGGCTCATATGACAATGGGCATAGGACTATGGAGCCACTTGTCCTCCTTTGAATTGCATCAACAGGAATCTGATAGCCAACCATCTTAAAGCAGAGCTAAGCCACAGCATGGAGAAGACACTGTGAGTGGAGGTGCTATCCTTTCAGATGCCATTACATGGTGCTGTGTCATAAAAATGATCAATATGGATCTGAGATCCAAGGAATGGAAAGAGGAGTTACTACCCTCATCATTAATTCTAATCAATTTACTTGAAGACTTTGTGCTTGCCATCTACAAAAGTCTAAGTTTTTCTGCATTAAAGATCCTGACTCCTGGTAGAAGGGGAACACTTCTTTCAGGGTACACAAAAAAAATTCCACAAAACCAAAATCAGTAAACTAACCATGTGGTTATCTGGGGGCACCTCATGCCTGTAGTCTAGCATGTAGAAAAGGAAGAATTCTTACATTGGCAGGAATCACTGATCCTGATTATCATAAAGATATAGGACTGCTATACAATGAGAGTGGGGACAATAATGTCTACAATCCACAGAAGTTATGGGGGAACATCTTGGTGCTTCCATGCCTAGCGATAGCTATAAATAGGAAATTGAAACAGCCATGGTTTAAGAAGTACATAGTAGCCTGGGCTAGCTCCCTTAGAAATGAGTCTGGGTTACTCTATGGGACAAAAAACACAGACCAGCAGAAGAATAGCTGAAGGTAAGAGACAACTTGCATGGAAAGTGCAGAAAGATGGTGAATGTCAATTACAGCTTTGTAGTGCCATGCCTTGTTCCATGAAACCTCCAGCTATAAAGGATTGTGGGTTTACTTTTGTTTGCTTTTTAGAAATTGTGAGTGGGTCCCACTTTGAAGCAGCACAGAAAGGGCATTAGAACAATGTAAACTTAACAAGAAGCATGGGATTGTAAATCAAAACATTAGCTTACTCTCTGAAAAATAAAAGAAGCATATGTAATAAAATTTGTCTTTAGAAAACATGTAACTTCTTTCCTCCTCTTTCAAAATATAATGAAGGGGACATGAGAGGTTGCTTTGCCTGTTATTCAGAAAAATCTAAATGTGAGACATTCTGATAGGCAGGAAACGATGTGCACGTATATGTCTATCTCTCACTGCCCAGTAATATTGGTAATTAAAAGTTTAAAAAATTCAAACAGTCTTAAATCTTAGATCCTGTTGTGAGCTACACTGGCTCAACAATTGATAAATATTCATTTCATTGTCACTCTGGATTTGTACACCATTACTAAACTTATCTTCTGATATCTCCAGTAAATAATCTTAGTTAACAAGCAAAAATGAAAAGACAGAAGATTTTGTTCTGGGATTTCCAAGTTGCTGTATCTATTATTACTTATACAGACTGCTTTTGGAACTAAGAACCTAGGATTTAAACAAATACTTCTCAAAAAAGCTTTCAGATACTTATTTTCATATCCATTGCTCTTGGCACATACTCTCCTGAATTATGACAGCAATCCAATGGAGGGTTTTATTGACCTGATTCTGATCTGTCTCAAACCCAGCCTCCAGACTTCTACTAGAGTGTACTCTCAAAATGGAAATCTGATGATGCTGACTTTCTGATATAAAATTTCAGAGGCTCCTCCATCATTCTATAAAACCCTCTGTGTTTGGGCCCCTACAACACCTTGCCAGCCTCATCTGCTGACACAGTTTATTTCTCCCTTTCATGTCTAAAAATGTACTCAGCTTCACTAAGTATTGTTTATGTGTCACATCCATATGTGGCAAATACACTGTAATTAATTGTCTAAATACTTCTCTTGTATGCTCTTCAAGGAGAGATTCCCCATTTCCTTGATGAATAATAATTGTGTGTTGAATTGGGCCATACCTTGGAAAGATGCTAGTGGCCAGTAGACCTTCTTCATACTTAAAGACACATGAGAAGTCTTGGATGAGAGAAGCCAAAATGTAATTGTGAAAGCCACAGTGGAATAATGTAGGTGGACCATTAGCATATGCCACCCACAAAAATTAACTCAAAATGGACTAAAGGCTTGAATATAAGACCCAAAACCATAAAACTCCTAGAAGAAAACATACGTCATAAATTCTTTGACATTGGTTTTGTGATATTTTGGCTCTGGCTCCAAAAGCAAAGGCAACAAAAGCAAAACTAAACACATGAGACCACATCAAACTAAAAAGCTTCTGCACAGCAAAGTAAATCATCAACCAAATGAAAAGGCAACCTACTGAATAGAAGAAAATATTTGCAAATCATATATCTGATAAGGAGTTAATATTCAATATATATAAAGAATTCATACAACTCAGTAGCAAACAACAACAGCAACAAAAAACTCAAACACTCCAATTAAAAAATGGACAGAAGATATGAATAGACGTTTTTCCAAGGAAGATATACAAATGACCAACAGATAGATGAAAAAATGCTCAACATCACTAAGTCTCAGGGAAATGCAAATCCAAACCATAATGAGATATCTCACACCTGTTACAATGGTTATTATCAAAAACACAAGAAGTAACAAGGTTGTGCAGAAAGGGAATCCTTGCGCACTGCTGGTGGGAATAGACATTGGTGCAGTCACTATGGAAAACAACATGGAGGTTCCTAAAAAAATTAAAAATAGAACTACTGTATGATCTAACAATTCACTTTTGGATATTATCTGAAGAAAACAAAAACACTAACTCAGAAAGACATCTGCACCCACATGTTCATTTTAGCATTATTTATAATAGCCAAGACATGGAAAGAACCTAAGTGTCTAATGATGGATGCATGGATAAAGACAGAAATAAATAGAATTAAAAAAAAATAATATACATACACATAATGGAGTGTTATTCAGGCCTAAAAAAAGGAATGAAATCTTGCCATTTGTGACAACACGAATGGACCTTAAGGGGATTATCTAAGTGAAATAAGTCAGAGAAAGAAAAATACTGTATGATCTCACTTATATGTGGAGTCTACAAAATAAAAACAAAACCAACTCATAGATACAGAGAACAGATTGGTGGTTGCCAGGAGCAGGGGGTAGGGCAGGGGGACTCTACAAAATAAAAACAAAACCAATTCACAGAAACAGAGAACAGAATGGTGGTTGCCAGGGGCAGGGGGTAGGGTCGGGGGTAGGTTAAATAGGTCAAAAGGTATAAACTTGCACTTATAAAATAAGTGAGTCATGGAATATAATGGACAGCACGGTGACGACAGTTACCATACCGTACTGCATATGTGAAAGTTGCTAAGAGAATAGATATTAAAAGTCCTCATCACAAGAAAAACATAAATTTGTAACTGTGTATGATGATGGATATTAACTACATTTGTTGTGATGATCATTGTGCAAATATTGAATCATATTGTACACCTGAAACTAATATAATTAGTTTCAATTATGTCAATTATATCTCAATGGAAAAAAAAACCCACAATTTTGAAGACTAGATTTGTGACCACAGGAATAGCTTATTCTATAGCAGTAGACTGAATTAATTAGGATATAAAAAGAGCCAATGCAACTGTGCATTCAATGAGTGGTACAAAGGTCCAAAGAGACTGTGGATGGAAATGGGAAATTGAAAAAGGGAGTTTGTGGAAATCCACTTCGAGGGAGGAATTCTTGTCATTCTTCAACCGCTCTCGTCATGTAAGAATGTAGATCTCTTCCCAGACAGAAAAAGAAACAATGTGGAAGTGAGGAGGCATGTGTCCTGAGATGCATGAGGCCACTCCAACTGGACCAAATCACATTTTCAAAGGTAAGAATGTTCAATAAAATTCCTGAAAAGTCCTCAGAGATCAATAAGCACATTATATAAAGGCAGTAAAGATGATATGGCATTTTTGGAGTTTGGTATATCAGATGAAAACCCACCTGATACTTTTAACCAGTTGGATGACCATTGATTTTGATTTCTGTTAAGAGATAAAAATGCTGGGAGTACCAGCTGTTTCTCGGCCAAAGTCGCTGTGGGTCCCCAGCTCTGTAGTAAATGACCAACATCTCTGGATGAGTTCAGTCACCTGTAGCCTGCTTTGTCAGCACAGCTGGCTATTTAGGAACCAGTGGGGGTTTTATTACAAGTTTGTTTATCTTTCAATAGAACCACCTGCCTGGAGTTGAATTGTCTGAGCTATAAATAGAGAAATAGTGCACAGGAAAGTTTTACCATTAAAGAGGAGAAGAACATTAGATGGGGGCAGGGGAACAAATTTTCCTTCTACTTTATGGGAACCTGGGTAGGGTCCTGGGAATTTTTATCCAGTTAGCTTTGGAACTGGAAAATAAAATAATGTTAGAAGCACCAGTATGTTTAAATATATAAAATCTACTGAATGCCATTTTATAATCTCTTGAAGCCAGGGAAAGAATTCATGGTGGGATATTAGCCTTGTCAACCCCATTAGCAAAATGGCAATTCATAAAGCAAAGCATTGTAGTAACCTCTCGAGGTTACAAGCAAGTGGAACATACCCAGTTCTGCAAAACCCAGCTGGGTACAGTTCAAAGCCCTCATAGACTCTTTAGAATAATGCATTGTATTATTGGTAGGGTCAAAAATGTCTCAATCAGTGCACATTTTTTTTCCTCTTTTTTTTTTTTAAATCAGGGCACATTTTTAAAAAATCATGACCAAACTCTTAGCCTATTTGTTTTTGAGATATGCAGTAAAGTATCTTCATATTTCTATGATGTGACATGTGACAGATCAGGAATTTTTAAATTTAATTTGAATCTACCATACCAATGATACTTATCTAAATTACTGGGCCAAACCAGATGATTAACTTTGTTTTCTGCTTCACTACATAAAGGTAAATTTTCCCAGCTTAATTTTTGTTTTGTAACTTTTTAAATTTTGAATTATTTTTTAGTTTGTAAAGTTTTTGAGATTTTAGAATTTTGATACTAGTATCTTTGAATATTTTAAATTTTTGTATTGTGGTAGAATACACATAACAAAATTATTAACTATTCTTCAGTGCACGCTTCTGTGAGATTATATGGTGCACAACCACCATCACCATCCATCTCCGTAACTCTTTTCATCTTGTGAAATTGAAGCTCTCTATCCACTAAACAATAATTCTCCATTCTTTCCTCCTCCCAGGCCCTGGCAATAACTATTCTACTTCCTGTCTCACAGATATATTTTTGAGGAAAACATGATATCAAATATTTTTCCCATTATTTTATTTACCTCATATATTTTCCTCATTTATTCTGATCAAATATAAACATTGACAAATTATGCTATGCGTGATACTGACTTCACTCATTTTTTCAGTTAGTGTATTTGTTTGTTTGTCTGTTTGTTTACAGTTTGAGCAGGGGAGGGCCAAAGAGAGGGGGAGAGAGAGAATCCCAAGCAGTCTCTGCCCTGACAGAGGGGCTCAATTCCATGAACCGTGAGATTACAACCTTAGCCAAAATCAAGACTTGGATGTTCAACCAACTGAGCCATCCAGGTGCCCTCACGGGAACTTTTTTTTTTTTTTTTTTGAGTGTGGGGATGTAAATTTTTGTTTGTGGGAATGTAAGTTTTCGCTTCACTTGGGTAAATATTGAGGAGTGCAATGGCAGGATCATGTGGTGAGTGCATGTTTAGCCTTTTAAAAAACTGCCAAACTGTTTTCTAAAGTTGTTGTGCCAGTTTGCATTCCTACCGGCAGTGTATATAAGAGTTCCGCTTGCTCCAAAATCCCTGCCAGCATTTGGTATTGTCAGTGTTTTTTGATAATAGCCAATCTAATATGTTTATAATGGTATCTCATTGTGGTTTTAATGTGCATTTCCCAAATGACTAATGATTTTGAGCATCTGTTTATGAGCTCATTTGCCATCTGTATATCTCCTTTGGTATGTTCAAATATTTTACTCATTTTTCAAATTGGGACTTTTGTTTGATGTTTTCTTGTTGAGTTTGAGAGTTCTTTATGTATTCTGGATGCAAGTTCTTTGTCAGAAGTTGTTTTCACTATGTTAATTTCTTTTCTTTTCCACACAAATTTTAGAATTAGCTGGTGATATTCACAAAAAATCCTGACAGGATTTTGACTGGGATTGGGTTAAGCCTATTGCTCAATCTGGTTATCTATAGATATAGAGGTATAGTTAAAGATATAGATATAGATATAAATATAGATGATATAGATATATCATGGCGCGCTCTCTCTCTTTCTATACATACATATATATAAATATATATATATGTATATATATAATTTCATATATATTTAGAATATATAAAGGGTATTTTACAACCAATTAATCAAATCCCTGCATTTAAAAAAATATCTACCCCTAGGGGCACCTGGGTGGGTCAGTTGGTTAAGCATCTGGCTCTTGATTTTGGCTCAGGTCATAATCTCATGGTTTGTGAGTTGGAGCCTGGGTTGGGATATTCTCTCTCTCCCTCTCTCTCTGCCCCTCCCCTGTTCTCTCCCTCTCTCTCTCTCTCAAAATAAATAAACATTAAACAGAAATTTAAAAATATCTACCCTTATGTCTCATCTACCTAATCAACCTTGCCTGTGTTCAACTCCATTAGTGCTTGGGTTACTCATTTGCTTATTAATTAATCCTTTGAATGAGTGTTTACTGAACACATATTATGTGCTAGAAATGCAGCAAAGACCCAAATGATAAAGATGCAACTTTACCATTAATGTATTTGCCAAAGATTGAGGTATGAACAAGACGTTCTAGAAGTCAGAGCGAAGACACCTATATCAGATCGCATAGTAAGTAAAGGCTTTTCAGAAGAGGTGTTTCTTTATGCTGAAGTTTGAAGGAAAGGTTTCTCACTACATATATGTAGTATACACTTTACTATTTTCTACACTTAGTTATCATTGTTTACCCAATGTGAGGCCCTAGTAAGTGTGAGGTGGGCTTTGTAATTCAGCCACTCTACCTACAGGATCAGGGGCACACACTTTTGCCAATGCAATCAATCAAATGTTGGGATAAGGCTTCTTAGTGTCTCCCCAGTATTCTGAGAGAAGAGGGTTGAAGAAGGACAGTCCGGTTTTGGTGCTGGATTCTAAGGTAGAGATGTTACTATAGAGACAATGAGTTAGCTGCTCCCTTTAGGCATGTGAAAGTTAGAGAGTAAGCAGGGAAAGGCAGCCTTCCAAGAGGAGAGGAAGAGCAGGAAGATACAGACCCTGGAGGGAAGAGGATGGAGAAACTCTGAAACCCTCAGAACCTGTTGGTTTTCCAGTTCCTGTAGGGTCCGGTTGAACCTTACTTCCTTAAGCTCACTGTACAATTTTCTCACAAATCTGACTTTTCATTAGAACAAGTTAGGGATGACTTCTGATTTTTGAAGCCAAAAGAGCCTTGATTGTATTAGAGATTTAGCAGGAGGCGTTGAACCCTTGAGACAATGTGGGATTGAATGTATCCTCAAAGTGGAATGAAGCTGCTGAGGAGCTAGCTAACTGGTGATAGGGCTCGTGTGAACCAAAGTTCTCATGGTCCGTGTCTTCTAAACCATGAACAACAATTACTTAACCTTTCAGAATCTCCTTTACTCCTCATTCGAAGCAAGCAATTCTCATTTGATTTCTTTCCTAAATATTTGCCTGTTCCTTCATGTCTCCTTTAGTGTTTAGATCCGGGGTCAGAAAAACTTCTGTAGAGAGCCAGATTATAAATATTTTAAGCCTTACAGGCCATGTGTTGACACTACTCAATTCTGCCTGATGGTGTGAAAGCAACCATGGCAATACACAAACAGATGAACATGGCAGCTTTCCAATAAAACTTTATTTACTGACACTGAAATCAGACTCTTATATTTTCACATGTGAAGAAATAATATTGTTTTGATTTTTTTCCCCCAACCATTACAAAATGTTAGCTTGTGGGTGTACACAAACAGGCAGGTCAGAGTTGCCAGCCTCTGTTTTAGAGGCTCCACAGGACTCTTGTTTCACTTCCTCAGAAAGTCTTTTTCCTCTCTGCCTGAGAACCCATCTTTGTTCTTCCAACTAGTTTCTCCATCCCATGACTGAATTTCAAAACCAGAAGTCTTAGATGCATAAATTGCTTTGTCCTCATTTCCTTCATCTACTCCCGCCATGTTTTCTTAGATCATAGGCAAATTTATCCTAATTCTTTAGCTGCAACTCATTCCTGACTCCAGCTTTCTTACACCTGTTCTATCACAATCTCTTCCAAGATAAATTCTCCTAAGAGATTCCTGACCCATCGCTACAACTTTCTTCTCCAACATGCCACATGTTCAAATCTTTTCCTTTTTCCTCTTCATGATGTTTTTGGCCTATTTCAACACAGTTTTCTTAACAAAATTCATTAAAAAGACACAAAATGCAGGGCACCTGGGTGGTTCAGTCTGTTAAGTGTCCCACTTCAGCTGGTCATGATCTCTTAGTGGGCTCTGTGCTGACAGCTCAGAGCCTTAAGCCTGCTTTGGATTCTGTGTCTCCCTCTCTCTCTCTGCCCCTCCCCTGCTCACACTTTGTCTCTCTCTCTCAAAACTAAACATTTAAAAAAATAAAACAAAATGAAAAAGAAAAACAAAATGCAGTATAGACAATGTCAATGATAGCTATCTCAGAGTAGCACATAATTTAGAAAATTCAAAAATATAAGCATAGGATATCTGTTGGGTTTGGTTAGTTCAGTGAAACTTGATGAAAATATATCCATGAGAAAAAATATAATATTTAAATATCTATATAATAATTATTCCATAACAATATATAATGTATACCATAATTTATTGAAACGGTTACCTAATTTTGGGACATTTTGGGTAATGGTATTTTTTCACCTTTATTAATATTGCTGTGTTGAAAACCCTAGTGACTGCATCTTCGTACACACCCATGATTATTTAACTATTTAATTAGAATATGTTCCTCAAGCTGGAACTGCTATATCAAGTTTTTTCATATATTTTTAAATTTTATTTTTTATTTTTTAAAATTTACATCCAAATTAGTTAGCATATAGTGAAACAATGATTTCAGGAGTAGATTCCTTAACGCCCCTTACCCATTTAGCCCATCCCTCCTCCCACAACCCCTCCAGCAACCCTTAGTTTGTTCTCCATATTTATGAGTCTCTTCTGTTTTGTCCCCCTCCCTGTTTTTATATTATTTTTGTTTCCCTTCCCTTATGTTCATCTGTTTTGTCTCTTACAGTCCTCATATGAGTGAAGTCATATGATTTTTGTCTTTCTCTGACTGACTAATTTCACTTAGCATAATACTCTCCAGTTTCCAGTAGTTGTGCTCTGGAAAACAGTATGAAGGTTCCTCAAAAAACTAAAAATAGAACTACCCTATGACCCAGCAATGGCACTACTAGGCATTTACCCACGGGATACAGGTGTGCTGTTTCGAAGGGACACATGCACCCCCATGTTTATAGCAGCACTGTCAACAATAGCCAAAGTATGGAAAGAGCCCAAATGTCCATTGATGGATGAATGGAAAGAAAATGTGGTACATATATACAAGTTTTTTCATATTTTTAAAGACTGTCCATTCATATTCAAAAATTACTCCACAAAAGTATTATGTCAATTTTTACCTCCTGGGGTAATGCATTGAACAGACAGTTTTTTCATGGGCAAACCAATGCTGGGCATTAGTAATTTTTTTTAATTGCTAAATTAATAGGTGAGAAAATAGTATGCATTAAAAATTAGTAAGGGCTTTAATACTTTGCCTAACATACATTTTCCAATTATTTTCTCAGTTTATGGAATCATTTTCAATTTTATGACTTCTTATGTTAGAGAGGTCTTTAAAGTTTTCATGGTCTTGAGTATTTCATTTGTCAGTTTTCTTTCTTTTCAGTTTCTGCTAGTTGGTTAGTGATATATATTAAATAATATTCCATTTTTATTGGTTAGAATAAAACTTATAGTAAAAACATCATTTTGAAAACATTTTCTGTTTCTTTTTTCCATTGATGTTTCTGTATATTCCTGTCACAGTCTTTTAAATATTATAAATATACAACGTTCCATATAATTATTGTTTTTCTTATTTTATATATGAGCCTAGAGTGAATAGATGGTTTCCAGGTCAAACTATCCCAGTGCTCGTCTAGTCTTATCTTGTGTTAGAAATGAAGTCATGGAAAACCCGGATTTAAGTTTTCTGTTTTCTCATTACACTATTGAAACTTCCTGTTATCTCCACACTAGAATGTAAGGGTCTCAAGATCAAGCACCCTTTTCACCCATCCCAGATTCCTCGGTGCCCCTCAAAGTACTGGTGCTTTATCCAAATCCCTGATTTTATGAGATTAGGGCATTGCCTAAAGCCACACTGCAAATAGGGAAGTTAGCAGAGAAACAATTAGTTCCAAGGTCTCTTGATTTGTGGTTTAGTGGTTTTTGCTTTGACTTTTTTCTTTAGTTCACTTGTATTTCTTATTTATTTCTGTAGATGCCATATTTCTATTGAGTCTTTGACTACCAAAAGAAAAAAAAAAAGAGAGAGAGAGAGAGAGAGAGAGAGAGAGAACTATGGCCTCACACCGGTCATCACTGCAAATGCTAGGATTTCTGATTTTGTGTACTCCTTACTTGGTTGCTTGTTTTCAAGGAATAAATTAATATAACTTAAAAGATCTGGGAATTTAAATTTATTTATCATAAAATAAGTGTTTAGTGAAATTCTACTTTTAAATATAGGCATATTTTTAAAGTCTTATTGTAGATCAAGATTAAAATTCCTTTTTAAGGTTGTTTTTTAAGTTTTATAAAGGTGAACCCCTTGGGAATCACCTCTGAATCTAGTGAGTGCCTGATACCTGATAGAAGTTCAATAAATGTAGTTAAAGCAAACTGAGTTCTCATTATCCAATCATACAGCCACTTTGATTTTTTCTCATTGCACACACATATGCCCGCACACACACACACACACACACACACACTGGTTTGTAAGTACATGTGGATGTTCTTTGTTGCATTTGCCACATATTAGCTCAGTTGTCTATATAGGCTTTATATTTTTTTAGATAAGAATGTCCTCTAGGTTAAGACTCATTCTTGAAGATGTGACTTAGGCATTGCCTCGTCTCTACACCCTCCTCCAAACCCTCCTTGACTCCTTCAGGCTTAGGTGACCCTTCTCTAGATTTCCATGCTGACAGTTACTACTTTGTGCACTTTGTATAATTATCTGGTATATACTTGTAACCTCTTCTAGATTATTAACCTAGCACAAATGCTAACCTGGGACATTTGTCAAAACTATCTGTTTATGAATGAATACATGTGCAATGCCCTTAATTTAGAGCCAGCCTAAGATTCAGGTAGATAGGTGGTTTACCAAGGATTTTCAGATTTGAAATCTATTAAAAAAATCTGACATATTTACGAAACCTAATAAACAGCTGAAACACAAATACTCTGTTAGGAATGTTTTACAATCGTCTTTCAAATTAACAGTGATCAATTCCTGTCTCGCACAAAGTGTACAATTAGTGTGCACCAAACTAAACCCAGGTCTGACAGCATGTTTCTATGTGGGGACAAAGGTTCAGAGTAGCTACTAGATGTGAAATCCTACAGCTTCCTGGTCTTAAAGTCACCCCAAGTGTATGGTCTTGTATATACAGAGACATATATCAGAAGGATGGAAATATGTTTAGAAATGTTCATGTTCTTTCTCAATATATAAAATGTGTTAGTTACTATAGCAACAACAGATATAGATTCACTTATTCGTTTTTTATTATGAGAAAAATAAGCAGAAGCTGAAATATTTTACAATAAACTTTTCCATAGATGTCTAGAGGAATATTTTTGCAATCATCTATGATATTTGAAAGAATATGTTAAAATGGGAATGGAAGATTTTTTCTTAATAAAAAGTCATTGAACTATTCACAAAAAACCATCAAGTGACATATACTTCCAAATAATATGAAACCTTCCAGTGTAGGATGAGTAATATTTTGTTTTTGCTATTTGGATCTGAAAAGGCGTCAGATTTATTTTAAGCAAACAATACCTAAAACTTAGAACTATGAATAACACCTTTGAATGCCAAATGTTTTCCTTTTTTAGATATAATATGCAGTCACAAATGAGCATGTTTTACATTTTTAAATAAATAAGAATTCAATGACCAAAAATTACCTTATTGCAAGAAATATTAACCACTGAGGAAAACAAGGAAGAAACTCCCAAGAAAACACAAGAGTTTCAGCAGTGAAATGATCACCACATCATTATTATATCGGTTAGGGCAGAGAGTCTAAGTTGGTTAACATATTAATTAAAATATGCAGATAAACTAGGAGAGCCACCAAGCAATACAGAGTTTAAAGATGTCTTAAAATGTAGTTCACACTCTTAAGCTTTAGACATAGGGCTTCCCTAAATGCTCAACTCCCTTTGGACATTACACAGGCTCCACAGCTGAAGTTAGGGTCTCCAACCACCCCAATTTTTCTTCCTGAACTTCTTATTCCAATAAATGGAAGCACCACCCACCCAGGGACTGAAACCAGAAACATCATGGCCATTTTATAACCTCTCCTTCAGGGCTCCCTTGTCACTCCTCCAAAGCCACCCAACAAATTTCCAGCTCCTCAGAGTGATGGCCCAGCAGCGCTGGTCTGACAAATTCCCATCGCCTCATTTCCTCAAAGTCCTCAAACATCCCCCCACTTTCCCCCAACTGACTACAGTTAAATCCGGAACTATGTACATGGCGTTACTGGCTGCTGCCTTCCTTCCACCCTCAACACCCTCTGTTCTCCAAAGGACTACCATGACCTAGTAATTCCAAGCCGCTTGGCATTCGCTGTGCATGAAGTTTCTTCACACTTCTGCACCTTGGCTTGTGCAATTTCTCCTTCCTGGAATTTCCTTTCCCATCCCTTCCATCTGCTGTCTTCCTGCTGATTGTTTTAACACGCAGGCAACATCTCTTCCAGGAAGCCTCCCTGAAGCCTCCACACTAGCTCCCTTTCTCTCTGTGTCTGCAGCAACTGATTTTAACATTTACGGAAGTACTCATCACCCTACTGGAAACCATCCTTTCGTCTACTGTAATCATTCTAACGTCAGAAACAGGTCTTTCCCGTCGCTGAATCCTCAGTGTCTGGCGGTAAACTTCCCTGAGGAGAAAAGGCTGAGCTTTAACAGGCTTAAATACCAGGAAGTGAAATTTAAGGTTATTAATATGATATTAATTATCTGCCAGCTCTTTTTCAATGAAGAGAATACATCGTTACAAAGTTCTTACTGGACATCTCATTTTGAACCAAACCAAAAATGAAACAAACAGAACGCTGGAATAAAAGCAGTGTGCAGCATCTGAAAAAGAGAAGAAAAGACTACCATCAGGAGATGCTATCCACCTGTTCCTTGCAGAACAGACAAGAGCAGTTTCAGGATGTTTTTTGTGTGTGCATGCTCATTTCTGGGTGGAAAAATCACATGCTGGGTGGGCATATCGAGCCCCAGAAACACATGGCATTAACTAGAAAGCAGTGCCTTCAGTATTAAGAAAAAGGTAAAACACACACACACACACACACACACACACACAAACTGACCAACCATCAATAACAACAAAAGAAGAAAAAACAACTTCTGGGTTCTGTTACCTCCAGTGACAAACTTGGCTGTTTGCCAGTCTATTCTTGGCTTGGGGAAACACATTATTCCATCTTTACTTCATTCCACTATTACTATTACTATTTACTTCATTCACTATTTAATGTGAGGACCAAGTGTGCTTTGCAAAAGCAACTTGAAAGAAAAGCTTAAGGGAGTTGGTTGATCTCTATGATGGTCTTATAAATTTCAAGGATGACATTTCCATTAAAAATGGCCTAAATACTTTCATTGCATGTTGGATTGCATGAACCTTGGATTACAGACAGAGAAGTGGGGTGCCTTTCTCTCTGCTCTGATTGTCTACCAGTCACTGTCAAAGCAAGTATCCAAATGGTAAGATGTGATCTGATTCTGTAACTTCAACTAGTGATTATAAAGGTGTAATACTCATTATACCAAAAACATTTTCCTGCCTAAAAATGAACATATACGCATATTCTCCTGTGGATTAGTAAATTGCTGACTTTTAAGAGCATTAGTGCTGGGAGTTATCCTTGGGAGTAACAGTAATAAAAATAATTTACATTTGCATAGCATTTTATGCTTCTGAAAGTACTTTGTCACTTTCTAATTTGATCCTTACATAGAAGCTGTGAAATAGAGCAGTGGCTACTGCTATTCCTATTATCCTACAGAATGGGAAATTGGAGAAAGGACTGATTAAATGGAAAAGCTAAGATTTGCATTGAATCTTCTGATACTTAATGACTGTCTAGTGTTCAGCATCAAGGGCATCTGAGTTAGGCAAAAATTGGGGATAGAAGCTTCGGTTAAAAAAAATGAATTATTAAAAACTCTCCTACCCATGTTCTTTTCAGAATTGCTAAAAAAGTCACAATTTGACATCTAGGATATATGACAAGGAAAACATCATATAGTCGATCAAAAGGTCAGAGTGAGATTTTTTGAAACGTAAAACACTGCAGCTTAGGTATTGGTCATGGATAATAAACCACAACCAGTGTCTGAGAATAAGGGTGAATATCTATAATATATAATATATACTTATATACGAATATGAAAGGAGCCAGGACAAGTTGGCCAATGGTGTGCTACTCAGTGGTGACCTGGTGAGAAAGCCACAGGGGTTCTAGGTTTTTGGTAACCTTGGAACTGTGCAAAAGCTGCGGCCAGAGTTATGATTACAGAGAGGAGAAGAAAACAATTAGCAAGTGCTAATTATGAATATTATGAATACTGTGAATTATTGTGAATATTATGAAGAGATGGAAGCTGGGATCCAGGCTTGGTCTCAAAAAGCACTGCTTCTCAGACTTCCATGTGCACATGAAACACATGCCTAGGCTTGTAAAAATGTACTCTGTCTGGGGTGAAGGCCTGGGCTTCTGTATTTTTAACAAGCTCCCCCAGGTAATGCCAGTGCTGCTGGCCCATGTGCCATCTTGGAGTAGCAAGGTTAAAAAGAACCATACCAGAAACCCAGATTTTTTTCCTCCAGCTCAGTCGTCTCTACTTCTCAGTTTATAAATCTCTTTACCTTTAACGTCTGAGGAGACGTGGCCAGATGTGCTGGTTACAGAACAGTCCAGAGCTCTGCACACCAAGAGCCAGAAGTGGGACAGGAAAGAAGTAATCTCCACCACTTTATCCCACCAATCATTTACCCTCTCCACGGAGAATTTATACCTTAATGTCTACTACTCATATGCCATTACAATTTATTGCAGAGAAAGATAAATATAAGCTGCAGATGTCGAGGCTGTATATCTATGAATGAAAACATCTCCAAAATGAGAATTCAAGGTAAACACATACTTCTTGGATATAAAGGCTCATTTCGTTTGTGGACAGTTGCTCAGAATATTTCATTTTCTTTCTTTCATTTGGGGAGACAGGGAGACATAGCCTGTGTTGGCAGGTCTTTGCATGGAGGTGCCCCCACCTGGACTGGACTGTCACCCACATCTACTAGTTCTATTTTTGTTTGAAGATTTTCTGAGATTTATTTTTCCAGCCACTGTATACTGTTGATCCTCATAAGTCCAGATTCTGTATTTCCAAATTCACCTACCCACTGAAATTTCTTTGAACCTCCAAATCAACAACTGACAGAGCTTTTCCGGTCATTCAGGGACATGCACAGAACAGCAAAAAAATCGGGAGTCACCTGATGTGCACAGATTCCCTGCTGAGGTCCAGCAGGGCAACCTTCTCCCTTCTTATTTCAGCTCTCATAATATAAGTGAGTGTCCTTTTTGGGGTCTATTTAATGGCATATATTTTGCAATTTTGTGCTTTTTTGGGTGATTTTGCTGTTTAAAATGGCTTTATTGAAATGCTCAATAGCATTCTCAAGCTTAAGGGAACTGTGATGTGCCTCAGAGGTGTGTTCAATAGGCTTCATTCAGGCATGAGTTATAATGCCACTGGCTGTGAGTTCAATGTTACTTAATCAACAATACATATTAAGTGAGGTGACTTTAAAAAGAAACCCATATAACACATGGTTATGTATTGATGAGTTGATGAAAATGTGGTCAGAGGCTTGCAGGAACCCAATCCTGTATTTCCCTTGAGAACAGTGCTCAGCATTTGCTAATTCAGTGCTCACAGTGACTTTATAGAACACAGATAATATGGATAATAAAACTCAATTGTAGCTGTGTATGTTACAAACACGTAACTCATGGTTAAGCAGGTAGGGTCTAGAGCAAGACTATGTGAGTTCAAATTCCAGCTCCACACTTACCACCTGGAAGAGTTTGGTTCTGAGTTTCAATTCTCTCTCTTGCAAAAGGACCTCATCCGTAATACTGTGATGAGGTTTAAAGGAATTGGTGCCCCCATATGCACTCACACAGAAAACACCCAAAATAATAGCTGGTAGGCAGCAAGTACTTAACAATATTCATGGTCACTACTGCTTATTATTGTGTAGGGCATGAAACATCAGAAAGCTCAAGGAAAGTGTATAATATCACACCATAAGTGGCTGAGCTGAGACAAGAACGGAGTACTTCCGAGTCTAACACCAAACTCACAGGGGAAGCTATCCAAGAGAAGAGTGAGAAGTATTTGGAGCCTGTATGTACAGTTGGTCATCGCCCTAAATA